>NC_143195.1:9725000-10985000 GCF_051530095.1 Phoenix dactylifera
AAAGAAAGGGGGCTGAAAAGGGGGCTCTTTCTCTTTTCTCTTGGAGGACTCCTCTTTCTCTTTTCTCCTTGGAAGTTTGCATCCATGGCTCTGCGTGGCTAAAGCTTTTATTGGTCTAAGAAAACAGAAGCCTCGGAATCAATAAAACTGTGAGATCTGAATTTGTTTTCATTATTCAATTCATGCTTTGATGTCGAATGTCCTTCTGTGCATATTTTCATGATTATTTTCGTTTAATGACTAGGAGGCCTACTAGTTTATTATTCGTTGCAATCTACTGCTAGGTTAGATATCAAATCCGTAATTGTTTGATTCCTCTAATCTGTGAAGCAACTAAGATCTAATAATTTGCTGCATTAGAAATTTTCAGATCTTAGGAAGAATACTCGGCTAAATCAAATGCAACCGCTTGTGTTTGTGTTGTTTAGTTTCATCGATCTCTCTAATTCTTAAGGCTGCTACTAGATTAAACCTTTAGCGCTTGTCTTGGGTTGTTTAGTAGTTAGGGTTAATTAGATCGCTTGTTTTTAATTAACTACAACTAAGAAGAGATAGAAAAATATTTCTATCGGTGGACATTCAAAGTGCAAATTGATATCTTTGCATCAATGATCAGTTGTAAAATTCCGATGGTGGATGTTGACTTAGACCAAGATTTGTTCTTTTGATTGATTTCAATACTTAAATCTGAATTCTTCTTTAGTTGTTTTATTATTTTCATTATACTCAAACCCCCCCTCCATCCTTGTTCAAGTTGCATAAAACTAGGCTAGATACTCTCCGTGGGAACGATCCTTACTCGCACTACTACATATATATTTTTAGAAGTATAGGTTTTATTTTTGGTTGCCTACGACAGCACACCAAACACACTACCTGTCAGAGCAGCAATCACATAATCCGTCACATAATGAACCTGGACAATATATATCAATACATTATCTCAGGCATATAACTCATCTGTATAAAAATCTGGTTCCCATTCCATCCATGGTCAAACCCATATCCACAACAGGATCTATGACTGTAACTATACACTATATACAACAGAAGGTTTATAATACACCAAAAGGGTATAAACCTCTATCTATATTATACTATACTATGGAGCGGCACAGCTAGCAGGCAATCTCTAACCCTGCTCTTCTCTATACAATACCTGCCCTGCGATCAAAAACACCAAACTGGGGAGTGAGTATATGAATACTCAGTGAGTGGAGTAGAGAGTACTATGCACATGAGACAGAATATAATCATGGCTCAAGATGAAATCTCAAGATCAATAACAACATGAACATGAACTCAACATAGAGAATATAGAGTAAATCATCAATATCACCACAATCAATATCAACTCATCTGAAGCATATATGGAATAATCAAGTAAACATATATGCTACTCATGAATATGCTCAACAGATCATAATGCTGGAACATACAAATCAGGTGTCAATATGCTGAAATCATCACTAGACAGCTGTCGGGAGGTGGGTTTTACGCCCCAGGCGAACCAGCAACAACTCCTTACTGTCACATGCATATGCAGGATAATACACCATATCGATAATGTAAATGCTAGACAGCTGTCGGAAGGTGGGTTTTACGCCCCAGGCGAACCAGCAACAACTTCCTACTGTCACATGCATATGCAGGATAAGACACCACACTAATCATGTAAATGCCGGCCAGTATCCAGAACATAAATCCATCTCACATCTACATACTAAACGGCACCTCGCGGGAATTCTACATCCGCGGAAAGCCATACTGCACCTCGCGGGGTCTTACTATGCCCGGCGGCAAGCAGAATATAAGTCGTAGGACCGGCCAATCCTACGCCTAGGGCCGTGTCCCCCCCTAGGAAGGGACTGGGCTCCGCCCACCCAGAAGGCTACTATGTGCACAAAGGCCGATGTTCAACCCCATCGACTATAGGTGTCCTGCAGATACTGCCAAGCCATGCATAAATGCCATAATGCACCCTCTCAATACTCTACTAAAAAGGAGTATAATCAAGATTACCACTCACTCAATCATGACCCAATCATAAACTAACATCAGGGCTAGGAGTGAGGGTCAAGGAAGTGCAATACAACTCAATATACCACTAAAAAGGCTCTACAAATCTTTGAAATGGAGGAAATGAAATCAATTTACAAAAGAAGTTATTTCACAATTTGGAACCAATTTAATTACTCATAAAAGAGTATAATCAAGCTACGACTCACAAGTCTTTAAAATAGAGGAAATGAAATCAATTTACAAAAGAAATCATTTCACAATTCGGAATCAATTTGATTACTCATCAACCCCTCGTAATTCCTCTCAATGTTCCCTCAAATGCATGTATAGAATAATCAAGCATGGAGAATCAAGATTATAGAGGAATCTACTACAATATCAATCAATATGCTCAAGTGGAATCAATTCACACTTGGCGACATTCATGAAAATGAATTAAGGATGCTCATGGTGCAAAGTACATGACTCCCACTCACCTGTCAATCTGGCACAGCCCTAATACGCCTCCAAAAATCTACAGCAGGCAGTGGGGAACTTCTTCCTCTTGTTCCCTAGCTTCTTGCCCAACTGTGACATGCATTTACAATATATTTAGTCTTGTATCAAGAGCCATAATCTACGTGCCAATTATAATATAGGAAACTTTAATTGATTCAACTCCTCCGTTCCCTAAATCTTTTCTTTTCTTTTCTTTTTTTTTTATTAATTAACTCACCATTTATGTGTATTAGGGACTCCCTTGCATGAGTACAAGGTCCCCTTAGCTTAATCTGGGCTTAATATCCTATTATGGCATGAAATCCCCTATTTTCCCACTCGGATGAACAGTAACCCGGACCGACAGCCGGTTACTTCATCCTGGGTTTGATCCACTTTCCAGACTCCAAATTTGATGAAATTTTTACATAACATTCTACACTCATAGGAGATTCCAAAACGGTAACATGCATCACTATCGGAGGCCGTTTGATCTCCTAAATAATTTGCCAAAGTTGGGACTTTGACACGATTTTTCCGTAGTGCCGGAAAAATTTGTCGAAATCCGATTCTTCCCCTTTTAACACCCTTTACAACTATCATCTACCCTTTCTATAGCATAAATTCTTTAGAATACTAGGTAGGGATGGGTATTTATCTTTTTCTTCTTGTGAAACTTGGGTTCTTGCGTAGAAGGGAAGGAGATCTACACTTTTTCCTTCAGCTGGCAGCGCAACCGGGATCCCTTTCCCTCTCGAATCCCCTTCCTCTTCTTCTTTCTTCTTCTTCTTCTTCTCTTTTTCTTTCTTTCTTTCCTCTCTGTTTCACGCCTGAGACTCCCTCTCTCTCGGTTTCATTCCTCCGACAGCACAACCCTCCCAATTAAGTCACATCAAAATACTATTCACCATTTTTTTAATATTATTAATTTTTCATTTTGCCCCAAATACTTCAACATATCTACTGTTATGCCATTAACTTTTGATTCCTTTCCAATTTTACCCTTACCACTTCAACGCATCTATAACTATGCCATTATCTTTTGATTCCTTCCCATTTTACCCCTTATATCAATTTTAAAGGACTATTCTATCCCTTTTATATAAAAAATTTTTTTGGGGTTATTACATCCTCCCCTCCTTATATAAAATTCGTCCTCGAATTTAAAAGAGTAAAGTACCTGTCACAGCTGCATTTGATGCCCGTGCCTCCTGTGGATTTACCGTGAACACCCTTCCTTGCCCTCTGCCTACTGGAGCTGATGGCTGAGATGGTCCAGCACTCTGCTGTGACACTGGTGTCTGACCTCTATCTCTGCCTACAGGCTCCCTACTACTAGGCCTGTCCATCTGAACAGAAGGATAGGATGCCAAAGGCACAAACTGCTGGGTGGCACCCTGCGGGCATTCTCTGACGAAATGACCCGGCTGTCCACATCTATAGCACACTCCCTGACCCATTATGCATCTGCCAGGGTGCTGCTTCCCACATATGCCACATACTGGCCATGATTGGAACCTAGATTCAGTTCTGGCCATAGTGACTAGAGGACGAGGTACTGATGGTAGAAAAGTATCTTGTGATTGACCTCTTTCCCTCCATTTTCTCTTACGTGGGGCAGGTGGAGCTGAGCGTACAGACTGCTCCGTCGGGCCCTCCGAGAGATCTACTCCCTCAGATCTATCTCTACTGCTTTGCCCTTTTCCCATACTCATTTTCCTCTGTTCTCTTTCAGCCCTTTCCTCTTTGTTTCTGATCTCCCACTGTTTTGCTTTATCAATCAGCCTAGACAAGGTGGGGACCTCTACTGCCAGTACTGCATTATAAAGCGGGGAAATCAGACCCCGCCTGAATCTTTCTATCCTGGCAGCTTCAGTGGGGATGATGTAAGGAGCATACTTCCCCAATTTAGTGAATTCACGAGCGTACTCAGATACGCTCATTTCGGGCATCTGCTTCAGCCTCTCAAACTGAAGAGCCCGATTCTGTCTCTCAGTCGGAGACAAAAACTCATCAATCACTGCTTGCCTAAACTCTTCCCAGGTTGGAGGATTCCTACTGTACAATCTGTCCTCCACGTGCCTCTGGTACTAGCCCCAGGCATCTTCTTTCATTGTGAGCCCTACAAGTTCTATTGCCCTTGCATCAGAACAGGGCAGTCTCCGTATCATCTTTTCAGTCTCCTCCAAAAATCTCTGAGGATCTTCACCTTCTTCCCCCTTAAACTCCGGGGTTCTGAGCCTAAGAAATTCCTGTACAGTAATCCCCTCATCATCTAGAGCCCGCCTGGCCAAACTTCTTGGCACATGTACAGGAGGTGGGATGGATACTACTGATGGGGTAGGAGGTTTCCCCCGAGCAATCTGCTCCCTCAGAGCCTGATTCTCCGCTAGTAACTGTTCTATTAATGCATCTCTACTTCCTACCTCTCCTTGATCATCAACCCTCCGTCTATCAGCAGGAGGAGATTTTTCTCTTTGGGGCTCGACATGTGCGGAACCCGCATCCAATGCTATATCTGGCTCCATCCTCCTTCCAGGACGAGCAGGTCCTCTCCTTTGAGGTATTCTTTATATGTCTCTAAAAGAGTTAAAAAGAGAGGGCAGTCGTTACACACTGAGTCATAATATATTTTACAGAATTGTAAATGACTCATAAATTAACATATAGAAAAATCCTATGCTCCATAGTATAATCCTATACTTAATTCTGACTCACCCTATTGCTCTGATAGGACTCTTCTTAACCTTTGCTCTGATACCAAGCTTTGTCACGACCCCCGCCCCGTTCCCGGCGGGCCGCCGCGACGGTCCTAGGGTGCGGGTAGGCATAAGGCCACCAGCCACTGCGTAGAACCCTACTACCTATCAATCATCAATAAATCTTGAAAAATTTGGCATGATGCATGCACAAAATGATCACTTTTCCTATAGTGACCTGTCAGGATTATCTCAATACATACAACACACTACCTGTCAGAGCAGCAATCACATAATCCGTCACATAATGAACCTGGACAATATATATCAATACATTATCTCAGGCATATAACTCATCTGTATAAAAATCTGGTTCCCATTCCATCCATGGTGAAACCCATATCCACAACAGGATCTATGACTGTAACTATACACTATATACAACAGAAGGTTTATAATACACCAAAAGGGTATAAACCTCTATCTACATTATACTATACTATGGAGCGGCACAGCTAGCAGGCAATCTCTAACCCTGCTCTTCTCTATACAATACCTGCCCTGCGATCAAAAACACCAAACTGGGGAGTGAGTATATGAATACTCAGTGAGTGGAGTAGAGAGTACTATGCACATGAGACAGAATATAATCTGTGGAGTGATCGATTAAAACCCCGTTTGATTTTGATGAGCTCAAAGCATTGGAGTATATCTTGTGATTACTAATGAATTCAATTGAGTGTTTCAGTGAAAATCCTGTCCAAGTGTCTCTAGACTTGGTTCATAGCATTTTGGATAAGTTAAGAAGTCTGCATGAACCAATGTCTGAGATACGAGTCGACTCCCGAGTTTCACGAGTCGACTCCAAGCGTATCAAGGTCACTGGCACGAGCTCGAGTCGACTCCTGATCAGTACGAGTCGACTTCGACTGAAAACAGACAGAAGGACAGAAGAGCAGTTTTTCAGGTCTGAGATTCGAGTCGACTCCAGTGGAACGCGAGTCGACTCCCAGCGGTACATACAGAAAAAGTCAGAGAGCGTTTTATGGACTCTGAGATTCGAGTCGACTCCAGTGGAACGCGAGTCGACTCCCAGCGGTACACACAGAAAAAGTCAGAGAGCGTTTTATGGACTCTGAGATTCGAGTCGACTCCAGTGGAACGCGAGTCGACTCCCAGCGGTACACAAAGAAAAAGTCAGAGAGCGTTTTATGGACTCTGAGATTTGAGTCGACTCCCGCAGTACGCGAGTCGACTCCGAGACTGTGCGACCATCGACAGACAGAAGACCATGTTACTGCCTCTGAGATTCGAGTCGACTCCCAGACAGCTCGAGTCGACTCCAACACAAGCTTCACGTCAAAAGGCAGAAGACCAACTTTCGGAAACTGAGAGCCGAGTCGACTCCAAGGAAGTTCGAGTCGACTCCAAGACTGGATGAGCCAAAAGACAGAGAATCGGGAGTTCGGGCTCTGAGATTCGAGTCGACTCCCAGGACAGTCGAGTCGACTCGAGTGGACAAAATTCAAATTTGGATCCACGGACTACAGAGGATGAGCCGACTCCAAAATTGCCAGGTCAGCGCCAGAAGTTGGCGAGTCGACTCCGGGTCAAGACGAGTCGACTCCCAGTCAAGACGGCAACTTTAATTCAAACTGGAAACAGTTGCCGAGTCAACTCCGGAAAAGCTCGAGTCGACTCCTGCTACAGCCGAGTCGACTCCTGATCGCGCGAGTCGACTCCAACCCACCAACGGTCACATTGTCAGGCTGCGCAGAGTGTGCAGAACGGCCAGAAAAAGCAGAGTAACGGCTAGTTTCCGTGGGGGTTGGCTTAAATAGCCACAGAAGACTGTAGCAAGGTAGAGAACACACATTCCACTCCTAGCATTCAAGTCTTCAAGCTCTCTAAGTGCTCTTCAATGAGAAAAAGGGAAGATCTGCATTTACTGCTCCACCAACATCTTCCCAGCATTCAAAACTTCCTCCTCCTGCTTTCAAGTCGATCACTCTTTCAAGAGGAGACCGGAGTTCCAGAAGCCACACCTCTTCACCATCTTAAAAGCGTTTGAGGGCTTCTAACTCCTTTACGATTATATTGTTTTAAATCTGCTTTTTGAGAAGCTATTTTCTGTTTTCTTCTATCTCGTGTATTTACTTGATTCAATCGGGGGATTGAATCAAGGGGATTAAGGTTGGTTGGTGAGCCGGTTTAAAACCAACGAGTGTAAGGGTTTGATTGTGAGCCCGGGAAAACAATCGGGGTTGGTTCTAGTCGGTGAGCCTGGGAAAACCGACCGAGTTCGTTGTGAGCTCGTAAAACAACAAGTTCGGTTGTGAGCTTGCAAAACAACCGGCTGTAATCCAAGGGGGTTATAGTGAAATTCCCAAGTGAGACTTGGGGAGTGGACGTAGGAGCAAGGGTTAGCTCTGAACCACTATAAAACTTTGTGTTTGTAGTGCATTGTCTCTCATCTTCTTCCCCACACATTACTCACAGCACTTAGCTTTAATTAAATAACTGGCTATAGTATTTAGTTAATCATCCACAAAGTTTTAATTAGCTAAGTTAATTTAAAAACCCAATTCACCCCCCCCTCTTGGGTTGTCTATCTGGGCAACAAGTGGTATCAGAGCCAAAAACTCTTCCACTCAAGAGTTAAAAGATCAAAATGACAACCCCATTTGGATCTTCTCACATTGAGGGTCAGTCCACCCAAAGACCTCCTTTCTTCAATGGATCCGACTACTCATACTGGAAGGCTAGGATGAGAATATTCGTCCAAGCCCAAGACTATGAGATGTGGACCATTGTAGTGAATGGCCCATACATCCCATCCACATATGTAGAGGGTGTTAAGGTACCCAAACTAGAAACGGATTGGGATGAACATGACATGAGGAAGGCACAACTAAACTCTAAAGCAATGAATGTGTTTTATTGTGCCTTAGACCGTAATGAATTCAATAGAGTTTCAACTTGTAATTCTGCAAAAGAAATTTGGGACAGACTTGAAGTGACCCATGAGGGCACGAATCAAGTCAAGGAATCCAAAATAAACATCTTGGTTCATAAATATGAACTATTTAAAATGGATTCAAATGAAACAATCACAAGCATGTTCACTAGGTTTACTGATATTGTCAATGGCCTAAAAAGCCTTGGCAAGAACTATACTAACAGTGAACTTGTCAGGAAAATCCTTCGGTGTCTACCAAGGTCGTGGGAAGCCAAGGTGACGGCGATCCAAGAAGCTAAAGACTTGAACAAGCTTCAACTTGAAGAGCTCCTTGGATCCCTGATGACGCATGAGCTTACCATGAAACAACACAACGAGGAAGAGTCCTCCCATAAGAAAAAGGTAATAGCTTTAAAATCTACTTCTTCTAACAAGGACCTGTCTTGCAGCAGCAGCAGTGAAGAGGAAGAAGATGAGGAAGATGGTGGTGAGGCACTTCTTGTGCGCAAGTTCAAGAAGTTTATCAACCACAAGAAGACGTATCATCAAAGGAGAGGTCCCTCAAATTCCTACCGCAGAGACAAAGGTAAGGAAAGAGAAAATGAGGGGATTGGGTGTTACGAGTGTAAGAAGCCGGGACACATAAGAGCAGAGTGCCCCTTACTGAAGAAGGGGAGTAAGTACAAGAAGAAGAAGGCACTTGTCACCACCCTATCGGACTCCGACGCATCATCTTCATCATCGGATGAAGAACAAGAAGAGAAGGCCAATTTCTGTTTCATAGCCAACGAAAATGAGGTAATTTCCGATACGCATTTTGATTTTACATTTGATGAACTTTATGATGCGTTCAATGAATTAATGATTGAGTATAAGAATATAAATGTTAAAAACAGAGAACTAAAAGTAACTAACCAAAGTTATATTCATAAGCATGATTCATTAATTAAGGATAAAGATAATCTCACCAAAGAAAATCTAGAACTTAAGACAAGCAACCAACTCCTAATTAAGAAGACTAACACCTTAACGAAAGATATTGAGAAACTAACAAAGGAATTTTCAGATCTCAAAAACCATAAACAAGTCTTAAACAAGGATCTAACTAAAGAGCTAAATGATCTAAAAACCGAAAATCAGACATTAACTAAAGAACTAAACAAATACAAACCCTTAGTTGAAAAATTCACATATAGTTCTGAAAAGTTAAACATGATACTTAATAATCAACGAGCCGTATTTAATAAAGCGGGTTTAGGGTATAAACCAAGGAATAAGCAAAAACTTCTTAGTAACTTCTTTGTTAAAGCTGGGGAAACTAAAATTAAGAAAATAACTTGCTTTTGTTGTGGAATAGTAGGACATAAAGCAAATGCATGTAATTTTAGAAAAAGTAAAACTAAAAGAAAAAATAAAAGGGTATGGGTTCCAAAAGGAACCAACTTGACTAACCATAAAGGACCCAAGAAAACTTGGGTACCTAAGATGATATGATTTGCTTGTGTAGGAGTGTCTTGCAGCCAAGGTCAACAAAAACTGCTGGTATTTGGATAGTGGCTGTTCAAGGCACATGACGGGTGATAAAGATCAATTTTTCACCCTTGAAGCTAAGAAGGGAGGTGCTGTGACTTTTGGAGACAACAACCAAGGTCACATCATTGGTATTGGTAAAGTTCAAATCACCCCTTCTACCTTTATAGATAATGTTAGATATGTTGATGGTCTTAAGCATAACTTGTTAAGCATTAGTCAATTATGTGATAAAGGATATGATGTTATGTTTAAACCATCACTATGTATTATAACAAATCCTAATGATAATAGTTTAGTTTTTAAAGGGATGAGACGTGGAAATGTATATGTGGTAGATCTAGAAGACCTTACAAAACATAACCAATGTTTAGTTGTTAATGAAACTAAAGAAAATGATGCTAGTTGGTTATGGCACCGTAAGTTAGGTCATGCAAGCATGGACACGATAACTAAACTAGTTAAAAGAGACTCCGTGATAGGTTTGCCAAAATTAAAATTTGAAAAGAACAAAATATGTGAAGCATGTCAATTTGGCAAACAATCTAGAAACTCTTTTAAATCCATAAAATGTGTCTCTACTTCTAGGCCTCTAGAATTACTACACATGGACCTATTTGGTCCAACTAGAACAACAAGCCTAGGTGGAAATAAATATGGTCTAGTTATAGTAGATGATTACTCTAGGTACACATGGGTCATGTTTCTAGCGCATAAGGATCAAGCATTTTCTATGTTTAAGAAGTTCCATAAGGAAGTAACAAATGCTAGAGAGTCCTCAATTATAGCTATTAGAAGTGACCATGGTACCGAATTCGAAAATCAATTATTTGATGAATTTTGTAGTAAAAAGGGGATAACCCATAATTTCTCAGCACCTAGGACACCACAACAAAATGGAGTTGTGGAAAGGAAAAATAGAACCCTAGAGGAAATGGCTAGAACGATGTTATGTGAAAGTAACCTCCCTAAGTACTTTTGGGGAGAAGCCATTAATACTTCTTGCCATGTATTAAATAGAGTTCTATTAAGACCCATCATAAAGAAAACACCATATGAACTGTGGAAAAACAGAAAACCAAAGGTTAACTATTTTCATGTTTTCGGATGTAGGTGTTTTGTACATAATAATGGGAAAGATAATCTAGGGAAATTTGATCCAAAATCTGATGAAGGAATATTCCTAGGTTATTCTACAACTAGTAAAGCCTATAGAATCTTTAATAAAAGAACCCTAGTTATAGAAGAATCTATACATGTTGTTTTTGATGACTCTAGTGACATCTCATCTAGTAAGAAGGTTAATTTTGATGATGATATTGAAATACTTGAAGAAAAGATAGATGAGATGGGATTACAAGATGATAATCAAAAGTTGATTGAAGGAGAATCATCAAACCAAGAGCCTATAGTGGATCATGGGCTAACTAAAGCTTGGAGGTATGCTCATGGGCATCCTAAGGAACTAATTCTAGATGATCCATCCCAACCCGTTAGGACTAGAGCATCCCTTAGAAATTTGAATAACCATCTAGCTTTTGTTTCACACTTTGAGCCCAAACATATAGAAGAAGCCGAAAATGATGTAAATTGGATAAATGCAATGCAAGAAGAACTAAACCAATTTACTAGAAACAAAGTGTGGGATCTAGTAGAGAGACCTTCTGAATATCCAATTATAGGTACAAAATGGATATATAAAAATAAGCTAGATGAAAATGGAATTGTTATAAGGAATAAGGCTAGACTAGTAGCAAAGGGTTATAATCAAGAAGAAGGTATAAACTTTGATGAAACCTTTGCTCCCGTAGCTAGACTTGAGGCTATTAGACTATTATTAGCATATGCATGCTCTAAGGACTTCAAGCTATATCAAATGGATGTAAAAAGTGCTTTTCTAAATGG
Source organism: Phoenix dactylifera (assembly GCF_051530095.1). Classification (NCBI taxonomy): domain Eukaryota; kingdom Viridiplantae; phylum Streptophyta; class Magnoliopsida; order Arecales; family Arecaceae; genus Phoenix; species Phoenix dactylifera. Next base: position 9,736,593 of record NC_143195.1, read on the forward strand.
GTTTATTAATGAGGAGGTATATGTGGAACAACCTCCTGGTTTTGAAAATCATCAATACCCCAATCATGTGTATAAACTGAACAAAGCACTTTATGGACTAAAACAAGCACCTAGAGCATGGTATGAGAGACTTAGTAAATTTCTATTAGAACATGAATTCTCTAGGGGAAATGTAGATACAATATTATTTCTGAAAAAGAAAAATAAGGATATGTTATTAGTACAGATTTATGTTGATGATATCATTTTCGGTGCTACTAACAATCGCCTCTGCGAGGAATTTGCTGATTTGATGCAGAGTGAGTTTGAGATGAGCATGATGGGAGAGCTGAACTACTTCCTCGGGCTTCAAATCAAACAATCTGAAGGAGGCATCTTCATCAATCAAGCCAAATATATCAAGGAGATGCTCAAGAAGTTTGATATGGAGGGAAACAAGTCAATCAGCACCCCTATGAGCTCATCATGTAAGTTAGACCAAGATGAATCAGGTAAATCTGTAGATCAAAAACTTTATAGAGGTATGATAGGTTCTTTACTGTATCTTACTGCAAGTAGGCCTGATATTATGTTTAGTGTGTGCATGTGTGCTAGATATCAGGCTAATCCTAAAGAATCACACCTAGCTGCAGTTAAGAGAATCTTTAAATACTTAATAGGAACTAAGAACATAGGGCTGTGGTACTCTAAAGAATCTAGCCTAAACTTAATAGGGTACACAGATTCAGACTTCGCTGGATGTAAGCTTGATAGAAAAAGTACCAGCGGGTCTTGTCAATTTCTAGGAGAAAACCTAATCTCATGGTTTAGCAAGAAACAAAACTCGGTTGCATTATCCACTGCAGAAGCTGAATATGTTGCAGCCGGGAGTTGTTGTGCTCAAATTTTGTGGATTAAACAACAATTAGAAGATTATGGCATTAAACAAGATAAAATCCCCATTAATTGTGATAATACAAGTGCCATAAACCTAACTAAAAATCCAATTCAACACTCAAGAACTAAACACATTGAGATAAGACATCACTTCATAAGAGATCATGTATTGAATGGTGATGTGACTCTCCAATTTGTTTGTACTGATAATCAATTAGCAGATATTTTCACAAAACCCCTAAGTGAAGAGAGGTTCAGTGTACTTAGGAGGGGATTAGGAGTGATTGACCCATCCTAGTGGGAGTTTCCACTAGATTAATTGATTTTGATGGTTAAAATGAGGTTAAAATAGAGTTTCTATTCAATGATCATCAAATCAGATCCCAACTAGGTGATTTTTCCTCATTTGGCACGGTTATAGCATGATTTTTAAGTGCGTGCCAAGGTTAGAGACGACTCGAGTAAGTTTCAGAGCCGGCTCCTAAGGGGGAGTCGACTCGCGCATTTGGGGGAGTCGACTCGCAAAGTTGGCAGCTGAGGGGGAGTCGACTCGCACAATGTCGGGAGTCGACTCGAAGTCTACAGGCGCATAAGGAGAGTCGACTCGCGCATTTTCTGGAGTCGACTCGAGGTCGAGTCGACTCGCGACTCAGGGGAGTCGACTCGCAGTCGGGATCCGACTTTTTAACCCTAGGTTTGTCGTTTCGCAAACACTTTTTCTCAAGCCGCCACTGTTCACAAAGCCCTAGAGCCGACTCCTAAGTCATCCTCGATCGTCTCCAAGCCCTTTTCCCGTCGATTCTTCGCCGGACATTGAGTTTCCGTCCGTTCCTAGGTCTTTTCAGGTCAGTCCCGAGCTTCCTCTATCGATCCTTCTTCGTTCTCTAGGTTTTCATCTCGTTTAGGTCAAGATGCCTCGCAAGGGAGTTGTTAGAAAGAGGTCCCGTCCCGTGGCCGGTCCCGAGCGGCGCTCCAAGGCGCGGCACGATCCCGCGAGGCAACCTCCTCCGGATCGTTCCCCGCCTAGGGTGGTTCATGTTAGGCCGTTGGCCGGGAAGGCCGTCACCTCCGGGAGGTATGTCACTTTCGACTATCTCTCCCGGGAAGGATTCACCATAGGCGATAGGCTTAGAGCCCAGGGTCTAGAGTACTTCCTCACCTTGGACCTTCCCACCTATCCTGGCCTAGTTCAAGAGTGTTAGATGTATGCCCTAGAAGCCAATCTGGCTGACACATTGTTAATTCTAGGGACATAATTTTGTACTTGACTATTTATTATTGAATAAATAAAAGACATCTTATCATTCATATTATTTATGTGTCTATGAATCGTCCAAGAAATTAATAAGATGATGATGCATATTCTCAAGAGTTGAGAATTTGAGCCATGTATCATTAGTGATTAATTTCTAAATGCTCCTGATCAATGGATCATCACGAGGACGGTGATCGATCCGATCAGTGCACAGATTACTTTCCTTCTGGATGGACGAGACTTGAGTCCATAGTGTAGGGACACTGAAGTGATAGTGCAGGTGCTTGTTAGAGAACAAGGGTACTGAGCGTGACCAAGACAAGAAGTCACTTGGATGTCTATCCACTCGTCAGTGACTTGCTTGATGTTGCAGTAGTATGACTGGTCCTTTGACCTGCGGTGCTTCGGCTACTCACAGTGAGGTTATTGTAGTTTGACTACACGTATACATGGTCTCTAGTCATATGGGTCCTTGTAGTATAGATTGGCTGCAGTAAGTTCACTGTAGGAGTAGGGTATGCACTTATATGGAATCTATCGACCTTGATAGAAGAGGAGTGATCCTATGTGATTTGTTAGACTGAGTTCTAAGACCTTGGCCAGGGCAGTAATATAAAGTGGAGAAATAGTTTTCCACTATCGAACTCGAGTCAAATAAATCTTGACATATGACAGACGAAGGGGTTTGACGAGTTATCCATGACCTCCGTCCTGTAGGGATCCACGATAGAAGGACTGTATCACATGATAACTGCACCTAGAGGTTCATCATTCTATTCTGCTGGGTAGCCACTACATGCTGCTAGGTGTCACTGGTGGATGGTGGGACTCATAGGGATTATCTCGATGATCGATAAGCCCTAATGAGTAGAGTTGGAATCGTTCCGACCCATTGAAAGAAGTTTTCAATGATATTGTGATAGAGATCACAATATATCTCACTACCAGTCAGAGTAGAACCTATGGGGTCACACACACTAAAGGCATTGACCGATCCGATGGTTGAATCGTGATTAGGAATCACAAGTAATCAATTCGATTGATAATAAGCTGAAGAAGGAACAAAGAGAATTAATTAATTGGACTTAAAACAAGAGTCCTACTTGGAGTAGGATTCCTAGAGTCCTAATTGGATTAGGACTAGGAATCCTACTTGGACTGAGATTCCTACTTGGACTGGGATTCCTACTTGGACTGGGAATCCTATTTGGAGTAGGACTGGGATTCCTACTTGGAGTAGGATTCCTACAATCCTAATTAGATTAGGAGTTTTGAATTAAATTTGGATTCCTACTTGGAGTAGGATTCCTAGAGTTCTAATTGGATTAGGACTAGAATTAAATAAGTCCTAATTGGATTAGGATTTCTTAAGTCCTAATTAATTATTAATCTAATGAATCAACATGACTCCTAATTGGATTAGGATTGAAGAGTTCAATTGAGTCATGGTTCATTCAAGTTCTAATTGGATTAGGACTAGCATAGATTGAACCCAATTGATTCATGATTTGGACTAAACCAAATAGGAGCCCTAGATGCCTTTATAAGGCTTTGAAAGGAGGTGCCCTAATGATAAGTGAAGCCCTCCTCCTCTCCATCACGTGGCCACCCTCCTCTCCTCTCTTTTCAGCCGCCATCATCAAAGGAAAAAAGGAGAGGAGCCGTGTGCCTCCTCTTGGCCTTCATCCATGGTTCCAACGCAGGGAAATCAAAAGGCTGCAACTAGCCTTTTGATTCTTCTCCCTGGAGTCTTCTTCTTCTTCCTCCTCTCAAGCACAATCAAGGGTTGATTGAAAGAGAGGAGATCAGCCATCAAAATATATCTCTGCAAGGGAGCTAGCACCCCGGGGAGATTAGAGCATTTGGATCGGTCCTCTGCTTCGTGTGGATACCCGTAGAGGCCGGGCACTTGAACGGCTTCAAGCGAACCTTCATCCTAAACCACGATCATCAGTTTGCGGTGATCATCTACCCGCACAAAGGTGAAGATCTGATCTTCTAATGTTATTTAAAAGTTTTTAGTCCTTATCTATCTACGAACGGTTTTTAAACAACGTTCATGCGATGAACGGTTGATCCCGCACATGCCTCTTCCGCTGCATCTGAATTTTTTGAATTTTCTGCGGCATGGGCGGGTTCCCAACAGTGGTATCAGAGCTTAGGCTTCGTAGATTAAGGTAAGGATTAATTATTAATAGGCTTATTAGATCTGAAAATTGAAAGATTATGCATGCTGAAAATTTTCTGCATGCAGATTTTTCTAGGGTGCTGATTTTTGCATGCTGATTTTTATGTGATAAAAAGATGATTCTAATTGAATTGTTAATGGGATTACAAAGTTTAGAATCATGATTAGCATGATCAGCAACCTATGTCATAAGATAATCAATTAGTTTTTAGATCTGAAAATTATAATTGCTGCATGTGGTGATGATCATAGGATTCAAACCCTTTTGGTATCAAATGTAATGACCTGCGATGTGATCTGTGATGTCATGTAATTTTTCAGATGTTTGCATGCATCTTATTTGATGTTTTGAGAGGCCTGCGTGCCTCCTAAAAGGAGATGTAATTTATTATTATTTTTATTTTACATCTGGTTGTATTTCTGTGATGTGATGTACGTCAACGATCAAGTTGAAGACAAGGCATGAGATGAACAGGTAATCTAAGCGGTTGATGGCGATTGGATCAAGAGTTGATCAAGGATCGAATCAAGGAGGCTTGGAACCAATTCAAGAGTTGAAGATCAGTTGATCGATTGACGTGCATGTGCTTGTAATACGACCTAACTGGAATCCATGATCATCATCTATTTAAAGTTTAGCTTTAATTATTGCTGCGATTATAACTGCCTGCAATATGCCGTTTGCATGTGATGTGAATGAGAGTCGGGTAGATAGGTTTACATGTGATGTAGCAAACCCAATTGAGACCTAAATTAAAACCTCCTCAATCAAGTCGAGAGTGAACCAACATGAGCAAGTCATATTAGATTAATTGATCTAATTGGTGTCTAGGAAAGCATGAAAGGTGGTTACTTAATTAGGACCTTACTCTCTGAGTAAGGGGAGCCTCCCACCTGCTTACCTGGCCAATTGTTTGATTACCTCTTATGAAGAGCCCAAGTTGCAAACACTAAGACCTGATTAACCAATATTAAGTCAATAGGTCTTCCACTGTAGTAGAGCTGCTAAGGTCTTTCTGATGTTGATTTGTCTCGGCTGGACACAGTGGTCAAGTTGCATCGGGGGGCTGGACCTCTCTATAGACATGAGATGTTGTAGGGTAAAGGTGGGGTTGGGCACCAATAACTGTTAGGTGAGGACCCAATGACGACTTTATTCCTACGGTTATACGGTGGGTCTGACTTAACTAAGAAATGGGACCAATAACTGTTAGGTGAGGTGGCATGTAAATCGGTGGGACCGCAGTACCCACTAGAAACCCTAGTCATGTGGGATTTCCGTTTTCCTACCAGGGGAGTGTGAGGAATTCGAGAAAATAGTGGGAGTTACATTTGTTCTAAAATACCTTAGAACAGATTAGGATCAAGTACAAAAGTCTAACTAGAATCTTTACTCTCTGAGGATTATAAAGTCAGCTTCTAGACTCTTAACTCATATCCAATAGAACAACCGTTTGACCAAACCCAATTATAAAGATTGGCTCAGCAAATTTCAAAAATAGTTTTGAATTGTGAGAAATTCGGATATATGCTAGACCATGGAATCCCCATGTTACCAATCCGTCCGATCACTGATCAGCGTAAGACGCTTGTTAAGTGGACGAACAATGACAATAAAGTTAGGTGCTGCACAATGGCATCCATGTCCAATGCATTACAATGCCAGCATGAGAACATGAAGACTGCCAGGGACATATTAAATCACCTCCAAGAGTTGTATGGTGATCAGAGTCACGCAGCTCGGTTTGAAGTGTCCAAGAGGCTCTTCAAAGCCAAGATGCACGATGGGCAGTCTGTCCATGATCATGGTTTGACCATGATAAAGGACTTAGAGAAGCTTGAGAAGCTTGGCATGACCATGCACAAGGAATTGCAAACGGATTTGATCCCGCAATCCCTTCCAGCTTCATATGAATAGTTTATAGTAAACTACCATATGAACAAGGTTATATGCACTAAAATAGAATTGTTAAATAAATTGGTAACTACCTTAGGGACCTTGAAGAAGTTCAAGGGGCATCGTTTTCGCTGTCGAGTTGGTTTCTACTTCTAAGAGAGAGTCTACCTGGAAGAAGAAGAAGCCTGCGAAGAAGCAGAAGACTAAGAAAACACCAAGTAAGGAAGTTTCAAGAAAAAGGCCAATTGCAAGGAAAAGTGTTTCCATTGCATCATGGACGGCCATTGGAAGAGGAACTGTCCTACATACATGGGAAGCATAAAGAACATGAAGGGTGACAGACCTTCAGAAGGTTTGTCAGATATGCTCAGGATACTTAGGGACTGTTACCTATTGCTAGCAGAAATTTGATTTCTGTATTTTATTTAGCACAGAAAGATTTTATTTATTTAAAAATTAAATTGATTCAACATGGTTTTATGATTGACAGTCTCTATCACATACATATAGATGTATCTGTGAATATATCTGAGCAAACAGTAAATACCATAGGATCTAATAGATCCAAAAATGAGATAAATCTAAAGTATTTATGGCACCTCAGGCTTGGCCATATAGGAGAAGACAGAATAAACAAATTGGAGAAACATGAGCTTTTGGGCTCATTGACTTTCGAGTCATATTTGATTTGTGAATTTTGCCTTCAAGGAAAGATGGCCAAATTATCCTTTGTAGGATACAGAGAGGTCCACTGAAATACTTATCCTAGTACACACTGATGTGTGTGGCCCATTCGATGTGCAGGCTTGGGGTTGCAATTTTTACTTCATTTTACCGATGATTACTCACGGTATGGATATGTGTATGAGACACAAATATGAAACTTTTGAAAGGTTCAAAAAGTTTAGATATGAAGTAGAAAAATAAGCACAAAAACTCATTAAGGTTCTTCGATCAGATCGAGGAAGTGAATACCTTAATGGAGAGTTCCGTGATTATCTCAAGGAGAATGGTATAGTTTCATAATAGACTCCTCCTGGTACACCTCAGCTCAATGGAGTGTCAGAGAGGAGGAATCGGACTCTATTGATATGGTCCAGTCCATGATGAGCTTCACTGATTTACCCTTGTTTCTTTAGATAGATGCCCTATTTTCAGCTATTTACTTGTTGAATAGAGTTCCCTCTAAATCCGTTCCTACCACACCGTATGAGATATAGCATGGTAAGAAACCAAGTCTTGGTCATCTCAAGATTTGGGGATGTCCGGCCCACGTCAAGAGACTACAGGCGGACAAACTAGAGGCTAGGACCATAAGTGCTCGTTTTATAGGATATCCTAAAGAGTCATTAGGATACAATTTTTCCATCTCAGAGGAGCACAATGTGTTTGTGAGCCGTCATGCCATCTTCTTGGAAAACCAGTTTATCCTTGATAGAGGCAGTGGGAGGAAAATTGAGCTTGAAGAGAAAGTCTCTGAAAAGCAACGAGTCATGGATCCTATCGAACCCATTAATACAGAGCCAGTACACGATGTGAAGGAAAAATTTCCCGAGTTGTCCGATAAAATCGAACGCCAGGCATGAAAAATCAGTTTTAATTTTTTTTATTTTATTTATAACAATTATAAATATTAAATTTAACTTTTGTGTAAAATTACCTCAAGGCCGTAGCGGAAGTTGGTCGAGGTAATTTGAATCTGGATCTGGATCTAGATCCCTGAAGGTAGCTCTGCGAGGCCTGGATCTACAAGCCCTCTACTTCGCACGCACGTCAAACTTCGCAAGAAGGTTGGATGATGTTTTTACTCGTGCAAAACAATCTTTTGCAAAAGGACCCTTGGAAGAAAAGAAATCCAGAAAAAGGACGTTCCCTTTTCTCTTTCTTTCTTTCTTCTCTTTCTTTCTTTCTTCAGTTTCTTTTCTCCCGTTTCTTCACAGCACGCACAAGCCACAGATGCCTGTCTCTTGATCCCGATCACAGAGGGAATGGAAGGGAGGAGAGGACACCGGATCTGGGCCGAACTCCAAACCACCAGAGAGAAAGGACTCCTTCCTTTCTCTTCTTCTTCTTCTCCACAGAATCAAATCTCCTTCTCTGTCTGACGTTTTCTTCCCAAGAAAATTTTTTTCTCTCTCTCTTCGAGAGGAAACGGTGGCCTACAAATAGGCCAACGCTGAGAGGAGTTAAGAGGCGTAATGGTCCAGCGTTATTGAATTCATTCATTATCAAATATGAATGAATTTGATAACGGTTGTTTCAAAAACAACTATGGAATAAACCAGCGATTAATGCCTATTATTGCCGGATTTCAAAAATCAAACTGGACTGGAATGTTGGCGGTTCAAAACCGCACATTCCGGTCCAGTCGGCCGTCTGGCCGGAGGCCGGTTGGCCGCGCAATCGCCGGTCGGAAAGCTTGCGGACGCGTGAAACAGAGAAGCTCTGTTTCATGCGTCCCAGGTGAGTCGCGGCTCACAAAACAAATGCTAAGGGTCCATGTGAAGGGAGTGGTCCACGGGTCCATGGCATTTATTCACGGTCAGCAACCACACAAAATGGAAAAAGTCAACTTGATACAAATGGGTTAGCCCATTTGATCATAAGTTAGTCTATTTGGTTCTAAACCAAATTTGCAGCCCATTTGAATGAATTTTTGACCCGAAAAAATTCCACATGAGTCTGACTCATAGGAGATTCAATTGGGTCTAGTTTCGGCTCGATCCAAGTCCGACTTAGATCAGAACAAATACGAAATTAAATCCCAATTAAATCATGATCGAGCCCAATTACACTAATTTAGACCCAATCAAATCCAATCTCAACAATTGAGTCCTGATCAAGTTCAATTATATTAATTAAAACTTCATTGACCCGAAATACAGACTTAATTAGTTGTTCATCCATGAAATTTAGCATGTACCTCATGTTCAGTGCTAGCTGAACATAGACAGAGCCAAATTCCAAATGACCCATAATTTAATTCTTAATTAAATTGGGTCAAGACCTTCCTACTCAGCTTGACTAATGTGCGTGACTCCGATAGGTTCGAACACTAAGCCGGTAGTACATGGACTACTCCATGCACTAATCGAGGTGACCATCTAGCAATGATACCCGACGTCCGGATAGGTCAAATATGCAAAGCAACATTCAAGAACCTAGACGTATGGTTGTTGCATAATTCATCCCTATGACCTTCGATGCTCAAGATGACCTCAGAGTGGACTGTCGAACTCTGGATCCGGTCATCCATAGTATATTTCAATTAATCAAATCAAGTGACCATCACTTGGTTTACCCTGGCCAAGGTTTTACTGAATTGAAATACAGCAAGACATCAACTCCTCTAATCTGGAGCGGTCAATCCCATCTTGACTCGTACACAGACTTCGCGAGTACTTGACTGCACCCAGCATCCTTCCGATCCCTGAATTAGAAATTCAGGTCATCCAGTGCCTAAGTACAGTGAGTTGCTTGCAAGTCACCGTGACAGTCTCAGGTCTAAGGGGTACTTATGCCCATACGTTTTACGAGCTAACTCCCGACAGTGGAGTGCTACGCAGGTGAGTCACTATTCAGTGACGATGTACTCCTACATCTCACTTGTATGCCATACAGTGTCTCCACACTCCTTGGTTTAAGAGGACAACCAACTAAATGGCACACAACGACCTATACTTGACATAGCTATCGTCTAATTGACAGCTCGTCATTTGGTCGCGAACTGGTTTAAGGACTAAATGATAAAACCTCTTTTATCCACTAAATTAGTCCTAAGGACTTCATCACAATACACAGGAGTTCAATTTGAAGATGCAACACTTGTGATGAATAGAAAATTGCCAGAATAAATTTTTATTCATTTTAATAAAACATATACATAATCCAATTTCTTACAATTAAAAATTGGCTTTGGGACACAATTCCCAACAACTCCCACTTGGACTAAAGCCAATTTGTACAGTATCTTATACCCATCTTCGATTTGTGATAATCGAACTCCTTTACAGAAAGGGCTTTAGTGAATGGGTCAGCTAGGTTCTCCTTTCCATCGATCTTCTGAAGATTGACGTCACCTCGTTCCACGATCTCTCGTACAAGGTGGTAGCGACGCAGAATGTGCTTGGTCCTGTGGTGAGACTTTAGCTCCTTTGCTTGTGCAATGGCTCCAGTATTGTCACAATACAAAAGAACTGGACCATTGATTGAGGGAGCAACACCAAGTTGATTTACAAATTTCTTGATCCAAACAGCTTCCTTTGCCGCATCTGATGCAGCAACATACTCTGCTTCGCATACGGAATCGGCTACTGAATGCTGCTTGGAACTTTTCCAGCAGACTGCTCCTCCATTCAGGGTAAACACAAATCCAGACATACTCTTACTGTCATCATGGTCTGACTGAAAACTAGAGTCTGTAAACCCCACAAGTTTTAAGTCAGATTCTCCATAGATTAACCATTGTCCTTAGTATTTCTTAAATACTTAAGGATGGTTTTCACCACCTTCCAATGGTTCTCACCCGGATCAGACTGATACCTACTCGCTACTGCTAGTGAGTAAGCAACATCCGGTCTTGTACATGTCATGGCGTACATGATAGAACCTATTGCAGAAGCATATGGGATTCTACTCATACGCTCTCTCTCTTCGGAAGTTGTCGGACAATCTTTCTTAGAGAGAGAAATTCCTTGGCCTATCGGAAGATAGCCCTTCTTGGAATTCTCCATGTTGAACCGCTTCAACATAGTGTCGATGTACGTGGATTGGGACAATCCAAGCAACCTCTTAGATCTATCTCTATAGATTTTCATCCCTAGGATGTAGGATGCTTCTCCCAGATCCTTCATGGAGAACTGTGATGACAGCCAAAGTTTCACATTTTGTAATGCAGGAATGTCATTCCCAATTAAGAGAATGTCATCCACATACAACACAAGAAATGTGATCACTGAACCGTTAACCCACTTGTAGACACAAGGTTCTTCTTCGTTCTTAACGAAGCCATATGTTTTGATAGTTTTATCGAAACGTATGTTCCAACTTCGAGAAGCTTGCTTAAGTCCATAAATGGACTTTTGTAGCTTGCATACTTTGGACTCGTCTATGGATGTGAAACCCTCAGGTTGTATCATATACACCTCTTCTTCCAGCTCTCCATTTAGAAAAGCTGTTTTCACATCCATTTGCCAGATTTCATAATCCATATATGCTGCTATAGCTAGCATGATCCGAATAGATTTTAGCATTGCCACAGGGGAAAAAGTCTCGTCATAATCGATACCATAACGTTGACGATATCCCTTGGCAACCAGACGGGCTTTATAGGTTTCCACCTTTCCGTCTGCGCCTCTCTTTCTTTTGAAGATCCATTTGCACCCTATGGGTTTTATCCCTTCGGGTGGATCAACTAGTGTCCATACACTATTGATTTCCATGGATTTCATTTCGGATCTCATGGCATTAAGCCATAACTCAGAGTCGGACCTTTGCATAGCATCCATATAGGTAATCGGATCCTCATTGTTCTCATCGAGCTCAATGGGATCTGCGTCTTGGACCAAGAAACCATAGTATCTATCCACTTGACGCAGTACTCTACCTGATCGCCTTAATGGTGCTTCTACATTGGGCTCCGGGTTTGATCTAATTGAATCCGGTTCTGTGGGTTCAGTAGATTGTGTTAAATCTTTTACCTGTTGAACTTCACTAAGTTCAACCTTAGAGGCAACAATTCCTTCACTAAGGAATTCCCTTTCCAAAAAGGTTGCCTTAAGTCCTACGAACACCTTTTGTTCATTAGGAAGGTAGAAGTAATAACCCCTAGTTTCCTTGGGGTACCCTACAAAATAACACTTATCGGACCTAGGACCAAGTTTGTCAGTTTGAGAACGTTTAACATAAGCCGGACATCCCCAAACCCTAAGGTATGAAAGTGTCGGCTTACGCCCAGTCCATATCTCATATGGAGTCTTCTCAACAGACTTACTTGGAACCTTATTTAGTATTATACACGCAGACTCTAAAGCAGAACCCCAAAAAGATACAGGCAGACTAGTAAACCCCATCATGGATCGAACCATGTCTAACAGAGTTCGATTCCTCCTTTCGGATACACCATTGTGCTGAGGTGTTCCTGGAGGGGTCCATTGTGAGAGAATCCCATTCTCCTCTAGATAAGTCAAGAAATCACCGAAAAGGTATTCTCCTCCTCGGTCTGACCGAAGGATCTTAATACTCTTTCCAGTCTGTTTTTCTACTTCATTACGAAATCGTTTGAACATTTCAAATGATTCCGACTTATGCTTCATCAGATAGACATACCCATACCTGGATAGGTCATCTGTGAAGGTTATGAAGTAGGCATAACCACCTTTGGCACTTACGTTCATAGGTCCACATACATCAGTATGTATGAGGCCAAGAACATCGCTAGCTCGTTCACCCTTTCCAGAAAAAGGTGACTTGGTCATCTTACCCAGAAGACAGGATTCACAAGTTGGCAATGATTCACAATCATTGATTTCTAAAATGCCCTGTTGGGCTAACCTGTTTATCCTGTTTTTATTTATGTGACCTAACCGGCAATGCCACAAATAGGCTTCATTGACATTATCTAACTTAGGGCGTTTATTAGAGGTGTACATTACATTCACAGGCAGTGATAGAGTATAAATGCCATATTTCAATTGTCCACGAAAAATTTTAATACCATTCAAAATGATATCACAAAAATTTTCTTTTATTGATAAACAATAACCATTTTTGGCCAAAAGGCCTACAGAGATGACATTCATTAAAAATGTTGGACAATAATGACAATCATCTAATATGACTACTCTAGATTCAAAAACAAGCTGAATGACTCCTAAAGCTAGGACTGGAACTGATCTTCCATCTCCAACGTCCAGGAATCTCTCGTCATTCTTGAATCTTCTACTAACTTGAAGTCCCTGCAACGAATTGCAAATATTAATTGGACTTCCGGTATCCAATACCCAAGTGGTAGAATCATAAATTGAAAAATTACAAGGTGTTATCATATAATTACCTTGTGCAGCAACTGTTTGCTGCTTTTTCTTCTTAGGCCTGTTTGGATCAAGGGACGCTATGTAAGCCGGACAGTTCCGCTTCCAATGACCCATCTTCTTACAGAAGAAGCACTCTGCCTTGCTCTTATCGGCTTTATGCTTCTTAGTCTGGCTGGGCTTAGAGACCCCAGCACGAGCTTTCTGCACCTTCTTCTTCTTTCCTTTCTTAAAGGAAGAAAGTCCTGCAGAAGTCCCACCTACCACATTCACCGACTCCTTTTTGAGTTGGTGATCCTTCTCATAGGTCTGCAGTAAACCTAGCAAACCATGATAGGATACTTCAGGTTTAGTCATTCTATAATGACTAAGAAAGGTCAGGTAGGACTTGGGAAGTGAATTCAAAATGGCATCCTTGCCCAATTGCTCGTGCAAAGGAAAGCCAAGTTTACTTAGGCGATCGATTTGTTCGACCATGTACAATACATGATCGGTGACCGATGCCCCTTCCCTCATGCGGGCATTGAATATAGCGCAGGAGGTCTTATGTCGTTCAACATCATCAGGTGTGCCGAAAGACTCCTTCAACATTTGAAGGATTTCCACTGGCTGCGCTTCCTCGAATTTACGACTAAACTCGTCATTCATCGAGGCCCTCATGATGCAACGCACTGTAGTGCGATCGTTGAGCCACTTCTGATAAGCGTCTCTGATTGCACGTGGTGCATTGGCTGCAGGTTCCTCAGGTGCAGGATCCGATATCACATACAGGATCCGCTCATGCTCTAATACTATTTTCATCTTTCGATACCAGCTATCGAAGTTAGGTCCATTAAGCTTATCATTGTCTAATAGTGTTCGGAGGGATAATGAGTTAGCCATATCTGAAAAATAAAGGAAAAACCCAACTAATCAGTATATGATTTATTTAATCCTAAAGACTTGGACTTTAGTCTAAAGTTTTCTCCCACTATTTTAATCGAATTAATAGCCTCTACTTTTAATTCGAGGAATTACTTTAATTCCCTAGTGGGTACTAGAATCCGCATAGACTGCATACGGGCCCAAGGAAGGCTCGGCCAACCCATGTGCATCTAAGGGTAGGTACATTACCAATTATTTCTCTAAACAATTTCTAGCAATCAATTTTGCCCCAAGTGGTAATCAGTAGGCGGAGGCCTCCACTGAAAATCCTGGTTAGGTCCAACCATTAATGAACTAACTCGATGATACTACCTAATGTATGATCAGGCCCGAGGAAGGCTCGGCCAACCTAATCACAATTAGATAGCTCAAAAAGCTATCATATAATGAAGGATAATTCCAGTATTTAGAGGAACACCAGACGGAAGCGTCCTGCATGTTCAACTGTAATATTGGACCTATTATCATTCACCTTAATGGGAGGCTATGATCTAGTTATCTATATAACTTTATCATTTTAAGGACCTAATAATTTAGAGGATTTTAAATGATATGTAACACTGACCGATAATTCTAAATCCTCCCACTGACTTCACCAAATCATATAGAGGACTAGCTCTTATTGGTCTATTAGACACCTAAATCAGTCACACTGATTTTTCTTAATGGCATGGGTGAGTGCCAAGTATCAAGGTACCTTAATCAAAACTTGATCGACCAAATTGGCCAGGTAAGAGAGATCATGGAAGGGTTACGCCATTAACCTCTTTCCTAGACACCAACTATGTTGGCCAGGTAAGAGGTAGCCCCAATTAAAAACCATGATCAAATGCCGACTTACCTTAGACACCAATTGGTTTATCAAGTTGATTTAGGTTATCCTTGGGAACTCGGGCTCGACCACTGAGCCACAATCAGATCCAATTGAAATGTTTGGATATGATAAACTACAACTATTGAGTTTGATCATTTTATAAACCTTGATTTAGTATAGTTCAACAATTGATTAGATTAAATCATGTTTCTTAAGTTAGTCCATTTCAATTTGATTTCATGATTAGGTCTAACCTAGTCAACTAATCTGATTGTGCTAACCCATGCCCCAAATCCGATGTTCAAATTTAAATTTTAATTCGAATTTCAAATTTTGAATTTTAAATCTTTATTTGAAATTCAAATTTTAAATTTTAAATTCAACATTTAATTCTTTATTAAATGCATTATGATCATGGATTCAAGGTGTCAATTTATTCCAAATATAAACAATTTATATTTAAATTTTGTGGTCATAATAAATTTAAAACTGAAATTTCATAAACATCAATTATGCATAATTTCACAAAAATAAACTATTTATTTTATGATGCAAATTAATCTCAATTTTGTGCTAGGACAACCTTTTCACTATAAGGGGTTAACCTTATAGCAGGACAACCTTATAATTCAGCACAAGATTGATATTTTATCAATAAATCTAGATCTAATCAAAATTTAAAAAATTAAATCATGCATAATTCTAGATATTATAGGCCAATTCCATCGGCCAACCTGGCTCTGATACCAGTTGAAGGAAAAATTTCCCGAGTTGTCCGATAAAATCGAACGCCAGGCATGAAAAATCAGTTTTAATTTTTTTATTTTATTTATAACAATTATAAATATTAAATTTAACTTTTGTGTAAAATTACCTCAAGGCCGTAGCGGAAGTTGGTCGAGGTAATTTGAATCTGGATCTGGATCTAGATCCCTGAAGGTAGCTCTGCGAGGCCTGAATCTACAAGCCCTCTACTTCGCACGCACGTCAAACTTCGCAAGAAGGTTGGATGATGTTTTTACTCGTGCAAAACAATCTTTTGCAAAAGGACCCTTGGAAGAAAAGAAATCCAGAAAAAGGACGTTTCCTTTTCTCTTTCTTTCTTTCTTCTCTTTCTTTCTTTCTTCAGTTTCTTTTCTCCCGTTTCTTCACAGCACGCACAAGCCACAGATGCCTGTCTCTTGATCCCGATCACAGAGGGAATGGAAGGGAGGAGAGGACACCGGATCTGGGCCGAACTCCAAACCACCAGAGAGAAAGGACTCCTTCCTTTCTCTTCTTCTTCTTCTCCACAGAATCAAATCTGCTTCTCTGTCTGACGTTTTCTTCCCAAGAAAATTTTTTTCTCTCTCTTTTCGAGAGGAAACGGTGGCCTACAAATAGGCCAACGCTGAGAGGAGTTAAGAGGCGTAATGGTCCAGCGTTATTGAATTCATTCATTATCAAATATGAATGAATTTGATAACGGTTGTTTCAAAAACAACTATGGAATAAACCAGCGATTAATGCCTATTATTGCCGAATTTCAAAAATCAAACTAGACTGGAATGTTGGCGGTTCAAAACCGCACATTCCGGTCCAGTCGGCCGTCTGGCCGGAGGCCGGTTGGCCGCGCAATCGCCGGTCGGAAAGCTTGCGGACGCGTGAAACAGAGAAGCTCTGTTTCATGCGTCCCAGGTGAGTCGCGGCTCACAAAACAAATGCTAAGGGTCCATGTGAAGGGAGTGGTCCACGGGTCCATGGCATTTATTCACGGTCAGCAACCACACAAAATGGAAAAAGTCAACTTGATACAAATGGGTTAGCCCATTTGATCATAAGTTAGTCTATTTGGTTCTAAACCAAATTTGCAGCCCATTTGAATGAATTTTTGACCCGAAAAAATTCCACATGAGTCTGACTCATAGGAGATTCAATTGGGTCTAGTTTCGGCTCGATCCAAGTCCGACTTAGATCAGAACAAATACGAAATTAAATCCCAATTAAATCATGATCGAGCCCAATTACACTAATTTAGACCCAATCAAATCCAATCTCAACAATTGAGTCCTGATCAAGTTCAATTATATTAATTAAAACTTGATTGACCCGAAATACAGACTTAATTAGTTGTTCATCCATGAAATTTAGCATGTACCTCATGTTCAGTGCTAGCTGAACATAGACAGAGCCAAATTCCAAATGACCCATAATTTAATTCTTAATTAAATTGGGTCAAGACCTTCCTACTCAGCTTGACTAATGTGCGTGACTCCGATAGGTTCGAACACTAAGCCGGTAGTACATGGACTACTCCATGCACTAATCGAGGTGACCATCTAGCAATGATACCCGACGTCCGGATAGGTCAAATATGCAAAGCAACATTCAAGAACCTAGACGTATGGTTGTTGCATAATTCATCCCTATGACCTTCGATGCTCAAGATGACCTCAGAGTGGACTGTCGAACTCTGGATCCGGTCATCCATAGTATATTTCAATTAATCAAATCAAGTGACCATCACTTGGTTTACCCTGGCCAAGGTTTTACTGAATTGAAATACAGCAAGACATCAACTCCTCTAATCTGGAGCGGTCAATCCCATCTTGACTCGTACACAGACTTCGCGAGTACTTGACTGCACCCAGCATCCTTCCGATCCCTGAATTAGAAATTCAGGTCATCCAGTGCCTAAGTACAGTGAGTTGCTTGCAAGTCACCGTGACAGTCTCAGGTCTAAGGGGTACTTATGCCCATACGTTTTACGAGCTAACTCCCGACAGTGGAGTGCTACGCAGGTGAGTCACTATTCAGTGACGATGTACTCCTACATCTCACCTGTATGCCATACAGTGTCTCCACACTCCTTGGTTTAAGAGGACAACCAACTAAATGGCACACAACGACCTATACTTGACATAGCTATCATCCAATTGACAGCTCGTCATTTGGTCGCGAACTGGTTTAAGGACTAAATGATAAAACCTCTTTTATCCACTAAATTAGTCCTAAGGACTTCATCACAATACACAGGAGTTCAATTTGAAGATGCAACACTTGTGATGAATAGAAAATTGCCAGAATAAATTTTTATTCATTTTAATAAAACATATACATAATCCAATTTCTTACAATTAAAAATTGGCTTTGGGACACAATTCCCAACACGATGTCCCTCAACTACCTCACAGATCTAGTAGGGTCTCCCATCCTTCCGATAGATACTTAGGTATACTAGAAGAGGATACCGAGGAAATGTTCCTAGTGGGAGATAGGGATCACACGCAGGATCCCAAAACCTACGACGAGGCGATATCTGATATCGATTTCGAGAAATGGTTGGAAGCTATGAAGTCAGAGTTAGACTCCATGCATTCCAACCAAGTCTAGACCTTAGTAGATCCACCAGAAGGTATTGTACCTATTGGATGTAAATGGATCTACAAAAGGAAGATAGGTTCGGATGGAGAGGTAGAGACCTATAAGGCAAGGCTTGTGGCGAAAGGGTATAGTCAGCGCGAGGGCATTGACTATCAGGAGACCTTTTCACCTGTAGCCATGCTGAAATCCATCCGAACATTGCTTGCCATTGCAGCATTTCATGATTATGAAATCTGGCAGATGGATGTGAAAACTGCTTTCCTGAATGGATATCTTGATGTAGATATCTATATGGAACAACCATTGGGTTTCACTTCCAGTGATGGAGATCACAAGGTCTGCAAGCTGCAAAGGTCCATCTATGGACTAAAGCAAGCATCTCGGAGTTGGAACACTCGTTTTGATGACGCAATCAAAATGTTTGATTTCATCAAAAATGAAGAGGAACCGTGTGTTTACAAAAAGGGTTAGTGGGAGTGCTGTCGTATTTCTCGTACTGTACGTGGACGACATCCTCCTGATAGGAAATGATATTCCTCGGTCAAGGTCTGGTTGTCAAAAAGGTTCTCCATGAAAGACCTTGGGGAAGCATCCTATATTTTGGGAATAAAGGTCTATAGAGATAGATCTAAAAGGATGCTTGGCCTATCACAGAAGATGTACATAGAGGAAGTGCTGAAAAGGTTCAGCATGGAAAACTCTAAAAAGGGGGTCTCTTACCCCTAAGGCATGGAATTAATCTCTCCAAGAAAATGTGCCCCAACACATCTGAAGAGATTCAACGCATGAGCAAGATCCCCTATGCATCAGCAATAGGCAGCCTCATGTATGCCATGCTATGTACATGACTTGATATAGTACATGCTGTGAATGTCACGAGTATATGTCAATCAGATCCAGGCAAGAAGCACTGGATAGCTGTGAAGAACAGTCTTAAGCACTTGAGAAGAACTAAGGACATGTTCTTGGTCTTTGGAAGAAGATCAGAGTTGAAGGTAGAAGGACGCACACATATTGATGATAGAAAGTCTACATCAGAATATGTGCAATGGTGGTTCAGTAAATTGGAAGAATTCCAAACAACCGATCATTATAGATTCTACCTTAGAAGCTGAATGTTAAGCCGTCTCTAAGGGTGCAGTGGAAATCTTTTGGTTTAAAAGGTTCATTACATAGTTAGGTGTAATGTCATCAGATGTCATAACACTCTACTGCGAGAACAAAGGCACCATAGCACTAGCTAAGGAGCCAAAGGTCTCACCAGAAATCGAAGCACATAGAGCGGCAGTTTAACCTAATAAGCGACTACCTCGAAAGAAAATAAGTAGAGGATCAGAGAGTAGACTCCACAGAAAATGTGGCGGACCCATTCACTAAGCAGCTAAGTCGGCAGAAAACTAAAACGCATCTTGAGAAGATGGGGCTTAGGTTTATGGCTGATTGGCTTTAGTGCAAGTGGGAGATTGTTAGATGTATGCCCTAGAAGCCAATCTGGCTGACACATTGTTAATTCTAGGGACATAATTTTGTACTTGACTATTTATTATTGAATAAATAAAAGACATCTTATCATTCATATTATTTATGTGTCTATGAATCGTCCAAGAAATTAATAAGATGATGATGCATATTCTCAAGAGTTGAGAATTTGAGCCATGTATCATTAGTGATTAATTTCTAAATGCTCCTGATCAATGGATCATCACGAGGACGGTGATCGATCCGATCAGTGCACAGATCACTTTCCTTCTGGATGGACGAGACTTGAGTCCATAGTGTAGGGACACTGAAGTGATAGTGCAGGTGCTTGTTAGAGAACAAGGGTACTGAGCGTGACCAAGACAAGAAGTCACTTGGATGTCTATCCACTCGTCAGTGACTTGCTTGATGTTGCAGTAGTATGACTGGTCCTTTGACCTGCGGTGCTTCGGCTACTCACAGTGAGGTTATTGTAGTTTGACTACACGTATACATGGTCTCTAGTCATATGGGTCCTTGTAGTATAGATTGGCTGCAGTAAGTTCACTGTAGGAGTAGGGTATGCACTTATATGGAATCTATCGACCTTGATAGAAGAGGAGTGATCCTATGTGATTTGTTAGACTGAGTTCTAAGACCTTGGCCAGGGCAGTAATATAAAGTGGAGAAATAGTTTTCCACTATCGAACTCGAGTCAAATAAATCTTGACATATGACAGACGAAGGGGTTTGACGAGTTATCCATGACCTCCGTCCTGTAGGGATCCACGATAGAAGGACTGTATCACATGATAACTGCACCTAGAGGTTCATCATTCTATTCTGCTGGGTAGCCACTACATGCTGCTAGGTGTCACTGGTGGATGGTGGGACTCATAGGGATTATCTCGATGATCGATAAGCCCTAATGAGTAGAGTTGGAATCGTTCCGACCCATTGAAAGAAGTTTTCAATGATATTGTGATAGAGATCACAATATATCTCACTATCAGTCAGAGTAGAACCTATGGGGTCACACACACTAAAGGCATTGACCGATCCGATGGTTGAATCGTGATTAGGAATCACAAGTAATCAATTCGATTGATAATAAGCTGAAGAAGGAACAAAGAGAATTAATTAATTGGACTTAAAACAAGAGTCCTACTTGGAGTAGGATTCCTAGAGTCCTAATTGGATTAGGACTAGGAATCCTACTTGGACTGAGATTCCTACTTGGACTGGGATTCCTACTTGGACTGGGAATCCTATTTGGAGTAGGACTGGGATTCCTACTTGGAGTAGGATTCCTACAATCCTAATTAGATTAGGAGTTTTGAATTAAATTTGGATTCCTACTTGGAGTAGGATTCCTAGAGTTCTAATTGGATTAGGACTAGAATTAAACAAGTCCTAATTGGATTAGGATTTCTTAAGTCCTAATTAATTATTAATCTAATGAATCAACATGACTCCTAATTGGATTAGGATTGAAGAGTTCAATTGAGTCATGGTTCATTCAAGTTCTAATTGGATTAGAACTAGCATAGATTGAACCCAATTGATTCATGATTTGGACTAAACCAAATAGGAGCCCTAGATGCCTTTATAAGGCTTTGAAAGGAGGTGCCCTAATGATAAGTGAAGCCCTCCTCCTCTCCATCACGTGGCCACCCTCCTCTCCTCTCTTTTCAGCCGCCATCATCAAAGGAAAAAAGGAGAGGAGCCGTGTGCCTCCTCTTGGCCTTCATCCATGGTTCCAACGCAGGGAAATCAAAAGGCTGCAACTAGCCTTTTGATTCTTCTCCCTGGAGTCTTCTTCTTCTTCCTCCTCTCAAGCACAATCAAGGGTTGATTGAAAGAGAGGAGATCAGCCATCAAAACATATCTCTGCAAGGGAGCTAGCACCCCGGGGAGATTAGAGCGTTTGGATCGGTCCTCTGCTTCGTGTGGATACCCGTAGAGGCCGGGCACTTGAACGGCTTCAAGCGAACCTTCATCCTAAACCATGATCATCAGTTTGCGGTGATCATCTACCCGCACAAAGGTGAAGATCTGATCTTCTAATGTTATTTAAAAGTTTTTAGTCCTTATCTATCTACGAACGGTTTTTAAACAACGTTCATGCGATGAACGGTTGATCCCGCACATGCCTCTTCCGCTGCATCTGAATTTTTTGAATTTTCTGCGGCATGGGCGGGTTCCCAACAAAGAGTTCTACAGTACCGTCCATCGGGGAGATGGAGGTATTGAGGGCACGGTATTAGGTGTCCCATTGCGTGTCACAGAGGACCTCATTGCCCATATCCTCCACCTTCCATTAGTAGGGGTGGCTCCTGCACATCCTGAGGATAGATTTGAGGCCCTTACGATCGTCTTAGGGCATCCACCTCAGTCTCCCCTAGATGAGGTATCTGCTAGCTCACTTCCTATTGAAGTGAGAATCCTTTTGAGCATTTTGTCCAGGTCCATCTTTCCTAAGACAGGGAGATTTGATTTTGTGAATGAGAGGGACCTAGCTATTATGTCTTACATTCTTCAGGACACCCCGGTCAACTTCCCCAAGCTCATTTATAGGTATATGTGTGAGCCCCTGGATAGACCTAGGCTCTCCCTCCCATACGGAATGATATTCACTCTTCTCTTTAGGCAGTACGAAATTTCCATTCCTGAGAAGGAACCCTCTCGTGCCTTGCGATGGACTGATCGCTTGGGTACGGGGACCATGCACAGGATGGGATTTCGGAAGAGAGAAGGGATCTGGGTTAGGAAGTCCACTCTCACCGCTCAGACCACCAGACCATCACCCAGTCCTGAGCCAGATTCTGACTACCCAGAGTCCCCAGACCATCCAGACCTTCCATCCACTCCTCCTGCTCCTACCACCTCTGCCGGACCTTCCTCCTCAGCTCCACCATCTATGGAGGTCCGTATTGATCCAGAGCAGCTCCGGGAGCTGCGGCAGGAGATCGTCCGAGATTTGAGGGACGAGCTGCTCCGGGAGCTCCGAGGTTCCGTGCCAGCTCCCACTCCTGCACCCACTCCATCCTCAGCATTGGTCCCATCCTTGACAGCCGTGACAGACATGACGGCTGAGGTGCGGCAGGAGATCTACAACATTAGGACCCTGGTGCAGGCCCAGTGCCACAGCATGAGCGAGGTCACGAGCACCACGAGGAGGATGCGGGATGACATCCGCCGTGACATGCACACCACCACCGAGGGGGGCGAGCGCTTGTCGAATGTGCTCATCGACAAGCTGGACGCACTTCAGACCTCGGTGACTGGGCTTCAGACGTCGGTGACTGAGCTCTCCACTACACATAGCAGAGCCACCACGTCTATTATCACGCAGCTGGGCCATGTTACAGAGGCAGTCGCCCTCCTCATGGAGCAGAGCCGATTGAGAGGAGGAGTCACATCCTCGAGAGGAGGAGCTACATCCTCCAGAGGAGGAGATGTATCCTCGAGAGGGGGAGCCACATCCTCCAGAGGAGGAGATGTATCCTCGAGAGGGGGAGCCACATCCTCGAGGAGGTCATAGATGATTTTGAGTTGTGTTTTGTCTTCTTTTGTATTGTTCTTGCTTTACCTATTGTATGCTCAAATGTATTCACCTTCATATCAATACAATGAGTAGACATCTTATCTTCATTTCTGTGCCATTTGATGATTGACTGTGCCATTTGTGCCATTGATTGTGTGTGATTACCTCCTTTTTGGTATGATGACAAAAAGGGGGAGAAATGTGTAAGTATAAAATGTAAAAGGGGAGAAATATTAAAAAATATGTAAAAGAAATCAATGGAAATAAATAAAACGATAAACTCTTAAAAACACACATAAATTTGTTCTAAGTGGATTCGGTACCTCGAGGCTCATTATCTCTCTTTTGGGGCTCCTAATGGAGTAATCTCCAGAATCTATTCAAGGGATATTCGGAGATTAGCTGAATCCTACTCAAGAACAAATTGACAGATTTTCCCTCTAAAAACAAAAATTTTAGTTCAAAAATTTCAAAGCATTAAAAGGAAATTCAGAAAATCAAAACATAGTTGAATGCATATGTTGAGGGGGAGAATCTGAATTTTAATCAAGCTAAATCATTAATGTCATATAAGCCAAACAATTGATTGCAGAATATGAAGGCTTATATAATTCCAAATGAAAGGGGGAACTTTAACTCCGAAATTTAATGTTTCACTCCTTTCAAACTTGGATAAATTAAATTATCAGACATTTGAATTCATTTATGGAGTTTATTTCATTATTTACTGAGCAACTCATTTTACATATACTCAAAGTTTTGTCATCATCAAAAAGGGGGAGATTGTGGAGTGATCGATTAAAACCCCGTTTGATTTTGATGAGCTCAAAGCATTGGAGTATATCTTGTGATTACTAATGAATTCAATTGAGTGTTTCAGTGAAAATCCTGTCCAAGTGTCTCTAGACTTGGTTCATAGCATTTTGGATAAGTTAAGAAGTCTGCATGAACCAATGTCTGAGATACGAGTCGACTCCCGAGTTTCACGAGTCGACTCCAAGCGTATCAAGGTCACTGGCACGAGCTCGAGTCGACTCCTAATCAGTACAAGTCGACTCCGACTGAAAACAGACAGAAGGACAGAAGAGCAGTTTTTCAGGTCTGAGATTCGAGTCGACTCCAGTGGAACGCGAGTCGACTCCCAGCGGTACACACAGAAAAAGTCAGAGAGCGTTTTATGGACTCTGAGATTCGAGTCGACTCTAGTGGAACGCGAGTCGACTCCCAGCGGTACACACAGAAAAAGTCAGAGAGCGTTTTATGGACTCTGAGATTCGAGTCGACTCCAGTGGAACGCGAGTCGACTCCCAGCGGTACACAAAGAAAAAGTCAGAGAGCGTTTTATGGACTCTGAGATTCGAGTCGACTCCCGCAGTACGCGAGTCGACTCCGAGACTGTGCGACCATCGACAGACAGAAGACCATGTTACTGCCTCTGAGATTCGAGTCGACTCCGAGACAGCTCGAGTCGACTCCAAGACAAGCTTCACGTCAAAAGGCAGAAGACCAACTTTCGGAAACTGAGAGCCGAGTCGACTCCAAGGAAGTTCGAGTCGACTCCAAGACTGGATGAGCCAAAAGACAGAGAATCGGGAGTTCGGGCTCTGAGATTCGAGTCGATTCCCAGGACAGTCGAGTCGACTCGAGTGGACAAAATTCAAATTTGGATCCACGGACTACAGAGGATGAGCCGACTCCAAAATTGCCAGGTCAGCGCCAGAAGTTGGCGAGTCGACTCCGGGTCAAGACGAGTCGACTCCCAGTCAAGACGGCAACTTTAATTCAAACTGGGAACAGTTGCCGAGTCGACTCCGGAAAAGCTCGAGTCGACTCCTGCTACAGCCGAGTCGACTCCTGATCGCGCGAGTCGACTCCAACCCACCAACGGTCACATTGTCAGGCTGCGCAGAGTGTGCAGAACGGCCAGAAAAAGCAGAGTAACGGCTAGTTTCCGTGGGGGTTGGCTTAAATAGCCACAGAAGACTGTAGCAAGGTAGAGAACACACATTCCACTCCTAGCATTCAAGTCTTCAAGCTCTCTAAGTGCTCTTCAACGAGAAAAAGGGAAGATCTGCATTTACTGCTCCACCATCATCTTCCCAGCATTCAAAGCTTCCTCCTCCTGCTTTCAAGTCGATCACTCTTTCAAGAGGAGACCGGAGTTCCAGAAGCCACACCTCTTCACCATCTTAAAAGCGTTTGAGGGCTTCTAACTCCTTTACGATTATATTGTTTTAAATCTGCTTTTTGAGAAGCTATTTTCTATTTTCTTCTATCTCGTGTATTTACTTGATTCAATCGGGGGATTGAATCAAGGGGATTAAGGTTGGTTGGTGAGCCGGTTTAAAACCAACGAGTGTAAGGGTTTGATTGTGAGCCCGGGAAAATAATCGGGGTTGGTTCTAGTCGGTGAGCCTGGAAAAACCGACCGAGTTCGTTGTGAGCTCGTAAAACAACAAGTTCGGTTGTGAGCTTGCAAAACAACCGGCTGTAATCCAAGGGGGTTATAGTGAAATTCCCAAGTGAGACTTGGGGAGTGGACGTAGGAGCAAGGGTTAGCTCCGAACCACTATAAAACTTTGTGTTTGTAGTGCATTGTCTCTCATCTTCTTCCCCACACATTACTCACAGCACTTAGCTTTAATTAAATAACTGGCTATAGTATTTAGTTAATCATCCACAAAGTTTTAATTAGCTAAGTTAATTTAAAAACCCAATTCACCCCCCCCCCCCCCTCTTGGGTTGTCTATCTGGGCAACATAATCATGGCTCGAGATGAAATCTCAAGATCAATAACAACATGAACATGAACTCAACATAGAGAATATAGAGTAAATCATCAATATCACCACAATCAATATCAACTCATCTGAAGCATATATGGAATAATCAAGTAAACATATATGCTACTCATGAATATGCTCAACAGATCATAATGCTGGAATATACAAATCAGGTGTCAATATGCTGAAATCATCACTAGACAGCTATCGGGAGGTGGGTTTTACGCCCCAGGCGAACCAGCAACAACTCCTTACTGTCACATGCATATGCAGGATAATACACCATATCGATAATGTAAATGCTAGACAGCTGTCGGAAGGTGGGTTTTACGCCCCAGGCGAACCAGCAACAACTTCCTACTGTCACATGCATATGCAGGATAAGACACCACACTAATCATGTAAATGCCGGCCAGTATCCAGAACAGAAATCCATCTCACATCTACATACTAAACGGCACCTCGCAGGAATTCTACATCCGCGGAAAGCCATACTGCACCTCGCGGGGTCTTACTATGCCCGGCGGCAAGCAGAATATAAGTCGTAGGACCAGCCGATCCTACGCCTAGGGCCGTGTCCCCCCTAGGAAGGGACTGGGCTCCGCCCACCCAGAAGGCTACTATGTGCACAAAGGCCGATGTTCAACCCCATCGACTATAGGTGTCCTGCAGATACTGCCAAGCCATGCATAAATGCCATAATGCACCCTTCCAATACTCTACTAAAAAGGAGTATAATCAAGATTACCACTCACTCGATCATGACCCAATCATAAACTAACATCAGGGTTAGGAGTGAGGGTCAAGGAAGTGCAATACAACTCAATATACCACTAAAAAGGCTCTACAAATCTTTGAAATGGAGGAAATGAAATCAATTTACAAAAGAAGTTATTTCACAATTTGGAACCAATTTAATTACTCATAAAAGAGTATAATCAAGCTACGACTCACAAGTCTTTAAAATAGAGGAAATGAAATCAATTTACAAAAGAAATCATTTCACAATTCGGAATCAATTTGATTACTCATCAACCCCTCGTAATTCCTCTCAATGTTTTCTCAAATGCATGTACAGAATAATCAAACATAGAGAATCAAGATTATAGAGGAATCTACTACAATATCAATCAATATGCTCAAGTGGAATCAATTCACACTTGGCGACATTCATGAAAATGAATTAAGGATGCTCATGGTGCAAAGTACATGACTCCCACTCACCTGTCAATCTGGCACAGCCCTGATACGCCTCCAAAAATCTACAGCAGGCAGTGGAAAACTTCTTCCTCTTGTTTCCTAGCTTCTTGCCCAACTGTGACATGCATTTACAATACATTTAGTCTTGTATCAAGAGCCATAATCTACGTGCCAATTATAATATAGGGAACTTTAATTGATTCAACTCCCCCGTTTCCTAAATCTTTTCTTTTCTTTCCTTTTTTTCTATTAATTAACTCACCATTTATGTGTATTAGGGACTCCCTTGCATGAGTACAAGGTCTCCTTAGCTTAATCTGGGCTTAATATCCTATTATGGCATGAAATCCCCTATTTTCCCACTCGGATGAACAGTAACCCGGACCGACAGCCGGTTACTTCATCCTGGGTTTGATCCACTTTCCAGACTTCAAATTTGATGAAATTTTTACCTAACATTCTACACTCATAGGGAATTCCAAAAAGGTAACATGCATCACTATCGGAGGCCGTTTGATCCCCTAAATAATTTGCCAAAGTTGGGACTTTGACACGATTTTTCCGTAGTGCCGGAAAAATTTGTCGAAATCCGATTCTTCCCCTTTTAACACCCTTTACAACTATCATCTACCCTTTCTATAGCATAAATTTTTTAGATTACTAGGTAGGGATGGGTATTTACCTTTTTCTTCTTGTGAAACTTGGGTCCTTGCGTAGAAGGGAAGGAGATCTACACTTTTCCCTTCAGCTGGCAGCGCAACCGGGATCCCTTTTCCTCTCGAATCCCCTTCCTCTTCTTCTTTCTTCTTCTTCTTCTTCTCTTTTTCTTTATTTCTTTCCTCTCTATTTCACGCCTGAGACTCCCTCTCTCTCGGTTTCATTCCTCCGACAGCACAACCCTCCCAATTAAGTCACATCAAAATACTATTCACCATTTTTTTAATATTATTAATTTTCCATTTTGCCCCAAATACTTCAACATATCTACTGTTATGCCATTAACTTTTGATTCCTTTCCAATTTTACCCTTACCACTTCAACGCATCTACAACTATGCCATTATCTTTTGATTCCTTCCTATTTTACCCCTTATATCAATTTTAAAGGACTATTCTATCCCTTTTATATAAAAAAAATTTTGGGGTTATTACAATAGCCTTCCATTAAGTTGGGTGATAATGAGTCCAATATTTCGATAATCATTAGAGGCGCCACACGCCTGGTGCTTATCAGGCATTCGAATTGTCATTCAATATATGATGAGTCGAGTGTGCCTTCAATAGGTGATTAGGTGAGCCGAGCCACACCGGGCTTGGTCATCTATTAGTAGATTATATGGAACCCTATCATTTAATGGTTGGACCTAACCAGAATTTTTGATGGAGGCGCCACACGCCTACCAAAGAGACTAAGGCAAAATTATCACTAGAAATTGTTTAGTGAAACAATTGGTTCAAAACCTACCAATAGGTGCATATGGGTTGGCCGAGCCAGACTCGAGCCCATATGCGATCTATTGGGTTCTAGTGCCCACTAAAGAGTTAAGTGTAATTCTTCGAATTTGAGGTAGATGCTACAAATTTGTATAAAACAGTGGGAGGATCTTTTGACTAAAGTCCAAATCTTTAGGGTATTGTCAATTCATATACTAATAACCGATTTTCTTTTTATGCAGAAATAGCCACTAGTTTGTCACTTCGTTCATTGTTGGATAATGACAAGTTGACTGGATCCAATTTCAATAACTAGCTTAGAAAACTTAAGATTGTGCTAGAGCATGAACGGATCCTTTATTTGATAACGGATCCAGCACCTGAGCAGCAGGGGGTACGGTCAGACAAACTTATCAGAAGTGGCTCAGTGATCATATCACTGTTCAATGCATTATGCTTGCTGCAATGAGCGACGAGTTCAGTCGCCGGTTCGAGAACGCCTGATAAGTGCTAAATAATGCATAAATTAATATCTTATTCATAGCACTTATCATTATTTTAATATATATATTTTGTAAAGTTAACCATAAAAGATTTGTTACCCTCATCATTGTATTTTAATAAATTAATTTGAGTTTGATTTAATTATTTATTAATTGAGCCTAATGTATGCAGATCGAGTCAAGTTCAATAAGATAAAGTCGAAACCTACACTACATCATTTTACATCCTCCGGAGTCGACTCCAAGAACTTTCCTCCAAAACCCAGTGCTTCCCATTAATTCCCATCTGCACCTAATTCTCTTTCCACACTTTTCAATTATTTGTTTCTCAGATCTCAAAGCATACCATCTAGTTGCACGGATCTCAAAGCCTTATCTTCTTCAAATCTCAGCCGGATAAGCATCCTAGTTTCCTCCCTGCCTCAAGACAGAACTCCTCTTCCGATGAGATCAACACCCAGCCGACCACACCCATTCATATCTCAGCCATGTTCTTCCACGTCATCCCTTTTCTCCCCTGCATCCTAACTCATCTCCCCAACCTCCTCCGCTAGATCTCAGCCAAGATAAAAGCTAAATCCCGAGCCTCCCAGTCGTCTGCCATGATCCTTTTCTTCGCATTTGATCCCAGCGGCATCATCCATTCCTCCCAGCATCCCCTTCCTTCGGAACAGAGCCCGTCCAAAACCAAGCTGTCAATCAAATCCCAGATTGCTTCCTAGCGTTCGCGATTCATGGAAATCTCCCAGCGCATCAAATCCCCTGCATCCCCAAGTGAGCATCCCGAGCTTCACGGCATCCCTGCATCCTTCCTCCCAAACTAATCCAGCATTTTTTCGGATTGACCCCAGCCTCCAAGATCCTCTCAAACGCCCGCGTCTCGCATCACTCCCCTGTTCCGAGATCCATCTTTATCCAAGCAACCACCGCAACCCAGCAAATCACGCGGCCATGCAACTCCCCTCCACGATAAACTCCCAGCTCATGCTCTCCCCTGCATCTCGGATTCCAAGCTTATCCCGTGATCCTCTTCGTCCGTAAATCCCTCTCAACTTCACATCCACGTCTTCTTCGAATCCTTCCCAGCATTTGGATTAGCTTCACCGATCCTCCTCTTCATCCCACGTTCCCTTCATTCCATTTCAACCGAACCCAACGTCCTCCGAGATCCTCTCAAACACCCACGACTGCTATCATTCCCTTTCCTCCCCTGTTTTAGATTCAAAATAGAGGCAATCTCCCAGTCGGATGAACATCTCCCAACATACCTTTCCTGTTCCGCATCCAAGCCAATCAACAACCCATTTCCTCCAGCCTCTTCCGCATCTCCTGCTCTGAGATTCTCCCCAACGTTCGGATCAAAGCCCCAACAACTTTCTCCCAGCCGAATCCAAACCTCCACGTCCGCAGCTTCATCCTCCCGAGCTTCACGGCAAGGAACTCCATCCTCCCCTGTTTTGGAACAGGATCCCAACTCATCTTCACAGCATCTGGAAGCCAGCAACCGTCCGAGATCCTCTCCATGGCCTCCTCCATCGACAAGGGATCATCTCCCAGTTCCGTTCCCAGCACCTCATCCACGGACCCAAGGATCAAGCCGACTTCAGCCAACGAATCACCGACTTTCACGTCCGATTCTGAAAATCTTCCTTCATCTGCGGATCGGATCAAGCTTCTGCCTACTCTCTGCATCCTTATCCTTATCTCGACGTGAAATAGAGAGGAGAAGCGAGGGGGAGTTGCAGCCTATAAAAGGCTCAAGCGTGAACCGAGAAGGGCATTCCTCCTCTTCCCCACCAGGGGAGGGGACTGCTCCCTTTCTTCCTTCTTCTCCCACCGAGCTCTTCACAAGGGAGTTCCCACAAAAGAATAAAAAAAAGGAGAGGGAGAGAATACTTTGTGATATTTTGGAAATAGAGGGAGTGGAACGAAAGCGGAAGATTTTCATATCAAGATGGGAGCCTGCTGCTGTGCTGTTGCTACCGTCCATCACTGCATGGAAGCCTAAGCTCTTCACTAGGGCTGGATGTAGCCCTAACACAGGGACATGAGTTTTATATTGTTGCCCAGTAGATACAACCCAAGAGGGGGGGGGTGAATTGGGTCTTTTAAAACTTTTAAACTACTTCTAAGACTTTTTGATTAACTATGCTAAGTTTTATAGATGCACAGTGGAATTTAAACTTAGCAACAGTATGATTTATTAAATGGGACTTGATTAAGTAAATTGAGTATGCTTGCAACTAAGGGATGCGTAGATACGAGTTAAGCAAGCAATATATCTAAGTAAGCAAGTTAGACAATGACAAAAAGCATCACAAACACAATAAACATATAGTGGTTCGGTGCACCCCAGCACCTACATCCACTCCCCAAGACCTCTTGGGAATTTCACTATAATCCTACCGATTACAGCCGGTTGTTTTACAAGCTCACAACCCAACTTGTTGTTTTACGAGCGCACAACGAACTCGGTCGGTTTTCCCAGGCTCACCGACTAGAACCACTCCGATTGTTTTTCCGGGCTCACAATCAAACCCTATCTCCGTTGGTTTTCCCTTTGGCTCACCAACAAACCTATCTCCGTTGGTTTTCCCTTTGGCTCACCAACAAACCTTACACCGTTGGTTTTCCCTTTGGCTCACCAACAAACCTTACACCGTTGGTTTTCCCTTTGGCTCACCAACAAACCTTTACCCCTTGATTCAATCCCGTGATTGAATCAAGTTACAAGATATTATAACAAAGTTTAAGATAAATCAAAGCTTCTTAAACAAGCAAATATAACACTATAAGCAAATAGAGTAAAGTGAAGTCCTCAAACGAGTTTGGAAGATGAAGGAGCTCGACTTCTTCTTTACTTGACCCTCTTCTGATTTGGCACGAAGTGGAGGATCACTGAGGCAGCACACGGATGGAGAGGAAGCTTTGGGATTCACTTGGATGCTCTTCTTCCCTCTATTTCACTTTGAATGGCCCTTTTGTGCTTTTGGGAGATTTCCCTTGTAATCTGTTTGGAATCTCTTCCCTAAAAGTTCTCTCCCACTTCCATGAGTTCTCCCCTAGCTCTCTTCTTGTTTTTATAGCTTTAGATGGAGTGGAAACAAGAATATAGCCGTTAGAGACAAAAATATAGCCGTTGGAACCAGTCTGCACCTCCTGACAATATTCCGTTGGGATCGGAGTCGACTCGCGCGATCAGGAGTCGACTCGGCTGTAGCGGGAGTCGACTCGAGCTTTTCCGGAGTCGACTCGGCAACTGTTCCAAGTTTGAATTAAAGTTGCCGTCTTGACTGGGAGTCGACTCGACTTAACCCGGAGTCGACTCGCCAACTTCTGGCGCTGACCTGGCAATTTTGGAGTCGGCTCATCCTCTGTAGTCCGTGGATCCAAATTTGAATTTTGTCCACTCGAGTCGACTCGACTGTCCTGGGAGTCGACTCGAATCTCAGAGCCCGAACTCCCGATTCTCTGTCTTTTGGCTCATCCAGTCTTGGAGTCGACTCGAACTTCCTTGGAGTCGACTCGGCTCTCAGTTTCCGAAAGTTGGTCTTCTGCCATCTTAGTGTAGCGCTGCCTTGGAGTCGACTCGAGCTGTCTGGGAGTCGACTCGAATCTCAGAGTCGGAAAACTGATCCTCTGTATTTTGGAGCCGCGCTGCCTTGGAGTCGACTCGACTTGTCTTGGAGTCGACTCGCCTCTCAGAGACGAAAATACCGTCTTCTGTCTTGGGGTTGCGCTGTCTTTGGAGTCGACTCGGACTTTGTGGGAGTCGACTCGAATCTCAGTGTCCAAAAACTGCTTCTCTGAGTTTTCCCTTGTGTACCACTGAGAGTCGACTCTCGCTTTCTTTGGAGTCGACTCGGCAACCATTGGAGTCGACTCGAATTCCTTAGGAGTCGACTCGAAGACTATTCTTTTGAATTTTCCTTTGAATTTGCTCCTCCAATTTGAATCTTTTGAACTTTAAAGTTGGGCCAATGAATTGTAGCTTTCTTCTAACTTTTCTTGAGTGCTTTTGGAGGCCTTCTTGTGTTCTTCCAACTTGCTATGTTCCTTGCAAAATAAATATCTTTCTCCTTGCAACATAAACATTAGTATCTATACTTCAAGGTGTTGTGATCATCAAAATCAATCTATGAATCAATCTTTGGGTCATCAATCTCCCCCTTTTTGATGATGACAAAACTTGGAGTATATGCAATATAAAAGATATTGTTTTCTAGAAGTAATGCATAGCAAAGTTGCATGAAGTAGACAACATGTATATTTAAAACAAAACATACTTCATGATAATGCTTTAGATTTAATCAGCTTAACACAATCAATATATTTCAGTTCAAGCTGATTTGTATTCAATTCAAAGTAATAAAGCATTCTGAGTATATAGCATATACTTAGATATTTCTCCCCCTTTTTGACAACATCAAAAAGATAGTGAAACATTAAGTACAAAGATCAGATCAGAACACATCGAGTGTGAATTCAAGAGATTTTCTAATTTGATACCACAGATAGTTTTCTAATCAAGTGTAGGTGGAATCTTCCTTAGGTTAATTCAAGAAGTACCACAAATGATATTCAAGGAAAAACATGAGTGGAAATCTAACCTCTCTTTAATAATAAGTATGAAAGCTTGTTCATTGAAGAACGTTTGCCCAATCTATTAAGTATTTTATCAACATGAGAGCAATTTAATTGATTTTCAGAGTAAAAGATCAAAACTTATATACTTGAAAAACATATCATCATGTTGGATCATGACTTCAAAGTTCTTTTTATGATAATAAGAGCATTGGGGCACAAATACCAAAATATGAATTCATGCAATTTATGATATATCTTAGAGCTCTTTTAAGGACTTTCTTTTATTCCTTTAGAAAATAAGCACGATTTGATACATATATAAAAATATGAATTGGCACAATATTGAAGTTCTAAAGAGCAAGCCAATTAGGACTCATTAGTGAATTCCAAAATAGATTTTCTACGAGATACTCAAGAAAATTTAACACGTTATTCTCCCCTTTTTTCATTAAATTAGAGGCTCTTAAGATCAACTATTTGAATTGCAATTTGGTTCATGATTTGTGCAGAAGATATATTAACCAAATAACATGCCTCAAGGTGTATCATAAAGATTTTCAGATTTAAATTTCAGATGATACATATTGGAGAGTATTAGGATCACTTTTCATTTAGTATTCTTTCCCTCTTCTATAGATTTATGTAATTAAGTTCCGTGAGACCTCTCCTTCTGAAATTTTCTTTCTCCCCCTCTATTGATCATTCCATTTAAGAGTTTAGAATTTGAAGATAATGTTCATAAAATTGTCAATCTCAAAAATATATTTTCTATAAGTTTCAGCTCATTTTCATAAGACTCAAGGTTTGAGATAAGACAGCCTTTATAGAACTCATCTCAAGGTAATTAAAGCATGTCTTGCAATATAAGGAGGTTCATCAAAATCAATCCATAAAATTCAAGGTATGCATCAAATTAAAGTTTCTTTAGGATAAGATACTGAATATCTAAAGCTCCCCCTCAAAAGATGCATTCTTCTTTAATCATTCTTTTCTTTGGTTGAATTTCAGAATTTAATAATAAACGTGAATAAAACTGAAATTCTATGTTATCGAGAATGTAGAGTGATCTAGAATTATTCAAAATTTATAGTATTCACTCTATATATATATATTCTGATGATAGTTTCTAAGAATGTAGGAGAGAAAAACATATAGATGATCATTGAGGTATGTGTATTTATAGAACTCAATTTCTTAATCACAGTTCTTCAGCAATGTATACATGAAGCTCAAAAAATTTTTTAAATATTAAAATAAAGTCATATATTTTAAAAATATTTACTTGCAATCAAGATCATCGTAAGACACATCATTTGAATCAAAATTAGTATACTTTGAAGATAAGAAATGATATGTTTCGGATGCGTATCGGAGCAATCAAAATAAATTCTGTTTTTCTTACATTAACATTTTATTTAGTAATCATATGGAGTTTAAACTTTTATACAAAATCGGATTCTGAATTACATAGGATTTTCAATAGAAGCTTTCTAAGTCATAATATGAGATATGTATCTTTCACAATGTAGCTCATCTTAAATTGTTACGATTGAAAAATACATATTTCAATAACATTAAAGCACTTTCAGAATCTTTGTGTTTAATTTTGAGTTTCGATACAAAATAAAGGATATTTTAACAAGTATTAGGACATTATGTATCAAAGTTAGGCAAGTAGAAAGATAGATCAATATCAGTTTATTTTTCCTAAATAGAGATGTTCTTCTCTTCTCCTTTCTGCAATTTTATTTAGCTTTCAGATTTTAACAATGATTGTGAATGACAAATCTGAAATTTCTTTTCAATAAAACTAAACAAAAGATGTTATGTAGCAATTCAAACATTCAATCAAATTGTCCAAGTATGAAACATTACAAAATATTGAGAATCCATAAATCAAGACATCATACCATATGCAAAATATACCATGTGTTAAGTCATGCATTAAAATACTAAGTACAAGAATGTCAAGGATCAAAATCAATTCTTTTCAAATAAACTCCCCCTATTTAAATATAATCTTGCAATGATTTCATCCTTAAAGTGTGTTTTCAAGTGATTAAAAATTTGACTTAATTCTACTTTCATTTACTTTGTTTTTCATTTATAACTTTCTTATGCTCTATACTCTATTTGCTCCCTATCCGGTGGAGTTGGGAAGGGGCACGAGGTACTACCACTAGCCTCCCTCTTGTGCCGTCCCTAATATGCCCTACACCGAATAGTTGGGTCAAATAGTGCCGGGTACTACCACTAGCCTCCCCATTGGCACCATCCCTATGATAAGCAATATAGAAAGGTTAAAATGTTTACTTCAAAAACTCCCTGTTTAAGTGTAATTAATTATGGATTTTATTCCTTCCAAAAGAATGCTCACACAAGTCTCACAAATGTGTCGAATATATTAAGTTTGTTTTGCTTTTCCTTAAGGTTGAAGTGTTTGCCTCTACTTGGATTTTACTTCTCTTGAATAATATCCATTTTCTTTTCTTTATCTCTCTCTCTTTTTGTTATTCTCAAGTAATCTACATGAAAGAGCAGAATAAAGAAATAATGAAATGTATCGTATAGAGGTATATCATGCAAACACTATTTTCATTATGCCCAAGAATTCGTAGCTTCTCACAAGTCATTCTAAATCAGAGTTTTAATCATATACTTGTGTATTTCATGGTTATGATACAGCCATAGAAATATTTTAGATTGAGCAAACCATGAAACAATTTCTAAAAGTATAAGTCAGTCAATACACATATAGACATGATATCAAAAATTAATAATTAAAGAATTTAATCATGCCATAATAGGATTTAAGTTATTGACTTTGCTCAATTAATTTGTGAGAAAGGTATCTAAAATTACCTATTCATTATATGTTCTTCAAGCCAAATTAGATTTCTTATGTGTGAACTTTTGGCTGAAGAAGATCCTCTCTCTTGTTTGCATGTGAATGTTTAGTGTATCTTACATGAAGATATCCTTCAAGTTGAAATTTCTCATTTTTCTTTCTTGAAGGAAGGTCATTAGTTTCTTTAAGATACAAAGCATTCATCCAATATATATATATTTTTTAATTAGATGACTCAATATGAGATATGACAATAGTTGCATGTTGAGTCACTTTATTCAAGAGATTGCCTAAATATAAGCAAGCACATATCACTTGAACTAAAGAGATAGATTCATTAACCAAGATAGTTCAAGGACAAGCATGTGAGGCAATAGACAGATTTATCAAGGTCAAATCAATTTAGTTTAGATTCTATTTGCTTAAGATAATTATCAATAAGATGTGTTAACTAAGTTTTAATCAACTTATCTTAAACGTTTGTTTCTATCAAAATTCAGATTATGACGTATTTGTTATCAATAAAATATGATTAATTAAAGTTAGATTGAAGTCTTGCACAAGGTCACATAATGAGCATACAATCTGGTCTACTAGCTGTATGATAAAATAATTATTCTATCATGCTTCAATACAGCTTTAAACAATAGATCTACTTTGCTCATCCTTTACAATTTCTACAAGATGGGGTCATAGATATACCTTCTTCACGCCAATCTTCTATAAGAGTTTTCTTATGGACTAACGTTGGTCAATGAAGATCCCCTTTCTTGTTTGTCTTAATTTGGAGTTTGAGAGAAGATGTTAATTCATTCATCATATTTCAAACTCACTTTGCAATATAACTCTTCATTAGTAGAACCAAAAATGATGTCATCAATGTGTGCTATGAGCAAGCAAGATATCATAGATTCTTCTTTTTGATGCATAGATTTATCACTATTACTTTCTATCAACAAGGTTACCTAAGCTTTTATATATCAAGCTTTTGATGCTTGTTTTAAATCACATATTGCTTTATCATATATGTAATGTGTAATTTTTAAATATGGTGGTTATTTAACATAGATCTACTTTTTAATGAAATAACCACATAGGAGTGAATTCTACACATTCATTTGACAGAATATAAAGCTCATGAGTCAAGCAAATGATAGTGGTGATCTTTACTTTTAATCATGCAAGAATCAAGATCTATTTCATCTTTTCTTGATTCAGTCTTTTAGTAGTTATCAATTTTTCTTCATTAAGTGCATTTCTGAAAAACTCAATTTTGTTATAATTATTAACAAGTTTTCAGATTGTTATATGTAAAAGATTAACCATATATAATTTGATCTTAGTATCTTGACAGTAAATCATTAGTCTCATAGAGAATAAGACGACTTGATATTTTTGCAACTAAAATCTTTTCATTGAATATTCTATATACATTGCTTGATGAATGATATCCAAGGATAGACATATCTCTATCAGATTTGGCATTATTTTTCATAAGAACATATCAAGCATAACATGTACGACTGAAAAATATGAAAGATATGCAATGGTTCATTTTCCATTTTTCAGAAGATCAAAAGGAGTTTTCATCAAAAATAGATCTAATAGAAATCATATATATGACAAGCAGTGATGATAGCTTTTTAAAAATCATTTAAGTAGATGACTATCATACACAGTTGTCTTTTTCATTTCTTCAAGAATTCTATTACCCCTATTTTACTTAAGATGTCCTTGGTGCTGAAATAGTTAATTTCTGCATAAACTTTATCAGGATTTTGGTTTTCAACACTGTGCCATGATACTCTTTATCTTCACAGTTAGGAAACCTTTATCATTTGAAACACTTTTACAAGATTCAGCAAATACAGAAAATATTTTCAAGTTTATTTTCCAAGAACAAATCCAATGTAAGCTTTTGAAAACTTAGAGATGGAAACAACATCTTTAGATTTAGAAATGATTTTTGGTTGTTTCCTTAGTTAGCATGCATAGCAAAACTTTGACCTTTAAGAAGATAATTTAAGTAAGCCAATGGCAAGGTCTTTTGAGATTAAGTATATACTAGCATGAGTTGATTTTGTATGCTAAAGATGGTTTCTTTAATCTTGGTATTCATAGTGCATATATTTAAAAACATACCAAGTACACATTATCATATCTATGATCAATAAACAATAATGCCATGGATAAAAACTCTCAATCAAGCATATAGAGAATTCATAGAATTATTCTTAATAAATTAATCATTTTGCAACTTATCCAATAGTGAGTAAAGTACACTATGAAGTGATTTGATCATATTTCCAAAAGTATTTTCTATATCACAAAATTGATCACTATTAGCAATTCATATCAAATACTAAGCAAAAATAATGATGAGATGCAAGGATTACTGATTTTTGTTAATAACTTTTCATAAGTATATTTTAAGTTTCTTTTGTTCCATGGGTATCTTGGTACACCTATGTGTACATCCTCATTTTCTCATTTTGGGTACCCAAGCTTGCTTGAGTCCTTGAGAGTTAGGACATATGGTTCCTTTTGGAACCCATATCTGTTTAATAGTAATAACTTTACCATTTGATTTAATTATACTAGAACGATAGGTAAAGTTGTTATTCCCATCCTTTTCATTTTTGAAATAACTTATCTTATTTAATGGTTTGCTTGATGAATTGATAACCTTTTTCTCTAGAGATTTATTGTTAAGTAAAGGAATCAAGCCAAGTTTTGATTTATCACAAGCAACATATTGGCTTTCAAACATCATTTTTAATCGTTCTGAACTTACGGTGAATTTGTTAATAAAAGATTTTAATTGATTAATTTCTTTACTTAAGTTTTGATTTTCTTTAATTAAGCTATGATTTTTCTGAATCAATTCTTCTGAAAATGACCTTAAACTTTTATTTTCAGAATTTAGTTTGTCTTGTATTTCAGTAATAGAATTTCTTTCTTTTGAAATTCCCAAATTTAGCTTTTTAAGATTTTTATTTTTCCTAGCTAATTTTCTACATTCACTATACAAATCATGAAAAGCATTTAAAAGTTCATCATAAGAATATTTTTCATGAAAGTCATTTGGTGTAAGATTAGATTCAGATTCTACTTTATCTTCTTGTACCATAAGACATAAGTTAGTTACCTCTTGTAGTTCATTGTTGCTCCTAACTTTCAATTCCTTGTCTGACTTTCTCTTGGTCAAGGCTTTCTTGCGCTTTACCTCTTTCTTCCTTTCTTCTTGCTTCCTCTTCTTCTTTGTCTTTAGGAAGCTGATTTGCCTCGGAGTCGACTCGGACCTTATTGGAGTCGACTCGACTAACTTGGGAGTCGACTCTGAGCTTCTTGGAGTCGACTCGACTGAGGGAGATTCATCACCCTTTTCTGCAGTCTCATTGTTAGTATATAATTGAAGCATATGAGAGCTAATCTGAGATTTATCATAAATATTTTCTAAAGTATCCCAGATCTCCTTAGCAGATAAGCATGCAGAAATTTCATTAAACTTTGTTTCTTGAATAGCACAATATAATATGTTCATAGCATTAGCATTTAATTGTGCTAAGTCCTTCTCATTAATATGAGAGAGTGTGTGAAGGTCATTTATTATGATTTTCCATAGATAATAGTTTTGTGATTGAATGAAAATGCGCATGCGTATTTTCCAATGTGGGTAGTTTATACCATTAAACAGTGGAGGTGTATCAATTGATTGTCCTTCTCCTAGAAAACTATCTATTTGAGTTGTCATGATCTTTGGCTCTAGTCGGTTAAGACTACAAATAATATTTGAGCACCTGCTCTGATACCACTTGTTGCCCAGTAGATACAACCCAAGAGGGGGGGGGTGAATTGGGTCTTTTAAAACTTTTAAACTACTTCTAAGACTTTTTGATTAACTATGCTAAGTTTTATAGATGCACAGTGGAATTTAAACTTAGCAACAGTATGATTTATTAAATGGGACTTGATTAAGTAAATTGAGTATGCTTGCAACTAAGGGATGCGTAGATACGAGTTAAGCAAGCAATATATCTAAGTAAGCAAGTTAGACAATGACAAAAAGCATCACAAACACAATAAACATATAGTGGTTCGGTGCACCCCAGCACCTACATCCACTCCCCAAGACCTCTTGGGAATTTCACTATAATCCTACCGATTACAGCCGGTTGTTTTACAAGCTCACAACCCAACTTGTTGTTTTACGAGCGCACAACGAACTCGGTCGGTTTTCCCAGGCTCACCGACTAGAACCACTCCGATTGTTTTTCCGGGCTCACAATCAAACCCTATCTCCGTTGGTTTTCCCTTTGGCTCACCAACAAACCTATCTCCGTTGGTTTTCCCTTTGGCTCACCAACAAACCTTACACCGTTGGTTTTCCCTTTGGCTCACCAACAAACCTTACACCGTTGGTTTTCCCTTTGGCTCACCAACAAACCTTTACCCCTTGATTCAATCCCGTGATTGAATCAAGTTACAAGATATTATAACAAAGTTTAAGATAAATCAAAGCTTCTTAAACAAGCAAATATAACACTATAAGCAAATAGAGTAAAGTGAAGTCCTCAAACGAGTTTGGAAGATGAAGGAGCTCGACTTCTTCTTTACTTGACCCTCTTCTGATTTGGCACGAAGTGGAGGATCACTGAGGCAGCACACGGATGGAGAGGAAGCTTTGGGATTCACTTGGATGCTCTTCTTCCCTCTATTTCACTTTGAATGGCCCTTTTGTGCTTTTGGGAGATTTCCCTTGTAATCTGTTTGGAATCTCTTCCCTAAAAGTTCTCTCCCACTTCCATGAGTTCTCCCCTAGCTCTCTTCTTGTTTTTATAGCTTTAGATGGAGTGGAAACAAGAATATAGCCGTTAGAGACAAAAATATAGCCGTTGGAACCAGTCTGCACCTCCTGACAATATTCCGTTGGGATCGGAGTCGACTCGCGCGATCAGGAGTCGACTCGGCTGTAGCGGGAGTCGACTCGAGCTTTTCCGGAGTCGACTCGGCAACTGTTCCAAGTTTGAATTAAAGTTGCCGTCTTGACTGGGAGTCGACTCGACTTAACCCGGAGTCGACTCGCCAACTTCTGGCGCTGACCTGGCAATTTTGGAGTCGGCTCATCCTCTGTAGTCCGTGGATCCAAATTTGAATTTTGTCCACTCGAGTCGACTCGACTGTCCTGGGAGTCGACTCGAATCTCAGAGCCCGAACTCCCGATTCTCTGTCTTTTGGCTCATCCAGTCTTGGAGTCGACTCGAACTTCCTTGGAGTCGACTCGGCTCTCAGTTTCCGAAAGTTGGTCTTCTGCCATCTTAGTGTAGCGCTGCCTTGGAGTCGACTCGAGCTGTCTGGGAGTCGACTCGAATCTCAGAGTCGGAAAACTGATCCTCTGTATTTTGGAGCCGCGCTGCCTTGGAGTCGACTCGACTTGTCTTGGAGTCGACTCGCCTCTCAGAGACGAAAATACCGTCTTCTGTCTTGGGGTTGCGCTGTCTTTGGAGTCGACTCGGACTTTGTGGGAGTCGACTCGAATCTCAGTGTCCAAAAACTGCTTCTCTGAGTTTTCCCTTGTGTACCACTGAGAGTCGACTCTCGCTTTCTTTGGAGTCGACTCGGCAACCATTGGAGTCGACTCGAATTCCTTAGGAGTCGACTCGAAGACTATTCTTTTGAATTTTCCTTTGAATTTGCTCCTCCAATTTGAATCTTTTGAACTTTAAAGTTGGGCCAATGAATTGTAGCTTTCTTCTAACTTTTCTTGAGTGCTTTTGGAGGCCTTCTTGTGTTCTTCCAACTTGCTATGTTCCTTGCAAAATAAATATCTTTCTCCTTGCAACATAAACATTAGTATCTATACTTCAAGGTGTTGTGATCATCAAAATCAATCTATGAATCAATCTTTGGGTCATCATATATTTTATTTTATATTCTTGGGGTTGTATGAACTTATTGTTTTTAATGGATATCTTTTTTTGAATCATATTTAATTTCTGTGATTTTAAGTATGATGTTCGTACAACTGTTCTTCATGATCACTAGGTAAATATAAGATAGTCCATGCTTAGGGAAGATGCAATGTGCTGCCACCTTAGATTAGGATAGACATTTCATGCCAACTGAAGATGGATTATGCCCAAATTACTTTTGTGAAATTTTATTCGAATGCTTATTAGGCTTGTAGCCAATTTGCATGTTTATCCAAGAATAAATTAAAATATAATTAATCCTTGTTCCGATGTTAGTGGTGAATTCCTTGCCCTAGGTTTTCTTGAACTGATATCCTTTTAATTGTATTTTCTTTTATTAAATTTCTTAGTTTAATAGTCTTCACAAATTCATCCTTTTAAATATTTTTATTTTTAAGAAAACAACTATACCCCAATCCCTGTGGATTGATACCCGTAGTCACTATCCTACTAGATACGTACTATTGCGTGGTCTTTAAAGTTGACTATCAACGCCCAGCCTGAAGAAATCGTTCAAGTGTTAAACGAATCTTTTGGCACTCCCGACGACGTTGAAAGGCATAAAACTAGTTGTGCTATTTTCAGCGCATGAATGATGGGGCATCGGTAATTGATCATGTATTGTACATGATTAAGTTAATCGAGCGTTTGAGCACTCTAGGTTTTTTCCTTCATGAACAATTGAGGAAAGATGCTAT
This sequence comes from Phoenix dactylifera, assembly GCF_051530095.1. Classification (NCBI taxonomy): domain Eukaryota; kingdom Viridiplantae; phylum Streptophyta; class Magnoliopsida; order Arecales; family Arecaceae; genus Phoenix; species Phoenix dactylifera. The sequence goes on from NC_143195.1 coordinate 9,779,970, forward strand.
ACTGAACTCTCTTCCTGGTTCGTACCGCCCATTTCTCACCAACTTTCGTATGACGAAACCGGTAGTAAATTATCACCAATTGTTGGGTTTACTACAAACTTTTAAGAAGGATCACTAACTCCTAAAAGGGTCGGTGAATTTAGTGGGAGGTTCGTCCAGGGGTCGTGGTACCTTTAAGAAAGGAAAGAAGAAAAATAAGAATCAAAAGAAAAATGTGCATCGTGCTGAGCAGAGTCAGACTAAGAAGAAGAAGGCTGATCAAAATAAGGCTGAGTGCTTCTTCTGCAAGAAGTAGGAACATTAGAAGAGGAATTATCCTCAGTACATTGCCTCTCTAGACCCGAACAGGTCAAAGAAAAAGATGCAATCAGTTGCAGATCAAGGTACTTATATGATAACACTTTGTAATTTCTCAATTTGTGATAATTCGACCTGAGTATTGGATACCGGAAGTCCTTTTAATATTTGTAATTCGTTGCAGGAACTTCAGGTCAGTGAGAGATTTGGAGAAAGCGAAAGGTTCCTAAATGTTGGAGATGGAAGATCAATTCCAGTTCTAGCTTTAGGAATTCTAAAATTTGTATTCAATTATCAAATAATAGTCTTAAGTGACTGTCACTTTTGTCCTTCTTTTCTATTGAATGTAATTTCTGTAGGCCTTTTGGCCATGAATGGTTATGAGATTTCAATAAAAAGAGATTATTGTGATATCATTGTGAATGGTGTTACTGTAATGCATGGATATTTGAGCAATGAAATTTATATATTATCACAGCCTGTTAATGTAATGTACAAATCAAGTAAGCGCCCTAGAATAGATAATGTCATGGATGTCTACCTTTGACATCATAGGCTAGGTCATATTAATAAGAACAGGATAAACATGTTCAGTAAAGAGGGAATCCTCAATGTTAATGATTGTGAATCATTGACAATCTGCGAGTCATGTCTTCTTGGTAAGATGACCAAATCACCTTTTAGCGGAAAAGGTGAACGAGCCAGTGACTTATTGACCCTTGTACATTCTGATATATGTGGGCCAATGAGTACAAATGCAAGAGGTGGATATTCATATTTTATTACGTTTACAGACGATCTTTCTAGGTATGGTTATGTCTATTTAGTGAGACATAAATCTGAATCATTTGAAATGTTCAAATTATATCGTAATGAAGTAGAAAAACAAACTGGAAAGAATATTAAAACTCTTCGATCAGATCGAGAAGGTGAATACCTCACCAGTGAGTTTTTGACATATCTAGGAGAAAATGGGATTCTCTTCCAATAGACTCCTTCTGGTATACCGCAATATAATGGTGTGTTAGAAAGAAGAAATCGAACACTATTAGACATAATTCGATCCATGATTGAGTTTGCTGATCTGCCCATATCCTTTTGGGGATATGCAGCCAAGGAAGCCGTATGGTTGTGTAAGTTCATCACCGAGCTTGGAGTGGCACCCTCCATTGATGGTCCAGTTCCTATATTTTGTGATAACATTGGAGCTATAACTCAGGCAAAAGAACTTAAAGCACATCAGCGGACCAAGCATATTCTGCGACGCTATCATCTGGTTCGAGAGATTATAGAACGAGGTGACATTGATCTACAGAAAATTGATACAGAAGAAAATCTGGCTGACCCATTTACCAAAGTCATCGGCATCAAAGAGTTCAACGAATACAAGTCGAAGATAGGTATTAAATACTGTGCCGATTGGCTTTAGGCTAAGTGAGAGCTGTTAAAAATTATATCCTAAATGTCAATCATCAGCATGTTGATGATTGAGTTTTGTAAATAAATTGACAAATTAATAAAGTGTTATTTGGCATTATTCACAATATCATCTTCAAATAAAATTTTATATATGATGAAGTCCTTAGGACTTACATTATGATGAAGGAGGATTTATCTTCAAGTTCTTAAATCTGTTTGCGATCAAATGATATGCTGTTAATAGGATGATAGCATTATTGAGATTAGGTCGTTGTGTGACATATACGTTGGTTGTCCTCTTAACCAAGAAGTGTGGAGACACTGATATGTCACACAGGTAAAGTATAGGAGACATTTTACTGAACGTGACCAATTTCAGAATGCTCTACTATCAAGAGATGTTCCGAGTGGATATGGGTATAAGTATCCCTCAGACCTGAGATCACCACAGTGATTATTAAGCAACTCACTATACTTTAGTACCGGACTAGCAGAATATCTAATTCTAGGATGAAAGGTTACTGGGTACAGTCAAGTACTTGCAAAATCAGTGCGTGAGTCAAGATGGAATTGACCCCTCCTAGAAACAAAAGATAATGCTTTTATGTTCAATTTAGCAAAACCTTGGCCACGATAATCCTTGTGATGAGTCACAGGATTTTTAAAGTTGATCATATAGAGGATGTACTTATTACAGAGTTGATAGAACTCTAAGGTCAGCCTGGCATTAGAAGTCAAAGGGATAAATTATACAGTAACCATAGTCCAGGGTTCCAGAATATTTGCTTCGCATATATTCGGCCTATGCGGACATCGGGTACCATTGCTAGATAGTCACATCGATTAGTGCAGAAAGTCATTCCTATACTACCGGCTTAGGTTCAAACCTATGAGGTCACACGCATAGAAGTTTTTTGATTGATCAAGATAGTTGATGGATGATTGAGAATCATTCAGAAATAATTTGGTCAATTCGATTGACAAATTATCCTATAAAATAATTAAAGTAATTATTGGAGGATTAATTAGTAATTGCATTATCAATAAACTCAATTTGATTGAGTAAATGGACTAAGGATGAGCCAAATTGAATTGGATTCAATTTTGGGTTAAATCAGGTTTTCAACCTGATTGGGGTCGACTCGAACTAAAGAGGATTCGACTCGAGATGGGCTAGAGTCGACTGCCTCAGAGAATCCAAAGGACGATCTCTTCTGTTTTTCCAAGTAGAGTCGACTCGAGTTTCTTTGGGGTCGATCGAGCTTTGAAGGAGTCGACTCGCTGGGCGTATCTGAAAGAGTAGATGCCCTACAAGCCAATCGCAATATGTATTGCGAAGGGTTTTTCTTTTGATTTGTCCAAATCATGTACATGACATTTAAATATGAATAAAGGCATTATATTTTATCATATGCTGTTGATTATATTTATGATAAACTCCTTAGATTAGGGCAATAGTTTTAAGACTATGATGAGATCATACTAGTGAGACTTAAAATCCTAAAATCCTAAAATCCTAATCTTAAATATTCCCAGTCATTGGTACATTGAGTCGGGGATCAATGATTACCGGAAAGACTGGCATGTCTTATGTATGCTCGATGCAGAGGATGATTGATCTCACAATCATTTGTGTAGAGACACTAATACAAAGATATGGGTGCTCATTAGAAGAATGAGTTCACTGAATTAACCTACAAAGAGAAATCTTATGAAGTCTTACTTACATGTCAAAAGATGATTCTCTTAGTGGGAGTTGTGCAACTGATCCTTTGACCTGAGATCACCATGGTATCTTGTGCACATGAACCTATGTTTTGGTTTACACTCATTCATGACAATAAGTTATGTACGAGGTCTTCTGGATATGGTGGATTGTGTACGAAGATTATGAGTAGGTCAACAAGGAATTAATCACTTCTAGTAAGAGAAGATAGCATCCTATTTATTCTAATCATATGATAATTCAGGAAGCCTTTGATCAAAGCAGAATGAAAATTAGAAAGAGTTTCTAATGTTTCATTATTTGAATTATCATTAAAAGATTGAGAAAAATATGAATATGAAATTGAGTTTGACATATATTCATACTCATATACATATTTGGGATGCAGTTTGATTAAAGGATTGAATTGCATGGTAACTTGCCACTGAAGGGTATTTTTGGTATTTCCACCAAATTCCATATTTTCCGGGTAGACATGACACGTTGCTAGACGTCAATCTTGTCTTATAGGTTTGATCGAACTAAAGAGTTTAATTCGATCATCAATTAGAAAGGATTCTAATTGTTAAGTTCGGGTTCGCGCAGTTTGGACTTAAATCGATTAGAAGAGTTCTAATCAAGTTGGGTCAACTCGCACTCACACCTATTGCTGGCTAAGTATGAAACCCAATGGGTCACACACAAGAAAACTTATCAAGGGTCTAATTGGATTAGATCATGTTTGCAAGATAAACATCCTAGCAGGTGTTGCAAACCTTAGCTCCTAATTCGAACTGGATTCGAATCTGATTCGAATTGGATTCGAATCTGATTCTTAATTGATCTAATTTGATTAGATCATATTCTAATATGGGTTAGCCAAGAGTTGGCACCTAAATTGGCTTGATTTGAGTCTAATTGGATTAGATTTGATAAAACATTTAATTTTGACCGTTGGATCAACATTTGGATGAAGAGAAGGATCAAATGGATGGCGCCATGGATTAGAGCCATTGGATCTTCATCATGGGATGATGGGAGATCATGATCTCGTGATGGACTTGTGATATTGACTTAGTCAACATCAGATGGCGTGAGAAAGAAGGGAATACGGTGAATTTAGAATGGCGCCTCATAAAGAAGTGCCACTTGGATTGGATAAAGATGACACGTCATCATATCCTAACTACTTTTCCTTCAACCGCATCATTCTCTCTCTCCTTCTTTCTTATGGCGCCACCAATAAGGGCCTTTGGATCATCATCTAGCCTTGATCAATGGTTGAGAATGCTCCCTATTTTTCATGTGTGAGAAGAAATGAAGAGAGGCATGAGTACGGTGGATTTCATGAAGAGATGCTTAGGGAATGGATAAGGATGAAGCGCCATATCATAAGCACTTCATCTTATCCTAACTACTTCTGATATGCCCTCTCATCAAATGACACATCCCTTGATCTCATGCCCCTCTTCATGCATGAATGGATGGCTACAATGCATCCGTACGCCATCTATAAATAGGGAATGCTCCCGGTGTTTTCAAATCATCGGAAATCAATCCAACTCTCTCTCTCTCATATCCCTTCTTTCTTACATTAGTTTCTTTCTTTCTAACATTGCTTCTAGTGTGTCCTCGCGTTAGGCTTTCGAGTTTCCCTGTTCGAGAGAGCTCCTTGGCCTGGGCTCTCGAAGCTTATAAGCTTGTGGTATAGAAAAAAAATAGAATAGATATGGATAGACAGACATTCCATAAGCCAAGACAAGGTGGTCTTCATTAGGACAAAAGGATTAGAAGTGATTTTAGAAGGCTAAAGAAAAATAGAAAGGAAGGAAAGCAAGCCGTTAGAGTTCTTTAGAAGAATTCTGCATTAAGGATCAAAAGTCTTTGGAGCTAAATTCTTGATCAAGTTTTCGTGTGGATCACCATTGGAGGGCGGACACTTGGACGCCTCGTAGAGATTGTACACTTTGGATTAGCGTTTGAGGTATTCTACTAATTCTGCATTTATTTTATATTATTTGATTGTAATTATTAAGGTGATCTAGGCTTAAAAGGGTTTCATGCATAGGGACTTTATTAAGAAAATTTTAAAATCCCTAGCTTCCGCTGCCCATTATGACATGCTAGAACCCTTCAGTGGTATCAGAGCTATCCTTAATTGGTTCAATCAAATAATAATGCATGATGTATGATTATTAATTTACTATGAGATAGTAATGTCATATGCTTAATGAAATGCTGAAATATATGATTCATATATGATATGATATGTAATAAAATGTCATGATATGAAATTTTCCATATGAAAATATGTTGAAGCATGTTAATTAGTTGCTTATAATTTATACATGCTATGAGATAGCTATGATGTATGATAGCTTATTTTAGATATGTTAAATATATGTTACAATTAAAGAATGTGCTAGAGACTAGTAAGCCCTCAATAAAAATTATATTAAGTCATAGTGTTAAAAAATTTTGAGCTAACACATTCTAGAACAATTAATCTAATTGGTGTCTAAGGAAAGCACTAAAGGTGGTTACTTAATTAGGACTTACTCTTTGAGTAAGGGGAGCCTCCCACCTGCTTACCTGGCCAATTGTTTGATTGTCTATTATGGATAAGCTTAATATTGATATAATACTATTGATAGCCTTCCTTCATGCCTCGATATTATTATGTCAAGATCCATGCTAGTTTGTTGTGCTAACACAAAACTTGCAATGGGGACTGATGTTATACTGTCTTGGTGCATTAAGATGCTTATGGCATATTTTAATATATTGCCTTGTTGTGCAACCACAAGGGCAATATTATTCGAATATGACTATATGGAAATGAAGGGTTTGACTTAACTAAAATATTATTGTTTGTTGTGCTAACACAAGGCAATAAGTATTTTAAGAGGACAAGATAAAGTTGAGAATTGCATGAGATGCAATCGGAAAGAGTTTCCTACCTTTGAACTCATAAAGGTTTGTTGTGTAACCACAAGGCTTTTTATGATGAATTAGGATCTCAACCCTACTAAGAAAAATTATATTTTTACGTTTATCATAGGAGAGGGCTATGATATTCGATAAAAATAGTAGGAGACAAATTAGATTAAAGTCCTTATCTAGTTGCAAACATGTCATCATGATTGGTCTGCTTATATTAGTTATGTTCTTGCATATGTAGAATTATTAAATTGCTTCTTCACTTTCACTAAGAGGCATCTTAGATGCCAACAAGTTGACCGGACCAAACTATGTGGACTGGTTGAGGAATTTAAAGATAGTACTCACTCAGGAGAAAATTTTCTATATACTTGAAACCCCTGATCTTGGAGATCTAGGGGATGATGCTACAGAAGAGGAGGTTGCCACACATAAGATGTGGAAAAATGACAGTTTGACTGTCAAATGTATCATACTTGCCTCTATGAGCAATGAATTACAGAGGCAACATGAAGGCATGGACACTCAATCCATACTTCTCAATTTAAAAGAGTTGTATGGAGAACAAAGCAGGACTGCTAGGTATGAGATATCTAAGCAGTTGTTCCGTGCTAGAATGAATGAAGGAACTCCAGTGCAAAACCATGTTCTTATGGTTATAGACTTAATCACTAGATTAAGTTAATTAGGTTTTGCTATGGATAGTGAGCTCAGTCAGGATTTGATCCTGCAATCACTGCCTGATTCATTCTCTCAGTTTGTTGTGAACTTTCACATGAACAAGCTGAACACCTCCCTGCCCGAGCTGTTAAATATGCTCAAAACAGCTGAAGGCCATATTAAGAAGGATAAAGGTCCACTCCTTCTTATAGATGGCACTTCTAAAAGGAAATCGGGAAATAAGGGTTCTAAGAAACGATTGAACCCCAAGAGTAGCATCAAAAAGAAAAAAGGAAAGAAAAACTCCGGATCAAGTACCTGTTTTCATTGCGGCAAAGCTGGCCACTAGAAAAGAAATTGCAAGAGTTTTCTTGCAAGTATGAAGACCGATGCAAGAGTTGCATCAAAAGGTATGTTTATGTTACATGCCAACTTATCATTAAGTTCTTCAAATTCAAATTCATGGGTATTGGATACCGGCTGTGGTTTTCATATTTGCAAATCTTTGCATGGACTACAGAAAATTAAAATTTTGAAGAAAGGTGACTTCGAGCTGTATGGCGCTGGAGGGGAGTCCATCCAGGCTGAAGCTGTTGGAACCTACAACTTGGAGTTACCTTCGGGAGAGCTCCTACAATTAGAAGATTGTTATTATATGCCCAAAATTATTAGAAATGTAATTTCCATTCCTTTGTTGTTAAAGAAAGGATTTGAAATTAATGGAAAGGGCAATGGTTGCTCTATTTATTTTTCTAATAAGCATCTTTGCAATGGCATTATGGAAAATGGTCTTGTTGTTTTATTACTTAATGACAATGTCTTTCATATTAATAAAAGCAATAAAAGAAAGAGAGAGGAAGTAAATAACACCCTTCTTTGGCATTGCCGACTTGGTCACATAAGTGAATCAAGAATCAACAAGTTATACAAAGAAGATTTCTTTGATCCTTATGATTATGAATCATTAGGAACTTGTGAATCTTGTCTTATGGGTAAAATGACTAAGTCTCCATTCACTGGACATGGAGAAAGGGCAAGTGAGTTATTAGGACTTATACACACAGATGTATGTGGTCCTATGACAACTCCAGCTAGAGGTGGATACTCTTACTTCATCACATTCACTGATGATTTATCAAGGTTCGGATATGTATATCTTATGAAACATAAATCCGAAGCGTTTGATAAGTTTAAAGAGTATCAAAGTATGGTTGAAAAACAAACCGAAAAGTGTATTAAAATCCTTCGATCTGATCGAGGAGGTGAATACCTTTCTAGTGAGTTTTTAAATCATCTTAAAGAAAAGGGCATTCTCTCTGAATGGACACCTCCGCATACGCCACAATTAAATGGTGTAGCTGAACGGAGGAATCATACTTTATTAGATATGGTACGGTCCATGATGTGCTTTACTGATCTTTCTATTTCCTTCTGGGATTTTGCCCTAGAGACTGCTGCACTAATATTAAACAGGGTACCTTCTAAGTCTGTACCTAGCACTCCATATGAGATATGGAGAGGAAAGAAGCCTAATCTTAAGTATCTTAAGATATGGGGTTGTCAAGCTTATGTCAAAAGAAATTTTGGACACAAGCTAAGTGCTAGATCAGATAAATATATTTTTGTAGGTTATCCTAAAGATAGTATAGGATACATCTTCTATCATCCTACCGAACAAAAAGTTTTTGTAGGTAGGCATGCCATTTTCTTAGAAAAAGAGTTTATCTTAGAAAAGGACAAGGATAGAAAAATAGAACTTGAGGAAGTTCAAGACCTACAAATAGAAACACAAGAAATTCTTCAACCAGATGTACCCATTGATGAGGTACAACCACAACACACATCTCCTCTCCGAAGGTCAGATAGAGTGCGAAGAGCACCTGAGAGATATGGGTTCATCATTAAAAATGATGAAGCCCACATTGTTCAGAATAATGATCCTCTGACCTATTCGGAAGCTGTCATGAGTAATGACTCTGACAAATGGCTAGAAGCCATGAAATTCGAAATAGATTCTATGTATACCAACCAAATATGGACTTTGGTTGATGCACCAGAGGGTGTAAACCCTATAGGTTGCAAATGGGTTTATAAGAAAAAGATTGGAGCAGATGGCCAAGTAGAAACCTACAAGGCTAGATTGGTGGCAAAAGGTTTCAGGCAAAAGCAAGGAATTGACTATGATGAAACTTTTTCGCCAGTAGCTATGCTCAAATCTATTCGGATTTTGCTTGCAATAGCTGCATACTATGATTATGAAATCTGGCAGATGGATGTCAAAACCGCCTTCCTTAATGGTTATCTTGAGGAAGAAGTTTACATGACACAGCCAGAAGGATTTGTCTCAAGTAAGAGAGTAAATCAAGTATGTAAGCTTAAGAGATCCATTTATGGATTAAAGCAAGCATCGAGGAGTTGGAACATCCGTTTTGATACAACAGTCAAAGAGTTTGGTTTTATCAAAAATGTGGATGAACCATGTGTGTACAAGAAGACTAGTGGGAGTGCCATTGTCTTCTTAATATTGTATGTAGATGACATACTGATTATTGGAAATGATATTCCAATGTTACAATCGGTCAAGACTTGGCTGTCAAAAAGCTTTTCCATGAAAGACTTGGGAGAAGCATCCTATATACTTGGTATAAAGATCTATAGGGATAGATCTAAAAGGATGCTAGGCTTGTCCCAGTCTAGGTACATAGATAATGTGCTGAAAAGATTCAGCATGGAAGAAAGTAAAAGAGGTTATTTGCCTATGAGTCATGGCATACGTCTCTCTAAGAAGATGTCTCCTAAGACATCTGAAGAGAGAAATAGAATGAATTCTATTCCCTATGCTTCGGCAATAGGATCGATTATGTATGCTATGCTATGTACTAGGCCTGATGTTGCTTATGCCTTAGGCATAACAAGTAGATTTCAGGCTGATCCAGGAGAGGATCATTGGATAGCTGTGAAAAATATTCTTAAGTACTTGAGAAGGACTAAAGATATTTTTCTAGTTTATGGAGGATCTGAGTTGAAACTAGAAGGATTTTCTGATTCTAGTTTTCAATCAGATCCAGATGATAGCAAGTCCACTTCAGGGTATGTCTTTACCCTAAATGGTGGTGCAGTGAGCTGGAAGAGTTCCAAACAGCAAACTGTAGCTGACTCAACTACTGAGGCAGAATACATTGCTGTAAGTGAAGCCGCTAAGGAAGCTGTCTGGATGAAGAAGTTCATCTCTGAGTTAGGAGTAGTTCCCGAGATTGCTGGACCAGTCCCAGTTTATTGTGATAACACTGGAGCTGTTGCTCAAGCGAAGGAACCAAGGTCTCATCACAAATCCAAGCACATTCTAAGACGCTTCCATCTTGTTCGAGAGATTGTCGAGAGATAAGACATAGTCATTGAACGAGTAGACACCAAGAACAACCTAGCAGACCCGTTCACTAAAGCTCTACCACAACAGCAGTTCGATCGCCACCTCGATTGTATGGGGATAAAATATAAGAGCGATTGGCTTTAGTGCAAGTGGGAGATTGAAAGAGTAGATGCCCTACAAGCCAATCGCAATATGTATTGCGAAGGGTTTTTCTTTTGATTTGTCCAAATCATGTACATGACATTTAAATATGAATAAAGGCATTATATTTTATCATATGCTGTTGATTATATTTATGATAAACTCCTTAGATTAGGGCAATGGTTTTAAGACTATGATGAGATCATACTAGTGAGACTTAAAATCCTAAAATCCTAATCTTAAATATTCCCAGTCATTGGTACATTGAGTCGGGGATCAATGATTACCGGAAAGACTGGCATGTCTTATGTATGCTCGATGCAGAGGATGATTGATCTCACAATCATTTGTGTAGAGACACTAATACAAAGATATGGGTGCTCATTAGAAGAATGAGTTCACTGAATTGACCTACAAAGAGAAATCTTATGAAGTCTTACTTACATGTCAAAAGATGATTCTCTTAGTGGGAGTTGTGCAACTGATCCTTTGACCTGAGATCACCATGGTATCTTGTGCACATGAACCTATGTTTTGGTTTACACTCATTCATGACAATAAGTTATGTACGAGGTCTTCTGGATATGGTGGATTGTGTACGAAGATTATGAGTAGGTCAACAAGGAATTAATCACTTCTAGTAAGAGAAGATAGCATCCTATTTATTCTAATCATATGATAATTCAGGAAGCCTTTGATCAAAGCAGAATGAATATTAGAAAGAGTTTCTAATGTTTCATTATTTGAATTATCATTAAAAGATTGAGAAAAATATGAATATGAAATTGAGTTTGACATATATTCATACTCATATACATATTTGGGATGCAGTTTGATTAAAAGATTGAATTGCATGGTAACTTGCCACTGAAGGGTATTTTTGGTATTTCCACCAAATTCCATATTTTTCGGGTAGACATGACACGTTGCTAGACGTCAATCTTGTCTTATAGGTTTGATCGAACTAAAGAGTTTAATTCGATCATCAATTAGAAAGGATTCTAATTGTTAAGTTCGGGTTCGCGCAGTTTGGACTTAAATCGATTAGAAGAGTTCTAATCAAGTTGGGTCAACTCGCACTCACACCTATTGCTGGCTAAGTATGGAACCCAATGGGTCACACACAAGAAAACTTATCAAGGGTCTAATTGGATTAGATCATGTTTGCAAGATAAACATCCTAGCAGGTGTTGCAAACCTTAGCTCCTGATTCGAACTGGATTCGAATCTGATTCGAATTGGATTCGAATCTGATTCTTAATTGATCTAATTTGATTAGATCATATTCTAATATGGGTTAGCCAAGAGTTGGCACCTAAATTGGCTTGATTTGAGTCTAATTGGATTAGATTTGATAAAACATTTAATTTTGACCGTTGGATCAACATTTGGATGAAGAGAAGGATCAAATGGATGGCGCCATGGATTAGAGCCATTGGATCTTCATCATGGGATGATGGGAGATCATGATCTCGTGATGGACTTGTGATATTGACTTAGTCAACATCAGATGGCGTGAGAAAGAAGGGAATACGGTGAATTTAGAATGGCGCCTCATAAAGAAGTGCCACTTGGATTGGATAAAGATGACACGTCATCATATCCTAACTACTTTCCCTTCAACCGCATCATTCTCTCTCTCCTTCTTTCTTATGGCGCCACCAATAAGGGCCTTTGGATCATCATCTAGCCTTGATCAATGGTTGAGAATGCTCCCTATTTTTCATGCGTGAGAAGAAATGAAGAGAGGCATGAGTACGGTGGAGTTCATGAAGAGATGCTTAGGGAATGGATAAGGATGAAGCGCCATATCATAAGCACTTCATCTTATCCTAACTACTTCTGATATGCCCTCTCATCAAATGACACATCCCTTGATCTCATGCCCCTCTTCATGCATGAATGGATGGCTACAATGCATCCGTACGCCATCTATAAATAGGGAATGCTCCCGGTGTTTTCAAATCATCAGAAATCAATCCAACTCTCTCTCTCTCATATCCCTTCTTTCTTACATTAGTTTCTTTCTTTCTAACATTGCTTCTAGTGTGTCCTAAGCCAAGACAAGGTGGTCTTCATTAGGACAAAAGGATTAGAAGTGATTTTAGAAGGCTAAAGAAAAATAGAAAGGAAGAAAAGCAAGCCGTTAGAGTTCTTTAGAAGAATTCTGCATTAAGGATCAAAAGTCTTTGGAGCTAAAGTCTTGATCAAGTTTTCGTGTGGATCACCATTGGAGGGCGGACACTTGGACGCCTCGTAGAGATTGTACACTTTGGATTAGCGTTTGAGGTATTCTACTAATTCTGCATTTATTTTATATTATTTGATTGTAATCATTAAGGTGATCTAGGCTTAAAAGGGTTTCATGCATAGGGACTTTATTAAGAAAATTTTAAAATCCCTAGCTTCCGCTGCCCATTATGACATGCTAGAACCCTTCAGTATCAAGGGAAAAAGTTCTCTGTTGTATCAGCTGGGGTCGACTTTGGAGTCGACTCAAAAGGCAAGGAGTCGACTTGAGGCGACTTGCAGTCGACTCGAGATCGGGAAGGTCAACTCCTTTCGAGAATTCTGGAGGTCGCAGACGGGCTGAACTTGCGGGATTCGATCTAGAAGTGGTTTTTCAATGAAATCTGATGGGATTTGGATCGTGGAACATGTGGATCGATGCTGCCAGCTAGCCCGCCTTTCTATCCGCCTCAACTTCCCACGTACTCAAGGGCGTCCCCAAAATGGCTAGATGATGATGGAATTGTTGGGAATTGTGTCCCAAAGCCAATTTTTAATTGTAAGAAATTGGATTATGTATATTTTTATTAAAATGAATAAAAATTTATTCTGGCAATTTTCTATTCATCACAAGTGTTACATCTTCAAATTGAACTCCTGTGTATTGTGATGAAGTCCTTAGGACTAATTTAGTGGATAAAAGAGGTTTTATCATTTAGTCCTTAAACCAGTTCGCGACCAAATGATGAGCTGTCAATTGGACAATAGCTATGTCAAGTATAGGTCGTTGTGTGTCATTTAGTTGGTTGTCCTCTTAAACCAAGAAGTGTGGAGACACTGTATGGCATACAGGTGAGATGTAGGAGTACATCATCACTGAACAGTGACTCACCTGCGTAGCACTCTACTGTCGGGAGTTAGCTCGCAAAGCGTATGGGCATAAGTACCCCTTAGACCTGAGACTGTCACGGTGACTTGCAAGCAACTCACTGTACTTAGGCACTGGATGACCTGAATTTCTAATTCAGGGATCGGAAGGATGCTGGGTGCAGTCAAGTACTCGCGAAGTCTGTGTACGAGTCAAGATGGGATTGACCGCTCCAGATTATAGGAGTTGATGTCTCGCTGTATTTCAATTCAGTAAAACCTTGGCCAGGGTAAACCAAGTGATGGTCACTTGATTTGATTAATTGAAATACACTATGGATGACCGGACCCAGAATTCGACAGTCCACTCTGAGGTCATCTTGAGCATCGATGGTCATAGGGATGAATTATGCAACAACCATATGTCTAGGTTCTTGAATGTTGCTTTGCATATTCGACCTATCCGGACGTCGGGTATCATTGCTAGATGGTCACCTCGATTAGTGCATGGAGTAGTCCATGTACTACCGGCTTAGTGTTCGAACCTATCGGAGTCACGCACATTAGTCAAACTAAGTAAGAAGGTCTTGACCCAATTTAATTAAGAATTAAATTGTGGGTCATTTGGAATTTGGTTCTGTCTATGTTCAGCTAGCACTGAACATGAGGTACATGCTAAATTTCATGGATGAACAACTAATTAAGTCTGTATTTCGGGTCAATCAAGTTTCAATTAATGTAATGGAACTTGATCAGGACTCAATTGTTGAGATTGGATTTGATTGGATCTAAATTAGTGTAATTGGGCTCGATCATGATTTAATTGGGATTTAATTTTATATTTGTTCTGATCTAAGTCGGACTTGGATCGAGCCGAAACTGGACCTAATTGTATCTCTCATGAGTCGGACTCATGTGGAATTTTTTCGGGTCAAAAATCATTCAAATGGGCTGTCAATTTGGTTTAGAACCAAATAGGCTTGCTTTATTTCAAAATGGGCTAACCCATTTCCTATTTGACTAATCCCATTTAAATGGTTACGGCTGACTTGTTTTTAAACTCCCATGGACCCGTGGACCACTCCCCCTCATGGACCCTTAAGGATTTTTTTGTGAACCGCGATGGAGAAAAGCCTGGGAGGAGAAAACAGAGCCTTCTTCCTCCCGGCTTCGTCTCCACACCGTGCCACCGTCTGGCCTCCGGCCGCTCTGCCGTCTGGACCGGAATGTCCGGTTTTGAACCGGCTACATTCCGGTTAAATTTGATTTTTGAAATCCGGCTGTTATCGGATGGATTTACTGTTTTTTCCCCACGTTTGTTTTTGAAACAAACGTTATGAATTTATAACGTATGGATTCGTAAAGACAGTCATTACTCCTCTTAAATCCTCTCTGCGTTGGCCTATAGATAGACCAACGTTTTCCTCTTGAATACAGAACGAATCAGAGAGAAAAAGGTGTGAATCTGTCCGTGAAATTTTGGGAAGAAACTTCACAGACAGAGGCGGCTTCGGTGGGATTTTTCTAAAGGAGAAGAGAAAGAGAGAAGAAGTGGTCCTTCTCTCTCAATCTTCTCCCAGTGGCAAGCATTCAGATCCGGCTTTCTAGTCTCCTCTCTTCTCCTCTACGATCAGTCCAAAATTGAAGCTCTCGGGTTGGAAACGGGAGAGAAGGAAGAAGAAGAAGAGAAGAAAAGAAAAGTGTTTCTTCTAGGGTCCTTTTTGCAAAAAGTGGTTTTGCAAAATACAGATATCGTCCAACCTTCCTACGAAGCTCGACGTGCGTGCGAAGTAGAGGGCTTGCAGATCCAGGCCTTACAGAGCTACCTTCAGGGATCTAGATCCAGATCCAGATTCAAATTACCTCGACCAACTTCCGCTACGGGCTTGAGGTAATTTTACATAAAAGTTAAATTTAATATTTATAATTGTTATAAATAAAATAAAAAAATTAAAACTGATTTTTCATGCCTGGCGTTCGATTTTATCGGACAACTCGGGAAATTTTCCCTTCAACTGGTATCAGAGCCAGGTTGGCCGATGGAATTGGCCTATAATATCTCGAATTATGCATGATTTAATTTTTAAATTTAGATTAGATCTAGATTTATTGATAAAATATCAATCTTGTGCTGAATTATAAGGTTATCCTGCTATAAGGTTAACCCCTTATAGTGAAAAGGTTGTCCTAGCACAAAATTGAGATTAATTTGTATCATAAAATAAATAGTTTATTTTTGTGAAATTATGCATAATTGATGTTTATAAAATTTCAGTTTTAAATTTATTATGACCACAAAATTTAAATATAAATTGTTTATATTTGGAATAAATTGACACCTTGAATCCATGATCATAATGCATTTAATAAAGAATTAAATGTTGAATTTAAAATTTAAAATTTGAATTTCAAATAAAGATTTAAAATTCAAAATTTGAAATTCGAATTAAAATTTAAATTTGAACATGGGATTTGGGGATGGGTTAGCACAATCAGATTAGTTGACTAGGTTAGACCTAATCATGAAATCAAATTGAAATGGACTAACTTAAGAAACATGATTTAATCTAATCAATAGTTGAACTAGACTAAATCAAGGTTTATAAAATGATCAAACTCAATAGTTGTAGTTTATCATATCCAAACATTTCAACTGGATCTGATTGTGGCTTAGTGGTCGAGCCCGAGTTCCCAAGGATAACCTAAATCAACTTGATAAACCAATTGGTGTCTAAGGTAAGTCGGCATTTGATCATGGTTTTTAATTGGGGCTACCTCTTACCTGGCCAACATAGTTGGTGTCTAGAAAAGAGGTTAATGGCGTAACCCTCCCATGATCTCTCTTACCTGGCCAATTTGGTCGATCAAGTTTTGATTAAGGTACCTTGATACTTGGCACTCACCCATGCCATTAAGAAAAATCAGTGTGACTGATTTAGGTGTCTAATAGACCAATAAGAGCTAGTCCTCTATATGATTTGGTGAAGTCAGTGGGAGGATTTAGAATTATCGGTCAGTGTTACATATCATTTAAAATCCTCTAAATTATTAGGTCCTTAAAATGATAAAGTTATATAGATAACTAGATCATAGCCTCCCATTAAGGTGAATGATAATAGGTCCGATATTACAGTTGAACATGCAGGACGCTTCCGTCTGGTGTTCCTCTAAATACTGGAATTATCCTTCATTATATGATAGCTTTTTGAGCTATCTAATTGTGATTAGGTTGGCCGAGCCTTCCTCGGGCCTGATCATACATTAGGTAGTATCATCGAGTTAGTTCATTAATGGTTGGACCTAACCAGGATTTTCAGTGGAGGCCTCCGCCTACTGATTACCACTTGGGGCAAAATTGATTGCTAGAAATTGTTTAGAGAAATAATTGGTAATGTACCTACCCTTAGATGCACATGGGTTGGCCGAGCCTTCCTTGGGCCCGTATACAGTCTATGCGGATTCTAGTACCCACTAGGGAATTAAAGTAATTCCTCGAATTAAAGGTAGAGGCTATTAATTCGATTAAAATAGTGGAAGAAAACTTTAGACTAAAGTCCAAGTCTTTAGGATTAAATAAATCATATACTGATTAGTTGGGTTTTTTTCTTTTATTTTTCAGATATGGCTAACTCATTATCCCTCCGAACACTATTAGACAATGATAAGCTTAATGGACCTAACTTCGATAGCTGGTATCGAAAGATGAAAATAGTATTAGAGCATGAGCTGATCCTGTATGTGATATCGGATCCTGCACCTGAGGAACCTGCAGCCAATGCACCACGTGCAATCAGAGACGCTTATCAGAAGTGGCTCAATGATCGCACTACAGTGCGTTGCATCATGAGGGCCTCGATGAATGACGAGTTTAGTCGTAAATTCGAGGAAGCGCAGCCAGTGGAAATCCTTCAAATATTGAAGGAGTCTTTCGGCACACCTGATGATGTTGAACGACATAAAACCTCCTGCGCTATATTCAATGCCCGCATGAGGGAAGGAGCATCGGTCACCGATCATGTATTGTACATGGTCGAACAAATCGATCGCCTAAGTAAACTTGGCTTTCCTTTGCACGAGCAATTGGGCAAGGACGCCATTTTAAACTCACTTCCCAAGTCCTACCTGACCTTCCTTAGTCATTATAGAATGACTAAACCTGAAGTATCCTATCATGGTTTGCTAGGTTTACTGCAGACCTATGAGAAGGATCACCAACTCAAAAAGGAGTCGGTGAATGTGGTAGGTGGGACTTCTGCAGGACTTTCTTTCTTTAAGAAAGGAAAGAAGAAGAAGGTGCAGAAAGCTCGTGCTGGGGTCTCTAAGCCCAGCCAGACTAAGAAGCATAAAGCCGATAAGAGCAAGGCAGAGTGCTTCTTCTGTAAGAAGATGGGTCATTGGAAGCGGAACTGTCCGGCTTACATAGCGTCCCTTGATCCAAACAGGCCTAAGAAGAAAAAGCAGCAAACAGTTGCTGCACAAGGTAATTATATGATAACACCTTGTAATTTTTCAATTTATGATTCTACCACTTGGGTATTGGATACCGGAAGTCCAATTAATATTTGTAATTCGTTGCAGGGACTTCAAGTTAGTAGAAGATTCAAGAATGACGAGAGATTCCTGAACGTTGGAGATGGAAGATCAGTTCCAGTCCTAGCTTTAGGAGTCATTCAGCTTGTTTTTGAATCTAGAGTAGTCATATTAGATGATTGTCATTATTGTCCAACATTTTTAATGAATGTCATCTCTGTAGGCCTTTTGGCCAAAAATGGTTATTGTTTATCAATAAAAGAAAATTTTTGTGATATCATTTTGAATGGTATTAAAATTTTTCGTGGACAATTGAAATATGGCATTTATACTCTATCAATGCCTGTGAATGTAATGTACACCTCTAATAAACGCCCTAAGTTAGATAATGTCAATGAAGCCTATTTGTGGCATTGCCGGTTAGGTCACATAAATAAAAACAGGATAAACAGGTTAGCCCAACAGGGCATTTTAGAAATCAATGATTGTGAATCATTGCCAACTTGTGAATCCTGTCTTCTGGGTAAGATGACCAAGTCACCTTTTTCTGGAAAGGGTGAACGAGCCAGCGATGTTCTTGGCCTCATACATACTGATGTATGTGGACCTATGAACGTAAGTGCCAAAGGTGGTTATGCCTACTTCATAACCTTCACAGATGACCTATCCAGGTATGGGTATGTCTATCTGATGAAGCACAAGTCGGAATCATTTGAAATGTTCAAACAATTTCGTAATGAAGTAGAAAAACAGACTGGAAAGAGTATTAAGATCCTTCGGTCAGACCGAGGAGGAGAATACCTTTCTGGTGATTTCTTGACTTATCTAGAGGAGAATGGGATTCTCTCACAATGGACCCCTCCAGGAACACCTCAGCACAATGGTGTATCCGAAAGGAGGAATCGAACTCTGTTAGACATGGTTCGATCCATGATGGGGTTTACTAGTCTGCCTGTATCTTTTTGGGGTTATGCTTTAGAGTCTGCGTGTATAATACTAAATAAGGTTCCAAGTAAGTCTGTTGAGAAGACTCCATATGAGATATGGACTGGGCGTAAGCCGACACTTTCATACCTTAGGGTTTGGGGATGTCCGGCTTATGTTAAACGTTCTCAAACTGACAAACTTGGTCCTAGGTCCGATAAGTGTTATTTTGTAGGGTACCCCAAGGAAACTAGGGGTTATTACTTCTACCTTCCTAATGAACAAAAGGTGTTCGTAGGACTTAAGGCAACCTTTTTGGAAAAAGAATTCCTTAGTGAAGGAATTGTTGCCTCTAAGGTTGAACTTAATGAAGCTCAACAGATGGAAGATTTAACACAAACTACTGAACCCACAGAACCGGATTCGATTAGATCAAACCCGGAGCCCAATGTAGAAGCACCATTAAGGCGATCAGGTAGAGTACCGCGTCAAGTGGACAGATACTACGGTTTCTTGGTCCAAGACGCAGATCCCATTGAGCTTGATGAGAACAATGAGGATCCGATTACCTATATGGATGCTATGCAAAGGTCCGACTCTGAGTTATGGCTTAATGCCATGAGATCCGAAATGAAATCCATGGAAATCAATAGTGTATGGACACTAGTTGATCCACCCGAAGGGATAAAACCCATAGGGTGCAAATGGATCTTCAAAAGAAAGAGAGGCGCAGACGGAAAGGTGGAGACCTATAAAGCCCGTCTGGTTGCCAAGGGGTATCGTCAACGTTATGGTATCGATTATGACGAGACTTTTTCCCCTGTGGCAATGCTAAAATCTATTCGGATCATGCTACCTATAGCAGCATATATGGATTATGAAATCTGGCAAATGGATGTGAAAACAGCTTTTCTAAATGGAGAGCTGGAAGAAGAGGTGTATATGATACAACCTGAGGGTTTCACATCCATAGACGAGTCCAAAGTATGCAAGCTACAAAAGTCCATTTATGGACTTAAGCAAGCTTCTCGAAGTTGGAACATACGTTTCGATAAAACTATCAAAACATATGGCTTCGTTAAGAACGAAGAAGAACCTTGTGTCTACAAGTGGGTTAACGGTTTAGTGATCACATTTCTTGTGTTGTATGTGGATGACATTCTCTTAATTGGGAATGACATTCCTGCATTACAAAATGTGAAACTTTGGCTGTCATCACAATTCTCCATGAAGGATTTGGGAGAAGCATCCTACATCTTAGGGATGAAGATCTATAGAGATAGATCTAAGAAGTTGCTTGGATTGTCCCAATCCACGTACATCGACACTATGTTGAAGCGGTTCAACATGGAGAATTCCAAGAAGGGCTATCTTCCGATAGGCCAAGGAATTTCTCTCTCTAAGAAAGATTGTCCGACAACTTCCGAAGAGAGAGAGCATATGAGTAGAATCCCATATGCTTCTGCAATAGGTTCTATCATGTACGCCATGACATGTACAAGACCGGATGTTGCTTACTCACTAGCAGTAGCGAGTAGGTATCAGTCTGATCCGGGTGAGAACCATTGGAAGGTGGTGAAAACCATCCTTAAGTATTTAAGAAATACTAAGGACCAATGGTTAATCTATGGAGAATCTGACTTAAAACTTGTGGGGTTTACAGACTCTAGTTTTCAGTCAGACCATGATGACAGTAAGAGTATGTCAGGATTTGTGTTTACCCTGAATGGAGGAGCAGTCTGCTGGAAAAGTTCCAAGCAGCATTCAGTAGCCGATTCCGTATGCGAAGCAGAGTATGTTGCTGCATCAGATGCGGCAAAGGAAGCTGTTTGGATCAAGAAGTTTGTAAATCAACTTGGTGTTGCTCCCTCAATCAATGGTCCAGTTCTTTTGTATTGTGACAATACTGGAGCCATTGCACAAGCAAAGGAGCCAAAGTCTCACCATAGAACCAAGCACATTCTGCGTCGCTACCACCTTGTACGAGAGATTGTGGAACGAGGTGACGTCAATCTTCAGAAGATCGATGGAAAGGAGAACCTAGCTGACCCATTCACTAAAGCCCTTTCTGTAAAGGAGTTCGATTATCACAAATCGAAGATGGGTATAAGATACTGTACAAATTGGCTTTAGTCCAAGTGGGAGTTGTTGGGAATTGTGTCCCAAAGCCAATTTTTAATTGTAAGAAATTGGATTATGTATATTTTTATTAAAATGAATAAAAATTTATTCTGGCAATTTTCTATTCATCACAAGTGTTACATCTTCAAATTGAACTCCTGTGTATTGTGATGAAGTCCTTAGGACTAATTTAGTGGATAAAAGAGGTTTTATCATTTAGTCCTTAAACCAGTTCGCGACCAAATGATGACCTGTCAATTGGACAATAGCTATGTCAAGTATAGGTCGTTGTGTGTCATTTAGTTGGTTGTCCTCTTAAACCAAGAAGTGTGGAGACACTGTATGGCATACAGGTGAGATGTAGGAGTACATCATCACTGAACAGTGACTCACCTGCGTAGCACTCAACTGTCGGGAGTTAGCTCGCAAAGCGTATGGGAATAAGTACCCCTTAGACCTGAGACTGTCACGGTGACTTGCAAGCAACTCACTGTACTTAGGCACTGGATGACCTGAATTTCTAATTCAGGGATCGGAAGGATGCTGGGTGCAGTCAAGTACTCGCGAAGTCTGTGTACGAGTCAAGATGGGATTGACCGCTCCAGATTATAGGAGTTGATGTCTCGCTGTATTTCAATTCAGTAAAACCTTGGCCAGGGTAAACCAAGTGATGGTCACTTGATTTGATTAATTGAAATACACTATGGATGACCGGACCCAGAATTCGACAGTCCACTCTGAGGTCATCTTGAGCATCGATGGTCATAGGGATGAATTATGCAACAACCATATGTCTAGGTTCTTGAATGTTGCTTTGCATATTCGACCTATCCGGACATCGGGTATCATTGCTAGATGGTCACCTCGATTAGTGCATGGAGTAGTCCATGTACTACTGGCTTAGTGTTCGAACCTATCGGAGTCACGCACATTAGTCAAACTAAGTAAGAAGGTCTTGACCCAATTTAATTAAGAATTAAATTGTGGGTCATTTGGAATTTGGTTCTGTCTATGTTCAGCTAGCACTGAACATGAGGTACATGCTAAATTTCATGGATGAACAACTAATTAAGTCTGTATTTCGGGTCAATCAAGTTTCAATTAATGTAATGGAACTTGATCAGGACTCAATTGTTGAGATTGGATTTGATTGGGTCTAAATTAGTGTAATTGGGCTCGATCATGATTTAATTGGGATTTAATTTTATATTTGTTCTGATCTAAGTCGGACTTGGATCGAGCCGAAACTGGACCTAATTGTATCTCTCATGAGTCGGACTCATGTGGAATTTTTTCGGGTCAAAAATCATTCAAATGGGCTGTCAATTTGGTTTAGAACCAAATAGGCTTGCTTTATTTCAAAATGGGCTAACCCATTTCCTATTTGACTAATCCCATTTAAATGGTTACGGCTGACTTGTTTTTAAACTCCCATGGACCCGTGGACCACTCCCCCTCATGGACCCTTAAGGATTTTTTTTGTGAACCGCGATGGAGAAAAGCCTGGGAGGAGAAAACAGAGCCTTCTTCCTCCCGGCTTCGTCTCCACACCGTGCCACCGTCTGGCCTCCGGCCGCTCTGCCGTCTGGACCGGAATGTCCGATTTTGAACCGGCTACATTCCGGTTAAATTTGATTTTTGAATCCGGCTGTTATCGGATGGATTTACTGTTTTTTCCCCACGTTTGTTTTTGAAACAAACGTTATGAATTTATAACGTTTGGATTCGTAAAGACAGTCATTACTCCTCTTAAATCCTCTCTGCGTTGGCCTATAGATAGACCAACGTTTTCCTCTTGAATACAGAACGAATCAGAGAGAAAAAGGTGTGAATCTGTCCGTGAAATTTTGGGAAGAAACTTCACAGACAGAGGCGGCTTCGGTGGGATTTTTCTAAAGGAGAAGAGGAAGAGAGAAGAAGTGGTCCTTCTCTCTCAATCTTCTCCCAGTGGCAAGCATTCAGATCCGGCTTTCTAGTCTCCTCTCTTCTCCTCTACGATCAGTCCAAAATTGAAGCTCTCGGGTTGGAAACGGGAGAGAAGGAAGAAGAAGAAGAGAAGAAAAGAAAAGTGTTTCTTCTAGGGTCCTTTTTGCAAAAAGTGGTTTTGCAAAATACAGATATCGTCCAACCTTCCTACGAAGCTCGACGTACGTGCGAAGTAGAGGGCTTGCAGATCCAGGCCTTACAGAGCTACCTTCAGGGATCTAGATCCAGATCCAGATTCAAATTACCTCGACCAACTTTCGCTACGGGCTTGAGGTAATTTTACATAAAAGTTAAATTTAATATTTATAATTGTTATAAATAAAATAAAAAAATTAAAACTGATTTTTCATGCCTGGCGTTCGATTTTATCAGACAACTCGGGAAATTTTCCCTTCAACAGGAAGGTCATCACCATCCACTTCGATCCTATCTCACCCGCATGAACCAACTATTGTTTGAATTTTGAATTCAAACAAAGATAAGATTTATCTTGTTGCAACCATCCCCTTCATGCGCCAACAAGATACCAGATTTTATTTGAATTTTGAATTCAAATGATCAGTTGGCGTGCCTATAAAAAAGGAAGAGTTCCAAGTCACCAAGAGCATGAGATCATTGAATGAAATTCAGCCTTCATCTCGCCCATTCTTTTTCCTCTAAGTCCATCTCCCAATAGCTGAGAGGGATCCCTGAAAAGAGCTTCTAGATCAGATCTAAGTCCTCTTCAATCCCTATAAACCATTCCTCCAAGTTCTTCCAAGAAGGCGAATCAAAAGTTGATAGCATTTGGAAGATCAAAGTTCGGCAAAGGACGATCCTACGCAAGCTAGAACTTCAGAATATCTTCAGAGCCTATTCGATGGGCATTCAAAGATTAGTTGGGTGTTAGATTAATTGAGTTTAGAACTTAATAATCTCATTTCAGATCTAAAATTAATCATGCAATGATTTTTAGCATAATCGTTTAAACGATCCCGGCATATTGATCATGAATACTTGAGGTGCTACTTTAAAATTTGATTTCTTATACATGCTAGAATTAAAATATTTTAATTTGATTTTCCGCTACGATTTTTAAAATTAAAAGAACTACGTGTGGCTTGATCCCCTTTATGAAGGGGTACGTAGGCAACCCGAACAGGTGCAGCCATTGATTCTGAAAAAGTTTTAAATTTCAGCATGCTATCACTACTAGCATCACTGATCGAACACCTTCAAAATGGACACAGGTTAAAACCTTTTTTGAGAATTTTGCAAATGAAGAGGACTCCTTTTTCTTGGGGGAGCCTTCTTATGACTGAGCATGACGGCAAAGGTATGTGTCTATTAGTTAGAATTATTTTTTCTTTTATTTCTAGTTTTCTTTTTATTGCCAAACATTGAATGAAATGTTGGCATGGGGTTTCGGCAATTTCAATTCCATTTTCAGTCTTTTGAAATGGAAATTGATCTTGTATACGCCGGTTGAAGCACACGTTGGAGCATCCAAATGAACCAGCAAGGGCTGCTGTGGCAGAAACAGCAGCAAATGCACTAGTCTCCGTTGATCACCTACCAGCAGGGAAAGCAGCATAGGTAGTAGGAACTAACTAGGGTTTAGGTACCAATTCGAAGAGCATTCGTTTACCGGGGTCGAGAGAAGCCAGCCCTAGAGGTACCACACTAACAGCAGCATCCCGACCTGATACGGATCCCTACCTCTCTATCCACGACCGACCATTTGTAGGTCTTCTTTTCTGGATATCAACAGCTCAAGGTATTACTCTTCTCTCCAATATTTTTTTCTCTATTGCCTCTCATATATCGTTTCTTGTATCTATTACATTGAGGACAATGCAATATTTAAGTTGGGGGGGAGCGAAATATTTTGCAAAAAAAAAAAGATTTTGTTTTTGCATTTGATTTATGCTATGACTTTCTTTTCTAAGCAAATACACATGTATTATCATATTGAGTTTGTGCAACTATTAAGACAAGGAACACATGCATACTATGACTGATGAGAGACCTATTATTAGATCCCTGCACGTGTACTTAATGACAATAGGAAGGCCTCAGAAGTTCACATTTGTTAACTACATTTTTGTTAGCCTTATCCGTAAAAGAAGTATGAGTATCTTGGTCCATGCCATAAGGTTCATGATTTGGTTTTCACATAAAGATAGAGGTTGAATATCCCGGCTAGATTATGCAGGTGCTTTATGATCCGACCTTGGTTGACCTATAGTCACGATGCAATCACGTATATAATAAAAATATCTATATGGTTCAGTCTACCTACTCTTTTCTTGCATAATTATTATTCAAAAAAAAATCCTTATGATGACAAGTCTGGCCTCGTGGTGTAATTTGGTTCGAGTAATTAAGTTCGAGGGATGTTTCACCTAATGTCTTGAGCCAACTGGATCGGGGGTCATTGGCTGAAAGCTCGCTACATGAACCTTACTAGAGCCTAATGGGGTTGGACAGCTGTAGTCGTCATATGTGTTAAAAAAAATGAAATAAAAATAAGCATGAATGAGTTGGTCAGACTGAACCCAGTGACATGTGGTAATGGCTGGTTTGATTCCATTGTATTGGACCTCTATGTACCCGAGTTGTTTAGTTGGGATTGATAGCTCTTTCTTTACATGCGAACCATTCTTGACAAATTTAGACAACATTTGATATTCTGAAAATTTGATGGATCAGGTTCTAACAAACTGTAGAAAACACTTGTGAACTTGAGTAGTGCGCCTAAAACTCGGGCGGTGCTCTATTGTGGTGGAGGTATTAGTACTCTAAGAAAGTCATACTATTTTATGTACACTACACATTTATATTTCTTTGCTTTGACAGTTGCCATTCTTGAAAATATATATTAATTAATTACATGTATATTAGCTTTAGATTTATTTTATATTTTTATTAGGATCTCATATCATGTTATATCATTCATGATGTTTGTGGGTAACATCCTTGAAAACCATCACGAGACAACACTCGTCCACTAGGGTAACCTAGGATTTTAACGGCTTGTTGCACGTGCTAAGTGCAATCGTGATGCTCTATGAAAATGGGGACATATCTTAGTTTTGTGTACTTAGCTTCAATAAAAATTCATAGGTTAGACTACATCTTTTGTACCCTTATTTTATCGTTTGCTCGTTAATTGCTAGAGACAAGCAATAAGCTAGTTGGGGGGTGTGATGAGAGTACAAAAGTGCGATCTACATACTACTTAAATTAGTATTATTAACAACAGATAATGATAAAATTGCCGATTTAATATTATATTTTCATTTGGCATAGGTTATCATAAATCAGAGTTTAAATGCGTATTTGGTATAGATTGTGATGATTCATGACTTCAAGCCTGATTACACTGGAGCATAATTGAACCTGGTCAAGCACACTTGTACCCGAGCAACACGTGTCTACACGTCACAGTCCCTAGAGTGCATTGGAAATCAAAATAAAGAAAGAAATCAGCAGCGTTTCCAGCTTTCAGAGTCCTACTTCCAGCTTCCTTTCTGTCTCATCCCGTGCGTCCATTTTGAAGAAGATCACGGTCCAGCCATCTGTGTCCAATCCCACGCGTCCGCCCGTGTGGAAGAGATCCCGATCCCTCTTAATCGGGCCACATAATCAGCAATCTCCCACGTCCCCAGCTTCCGGAATCCCTCCCCATCCGTGCATCTTCCGGATTCGCGATCGTCCCAGCATCCTGTTCTTCAACCATTCCATCTTCGTGTCAAAGGATCCCACGCGATTGCAGCATCCCGTGATCAGCTCGCTTCTGAGTCCACGCTCCTTCCTTCCACATCAGTCTCTCCCGCATGCAGCCCATCCTTCCGCACATCTCCCACGTCCGCATCCCAGCTCCTCTCAGATCTGCTTCCTTCTCATCTCATCCCGTGCGATCCAGCCACCCAGATCCCGCGTCCAAGCTTTCGCGTCCACATCCCAGAGCTTCCCAGCTGTCCACGGTTCAGCTCCCATGCATTCCGACTGATCCCAGCATCCCGTGATTTCAGCATCCGTGATCAGCTCTCATCCGGGCGTCTTCCAGATCTGCATCTCATCTCGAGCGTCAATCCACGCATCTCCAGCCGTCCACGTCCATCCTCTTCTCTCAGGATTCATCTCATCTGACCATCTCCACTGCGGGCGATGAGAGGATATCTCTCTCGGCTATAAAGGGAGGGCCATCTCTCATTCGAAAAAATAGAGGAGGCACTCATTCTAAAAAAAAAAAGGAGAAGAGAAGAAATAGGGGATGCCCTGTTTCCGAAAAGAAAAAGAGAGAGGGAGGCTAATGTTTTAATGGTAAGCTGATTTCTTAGGTGAAGGGTGATGGTGGAACCTTTGATGTATTGCTTTCTTTCAAGTAAATTCTAAACGATTGATCTCTTTGATTTAAATCTATTAATATGTTCTTGATTCTTACATACTGTTACGGGGGAACTTAGCCACCATGCCCCACGTGACCGGCACGCGCGCCCAGGAAGACTACGGCTGCCCCTTGATCCAGCAATCCGACCTCGGGTCGGATATCTTCGGCTCCGCAGCCCGACCCCGAGTCGGCTGCCCCTTGATCCAGCAATCCGACCTCGGGTCGAATATCTTCGGCTCCGCAGCCCGACCCCAAGTCGGCTGCCCCTTGATCCAGCAATCCGACCTCAAGTCGGCAATCTCTTGACAACAACAGACTGTTCCCCTGAGGCACGCCGCGGTCCCCTGCTCCACTACTCCCTGCAACGGCCGTATCCGGCGCTGTCCCACGATCCCCTGTAACAGCCGTACAAAGCGGAGCTCCACTACGCCCTGCCATAGCCGTACCCGGCGCTGCCCCACGACGCCCTGTAACGACCTTGTCAGTGGCAACCCCATCGTGCCACACGATGACCAATCCCCAGAGAAACCCCCCAGCCTGATATATATGCGGCTGGGGGGGAAGGGGGAGGGTAAGCAAGATTTTCCAGAGTATTATCTTACCTGCTACCTCTTCTTCTCCTTCGATCTCCCCTAACTTGATCGTCGGAGGGCCCCCACTACCCTGGTGGTGGTGCGAGGCTTGCTTGCAGGTCTCCCGGCGGAAGGCGGAGCGCAACCGAAGTAATTCCAAGGGAACCTCGTTCACACCGCTGTGCCAATCGTTCTCGGTTTGGACCCCCAGCAACAGTTGGCGCTAGAGGAAGGGCCCGGATCTCAGAGCGATCGTAATGGCACGGCGAGGTGGTTGTGGAGCTTCCAATGCTTCCGGTCGCGGGGCCTCTCGCGCCTCTGGCCGGGAGGCCGCTGCATCTCCAACACACTCTCAGCAACACTCCACCGCCCCACCGCCCATTCAGACGGTCGAAGCCGCCCAGTTCGACCAGCTAACCCAGCAGGTTCGCACCCTCGCGGAGGCGGTGCAGAATCTGCAGGGTGCGATGTCCCGGGCGCCGCAGCGGGCTCAGGAGCCGCCGCTGCCTGAGCGTTCGCCTGTCCTCCTCAACCCGCGCTCCTTCCTCTCCCATGGGGAGGAGCGCCGGCGCGAGGAGGATTCTCGAGCACGCTCCATTCTGCCGGGACCTTCCCACCGGAGCTGCGCGGGGTACGAGAGGCGGGCCCGGGCGCGTTCCCAGACCCCCCAGTCCTCGAGGAACCCGCGCTCCAGTCGGTCCCCCTCTCGCCGCTCCTTGTCTCCCACCCACCGGTCGCGCTCCCTGGACCGGCGGGTGGACGATCTCCACCGACAACTCCAGGTCCTGAAGGGCCATTCCAAAGATCCCTTGCCGACTTAGAGATCTCCTCCCAGCCGGCGCTTGCCTCGAGGATCCTGCGGACCCCGAATCCGCCGGGGTTCAAAATGCCGGCGATCGAGCCCTATGACGGGGCGACGGACCCGCGGGATCACGTCGAGAGTTTCAGGACCCTTATGCTCCTCCACGGAGCATCAGATCCCCTTCTCTGCAAGGCTTTCCCGGCAACCCTCCGTGGCCCGGCGAGGGCGTGGTTCGCCGGGCTGGAGGCTGACTCAATCCGGTCCTTCGACCAGTTCACCCGCCTCTTCATCACTCATTTCGCCGTCAGTAGCCGGCGGCGACTGGTCTCCGACTCCCTCTTTGATGTCCGGCAAAACGAGGGAGAAAGCCTGCGGGATTATCTTACCCGCTTCAACAGGGCTATGCTGGATGTCCGGAACCTGAGTCAGGAGGTAGCTCTTTCAGCCCTGAAGCGTGGCTTCCGGAAGGGCAGACTCACCTTCTCCCTGGACAAACGCCTGCCGCGGAGCTTCCCAGAGCTGTTGTCCCGGGCGAACCAGTATGCGGACGCCGAGGAGGCGGCCGCCCACCGGAGCAAGGAGGCCGTCGAGATCCCTCCAAAGCTTGGGAAGAAAAGGCGGAAAGAGGCACGCCAGAGGAGGAGCCCGACGCCCCAGCGTCAGCGCAGAAGCCCATCACCGGCGAAGAACCACGGCGCCCCACGCCCTCGTTCTCCGCCCCGACGTTTCAACCGGTACACCCCTCTCCTGACTCCCCGGGCCCAGATCCTTATGGAGATCAAGGGGCGGGAGGACCTCCCGGCCCCGAGACAGATGCGGAGGATACCTGGGAAGAGGCCCTCCCGGGCGTACTGTGAGTACCACCGAGACCACGGCCACGACACAGAGGACTGCTTCCAGCTTCGGGACGAGATCGAGGCTCTCATCCGTCGGGGGCGTCTCGGTCGATATGTGAGCGACCGACGTCCCCCCGCAGACCCGCGTCCGGCCGACCCGGCTTCTCCGGAGCCTCGGGAGCAGAATCGACCCGTTGCGGGCGTGATCCACACTATCACTGGGGGCTGCCCCCGGCCCGTGAGGAACGCAGGGGGCTCGACGGAGGCGTCAGGGGCGGCCGTCGCAAAGAGGCAGAGGGTCGGCAATGTAATCACCTTTTGTGATGAGGATGTAAAGGGGGTTCAGACCCCCCACGATGACGCCATGGTGATCTCCCTCACTATGGCAAACTATGATGTAAGGCGTGTTCTTGTGGATAGTGGAAGCTCAGCTGATATCTTGTTTTACGAGGCCTTCCAAAAGATGGGCTTGTCCAGACAATTGTTGCACAAAATATCCACCCCCCTCATAGGATTCACCGGTGACGCTGTCCCGGCGGAAAGTGTCGTTGAGCTGCCTGTGACTGCGGGCGTCGCACCCGCAGAAGCCACGGTGCGACTCGGGTTCTTGGTCGTCCGTGTTCCCTCGGCCTACAACGCTATCCTCGGACGACCCGGACTGAACGCCCTTCGCGCGGTGGTCTCTACGTACCACTTGCTCATGCGGTTCCCCACGGCGGTCGGGATCGGGGAGGTCCGAGGCGACCAACCGACCGCACGGCAATGTTTCCTAGCGACCCTCAAAGGGAAGAAGCCCGCAGAAGCCCTAAGCGTCGAGTCCCTTGATGCCAGAGACGAGGTGGCCTTGCGGCAGGGGGAGCCGGCCGAGGGTGTGGTCGAAGTTCCCCTCGAGGAAGGCCGCCGGGACCGGGTGGTCCGGGTCGGCGCCAATCTCGACCCGGGAGCTCGGGCCCGGTTGGTGGAATTCCTCCGAGCCAATGCCGATGTATTTGCCTGGTCGGCGGCCGATGTACCTGGGATCGACCCGGAGGTCATTTCTCACGCCCTCAACGTCGACCCGACCCACCGGCCAGTGAAGCAGAAGAAGAGACACTGTGCCCCGGATCGGATCCGGGTGGTCGACCAGGAGGTAGACAAACTCTTGGAGGCAGGATTCATAAGGGAGATGAGTTACCCCGAGTGGCTGGCAAATGTTGTACTTGTCCGGAAGGCGAGCGGGAAGTGGAGGATGTGCGTCGACTATATCGACCTGAACAAGGCGTGCCCTAAGGATAGCTTCCCGCTTCCGCGGATAGACCAACTGGTCGACGCGACTTCCGGATATCAGCTGCTGTCTTTCATGGACGCCTTCTCCGGTTACAACCAGATAATGATGGCGCCACAGGACGAGGAGAAAACTGCCTTTATAACAGACCGGGGGCTGTACTGCTACAAGGTAATGCCCTTCGGTCTGAAGAACGCTGGCGCCACTTACCAGCGCCTTGTCAACAAAATCTTCAAAGAGCAAATCGGCCGGAACATGGAGGTGTACGTGGACGATATGCTGGTGAAGAGCCGCCAGGCAGACCAGCACATCGTGGATCTGGAGGAGACTTTCACCACCTTGCGGAAGTTTCGCATGAAGCTGAACCCAGCAAAGTGCGCCTTTGGCGCTTCGGCCGGGAGGTTCCTCGGTTTCATTGTCAACCAGCGGGGTATCGAAGCCAACCCGGACAAAATCAAGGCTATCCAAGGTATGTCCCCTCCGACCAAAGTGAAGGAGGTTCAGGAGCTCGCTGGAAGGGTCGCCGCGCTCGGACGATTTGTGGCAAAATCGGCCGAACGCTGCCAACCATTCTTCAAGGTGTTAAAACGCCCGAAAGACTTCCTCTGGACGGCCGAATGTCAAGCAGCGTTCGACCAGCTCAAAGAATACCTGGCGTCTCCTCCCCTGCTATCCAAGCCGCAGGAAGGGGAGATGCTCTACCTCTATCTGGCGGTCTCCCCAACCGCGGTCAGTGCGGTGCTGGTTCGGGAAGAGGCAAAGCTCCAGAAGCCTGTGTACTACATCAGCCGGGTCCTACGGGACGCCGAGACGCGGTATACGAAGCCTGAAAAGATCGCCTTCGCGCTGCTGACCGCGACCAGGAGGCTCCGCCCCTATTTCCAGGCCCATTCTGTCACCCTCTTAACTGATCAACCGTTACGACAGATCCTCAGCAACCCCGAGAATGCAGGACGGCTGGTGAAGTGGGCAGTAGAACTCGGTGAGTTCGACATCCGCTACCAGCCTCGACCCGCCATCAAGGCCCAGGTGCTCGCGGACTTCCTCGCTGAGTGCACGGTGCAGGAGGCAGAACCTAGACCGCCGGAAACGCCCAGCCTCGACCTCCCGACCTGGACGCTTCACATCGATGGGTCGTCGAACCCCGAGGGTGGAGGGGCCGGGCTGGTCCTTACCAGTCCTGATGGAGTGATAGCCGAGTATGCCTTGAGGTTTGGATTTCCAGTTACCAACAACGAGGCGGAGTACGAGGCCCCAGTCGCGGGACTCAAACTCACCAGGGAGCTCGGCATCCGGCGTTTGGAGGTCTTCACCGACTCCCAGCTGGTGGTCGGGCAGGTCCGTGGGGAGTTCGAGGCCCGGAGCCCGACCATGCAGAACTACGTCCGGAAGGTGCAAGCACTCAATTCCGACCTCGGCAGTGTCAACATCCAGCAGGTCCCCAGAAGCGAAAATGCCAGGGCCGACAGGTTGTCCCGCTTGGTGGGCGCAGAGGCGCACAACTTGTCGAGGGCAATCTACCTGGAGACCCTGGATGCCCCGAGCATCGGCGAGGCTGGAGCGGTGATGGCGATTGATCCGGAGCCGTCTTGGATGGACCCGCTCGTCGCCTACCTCGCCGAAGGGATCCTCCCTGAAGACGAAGATCAAGCTCGGCGACTTGTCAAGAAGTCCGCCCACTACGTACTCTATGAAGGGAGGCTGTATCGGACCTCGTTTACCGCCCCCCTCTTAAGGTGCCTCCGCCCCTCGGAGGCGGCCTACGTCCTCGGCGAAGTTCACGAGGGCGTCTGCGGATCGCACTCGGGGGCTAGGTCCTTGGCGCACAAGATCATGAGGCAAGGCTATTATTGGCCTACCTTGTTGGAGGACTCAAAGGATTATGTACGGAAATGCGACGCCTGCCAGCGCCACGCCAACGTCCAGAGAGTCCCTTCTGTCCCCTTGGCACCAATCACCGCACCCTGGCCCTTCGCACAGTGGGGAATGGATATCCTCGGACCATTCCCCGTCGCTTCAGCCCAGCGGAAATTCTTGATTGTTGCAATCGACTACTTCACCAAGTGGGTGGAGGCAGAGCCGCTGGCCACTATCACGGAGGCGCAAGTCCGGAAGTTCGTGAAGAAAAACATCATTGTCCGATTTGGGGTACCCCGGGTCCTCATCTCGGATAATGGTCGATAGTTCGACAACAAGCATTTCCGTGACTTCTGCGAGGAGTTCGGGATCGAGCATCGGTTCACATCTGTGTCGCATCCCCAAACCAACGGTGAGGCCGAGGTGACAAACCGGACAATCCTCCAAGGAATTAAGGCGCGAATCGGTCGGACGGGGCAAGCTTGGGTCGAAGAACTCGAGAACGTCCTTTGGGCGTATCGGACCACGCATCGGACCCCTACCGGGGAGACGCCTTTCAGCCTAACCTATGGCACGGAAGCGGTTGTCCCCGTGGAGCTCGGACTCCCCTCGCCCCGGGTGGCTGCGCACCGACCCGAGGCCAATTCGGAGCAACTCCGAGGGAACCTGGACCTCTTGGAAGAAGCGAGAGAAATGGCGCAGGTTCGGATGGCGATGTATCAGCGGAGGGTGGCCCGATATTATAACTCCAAGGTCCGACCAAAACTTTTCAGAATCGGAGATCTGGTGCTAAGGCGAGCCAAAGCATCTCAACCCGCGGAAGGTGGGAAGCTGGCGCCAAATTGGGAAGGCCCGTATAGGGTTCGCTGGGTAAACCGACCTGGCTCCTACCAGTTGGAGGCCCTAGATGGTCGAGAAATTCCAAGGAGCTGGAATTCCGCTAACCTGCGGGTGTATTGCCAGTAGAAAGACAAAGCCAGAAAGACAGTTCAAAAAATGTATAGTCTTTTTCATCTCAATAATTCCTGGTTACAATGGCGTGTTCGTGTGATTACAAAGAATTCCCGGAGGGGAATTGGGGAGTAAAGAAAGTAAGGAAGAGGTGGGGACTCCGTGGAGCTGAAGATCCGGGATCCCGAACCCTCCACCCGAAGCAGCTGCAATCCCACCGGACGTGGGTGCTTCCCCCCGGAGGCGCCATCGACACCTCACGCAAAAGACGAAGAGCCGGCGCGAACGAAGAAGAAGTTCGCACTGCTTCTAGAGGAACGCCACCTCCAAGGGATATTCCGGTCCTCCCCAGGAGAAGGGGAGGAAAGGAATACAAGGGAGAAGAGCGCGAGGAGGCGCGATCCCGGATGAAGCGTCTAGCGCAGAGCTCAATCGGGAGGTGGGACTGAAAAGAGGGGGGATGTGATCTCGGATGAAACGCCTAGAGCGAAGTTCCACCGGGGAGAATCTCCCTGTTGATCCCAGATGAAACGACTAGTTGGCGGAAGTTGCGAGGGGCGCGCCTCCCGTTCCTCCGACAGGGGTTTTCCAGCCACGCGCCGGAGAGGAGGTCCATGATCCATGGCAACCTGAACAGCTCCGGCTTGGCAGGCTCCACCGCACCTGCGCTTATATTTATAGCCAAACTGTGGCCCCCTGGTTGTTCCGATGCGGGTGGCTCCAATAAATGCGGGCACATCGAATCAGGAGCCATTCCGGCTCTCGAGGTTTATCCCCCCACGATCTCCTAAGCGTCGTTCTCTTTAATTGCATTCTTCGTGCAGGACACTCCGGGCGGCGTGTATCCCGCGGCCCACATATCTCCGCACGCGTCCAGGCCGCATCCTCCTCGAAGAACGCACGTATCACGGCCGCTTAACTGGCACTCCTCGCAAGCAGCAACTGGCCGGTCCGATTTTCCAGGTAACGCCTCAATTAGCATTTAATGGCCTTCTGGTGTTCTCCAGGCGACGCTTCGAGAGGAGGAGAAACACGATCGCAGCTGGCCACGGAGAAACCCCGTCGAGCGGCAAGTGATAGGGGCGCGACCAACGAGCGGAATTTCCCGAGGCTTGGCCCTCGGATGCCAGGCTAACCCGATGATCATCCCGGGAGCAGACTAGCCTGAAGCCCCGACCGGTCGCCTCGGCTTGCGCCAGCCTTGGCCGACCAACGAGCGGAATTCCCCGAGGCTCGGCCCTCGGATGCCAGGCTAACCCGATGACCATCCCGGGAGCAGACTAGCCTGAAGCCCCGACCGGTCGCCTCGGCTTGCGCCAGCCTCGGCCGACCAACGAGCGGAATTCTCCGAGGCTCGGCCCTCGGATGCCAGGCTAACCCGATGATCATCCCGGGAGCAGACTAGCCTGAAGCCCCGACCGGTCGCCTCGGCTTGCGCCAGCCTTGGCCGACCAACGAGCGGAATTCCCCGAGGCTCGGCCCTCGGATGCCAGGCTAACCCGATGATCATCCCGGGAGCAGACTAGCCTGAAGCCCCGACCGGTCGCCTCGGTTTGCGCCAGCCTTGGCCGACCAACGAGTGGAATTCCCCGAGGCCTAACCCTTGGACGCCTGGCCTAGTGCCGGAAGAATTTCCTGAGGCCTAACCCTCGGATGCCTGGCCTAGCGCCGGAAGAATTTTCTGAGGCCTAACCCTCGGATGCCCGGCCTAGCGCCGGAAGAATTTCCTGAGGCCTAACCCTCGGATGCCCGGCCTAGCGCCGGAAGAATTTTCTGAGGCCTAACCCTCGGATGCCCGGCCTAGCGCCGGAAGAATTTCCTGAGGCCTAACCCTCGGATGCCCGGCCTAGCGCCGGAAGAATTTTCTGAGGCCTAACCCTCGGATGCCCGGCCTAGCGCCGGAAGAATTTCCTGAGGCCTAACCCTCGGATGCCTGGCCTAGCGCCGGAAGAATTTCCTGAGGCCTAACCCTCGGATGCCTAGCCTAGCGCCGGAAGAATTTCCTGAGGCCTAACCCTCGGATGCCTGGCCTAGCGCCGGAAGAACTTCAAGAGTCAGGAGTCGGCGAGGCGCTACCAGGAGTTAAAAAGAGGAAGGACGAAAGTGAAATGAGGAAACACTTTGTTTGCATTAACTTTTGTTGCATCAGGGTCGAGACCCATACAACGTGGCAAAACGCCAACATACAAAGAAAAGAACAAAGAAAAGTACAGAGAGTCAGCTTGGAGGAACCCCTGGGTCGGGAACGGCGAGCGCGTCCGCGAAGGGTAGGGAGACGGTTGGAGAATCGGCAGGCAATGGCATCGGAGGGGAGTCGAGGAGGGAGACCCCACTCAGGTCAATTCCGGGGTATTTAGCGGACACCCTTGCCAGGCCTTCATCGAAGCCTAAGGCAAAGGAGTCGGACCCCGCGTCCGACATGTCACGGATGAACTCGGCGGACTGACGATAGGCCTGTACCGCCTGACGCCCGATTTCCGCGCTCTTCTCGGCCAGCGCCGCCTCCGCTCGCTCCGTAATCTGAGCTTTCGCTTCCATGACCTTCGCCACAATCCGGTCGTCCGCCTCGGAGGAGACCCTCAGCAGATCGGCCCGAGCCTCCATGTGCTTCGCCTCGGCAGCGACGCGAGCAGCCTCAGCCTCCTCCAGGCGCGAATGAAGCTCCTGGTTGCTCGCACGAGTCCCCTCAAAGGCCGACTCCAATTCGGCCAGCTTGGCTTCAAGAGATCGGGTTCGGTTGCGGGCGTTGTCGGCCGACTGCTGGGCCTTCTCCCACCTCTTCCGGAAGTCGGCAGCCTTCCGGGACTGCTTTTCGGCCCGCTCCTCCGCCTTCCTGATCTCGCTTTCGAGACCCGAGGCAACCTTGAGTTGCTCCTGAGCCTCCAACAGTTGCCTCTCGAGGGCGGCGAAGCCGAGTGCCCGCTCTTCGGCCACCTGGAGCCTCGTCTCGAGGTCCCTGGTCGTCCTCCCCGCCGCAGCCCGGCCTCCCTCCTCTACAGCTTTCAATCGGCTCTTGGCCCTCGCCAGAAGCCTCGCCTGTTCCTCGTGGCTCTCCTCCAGGCGGATCATGTATTGGGCGAGCTAAGAGGTAGGAAAAATGAGAGCGTCAGACGGGGATCAATAGAACCTATAAATGACGAAAGCGACCAAAAGAACACTCACCGACATGAGACAGACGCAGCTGGCAGCTCCAACTTCAGGGATACCCATCTGCCGGACCTGCCTACGGTCCCCCTCCAGCAGCACCGTCTCGACGAGGTTTCGGGCGCCGGCGAAAGTGAAGGCCGACCCCGACTTCGCCCCGGAGCCGGATGGTGGTTCTGCAGCCTTACCCTTACCCATCGCTTGGGGGAGAGTCATGCCGACCGTGCTCGGGGCGGGGGCCGCGCCAGAAATCGACAGGGTCCCGCTCGGCCGGGGCCTCGGCGTGCCCCTCCTTCCCGTATCATCCGAAGCCGACCGAGTTGAAGGCCGGGCTGGGGACCGACCGCGTCCGACCCGGCCGTCTCGGGCGCGCCCGGATGACACCTCCAGAAAAACGGTAGTCTCATCACCGGAGGGCTGATGCGGCGTCAACTGTCGGTCCGAGCCCGCGGCGTCCCCCTGATCGGTGGGCCCGGATCCGTCTGTCGGCGTCGGAGTCGCCTGCTGGCGGGGCTTCTTCGCCGGTGGGACCCGCTCGGAGGAGTCCGTTTCTTCCTCCGGACCGCTTCCAGTAGGGACGCCCTACTAACAGCCATTGCCTTGTCCGACTGCATGACGTCGTCGATTTCTGCAAAAAGGACGAGATGGTTAGAAACCGAGAAACTGATGGAAAGAAGAAATGAAAGAGGAGAAAAGAGCTAAAAAGAAGAAGTGGTGGCGGGCTCACGGTCGGCGGGGACCGAGCTCAGACCGACGTTCACCAAGGCATCCTCGGAAATAAGGCGAGCCACCGGGGGGAGCCGGCCCTCGGCAACCAACCCCCTCAAGACGGCGACGCCATCGGACTCCTCCCTCGACAACCTCGATAGGCCGATCGGGGACTTCATCGGCGTCTCCCAGGTTGTCCCGATTCCCCAAGAGGGATCTACGTCGATGAAAAAGAAACGCTCCTTCCAGCCATGAATGGAGGAAGGAGCCTCCTTGACGAGGCCGCACCCTCGCCGCGCCGCAAAGCACCACCACCCTCTGTCCCGGGGGTGGCCGTTCAGGCCGTAGCATTCCCAAAAGACGTTCAGGGTGGCGGAAACCTCGTGCATGCGGCAGAGAACCTGAAAGGCCGTCAGGGTACGCCATGAGTTCGACACCAGTTGCGTCGGCGCCACTCTTAAACCTCGAAGCACCTGCACGACTAAGTCCGAGAGGGAAAAGCGGAACCCAGCCCGAAGGATGTCCTCATTGATGGCGACCTTCCCTGGAGGAGGATGGGACATCCTCTCCTCAGGCCCCGGAAGCGTAACGTTGCAGGCTTCGGGAAGGTGGTACCGGGCCACGAACCTATCTAGGTCTTCGGGGACCAGCTCCGACTGAATGCGGTCCGCTCTTACTTCGTCCATCCCTAACGGCCAGTGAATCTACGGTCAGGACGGGGTCAAGAGGGGAGAAGGGACCGGAACGACTGGGGTACACTAATACGAAAGGAGAAAGTACGGAGAGCCCTAAATTGAAGAGTGGGGCAACTCACCGGAAGGGAAGGAAGAACGGCTCCGAGAGCGTCAAAGGAGGAGCGAACGAACAGTCCGACGGCAACGGCAGCAGCACAAGGGAGAAACTCGAGGATGCCTGTGAAGAGAAAGGCGGACGGGGGAGGGCCCCCGGTTAAATAGGCAGAAAGGCGGGTGACGCCTCGGTGACGCCAGAGGACGCCTGGCTACCGAAGGATCGTTCGCGCCCCAAAGGCGAATCGACGCCATTAAGGAAGGATGTCCGCCGAAATCCGCAGACCGCCAGATCAGCGACAACCGCCATACGCTATAAAGAAGGCGGGGAGCTCGGAGCGCGCGCGCCTTTCCGAGAGATGGCGGCAATCTCGAAGCATCACTCCCTTCACCCGTTCCCCTCAGGAAATTCTTCCGGCGCTAGGCCAGGCATCCGAGGGTTAGGCCTCAGGAAATTCTTCCGGCGCTAGGCCAGGCATCCGAGGGTTAGGCCTCAAAAAATTCTTCCGGCGCTAGGCCGGGCATCCGAGGGTTAGGCCTCAGAAAATTCTTCCGGCACTAGGCCAGGCATCCGAGGGTTAGGCCTCAGGAAATTCTTTCGGCGCTAGGCCAGGCATCCGAGGGTTAGGCCTCAGGAAATTCTTCCGGCGCTAGGCCAGGCATCCGAGGGTTAGGCCACAGAAAATTCTTCCGGCGCTAGGCCAGGCATCCGAGGGTTAGGCCTCAGAAAATTCTTTCGGCGCTAGGCCAGGCATCCGAGGGTTAGGCCTCAGGAAATTCTTCCGGCGCTAGGCCAGACATCCGAGGGTTAGGCCTCAGGAAATTCTTCCGGCACTAGGCCAGGCGTCCGAGGGTTAGGCCTCAGGAAATTCCGCTCGTTGGTCGGCCAAGGCTGGCGCAAGCCGAGGCGACCGGTCGGGGCTTCAGGTTAGTCTGCTCCCGGGATGATCATCGGGTTAGCCTGGCATCCGAGGACCGAGCCTCGGGGAATTCCGCTCGTTGGTCGGCCAAGGCTGGCGCAAGCCGAGGCGACCGGTCGGGGCTTCAGGCTAGTCTGCTCCCGGGATGATCATCGGGTTAGCCTGGCATCCGAGGGCCGAGCCTCGGGGAATTCCGCTCGTTGGTCGGCCAAGGCTGGCGCAAGCCGAGGCGACCGGTCGGGGCTTCAGGCTAGTCTGCTCCCGGGATGGTCATCGGGTTAGCCTGGCATCCGAGGACCAAGCCTCGGGGAATTCCGCTCGTTGGTCGGCCAAGGCTGGCGCAAGCCGAGGCGACCGGTCGGGGCTTCAGGCTAGTCTGCTCCCGGGATGATCATCGGGTTAGCCTGGCATCCGAGGGCCGAGCCTCGGGGAATTCCGCTCGTTGGTCGGCCAAGGCTGGCGCAAGCCAAGGCGACCGGTCGGGGCTTCAGGCTAGTCTGCTCCCGGGATGATCATCGGGTTAGCCTGGCATCCGAGGGCCGAGCCACGGGGAATTCTGCTCGTTGGTCGGCCAAGGCTGGCGCAAGCCGAGGCGACCGGTCGGGGCTTCAGGCTAGTCTGCTCTCGGGACGGTCATCGGGTTAGCCTGGCATCCGAGGACCGAGCCTCGGAGAATTCCGCTCGTTGGTCGGCCAAGGCTGGCGCAAGCCGAGGCGACCGGTCGGGGCTTCAGGCTAGTCTGCTCCCAGGATGATCATCGGGTTAGCCTGGCATCCGAGGGCCGAGCCTCGGGGAATTCCGCTCGTTGGTCGGCCAAGGCTGGCGCAAGCCGAGGCGATCGGTCGGGGCTTCAGGCTAGTCTACTCCCGGGATGGTCATCGGGTTAGCCTGGCATCCGAGGACCGAGCCTCGGGGAATTCCGCTCGTTGGTCGCGCCCCTATCACTTGCCGCTCGACGGGGTTTCTCCGTGGCCAGCTACGATCGTGTTTCTCCTCCTCTCGAAGCGTCGCCTGGGGAACACCAGAAGGCCATTAAATGCTAATTGAGGCGTTACCTGGGAAATCGGACCGGCCAGTTGCTGCTTGCAAGGAGTGCCAGTTAAGCGGCCGCGATACGCGCGTTCTTCGAGGCGGATGCGGCCTGGACGCGTGCGGAGATATGTGGGCCGCGGGATACACGCCGCCCGGAGTGTCCTGCACGAAGAATGCAATTAAGGAGAACGACGCTTAGGAGATCGTGGGGGGATAAACCTCGAGAGACGGAACGGCTCCTGATTCGATGTGCCCGCATTTATTGGAGCCACCCGCATCGGAACGACCAGGGGGCCACAGTTTGGCTATAAATATAAGCGCAGGTGCGGTGGAGCCTGCCAAGCCGGAGCTGTTCAGGTTGCCATGGATCGTGGACCTCCTCTCCGGCGCGTGGCTGGGAAACCCCCGCCGGAGGAACGGGAGGCGCGCCCCTCGCAACTTCCGCCAACTAGTCGTTTCATCTGGGATCAACAGGGAGATTCTCTCCGGTGGAACTCCGCTCTAGGCGTTTCATCCAGGATCACATCCCCCCTCTTTTCAGTCCCACCTCCCGATTGAGCTCTGCGCTAGACGCTTCATCCGGGATCGCGCCACCTCGCGCTCTTCTCCCTTGTATTCCTTTCCTCCCCTTCTTCTGGGGAGGACCGGAATATCCCTTGGAGGTGGCGTTCCTCTAGAAGCAGTGCGAACTTCTTCTTCGTCCGTGCCGGCTCTTCGTCTTTTGCGTGAGGCGTCGATGGCGCCTCCGGGGGGAAGCACCCACGTCCGGTGGGATTGCAGCTGCTTCGGGTGGAGGGTTCGGGATCCCGGATCTTCAGCTCCACGGAGTCCCCACCTCTTCCTTACTTTCTTTACTCCCCAATTCCCCTCCGGGAATTCTTTGTAATCACACGAACACGCCATTGTAACCAGGAATTATTGAGATGAAAAGGACTATACATTTTTTGAACTGTCTTTCTGGCTTTGTCTTTCTACTGGCAATATACCCGCAGGTTAGCGGAATTCCAGCTCCTTGGAATTTCTCGACCATCTAGGGCCTCCAACTGGTAGGAGCCAGGTCGGTTTACCCAGCGAACCCTATACGGGCCTTCCCAATTTGGCGCCAGCTTCCCACCTTCCGCGGGTTGAGATGCTTTGGCTCGCCTTAGCACCAGATCTCCGATTCTGAAAAGTTTTGGTCGGACCTTGGAGTTATAATATCGGGTCACCCTCCGCTGATATATCGCCATCCAGACCTGCGCCATTTTCCTCGCTTCTTCCAAGAGGTCCAGGTTCCCTCGGAGTTGCTCCGAATTGGCCTCGGGTCGGTGCGCAGCCACCCGGGGCGAGGGGAGTCCGAGCTCCACGGGGACAACCGCTTCCGTGCCATAGGTTAGGCTGAAAGGCGTCTCCCCGGTAGGGGTCCGATGCGTGGTCCGATACGCCCAAAGGACGTTCTCGAGTTCTTCGACCCAAGCTTGCCCCGTCCGACCGATTCGCGCCTTAATTCCTTGGAGGATTGTCCGGTTTGTCACCTCGGCCTCACCGTTGGTTTGGGGATGCGACACAGATGTGAACCGATGCTCGATCCCGAACTCCTCGCAGAAGTCACGGAAATGCTTGTTGTCGAACTGTCGACCATTATCCGAGATGAGGACCCGGGGTACCCCAAATCGGACAATGATGTTTTTCTTCACGAACTTCCAGACTTGCGCCTCCGTGATAGTGGCCAGTGGCTCTGCCTCCACCCACTTGGTGAAGTAGTCGATTGCAACAATCAAGAATTTTCGCTGGGCTGAAGCGACGGAGAATGGTCCGAGGATATCCA
This sequence comes from Phoenix dactylifera, assembly GCF_051530095.1. Lineage (NCBI taxonomy): Eukaryota > Viridiplantae > Streptophyta > Magnoliopsida > Arecales > Arecaceae > Phoenix > Phoenix dactylifera. The sequence continues at coordinate 9,822,215 of NC_143195.1, forward strand.
TTCCCCACTGTGCGAAGGGCCAGGGTGCGGTGATTGGTGCCAAGGGGACAGAAGGGACTCTCTGGATGTTGGCGTGGCGCTGGCAGGCGTCGCATTTCCGTACATAATCCTTTGAGTCCTCCAACAAGGTAGGCCAATAATAGCCTTGCCTCATGATCTTGTGCGCCAAGGACCTAGCCCCCGAGTGGGATCCGCAGACGCCCTCGTGGACTTCGCCGAGGACGTAGGCCGCCTCCGAGGGGCGGAGGCACCTTAAGAGGGGGGTGGTAAACGAGGTCCGATACAGCCTCCCTTCATAGAGTACGTAGTGGGCGGACTTCCTGACAAGTCGCCGAGCTTGATCTTCGTCTTCAGGGAGGATCCCTTCGGCGAGGTAGGCGACGAGCGGGTCCATCTAAGACGGCTCCGGATCAATCGCCATCACCGCTCCAGCCTCGCCGATGCTCGGGGCATCCAGGGTCTCCAGGTAGATTGCCCTCGACAAGTTGTGCGCCTCTGCGCCCACCAAGCGGGACAACCTGTCGGCCCTGGCATTTTCGCTTCTGGGGACCTGCTGGATGTCGACACTGCCGAGGTCGAGAATGAGTGCTTGCACCTTCCGGACGTAGTTCTGCATGGTCGGGCTCCGGGCTTCGAACTCCCCACGGACCTGCCTGACCACCAGCTGGGAGTCGGTGAAGACCTTCAAACGCCGGATGCCGAGCTCCCCGGTGAGTTTGAGCCCCGCGACTAGGGCCTCGTACTCCGCCTCGTTGTTGGTAACTGGAAATCCAAACCTCAAGGCATACTCGGCTATCACTCCATCAGGACTGGTAAGGACCAGCCCGGCCCCTCCACCCTCGGGGTTCGATGGCCCATCGATGTGAAGCGTCTAGGTCGGGAGGTCGAGGCTGGGCGTTTTCGGCGGTCTAGGTTCCGCCTCCTGCACCGTGCACTCAGCGAGGAAGTCCGCGAGCACCTGGGCCTTGATGGCGGGTCGAGGCTGGTAGCGGATGTCGAACTCACCGAGTTCTACTGCCCACTTCACCAGCCGTCCCGCATTCTCGGGGTTGCTGAGGATCTGTCGTAACGGTTGATCAGTTAAGAGGGTGACAGAATGGGCCTGGAAATAGGGGCGGAGCCTCCTGGTCGCGGTCAGCAGCGCGAAGGCGATCTTTTCAGCCTTCGTATACCGCGTCTCAACGTCCCGTAGGACCCGGCTGATGTAGTACACAGGCTTCTGGAGCTTTGCCTCTTCCTGAACCAGCACCGCACTGACCGCGGTTGGGGAGACCGCCAGATAGAGGTAGAGCATCTCCCCTTCCTGCGGCTTGGATAGCAGGGGAGGAGACGCCAGGTATTCCTTGAGCTGGTTGAACGCTGCTTGACATTCGGCCGTCCAGAGGAAGTCTTTCGGGCGTTTTAACACCTTGAAGAATGGTTGGCAGCGTTCGGCCGATTTTGCCACAAATCGTCCGAGCGCGGCGACCCTTCCAGCGAGCTCTTGAACCTTCTTCACTTTGGTCGGAGGGGACATACCTTGGATAGCCTTGATTTTGTCCGGGTTGGCTTCGATACCCCGCTGGTTGACAATGAAACCGAGGAACCTCCCGGCCGAAGCGCCAAAGGCGCACTTCGCTGGGTTCAGCTTCATGCGAAACTTCCGCAAGGTGGTGAAAGTCTCCTCCAGATCCACGATGTGCTGGTCTGCCTGGCGGCTCTTCACCAGCATATCGTCCACGTACACCTCCATGTTCCGGCCGATTTGCTCTTTGAAGATTTTGTTGACAAGGCGCTGGTAAGTGGCGCCAGCGTTCTTCAGACCGAAGGGCATTACCTTGTAGCAGTACAGCCCCCGGTCTGTTATAAAGGCAGTTTTCTCCTCGTCCTGTGGGGCCATCATTATCTGGTTGTAACCGGAGAAGGCGTCCATGAAAGACAGCAGCTGATATCCGGAAGTCGCGTCGACCAGTTGGTCTATCCGTGGAAGCGGGAAGCTATCCTTAGGGCACGCCTTGTTCAGGTCGGTATAGTCGACGCACATCCTCCACTTTCCGCTCGCCTACCGGACAAGTACAACATTTGCCAGCTTCTCGGGGTAACTCACCTCCCTTATGAATCCTGCCTCCAAGAGTTTGTCTACCTCCTGGTCGACCACCCGGATCCGATCCGGGGCACAGTGTCTCTTCTTCTGCTTCACTGGCCGGTGGGTCGGGTCGACGTTGAGGGCGTGAGAAATGACCTCCGGGTCGATCCCAGGTACATCGGCCGCCGACCAGGCAAATACATCGGCATTGGCTCGGAGGAATTCCACCAACCGGGCCCGAGCTCCCGGGTCGAGATTGGCGCCGACCCGGACCACCCGGTCCCGGCGGCCTTCCTCGAGGGGAACTTCGACCACACCCTCGGCCGGCTCCCCCTGCCGCAAGGCCACCTCGTCTCTAGCATCAAGGGACTCGACGCTTAGGGCTTCTGCGGGCTTCTTCCCTTTGAGGGTCGCTAGGAAACATTGCCGTGCGGTCGGTTGGTCGCCTCGGACCTCCCCGATCCCGACCGCCGTGGGGAACCGCATGAGCAAGTGGTACGTAGAGACCACCGCGCGAAGGGCGTTCAGTCCGGGTCGTCCGAGGATAGCGTTGTAGGCCGAGGGAACACGGACGACCAAAAACCCGAGTCGCACCGTGGCTTCTGCGGGTGCGACGCCCGCAGTCACAGGCAGCTCAACGACACCTTCCGCCGGGACATCGTCACCGGTGAATCCTATGAGGGGGGTGGATATTTTGTGCAACCATTGTCTGGACAAGCCCATCTTTTGGAAGGCCTCGTAAAACAAGATATCAGCTGAGCTTCCACTATCCACAAGAACACGCCTTACATCATAGTTTGCCATAGTGAGGGAGATCACCATGGCGTCATCGTGGGGGGTCTGAACTCCCTTTACATCCTCATCACAAAAGGTGATTACATTGCCGACCCTCTGCCTCTTTGCGACGGCCGCCCCTGACGCCTCCGTCGAGCCCCCTGCGTTCCTCACTGGCCGGGGGCAGCCCCCAGTGATAGTGTGGATCACGCCCGCAACGGGTCGATTCTGCTCCCGAGGCTCCGGAGGAGCCGGGTCGGCCGGACGCGGGTCTGCGGGGGGACGTCGGTCGCTCACATATCGACCGAGACGCCCCCGACGGATGAGAGCCTCGATCTCGTCCCGAAGCTGGAAGCAGTCCTCTGTGTCGTGGCCGTGGTCTCGGTGGTACTCACAGTACGCCCGGGAGGGCCTCTTCCCAGGTATCCTCCGCATCCGTCTCGGGGCCGGGAGGTCCTCCCGCCCCTTGATCTCCATAAGGATCTGGGCCCGAGGAGTCAGGAGAGGGGTGTACCGGTTGAAACGTCGGGGCGGAGAACGAGGGCGTGGGGCGCCGTGGTTCTTCGCCGGCGACGGGCTTCTGCGCCGACGCTGGGGCGTCGGGCTCCTCCTCTGGCGTGCCTCTTTCCGCCTTTTCTTCCCAAGCTTTGGAGGGATCTCGACGGCCTCCTTGCTCCGGTGGGCGGCCGCCTCCTCGGCGTCTGCATACTGGTTCGCCCGGGACAACAGCTCTGGAAAGCTCCGCGGCAGGCGTTTGTCCAGGGAGAAGGTGAGTCTGCCCTTCCGGAAGCCACGCTTCAGGGCTGAAAGAGCTACCTCCTGACTCAGGTTCCGGACCTCCAGCGTAGCCCTGTTGAAGCGGGTAAGATAATCCCGCAGGCTTTCTCCCTCGCTTTACCGGACATCAAAGAGGGAGTCAGAGACCAGTCGCCGCCGGCTACTGACGGCGAAATGAGTGATGAAGAGGCGGGTGAACTGGTCGAAGGACCGGATTGAGTCAGCCTCCAGCCCGGCGAACCACGCCCTCGCCGGGCCACGGAGGGTTGCCGGGAAAGCCTTGCAGAGAAGGGGATCTGATACTCCGTGGAGGAGCATAAGGGTCCTGAAACTCTCGACGTGATCCCGCGGGTCCGCCGCCCCGTCATAGGGCTCGATCGCCGGCATTTTGAACCCCGGCGGATTCGGGGTCCGCAGGATCCTCGAGGCAAGCGCCGGCCGGGAGGAGATCTCTAAGTCGGCGAAGGGATCTTTGGAATGGCCCTTCAGGACCTGGAGTTGTCGGTGGAGATCGTCCACCCGCCGGTCCAGGGAGCGCGACCGGTGGGTGGGAGACAAGGAGCGGCGAGAGGGGGACCGACTGGAGCGCGGGTTCCTCGAGGACTGGGGGGTCTGGGAACGCGCCCGGGCCCGCCTCTCGTACCCCGCGCAGCTCCGGTGGGAAGGTCCCGGCAGAATGGCGCGTGCTCGAGAATCCTCCTCGCGCCGGCGCTCCTCCCCATGGGAGAGGAAGGAGCGCGGGTTGAGGAGGACAGGCGAACGCTCAGGCAGCGGCGGCTCCTGAGCCCGCTGTGGCGCCCGGGACATCGCACCCTGCAGATTCTGCACCGCCTCCGCGAGGGTGCGAACCTGCTGGGTTAGCTGGTCGAACTGGGCGGCTTCGACCGTTTGAATGGGCGGTGGGGCGGTGGGGCGGTGGAGTGTTGCTGAGAGTGTGTTGGAGATGCAGCGGCCTCCCGGCCAGAGGCGCGAGAGGCCCCGCGACCGGAAGCATTGGAAGCTCCACGACCACCTCGCCGTGCCATTACGATCACTCTGAGATCCGGGCCCTTCCTCTAGCGCCAACTGTTGCTGGGGGTCCAAACCGAGAACGATTGGCACAGCGGTATGAACGGGGTTCCCTTGGAATTACTTCGGTTGCGCTCCGCCTTCCGCCGGGAGACCTGCAAGCAAGCCTCGCACCACCACCGGGGTAGTGGGGGCCCTCCGACGATCAAGTTAGGGGAGATCGAAGGAGAAGAAGAGGTAGCAGGTAAGATAATACTCTGGAAAATCTTGCTTACCCTCCCCTTCCCCCCCAGCCGCATATATATCAGGCTAGGGGGTTTTTCTGGGGATTGGTCATCGTGTGGCACGATGGGGTTGCCACTAACATGGTCGTTACAGGGCGTCGTGGGGCAGCGCTGGGTACGGCCATGGCAGGGCATAGTGGAGCTCCGCTTTGTACGGCTGTTACAGGGGATCGTGGGGCAGCGCCGGATACGGCCGTTGCAGGGAGTAGTGGAGCAGGGGGCCGCAGCGTGCCTCAGGGGAACAGTCTGTTGTTGTCAAGAGATTGCCGACTTGGGGTCGGATTGCTGGATCAAGGGGCAGCCGACCCGGGGTCGGGCTGCGGAGCCGAAGATATCCGACCCGAGGTTGGATTGCTGGATCAAAGGGCAGCCGACCCGGGGTCGGGCTGTGGAGCCGAAGATATCCGACCCGAGGTCGGATTGCTGGATCAAAGGGCAGCCGACCCGGGGTCGGGCTGCGGAGCCGAAGATATCCGACCCGGGGTCGGATTGCTGGACCAAGGGGCAGCCGACTCGGGGTCGGGCTGCGGGCCCCTTGGTCCAGCAATCCGACCCCGGGTCGGATATCTTCGGCTCCGCAGCCCGACCCCAAGTCGGCTGCCCCTTGATCCAGCAATCCAACCTCAAGTCGGCAATCTCTTGACAACAACAGACTGTTCCCCTTAGGCACGCCGCGGCCCTCTGCTCCACTACTCCCTGCAACGGCCGTATCCGGCGCTGTCCCACGATCCCCTGTAACAGCCGTACAAAGCGGAGCTCCACTACGCCCTGCCATAGCCGTACCCAGCGCTGCCCCACGACGCCCTGTAACGACCATGTCAGTGGCAACCCCATCGTGCCACACGATGACCAATCCCCAGAGAAACCCCCCAGCCTGATATATATGCGGCTGGGGGGGAAGGGGGAGGGTAAGCAAGATTTTCCAGAGTATTATCTTACCTGCTACCTCTTCTTCTCCTTCGATCTCTCCTAACTTGATCGTCGGAGGGCCCCCACTACCCCGGTGGTGGTGCGAGGCTTGCTTGCAGGTCTCCCGGCGGAAGGCGGAGCGCAACCGAAGTAATTCCAAGGGAACCCCGTTCACACCGCTGTGCCAATCGTTCTCGGTTTGGACCCCCAGCAACACATACTTATTTATTAGATTGATTTTTTATGGTTTATATTTATTAATGCATGGATTGTTTCGATGTTTGATTTGTCGTAGACGTAACCGGCACGATAAAGATTTAGATGTTGAATTCATGTTTCCAAATTATATACTTCATGATTAGGACTATTCTATCTGATTAATCCTTAATAAAGAATCACAGAATTTAATTGTTGAAAATAATATTGTCAAGGGTGATTCCGGATCCCTAGCCTTCTCCATATTCTCAAACTTTGTTTAATTACTTATTATTCTTTGTTTTTAATTTTGAAAACCATCTGAATTTACATCTGAAATTATGCTAATAATACATATATCGTTTTCTGAAGATTCGATCTCGGACTTCCGAGTTTTACTATTTGTGCGATTCTCCTGCACTTGAGAGAGTAGTTTTGTGATACACTACCGGACCCTGGATCCACTTAATTACCATGGCTGAGTCTTTCTTAAGAATAATACAGTCTACATCCAGCACTCACCTCACATAGGAGACACCCTCTCATGCGGCTTTGATCTAAGCACCGATACTAATTTGGCCTCCTGATCTCTGATGACAAACCGGCATCGCCGCTACACCCTTCCTCACCGATATTGCTGTCGAAGTTCACCTTAAGAAAACCATGGGGTGGGGGCTCCCAAGAGACGAGCACAATCTTGGAGGCTACAAGAACAGAATGAGAGTCCCAGATTTCTCTAGTCGACCCAAGAGACGATGATGCAGTGATGCTGAGGACCTTCGCCGCATGAAGAAGGGCTTTGTCCACCACCATCCTCAGATGCGCTCCTCTATCATCAAAGACTCAGCCATTTATATCTAGCCAACAGTGATAAGCCAGATAAGCCGCCCTAATCCTCTGCTCTACAAGGACGAGCCTCCAAGAAAAAACCTCCAAGAAGGTCCGAACGTCCTTGGTCGATGTCCACCCCTGTCGTAGGCCGGAGGAAGCCGAGGCACACTCCCAAATCTGAACAGCCCACCAACAGCCAAAAAGGATATGGAAGATAGACTCCTCCACCTCATGGAATTTTCATGGATTGTGCTATTTGTGTGCTATCTAGATTGTTAGAATCTGTCACATGCCACTGAAAATTCAAAAAATTTTCAGATGCGCAGCAGAAGGACATGTGCATATCTCGTTCATCGCATGAACGTATTTTAAAACCATTTATAGATAGATTAGGATTAAATTCTTATTGAATTATTTTAAAATCATGATTAAGAAGATCAGATCTTCACCTTGTGCGGTAGATGGTCTCCGCAAATCAGATTTACGTGATATTTGATGAAGGTTCAGTGGAAGCCGCACACGCGTCCGGCCTCTATATAGGTATCCACACGAAGTAATGATTCAATCGAAGCCTTTGGATCTCCCCAGGAAGCTAGCTCCCTTGCAGAGAAGGCTATTGATGGCTGAGATCCTCTCCTTTGAATCAACTCTTGATTGCCTTGATAAGAGAAAGATGAAGAAGGAATCTAGAAAGAAGAATAAAAGCCCCTTCGCAGCCTTTTCTTTTCCATACGCTAGAACCAAGGAAGAAAGACCAAGAGGAGATGAAAGCCTCCTCTTCTTTTCTTCTTGCTGATGGTGGATGAAAGGAGGAAGAGAGGAGAGGTCTTCACGGCTGAAAATGAAGGGAATTCACTCAAAAATTCGCAGCCCCTTGACCCCCTTCTTTTATGATGTGTAGATAAGGATGAGCTCCTAAATTTTAGGAGCTCATCTTTATCCCTATTTTGAATTCAAATCGGAGGGGCATGGCCCCTCCTTTTTCCTTCACGCCACAAGCCAAGGGAGAGGCATGGGCCCCTCCCTCTCCTTCCATATGGTCAGCCCCTAGTTGATCAAATCAAGTAGGGAGGGTTGGATCCAAATTAAGGATGGGTCCAATCCTATTCAAAATAGGATTATGTACATCCACTTTAATTTCTCTAAATTCTAATCCAATTAGAATTTAATTGAACCATGACTCAATTGAACTCTTCAATCCTAATCCAATTAGGAGTCATTTAATTAATTAGATTAAAATTATAATTAATTAGGACTTAAGAAAATTCTAATCTAATTAGGACTTATTAAATTTCAGCCCTAAGGCAATTAGGACTTTAGAAATTCTACTCCAAGTAGGATTCTAATTTAATTTGAAATCCTAATCTAATTAGGACTCTAAGAATTCTACTCCAAGTAGGTCTCGTGATCAATTCCAATTTATTAAATTAAATTACAATCCGATTGCAATTATTCCTTCTTCTAACCACTAACTCTTAGCGGGTTAACCATTTATCAATCTAATTGATTATATGTGATTCTTAATCACAATTCAACCATCGGATCGGTCATTACCTCTAATGTGTATGACCCCATAGGTTTTATTCTGACTGGTAGTGAGATATACTGCGATCTCTATCACAATATCATTGAAAACTTCTTTCAATGGGTTGAAACAATTCCAACTCAACTCACCAGGGATTATCGACCATCAAGATGATCCCTGTGAGTCTCACCATCCACCAGTGACACCTAGCAGTATGTAGTGGCTACCCAGCAGAATATAATGATGAACCTCTAGGTGCAGTTATCATATGATACAGTCCTTCTATCGTGGATCCCTACAGACCGGAGGTCATGGATAACTCGTCAAACCCCGTCGTCTGTCATATGTCCAGATTTATTCGACTTGAGTTCCATAGTAGAGCAAACTCTTTCTCCACTATATATTACTGCCCTGGCCAAGGTCTTAGAACTCAGTCTAATAAATTACATATGATCACTCCTCTTCTATCAAGATCGATAGATTCCATGTAAGTGCATACCCCACTCCTACAGTGAACCTACTGCAGCCAATCTACACTACAAGGACCCATATGACTAGAGACCATATATATGTGTAGTCAAACTACAATAACCTCACTGTGAGTAGCCGAAGTACCGCAGGTCAAGGACCAGTCACACTACTGCAACATCAAGCAAGTCACTGACGAATGGATAGACATCCAAGTGACTTCTTGTCTTGGTCACGCTCAGTACCCTTGTTCTCTAACAAGCACCTGCACTATCACTTCAATGTCTCTACACTGTAGACTCGACTCTCGTCCATCCATATGGAAAGCGATCTGTGCACTAATCGGATCGATCACCATCCTTGTGATGATCCATTGATCATGAGCATTTAGAAATTAATTACCAATGATACATGGCTCAAATTCTCAACTCTTGAGAATATGTATCATCATCTTATTAATTTCTTTGGACGATTCATAGACACATAAACAATATAAATAAAAAGATGCCCATTTATTATTCAATAATAAAGTCAAGTATAAATTTATGTCCCAGAATTAATAATGTGTCCGGCAAATTGGCTTCTAGGGCATACATCTAACAATCTTCCACTTGCACTAAAGCCAATCAGTCATATATCTAAGTCCCATCTTCTCAAGGTGGGCTTCAGTCTTCTGCTGATTTAACTGCTTGGTGAGTGGGTCCGCCACGTTGTCCGCGGAGTCTACTCTCTATACCTCGACATATTTCTTCTTGAGGTAGTCGCGTATGAGGTGAAAGCGCCTCTCTATATGCTTGAACTTCTGATGAGACCTTGGCTCCTTAGCAAGAGCTATGGCGCCATTATTATCGCAGTAGAGTGTGATGGTATCTGATGGCATTACATCTAACTCTGCAATGAATTTTTTGAACCAGAAGGCTTCCTTTGCAGCTTCAGAGGTGGCAATATACTCAGCTTCCATGGTAGAATCAGCAATGATCGGTCGTTTGGAACTCTTCCAATTTACCGTACCACCATTGTACAAGAATACATATCCAGATGTAGACTTTCTATATCAATATCAGTCATGAAATCTGAATCTGTGTATCTTTCTACCTTTAACTCTGATGATCCTCCAAACACCAAGAACAAATCTTTAGTTCTTCTCAAGTACTTAAAAATATTTTTCACAGCTGTCCAGTGCTCTTCGCCTGGATTCGACTGTTATCTTCTAGTGACACTCACAGCAAGGACTATATCAGGTCGTATACACAGCATGGCATACATGAGACTCCCTATTGCCGAAGCATAAGGGATCTTGCTCATGCATTGAATCTCTTCAGATGTGTTGGGGCACATCTTCTTGGAGAGATGAATCCCATCCCTAAGGGGTAATAGACCCCTCTTGGAGTTTTTCATACTAAACCTCTTCAATACCTCCTCAATGTACATTTTCTATGATAGGCCAAGCATCCTTTTAGATCTATCTCTATAGACCTTAATCCCCAAAATGTAGGCTGCTTCCCCAAGATCTTTCATGGAGAACTCTTTTGATAACCAGACCTTGACCGAAGTTAGCATGGAAACATCATTCCTAATCAGTAGGATGTCGTCCACGTACAGTACGAGAAACACGATAGTTTTGGGAACCCGCCCATGCCACAGAAAATTAAAAAAATTCAAATGGCAGCGGAAGAGGCACAAGCGGGATCAACGTTCATCACATGAACGTTATTCAAAAATCGTTCGTAGATAGATTAGAATTAAAAACTTTTAATCTAATTATGAAGATCAGATCTTCACCTTGTGCGGGTAGATGATCACCGCAAACTAAAGTTCATGGTTTAGGATGAATGTTCACTTGAAGCCGTTCACGTGTCTGGCCTCTACGGGTATCCACACGAAGCAAAAACCGATCCTAGCTTCTTTGTCTCCCCGGGGTGCTATCTCCCTTACAGAGATAACATTAATGGCTGATGTCCTCCCTTTTGATCAACCTTTGATTGTACTTGGGAGGAGGAAGAAGAAGGAGCAACCAAGGAAGAAGATCACCAAGCCATGCAGCCCTTTTCCCTTGCCTGCGTTGGAAGAAGGAAGGGAGGAAGAGGATGCCGCCAAGACTCCTCTTGGCTTTTCCTTGCTTGCGGCTGAAACGAGAGGAGGAGAGGGGGCTCACGGGTGGAGAAGGAAGAGGGCTTGAATGCCCTAATGCAGCCCCACGCCTCCTCTTAAATAGCATGTGGAGCTCCTACTTTGTAGGAGCTCCTTGATTGATTTCCAAGAGGGGCGCCGGCCCCTCTTGTTGTGCCGCACCAAACAAAGAAAAAGAGGAGGGGCGTGCGCCCCTCCCTCTAGGCTAACCCTAGTCCTCCTCTAAGGAGGATTAGGTGGTCTTCTTATGGCTAAGTCCTAATCTAATTAGGCTTAGTCTAAGGTTTAACCAAATTGGATTTTATGCAAGTCCTAATCCAATTAGAACTTGAATGAACCATGACTCAATTGAACTCTTCAATCCTAACTCAATTAGAAGTCATCTTGATTCATTATATTAATAATTAATTAGGACTTAATAAATCCTAATCCAATTAGGACTTATTTAATTTTAGTCCTACTCCAATTAGGACTCTAATTTCAATCCGAAGTCCTAATCCGATTAGGACTCTGGAAATCCTACTCCAAGTAGGAATCCAAATTTAATTCAAAACTCCTATTCTAATTAGGATTGTAGGAATCCTACTCCAAGTAGGAATCCCAGTCCTACTCCAAATAGAATTCCTAGTCCTAATCCAATTAGGACTCTAGGAATCCTACTTGAAGTAGGATTTGTGTTTAAGTCCAATTAATTAATTCCATTATTCCTTCTTCAACTGATTATCAATCGAATTGATTACTTGTGATTCCTTATCACGATTCAACCATCGGATTGGTAAATGCCTCTAGTGTGTGTGACCCCATAGGTTCTATTCTGACTGGTAGTGAGATATATTGTGATCTCTATCACAATATCATTAAAAACTCCTTTTAATGGGTCGGAACGATTCCAACTCTACTCATTAGGATTTATCGATCATCGAGATAATCCCTGTGAGTCCCACCATCCACCAGTGACACCTAGCAGCATGTAGTGGCTACCCAGCAGAATAGAATGATGAACCTCTAGGTGTAGTTATCGTGTGATACAGTCCTACTATCGTGGATCCCTACAGGATGGAGGTCATGGACAACTCATCAAACCCCATCGTCTGTCATATATCAAGATTTATTCGACTTAAGTTCGAGAGTGGAAAACTCTTTCTCCACTATGCATACTGCCCCGGCCGAGGTCTTACAAACTCAGTCTTATAAATCACATAGGATCTCTCCTTATCTACCAAGATCGATAGATTCCATATAGGTGCATACCCTACTCCTACAGTGAACCTATTGCAGCCAATTTACACTGCATGGACCCGTATGTCTAGAGACCATGTATACGTGCAGTCAAACTACAATAATCTCACTGTGAGTAGCCGAAGCATCGCAGGTCAAAGGACCAGTCACACTACTGCAACATCAAGCAAGTCACTGACGAGTGGATAGACATCCAAGTGACTTATTCTCTTGGTCACGCTCAGTACCCTTGTTCTTAACAAGTACCTGCACTATTACTTCAGTGTCGCCACACTGTGGACTCGAGTCTCGTCTATCCATAAGGAAAGCAATGTGTGCATTGATCGGATCGATCACCGTCCTCGTGATGATCTATTGATCAGAAGCATTCAGAAATTAATCACCAATGATGCATGGCTCAAAATCTTAACTTTTAAGAATATGCATCATCATCTTATTAATTTTTGGACGATTCATAGACACATAAACAATATGAATGAAAAGGATGCTTTTTATTTATTCAATAATAAATAGTCAAGTACAAAATTATGTCCTAGAATTAATAAGTGTTAGCCAGATTGGCTTCTAGGGCATACATCTAACAGATAGCACTCCCACTAACCTTCTTGTAAACACACGGTTCCTCTTCGTTTTTGATGAAATCAAACGATTTGATCGCATCATTGAAACAAGTGTTCCAACTCCAAGATGCTTGCTTTAGTCCATAGATGGACCTTTGCAGCTTGCAAACCTTGTGATCTCCATCACTGGAGGTGAAATCCAAAGGCTGCTCCATATAAATATCTTCATCAAGATATCCATTCAGAAAAGCAGTTTTCACATCCATCTGCCAGATTTCATAATCATAAAATGTTGCAATAGCAAGCAATGTTCGAATGGATTTCAGCACGGCTACAGGTGAAAAGGTCTCCTGATAGTCAATGCCTTCGCGCTGACTATACCCTTTCGCCACTAGCCTGGCCTTATAGGTCTCTACCTTTCCATCCAAGCCTATTTTCCTTTTGTAGATCCATTTGCATCTAATAGGTACTATACCTTCTAGTGAATCTACTAAGGTCCAGACTTGGTTGGAGTACATGGAGTCTATCTCTGACTTCATGGCTTCCAGCCATTTCTCGAAATCGATAACAGATATCGCCTCGTTGTAGGTATTAGGATCCTGTACATGTTCCCTATCTCCCATAAGGAACATTTTCTCGATATCCTCTACTAGTATACCTAAGTATCTGTCAGGAGGATGGGAGACCCTACTTGATCTACGAGGTGGAGGAGGTACTACGTGTACTGGCTCTATGTGAATAGGTTCTATAGGATCCATTACTCGTTGCTTTTTAGAGACTTTTTCTTCAAGCTCAATTTTTCTCCCACTGCCTCTATCAAGGATAAACTGTTTTTCTAAGAAGATGGCATGTCGGCTCACAAACACATTGTGATCCTCTGAGACGTAAAAATTGCATCTTAATGACTCTTTAGGATATCCTATGAAACGAGCACTTATGGTCCTAGGCTCTAACTTGTCCGCCTGTTGTCGCTTGACATGGGCAGGACACCCCAAATCTTGAGATGACCAAGACTCGGCTTCTTACCATGCCATATCTCACACGGTGTGGTAGGAACGGATTTAGAGGGAACTCTATTTAGTAAATAAATTGCGGATAATAAGGCATCTCCCCAAAAAAATATAGGTAAATCAGTGAAGCTTATCATGGATCGGACCATATCCAATAGAGTCTAATTCCTCCTCTCTGACACCCCGTTGAGTTGAGGTATACCAGGAGGCGTCCATTGTGAGACTACGCCATTTTCTTTGAGATAGTTTCGGAATTTTCCACTAAGGTATTCTCCTCCTCGATCTGATCGAAGAGCCTTAAGGATTTTTCCAGTTTGTTTTTCTACTTTATTTCTAAACTCTTTAAACTTTTCAAAAGATTCAGATTTGTGTCTCATAAGATACACATACCCATATCGTGAAAAATCATCGGTAAAGATAATGAAGTACGAATAATGACCCCTGGCTAGCACATCAAATGGGCCATACACATCAGTGTAAACCAGGATAAGTATTTCAGTGGTCCTCTCCCCATGTCCTATAAAAGGTAGTCTAGCCATTTTTTCTTGAAGACATGACTCACAAACTGGATATGACTCGGAAGTCAATGAGCCGAGAAGCCCATCTTTCTCCATTTTGTTCATTCTGTCCTCTCCAATATGGCCAAGCCTGAGGTGCCACAAATACTTCTAGTTTATCTCATCTCTGGATCTTTTGGATCCTATGGCATTCACTACTTGCTCAGACACATTCACAGACACATCAACATGCAAGTGATAGAGACTGTCAATCATGAAACCACGTGCAACTAATTTATTTCTGAAATAAATAGAACAGCAGTCTTTGTCAAATGTTAAAACATGACCATCCTATGCTAAATACGAAACAGAAATCAAATTTCTGCTAGCAACAGGGACATAATAACAATCTCTAAGTAATAAACTAAAATCAGACGGTAGTCGCAGAGGATAGGTGCCCATAGCTACAGCAGCAACTCTTGCCCCGTTGCCAACCCGAAGGGTTACTGCACCTTCCGCCAGCCTCCTACTTTCCTTTAGACCCTGCATGGTAGTGCACAAATGAGCAATAGAACCAAAATCTATAATCCAACTAGAAGTAGAAGAAACCGTAAGGTTAGTTTGAATTACAAGCAAGTCTAAAATACCTTCTGAAGGTGTGTCCTTTTTGTTCTTCAGGCTCTCGAGGTATGAAGGGCAGTTTCTTTTCCAGTGGCCGTCGACGTTGCGGTGGAAACATTTTCCTTTGTCATTAGCATTTTTCTTATAAACTTCCTTCTTAGGCTTCTTGTCTTTCTTCTGCTTCTTTGCAGGCTTTTTTTTCTTCCAAGTAGACTTTCTCTTAGAACCAGAAGTCAGCTTAGCAGCTAGAACAGAGCCCCTTGAATCTTTCAAGGCCCCCTCAGCAGTTACCAACATGTTCAACAGTTCGGTCTTATTGCAATCAATCTTATTCATGTGGTAGTTTACTATAAACTGCCCAAATGAATCAGGAAGGGATTGCAGGATCAGATCAATCTGCAATTCCTTATGCATGGTCATACCAAGCTTCTCAAGCTCCTCTAAGTCCTTGATCATAGTCAGACAGTAATCATGGACAGACTGCCCCTCGCGCATCTTTGCCTTGAAAGGCCTCTTAGACACTTCAAAGCGAGCTGTGCAACTCTGCTCACCATACAACTCTTGCAGGTGTGCTAGTATTTGCCTAGCAGTCTTCATATTCTCATGCTGGCATTGAAGTTCATTAGTCATGGATGCCATGATGTAGCACTTGACCCTAATGTCATCATCTATCCACTTTTGATGCGTCTCACGCAGATCATCAGTAGGATGTGCTGGTAACTTGGGAATATCATTCTCGAGTACATACCCTAGTTTCTCACAATTCAAAACGATTTTGAGGTTTCTAAGCCAGTCTTTGTAGTTGGTTCCGGTCAGTCAGTTGGTCTCAAGAATACGGGTTAAAGGGTTTGAAGCTGACATTGTGATCTGTAAAGAGTAAAGATTCTAGTTAGACTTTGTACTTGAACTTAATTTATTCTAGGGACTTTTAAAACAAATATGCTCCCACTATTTTCTCGAATCCCTCATACTCCCCTGATGAAGAAACAAAAATCCTACGCGACTAGGATTTCTAGTGGGTACTGCGGTCTCACCGATTTATATGCCGCCTCACCTAACAGTTATTGGTGACATATAAATGGATGAGTGTACAACTCTTGTACAATGCTTCTCAAGCATATTGCAGTGGTACTTGGTCTCTAAGTAATGAAGACCTCACCTAACAGTTATTGGCCCCATTACTTAGTTAAATCAGACCCACCGTATAACCGTAGAAATAAAGTCATCATTGGGTTCTCACCTAACAGTTATTGGTGCCCAACCCCATCTTTACCACGCAACATCTCATGTCTAATAGAGAGGTCCAGTCCCCCAATGCAACTTGCCCACTGTGTCCAGCCGAGACAAATCAACACCGGAAAGACCTTAGCAGCTGTACTACGGTGGAAGACCTATGGACTTAATATTGCATAATCATGTCTTAGTGTTTGCAACTTGAGTTCTTCATAAGAGGTAATTGAACAATTGGCCAGGTAAGCAGGTGGGAGGCTTCCCTTACTTGGAGAGTAAGGTCCTAATTAAGTAACCACCTTTTAGACTTGCCTAGACACCAATTAGATCAATTAATCTAATATGACTAACTCATGTTGGTTCACTCTTGACTGATTAGGAAAGTTTATATTTAGGTCTCACTCGATCGCGTATTCATATCTCATGCAAATATAAGTCTACCCGCATAGACATAAGCATTAAACATCCATATCAAAATAAAATTAAATGGTGATGATCATGAATCCAGGATGGGGTCATTTTACAAGCACATGCACGTCAATAGATTTCATCGTCTTCAACTCTTGACTCGATCTTGATCCTCTAGATCTAATTGTGATCAACTCCTTGATCCATCTTCAATCAACCCTTGATCTCGATCCGCACATGTTGAGCTTGTTGATGTACATATCGATCAACCATCAACGTGTAACACACATCGCAGATTACATCCCAGATTGCTTTAAAAATTAAATAAAAATAAAAATAAAATTACAACCCTTTTTCATGAGACACGCAGGTCTCTAATACATGAATTTAAGATGCACGCAGGCATCTGAAAATTAAAATTACATGCATCACAGAACATCGCAGAACATTTCAGCACATTCAAAGGGTCCATCCATGATCATCACCATATGCATCTCACGCATAAAAATTATTTTCAGATATGTAATTTAATTGATTATTTGATCTCATGACTTGTTGATCATGCAAGATTTGATTCTAAACATTTGTAATCATATTATCAAAGCATTAGAATCATTAATCTAAGCATCCAAAAATCAGCATGCAGAAAAATCAGCAAGCTAAAAATTTTGCATACATAAATTTCAGCAAGTATAATACCTTAAATTTTAGATCTAAAATGCCTTTAAAAATTTAATCCTAATCTTAATCTACGTAACCATGGCTCTTATACCACTGTTAGGATCTATCACATGCCACTGAAAATTTAAAAAATTTTCAGATGCGCAGTGGAAGGACATGTGCATATCCCGTTCATCGCATGAACGTATTTTAAAACCATTTATAGATAGATTAGGATTAAATTCTTATTGAATTATTTTAAAATTATGATTAAGAAGATCAAATCTTCACCTTGTGTAGGTAGATGGTCTCCGCAAATCTGATTTACATGGTATTTGATGAAGGTTCAGTGGAAGCCGCACACGCGTCCGGCCTCTACAGGTATCCACACGAAGTAATGATTCGATCGAAGCCTTTGGATCTCCTCGGGGTGCTAGCTCCCTTGCAGAGAAGGCTATTGATGGCTGAGATCCTCTCCTTTGAATCAACTCTTGTTGCCTTGAGAAGAGAAAGATGAAGAAGGAATTTAGGAAGAAGAATAAAATGCCCTTCGCAGCCTTTTCTTTTCCATACGCTAGAACCAAGGAAGAAAGACCAAGAGGAGATGAAAGCCTCCTCTTCTTTTCTTCTTGCTGATGGCGGATGAAAGGAGGAAGAGAGGAGAGGTCTTCACGGCTGAAAATGAAGGGAATTCACTCAAAAATTCGCAGCCCCTTGATCCCCTTCTTTTATGGTGTGTGGATAAGGATGAGCTCCTAAATTTTAGGAGCTCATCTTTATCCCTATTTTGAATTCAAATAGGAGGGGCATGGGCCCTCCTTTTTCCTTCACGCCACTAGCCAAGGGAGAGGCGTGGGCCCCTCCCTCTTCTCCCATATGGTCAGCCCCTAGTTGATCAAATCAAGTAGGGAGGGTTGGGTCCAAAGGATGGGTCCAATCCTATTCAAAATAGGATTATGTACACCCATTTTAATTTCTCCAAATTCTAATCCAATTAGAATTTAATTGAACCATGACTCAATTGAAATCTTCAATCCTAATCCAATTAGGAGTCATTTAATTAATTAGATTAAAATTATAATTAATTAGGACTTAAGAAAATCCTAATCTAATTAGGACTTATTAAATTTCAGCCCTAAGGCAATTAGGACTTTAGAAAGCCTACTCCAAGTAGGATTCTAATTTAATTTGAAAATCTAATCCAATTAGAACTCCAAGAATCCTACTCCAAGTAGGACTTGTGATCAAGTCCAATTAATTAAATCTAATTAATTAAATTAAATTACAATCCGATTGCAATTATTCCTTCGTCTAACCACTAACTCTTAGCGGGTTAACCAATTATCAATCTAATTGATCATATGTGATTCTTAATCACAATTCAACCATCGGATTGGTCATTAGCTCTAATGTGTGTGATCCCATAGGTTTTATTCTGACTGGTAGTGAGATATATTGCGATCTCTATCACAATATCATTGAAAACTTCTTTCAATGGGTTGAAACAATTCCAACTCAACTCACCAGGGATTATCGACCATCAAAATGATCCCTGTGAGTCTCACCATCCACCAGTGACACCTAGCAGTATGTAGTGGCTACCCAGCAAAATAGAATGATGAACCTCTAGGTGTAGTTATCATATGATACAGTCCTTCTATCGTGGATCCCTACAGACCGGAGGTCATGGATAACTCGTCAAACCCCATCGTCTGTCATATGTCTAGATTTATTCGACTTGAGTTCGATACTGGAGAAAACTTTTTCTCCACTGTATATTACTGCCCTGGCCAAGGTCTTATAACTCAGTCTAATAAATCACATAGGATCACTCCTCTTCTATCAAGGTCGATAGATTTCATGTAAGTGCATACCCTACTCCTATAGTGAACCTACTGCAGCCAATCTACACTACAAGGATCCATATGATTAGAGACCATATATATGTGCAGTCAAACTACAATAACCTCACTGTGAGTAGCTGAAGCACCGCAGGTCAAAGGACCAGTCACACTACTGCAACATCAAGCAAATCACTGACGAGTGGATAGACATCCAAGTGACTTCTTGTCTTGGTCACGCTTAGTACCCTTGTTCTCTAACAAGCACCTGCACTATCACTTCAGTGTCTCTACACTGTGGACTCGAGTCTCGTCCATCCATATGGAAAGCGATCTGTGCACTGATCGGATCGATCACCGTCCTCGTAATGATCCATTGATCATGAGCATTTAGAAATTAATCACCAATGATACATGGCTCAAATTCTCAACTCTTGAGAATATGTATCATCATCTTATTAATTTCTTTGGACGATTCATAGACACATAAACAATATAAATGAAAAGATGCCCATTTATTATTCAATAATAAAGTCAAGTATAAATTTATGTTCCAGAATTAATAATGTGTCCGCCAGATTGGCTTCTAGGGCATACATCTAACATAGATCACACGAATTTCTTCTCTTATGCTCCTCTTCTTTTTGTTTTCAACTATTTAGATATTTGGAGAAGTTGTTGGCAGTAGAACTTTTGGAAGTAAAGCTGCTGGAAGTAGAGTTTTCTGAAGTAGAGGTTTTTTAAAAAGTTGTTTGCTATTTGGTAACTATATATCTAAAGTGTTGTGGCACTTTAATATGTGTTTGGTAAACAAACTGAGAAAGTACTTTTGTATGACAAAATTACCATAAAGGATATTGCATAGTATTATACAACAGATCATAATAAAATATAACATATATTAATACATAAATATATGATATAGTATAATATTATTATAATATAGTAATATAACATTGTATACTATAGCATAATAATTTAATATAATATTAAATTATTTAACATAACATATCAATGTATTATGATATAATGTAATATAATATTATATTTATAATATAATATAATAATAAAGGTACAAAATATTATAATTATTAGTATACATTAATTTTCAATAACATAACATAATATTAAATTATTTAACATTACATATTAATGTATTATGATATAATATAATATTATATTATATTTATAGTATAATACTATAATAGGAAACAAGAATACCTTTTCTTGCACGGAAGAGAGCCTGATCCATGGCTAGATTTTTTTGTTAGGGCTCCAGCAGATTTTTATATTTTTAAAGGGACAGAGTATGTAATTTTTATATTTTATTATGAATATTTTGGTCAAAAAAATAGTTTTCTGACAAAGCTAAAAATAGCTTTTTCGAGAAGCTCCAAAGTGGAGCTTCTCCCAAAAAGTTGTTTTTAGCTTTCTGGAAGAACTAAAACAGCTTTTTGAAATTTTTACCAAACATCCTTTTTCATCCAAAAGTACTTTTGGAGGCCAAAAAGTACTTTTTGGTCCTCTAAAACATCTCTCAAATGGAGCCTTACATATAAATAGGTCCTAAAAATAGGGAGTTAAGCAGGATTAGTGAGTCCCAAAATCTAACTCGTCCTTGTGGAAGAAGGATTATTCATAGTAAACTAATTTTCCGCTTGATGGTGGTTTCATGCCTTATAGGACATCTGAAAACATTATTTGCATCATCACATGCATCCATAGTTATGGTGTCTTTGGATGGATCCCCTTCTCCTTATAGGATAAAACGAGAGTTTTTGGAATTTAACATCTAAGTTTCTTTTGTCAAATGCATCCAATGGTGTATCCAATAGCACATTCTAGCTAAAAATTACTCTAATGAAGATTTCAACTCTTGTCCAAAAGGAAAAGGAATAAAAGAAAATTGGGTCAACCTTAAATTTAACCATTATATAATAAGAATTTTAACTTAA
This sequence comes from Phoenix dactylifera, assembly GCF_051530095.1. Taxonomy (NCBI): domain Eukaryota; kingdom Viridiplantae; phylum Streptophyta; class Magnoliopsida; order Arecales; family Arecaceae; genus Phoenix; species Phoenix dactylifera. The sequence goes on from NC_143195.1 coordinate 9,843,202, forward strand.
AATTCTTATGCAAAGTAATAATTTAAAATTTAGGAAATTTGAAAGTTTTCATGATATATATTGTGTTCTTTTCTTTGCAATTAATTGATCCGAGTTTTCGCCGAAAGGCATTATTTGTGCTTAAGCTCAAATCCTAAACACAGAACCCAATGGTGTTAATTAATTGATCCAAGTTTGAACCCCATGCCATTGTTATCTAAGATTAACATATAAAAAATCAAAGCTTGGTGATGTGTTAGCGTGGGCCATACCGGGATGGGTTTGAAATAGATTAATTAGGTCCAGCAATACGTTGCCGCTACTTCATTTCTACGCTGTTAATTAATCTAAGTCTTCACCCAATGGTATAAAATATTAGTGCTTAAGCTCAAAGCTAGCCTTAATTATATGCTGAGAGAATCTCCTGAAGTTCTGTCCATATTAAGAAATGTAAAATGAAATTATAGAGAATTTCGTAGAAACTTAAAAGAATGCAGAAAGAATTTCGTATATTAAACGGGATCATATATTGACGGTAAAATGAAATTATAGAGAATTTCGTAGAAACTTAAAAGAATGCAGAAAGAAATTAAACTTCTGATGCGTGTAGCAGATGGGAAGGTCTGGCCTGACCTAAGAGGGTCATATGATTCAAAACCAAGGAGCCTTGCCACTTGTCAGACAGGACAGCCTGGAATGCTCATCAGGCCAGCTCGGCCTCTCTGCCTGTGTTGTCCACTCTTTGGAACATAACCAAAACTAACCCAAACATCGAAGACAGGATATGACAAAACTTATATTAATGATGAAAAATATATTCACATTTACGACCACTTCCATGCTTCTTATCCATCTCAACTCCCAGATCTCTATACATTCTTCATTCATCCTTGTTTTATTCACTTCATTCTGTAGTAGTTAGTCAACTAGGAATCAAGAAGCAAAATGGCCCAAAGAAGCCATCTTATACTATGCTTCTTCAATCCGTTTCCTCCGAGGAGATGTTATCCTGAAGACGTGCTCCTCGCCGGTGAACTCGTCGACCCGAACCACCCATTGGCTCGTCTTGGCACCCGGCGGCACCCGGCACACCCTCAAACCTCCACCGATGGGCAACAGATCCACCCTCAGCCCGCTTCCGCCGCCGCCGCCGCTACCGCTCGGCCACGACCTCTCACAGAATGCATTGTACCCCACTACGAGCCCCCCGCAGGCCTCCCTTGCGCCGGCCTGCGCCGCTGTGAACACCCGCTCGTGGTCGCCCAATTCGCAGTCCACCATCACGAAATCGGCCCCTCGATACTCGCCTAGTAATAGGGTTCTTGCGTCCCCCACGACGAGCTCCACCCGGTCGGCCTCCGGCCCGAGGGCTTCGATGGAGGAATGCAGCTCATCAGGCCCGGCGACAATGCACACAACGCGGCCGCCTGTCTGGTGGGCAGCAGCGATCAGTGCCAGGGTGGTTGGCCCGGCGGCATCGCTGCAGGCCTCCACCATGAGGCGGGCGCCGCTCCCGGCAGCCAGCGCCGACACGAACTCAACCATGTTGGGCTCCATGGCCTTGTTTCCCTGCAGAAAGAGAAGGCAAGGCGCCCACTTCATTAGCACATAGAAGGATAGATTGGCGAGGGAGGTGGTGGCTGCTTTGCTTACCGATTTCAATGCTCGGAGGTAGGCCTTGGTGGCATTCTCTGCAGACCAGGCCATGGTTCTCTCTATGCTCTACTTTCTCCCGGGGGTATATCTGGCTGGATTGGACGTAGGGTAGACCTCTCCAATGCCATATTTATAGCACCTTGAGGGCAATACAATATATTTGATCCATAATACCAACTCATTTTACCTACGGTTGCGTATATAGTTACCAACTTAACAAGTTGCAACGGCATTCCACACTATCTGTAACGCAGTGATTTGATTTACGATGGCATGACAGTGTTGAAGGTGTAAAACCATGTACAGTGGCGTCGTTCTTGTTAAGGTTGAAATGGAGTTGTTAACCCTATGATCATTTAGGAAGTTGACCCATGGAAGTCAACTTGGCTGCTGGTGTTGCTAATTGCAAACGTTTACACTTGAAAAGCCTTTATTAAACTACTTATATGCAAAATTTGAATCTAATCATAGAGTCAACCATGCTTTGCAGTATGCTACGATGTTTCCGCTATCCACTAGATTTTAAACAATGGTGTTGGAATTTCTCATAGAGTGAGCTTTCATGGATTATGGACTGATTTTATTTTAATTTATTATGTAATATAAGCTAAGTTATCATCTGAATAATATTTAAGGAGTCCATAATTAATTTGTGATTATATGGTTATTTTGAGCCATGTTATTTTAGTCATGTAGTGTAGTGAGTATTAGTGTAGACCTGATTTGGTTAATAAGTTTTCTAATGAATGGACCTATTAGCATTACTAAATAGGCTAGATCACCACCCTGCTTCTATATATATCTATCTGTAGAGAAATCCTAGGATATTAAGGTTTTTACGTTCCTAGAGGATACCTATCCCATTGAGGAGATAGGCATCAAAGAGGGGAAGATGAGGAAGATCTACTAACTTTTCTACTTTCTTCTTCTTCCAGATATTGCTATAACGATCATCAATGGTTGCTCAAGGCTCTCAAGGTATGTTTCGATTTTTTGGTTTATTTTTTGATTTTTTGTGTTCTAGTCTCCCACATGATGTCCATGAAAAATTTCATATCTGGAATTAGAGTTGGATTTTGTAGAAGATTAAAATAAAAAAAATTAAAAAAAAGGAGGAAAAAAAAGGAAAAGATACCTGCCATTGTGCTCTCCTTCTCCCATCATGGTGGTGGGATGGATCTTTGGCGGCCGCCAGGAACAACCTAATAGCGAGCCCCATCGAGCTGCTACGCTGGATGCCTAGAGGATGCCTCTTTCCATCTGGATTCAAAAGAGAGCAAACCAACGTGAACTTGACACCAATAGCCAACAACGTCGGCATTGAGATAGAAGGGCCACCTGCAAGCCGGATTGAGAGCTTTGGCGGCCACCTCGTCGTTCAAATCAAAAAAAAAAAAAAAAAGAGGAATTGTCAGATCTCGAATCACAGATGGTTCCCCTCTCAATCACCATCAAACTAGCGGCCGATGGAAGGAAAGAGGATGCCGATCTACCGAAGAGATGTCTCCAGCGGCCATCAGGCCAAGATCTGGCAAGGAAGGGCTGCCAGGTTCAAGTGCTTCTCCACCCAATCTAAGATTGAAGTAATGAGTTTTGGATTTTGGATTTCGACTCGAAATTCAAACCCAATTAGTTCATTTGAATAATAAATAAAAAGGAAAAATTTCAATTTAGTCCTTGTAGAAGTACTTTATTTCATAAAAGTCCTTCAAAAATTTCATTTTAATCCATATATTAAGCTTTATTACATAAAGTTGCTTGGATAATTATTTTGTCCTTGTATTAAAGTTTTATTACGTAATGGTCCTCCAATAATTATATTACGGTCCCAGTCATATAGTTTTATTACATAAAACTCCTTAAATATGCTACCACAACTTTTTGTACCCTCATATTTAGCCTGAATAATGATATATTTTAAGTTATTTTTTCTGATTTGGAGGTTTGTAGGTTTCAATGGATGGTGACTGCCAAGTCTATCCATTAAGATTTGCAAGATCTTTGTTTGGTGTTTCAAGAGATTGAGAGTTATGTTAATTTTTGATAAATTGTATACTATTGGTGCATCAAGATTAATGAATAGATCTATGGGCATGGCTATTTGATTCCTAATTTTGGAGGGTTGTGGGTTTCAATGGATGGTGACCACCAAAGTAGGCTATTCACTGAGATTTGCAGGATCTTTCTATTTCGTGTTTGAAAGGGAATGAGAAACGTTGGGGAATTATTGCACGCAATCAACTCTTTAAAAAAACTTTATTGCATGTTATAATTTGAAGTGGAATATTTTTTTATTAGTAATTGTGCATAGTTTAGGGATTCATTCTACCAAAATAGATGAATGTCCAAAAGCTGATGGTGCCTTACTAGTTGATTCTGTTGTATGCTGGAGAGGGTACCTGATGTGGGTTACTTTCTTTCCAAAGAAAGTTTGTGACATTGCTCCAAAGGCTCTCATTGAAATAATGCTTGTAAAATTTTCAAGCATATAGGTTATCCATATTTGTCCATTGATTAATTGCATAAAGGTTGTTTAGTAGTTAGCACTTTTGCTATGAATAACACAAATGCTGCCATTGAGACTTTGAATGGAATAAACTACAAAATATGGAAACGTGACATGAAGCTAGCATAGGTTTTGATGGATTTGGATGTTGTATTGCTTGATGATCTTCCATCTCAGATCACTAGTGAGAGTACTCTAGAACAAAAAGTTGCCCATGAAAAGTGGAAGAGAGTGAATCGTCTTAACCTGATGATCATGAAGAAGTCCATATCTGATTCCATTATAGATGCTATACTTGACATTGGTAACACTAGGCAATTCTTTGATGCTATAAATAAGAGATATGTAGAATTTGATAAGGCTAAAGCTGCAAAACTAATGGATAAATTAATCAATATGAGGTATAATGGAGCTAGTAGTGTTAGAGCTTATATTATGAAACTAGAGAGTGTTGCATCCAAGCTTCATAGTTTTGAGATCCCTATCCTTAATGCTTTTTTGTTCATCAAGCTTTTATGTCTCTCCCTATGCAATTTAGGCAACTCAAAACTACGTATAATGCATTGAAGGATGCATGAAATATGAACAAACTCGTTTCTATTTGTATTCAAGAAGAAAAAATATCTTAGGAAAAAGGATGAGAGTGCTAATGTGGTGTATTAGCCATGCCCTAAGGTCCCACACATAATAAGAGAAAAGGTAATTGTTCTAAAAGGGATAGTTAAAGACTCACAATTCTAAAGATAGAAATTAACATTCTAGAGGCCCTTAAGCTGCTATTAAAAAATCTCTCAAGTGCTTCTTTTGTAAAAGGAAGGGTCATAAGAAATCTAAATATCTCAAGCGTAAGAGTTAGCTAAAAGAAAAATATGCATGTAGACGGTACTGTCCATAAAAAGGCGGCTAGCCAAGGACAAATCCTTTATGTTGTTGCATAAGTGATTGGGTCACATTTCTAAAGAGAGGATTCAAAGATTAAGTGATAATGAAATTCATCCTTCACTTGAGTTTAGTGTTTTTCATGCCTGCATTGACTGTCTTAGGGATACAAAGTAATAATCTTTTAGAACTCATTCACAGTAACATTAGTAGACTCCTACATCCTGCTATTTATGGTAGTAGGTATTTTATCACTTTCATTGATGACTTTTCTTGTTATGAGTATGTCTACCTTCTTAAGTAAAAATTCGAAGAACTTGTTAAGTTTAAGATCTTTAAAACTAAGGTTGAAAAGCAACGTGGGAAGATAATTAAGATAGTGAGATTTGATCATAGTGGTGAAAGTTATAGTCGACATGGTGAATTTGGCCAACAAATGCGACCATTTGCCAAATACTAGCAGGAGTGTGAGATAGTTGCTTAATTCACCATGCTTGGAAATCCTAAGCAAAACGGTGTGGCTGAGACATAATAACTCTCTTAAGGATATGGTTAGAAGCATGACGAGTGGGTGCAATTTACTAGGATATCTCTGGGGTTAGGCCCTAAAGATATTACCATGTGTATTTTAAATAGTGTTCCCAGTAACATAGTTCTCAAGACATTTTTTGTAATAATCCAAGACCTCACCCAAAATAACTAGCTGGAAGGTATTATTTGGGTATTATTTTAAATAGATCTATCTAGTGAATAACTGATGTGGGGCTAAACATATGGCTAGACGGGTCCTCACATACTCCCTCTATTTAAACCATAACGTTCTCGTTAGGCTAAAGATTCAAATTCATTCAAATTTAATCATAAGCACTACGACTGATCCGTACTATAGTATCTCCTAGTCCATATAGATTATAGTCTGGGTTCGCTCGGATACCATCTGTAACAACCTAGGACCTCACCCAAAATGGCTAGATGGAAGGTATTATTTGGATTCCTTGATCTTATATAAGTACCCAAGATCTACCCAGCGAATAACTAATGTGGAACTAAACACATACCTGCACGGATCCTTATATAAATAGTACCAGAGTGGACCTAGCCTATAACCTATATGGACTAGGAGACACTACAGCACAGATCAATTAGGATTGACTACGGGCCGATCATCGTGCTTATGATTAGATTTGGATGGATTTGAAACCTTAGCCTAACGAGGATGTCAGGGCTTAAACGGAGGGAGTATGTTAAGACTCGTGCGGGCATATATTTAATCTTGTTGGGAACCCGCCCATGCCGCAGAAAAATTTAAAAATTTCAGATGCAGCGGAAGAGGCATGCGCGGGATCAACCGTTCATCGCATGAACGTTGTTTAAAATAGTTCGTAGATAGATAAGGATTAAAAACTTTTTAAAAACATTAGAAGATCAGATCTTCACCTTGTGCGGGTAGATGATCACCGCAAACTGATGATCGTGGTTTTGGATGAAGGTTCGCTTGAAGCCGTTCAAGTGCCCGGCCTCTACGAGTATCCACACGAAGTAGGAACCGATCCAAGCTTTCTATCTCCCCGGGGTGCTAGCTCCCTTGCAGAGATAACTTTGATGGCTGATTTCTTCCTTTTAATCAACTCTTGATTATGCTTGGAAGGAGGAAGAAGAAGAAAGGATCTTTGAAGAAGAACAAAAGGCTAGTCACAGCCTTTTCTTTTCCCTGCGTTGGAAGAAGGATGAGGAGGAGGAGGAGGCCGCCAAGGCCTTCTTCTTTTCTTCTCCTTGCTTGCGGCTGAATGATAAGTGCTTAATAATCTATAATTTAGTTATCTTTCCATAGCACTTATCAATGTTTTAAACTGATAAATATATATTTTACGATAAAATTAAATAAACATTGAAATGAATTTAAAATATGGTAAGAGGTAAATAATTCTTTTCTCAAAACAGACTCTAAACTTGTCTCTCTCCTGGTTATAATCTTTCATGAAAACATATAAGGAGGAGATTGTGTTGACCCGATTTGGTAACCTGATGGAGTTGTAATCAAGCTAAGGTTATAATTAAATGGATTTTGGTCCTGATTCGATCGAAAGTTATAATTAATTATGTATGGGGCAAAGGTTTGATTAACCCTTTTTATTAGGTCACGGTCCGGTTTTTAGTCTTGTCTGGTCGAGTTCGATCTGAAGCAGCTCAGCAAGAATTAAATTTAAATAACATTGGGCTCGAGAACAATTTCAAGCAAATCAACGATCATGACCCACCTCAAATCCAAAGCCAATTCCCAACCAATTCCTTACCTGCCTTCATATAAAAAATTTATAATTTTAAAACAAAAATAATAATAATAATAATAATTGAATATCCATGATTTACTGTTCATATGAATAGTATCCCGTGAAAACACTGTTCATATGAACAGTGTTACAAAAAAAAAATAATAATAACAAAACTAATCCCACTGTTCATCTTCTTCCTCCCTCCTTGCATCAGGGCCATCCACCTTCCTCCCGTCGATCCCGCGAGCAGATCCTCCGCCTGTGACGCAGCCCGCAGCCGAGATCCAGCTCCGCCATCAAGCCGCGTCGAAATTCCGGCGTCTCCCCGTTGATCCCGCGGCCACCCACCGTCCGCAGCGTCCTCCCGACGATCCCGCGACCAAATCCGCCGGCAACCAGTCCTCCGTGATTCCAGCCGGCCGCAATCAGCCGCGTGCCCACCGTGCCCGTGCGGTCGACTCTTCCCAGCAACGGAGATCCGGCCTCTCCGCCATCACCGACCAGATCCCGCGGCCCCTCTTCCTCCTCTTCCGCGATCTGCATCCCGGCACCACGCCCCGGAATCAGCCGCCGTGATTCCTTCTTTCCTCTCTCCGCGTGCGCCGGACGGCTATAAAAGGAGGAGGGTGGCCATCGGTGAAGGAGAGAGTGAGCTCGGTTGAGAAGAAAGAAACAGGGGAGACCCCTGTTTCGGTGAAGAAAAGAAGACACCAGCCGAAAGAAAAAAGAGAAAAAGAAATAAAAAAAGAGAGAAAAAGGGGAGGAAAGAGAATAGTTTTGATATTTTGGGAATAATGGGAGTTGATCAATTTCATTTGAAGATGGGAGGTCGTCCGGAAGCCATGCTTGGCTAAACATCCAGTCTAGGGCTGGATGAAGCCCTAGCAATGTATCAGGGCAATTGTAGTTCTTACTTTTTTATTATTTTGGAGCTTGTTTAAATTCTTATTTCCAATGAAATATTTCTTCATGATATTTAAATTTTGAGCATGCTAGTTACTAATCATGTTTGCTAAAGTAGTCTAAGATGATCTATGCCTAGGAAGATGAAGTGTGCTGCATCCTAGATTAGCATACTTAGGTAGACACTTCATGCTACACCGAAGATGGATCTTCCTAACACTATGTATGCTTTTATTTTAAAAGACTTGTAGCCAAAATTGCATGCCTCCCCAAAAGATAAAAATTAAGAACGCAATCCTTGATGCAATGCTATGTGGTGGATTCCAAACCCTAGATCTTTTTACTTTGATAAAATTTCAATTCGTACTCATAGATTAATTTAGTTAAATCAAGTTAGCAAATCCTTCTTCTTGATTTGTTTTTAAAAGAAAAATAACTTATTCTCCAATCCCTGTGGACCGACACCCGTAATCACTATCCTACAGGATACGTGCTATTGCGTGGTTTATTTTTGAAATTGAAAAAAATCGATCACTGAACCAAGAGGAGAGGAGAGGGAGGCGTACGGCACCAAAGAGAGGAGAATTCCAATGCCCCAGGTGCCGCCCACACCTCTCCTTTTAAAGCATCCAGGGCTCCTACAAGTTAGGAGCCCTTGACCTTTTTCCATAAGAGGGGTGCCGGCCCCTCTCTTCATGCCGCACCAAGGGAGAAAAAGGGGAGGGCCTTGCGCCCCTCCCTCTTGGTAAACCCTAATCCTCATTAAGTAAGGTTTGGGAGTCCTTAATGTGGCTAAGCCCTAATTTAATTAGGCTTAGTCCAAGGCTGAACCAATTGGGTTTAATCTTGGTAAGTCCTAATCCAATTAGAACTCAATGAACCATGACTCAGTTGAACCCTTCAATCCTAATCTAATTAGGAGTTATCTTGATTCATTAGATTAATAATTAATTGCGACTTAAGAAATCCTAATCTAAATTAGGATTTATTTAATTTTAGTCCTAATCCAATTAGGACTCTTATTTGAATTCGAAGTCCTAATCCAATTAGGATTTCTAGAAATCCTATTCTAAGTAGGAATCTAAAATGAATTCAAAATCCTAATCTAATTAGGATTGTAGGAATCCTACTCTAAGTAGGAATCCCAGTCTTACTCCAAGTAGGACTCCCAGTCCTAATCCAATTAGGACTCTAGGAATCCTATTCTAAGTAGGATTTGTGTTTTAAGTCCAATTAATCAATTTCCATTCCTTCTTCAACTTATTATCAATCGAATTGATTACTCGTGATTCATAATCACTTTTCAACCATCGGATCGGTTAATACTTCTAGTGTGTGTGACCCCATAAATTCTATTCTGACTGGTAGTGAGATATATTGTGATTTCTATCTCAATATCATTGAAAACTCCTTTCAATGGGTTGGAACGATTCCAACTTAACTCATTAGGATTTATCGATCATCGAGATAATCCCTGTGAGTCTCACCATCCACCAGTGACACCTAGCAGCATGTAGTGGCTACCTAGTAGAATAGAATGATGAACCTCTAGGTGCAGTTATCATGTGATACAGTCCTTCTATCGTGGATCCCTACAGGACGGAGGTCATGGATAACTCGTCAAACTCCTTCGTCTGTCATATGTCAAGATTTATTCAACTTAAGTTTGAGAGCGGAGAACTCTTTCTCCACTGTGCAATCTGCCCCGGCTGAGGTCTACGAACTCAGTCTTATAAATCACATAGGATCTCTCCTTATCTATCAAGGTCGATAGATTCCTTATAGATGCATACCCTACTCCTACAGTGAACCTACTGCAGCCAATCTACACTGCATGGACCCATATGGCTAGAGACCATGTATATGTGCAGTCAAACTACAATAACCTCACTGTGAGTAGCCGAAGCATCGCAGGTCAAAGGACCAGTCACACTACTGCAACATCAAGCAAGTCACTGACGAGTGGATAGACATCCAAGTGACTTCTTGTCTTGGTCACGCTCAGTATCCTTGTTCTCTAACAAGCACCTGCACTATTACTTCAGTGTCTCCACACCGTGGGCTTGAGTCTCGTCCATCCATAGGAAAAGTAATGTGTGCACTGATCTCATCGGATCGATCACCGTTCTCGTGATGATCCATCGATCAGGAGCGTTTAGAAATTAATCACTAATGATACATGGCTCAAATTCTCAACTCTTGAGAATATGCATCATCATCTTATTAATTCCTTGGACGATTCATAGACACAATAACAATATGAATGAAAAAGATGCCTTTCATTTATTCAATAATAAATAGTCAAGTACAAAATTATGTCCCTAGAATTAATCAATGTGTCAGCCAGATTGGCTTCTAGGGCATACATCTAACAAATCTCACATCGGTTATTCACTGGATAGATTTTGAGTACTTATATAGGATCAAGAAATCCAAAAAATACCTTCTAATTAGTCATTTTGGCTGAAGTCCTGGGTTGTTATACTTTTTAAGTTATAGGTTGACAGAAAACCCAGTATTAATGTTTGGGGCTATCCTACAGAGTTCAAGATTTATAATCCATCAGATAATAAGTCCAAACCTAGAACCGCTCGTTGTTATTTCATTATTTATCAAGATAATTCTAAAGGATACAAATTCTTCTGCCCTAATAGAGGCATAAAGATTGTTAAGTCTACTCATACCATATTTTTAGTGTTTGATATGGATGATTGAAGATGCTCTCATACTAGAGATATGACATTAGAGAAAAGATGGGTTATTGTTCCTATTCTTGTTGTCCATGACAAGGTCATATCTCATCCTATTAGAAGAACAGTAGGAGAGCAGTATCAAATAAGTGAACTGATTATAGTACCTCCACAGCCAATTAATGAAGTGCCAGTAAGTAGATCACTTAAAAAAAAAAGAAGACTTGTCATTCCTAATAACTATTTGGATTATTTAGGTGAGAATGACTATGACATTAGTCATGTGGCCGATCCAATATCATATGATTAGGCTATTGCATGTTTCCAGTCAGATAAGTAACTTGAACTATGCGTGATGAGATGTAGTCCATGGCTAAAATTAAAGTATAGGATTTGGTGGAATTATTCAGAAGGTCTAAGCCTATAAAGTGTACATGGGTATTTAAAACCAAGAAAGACTCTAATGAAAATATTAAATTCTTCAAGGCTAGACTGGCTGTGGAAGGGCTCACACAGAAAGAGAGCATAGATTATAAGGAGACTTTTCTCCCATCTCCTCTTTCAGCATAATTATGGCACTGGTAGTCTATTTTGACCTAAAGCTCCATCAAATGAATGTTAAGATAGCTTTTCTTAATAGCGTTCTTGATGAAGAACTCTACATGAATTAATTAGAAGGTTTTGTTGAGAATGGAAAAGCATATATGGTATGCAGACTTTAAAAAATGATCTATGATCTTAAGCGGGCATGGAAGAAATAGTATCTTAAGTTTGATGAAATTATGAGCTCTCATGGATTTATGGAAAATAAAGTGCATCAATGCATATACCAGGTCAGTGGGAGTAAATTTATCATTTTTGTATGGTATGTGGATATTATTTTGCTTCTAGTAATTACTTTAGGCTATTGAATGAGACTAAATATATGCTATCTAAGGTCTTTGATATAAAAGATCTTAAAGAAGCCTCATTTGTACTTAGTATTAAGATAAATAGGTACACAGTCCATTTAGAGTTGTCTCAGAGAGCTTACATTGATCATGGACTATAAGGTTTGGTATGCAAAATTGTAAATGTGAAGACATACTTGTAGTCAAGGAAGATAAATTCATCAACAGCCAGTATCCTAAAAATGATATAGAAAGATAATTCATGAAGAATGTGCCTTATTCTGGTGATGTAGTTTAATGTATCTGCATGTTTGCACTAGATCGGATATAGTGTATGTTGTTAGTGTACTTAGCAAATTTATGGCAAAATCATGTGTGGAGCATTAGTAGGCAACTGAAAAAAAGGTTATGTGGTATTTATAGAAAATTATTTTTTTTTTATGCTGGCTTATAGTAGGTTTGATCATGTTGAGATGACTGGATATTATTATTCTGATTTTGCTGGTTACATGAATGATATAAAATTTATTTCTTATTATATTTTTTTATAATGCTTAGAGGGTTGTTTCTTAGAAAAGTATATAACAGACTCTTGTGCCATCTTCTACTATGTAGGTAGAGATTTTTCCATGTTATGGAGCTGCAACTCATACTATTTGGTTCAAAAACTTTATCTTAGAGCTTGTAATTGTAGATTCCATCTCGAAACTACTTAAGATTTATTGTGATAACAGTGCATCTGTGTTCTTTTTAAAGAGCAACAAAAGTTTCAATGCCTCTTAATATATATAGATAAAATATCATAATTGGTCTTAAGACATAAAGGCAAAATTGTGACATAAGATTAAAATTGTTGTGATTGTAGCAGCTTTAATTCTTTTGAAAGCACAAAGGAGTTTCACTTCAAAGCATAAAATGGACTGATGATGAACTTTGTACATTTTGTTTTAACCACATAAGGGTACAATTTCACACTACATGAACTACAACACAAAGATCCATGTCCAATAAATTACTAACATTTGTAATCATGGAAGGGTTATATGTCAATAGATGATATGAAGATTGCTATGATTCGATATTAGTAATTTTGTTGGACCAGATTTTGACTTAAGATTTATTTTTTCAGGATATTTGCATATATGGCCACATGAGGTAAACTCAGCCTGAGAGTTATTTTTCAAACAACATATATGAATGTAATAAATATATTTTCTTTGAAAGTTAAAGTCTTAATCAATATTGTCCAAGTGGAAGAATGTTGGAATTTCTCATAAGATGGGCTTCCATTGATTATAAACTGATTTTATTTTGAGTTATTACGTAGCATGGGCTAAGTTGTCATATGAATGAATATTTAAGGAGTTCATAATAAATTTATGATTATATGGTTATTTTGGGCCCTGTAGTCTCAGTCATGTGTAGTGAGTATTTAGTATAGGCCTGATTTGGTTAATGAACTCTGTAATTGGTGGATTCATTAGCATTACTAACTAGGCTAGGTTCCTATTCCAGTATATTAAGGTCTCTACATTCCTAGGAGGCACCTACTCTATTAAGGAGATAAGCATCAAAGAGGAGGATGAGAGGAATATCTGCTCATTTTTGTGCTTTTTTCTTCTGCAAGATATTGTTACAGCGATCATCAATGGCCGCTCAGTGCTCTCAACGTATGTTTCATTCTTTTCTGATTTATTTTATGATTTTTTGTATTCTAATCTCCTGCTTAGTGTCTATAAAAAATCCCAGCTCTCATGTGAAGGAGAAGATGAAATGTGTTGTTGCTGGAAATAGGACACGGGGGTGATCGCAGACCAAAGGGAGGAGCTTCCGCCGTGGGCAGTTGCAGAAGGATGTCTCCGGGAGATGGCGGCGGCTGACGGCTACTTTCGGGGAACCTGTAAAAAGCCTGGGTCGGAGGTTCCGGCGAAGGCCCTTCGATGCTTAAGCAGAGAAGGATTTGGAGACAGTTTTTAGTGGAGAAGCCCAGACGCGGAGGGGGCAAAAGTCCCCCTATCCTTGGACTTTTTCCTCCTTATAAGAGGTGGTGTGGCAGTTACACGCTATCCAGCGTTATGGTGGAGATTTCGGACTGAAAATACGTTACCTCAATTGGCCTGAGAATTTGAATTAGCTGGCCCTTGGTGGTGAATAGAAGGATTTGAATTCGACAGCTATCGTGGCATAGATTGCGGGGGCCGATCCCGGATATGGAGAACGTGGTAGCCGTTTCGATTCGGAGATCAGTTTGATTTTCGGTGGAGACAGATGTGGGTCTTGATTGGGTCCTTTCTAGCCTCGAGGTCGAGCGGGCTTTGCTCGGTCAGGGCGCGCTTACCGGGCTCGCATTCGTCGGGCTCATGGTTGCCGAGGCCATGTATGTTGAAATCAGGCTTTCTGAAGTCGGTTCTGCCGAGGTCGCGTTTGTCGAGCTCGTGCTCGCTAAACCTATGGCTGCTGAGACCATGTCTATTGAGATCACGTGCGTCGTCGGATTTGGGTTCCTCAGTCACGTGTGTCGGTGGGCCCACTTTTTCCCCCATCAAAATGAATGGCCAACTTGGAGCTGGAATATGGGTCAAGTATCTAATGATTGGTGGCTTTTGTAATGGGTACCTAACCTATCGGAAAGATGTTTTGATATGTCATGCAGATATAGAATATGACCAGACTAATGATCATTTAAACTAGAACTATTTGTATCCAGTAGAAGAGGTGATTCTATAGTTTTTTCTTTTCAGCGGTTAAATTTCCAACTACTTAAAATACAAATACACCTTGGTATGTCAATCAGAATAAAAGCATAAATAAACTTCAAAAGGGAATATATTTCTAAATCCATTTATTTGAATGAAACGAAAGATTCATCACCTCCCCCAAAACCACTCCATCGGGATGATAAGCAATACTGAACTGGAACTATTATTAGCTAAATTAGATTTAGTTCTGGAACAACTCTATTCATTAATGATCTTTCTTTAAATCCAAGGATTACTTTGAAATTAAAGGGGTTCAGCTTCTCAGGATTCTACTCTAATAAGAGCTTCTGAGCACACTTAACAATTGTGGTGTTGTTGTGAAAGGGCTTAGAGCTTCAGTGCTCATGTAATCGCTTTGATAATGAGGTTGGTTACCTTGCAGATTCTTGCATTTGGAATGTAATTTTTACACCTGTACGCAGTAAATGGTAACGGCCGGGAGACACATGTACATATTCATTCCGAATCTGGAGTTTGGTAACTCATCTTCTCCTGCCATTAAGCTGTCATTAACTTATCCTCAAGTTTCACCTTTTCTCGATATCTAGGGAATTAGTTTTGTTCAAGCCTGTGACATGGACATAACTTTTTTTACACAAAGAGTTCAATATAGTGTGCTAAACAATATCACAATGCTTCAGAACAGTGTCCTCGTGTGTCACGTTCAAGGAGTGGTGATACAAATGAAGCCTAGGTAAAAAAAAAAACCATGTAGACATAAAGCATGCACAGGCTACAAATCTTAAAAGTAAAATTTTCTTATTCTAAGACCACCAGATCTAACCTTGTCTACATGTTGGAGTAACAAGATGCGGATCTAACAGTGGATAGTCCCATTAATTAATTGGATGTTTGTTTTGATCTTCTATTCATTTTTTCCTTACTTTAGAATCAATAATTGGATAAGACCATCACGTGGTGACTCGCCATGCATGCACGTTAGGTAGGTCGCACATATTTTTATTTCCTGCCACCTTCCTTGATGCTGCCCTCCATGTGTAGATTATGTGGTGGATGATGCTTCCTTTGTGTACTGTAGATCTCTGTGAGACGTTAGGCTACCATTCCCCAATTATTTTACTTATTGAGCTATTAGCTGTGATGCCTTCCTGACCGGACCGACCGGACACCGGCAAACTTAAAATGCTGAGATGTCCCTGGTTTTGTGGCAACTCCATGAGACAAGCCGGCAAGGTCCCATATGTTTCCTCTGGGCGGCAGCACAACCCAATGAGGAAGCCTCTTTGCAACACATTATGTTATAACGTCCACGTTTTGATGCACATTATACTTGTAGAGCAACTAATAAGGTTGCTCATACCTTGGGCAAAATTATTTTGTATGGATTTGATACTTTCCCCTTTGTGTTTCTACTCTAATGTCTGATGCGTGAGAAACTTCTCTGGCAAGTTCTGGAGTAGTTGATTTAATGAAATTGTGGACCGCTCTTTTTTGGCGGAAAAATTTTCTTATCCATAGAGTAAATCAAAAGAGCAACTCAAATTGAAATAAACTGTTCTTACCTACCATGTATGCTCATAAGCATAATCTATCAACTTCTTAAATCTTATATACTTTGTCAATATACAAAATTACCTGACCGAATTAGATGAAGATAAAGACCTTTATTTTCCTATGATTTTAGTAGCCAGCTCTACAGAAACAAGTTATAAGAGTATCATGGCTTTCACAGATATTGTTGGTTTTATTTGAGATTTTCTAGAGTAGTTGAGTATAAATTGTATTTGCATTTGGATCAGAAAACCTCTTCTAGACCATCGAGGTGGTTCAATGGCATGAAACCATGGACGAGCACAGACCGTCATTTTTTTCTGTGTGAATATATGAGCTGAACTGGAATAAACCGTGCAACGGTTCACTAGGGCCAACCCTTTTTTTTTCGGTATGTGGATTATAATTAACATTTAGCTTCAGATAATTAAGAATGCTCAGGAGACAAGTCTGTCACAGTGTATACCACAAAAACAACAGAAGGAATCTTTTTCCTGAAAAATAAAGAGGGTCAGAGGTCTTATATATTGAGCAGAGCTTTAAAACAAATGGTACAGTGGCTGGCTGAGGTAATTGAAGGCCGAATCCAGTCCTGTTGAAGCTTTGTCACGAGATTTATTTTTTCTACCTTGTCAGGAGCCATTTTGGACAGCCCTCGCCAAAACTTGCAATGCTCTGGGCAGAGACCGCGTGCTGGTCCTTGCAACTACCACGTATTTATAAAAAAAAAATATTCATAAACATACAAGATATCTCGTCATAATATTATTAAACAAATAGTAAAATATTAATTAATTAAATAAGTCTTAAAATTTAAACAAATAAATTTCTAACTTAACGCATCACAAAATTTCAACAACATTCAAAATCTCATATCAGACTTTATGATACCCTAATCTAGAATAAAAATATGGAAATTCTCCCTCTGTCTAGACAAATTTTGCTCCAGGTAGAGGTGCTTGGCGACCCAAATTGGTATGATCCAACTAATTAAATGGCAATCAAGAATGAGGATAAGGTATAATTAGATCAATAAGAATTGATGATGATAAAGTCCATTAGTGTTCATCAAAGTCCAAAGTGATGTCGGTATGTTGTCCAACCAATAGAGCGGTAAAAAATTCTTTTATTGGGTTCAAGTCGGATCCAAAGAAAAAGGGCTTAGGACCTTCCACTAGGTCCATAAGTCAAGTAAAGAGAAAAATATAAAGAAAAAGAGAGAAAAACTAAGAGGATGGAATAGGGCTGACCAGGCGGCAATGCCTGGTGGCTTGAATCAGTTCGATCAAAGCAACTTCATCCAATCAAAGTCTAGGCTAGGGTACATGTGGCTCAAGGGGGAGGCTGATACTCTGCCCGGTGGCCATGGGATCATCTAGGTGACCACAAGTTACAAGGAAGGGATCCTCTACGGTCCACCCTTCATCAATGATGAGAGTAGAAGAGAGAGAAAAAAGAGAAGAAGATAAGAGAGATAGAAATTGGATTCTGTCTTTTTTCCATTTTTTTCTTTTTCTTTTCTTGCTTAGTTTCTTGAAAAATAGGAGAGCTCATGCTCACTCCTTTCTAAAATAAAGAAGAGCCTCATGGGGGCCGACAACAATTGAAACCAAAGGACCGATGATAGAAGGCCACAAAGACAGCGGGCGGTGACAAGGTAGCCGGCAATGGGGAAACCAAACAAAAAGTAAAGTTAACCGAACATGCATGGGGTTAATTTCTTGGCTCTAGCTGCTCGCCTGCAACTGGGCATCTAGCAAGGGGTACAAATCGGTGTCGAGGAGACTGGCCACAGGCCTCGATGACTAGCATTGCGAGAAGGATGGTCGGAAAAGGAGGAAAGAGAGGGCCAAAGTTAATTAAAATAGGAATATCAAAATAGGGCCCACCCTTCTCAGCCAAAATCCAAAAATTATCCGGCCAGTGACCACAATCTATCAGCTAGGGAAGAAGTAGATGATGATCAATTAAAGGATTAGATAGTTATTACCTTTCTCTAGTGATCTTAGGCCACGACAGTGGTGGATAGAATTCAAGATGATGGTTCAAAAAAACGCCAGTGATCCCAACTCTAAGAACGTATCGGAGGTGGAGGTCAGAGGGATCTGAGGGACTTAAATAGGGCTGGGACTGAGCTCCTACGCCCTTCCATGGAAAAGTATGAGAAGAAAGTTGAGGAGGGATAAAGCTGGCTAGGCAGTGGTGCCGATGACCCGGATCAATCCGATCAGGGTAATCTAACTGATCAAATTACAAATCACGAATCAGACTAGGAGATAGATAGATCGATGGAGATAGAATCCAGTGATGTTCAACAAGGACTGAGGTGGGCTGATTTGCCGCCCCAACGGTGGAAGGGTCTGGACTCTCTATACCAAGATTATCTAAGTTCATAAGAAAGGTCCTTCTGATGGGTCCCAGCCAACTTAAAGAGAGAGATTGTAAGAAGAGTGACAAAAAAGATCTATTTTTTTTTTCTTTTTTCTCACCAATGAAACAAAGTAGAGAGGAGAGGTCTCCTCATGCCTCCAAAGGGAGAAGATGAGGAGGGCAAAGGATAATGGTTTACCTATGACACAATAGCAAAGTCGGAGGTCCGACAATATATGGTGACGAGTGGCCGGTCATATAGGTGGCTCACAAGATAAAATCATGTCAAAATAGGAGAGAATAGAGCTCTATTGATCCTAGGTTCTAGCCTGCTCGCCGGTAGATAGGGCTCCAATGCATGGTCATGGTGGAGATGCTGAGAGTCCCAGCGATAAGAGCTAGTGATGGTGATGGTCGAAAGAAGAGAAAGAAAAGAAAATTGGGCTGGGTAAACTACGAAACAAGGGTAATTTATTGTTGGAAGTATGACAATATCACAAGGCAATCCTAGCCGATGACGATGGCCTGATGAAGGGCGAGGTCAGGCGAAGGCAGTGGAACTACTATCAAACTCTGGCAAGGCCCCAATGAGGATAGATTGGTGAGCAGGTCAACTGCCTAACCCAAGAGATTTCACCATAAAATCGAAGGAGGAATCAACGGTGATCTTCGGTGGGCTTAAAGAGGGTGTGGGATCTCTTAAATAAAGATAGAGGTATGGTTTCCTAGCCTTCGAAGGCCTCTGTGAGTTTGAGTCCCACCAGAAGTCATTACGGAAGGCAGGAGTGTCCTATTGCCTCAACACATGCAATGTGTATATGCCGCTTAGCCCAGAGCTCGATTCGTCCTTTGACTAGATAGGGTAATTAAGTGCACCATACCATCACATTGTTTAAGGGTGTTTTACCGTTTTTACCTAAGAAAAGGTCTAGATACGATACTTCAACTTGCTTGCGCTCATCCCATTTTAGTGCTTGAACTAAATAGCACATCCAGACCCTCCAACCATCTTCGAGCATAAGGTGGCCCAACTTAGGATAGATCTCAAAATATATAGTCATAACAGTGTGGATAATATTGTTTAAAAGCACAAAGACTCCTTGATCAGGCTCTAAGAGCTAGACTCGCTAAAAGAGCAATGCAACCCATCCACTATTAAACTCTCAAAAACGATCCATTTTATGGAATTTCTTGATAAAGGAGAAATGCTAGCTCACCATGAGGAGATAATCTGGAAACAAAGTTTCAGAGTTGGATAGCCAAAATATGGTGATAAAAACTTCAACTACTTTCACAAAATTGACAATTGCCATTGCGAGTATAGCCTAATTATCTCTATTGATTAGACCATGTGATAATCAGCGAATTGGTGATATTGCAAAAGAATTCAAAAATTTCTTCTCCAATGGCCACAAAAGCAAGTTGACCCATAAATGGCCACAAAGAAAGGATAGAGAAGTAAAAATTTTATCACATCGATGAGTCGACCCATTAGAATCACAAGCAAACTCTAATCAAACAAGACTCAACCCTAGAAAATAATGAGTTGACCCTTGAATGGCTGCAGCGGAAAGACAGAGAGTAGCAAAACTTAGTCCGTTGAAGAGTTGGCCCCTGAAAACAACGAGTCGACCTCCGAACTGAGAGAGTCGACTCCACAAGTACCACAGGTGAAAGACAGAGCGCAACCAAAGCAACAACATATTTAAAATGACTCCTGAAGATCACAAGTCGACTCTTTAAAATTCTAAGTCGCCCCTCTATGCTTGACAACAGTAATGGCTATTTTTTCTATGAATCATAATGGCTGTTTTCATCTCACAATGGTTCTTTTATCTTATCTAATGGCTAAAAGTGTGTTCCAAGCATTTTCAAAGGATATAAATGCATGGGTACACCCAAAGAATAAGAGAGCTCAAGAGTACAAAAAAAAATCTACTAGAGCAATAAAGAGAAAGCAAAAAAAGAGCACTTCAAAGAGAATATCATTCAAGAGCTTTTATTGCGAGCTGAAAGATCACATTTACAACATCTAAGAGTTGGCAAAACGCCTTCAAGATCAATCAAATTCAACCAACAGAGTCAAGCTCCATTTATTGTTTTGTATTTATTATTTTAAAGTTGTATTTTTATGACTACACTTAATTGTTTCTATAATCTATTGTAATAAGTTTTAGGAACTGAAACCTAAAGAAAGCTCCATCCAAATCTTGAATTAGATTGTGTTGGTCTAGGATAGGATTGGAAAAGGTTTTGGTTGAAATCAATTGGATTGATTGTGAGCCTGAATAAAACAATTGGTGTAGATTTTGGTTGATTGCCTGAAAAAAATAACTGGATTGATTGCGAGTTAGAGTAAAACAATTGGTAAAGATTTTGGTTGATTGCTTGAAAAAAATAATTGAAATAATTATGAGCCTGTGTAAAACAATCATATTGTAATCTTAAAAAAATTATAATAAAATTTTTAAGAAAAAAATATTGGAGAGCGGATGTAGCAGTGCAGAGTTGACACCGAACTACTATAAACTTTGTGTGTTAGCATTGCTTGATCTGTTTGTTTTTATCTTCAGCTTACTTACTTATTAGTTTGCTGCTAAGTTTATATTATTCTATTAAGCACTTATTCTGCTACATTATTAGATAAAGTTTTTGAAAATTTCAATTCAACCCTCCTCTTGGGCTGCATTGCTGGGCAACACTTTTAAGCTATTCTCAAGTCCAAACATAAATTATTAATGGTTAGACATAATCTTTATAAGAAACAATCAACCTCTTGGAGAAGAAAATTCTCAGTTGCTTGCTTATTGGTAAAGCTTACCTTACTATACCTCTCCATGACCAAGCACTCTTGAAGAACCACTGACAACTACTAATAGACCAAGTTGAACAAAAGCTTGTCGGTAGAAAAGGCACCACCTTTTTTGTAGGAGGATGCCCCCTGGTTCATACACGGTTTAGACAATATCAAATGATCTTTTTTGGAGGGGATCATAATCGACATTTGGCAGGTTTTTTCTTGTCAAATGGAAGCAATATTGCAAGCCCAAAAGTGAATGTGGGCTTGGCACCAAAAAATTATAGCAAATGAACCTCACTTTAGCAGGAAAGTAGATATGGAGACTAATTTTGTAGAAGGAGCAGACGTCTTCTCTCCACTGACAAATCTACAAGTTGCTACTTCTCCCTTCTAGAAAGCTGTCATGCAGTGCTCTGGTAGCTTGCTATGTAACTTACAAATTAGATTAGGAAATGTATTCCATCTTATATCTTGGAAAGACCCTTGGTTTCCCTTGGGCATCACCATCACCAATTGCTTCCCTTCCCTATTGATACGGCCTAGATTTGATGCCCACTAAATCCATGCCTGCCAACTCAACTGACCAATAACTGGGTGACACGTGGAGCATGAAATCTATGGTTGAGCAAACCTTTGGGCCAATAACACAGGCGGTTGTAGCTCAGCATGATCACGGCACACTAGATAAGGAAGGGTGTAACCTCATAAGATGGCATATAAGGAAAGAGTATAACAGCTTGTTCGAAGATCACAGACTTGATCGTAACAAACTCTCATCCTCCACTCAATATAAACCAGGCTAGGGGACCCCAGGTAAAGGAACTTCATCTTGCTCTTAGCTTATTGCTCGTATTATTAGATCTCCATTGTTCCACCAAAACTCTGCTTGACTTAAGCATTAGATGGTGCCCTGCTGGACATGTTCGAACAAGGCCTAATTGCTTTTCTTTGTTTGTAGGTTGGATCTTACATCAATATAAATCAAGCCAAGGACCTTCGGTAAAGGAACTTCACCTTGCTCTTAGCTCATTGCTCGTATTGTTAGATCTCCATTCTTCCAACAAAACTCTGCTTGACTTAAACATTAGATGGTGCCCTGCTGATATGTTCCAATATGGCCTAATTGCTTTTCTTTGTTTGCAGGTTGGATCACACATCAATATAAACCAGGCCAGGGGACCCCAGGTAAAGGAACTTCACCTCGCTCTTAGCTCATTGCTCATATTGTTAGATCCCCATTATTCCACCAAAACTCTACTTGACTTAAGCATCAGATGGTGTCTTGCTGGACATGTTCCAACAAGGCCTAATTGTTTTCCTTTGTTTGCAAGTTGGATCTCACATTCCCAACCGAACTCCATCCAAGACGACTAATCTCCTTTCACCAGATCACATATCGAGTCAAGTTTTATATGACAATAAATTGATGCCAAAGAAAGGGTCCAAGACTTACCACAGATCTGAGATCATAACATCAAGGAGGAACAACCACCAACCAAGCTCAATAGAAGTCCAATGGCTCCCATCACAGCTGATAAAGATTCAAGGCCCCTCAGCCAACCTATGGGGTTATCACTTCTAAGTGGTTCAACTTGTTCATGGAACAGGTGTAGGCCCTAATGACAATGTTGCAAAAGTGCCGAGGCAAAGCTACTACTAGCTGACATTACTGAAGGATGTAACCTACTTCATAAGGAGGTGCTATTAGTGCTAGAGGCATGCCAATGTCCATCATTGACCTACGGTGCAGTTAATGCCAATCAGTGTCTCTTGGTCATTCGTCTAGTAGGATATGGACATTGTTGGCCCCTTTTCCACTAGCAACTGAGCAAAGGAGATTTTTGGTCATTACCATCGACTATTTCACTAAGTGGGTCAAAGCCATACCTCCTATCTTAGATCATTGATAAGAATGTCTGAGACTTCATCTGGAGGTCCATCATCTACCGGTTCAGGATCCCTCGAGCCCTAATCACCGACAACGACCAGCAATTCAACAATGTCCAGCTTAGGGAGTTCTGCATCAAGCTCAACATCTGCCATCAGCTCACCTTGATTGTCCATCTACAAGCCAACGAAGAGGCTGTAGTAACTAACCAAACTATTTTGCAAGACTTGTAGACCAAGTTCAACCAAGCTAAGGGCCTCTAGGTGGATGAGCTGCCCAATATCCTTTGGGCCTACCACACTACTCATTGGACTCTGACCGGAGAAATGCCCTTCAACCTCACCTTTGGCATGGAGGCGTTCATACCTATGAAAATTGGCCTGCTTTCTCACCGAGTGGAGACATGCAACAAGTAGAGGAACATTGACGTTCTCTATACAAACCTTGACCTACTTGAAGAAGCTAGGGAGCAAGCTTGAATTAGGATGGTAGCCTACCAGCAATGAGTAGCCTAGTATTACAACTCCCAAGTCAAAGAAAGCTATTCTGACCTAGAGACCATGTGCTAAAACAAATGAGGTAACAAGACAAAGAAAACACGGAAAGCTTGCATCGAACTACGAGGGGTCGAATTGAGTGACAAAAGTTGTCCGTCTCGGCACATACCAACATGAAAGACTTGATGGGATACCCTAACCCCAGACCTAAAACTCTGATAATCTTTGAGTGTATTATCAGTAAGAGTTATAATCTTTAATTTTGTACTTCTTAATTATTGATAATCAATAAAGCTTGTTTCAGTTTTTCTCCAAATGTTATCAGAGTACTACAGGTTGGAGGTGTCACTCAAAGACCACCAACCATGAATTAGAAGTGCTATAAATCAAACAAGTCTCTCAAAGATCTCCAATCATTAGTTTTGCAGATCAAATGCATCTCTCAAAGACCACCAACCGCAAGTTGGATATGTCTCTTAAAGACCGTTGGTGGACCACATCCAAGTGTCGCAGGTCGCACGAGCCTCCCAATAGCTACCAATCTACAAGCCTATGAGGCTAGGGAGTGAACCTGAAAGAACATACCCTACTCTTCTGATGAAGATAACCCAGAAGTGACTAGGACCTCCATTCCACTAGCCAAGAGCCGATGAAAAGTTCTCGTAAAAACTAGACTCAAAGGTATTCCGATTAAGCTCAGCCGATTCAGACATTCACGAAACGACCTCAGCTACTTAGCAAAAGAACATTCACTCAATGCAAACACTAGCAAGGTATGAACAAAAGAAATTACTTTTATTAATGATTTCAATTACCTGACAAAATTGGCCCAGTAGCCGAGCAGTCTTACTAAACCATACGAAAACACCAGGAAAGGTCAAGCTAGAATGCTACAGTCATATAAGGTCGGCGACTCTGGAGAAAGTCGAACTAGCCATACTATAGTTTTACGAGGTTGCCAACTCTGGAAAGGTCACCGGGCTACTTCCAGATGTTGGTCAACATTGGCCCTAGTCCCGCTTTGCCCTAGTGTGAGGAGGGAGACAACAGTATGGCAAGGAATTAATGCTGCTTCCAGAGATGGTCAAACCAAACTAGATATCCCTAGACAAGTCCAACCAGTTCATCCATTGGGTTGCTTGGCTACTTCCTTTACCCGAGCTAAAGAGAATAGCTTGGGCTTGAAAGTTAGAGGCAAGTGATACAGCCCAAATTTGACACCCACTAAAATCATACTTGCCAGTTCGGTCAGCCAATGGTTGGGTAACACATGTAATGCAGAATCAACAGCTGAGCGAACCTCCAAGCGAGTAGTGCAGACAATTACAGTTTGGTGTGATCTCCAAATACTAGATAAGAAAGAGTGTAACCGTCCAAGGTGGCAAATCAGGAAAGAGTATAACAACTCGTTCGATTATCATGCAACCAGATCGCAACGGACACTCACCATCCTTTCTATATATACTAGGCTAACGAACCCTAGGTAAAGGAATTTCACTTTGCTCTTAGCTCATTGCTCGTATTCTCAGATCTTCGTTGTTCCACCAAAACTATCTGACTTAAGCATTAGAGGATCCTCCGTTGGATGCATTCCGGCAACTCCTAATTGCAGGTTGGATCTCGCATTATACAATCCAACTCTAGCTGATTTGGCCAATCGCTGTTCGTCAAAGCATCTTTGTTAAGTCAGATTTTGAACAGCAACACATACAGCAAGCATCACCTTTCAAAAGTATAAGGGCAAATCATGGACTAAAGCATCACCTTGCAGATCTCGCCAATGCACCATTGGAGCTAAAAACTCAGAATGAACACTTAAAATTGCTGTATATGCTTGACACCAGCAACATGGAGAGCCATATAGCAACTCCTGGAAATGGAATACAAAAAAGTTTACCATGAAATCGTATTGCAAAATCTTAAAATTCAGGGGACTACTGCTCGGCACGGCCAATCTGGAAATTACAATTACCACAGAAAGTCATCTTTATCACCTAGCTAGCTATCCAGGAAGGTCTCTTACTGCTAAGAATATAGCAAAGCGCGGATGGACTGAAGTAGACCTGTGTGCCTGCTGCAGTGCAGCTGATCTAGAAACGCATGCACATGTTTTCCTCGATAGTACTTTCTCCAGACAAGTTTGGAGAACTATCAACGGACGTCTTAATTTTGATGATAAGCCACTAGATACCGAACACCTCCAGGGCGACGCAGCCGGGACTTCAAATTGTTACGAACTTCTCTTGCCTTCCCAATGCTTTGGACGCCGTGGAAGAAACATAACAGCCATTTTTACAACCACTTGGCAGCCAAAGATATTCCAACAACGATTGCAACAACCATTGCAATTTTTCACAGGTGGTGCAAACATCTTAGCGACTGTGAAGCTTGGGCTGCATCCCAATTTCTTATCTAAGCTGTAACCCGTTCTTCTGCTTGTACCTTCTTTTATCCCTTTTTCTTCTTCTTTTTCCCTACTTTATTTTGTTTCCCTCTAATTCCATCTACTTAATGACATATTTGTCAGCTGGGCTTTGCCTCTCTTTTTAGGGAGAGAGAGAAAGAAAGAGACGATTAGCTTCTTGAATAGTATATTGCAGCAAGAAGTTCCTTAGCACGCTCAAGTTTCTATTATTATTGCAACAAATTTGTCTTCTCGTCATACAAACGAGCTAATGGTATAGCCTCCATCAAAGTTTTCAGCTTTTGAGGCTCCCTTCACTTCCTAATCTATTGCTTCATGTCTTGATGCCAAGTCCTGACTCCAAAGAATATAAAATACCATGGCAATCATTTTGGACCTGGTGCTAGATGCGTTAATATAGGCTCTCTAATATATATATATATATATATATGAAGAGAGAGAGAGAGAGAGAGAGAGAGAGAGAGAGAGAGAGAGAGAGAGAGAAGATGGTAAGGCAGACCTATTCAATTAGTACGTAAAACTTATCCACTTAATAATCCTTTTATTACTAAACAGATCATGATTAAGATTTGTTTACAAGCTGATAACTTTCCACAATTCTAATCTAAGAGGGCCTTGGTAGAAACAAACCACTTATTCTCACGTTTCTACCAAATAACCATGAGAAGGATCAATAGCCACAAGAGCCATTTAGTTTGGTATGTGATGCCATGTTTAGTTCACAAGTTCAACATAAAGCATGCACTGATGCCTGTAGACTTGGTCATTTAAGAGACCATTTGCTTGTTGTACATCAAAAATCCATGTCTTGCTCTCATACAGATAACTACAAACTTTCCTTTTTTCTGTCCAGGATAAGACTACAAATAATAAGAAAATTATCAATGTGCAAATCCAGAGAAAAATTCATTCGCAAAGAAATTGCAAATTCATCGTCATGATCATCGTCATCATCACAAGCAAACAGCAAGTTGACAACAAATACTAGCGAAGTACAAGTCATGTCTTTATAGCTCAACCAATCCAAAGTAGTTTATCATGTGTCATGGTCTACAATACTCATGCACTGCAACAGAATGCTTAGTACCGACATCCTAGGGTTCGGTAGTTAAGGTCCGAATATATTGATAAACATTAACACCATCCACTGTTCTCAATATACTCTAATAATTGTCACATTGATAGTCTCATATTTTCCTTTAGCTTGTATTTTCCGGCATCTCAGTAAATTTAATCTTGATGTATAACATACTGCATTGCTTATGAATAATAAATGTAACATGTTTAAAGCCTAGTCTATACAATAGCTACCTGAAAGGAAAACATAAAAAAGACCATAGAACACGCACCTCCACTAACCAGGACTTGCCTAACTTCCCCATTAATAGTACAAATAAAAAAGAAATGTGACAACATTGAAAGATTCCCCATTTCATTACCTATCCTGCTCTGTTCCAACCACTAATGCTGGCTTGATCTAAAAGGTAACTACTGTATTGAAGCTTTCAGACCACCATGACAATAATATTGGTAGGATGCAGAAAGCTACAGATTGCCCAGAAGGCTTTGTCTCTGATGGGGTAATTGTAATCCTAATAGGATCCTGTTAGAACTCCTGTGCACTGAAATCAGCCTTGGTTGGATAGTCGAGGCCCTGAAGTGCTGGTGTCTTTCTCAAATCCTCTTCTGAATATGCAGGGATGAACCAGTATCTCTTGTCAGTTCCAAATACCTGATACAAAATTAATATTAGACAAGGTGACTGTATCGATTAAGTTTATATCACATCCATATCTCAAGAAAATGAGATAAAAAGCATATACGGTAACTAAGGAAAACCTGAAAGATGAAGCAGACTCTACCAATTTCCACAACCATTACTCATGCATGATTGACATCTGAGCCTTAACCCTCTTAGTACTAAATCTTTGAGATTTGTTTAACATCTCCAATACAGGTAGGCAGATATCAAGTATTTAGCAAGCATGAGATGAAAGCAGAGTAGGAAATATTATCAACTCAAAGTCCATGAAAGGAAAAGAGGAGGAGAAGAGGGGGAAAAGCCCAAACCTGCTCAAAGTTCTTTTTTCGGCCCAGATCGTACTTCCATTTTGGAGTTGTTTTCTTCTCATATGCCTGTTCATAAAATATTAAAGTAAATAAAGATTGAATTTAACTGATATTAATGAAATAAGTAACAACATACCACCAGACACTTGCCTCAATAGTAGTTGTGTTACCAGCCACCAACGAAATATGCATTATCAGAAAACCGAGAACACTTAATGCAAAAGCCAAGTTCAACACTAGACAAAAGGGAAGCGAGGTTCAGAACATAGCTTTCAATGTTCATGATTAACCCAGAGGAACATACTAACCAAATGTGAGAAAAGTAGTCGCAAGCGTTCCAGGTGTTCCAGGTATCTCCGCATCACTAAAGAAAGTAATAAAATTTTGCAACAGCAACAGGGTAACAAGAGTTGTCTCAAGAAATGTGTAAAACTGTATGCACAAAACCAAAGGGCATGGTTGGATGTCAGAATCAATGACATAATGCACTTTAAGAGCCAAGAAAAATATTTTGCATAGTTTTGTAACATTGATAGAAGATTGGAGACTGCCCAGATAAACTGACCTGAAATCATTGCATAGGATGCTATTTGTTGTAAATAATGTAATGAACCACAGTAAGGATTCATAATGTCTTATTTTTAGGAATTTGATATTTATTTCTACTAGTTGAACACAGCAGGCAATCATTAATGTATTAATCTTTGGGTCGAACTATTTAGCAACACTCTTTATTCAAGATTTTGGGTTTTAAACAAACCCCCAAGACCAGCCTCAACTTTGGAAAATTTTGCTCATCATCAATTTGATGAGCTGCTTCATCGAGTGTCCACCTCCTGTACCAAACCAGGAATTTTCCATGGTTGCTTGTAATGGGCTAAGCAGGATAGTTCGCCCTGTCGGTTAATTGAATGGACTTGTAATAGGACTTACTAGCTTGACCCTCCTTTCTCTCTCCCCCTCTAGTAAGTCCCATCACAAGCCCATTCTTGCCAATATGCCCTCCCGTATTGGTTCAGCAAACCTTGCATATAACAAAGCATGGAAATAAACTCAAGAAGCTAAGTATGGTTCTAAAGAAGATCAAGAAACCATGGATATCGATCCAAGATATGGATACCAGTCCAAGATATGGACATATCAATATGTCGATTGTTTTTTTTTTCTTTTTTAAGGAGCATGATATGGCTGGCATAGCACGATAATAAATATACAATGTTGAGGTACTAAGAAAAAATTCACAAAGCATGATAGGCTATCACAATGACATTATTCATACTTCATAAAGTAACGTCACAAAATCACAAACTAATCATATATCATAGAAAGCCAAACTCATCAAAATAATAAACAAATAAGGGGAACTTAACACCAAATGTTTTGTTTGATTGTCATTTTACATTTAGTCCTTACATAGTTAGCATTTTGTATTTAGTCCCTCTGCACATGGTTAGGCCAACATTTTGCACACAGTTGCACCAGTTTTTGTACTACGTAATATATGTTTTGGACACAATTATCAGTGTGAACAAGGCCAGGGACTACCAAAATTTTCAGTTAACAAAAAATAAACATAAAATGGCAATCAATCCAAGGGGCAGACCTTTACACAAAAAGAAATTTTTTTCCCTCATCTTGAGAGTTAGCCGGGGAGTATCACAAGCATATCCATGAATAAGTGGGAGCTTTTAAAAATTTTAAATTAGACGACACTTTAAATAAGTAATGCATATCGTGGTTGTATCCAACGCAGAATGAAATTTGTAGTTGTGATTTTGAGAAGCAAATTCATCAAATTGTCATCTTCCAAGCTAGTTTTCAACTTTTCATGAGAGAACTCCCCAAATCTGAGTCAAGCACAAAAAAATCAATATATAAAAAAAGAAAATCATAAAGAATGAAGTAAATAATAATGTGATGGTGACTCTTCAAGCATTGGAGGTCAATGTCATGAAGATAAGCATTATACATCAAGCACATGGGTTCTCCAATGTGTAGTCCAGTGTGTTTTAGAATAATTCAAAGCAAAATTCCTGTGGGAAGTTCTTAAGAATTTAAGCCTCTGCGGCATATTAAAGACTACACTAAAGTGCTTAATTACAAGCCCAACAACCAATAGCTATTGAAGATACTAGCTATTGAAGATACTAGCTATTGAAGATAGCTAGCCATTGAAGATAGTTAGCCATTGAAGAAAAAGAAGATAATGAGCCAACTCCTATTTGCTCAACTCCGCTGGACTCTGATCAGACTAATTTGTGCCCAATTCAGTCATGAAATGAACCATTTGAGTCCAAAAACCCTAACCCAATCTAGATGTGCTTATTGGATAATTGAAATCAAAATCACCTACTTATCGCATTAACATGGTCCATTTTGGTTTGGGTTATGTGGGGTATCTTTGCTAGTTGCCTACGAGGAAAAAAAAGAAGCATAAAAACAGGGCTTTCTAGAAAAGTCCCTACAATAATGTAGGAGTGAAAAGGATTTCCCATCTCTGTTTACTTGTTCTCAAGCCCTAGCCATCCAAGTCACTTTAAAGGTGCATTTGAGGTTCTCCAATGGCAAGATTTTACCACATTGGAAACAATTAAATTTCTACATATACGAGGGTGGATCAAGAAGGGAGGTTGCTATGGTGGCTGGTATGCCAAACAAAATACAAGAGATAAACTCTCCATGATCAACCTTCAAATCTCTCATCTTGATAGCAAATTATTTGGTCACCTTTGTATCTATGGGTAGGCCCACGATGCATGAACCATGTCACTCTTTGGTATCTCACTATCTTGTCTTTTCTCTTTCCTTTCATTTTTCTCCATATATTTTTGTAATCTTGGGCATGGATTATATCTAGAATTTCGCCACCTTGACATTTTAGGTGATCTAGCTCCTAATAATTTAACAATGCCTTCAATGCTATATATAGTATTAAACAAGATTCGCCGTCTCGGTGCCGGATCCCATACCGATGCCACACTAGCACAGTGTTGGTACAATACAGTACGAATTTTTTTTGACGTACCAAGTGTTGGTATGCCACTCATACTGGGTACCGATACCGAACCAGTACGTTACGGTATGCCCCGTACCATCCGGTCCCAGCCGGTATGGTATACCATGGTATCAAAGCTTCAAGGTTATACATAAAGTGTTTGACAAATTTCTATGACAACACCAAGTTGGTTTTAGTAAAGAAGTTTGGAGGAAGAATTTTGTAGGTTTTGAAAATAAAATTCATGATTTGCTAGTAGACCAAGGTCAATGAAGGGCACTACTTAGGACGGACAGAAGGTCTGCATTGATGACCCAAAATGAAAGTATAAGTTGGATAAGAAAGCATTATCCACAATTAACCTGTACTTGATAGATGAGGTTCTAACAAACAGTGTTGGAGAGAATATGACAATTTTCATGAAAAGCAACATAACTTGTGGTAAACAAAGTCCACCATCTATTGCATCTTCATGCAAAGATTGTACTGTTTAAAGATGAAATCACCAAAATCTCCAAGCACTTGAATAGAAACAACATCATTTGACAACTTAAAAGCATTGGAGAGAACGAAAAAAGATGTAAGGCAGCTATGCACATAGCCAAAGTTTTACAACACTTTAATTACAAGCATATGCCACAAATAAAAGGGTTATCTTGATATGGACCCATGTTAACCAACCTGAACTGGGCGATCGGTGTGTACCGAACGACCGACACCATATCGGAATAGTTCGGTTTACTGGGACAAATCAGTTTATATAACCTCTCCCACACCCCACCAGCTTTGATGGTTCGAGAGCCTTTGAGAGCTCCCCACGGACTTATGCACTCGCTCCTTCTTCCTCCACTTTGACGTCACGACATGAACCAATGTCATCACCCTCAAGGTAAGCCTCCTCCCTCGCTCTCCCTCTCCCCCTCTCTCCCTCTTTCCCTATCTCTATTTTCCTCCCTCTCCTTCTCCCTCTCCCTCCTCTCTACAAGCCCCCCTCTCCCCCCCTCCCCACTCCCTCACTCTCTTCCTCCGTCTCCTCCCTCAATAAGCCCCTCCCTCCCTCCCACCCTCTCCCTCCACATGGTTCGATATGCCCCGGCTAGGTAGGATATGTAGTGGTACCATACCAAACTAATTGCCAGCCAATACGAGCCCCGATATCGGTCTGCAAACCTTGATATGGACACATGTTTCAATAAATTTCTTGCAAATAAACTCCAAAATAAATGCATCTTTTGGAAGTTCATGAAAATTCAGAACAAAATATCTCATAACATGGGACTGTTCAAAAGAAGGTTCATAAAGGAATTGTTTAAACAATTCCAAGTCTACATCAACGTGAAGAGGCCAAAAAGAAAAGAGTGCTTGTTGGTATTATGGCAAAACCAAGCATTTGAAGAAAGATTACTTGAATAGGAAACATTTTAGTTTAGAAAGCCAAGGTAATCAAGCAAAGGAAATAAAAGCATAAAATTAAAAAAAAAAAGTGCACCAAGTTGAAGGATCTGCATTATGATTCATTGATGATGAATCTTTATGCTAGGTTCTAGTTTGACATTTCATCAAAACTAGATTCTTGATAGCAGCAAAGCCCCTTGCACATGCCCATGTCTTACTTAGTTCAGCATGTTCAATTTTGATGGAGCATAACTAGACAAATGAGATAGTTGGAGTTGGTAAGTTATTCTTGGGGATGTTTAGTGGAATGATGTGAGAAGTGAAAATGTTCCACAAGTGTCTCATTTGAAGAAGAGCTTGATTTCACTTGTTAATTGAATAATGAAAGAAACAATGTTATGTTCGGTAATGAAAGCAAGATTCACTGAACCAGTACTGGAACCGTACTGATCGGTGGGTGGTACGGTACGATACAAATCTATGCTATACCGTTCCGACATTTCAGGCTCTTTTTTTATTTTCAAATTTTGAACTAAAATTGGCAGACCATTCGCCAAGTTCACTAAAGGAAAGTTGGCATATGATTTGCCAACTTCAATTCAAAAGTTAAAAAATAAAAGAGTTCGAAACCAAGGATCGCAATTGCGGTCCTTTGCTTTGTTCCTATCTCCCCATTCCACTTTCCTCTTCCGAAACGAAGATGATAGGGACCAGTTCAAAACGAAGATAGCGGTGTCAAGGAGACCACATGGGGAAGAGGGAAGAGGAAAAGAGAGGGAGGGAGGGGGAGAGAGAGAGAGAGGGAGTTAGGGGAAGCTAGAGAGAGGGAAGGAGGGGAGAGAGGAAGAGAGAGAGGGAGGGGAGAGAGGAAGAGAGAGAGGGAGCTTACTTGAGAGCGATGTGTGTAGGTATCGGTCAGTAAGGGGAAGGCAAGCACGAGGAGACATCGGGGACGAAGAAATGAAGCAAAAAAACCTCGAACCGCCTTTTATGCCATTTCGATATGGCGAACCATCCCGATTAGGGACTGATTCAGTTCGGTACACCCCAAATCACATAGTTTGGAACAGTTCGGCAAACCATGAATGAAAGAGTCAAAAAAGAAACTAGAATGCAATGGGAATGGAAGATACGAACTCAGAATCATCTTTCCTATTCCACTGTTTAGGCAAAATAAAGGAAGAAAAGGGAAACAAACAGCAAATTCCATTGTTACATTTAATTTAGAAAATTAACTTTTAAAATATATAATAGTGTATTATTTTATGAATGGGCTTGAATAGTGATTTCCTAAACTCTAACAACATATTCTTAACTAAGCAATAGAACTCAATTTAGAAAAATGACCATTATAATTATTTCGGAGGCCTCCCATCATATTATATAATATTATATTAATGCAACCGTTATAATGCTCAATGTAAATTTTATCATATTTTAAGTATTCATCCTAATAAAATAATACTTCCTAAGATTCATATGGTAATTAATCATTTATTGCCATTCCTGTACCATAAATGCCACAAATTGGTTCTACAATTGTATATCACTCATTGTCATTTTTTACTAAGAGCACGTAACAAAACATCATTCTTTCTCATTTAAGGGTATGGCGATTCCAAGATAATTGTGATTCCATCACATGTGCAAATCAGACAATAGAATGAGAGGAAAGTTAGAATTCCCATCCCACTCCAACCCTAATTCCATAAACTAATTGCAAAGCAAGTTCACCGAAAAAGATCTCCAAGGTGCATTGATATTGCCAAGGTTACAAACAAGCGGATAGGGGAAGATCAAGTCAATCTTGATATAATCCAATATTCTAAATAGTTGATCCAAATAAACCTAACCAAAGATCTTGACTAGTCAATTGAAACTACCCCATCCTAACCCAGAATAGATAGGGGTAAACATCCTAGCTACCCATCCTTTTCCTTATATTTCTCTTAACTCTTGTTTCCTATCTCTTCTTGTACATTCTTTTGCCTTTAATAAACTGGGTGGCGTTGCCTCCCTTTAACAAAAAAAAAAAAGTTTGCAGTGCTACACTCTAGTTGTATGTTACATTTGCCGAACCAGTCAGTAGTGGGGAATACCGACCATGTCGTACCAAACCGGCATGCAATACAGGTGTACCAACACTCGGTACGCCAAACTGGCTCCCGTACCAAATGTACGGGCACAGTAATATGATGGTACTGATATGGGGTCCGGTACCAAAACGACGAATCTTGATTGCATGCACTAGCAATAGCAAAGAAGGCCTCCTTTGGTTGGATGGTACTCAGCTCTTCATTAGAATAGAGACTTGACCAAAGGGGATGCAAAAGCCATGGCCTTCACCTCCCAGTTATTTGGCTCTATGGAGGGATAGCAATAGCATATCTCAACTAGCAAAGCATTAATAACAGCGAAAGCATCACGAAATGGGGGCATAGTGCTTGATTGTTAAAAAGTGACAAGATGCATATGGTACTTGACTTGTGGAGCAAAACAATGACAAAGCAAATGGGTGCCTACTTTTGCACTCTCTAGGTCTGCATGAGTGCAGCTTATAGGTGTGTTTGAGCATTATTGTTAACTCAATGATAAGTTGCTCATGGTTACACCAAAGGTATTACAAGAATTCAGACTTGCTTCCATCGCATACTTGAATAATTTCACCTAGCACACAAAAAGATATTAAAGAGATCTAATAACAAGAGAAAGCTAAGACTCTTCACAGCAAAAAGAGCTATCCACTAGATTATTCCCCACTGAGAGTTCACATCTTCTTATTTCCATCCTTTTTATAATCCCTTCCCTATCTTTTCTCCATTAAAACCTTTATCATAACTTTCGCCTTCTACTTGTCTCTTTATCCCATATCCTTAAGTTTTGTTGATTGTCCTAGCATTTCTAAAATATAACATAGTTACTTCTTTTGCATAATGCCATCTTGTAACAATTAGTTCAAATTTCTCTGTTTATTTGATTCTTGTCTTTCTGTTTGAAGATGAAGATGGACTGCCTAAGTCAGTAGGTAGCTGCCTAAGCAACTTGGTGGTTGCCTATTCCCTAGGCGACGTATAGGGTTCCTACAGACTAGAGATTATATATCCTCTTTGACAACCTTGTAACTAAATTGGGGGCATGATTTAGGAAAAGAAGCTTCAAATCTTCGAATATCAGTTGAATTTTATATGGAAAGGTTAAAACTAGTGAATTGCAGGTGCATTGGTTAAAAATGATAATATAGAGATTATTAATCGAATGGTAGGCTTTTGACATGACTATGGTAAGAAATGAGATTATGAGAATATGCATAAATTATATCATTCACGTAATTTATATTAGTTTTGGAAGTTTGGATAGAATAGTGAATTGTAAACCTCTCTCTACCTTTCTCTCTCCCCCGTGTGTGTGTTTATTATGTCAAAAACACACCCACAAACGTAAAAGAACACAAGATTGATACCAATAAAGGTAAAAACAGAGTTATTCAATTTAATGATCTCTAGTCAAGCCTTCTAATAGATAGCAGATGTCCCAACTTGTGTCAAACACATGTGCCAAGCATTTGGTATTGAAGGGAAGTGCTGCGTGTGCACAGTGCATGCAATTGACAAATAGGTTTTAACTATATTATGCTCATTTCATCATAATCAGACAATAGTCACATCTAATATGACTTATAGAGTCATTCAGAAGCTCAAAGTAGTAATAATAACTAAATCAAATGACAAAAATAAATGCTCCCCTTTGATAAGGATAGGTAGTTCTACTCAAGTATCCACTTGGCCAATATATCAGTATGTATCTACATCAAGCACCAATCGATATGATATGTTTAAAATCTCAGCCATTGTTAATTGCAACAGTAAAACCATTATATCCCAAGATATGGCTAGCGCATTGTCGATTTATTTCCCAAAATATTTGTCATCTTTCTTTTATTTCCTTAAATGGGTTTTTCTAATAAATAAATGTCAAAATCAATGCCTTAAAAATAGTAAATAATTTTGGTTTTACTATATCAGCTGAGATATCAATATGTCGGTTCATACAATTTGGCTGATTTCTTGGAATATCTACATTGTTTCCAAAATTACCTCACCTTCTCAACAACCAAGATCTTAGCATTTCAAAACTTAGGTTCTATACAAGAATTGTATCATGAAATTTCACTCACTGACATAAACAGAGTTATGACTGTAATTCTGGGCATTCATTATCAAATTGGCAGCCACAGTTCTCAAATAAAAACAGAAGAAGAAATGTTATGAAAAAGGAAGACCAATTTGATATAAATCACTTACCAGAAAGAGAAGAAAGAACTTATAATTTAGAGCCCCAACACAATTTACAACCCACACACAATGGTGGTCCATTTTCAATATGCATCGCCCACCTAAAATTAAGAATGTAGATCAAAAGGAGTCACAGGAAAGAGAAGGAGACAAACAGGAGACTCTTCCTAAGTAAAATACTACAAGCATTTGTAATCCATAAATGTATGAGCTCACAAACAGAACAGTGATGACAACGAGGTGGTTTCAACTGGTTGCACTTCCGGCAGTATCTGATCCTTGGACTTCCTGAGTCTGCAAGATTAACCGATTGCTGAAAACTTAGACTCTGATTACCAAATTCCAAGCCATTTAATGGAGCTTCTTCACCCCTCTCCTCATCCACAGTAGGCTTCCAATTTGGTGGAATGCTGCCAGGGTCTGTCAGGACTACAGAAAAGTAGCTCCACAGAAGCATCACCAACTGCAAAGCCAAAACCCAGAAAAAGTTTTTAGATCTCCACTTCCCTTTTCTTCATTCTATTTTTAACTATCCTTCCATTTGTGTCAGTTTTTATTTGCTTCAAGAAGTAAAATTCCAGCATACAAAAAGTACTTTCTCCTTTTAAAAACAAGCAATCACCAAAAGGCAGAACCTTAAACGAACCAATGTTTGGCATTATTCTAAATTGATATATGAATTATTTCCTGCAATGAAGATTGCTATATGAGGAAAGATCATTTGCTTTCTCAGAATACTAAATAAGTATTAATTATCCAATTCAGCAAATGCAGATCCTTCTTTAATAACTAAATAATACTTCTATCCATCACTGCTCCATTCCCCACTGAGTTCCCCGGCAGTCGGAAATCAATCAATACATTGGTTATGCCAGTGTCACCAAGTGGTTAAGCCATTCACTGGGAGAAAACAGCATGAACACCGAATGCAAAACTCTACTAACTAAAAGTTCATATTTACTTGTACCCAAAACATTCATAAAAGCAAACAGAAAAAAGAAAAAAAACAAGAGAGATCAAACCATGCAACAAATTAATTAGGCAGAAAGCAGACATTTTTCTCACTTACAAACCCCAATTCTAATTTGTTTTCTTTAAAGGTAAATTCACGCTCAAACGCAACGTTTTCACATCAGACAACGTAATTTTTCAACAGTCTGACATCAAATTAGGTTTTTTTGGATCTATTCAGCTCAAACCAACGGATTGGAAATAAAAATAAGATGACGAGGGTAGAAAGGATTACCAGGAGATGGAATAGGAGCAAGGCAGCAAGGGCGCAGAGGGATTCGAGGCCGCCAGCATTGAGGACGGCGGGGCCGTAGTTGGTGACGACGACGGCGTAGTAGGTGACGCCGACGATGCCGAGGACGATCAAGATCATGACAGAGCCCAGCCCCCGAAGGGAAGTGCAGAACCTGAACACGTTCCACGCCATCACCGTCTCCGATCTTTGCATCACGGCCGCACGAGAGAGAAATCCTAGATGGGAAATTGGGGAGAATGAGGAGAAAATTCTTCCCCCTTGGCTAATTGTTCATCGCTCCTTCCCTCCTCCCTCTTCTCTCTTCGTTTGGCTTCTCTTGTGTTCTATTCTAGTTGCAGGTTTAGAGGAAGAGCTGGGGAGGGGAGGAGGGGAGGGGAGGAATATCGGCACCCGGGGATGGAAGAAGGGATTTGCTTTTATATTTCTTTATTCTTCTAACAATTTTTTGTGGGTCTTATCACTAGAAGTAGATGCCTTTATTTCTTCAATGATAATATTTTATGAAGACTTCAGAAGGTCATAGTGCTCGGCTTACGGGTGCAATTGGACCAAGAACTGGTCCGGTCTAGGGGGTTGCATATTGGAAAGCAACTTGGGCCGGCTTGACCTAAACTCAATCCAACCTTCCTATAGTGAGAGTTGGTTTAGGCTGACATCTGGCTTGCCTTGAGCTTGGGTTGGAAAAAAGGGCAGCCTATTCAAGTTGTGCTAGGTTGGGTTCTTTTGGGTTGACTTTGGATGACCTTACCCTACTATAATATAGCACCTTAACCAATCCAGTTGGAGTCTAACTTACCTGGTAGAGCTTTTAAGAAATAAAAACCAAACTAAAGATCCTAACCAATCTAACCTGAACTTTGCATGAGCCAATCTAGTCTCATTTGATGTAACCTAAGCCAACTCAAATTATGTTTTGGTTAAAAGTTTTGGAGTTGGGGATGGGATTGAGTTTTGAAAGTGTGTACACTCCCATCTCAACAACTTAGCTGGCGGCTATAAGCAAGCGCCATGTGGATGATGTTAGGACTTAAAATAGGTGAAAGACATATGACACTTGCTAAACTTCGTAGAGTTTAGCTAGGGCCGGCCCGACCTTTAGGAGAGATAGGTGGTTGCCTAAAGCCTCGGGCCAAAGAAAGGCCCCGCATTCCCGGCCCAAGCTTCCAGAACTATTCTTCATCCTTAAAATACCTCTAATATTTTAAAGTTTCTATTACAATAAAATAGGTGACCAATGCCATTTCAAGAGTTAGAGAGGGTATTTAATAATTTCAACGAACACCAGGATACGTGGAGC
The DNA here is from genome assembly GCF_051530095.1 of Phoenix dactylifera. Taxonomy (NCBI): domain Eukaryota; kingdom Viridiplantae; phylum Streptophyta; class Magnoliopsida; order Arecales; family Arecaceae; genus Phoenix; species Phoenix dactylifera. Next base: position 9,882,545 of record NC_143195.1, read on the forward strand.
AGTAGGCCTTTGCCATGTAAGAAGAGAAGCAAACCCTAATCCTAGATCTCATATGCCGTCATTCGCGGAGGCTCCTCCCGGCGATCCAAAGGCCGGGGAGAAGATCTTCAAGACCAAGTACGCCCAGTGCCACACCGTCGAAAAGGAAGCCGGCCACAAGCAAGGTGAACCTCTCAGAGTTAGAAGAACTAAGGTGGTGATGTTGCCAACACTCGAAAGGAAGGGATCGGGCAGATCCAAGCACAAGCAAGGTAAGTATTGTGGGATTGATGCCTTTCTTGTGCTCTCACCGTGATTTGGGATTTAAAGTGCTCATCTCTGAGGCCCTTGCCAGGATTTTCCGCTTTGATTCGAAAGGTAAACACCATATAATATGATGTCTCTTGTATTTTTTGATGATATAATCAAAGATTTCTAAGTTTTGGTTGGTCTTGAGTGGGATCTTGGAGAATTTGTGCATTTTTTTGGACAAAATCATAGTAGATCTATGTTGCCCAAGGTGACAACCCAAGAGAGGGGGTGAATTCGATTTTCTAAAAATTATGTTCCCTAATTTTTACTTTGAATTGAATGCAGCGGAATGATAAGATGTTATTTACTTAAGCTCTAGGCAATTACAAGTAAAGTAGTGGAAAATTAAGCTAGAGCAATTATACTATGGCTTTAGGGTGCAATTGATCTAAAATTAACTTATAGTTGTATGATCAATTTTAATCTATGTGTATGGTAAAAATGGAGAGGAAGCTAAGCAAATTCTAAACAATCACTTAGAACTCTATAGAAAACAAAGCTAGAGATACTACACAATCAAGTATGAATGTAAGGCATGAAATACAAGAGATAAGGCATCACAAATACAAAGATGTATAGTGGTTCGGTGCACCCCAGCACCTACATCCACTCCCCAAGACCTCTTGGGAATTTCATTATAATCCCTCAGATTACAGCCGGTTGTTTTACAAGCTCACAATCCAACTTGTTGTTTTGCGAGATCACAACGAACTCGGTCGGTTTTCACAGGCTCACCGACTAGAACCAACCGATTGTTTTTCCGGGTTCACAATCAAACCCAGTTGGTTTTTCCAAAGGCTCACCAACCACAACCTTATAACGATTGTTTTCCGGGTTCACAATCAACCCAGTTGGTTTTTCCAAAGGCTCACCAACCATAACCTTACAACGTTGGTTTTTCCTTCGGCTCACCAACAAACCTTAACCCCTTGATTCAATCCCTTGATTGAATCAAGTTACAAGATATTAGAACAAGAATTTAAAACAAATACAAGCTTCTTAGCTAAGCAAATATAGCAATGTAAACAAGTAGAGTAAAGAGAAGCCCTCAAATAAGTTTTGAAGATGAAGGAACTTGGCTTCTTCTTTTCTTGACCCTCTTCTGATTTGGCACGAGGTAGAGGATCACTGAGGCAGCGCACAGTTGGAGAGGAAGCTTTGGGATTCACTTGGATGCTCTTTTTCTCTCTATTTTGCTTTGAATGTCCCTTTTGTGCTTTTGGAAGATTTTTCTTTGAGATCTCTTTCCTAAGTATTCTCTCCCACTTCCATAACTTCTTCCCTAGCTCTCCTCTTGATTTTATAGCTTTTGATGGCTTAGGAACAACAATCTAGCCGTTAGAGACAAAAATAGAGCCGTTGGAGTCAAGAAAAAACTAGCCGTTACGCCTCCCAGCGTGCTGGAGTCGACTCGGCTGAAGTAGGAGTCAACTCGGCTGAAACAGGAGTCGACTTGTGAATAGTAGTCTGTCGGCACTGTAGCTGGGAGTCGACTCCGCACTGTAGCGCTGATGTAGGAGTCGACTCGAGCACTGTAGCGCTGAAAATCAACTCTCTGTCTTTTTGTCTATTCTCAGTCGGAGTCGACTCGCAGAGTCCCGGAGTCGACTCGAGCACTGTTCCTTGAAACTCCAGAGTGCCAGAGTCGACTCTGAACTTCCAGGAGTCGACTCGAGGACTATTCTTTTAAATCTTTCTTTGAATTTGCTCCTCCAACTTGAATCCTTTGAACTTGAAACTTAGGCCAATAAAGTGTAGCTTTCTTCCAACTTTTCTTGAGAGCTTTTGAGGCCTTCTTATATTTTTCCAACTTGCTATGTTCCTTGCAAAACAAATTATCTTTCTTCTTGCAACACAAACATTGGTATTTATACTTCAAGGTTTTGTGATCATCAAAATCAATCTTTGGGTCATCAGTCTCCCCCTTTTTGATGATGACAAAACTTGGAGTATATGCAATATAAAATATATTGTGTTCTAGAAGTAATGCATAGCTAAGTTGTTTGAAGTAGAAAATATATATCTTTAAAATATACTTCATGATAATGCTTTAGATTTAATCAACTTAACATAATCAACACATAAAGCATTATGAGCATATACTTAGATATTTCTCCCCCTTTTTGACAATATCAAAAAGATAGTGAAACATTAAGCACAAAGATAAGAATACTCAAATATTTCTTTTTCTTATTGTACTCTGATTTGCATGTCAAATTATTGCAAGAATATGAATCATATAACTCAAGGCAATAATATTAGAAAAAGATTAATGAGCATAGACCAGAGCCAATTAAGATAATTTCAGAGCAGAACACATCGAATGTGATTCCAAAGATAGTTTTCAAATCAAGTGTAGATGGAATCTTTCTTAAGTTAGTTCAAGAAGTACCACAAATGATATTCAAAGAAAGCACGAATGAAAATCCAACCTTCCTCTTTTTTTAAAAGATCTTTAATAACAATTATAAAGGCTTGTTCATTTTAGATCTTTTGCCCAATATATTAAATATATAGCAAGATGAGAGCAATCTAATCAATTTTTTGGAGTATAATATCAAAACTTTTATACTCGAAAAATATAACATCATGTTGGATCATTAATTCTTAATGACTTCAAAGTTCTTTTATGACATAAAAATATTGTGGTACAAACACCAAAATATAAATTCATGCAATTTATGATATATATTAAAACATACATAAAATTCAAAGCTTTAAAGGTTCTTTTAGAGCTCTTTTAAAGACTTTCTTTTACTCCGTTAAAGAGAAAAACATCAAAATCAATTAAAAGGAATTGACACATGATAGAAACTCTAAAGTGCAAGCCAATAAGAACTCATTAGTGAATTCCAAAATAGATATATTTTCAAAACAGCTTATTTGCCAATTAGGTGCATTTTAAAATCTATAAATTTATCACATGTAGTAGTTACTTTAAGTTTGTGTTCATAAAAGATACTCAAGTAAATTTAGTTTAACACATTATTCTCCCCCTCTTTCATTAAACTAGAGGCTCTTAAGATCAACTGTTTGAATTGTAATTTGGTACATGATTAATGCATAAGATATACTAACCAAATAACAAGCCTCAGGGTGTATCATAAAGATTTTCAGATTTAAATTTCAGATGATACATATTGGAGAGTATTAGGATCACTTCTCATTTAGTGTTCTTTCTCTCTCCTTTAGTTATGGATTTATGTGATTAAGTTCCATATGATCTCTCCCTCTGAAATTTTCTTACTCCCCCTAAATTGATCATTCCATTTAAGAGTTTATAATTTGAGGATAATGTTCAATAAAATTGTCAATCACAAAAATATATTTTCTATAAGTTTCAGCATATTGCCATAAAGCTCAAGATTTGAGATAAGACAACCTTTATAGAACTCATCTTAAGATATAAACTTATTATGTAACTAAAGCAAGTCACGCAATATAAGGAAGTTCATCAAAATCAATCCATAAAACGTTCAAGATATTCATCAAATGGATGTAGCCTTTTGCATTTAGATTGAATATCTAAAGCTCCCCCTCAAAAGATGCATTCTTCTTTAATCATTCTTTTCTTTGTTGAATTTCAGATTTTGATGATAAGCGTGAATAGAACTGAAATTCTATGATATCGAGAATGTAGAGTGATCTAGAATTATTCAATATTTGTAGCAATTACTCTTTTTAATCCTTCAAGAACAAGTTATACTTTCTCTTAATTTTTGAGAAAATGTATAGAAATATTAATCAGAAAATGATTCATTTGAAGCTCAATTTCTTTCAAAAGCATTTACATTTTCTTTCTTTTAAGAATCATTTGAGTGAGCTGAAATATTTCTAGCTTTAAGATCATTCACTCTTTTTTTTAAAAAATATATATATATTTTGATGGAAGTCTTTAAGAATGTAGGAGAGAAAAATATATAGATGATCATTGAAGTATGTATATTTATAGAACTCAATTTCTTAATCATAGTTTTTCAGCAATGTATACATGAAACACAATAAATCTTTTCAATATCATAATAAAATCATATATTTAAAAATATTTGTTTGCAATCAAGATCATCAAAAGACACATTATTTAGACCAATATTAGTACACTCTAAAGATAAGAAATGATATGTTTCAGATGCGTATCGGGGCAAGCAATCAAAGCATCAGAATTATTCTATTTTTCTTAAACTGTAGTTTTATCTAGAAATTCATCTTGAGTTTAAGCTTTTATACAAAATCAGATTCTGAATTTCATAAAGATTCTTAAGGAGGCTTTCAAAGTTATAATTTGAGATATGTATCTTCCACATTGTAGCTCATCTTAAATTATTACGATTGAAAACACATATTTCAAACATATTAGAGCATATTCAGAATCTTTGTATTTAATGTTGAGTTTTGGTATGAATTAGAACATTATATACCAAATTTAGGCAAGTTGAAGGATAAAACAAAATCAATTCATTTTGCCTAAATAGAGATATCCTTCTCTTCTCCTTTTTACAAATTTATTCAACTTTCAGATCTTAAAGATGATTGTGACCGACAAATCTGAAAAAAAAATTCAATAATACCCAAAAAAAATATTCAATCAAATTATCCAAGCATGGAGCATTACAAAATATTAAGAATCCATAATTTAAAGCATCATGCCACATGCAAAATATATTATGTGTTAAGTCATGCATTAAAATATTAAGAATAAACATATCAAGGATCAAAATCAATTCTTTTCAAATAAACTTTTCCTATTTAAATATAATCTTGCACTGATTTCATCCTTAAAGTGTGTTTCCAAGTGATTAAAACTTGATTTGATTCTTCTTATATACTTTCATTTACTTTGTCATTCATTTCCTTCTTTTTGAATTTCTTTTCTTCACCAATTAACGAACATTTTGATATTGTTTTTCGTTTTTACTTTCTTATGCTCTATACTCTATTTGCTCCCTATTCGGTGGAGTTGGAAGGGGCACGAGGTACTACCACTAGCCTCCCTCTTGTGCCGTCCCTAATATATCCTACACCGAATAGTTGGGTCAAATAGTGCCGGGTACTACCACTAGCCTCCTCATTGGCACCATCCCTATAATGAGCAATATAGAAGGTTAAAAGATTTACTTCAAACTCCTCCTGTTTAAATGTAATTGATTACGAATTTTATCTCTTCCAAAAAAAATGCTCACACAAGTCTCACAAATGTATCGAATATATTATGCTTGTTTTGCTTTTCCTTAAGATTGGAATATTTGCCTTTACTTAGGTTTATACTTTCCTTGAATAATGTTCATTTTGTTTTCTTTATCTCTCTTTCTTTTTGTTATTCTCAAGTAATTTACATGAAAGAGCAGAATAAAGAAATAATCAAATATATCAGATAGAGGTATATCATGCAAACAACATTTTCATTATGCTCAAGAATTTATAGCTTCTCACAAATCATTTTACATCAAAATTTTAAGCATATACTTGTGTATTTCATGGTTATGATATAGTCAAAGAAATATTTTAGTTTGAGCAACCCATGAAACAATTTCTAAAATCATAAGTCAATTAATACATATATAGACATGATAACAAGAAGTTAGTAATCAATGACTTTAATCATGCCACAATAAGATCTAAGTCATTGACTTTGCTTAGCTAATTTACAAGTGAGGTATTTAGAATTACCAATTCATTTTATATTCTTCAAGTCAAATACCTACTAGATTTCTTATGTGTAAACTTTTGGCTGAAGAAAGTCCCCCTTTCTTGTTTGCATGTGAATGTTTATTGTATCTTATGTGGAGATGTCCTTCAAGTTGAAATCTCTCATTTTCTTGCTTAAGGATCGTGCATCATTAACAAAATATTTTTCTTTCTTGAAGGAAAGTCAATAGTTTCTTCAAGATACAAAACATATTTCTTAACTAGGTGACTCAACATAAGATATGACAATAATTGAATGTTGAGTCACTTTACTCAAGAGATTGCCTAAATATAAGCAAACATATGTCACTTGAACTAAAGAGATAGTTTCATTAACCAAGATGGTTTAAGGACAAGCATGTGAAGCAATAGGAAGATTCATCAAGGTCAAATCAATTTTTTATTTTCAGAATCAATTTAGCTTAGATTCTATTTGCTTAAGATAATTATCAATAAGATATGCTAGCTAAGTTTTAATCAATTTATCTTAAACAGTTGTTTCTATCAAAATTCAGATTATGATTCATTTGTTATCAATAAAATACGATTCATTAGAGTTAGATTGAAGTCTTGCCCAAGTGCACATAATGAGCATACAATCTGGTCTACTAGCTGTATAATTATTCTATCATGCTTCAATATAGCTTTAAAACAATAGATCTACTTTGCTCATCCTTTTCAAATTCTACAAGATGGGGTCATAGACATACCTTCTTTATGCCAAACTTATATAAGAGTTTTCTTGTGGACTAACTTTGGTCAATGAAGATCCCCTTTCTTGTTTGTCTTAATTTGGAGTTCGAAAAAAAATGTTAATTCATTCATTATACATATTTCAAACTCACTTTGCATGAGCTTAGTAAAATCTCCATATAAATTTTCATTAGTAGAACCAAAAATGATGCCATCAATGTATGCTTTGAGCAAGCAAGATATCACAAATTCTTCTTTTTAATGTATAGATTTATCATTATTACTTTTTATCAAAAAGTTACTCAAGCTTTTATATCATGCTTTTGATGCTTGTTCCAAATCATATATTATTTTATCATATTTGTAATGAGTGTTTTCAAATAAGGTGGTTTTTTACATAGATCCTTTTTAATGAAATAACCACATAGGAGTGCATTCTATACATTCATTTGACAGAATATAAAGCTCATAAAGCAAGCAAATGATAATGGTGATCTTTACTTCTAATCATGCAAAAATTTCATCAAGATCTATTTCATCTTTTCTTGATTTAGTCTTTTAGTAGTCATCAATTTTTCTTCATTAAGTGCATTTCTGAAGAACTCAATTTGGTTCTAATTATTAACAAGTTTTCAGATTTCATCGGCAAGATTTCAAATTCTATCTTTTTTTAAAAAAAATGATTTAGTTTAACTTGACCAATTATAATCTTGTTCATTCTTAAGTATTTTAGTTTCAGATTGTTATATTTAAGCAAAAAGATTCATCATATACATATCAAATAATCTGATTTTAGTGTCTTGATGAAAAATCATTAATCTCATAAAGAATGAATTGATATTTCTACAACTAAAATCTTTTCATTGAATATTCTATATGCATTGCTTGATGAATGATATCCAAGGATAGAAATATCTTTATCAGATTTGGCATTATTTTCATAAGAACATATCAAGCATAATATGTACGACTGAAAAATATGAAAGATATGCAATAGTTCATTTTTTATTTTTCAGAAGATCAAAAGGAGTTTTCATCAAGAATAGATCTAATAGAAACCATATGTATGACAAGCAGTGATGATAGCTTTTAACAAAAGTCATTTAAGCAGATGACTATCATACAATATTGTCTTTTTTATTTCATCAAGGATTTATTTAACCCTATTTTACTTATGGTGTTCTTGGTGCAGAAACAATTGTATTCAATATTATTTTTTGTTCAAAACTTAACAGAATTTTAGTTTTCAACATTGTGCCATGATACTCTTTATCTTTATTGTTTGAAAACCTTTTTCATTTGAAATACTTTTACAAGATTTACCAAATACAGAAAATACTTCAATTTTATTTGCCAAGAACAAATCCAATGTAAGCTTCTGAAAACTTAGTGATGGAAACAACATCTTTAAATTTAGAAATTAATTCTTGTTTGTTTTCTTAGTTAACATGCATAGCAAACTTTGACCTTGCAGAAGATAATCTAAGTAAACCAATGACAAGGTCTTTTGAAATTAGATCCATACTAGCATAAGTTAATTTTATATGCCAAAAAGAATTCTTTGATCTTAGTATTTATAATGCATATATTCAAAGGTATACCAAGTACACATTCTCATGTTTATGATCAATAAAAATAATGCCATGGATGAAAAGTCTCAATCAAGCATATAGAGAATTCATAGAGTTATTCTTAATAAATTGATTAATCATCTAGCAACTTATCCAATAGTGAGTAAAGCATACTATAAAATGAAGTGATTTGATTATATTTCCAAAAGTATTTTCTATATCACAAAATTGATCAATACTTGCAATTCATATTTTAATTAAATACCAAAGCAAAAATAATGATGAGATGCAAGGGTTACTGATTTCATTATTATTACTAATTTTTTTTTAATTACTTTTCTTAAGTATATTTTAAGTTTCATTTTTTTGACGTGTGTCTAGAACACCCATTTGTATGAAAGTTCTATTTGTTCCATGGGTATCTTGGCACACCTACATCTACATCCTCATATTTTTATTTTGGGTACCCAAGCTTGCTTGGGTCCTTGAGAGTTAGGACATATAGTTTGTTGCCCAAGGTGACAAGCCAAGAGGGGGGGGGGGGTGAATTGGTTTCTTCTAAATTTTGGTGCTTTAAACGTTTTCTTAATTAAGTGCGGTGGATGCTTCCTTAAACTATTTGAATGATTTAAACTAGTGCAAAGATAGAAGATGATGCAAGAATAAACGTAAGCACAAGCACAACACAAACACAACAATATATAGTGGTTCGGTGCTCTCCTTAGCACCTACGTCCACTCCCCAAGCGTCCCCTTGGGAATTCACTATAATCCCGCGGATTACAGTTGGATTGTTTTCCGGGCTCACAATCCAAAAACCTTTGTTGGTTTTACGGGCTCACCAACGAACCTATACACTTGGTTTTCCGGGTTCACCAAAAATCTTTGTTGGTTTTGCGGGCTCACCAACGAACCTATACACTTGGTTTTCCGGGTTCACCAAAAACCTTTGTTGGTTTTGCGGGCTCACCAACGAACCTTTACAAAGTGTTTAACAAATAAAAAGAAAAGATTCAAACTCCTAAATGAGCATATAAAACAATATGAACTACAAAGAAGAGTTAGAAAGTATTTATCGCTTTGAAGTCGCTTTGCTCTTCTTTGTCAAGGATGCTTCACTCTTCAAGGGAGGATGGAGCTCTTGATGACTCTTTGAATCTGCTCAACCCCTTTCTTTTGACTCTTGAATGAAGCACTTGGATGAAGCTTGCCTTGCTAGGGTTCTCTCTTGAATGCACTTGATGTATTTTCCCAAAAGCTTGCTTCCTCTGATGAATACTCCCTCTTAAATACTTCTCCAACCTCCAAATAGTCCTTTATGACCGTTGGATTGAAGAAACTAGCCGTTTATAGCCGTTGGGAGTCCAAAAAGCATTTCTGCACAACTAGTCGTTATGTTCAGCCCGTGTTTGGGTCGGCTCAACCTGTCCTTGGGTCGACCCAACCTTCACTTGGGTCGACTCAAACATTCCTTGGGTCGACCCTCTCAGAAACCACAGAAACCTCAATTTCAGCCTTCCTTCCCATGGGTCGACCCAACCATTCTTTGGGTCGACTCAAATTCTTTTTGGGTCGACCCTCTCAGTAATTCCAGAGAACCGTTTTCTGTCTGTCTTTCTGTCTTGCCCTTTGGGTCGACCCTCTCAGAGTTTGGGTCGACTCAAGCTTGGGTCGACTCAACCACTGTGTGGGTCGACCCTCTCAGTGAATCCAGAGAGCATTCTTCCTTTGCGTTTTGAGGTTCTTTGGAGGTTGGGTCGACTCATGCTTACCTTGGGTCGACCCAACTCACTGTTCATTTGTGCTGTTTTTGCAGGAGTGTGCCAGATGATTCCTAGATGTGCCGGGGTCGACCCAATCAACCTATTGGTCGACTCAATCCACACTTTGCTGCATTCTCAAGGTTAGATTCATCCAAATGAACAAGACCATATATATATTTTCAATTTAAACAAATGTACTGAGAGTAATGAACTTATAAATGAAGTATCAATTTAACTTATAGCATGCTCTAGATAATTACTTGTTAATCATCAAAATAACACTATCATCCTCAATCTCCCCCTTTTTGATGATTACAAAATAAAGAGTATAAGCCTATTGATACTTGTCTTTAAAATCAGTTTATAAAAGGGATTGAATTTCAGAATTTCAGCTTTTCATATATACTTGTGAAATCTCCCCCTATATTATTCAAAATTTGCCAATTTGACTTTTTGAATGGCTCCCCCTTTCATTTATAATTCATTAGCAATGAAACTTCAAAAATTTGAGATATCATATGAGTTTCAGGTTATGTATCGGGGTGCGAGAGGAGCGTGCCAAGTTCTGAATTATGATAGAAATTTTTGATCTGATGATTTCATTGTTACAAATTGCTCCCCCTTAGATATATAAGCTTTCTTATATGATTTTCAATTTGTTTGCCCATTTATTTCTCTTTTCGTTTCATAACTTCTTTACTCACTCTTTCTCACAAAGTTAATACTCTTTCTTTAAACACTATCTTTACTTCTCCCAAAATTAATACTCTTTCTTAACTTCTCAAATGAAATACTCTTTCTTTTCTTAATGTGAATATTCTATCTTTTCTTCTCCCCCTTTATATACTCTTTTCTCCTCTTCTCCTTTATATACTCTTTCCTTCTCTTCTCCCCCTTTTTGTTATCATCAAAAACATATATATGGGAAAAGATGCAATTAAGAACAAACTTCAGACTTCATTGATCACAATAGGAACATTTTCATACATTAATGCCCAAAATAAAGATAAGTACAATGTTCCTCAATCAAAGTTTAAAGATGCATGATAAACACAAAATACATATGAGAACTAGATACATATCCTAGGCTCTAAACAAGATCATGAGACTCTCCCGGATCGCTTGGCTACGACTCTCTTGGGTCCGATTTCTCCAAGATCTTGAAGTAATCTACTGTTTGGAGATGATTGGAGAAGATTTGAGAGTGGGGAATAGGGTTTTCAGAAGAGGACAAGGGCAAACAGTGCCCTAGATAGCTCACGGGTCCCCCTATTAACAGTGGGATCCCGACGTTGGGTCGACTCAAGAAACTTCTTGGGTCGACTCAACGTTGGGTCGACCCTATTCTGGGTTGGGTTGACCCAAGTGCAGTATTTTTCTTTTCTCTTCCTTTTTGCTTCTAAAAATTTTCCTTGCTTCCAATCCTTATAAATTCTTTCTGGGACAATGATACATGAGTAAGGAATCTATAGATAACAAGTTTGACTCATGTTTCATGGATTTTTAGAAATTGGAGGAATGTATCATGAGACTACTGGCTCCCTTTTATATTTCTTCAATAAAAAGGATCACATATACCCAATTCTCTCCTTAGCGTGCAGAATCTATCTTCACTCAAGGGTTTTGTGAATATGTCGGCTAATTGTTTTTCAGTACATATATGCTCAATACATATGTTTCCATTTTGCACACGATCCCTAATAAAATGATATCTTATTTCTATGTGTTTGGCTTTAGGAATGAGATATTAAGGATGTAAGCCAGAAGTGATCTCTAAATGTAGATTCCAAAGATATTTTTCAAATCAAGTGTAGATGGAATCTTTTTCAAGTTATTTCAAGGAGTATCAAGAATAATATTCAAAGAAGGTACGAATGAAAACTCAACATCTTTATATATATATATATTAAGTATATAACAAGATGAGAGCAATCTAATTAATTTTCAGAGTATAGTATAAGAGCAAATAAAGATCAAAACTTATATACTCGAAAAACATAAGATTATGTTGAATCCTTAATTCTTAATGACTTCAAAGTTCTTTCATGATATAAAAGTATTGGGGCATATATACCAAAACATGAATTTATGCAGTGTAGGATATAAAATTCAAGGCTTTGAAAGTTCTTTTAGAGCTCTCTTAAAAACTTTCTTTTACTCCTTTAAAGATCATAGCATCAAAATCAATTAAAATGAATTGGCTCAAGATTGAAACACCAAAGTGCAAGCCAATAAGAACTCATAAGTAGATTCCAAGATAAATTTTCAAAACTAAGACAGATGGAATCCTTTTCAATTAAATTTTCAGAAATAAATGATTTACCGATGAATACAAATGGAAATCCAACTTTCAAAAGATATTCAATGAAGCACAAAGCTTAATACCACTTTACATTTAGTATTCTTTGTCTCATCTTTAGATGCGAATTTATACTATTAAGTTCTATATGATCTCTCACTCTGAAATTTTCTTTCTCCCCCTTAATTAATCATTCCATTTGAGAGTTTAGAGTTTGAAGATAATTTTCAATAAAGAGATTGAGTATTTAAAGCTCCCCCTCAAAAGATGCATTTTCTTTGAAACCTTTTTTTTGTTCTTCTATAATATCAAGAATGTAGAGTGATCTAGAATTTTTTAAAATTTATAGCAATCACTCTTTTTAATCTTTCAAGAATAAATTATATTTCCTCTTTTTTTTTTGAATATGTATGGAAATATTAATCAGAAAATAATTCTTTTGAAGCTCAAATTTCTTTCAAAAGTAATTACATTTTCTTTCCTATAAGAATTATTGAAGTGAGTTGAAATATTCTAAGCTTTAGGATCATTAACTCTCTTCTTAAAAATAGCTTTTCTTTTTAATGATAGAAGCATTTAATTATGTAGGAGTGTATATTCAAAATATTAATTTCTTAGTCATAGTTTTTCAGCAATGTATATATGAAGCACCATAAATCTTTTTAATATCAAAATAATATCATATGTTTAGAACCATTTATTTGCAATCAAGATCATTGAAAAACGCATCATTTAGACTAATTTTAATAAACTTATAAGATAGAAAATGATATGTTTCATATGCGTATCGGAGCAACCAACCAAGGTATCCAAAGTAATTCTATTTTTCTTAAACCGTAGATTTCATCTAGAAATCATATTGAGTTATTCCCCAAAATGATGCAATCATTGAAGTATATAATGAAAGTTACAAAAACGCAACGATAGAAGCATTTTTAAATTAAATTTAAGCTTTTATCCTTAAGGTGTATTTTCAAGTGATCGAAACTTCATTTGGCTTTTCACAAGCTTTTTATATACTTTCATTTATCTTGTCATTCATTTCCTCATTTTTGAATTTCTTCCTTTAACCACTCAGTGAATATTCTAATCTTCATTTCTTTTGATTTTACTTTTCTATGCTCTATACTCTATTTGCTCCCTATCCGGTGGAGTTGAAAGGGGCACGAGGTACTACCACTAGCCTCCCTCTTGTGCCGTCCCTAATATGCCCTACACCGAATAGTTGGGTCAAATAGTGCCGGGTACTACCACTAGCCTCCCCATTAGCACCATCCCTATGATGAGCAATATAGAAGGGTTAAAATGTTCACTTCAAACTTTTTATGTAATTAATTACAGATTTTATCTCTTCCAAAAGGAATGTTCATATTAGTCTCACAAATGTGCCAAATATATTATGCTTGTTTTGCTTTTCCTAAAGATTGGAGTATTCCCTTGAATAATTGTTCATTTTCTTTTCTTTATCTCTCTTTCTTTTTATTATTTCAAGTAATTACATGAAAGAGCAGAATAAAAAATTAATCTAATATGCTGCATATAAATATATACCATGCAAACAGCATTTTCATTATGCCCAATGATTCATAGCTTATCACAAGTTATTTTGAATTAGAGGTTTGAGGCATAAGCTTGTGTATTTCATGGTTATGCATTATATAGAAAAAGGTAGTTTAATCACACCATGAAACAATTATTACTAGCATGAGAATGAAGCATGATATCAAGATGATCAACAATTAAAGGTTTAATCATGCAATCATATAATTTCACACTATTGATTTTGCTCAACTAACTCGCAAGAGAAGAGTTTAGATTACCAGTGCATTTAGCATTCTTCAAGCCAAATACCTTTTAGATTCTTTACACCCTTGGCTGAAGAAAATCTCTCTCTTTTTTTTTGTTTGCAAGGGAATGTTTATTGTATCTTTCATCGATGTGTCCTTCAAGTTGAAATTTCTTGCTGATAAATTCTGTATCATTAGCAAAATCTTTTTCTTTTCTTGAAGGCAATTCATTAGGTTCTCTAGGATACAAAAACATTCATACAACATATTTCTTAACTAGATGACTCAACATGAGACATGACAATAATTGAATTTGAGTCACTTTACTCAAGAGATTGCCTAAGTATAAGCAAGCACAAGTCACTTGAACTAAAGAGATAACTTCATTAAGTAAAATGGTTCAAGGACAAGCATATGAGGCAATAGAAAGATTCATTAAAGTTAAATCAATTTTTTTTTTTGTTTTCAGAATCAATTTAACTTAGATTCAATTTAATTTTTTGCATAAGATAATTATCAATAAGACGTGCTAGCTAAGTTTTAATCAAATTATCTTAAACAGTTGTTTCTATCAAAATTCAGATTGTTACATAGAATCAAAATGATAAACTATATTCTCAATAAAGGATCTAGTTTTAATAAGAATAGTATGAATTGATATTTCTACAACTAGTATCTTTTCATTGAATTTTCAATATACATTGCTTGAAGAGTGATATCCAAAGAAATATTTGTTTTATCAGATTTGACATTATTTTCATAAGAACATATCAAGCATGACATGTATGACTGAAAAATATAAAAGATATACAATATATCATTTTCTATTTTTCAGAAGATCAAAAGGAGTTTTCTAATAGAAACCATATGTATGACAAGCAATGATGATAGCCTTTAACAGAAATCATTTAAGTAGATGACTATCATACAACATTGTCTTTTTCATTTCTTCAAGGATTCTATCAACCCTATTTTATTTATGGTGTTCTTGGTGTAGAAACAATTGTATTCAATATTATTTTCTGTGCACAACTTAATAAGAAATTGGTTTTCAAAACTATGCCATGATACAATTTTATTTTCATAGTTTGCAAACCTTTTTCATTGAAACCTTTTATAAGTTTGTGCCAAAGCAGAAAATATTTCAATTTAAGTGCCAAGAATAAAACCAACATTAGCTTTGAGAAATCATCCATAATAACAAAATTAGAGAGCTTATCTCCTAGGTTCACAATCCTAGAGATCCAAATAAGTTCTTATGGAGAATTTCCAACGGCTAAAAGGTGGAAACAATATTTTCAAATTTAGAAATGATTCTAGTTTATTTTTCTAGATGACATACATAGCAAACTTTGACCTTGCAAAAATTAATCTAAGTGAACCAATGACAAGGTCTTTTGAGATTAAGTCCATACTAGTATGAGTTGATTTTATATGCCAAAAGTGGTTTCTTTAATCTTGGTATTCATAGTGCATATATTTAAAGGCATACCAAGTATACATTCTCATGTCTATGATCAATAAGATAATACCATTGATAAAAACTCTCAATCAAGTAGATAGAGAATTCATAGAGTTATTCTTAATAAATTGATTAATCATTTAGCAACTTATCCAGCAGTAAGTAAGGCATACTATAAAATGAAGTGATTTGATTATATTTTTAAAAATATTACCTATATCACAAAATTGATTAATACCTCCAATTTATGTTTTAATTAGATACTAAGGCAAAGAGAATGATGAGATGCAAGGATTACTAATTTCATTATTCTTTTCATTTCAATTATTTTTCTAAAGTATATTTTAAGTTTCATTCTTTAATATATGTCTAGAGCACCCAATTTCTAAATTAGCATCTTTTGTTGGAGCCTTGAGTGCTAGACACACCTACAGAAGATATTCAGATTTTCAACTTAGGAACCCAAGCTCTTTTGGGTCCTTGTAGGTTAGCTATTATTGTTCCTTTTGGAACCCATATTTTCTTAATGGCTATTTTGTCCATAGGCTTGCAGAATTTAGGATTATAAGGAATGTATTTCTGCATACTCTTATTAAATTTAACAAACATTGATTTAATATAAGTGGATGATGGATTTTTAATTTTCTGTTTTTGTTCATTAGGTTCATTAGATAAATTAGAATCCGTTTTAGGATAGATAGTGGAGGATTTAACACATATATCATTAAGGGATTTTTGTGTGTACCAAGATTGATATCTTAATCCAGCCTTTTCAAATTCAGCTCTTTGATTATTTATCATTAAGTTCAGTTTTTCAGAGCTGATAGTAAATTTTTCAACTATAGGCTTAAATTTGTTAACTTCTTTAGTTAGCCTTTCATTGTCTTCTGAAAGTAATTTATTATTTTTTTGAGTTATATTATAGCTTTCAGCAAGAGATAGATTTTTCTGATTTAGCTTTTTATTCTTTAAACTAAGCTTCTTATATTCTAAGTATAAATCAGAAAAAGCATCATGAAGTTCATCAAATGTAAAATCAGATTGAGCTTCAGTATGTACTTGATTTTTGAATGAGAAATCACTTTGTGTTCGAGTACATACCTCATCTTCATGTGCTCCAAAGCATAGATTTTCAGTTTCAGTTTGATGCTCTTCTTCTTCGGAACTAGTTTCAAATTCACTAGAAACGTTAGTGCATTCATATTTAACTTCAAGCATATTCCATATTTCCTTAGCAGTTATGCAAAAAGATATGCTATTAAGTTCACTATCATCCAATGCACAATATAGAATATTCATGGCTTTTGCATTTTGCTGAGCCCTTTCTTTATCATGATTAGTGTTTGTGTGTAGCCCATTGACTATGATACTCCATAAATCGTAGTCATGTGCTTGAATGAAAATGCGCATGCGTGCTTTCCAATATGTGTAGTTTATACCATCAAATAGTGGAGGTCTATCAATTAATTGTCCCTCACTCATAGAATATCCCACTTGGGTTGTCATGATCTTTAACTCTTGATTGTGAGATCAATGAGTACTATTAGAGCACCTTGCTCTGATACCACTTGTTGCCCAAGGTGACAAGCCAAGAGGGGGGGGGGGGGGGGGGTGAATTGGTTTCTTCTAAATTTTGGTGCTTTAAACGTTTTCTTAATTAAGTGCGGTGGATGCTTCCTTAAACTATTTGAATGATTTAAACTAGTGCAAAGATAGAAGATGATGCAAGAATAAACGTAAGCACAAGCACAACACAAACACAACAATATATAGTGGTTCGGTGCTCTCCTTAGCACCTACGTCCACTCCCCAAGCGTCCCCTTGGAAATTCACTATAATCCCGCGGATTACAGTTGGATTGTTTTCCGGGCTCACAATCCAAAAACCTTTGTTGGTTTTACGGGCTCACCAACGAACCTATACACTTGGTTTTCCGGGTTCACCAAAAATCTTTGTTGGTTTTGCGGGCTCACCAACGAACCTATACCCTTGGTTTTCCGGGTTCACCAAAAACCTTTGTTGGTTTTGCGGGCTCACCAACGAACCTTTACAAAGTGTTTAACAAATAAAAAGAAAAGATTCAAACTCCTAAATGAGCATATAAAACAATATGAACTACAAAGAAGAGTTAGAAAGTATTTATCGCTTTGAAGTCGCTTTGCTCTTCTTTGTCAAGGATGCTTCACTCTTCAAGGGAGGATGGAGCTCTTGATGACTCTTTGAATCTGCTCAACCCCTTTCTTTTGACTCTTGAATGAAGCACTTGGATGAAGCTTGCCTTGCTAGGGTTCTCTCTTGAATGCACTTGATGTATTTTCCCAAAAGCTTGCTTCCTCTGATGAATACTCCCTCTTAAATACTTCTCCAACCTCCAAATAGTCCTTTCTGACCGTTGGATTGAAGAAACTAGCCGTTTATAGCCGTTGGGAGTCCAAAAAGCATTTCTGCACAACTAGCCGTTATGTTCAGCCCGTGTTTGGGTCGGCTCAACCTGTCCTTGGGTCGACCCAACCTTCACTTGGGTCGACTCAAACATTCCTTGGGTCGACCCTCTCAGAAACCACAGAAACCTCAATTTCAGCCTTCCTTCCCATGGGTCGACCCAACCATTCTTTGGGTCGACTCAAATTCTTCTTGGGTCGACCCTCTCAGTAATTCCAGAGAACCGTTTTCTGTCTGTCTTTCTGTCTTGCCCTTTGGGTCGACCCTCTCAGAGTTTGGGTCGACTCAAGCTTGGGTCGACTCAACCACTGTGTGGGTCGACCCTCTCAGTGAATCCAGAGAGCATTCTTCCTTTGCGTTTTGAGGTTCTTTGGAGGTTGGGTCGACTCATGCTTACCTTGGGTCGACCCAACTCACTGTTCATTTGTGCTGTTTTTGCAGGAGTGTGCCAGATGATTCCTAGATGTGCCGGGGTCGACCCAATCAACCTATGGGTCGACTCAATCCACACTTTGCTGCATTCTCAAGGTTAGATTCATCCAAATGAACAAGACCATATATATATTTTCAATTTAAACAAATGTACTGAGAGTAATGAACTTATAAATGAAGTATCAATTTAACTTATAGCATGCTCTAGATAATTACTTGTTAATCATCAAAATAACACTATCATCCTCATAGTTCCTTTTGGAACCCAAATTTGTTTAATTGTAATAACTTTACCACTTGATTGAATTATGTTAGAACGATAGGTAAAGTTGTTATGCCCATTCTTTTCATGTTTGAAAGAAATTATCTTATTTAATGGTTTGCTTGGTGAATTGATAACCTTTTTCTCTAGTGATTTATTGTTAAGTAAAGGAGTCAAGCCAAGTTTTGATCTATCATAAGCAACATATTGGCTTTCAAACATCATTTTTAATTTTTCTGAACTTACAGTGAATTTGTTAATAAAAGATTTTAATTGGTTAATTTCTTTACTTAAGTTTTGATTTTCTTTAATTAAACTCTGATTTTTTTGAATCAATTGTTCTAAATTTAACCTTAAGTTTTTATTTTCAGAATTTAGTTTATCTTGTATTTCATCACTAGAATTTCTTTCTTTTGAAATTTTCAGATTTAGTTTCTTAAGATTTTTATTCTTCATAGCTAATTTTCTACATTCACCATACAAATCATGAAAAGCATTTAATAATTCATCATAAGGGAATTCTTCTTGAAAATTATTTGATGTAAAAGTAGATTCAGATTTTACCTTATCTTCTTGTGCCATAAAGCACAAGTTAGTTACCTCTTGTAGCTCTTTGGAGCTAATATCATCATTGTTGCTTCTAGCTTTCATTTTCTTGCTTGACTCTTCCTTGGTCAAGGTTTTCTTCCTTTTTATCTCTTTCTTTCTTTCTTCTTGCTTTTTCTTCTTCTTTGTTGAGGATGATAGTGTTATTTTGATGATTAACAAGCAATTATCTAGAGTATGTTATAAGTTAAATCAATACTTCATTTATAAGTCCATTATTCTCAGTATATTTGTATGAATTGACATAGATATATTTCATTGTTCATTTGAATGAATCTAACATTGAGATGCAGCAAAGAGTGGATTAAGTCGACCCAAAGATTGATTGGGTCGACCCCGGCACGTCAAGAAGTCATTTGGCACACTTCTGCAAAATTGGCACAGATGAACAGTGAGTTGGGTCGACCCAAGGAAAGCATGAGTCGACCCAAACACCAAGATTCTTGAAACAAAACAGAAAAATGGCTCTCTGCATTTACTGAGAGGGTCGACCCAAACAGTGGTTGAGTCGACCCAAGCTTGAGTCGACCCAAACCCTGAGAGGGTCGACCCAAAGGCAAAACAGAAAAAGAAGTCAGGAAATGGTTCTCTGGAATTACTGAGAGAGTCGACCCAAGAAGAAGTTGAGTCGACCCAAGTGAACTTTGAGTCGACCCAAAGAATGGTTGGGTCGACCCAAGGGAAGGAAGGCTGAATTTCAAGTTTCTGTGTTTTCTGAGAGGGTCGACCCAAGGAATGTTTGAGTCGACCCAAGTGAATGTTTGGTCGACCCAAGGACAGGTTGAGCCGACCCAAACACGGGCTGAAGCATAACGGCTAGTTCTGCAGATGTACTTTTTGTCCTTCCCAAGGTCAGTAACGGCTAGTTTTTCAAATCTAACCATTGGGGCTTGTCCAAAGGATGTGGGAAGCTATTTAAAGGGGCACTATTCATCAGATAGAACAACTTTTGAAAGGAACATAAAAGAGTACACAAGAAAACAAAAGTGCCCTAATCTTCTTCATTCAAGTGCTTCATTCAAGAATCAAAGAAAGGGGTTGAGCAGATTCAAAGAGTCATCAAGAGCTCCATCCTCCCTTGAAGAGTGAAGCATCCTTGACAAAGAAGAGCAAAGCCATTTCAAAGCGATAAATACTTTCTAACTCTTCTTTGTAGTTAATATTGTTTCATTTGCTCATTTAGGAGTTTGAATCTTTCTTTTTGTTTGTCAAACTATTTGTAAAGGTTGGTTGGTGAGCCCGGAAAACCAACGAAGTAGGTTGATTGGTGAACCCGAAAAACCAATTGTAAAGATTCGTTGGTGAGCCCGTAAAATCAACAAAGGTTTTTGGTGAACCCGGAAAACCAAATTGTAAAGGTTCGTTGGTGAGCCCGTAAAACCAACAAAGGTTTTTGGATTGTGAGCCCGGAAAACAATCCAACTGTAATCCGCGAGATTATAGTGAATTCCCAAGGGGTCGCTTGGGGAGTGGACGTAGGTGCTAAGGAGAGCACTGAACCACTATACTTTGTGTTATTTGTGTTGTGAATTGCCTTAGCTTACTAACCATCTATTTGACTTGAGTAATTTAGTTTAAATTTAAAAGAAACCAATTCACCCCCCCTCTTGGCTTGTCACCTTGGGCAACATTTGTCTTTAGGAAGCTTTTGAATTTTTTTGTTGTTCTTTCTTCCTCGAGTCGACTTGGGTTTACTTGGAGTCGACTCGACTGACTTGAGAGTCGACTCGAGATCTTCGGGAGACGTCTCGTTCTCAGAGGCCTAAAAGATGATTCTCTATCTTTTGAACTGTTCTGCCTCGGAGTCGACTCGGGCCTTGTTGGAGTCGACTTGGCTAATTGGGAGTCAACTCTGAAATACTCGGAGTCGACTCGTTCACAGGATCTCCAAGACTGAGTCTCTGCCTTTCAGACTGTTTTTCTCTAGGAGTCGACTCGGACAAACTGGGAGTCGACTCGGCTAATGTGGAAGATTCTGCAGTCTCATTGTCAGTATGCAATTGAAGCATATGTCAGCTAATCAAAGATTTATCATAAATATTTTTTAAAGTATCCCAAATCTCCTTAGCAGATAAGCATGCAGAAATTTCATTAAATTTCGTTTCATGAATAGCACAATATAATATGTTCATAGCATTAGCATTCAATTGTGCTAGGTCTTTTTCATTAACAGCTTGAGAGAGTGTGTGAGTACCATTTATAATGATATTCCATATTTTATAGTTTTGTGATTGAACAAAAATTTTCATTCTAGCTTTCCATTGAATATAGTAAGTTCCATCAAACAGTGGAGGTCTGTTTATGGAAAGTCCCTCCGCAAATAATATGTTATGTGGGGTTGTCATAATCTTTAGCTCTAGTCGGTTAAGACTATAATTAATAGAAGAGCACCTGCTCTGATACCACTTGTTGCCCAAAGTGACAACCCAAGAGGGGAAGTGAATTGGATTTTCTAAAAATTATGTTCCCTAATTTTTACTTTGAATTGAATGTAGCGGAATGATAAGATGTTATTTACTTAAGCTCTAGGCAATTACAAGTAAAGTAGTGGAAAATTAAGCTAGAGCAATTATACTATGGCTTTAGGGTGCAATTGATCTAAAATTAACTTATAGTTGTATGATCAACTTTAATCTATGTGTATGGTAACAATGGAGAGGAAGCTAAGCAAATTCTAAACAATCACTTAGAACTCTATAGAAAACAAAGCTAGAGATACTACACAATTAAGTATGAATGTAAGGCATGAAATACAAGAGATAAGGCATCACAAACACAAAGATGTATAGTGGTTCGGTGCACCCCAGCACCTACATCCACTCCCCAAGATCTCTTGGAAATTTCACTATAATCCCTCAGATTACAGCCGGTTGTTTTACAAGCTCACAACCCAACTTGTTGTTTTGCGAGATCACAACGAACTCGGTCGGTTTTCACAGGCTCACCGACTAGAACCAACCGATTGTTTTCCCGGGTTCACAATCAAACCCAGTTGGTTTTTCCAAAGGCTCACCAACCACAACCTTACAACGATTGTTTTCCGGGTTCACAATCAACCCAGTTGGTTTTTCCAAAGGCTCACCAACCACAACCTTACAACGTTGGTTTTTCCTTCGGCTCACCAACAAACCTTAACCCCTTGATTCAATCCCTTGATTGAATCAAGTTACAAGATATTAGAACAAGAATTTAAAATAAATACAAGCTTCTTAGCTAAGCAAATATAGCAATGTAAACAAGTAGAGTAAAGAGAAGCCCTCAAACAAGTTTTGAAGATGAAGGAACTTGGCTTCTTCTTTTCTTGACCCTCTTCTGATTTGGCACGAGGTAGAGGATCACTGAGGCAGCGCACAGTTGGAGAAGAAGCTTTGGGATTCACTTAGATGCTCTTTTTCTCTCTATTTTGCTTTGAATGCCCTTTTGTGCTTTTGGAAGATTTTTCTTTGAGATCTCTTTCCTAAGTATTCTCTCCCACTTCCATAACTTCTTCCCTAGCTCTCCTCTTGATTTTATAGCTTTTGATGGCTTAGGAACAACAATCTAGCCGTTAGAGACAAAAATAGAGCCGTTGGAGTCAAGAAAAAACTAGCCGTTACGCCTCCCAGCGTGCTGGAGTCGACTCGGCTGAAGTAGGAGTCGACTCGGCTGAAACAGGAGTCGACTTGTGAATAGTAGTCTGTCGGCACTGTAGCTGGGAGTCGACTCCGCACTGTAGCGCTGAAGTAGGAGTCGACTCGAGCACTGTAGCACTGAAAATCAACTCTCTGTCTTTTTGTCTATTCTCAGTCGGAGTCGACTCGCAGAGTCCCGGAGTCGACTCAAGCACGGTTCCTTGAAACTCCAGAGTGCCAGAGTCGACTCTGAACTTCTAGGAGTCGACTCGAGGACTATTCTTTTGAATCTTTCTTTGAATTTGCTCCTCCAACTTGAATCCTTTGAACTTGAAACTTGGGCCAATAAAGTGTAGCTTTCTTCCAACTTTTCTTGAGAGCTTTTGAGGCCTTCTTGTATTTTTCCAACTTGCTATGTTCCTTGCAAAACAAATTATCTTTCTTCTTGCAACACAAACATTGGTATTTATACTTCAAGGTTTTGTGATCATCAAAATCAATCTTTGGGTCATCAATCTACGAGTAGAGGAACACCCCATCCACCCTCTTTGGAATCCGTCGAGGAAAGATAGTATTTGAGGATGATAGTGTTATTTTGATGATTAACAAGCAATTATCTAGAGTATATTATTAGTTAAATTGATACTTCATTTATAAGTTCATTACTCTTAGTATATTTGTATGAATTGATAATAGATACATGGCTTTGTTCATTTGAATGAATCTAACCTTGAGATGCAGCAAAGTGTAGATTGAGTCGACCCAAAGGATGATTGGGTCGACCCCGGCACATCAAGAAGTCATTTGGCACACTTCTGCAAAATTGGCATAGATGAACAGTGAGTTGGGTCGACCCAAGGTAAGCATGAGTCGACCCAAACTTCAAGAACCTCAAAACATGAAAGAAATATTTTCTCTGGATTTACTGAGAGGGTCGACCCAAACAGTGGTTGAGTCGACCCAAGCTTGAGTCGACCCAAACCCTGAGAGGGTCGACCCAAAGGCAAGATAGAAAGACAGACAGAAAATGGTTCTCTGAAATTACTGAGAGGGTCGACCCAAGAAGAAGTTGAGTCGACCCAAGTGAACTTTGAGTCGACCCAAAGAATGGTTGGGTCGACCCAAGTGAAGGAAGTCTGAAATTCAAATTTCTGTGTTCTCTGAGAGGGTCGACCCAAGGAATGTTTGAGTCGACCCAAGGCAAAGTTGGGTCGACCCAAGGACAGGTTGAGCCGACCCAAACACGGGCTGAATAGTAACGGCTAGTTCTGCAGATGTACTTTTTGTCCTTCCCAAGGTCAGTAACGGCTAGTTTTTGAATTCTAACCATTGGAGCTTGACCAAAGGATGTGGGAAGCTATTTAAAGGGGCACTATTCATCAGATAGAATAACTTTTGAAAGAGATATCAAAGAGTACACAAGAAAACAAAAGTGCCCTAATCTTCTTCATTCAAGTGCTTCATTCAACAATCAAAGAAAGGGGTTGAGCAGATTCAAAGAGTCATCAAGAGCTCCATCCTCCCTTGAAGAGTGAAGCATCCTTGACAAAGAAGAGCAAAGCCACTTCAAAGCGATAAATACTTTCTAACTCTTCTTTGTAGTTAATATTGTTTCATTTGCTCATTTAGGAGTTTGAATCTTTCCTTTTTGTTTATCAAACTATTTGTAAAGGTTCGTTGGTGAGCCCGTAAAACCAACAAAGGTTTTTGGTGAACCCGGAAAACCAAAGTGTATAGGTTCGTTGGTGAGCCCGCAAAACCAACAAAGGTTTTTGGTGAACCCGAAAAACCAAAGTGTATAGGTTCGTTGGTGAGCCCGTAAAACCAACAAAGGTTTTTGGATTGTGAGCCCGGAAAACAATCCAACTGTAATCCGCGAGATTATAGTGAATTCCCAAGGGGTCGCTTGGGGAGTGGACGTAGGTGCTAAGGAGAGCACCGAACCACTATATATTGTTGTATTTGTGTTGTGCTTGTGTTTACATTTATTCTTGCATTACCTTCTATCTTTGTTCTAGTTTAACTCATTCTAATAATCTAAGAAAGCAACCACCGCACTTAATTAAGAAAGCTTTTAAAGCACCAAAATTTAGAAGAAACCAATTCACCCCCCCCTCTTGGATTGTCACTTTGGGCAACAAGTGGTATCAGAGCAAGGTGCTCTAATAGTACTCATTGATCTCACAATCAAGAGTTAAAGATCATGACAACCCAAGTGGGATGTGCAATGAGTGAGGGGCAATCCACAAATAGACCACCTCTATTTAATGGCACAAACTACACATATTGGAAAGCTAGATGAGGATATTCATTCAAGCTTCAGATTATGAACTATGGCAAATCATCACTAGAGGACCTCACACACCCACACTTAACATAGAGGGCACTATCATACCCAAACCAGAAATGGATTGGAATGAGAGTGATAGAAGATTAGCACAATTAAATGCAAAAGCTATAAATGTACTTTACTGCTCATTAGATGTAAATGAATTTAATAGAATATCTACTTGCACTACTGCCAAAGAAATTTGGGACAGACTTGAGGTCACACATGAAGGGACCAATCAAGTTAAGGAGTCTAAGATAAACATATTAGTACACAAGTATGAATTGTTTAAAATGGAATCTACTGAGTCCATAACTGATATGTTTACTCGATTTACTGATATTATAAATGGGCTTAAGAGTTTAGGAAAGTCTTACTCTAACTCTGATTTGGTGCAAAAAATTCTCAGGTCTCTACCAAAGAATTGGGAGGCCAAGGTAACTGCTATTCAAGAAGCAAAGGACCTCAACACACTGCAGTTAGAGGAGCTTCTAGGATCTCTCATGACCCATGAGTTGACAATGAGGCAAAATTCAGAAGATGAGGTCAAGAGAAGAAAGCCCATTGCCCTAAAGACTACCACCCCTAAACAACTAACTGAATCGGAAGATTCAGATGATGAAGAAATCGATGAAGAAGGGATGGCTGTGCTTGGGAGAAGATTCAGAAAATTCATGAGAGGTAAGAATAGATTCCATAAAAAGAAACCCTTTCTTAAAGGTAATTCAAGCAAAGAAAAGGGTAAGGACAAAGAAAAGAAAAAAGAGACTCCCATTTGCTATGAGTGTAACAAACCCGGGCATTATAAGATAGATTGCCCAGATTTGAAGTGGATGGCAAGAAAGTTGAAAAAGAAGAATTTTATGGCCGATTGGAGTGAAAGTGAGGAATCAAGTTCGGAGGAGGAAGATCATCAAGAGACGGCCCAAATGTGTCATATGGCCAATGACGATGAGGTAGATTCTGAACTTGACTGTGATTTTACTGTTGATGAATTACATGATGCATTCTTAGAACTCATGGAAGAACATAAGAAAGTAATTAATAAAAATAAAGCTCTAAAAGAAGAAAATCAATCTCTTGTCAAAGATAAGCTAAAATTGTCTCATAATTGTGAAACATTAAGTAGGAAACTTGCAAATGAAACCAAGAATCTAATTGCTGAAAATATCAAGCTAAAAGAAGATGCTGAAAAATATAAAACTTTGGTAGATAAATTTACTCTTAGTTCTACCAAATTAAATTTGATTCTTGATAGCCAAAAAGCTGTATATGATAAGGCCGGTTTAGGATATAGAACAAATAGGAAACAAAAATTCTTAAAGAACATTTTTGTAAAAGCTAAAAGTGAGAATATTACTTGTTATTGTTGCAATAAGTTAGGACATAGAGCATATGAATGTAACTTTAGAAAGTCTAATCAAAACAAATTAAGTAATAATCAAAAGATTAAATTCAAGAAAGTTTGGGTTCCAAAAGGAACATGGAGCACTAACCCTAAAGGACCCAACTTAGTTTGGGTACCTAAAGTCTCTTCTTGATCTTGATTGCAGGTGTGTCTTGCAGCTGATAAAATGGAAAAACGATGGTATCTAGATAGCAGCTGTTCAAGACACATGACCGGTGACGAAGATCAATTTGTCACCTTGGAATCAAAGAAAGGTGGAGTAGTAACCTATGGAGACAATGGTAAAGGGTATATCATTGGAAAGGGTAAAATTTTCATTGCTCCATCTATTTTTATAGAAAATGTCTTATTAGTTAAGGGTTTGAAATATAACCTTCTTAGCATAAGTCAATTTTGTGATAAAGAATTTAAAGTTACATTTGAAGCATCTATATGCATAATCACAAATCCTAAAGATAATAGCATTGTACTTGTAGGACAAAGGCAAAGAAATATTTACTTAGTAGATCTTCATGAGTTAGGCAAGAAAAATGGTTTATGCTTAATTACTAATGAAGAAAAGAAAATTGAAACTAGTTGGCTTTGGCATCGAAGATTAGGACATGCTAGTATGGAATTAATATCAAAACTAGTTAAGAAGGAATTAATAAATGATGTGCCAAAATTGATCTTTGAAAAGGACAAAATATGTGGACCATGTTCAATGGGAAAACAAACTAAGTCATCCTTCAAATCGAAAAATGTAGTATCAACAACTAGACCATTTGAACTCATACATATGGATTTATTTGGACCTACTAGAACTACAAGTCTAGGAGGGAAAAAGTATGGACTAGTCATTGTTGATGATTTTTCAAGGTATACATGGGTTACATTTTTGGCACATAAGAATGAAGCATTTTCAGAATTTTTGAAACTATATAATAATATCATAAATGAAAAGAAACTCACCTTAGTAGCAATTCGAAGTGATCATGGTACGGAATTTGAAAATCAACACTTTGAAGAATTTTGCACTAAAAATGGAATATCACATCAATTTTCAGCACCTAGAACGCCTCAACAAAATGGGGTTGTTGAAAGAAAAAATAGGACATTGGCAGAAATGGCACGCACAATGTTGTGTGAGTCAAATCTTCCAAAGTACTTTTGGGCTGAAGCTATAAATACTTCTTGCCATATTCTAAATCGAGTTTTAATACAACCTATAACCAAGAAAACTCCTTATGAACTCTGGAAGAATAAGAAACCAACTGCTAAATATTTTAAAGTGTTTGGATGTAGATGTTTCATCTTAAATAATGGCAAGGAGGATCTAAGTAAATTTGATGCCAAGTCAGATGAAGGTATCTTTTTAGGATACTCCACATCTAGCAGGGCATACAGAGTATTCAATAAAAGAACCTTAGTAGTAGAAGAGTCAGTCAATATTATATTTGATGAGTCTGATAGTGAGTCTGCTAGGAAAGAAAATATTGTTGATGATGATACAGGAATTATCGACTTTGAAAAGTTGAATATTGATGACGTGCCAAATCAAGATAAGGGAGATGATTGCGTGCCACCACAACCCCAAAATTTGCCAAAGGAATGGAGGTATGCATATGGACACCCTAAAGACTTAATCATTGGTGATCCATCACAAGGGGTAAGAACTCGATCATCTCTTAGAAATTTAAATGATTATCTTGCTTTTGTTTCACAATTAGAACCTAAGACTTATGAAGAAGCTGAAAAAGATACTAATTGGATAAATGCCATGCAAGAAGAATTAAATCAATTCAAAAGAAGTAATGTATGGACATTAACTGAAAGACCAAAGCATAATTCAGTAATTGGAACAAAATGGGTATTTAGAAATAAATTAGATGAAAATGGATTAGTTATAAGAAATAAGGCTAGACTTGTAGCTAAGGGATACAATCAAGAAGAAGGAATAGATTTTGATGAGACATTTGCTCCTGTAGCCAGATTAGAGGCTATTAGATTGCTTCTAGCATTTGCATGTTTCATGGATTTTAAATTATATCAAATGGATGTGAAGAGTGCATTCTTAAATGGTATTATTGAGGAGGAAGTATATGTAGAACAACCTCCAGGATTTGAAATCATGAATTGCCAAATCATGTGTTTAAATTACATAAGGCATTATATGGATTAAAGCAAGCACCTAGGGCTTGGTATGATCGTTTAAGTAAATTTCTGCTTGATAATGACTTTAGTAGAGGAAATGTAGATAAAACTCTATTTCTCAAGAGAAAGGACAAAAATCTGTTAGTGGTACAAATATATGTAGATGACATAATCTTTGGTGCCACTAATGATACTCTGTGCAAAGAATTTGCTGATTTAATGCATGGAGAATTTGAAATGAGTCTAATGGGAGAACTAAGCTTCTTTCTAGGTTTACAAATCAAACAAACCAAAGAAGGCATTTTCATTCATCAAACTAAGTATACAAAGGAAATACTAAAGAAGTTTGGGAATGAAAATCATAAGGGAGTAGGTACTCCAATGAATCCTACTAGTAAGCTAGACAAAGATGAAAAAGGGAAGAGCATTGATATTAAGCTCTATAGAGGACTAATTGGATCCTTGCTCTACCTTACTGCTAGTAGACCCGACATCGTATTCAGTGTAGGGATATGTGCTAGATACCAATCGGATCCTAAGGAGTCACATTTAAGTGCTGTTAAGAGAATCCTTAGATATTTAAGAGGAACTACCAATATAGGATTATGGTACTCGAGAGACTCCTGTCTAGATTTGCTTGCATATTCAGATGCTGATTTTGCGAGATGCAAATTAGATAGGAAGAGCACAAGTGGCACATGTCAATTCTTAGGAAATAACTTAGTATCATGGTTTAGTAAAAAGCAGAATTCAGTGGCACTGTCCACAGCTGAAGCTGAATACATAGCTGCTGGTAGTTGTTGTGCTCAAGTATTATGGCTCAAGCAACAACTAGAGGATTATGGAGTGAAACTAGATAATATTCCTATTAAGTGTGATAATACTAGTGCCATCAATCTTACTAAAAATCCTGTTCAGCACTCTAAAGCCAAACACATAGAAATAAGGTACCATTTTATTAGGGATCATGTGCAAAATGGAAATGTATGTATTGAGCATATATGCACGGAAAAACAATTAGCCGACATATTTACAAAACCATTGAGTGAAGATAGATTCTGCATGCTAAGAAGGGAATTAGGCATATGTGATCCTTTTTATTGAAGAAATATAAAAGGAAGCTACTAGTCTCATGATACATTCCTCTAACTTCTAAAATCCGATGAAACATGAGTCAAATTTGTTATCTAGAGATTCCTTACTCATGTATCATTATCCCAGAGAGAATTTATAAGGTTTGGAAGCAAGAAAAATTTTTAGAAGCAAAAAGGAAGAGAAAAGAAAATTTCTGCACTTGGGTCGACCCAACCCAGAACATGGGTCGACCCAACGTTGAGTCGACCCAAGAAAAATCTTGAGTCGACCCAACGTCGGGACCCCACTGATAAAAGGGGACCCGAGAGCTTATCTAGGGCACTGTTTGCCCTTTGTCTTCTTCCGAAAAACCTTTTTCCCACTCTCAAATCTTCTCCAATCATCTCCAAACAGTAGATTTCCTTGAGATCTTAGAGAAATGGGACCCAAAAGAGCCGTAGCCAAGAGATCCGGAAGAGTAACTCGGATCCAACGGGAGGAAAGGCAACCTACCGAGCCTTCTCCCGTGTCTCCACGACGTGAGGCACGTGCGGAGGCCCCTCCTCCTCCTTCCCCCTCAGTGATACTTGCAAGATTTGCGGGGAGGCCGGTTACAACAGGGAGAAGGATCCATTCCGAGTTCTTCAATCAAGAAGGGTTTCGGATTTGGGAATGGATCCAAAGGCAAGGTTGGGAGTATCTTTGCTCCCTAGATGTGGTTATCTACCCCGGATTGGTACAAGAGTTCTATGCCTTCCTCAAGACTGGTATGGGAGGGCTTGTTTCAGAAGTTCGAGGGGTTCGAATTCGAGTTTCCGAGGAGAGCTTGAGTGAGCTACTTCATCTACCCTGCATAGGAGCCACTCCGGAAAAGCCAGAAAACAAAATGAGAGCTCTACAGTTGATCATGGAAAATGAGAACTTCGATTTTTCCACGAAGGTAATAGCTAGTTCTCTTTCCGCTGAAATGAGATTATTGCTCAATATGATCAATAGGATTTTATTTCCAAAGACCGGGAGATTCGATCTCATCACTGAGCGAGATCTGGCAGTGATGGAGTGTATGATTCGGGGGATTCCCCTAAATCTTCCGGCTATGATACTGAGACAGATGAGGAAGGTGATGTGCAGCAACAGGGTATCACTACCTTATGGTATGATACTCACATTGATTTTCCGTCAGCACGGTTTACCTCTCGAGGAGGAGGCATTCAAGAGTCTGCATCACACTGACACATACACTGCACGGACACTTATACGCATGGGATATGAGAAAGTGAACGGGCAGTGGATTCATACTGGAGCAGGCATTCAGGATGAGGCACCAGAGGGAGATGCACCAGAGGATGAGGATGAGGAGCATATGGATCATCCTACTGCACCTCAGAGGCTGGACCATCGTCATCCGTTCCTCCGTCAGATACGGATGAGTTCTGGAGCAGGATGACTGAGCTCATGTCAGCTCAGGCGAGGACTATCACTGACGGGCTGACGAGCCGATTGGACGCCCGATTGGATGTCATGTCTGCTGAGATCAGTGATCTGAGGCAGCAGATTGGAGCACTCCGGAGAGAGAGAGACCCATGGACCATCTGTGCCACAGGCTGCTGAGTCAGAGATTTCGGCACAGAGTCATCCAGCTCGTCGTGCTCCACGCCAGACACAGTCCCACCAGGCTCGACCTCCCCTCGCCACGTATACTAGGAGGATGAGGACTAGATCCCAGCCGTTAGAGTCTCCCTAGGCTGTTCTTAGCACTTATGTTTAGAGCCTAGGCTAGAAATCTAGTTCTCACATGTATCTTGTTTTTTCTCATATGTATCTTGTTTTTTTTTCAAATCTTGATTAAGGAACATTGTATCTTTTTTGTTTTTGGACATGAATGTATTGCATCTTTCCCATGTATCTTTTTGATGATAACAAAAAGGGGGAGAAGAAAAGAAAGAGTATTTAATTTGAGAAGTAAAGAAAGAGTATTAATTTTAGGAGAAGTAAAGATCTTAGGGGAGAAGTAAAGATATTGTTTAGAGTAAGTAAAGAAAGAATAAGAAGAGCAAAAGTAAAGAAAGTTAAAGAAAGGATTATGTAAAGAAAGAGAAATAACTGGGCAAACAAATTGAAAATCATATAAGATAGCTTATACATCTAAGGGGGAGCAATTTGTAACAATGAAAATCATCAAATCAAAAATTTCTATCAAATTTCATAATTTGGCACATATAATTTCAGAATTTGGCACGCACCTCTCGCACCCCGATACATAACCTGAAACTCATAGTTTATCTCAAATTTTTGAAGTTTCATCGCTAATGAATTATAAATGAAAGGGGGAGCAATTCAAAAAGTCAAATTGGCAACATTTGAATGATATAGGGGGAGATTTCACTCTTATATATGAAAAGCTGAAATTCAGCAATTTAAACCCTTTTATAAACTGTTTTTAAAGACAGATATCAATAGGCTTATACTCTTTATTTTGTAATCATCAAAAAGGGGGAGATTGAGGATGATAGTGTTATTTTGATGATTAACAAGCAATTATCTAGAGTATATTATAAGTTAAATTGATACTTCATTTATAAGTTCATTACTCTCAGTATATTTGTATGAATTGATAATAGATACATGGCTTTGTTCATTTGAATGAATCTAACCTTGAGATGCAGCAAAGTGTAGATTGAGTCGACCCAAAGGATGATTGGGTCGACCCCGGCACATCAAGAAGTCATTTGGCACACTTCTGCAAAATTGGCATAGATGAACAGTGAGTTGGGTTGACCCAAGGTAAGCATGAGTCGACCCAAACTTCAAGAACCTCAAAACATGAAAGAAATATGTTCTCTGGATTTACTGAGAGGGTCGACCCAAACAGTGGTTGAGTCGACCCAAGCTTGAGTCGACCCAAACCCTGAGAGGGTCGACCCAAAGGCAAGACAGAAAGACAGACAGAAAATGGTTCTCTGAAATTACTGAGAGGGTCGACCCAAGAAGAAGTTGAGTCGACCCAAGTGAACTTTGAGTCGACCCAAAGAATGGTTGGGTCGACCCAAGTGAAGGAAGTCTGAAATTCAAGTTTCTGTGTTCTCTGAGAGGGTCGACCCAAGGAATGTTTGAGTCGACCCAAGGCAAAGTTGGGTCGACCCAAGGACAGGTTGAGCCGACCCAAATACGGGCTGAACAGTAACGGCTAGTTCTGCAGATGTACTTTTTGTCCTTCCCAAGGTCAGTAACGGCTAGTTTTTGAATTCTAACCATTGGGGCTTGACCAAAGGATGTGGGAAGCTATTTAAAGGGACACTATTCATCAGATAGAATAACTTTTGAAAGAGATATCAAAAAGTACATAAGAAAACAAAAGTGCCCTAATCTTCTTCATTCAAGTGCTTCATTCAAGAATCAAAGAAAGGGGTTGAGCAGATTCAAAGAGTCATCAAGAGCTCCATCCTTCCTTGAAGAGTGAAGCATCCTTGACAAAGAAGAGCAAAGCCACTTCAAAGCGATAAATACTTTCTAACTCTTCTTTGTAGTTAATATTGTTTCATTTGCTCATTTAGGAGTTTGAATCTTTCCTTTTTGTTTATCAAACTATTTGTAAAGGTTCGTTGGTGAGCCCGTAAAACCAACAAAGGTTTTTGGTGAACCCGGAAAACCAAAGTGTATAGGTTCGTTGGTGAGCCCGCAAAACCAACAAAGGTTTTTGGTGAACCCGGAAAACCAAAGTGTATAGGTTCGTTGGTGAGCCCGTAAAACCAACAAAGGTTTTTGGATTGTGAGCCCGGAAAATAATCCAACTGTAATCCGCGAGATTATAGTGAATTCCCAAGGGGTCGCTTGGGGAGTGGACGTAGGTGCTAAGGAGAGCACCGAACCACTATATATTGTTGTATTTGTGTTGTGCTTGTGTTTACATTTATTCTTGCATTACCTTCTATCTTTGTTCTAGTTTAACTCATTCTAATAATCTAAGAAAGCAACCACCGCACTTAATTAAGAAAACTTTTAAAGCACCAAAATTTAGAAGAAACCAATTCACCCCCCCCTCTTGGATTGTCACTTTGGGCAACAGTATTTTTCTTCTATTATCTCTTCCGCTTTC
Source organism: Phoenix dactylifera (assembly GCF_051530095.1). NCBI lineage: Eukaryota > Viridiplantae > Streptophyta > Magnoliopsida > Arecales > Arecaceae > Phoenix > Phoenix dactylifera. The sequence continues at coordinate 9,916,488 of NC_143195.1, forward strand.
TTCTCCCTTGCATCATTGGTTCTTTTTCTAGGTTTTAGGGATTTATTTCTCTCTCATTTTGATGGTTACTTTGAGCCTCGAGGGATTTAATTCCTATGTTTTCTTTTTTTAATATTAATTACTTTCCTTTTATTTAAAAAAATGATCGAGTTCTTGGCTTCTTTGGCAGCTACCATTGGTGTCGAAGTCCATCCCTTGGATTTCCAAATTTCACACCAACTGTGGAAAGGTCCGGTTCCACACCAAATCCCTTGAATTTTCTTTTTTATATATTTTGATGCTGGGAGTTTATTTCTGTCCCTTTTAATAGAAAAAATACTATCATAATGTGATTTATATTAGTATTGTTCTTGGTAATATAAAAAGAAAATTTCAATTGTCAAGTCTTGCCATCCTTCAACTTTAAGAATGAGAAGGATTCTTTATTCAATTTTCTTCTGCAAGCTTTATTATTATGTTTGTTAAAGTATTTAGATAATTGCTTTGGCATGCTATTTTATACTTGCTTTTTGTTTTTCTCTATGTAAGTATCTCCTCTGTCCGAGCGAGTTACACGTACATAAACATTGATCTATAATCTGACTTCAACTTGTAGTCGTTTGTGGTGTAGAAATCCTATGATGAGGTAGGGATCTGGAAATATTAATATGTTTTTAGTCCCTAGAAAGGCTGATAGATATTTGCATTATTAGTTACCCTAAAATTATTCTCTTACTATTTGCATCTTCTTTTTTGTTGTCCTTTATTTAATTGCTATCGTACTATGCAATGGAAACACTATGAATCAATGTAATACATATTGTCTGTTTATTTTTATGCAGTATACTGAACAAATTGACGCCGGAGAAATTTGATGTTCGCAAGGGTCAGCTGATTGATGTAGGAATCACCACACCTGATGTTCTAAAGGTAGCAATGTTTTTTGTGCAATTTAAGAACCTTTTCTCATAAAAATGTGATATGGTATTGTTGGGTACCAGACTTCCTTTTGCAAAATTTATCTATCTAACAAACAAATATTGCAGTGTGTCATCATGCTTATATTGGAGAAAGCAGTTTTGGAACCTACCTTCTGTCCCATGTATGCTCAACTGTGTTCTAATCTAAATGATAAAATCTTATTTGCAGTCAACTATGTCACAAGAAAGATTAAATAGATTAACTATATTATCGATTGAAAATAGTATTTTAATGAATCTTGAGTATAAAAGTTTGATTAGTAATTTTGCATCTCAAAAAGCTAGACAAATTATTTTTAAATAAAATTTTAAAGTATTTTACACTTATTAAATTTTTTTCATCATTTTTTTTTTAAAAAAAGGCCTCTTTAGTGAGTTCGCCTTAGGCCCTCAAATGCATTGGGCACACCTGAGTTTAGCCATAGTAAATCCAACTAAGTATAGAGGCATAGGCCGAAGAGACAAAACACAATCATGATATTAACTATGATGAGCAGGCAGAAGGAATAGGACTCGGCTAACCGACCACAAACCATGAGTACATGTCATAGGCCAAAGGATTTCAGTTTTAGTTAGATCATGATCCGGTTAGCGATTATGACACATATGGAATCACGGAAGCGAACCTCCAAAATCGCTGAATATTGTGGCAACGTGGATGATTACAAAAATTAGCAGCTATTAAGTATATAAATAAATGAACTATACTCTAAGAAAGATCCTTCGACACTTCAATCAATCCAAATTATTTTTAACTATTTTTATCTTATCTTTATTTTATCTTGCCTTTAGCTTGTCAATAGGGACTCTATCTTAGAAGTAGTAGTAACGTAGATTTCTTCAACCATAGCTCCGACAACACCCTATCCAATCTTATCAATCAACCATCGAATAGGATTTGTGATGGTAACAAAAATCTTTGAAGGTCAAGGCACCTAGATCCATGCTATTAAAATCATCTTTTCTTTGATTATCCTCTTTCTAGCAACTCAAATACTTGTGGCACGCTCGAGCAAATACCATATCTCTGCTGTTAATTTATGATCCTCGTTGTTGCCCAAGGTGACAAGCCAAGAGGGGGGGTGAATTAGTTTCTCTTAATTTTTACTATCTTACTTTAGTCAATTGATGAGTGAGTGAAATTAGAACAATGCACACTACAAACACACAAGAAGTATAGTGGTTCGGTGCTCTCCTAAGCACCTACGTCCACTCCCCAAGCGACCCCTTGGAAATTTACTATAATCCCACGGATTACAGTTGGATTGTTTTCCGGGCTCACAATCCAAAAACCTTTATACTTTGGTTTTTCGGGATCACCAAAAACCTATGTTGGTTTTACGGGCTCACCAACGAACCTTCACAATTGGTTTTACGGGTTCACCAATAAACCTACACCGTTGGTTTTGCGGGCTCACCAACAAATCTTTACAAGGTGATTAATAAAAAGAAAGAAGAAAGTTGAAGCTCCTAGATGAGCAAATATAACATTTATAAGCCACAAAGAAGAGTTTAGAGAATAGTTATCGCTTGATGAGACTTCTCTCCTCTTTGTCAAGAATGCTTCACTCTTCAAGGGTGGATGGAGCTTTTGATATGTCTTGGAGTCTGCTCAACCACTTCCTTTTTGACTCTTAAATGAAGCACTTGGATGAAGAAGATTAAGGCACTTGTCTTTCTTGTGTAAGCTCTGATGTTTTTGCAAAAGGATATTTCCTCTGATGAATAGTGTCACTTTAAATAGTTTCCTTCATCCATTGGACAAGCCCCAATGGTTAGAATTCAAAAACTAGCCGTTACTCACTGTTGGAAGGTCAAAAAGTACTTCTACAGAACTAGCCGTTATGCTCCTGCCCGTGCTTGGGTTGACTCAACTTTTACTGGGGTCGACCCAACTTTCACTTGGGTCGACTCAACTTTTACTGAGATCGACCCTCTCAAAACCACAGAACCTTGCATTTCAGCCGTCCTTCACTTGGGTCGACTCAATACCTTTTTGGGTCGACTCAAGGTTCAGTTGGGTCGACTCAACTTCCACTTGGGTCGACCCTCTCAGGGTTTCCAGAGAACCTATTTTTGAATGTCATTGCCTTTGGGTCGACTCATGTTAACTTGGGGTCGACTCAAGTTTGGGTCGACTCAAGTTTCATTTGGGTCGACCCTCTCAGGATTTCCAGAGAACTGTTTTCTTGAGGCTTGAGGATTGGGTCGACTCATCCTTTTCTTGGGTCGACCCAAGTACTGTTCATCCGTGCCATTTTTGCAGAAGTGTGCCAGTGAAGGGTTCTAGCATGTCATAATGGGCAGCGGAAGCTTGGGATTTTAAAATTTTCTTAATAAAGTCCCTATGCATGAAACCCTTTTAAGCCTAGATCACCTTAATGATTATAATCAAATAATATAAAATAAATACAGAATTAGTAGAATACCTCAAACGCTAATCCAAAGTGTACAATCTCCACGAGGCGTCCAAGTGTCCGCCCTCCAATGGTGATCCACACGAAAACTTGATCAAGACTTTAGCTCCAAAGACTTTTGATCCTTAATGCAGAATTCTTCTAAAGAACTCTAATGGCTTGCTTTCCTTCCTTTCTATTTTTCTTTAGCCTTCTAAAATCACTTCTAATCCTTTTGTCCTAATGAAGACCACCTTGTCTTGGCTTAGGACACACTAGAAGCAATGTTAGAAAGAAAGAAACTAATGTAAGAAAGAAGGGATATGAGAGAGAGAGAGTTGGATTGATTTCCGATGATTAGAAAACACCGGGAGCATTCCTATTTATAGATGGCGTGGGGATGCATCACCAAAGGATGCATCCCATCCACACATCCTTCAGATGGGGCGTGATAAGAGGAGAGAAGGCGCCACAAAAATAGGGAGAGGCGTATCAAAAGTGGTTATGATAAGATCAAGCGCTTATGATGTGGCGCTTGATTCCCTAAGCACCTCTTCATGAAAATGCGCCGTACTCTTCCCTTTTTTTTACTTCTTCTCACGCAAGAAAAATAGGAACCAACCTTATCCATTCATCAAGGGTTGATGATGATCCAAAGGCCATGAAAGAAGGCGCCATATATCCCTTAGGCGTGATGAAGAGAGAAGAGAGAGAATGGATAAGATCAAATAAATGGTTCATCCTTATCCATTTAATCTTCACGTATTCTCTCTCTTTCTTTCACCTATTTTTCATCTCCACGCCTCCCAATGATATCCATCACGTCATCATGATCTTCCATCATCCTATGATGAAAATCCAATGGCTCCAATTCATGGTGCCATCCATTTGATCCATCTCTTCATCCAAATGTTGATCCAACGGTCAAAAATGAATGATTTATCAAATCTAATCCAATTAGACTCAAACCAAGCCAATTAGGAGCCAACTCTTGGCTAACCCATATTAGAATATGATCTAATCAAATTAGATCAATTAAGAATCAGATTCGAATTAAATTCGAATCAGATTCGAATCCAGTTCGAATCAGGAGCTAAGGTTTGCAACACCTGCTAGGATGTTTATCTTGCAAACATGATCTAATCCAATTAGACCCTTGATAAGTTTTCTTGTGTGTGACCCATTGGGTTCCATACTTAGCCAGCAATAGGTGTGAGTGCGAGTTGACCCAACTTGATTAGAACTCTTCTAATCGATTTAAGTCCAAACTGCGCGAACCCGAACTTAACAATTAGAATCCTTTCTAATTGGTGATCGAATTAAACTCTTTAATTCGATCAAACCTATAAGACAAGATTGACGTCTAGCAACGTGTCATGTCTACCCGAAAAATATGGAATTTGGTGAAAATACCAAAAATACCCTTCAGTGGCAAGTTACCATGCAATTCAATCCTTTAATCAAACTACATCCCAAATATGTATATGAGTATGAATATATGTCAAACTCAATTTCATATTCATATTTTTCTCAATCTTTTAATGATAATTCAAATAATGAAACATTAGAAACTCTTTCTAATTTTCATTCTGCTTTGATCAAAGGCTTCCTGAATTATCATATGATTAGAATAAATAGGATGCTATCTTCTCTTACTAGAAGTGATTAATTCCTTGTTGACCTACTCATAATCTTCGTACACAATCCACCATATCCAGAAGACCTCGTACATAACTTATTGTCATGAATGAGTGTAAACCAAAACATAGGTTCATGTGCACAAGATACCATGGTGATCTCAGGTCAAAGGATCAGTTGCACAACTCCCACTAAGAGAATCATCTTTTGACATGTAAGTAAGACTTCATAAGATTTCTCTTTGTAGGTCAATTCAGTGAACTCATTCTTCTAATGAGCACCCATATCTTTGTATTAGTGTCTCCACACAAATGATTGTGAGATCAATCATCCTCTGCATCGAGCATACATAAGACATGCCAGTCTTTCCGGTAATCATTGATCCCCGACTCAATATACCAATGACTGGGAATATTTAAGATTAGGATTTTAGGATTTTAAGTCTCACTAGTATGATCTCATCATAGTCTTAAAACCATTGCCCTAATCTAAGGAGTTTATCATAAATATAATCAACAGCATATGATAAAATATAATGCCTTTATTCATATTTAAATGTCATGTACATGATTTGGACAAATCAAAAGAAAAACCCTTCGCAATACATATTGCGATTGGCTTGTAGGGCATCTACTCTTTCAATCTCCCACTTGCACTAAAGCCAATCGCTCTTATATTTTATCCCCATACAATCAAGGTGGCGATCGAACTGCTGTTGTGGTAGAGCTTTAGTGAACGGGTCTGCTAGGTTGTTCTTGGTGTCTACTCGTTCAATGACTATGTCTTGTCTCTCGACAATCTCTCGAACAAGATGGAAGCGTCTTAGAATGTGCTTGGATTTGTGATGAGACCTTGGTTCCTTCGCTTGAGCAACAGCTCCAGTGTTATCACAATAAACTGGGACTGGTCCAGCAATCTCGGGAACTACTCCTAACTCAGAGATGAACTTCTTCATCCAGACAGCTTCCTTAGCGGCTTCACTTACAGCAATGTATTCTGCCTCAGTAGTTGAGTCAGCTACAGTTTGCTGTTTGGAACTCTTCCAGCTCACTGCACCACCATTTAGGGTAAAGACATACCCTGAAGTGGACTTGCTATCATCTGGATCTGATTGAAAACTAGAATCAGAAAATCCTTCTAGTTTCAACTCAGATCCTCCATAAACTAGAAAAATATCTTTAGTCCTTCTCAAGTACTTAAGAATATTTTTCACAGCTATCCAATGATCCTCTCCTGGATCAGCCTGAAATCTACTTGTTATGCCTAAGGCATAAGCAACATCAGGCCTAGTACATAGCATAGCATACATAATCGATCCTATTGCCGAAGCATAGGGAATAGAATTCATTCTATTCCTCTCTTCAGATGTCTTAGGAGACATCTTCTTAGAGAGACGTATGCCATGACTCATAGGCAAATAACCTCTTTTACTTTCTTCCATGCTGAATCTTTTCAGCACATTATCTATGTACCTAGACTGGGACAAGCCTAGCATCCTTTTAGATCTATCCCTATAGATCTTTATACCAAGTATATAGGATGCTTCTCCCAAGTCTTTCATGGAAAAGCTTTTTGACAGCCAAGTCTTGACCGATTGTAACATTGGAATATCATTTCCAATGATCAGTATGTCATCTACATACAATATTAAGAAGACAATGGCACTCCCACTAGTCTTCTTGTACACACATGGTTCATCCACATTTTTGATAAAACCAAACTCTTTGACTGTTGTATCAAAACGGATGTTCCAACTCCTCGATGCTTGTTTTAATCCATAAATGGATCTCTTAAGCTTGCATACTTGATTTGCTCTCTTACTTGAGACAAATCCTTCTGGCTGTGTCATGTAAACTTCTTCCTCAAGATAACCATTAAGGAAGGCGGTTTTGACATCCATCTGCCAGATTTCATAATCATAGTATGCAGCTATTGCAAGCAAAATCCGAATAGATTTGAGCATAGCTACTGGCGAAAAAGTTTCATCATAGTCAATTCCTTGCTTTTGCCTGAAACCTTTTGCCACCAATCTAGCCTTGTAGGTTTCTACTTGGCCATCTGCTCCAATCTTTTTCTTATAGACCCATTTGCAACCTATAGGGTTTACACCCTCTGGTGCATCAACCAAAGTCCATACTTGGTTGGTATACATAGAATCTATTTCGGATTTCATGGCTTCTAGCCATTTGTCAGAGTCACTACTCATGACAGCTTCCGAATAGGTCAGAGGATCATTATTCTGAACAATGTGGGCTTCATCATTCTCAATGATGAACCCATACCTCTCAGGTGCTCTTCGCACTCTATCTGACCTTCGGAGAGGAGATGTGTGTTGTGGTTGTACCTCATCAATGGGTACATCTGGTTGAAGAATTTCTTGTGTTTCTATTTGTAGGTTTTGAACTTCTTCAAGTTCAATTTTTCTATCCTTGCCCTTTTCTAAGATAAACTCTTTTTCTAAGAAAATGGCATGCCTACCTACAAAAACTTTTTGTTCGGTAGGATGATAGAAGATGTATCCTATACTATCTTTAGGATAACCTACAAAAATACATTTATCTGATCTAGCACTTAGCTTGTGTCCAAAATTTCTTTTGACATAAGCTTGACAACCCCATATCTTAAGATACTTAAGATTAGGCTTCTTTCCTCTCCATATCTCATATGGAGTGCTAGGTACAGACTTAGAAGGTACCCTGTTTAATATTAGTGCAGCAGTCTCTAGGGCAAAACCCCAGAAGGAAATAGGAAGATCAGTAAAGCACATCATGGACCGTACCATATCTAATAAAGTACGATTCCTCCGTTCAGCTACACAATTTAATTGTGGCGTATACGGAGGTGTCCATTCAGAGAGAATGCCCTTTTCTTTAAGATGATTTAAAAACTCACTAGAAAGGTATTCACCTCCTCGATCAGATCGAAGGATTTTAATACACTTTCCGGTTTGTTTTTCAACCATACTTTGATACTCTTTAAACTTATCAAAAGCTTCGGATTTATGTTTCATAAGATACACATATCCGAACCTTGATAAATCATCAGTGAATGTGATGAAGTAAGAGTATCCACCTCTAGCTAGAGTTGTCATAGGACCACATACATCTGTGTGTATAAGTCCTAATAACTCACTTGCCCTTTCTCCATGTCCAGTGAATGGAGACTTAGTCATTTTACCCATAAGACAAGATTCACAAGTTCCTAATGATTCATAATCATAAGGATCAAAGAACTCTTCTTTGTATAACTTGTTGATTCTTGATTCACTTATGTGACCAAGTCGGCAATGCCAAAGAAGGGTGTTATTTACTTCCTCTCTCTTTCTTTTATTGCTTTTATTAATATGAAAGACATTGTCATTAAGTAATAAAACAAGAAGACCATTTTCCATAATGCCATTGCAAAGATGCTTATTAGAAAAATAAATAGAGCAACCATTGCCCTTTCCATTAATTTCAAATCCTTTCTTTAACAACAAAGGAATGGAAATTACATTTCTAATAATTTTGGGCATATAATAACAATCTTCTAATTGTAGGAGCTCTCCCGAAGGTAACTCCAAGTTGTAGGTTCCAACAGCTTCAGCCTGGATGGACTCTCCTCCAGCGCCATACAGCTCGAAGTCACCTTTCTTCAAAATTTTAATTTTCTGTAGTCCATGCAAAGATTTGCAAATGTGAAAACCACAGCCGGTATCCAATACCCATGAATTTGAATTTGAAGAACTTAATGACAAGTTGGCATGTAACATAAACATACCTTTTGATGCAACTCTTGCATCGGTCTTCATACTTGCAAGAAAACTCTTGCAATTCCTTTTCCAGTGGCCAGCTTTGCCGCAATGAAAACAGGTACTTGATCCGGAGTTTTTCTTTCCTTTTTTTCTTTTTGATGCTACTCTTGGGGTTCAATCGTTTCTTAGAACCCTTATTTCCCGATTTCCTTTTAGAAGTGCCATCTATAAGAAGGAGTGGACCTTTATCCTTCTTAATATGGCCTTCAGCTGTTTTGAGCATATTTAACAGCTCGGGCAGGGAGGTGTTCAGCTTGTTCATGTGAAAGTTCACAACAAACTGAGAGAATGAATCAGGCAGTGATTGCAGGATCAAATCCTGACTGAGCTCACTATCCATAGCAAAACCTAATTGACTTAATCTAGTGATTAAGTCTATAACCATAAGAACATGGTTTTGCACTGGAGTTCCTTCATTCATTCTAGCACGGAACAACTGCTTAGATATCTCATACCTAGCAGTCCTGCTTTGTTCTCCATACAACTCTTTTAAATTGAGAAGTATGGATTGAGTGTCCATGCCTTCATGTTGCCTCTGTAATTCATTGCTCATAGAGGCAAGTATGATACATTTGACAGTCAAACTGTCATTTTTCCACATCTTATGTGTGGCAACCTCCTCTTCTGTAGCATCATCCCCTAGATCTCCAAGATCAGGGGTTTCAAGTATATAGGAAATTTTCTCCTGAGTGAGTACTATCTTTAAATTCCTCAACCAGTCCACATAGTTTGGTCCGGTCAACTTGTTGGCATCTAAGATGCCTCTTAGTGAAAGTGAAGCCATTTAATAATTCTACATATGCAAGAACATAACTAATATAAGCAGACCAATCATGATGACATGTTTGCAACTAGATAAGGACTTTAATCTAATTTGTCTCCTACTATTTTTATCGAATATCATAGCCCTCTCCTATGATAAACGTGAAAATATAATTTTTCTTAGTAGGGTTGAGATCCTAATTCATCATAAAAAGCCTTGTGGTTACACAACAAACCTTTATGAGTTCAAAGGTAGGAAACTCTTTCCGATTGCATCTCATGCAATTCTCAACTTTATCTTGTCCTCTTAAAATACTTATTGCCTTGTGTTAGCACAACAAACAATAATATTTTAGTTAAGTCAAATCCTTCATTTCCATATAGTCATATTCGAATAATATTGCCCTTGTGGTTGCACAACAAGGCAATATATTAAAATATGCCATAAGCATCTTAATGCACCAAGACAGTATAACATCAGTCCCCATTGCAAGTTTTGTGTTAGCACAACAAACTAGCATGGATCTTGACATAATAATATCGAGGCATGAAGGAAGGCTATCAATAGTATTATATCAATATTAAGCTTATCCATAATAGACAATCAAACAATTGACCAGGTAAGCAGGTAGGAGGCTCCCCTTACTCAAAGAGTAAGGTCCTAATTAAGTAACCACCTTTAGTGCTTTCCTTAGACACCAATTAGATTAATTGTTCTAGAATGGGTTAGCTCAAAAAATTTTTAACACTATGACTTAATATAATTTTTATTGAGGGCTTACTAGTCTCTAGCACATTCTTTAATTGTAACATATATTTAACATATCTAAAATAAGCTATCATGTATCATAGCTATCTCATAGCATGTATAAATCATAAGCAACTAATTAACATGCTTCAACATATTTTCATATGGAAAATTTCATATCATGACATTTTATTACATATCATATCATATATGAATCATATATTTCAGCATTTCATTAAGCATATGACATTACTATCTCATAGTAAATTAATAATCATACATCATGCATTATTATTTGATTGAACCAATTAAGGATAGCTCTGATACCACTGAAGGGTTCTAGCATGTCATAATGGGCAGCGGAAGCTTGGGATTTTAAAATTTTCTTAATAAAGTCCCTATGCATGAAACCCTTTTAGCCTAGATCACCTTAATGATTATAATCAAATAATATAAAATAAATACAGAATTAGTAGAATACCTCAAACGCTAATCCAAAGTGTACAATCTCCACGAGGCGTCCAAGTGTCCGCCCTCCAATGGTGATCCACACAAAAACTTGATCAAGACTTTAGCTCCAAAGACTTTTGATCCTTAATGCAGAATTCTTCTAAAGAACTCTAATGGCTTGCTTTCCTTCCTTTCTATTTTTCTTTAGCCTTCTAAAATCACTTCTAATCCTTTTGTCCTAATGAAGACCACCTTGTCTTGGCTTAGGACACACTAGAAGCAATGTTAGAAAGAAAGAAACTAATGTAAGAAAGAAGGGATATGAGAGAGAGAGAGTTGGATTGATTTCCGATGATTAGAAAACACCGGGAGCATTCCTATTTATAGATGGCGTGGGGATGCATCACCAAAGGATGCATCCCATCCACACATCCTTCAGATGGGGCGTGATAAGAGGAGAGAAGGCGCCACAAAAATAGGGAGAGGCGTATCAAAAGTGGTTATGATAAGATCAAGCGCTTATGATGTGGCGCTTGATTCCCTAAGCACCTCTTCATGAAAATGCGCCGTACTCTTCCCTTTTTTTTACTTCTTCTCACGCAAGAAAAATAGGAACCAACCTTATCCATTCATCAAGGGTTGATGATGATCCAAAGGCCATGAAAGAAGGCGCCATATATCCCTTAGGCGTGATGAAGAGAGAAGAGAGAGAATGGATAAGATCAAATAAATGGTTCATCCTTATCCATTTAATCTTCACGTATTCTCTCTCTTTCCTTCACCTATTTTTCATCTCCACGCCTCCCAATGATATCCATCACGTCATCATGATCTCCCATCATCCTATGATGAAAATCCAATGGCTCCAATTCATGGTGCCATCCATTTGATCCATCTCTTCATCCAAATATTGATCCAACGGTCAAAAATGAATGATTTATCAAATCTAATCCAATTAGACTCAAACCAAGCCAATTAGGAGTCAACTCTTGGCTAACCCATATTAGAATATGATCTAATCAAATTAGATCAATTAAGAATCAGATTCGAATCCAGTTCGAATCAGATTCGAATCCAGTTCGAATCAGGAGCTAAGGTTTGCAACACCTGCTAGGATGTTTATCTTGCAAACATGATCTAATCCAATTAGACCCTTGATAAGTTTTCTTGTGTGTGACCCATTGGGTTCCATACTTAGCCAGCAATAGGTGTGAGTGCGAGTTGACCCAACTTGATTAGAACTCTTCTAATCGATTTAAGTCCAAACTGCGCGAACCCGAACTTAACAATTAGAATCCTTTCTAATTGGTGATCGAATTAAACTCTTTAATTCGATCAAACCTATAAGACAAGATTGACGTCTAGCAATGTGTCATGTCTACCCGGAAAATATGGAATTTGGTGGAAATACCAAAAATACCCTTCAGTGGCAAGTTACCATGCAATTCAATCCTTTAATCAAACTGCATCCCAAATATGTATATGAGTATGAATATATGTCAAACTCAATTTCATATTCATATTTTTCTCAATCTTTTAATGATAATTCAAATAATGAAACATTAGAAACTCTTTCTAATTTTCATTCTGCTTTGATCAAAGGCTTCCTGAATTATCATATGATTAGAATAAATAGGATGCTATCTTCTCTTACTAGAAGTGATTAATTCCTTGTTGACCTACTCATAATCTTCGTACACAATCCACCATATCCAGAAGACCTCGTACATAACTTATTGTCATGAATGAGTGTAAACCAAAACATAGGTTCATGTGCACAAGATACCATGGTGATCTCAGGTCAAAGGATCAGTTGCACAACTCCCACTAAGAGAATCATCTTTTGACATGTAAGTAAGACTTCATAAGATTTCTCTTTGTAGGTCAATTCAGTGAACTCATTCTTCTAATGAGCACCCATATCTTTGTATTAGTGTCTCCACACAAATGATTGTGAGATCAATCATCCTCTGCATCAAGCATACATAAGACATGCCAGTCTTTCCGGTAATCATTGATCCCCGACTCAATATACCAATGACTGGGAATATTTAAGATTAGGATTTTAGGATTTTAAGTCTCACTAGTATGATCTCATCATAGTCTTAAAACCATTGCCCTAATCTAAGGAGTTTATCATAAATATAATCAACAACATATGATAAAATATAATGCCTCTATTCATATTTAAATGTCATGTACATGATTTGGACAAATCAAAAGAAAAACCCTTCGCAATACATATTGCGATTGGCTTGTAGGGCATCTACTCTTTCAGCCAGATGGTTTCTTGATGTGCCGGGGTTGACTCAATCAATCTTGGGGTCGACTCAATCCACACTTTGCTGCAACTTAAGGTTAGATTCATCCATATAATCAATGAAATAACCTTTAAACAATTTTGAATATATGTCATGGTAGTGCTACATACTCCAAACCAGCGTATGCCGAACCGGCCCGTACCGGCCGGTACGGGCCGGTACAAACCGGTCCGGCCAGCTACCGGTACGGCGGAGCCGTGGAAACCGGTACAGGCCGGTTTCTTGCCGGAGACGAAGAAGACGAGGAGAAAAAGAGGGAGCGCGGGGAAGAGAGGGAGGGAACCCACCTTCGGCCGCCATCGGACAGCCGCGGAGGGGCGTCGGAGGCCGGTGGGGGGCGGCGGAGGCCGGCGGGGGGCGGGGGAGCCCGCGGGGGCGCTGCGGGGCCGCGGCCGCGTTTTTTAATTTGGAGATTTTAATTTGGGGATTTTTAATTTGGGGATTTTAAAAATTTGGGGATTTTTAAGTGAAGTCGGCAACCGATTTGCCGACTTCACTTAAAATCCCCAAATTAAAAAATGCGGCCGCGTCCCCTGTTTCTTTCGAAACAGTGACGCGGCCGCGGCCGCGGCCTCCGCAGCGCCCCCGCGGGCTCCCCCGCCCCCCGCCGGCCTCCGCCGCCCCCCACCGGCCTCCGACGCCCCTCCGCGGCTCTCCGATGGCGGCCAAAGATGGGCTCGCTCCCTCTCTTCCCCGCGCTCCCTCTGGTTCTCTTCTTCTTCCCCGGTTCCGGCGGGGAAGAGCTTCCCGGTTCGTACCGCCCGGAGCACGGTACGAACCGGCCCGTACCGGTCCGGTAGGCAACCGGTACGCCTACCGGACCCGGTACGGTGGACCTTGCTCCAAACAATGAAAATTACTATTGTCCACTTAAGAGTATGTTTCACTTGAAACTTTGCCAAATTAGAATTTAGAATTCACTATCCCTTTCCTATCACAAATTTTATCTCATTAATAATCATTGAAATACATCTTAATCTCATTATACTAATGTATCGAGAGTGACAGACTTATTAATGATGTATCGATTTAACTTGTAACATACTCTTAATTATTGTATTAATCATCAAAATACCACTATCATTCTCAATCTCCTCCTTTTTGATGATTACAAAATATTGAGTAAGAGCCTATTAATACTTATCTTAAAATTAGTTTTAGAAGGGCTCAAGTTGCTGAATTTCAGCTTTTCAAATTTGAGAGTGAAGTCTCCCCCTATTTCATCCAAATGTTTCCAATTTGACCTTTTGAATTACTCCCCCTTTCTTTTATATTTCATTAAAGATGAAACTTCAAAAATTTGAGATAAAGTATGAGTTTCAGATTATGTATCGAGGTGTGAAAGGTATGTGCCAAATTCTGAAATTCTATATGCCAAATTCTGATATTCGATTTAAATCTTAGACTTTAACATTTTCATTGTTACAAATTGCTCCCCCTTAAATGTATATCCTTTTCTATTATAATTTTCAACTTGTCTGTCAACTTATTTCTCTTTCCTTGCTTCTTCCCCTTTTTGTTATCATCAAATAGGTGCATGGGAATAGATAAGTAGACACAATAATTAACAAACATTTCAGTTTCATTGATCAAAATGGAACATTGTAGTACAATAATGCCAAAACAAAACAAATACAATGTTCCTCAATCAAAGTATAAAGTACATGATCAACACAAAATACATATGAGAACTAGATACATATCCTAGGCTCTAATCATAATGCTAATATCAGCCTAGGGGGTATCTAATGGTTGTGATCTAGTCCTCATCCTCCTAGCATAAGTGGCGAGAGGAGGTCGAGCCTGATGGAACTGAGTCTGGCGGGGAGCTCGGTGAGCTGGATGACTCTATGCCGAAATCTCTGATTCAGCTGCCTGGGGCACAGATGGTCCATGAACCTCTCTCTCTCTCCGTAGAGCTCATATCTGCTCTCTAAGATCACTAATCTCAGCAGTCATAATATCCAATCTGCTCGTCAGTCCATCAGTGATAGTCCTCGCCTGAGCTGACATAAGCTCAGTCATCCTACTCCAAAACTTATCTGTGTATCCCGCAGGAACAGATGACGAAGGTCCAGCCTCTGAAGGTGCTGTAGGATGATCCGTAGGCTCCTCATCCTCAGGGATGGGGTCTCCAACCTCTGGTGCATCACCCTCTGGTGCATCACCCTGAATCCCAGCTCCTGCATGTACCCACTGCCCATTCACCTTCTCATAACCCATGCGAATAAGGGATCGTGCAGTGTATGTGTCAGTGAATAGTAGATGCCTGGAGATCTCTCCCTCTACTGATATATCATGCTGTCGGAAGATCAGGGTGAGTATCATACCATAAGGCAGGGAGACTCTGGAATTGCATATGACCTTTCTCATCTGCCTGAGTATCATAGCTGAGAGGTTCAGGGAAATGCCCTGAATAATGTGCTCCATGACGACCAGATCTCGCTTAGAAATGAGATCAAACCTTCCGCTTTTCGGAAACAAAATCCGACCTATGAAGTTGTGCAACAACCTCATTTCAGCTGAAAGAGAGCTTGCTATTACATTTTCTGAATAATCAAAGTCTTCATTCTCAAGAATCAACTGCAAGGCTCTCAACTTATTTTCGGGCTTTTCTGGAGTTGCTCCTTCGCAGGGGAGATGAAGCAACTCACTCAAACTCTCTTCGAAAACCCTAACCCTTACCCCTCGGACTTCAGATATGAGCCCTCCCATTCCAGTTTTCAGGAAGGCATAGAACTCACGAACCAATCCTGGGTAGATCACCACATCTAGGGAGCAAAGATACTCCCATCCTTGCCTTCGGATCCATTCCCCCAAACGGAACCCTTCTTGATCCAAAAACTCGGAGTGGATCCTTCTCCCCGTGGTAACTGGTCTCCCCGCAAATTTCGCAAGTTGGACTGAAGGGGAGGGAGGAGGAGGAGGCTCTACACGTGTCTCACCTTGTGGAGACACTGTAGAAGGCTCTGTAGCAACTCTATCCGCACGGGTGGTCTGTGAAACTCTCCCGGATCGCTTGGCTACGGCTCTCTTGGGTCCCATTTCTTCAAGATCTTGATCTAATCTATTGTTTGGAGATGATTGGAAGAGATTTGAGAGTGGAAAATAGGGTTTTCGAAAGAGGACAAAGAGAATACAGTGCTCTAGATAGCTCACAGGTCTCCCTTTTAACAGTGGGGTCCCGTCGTTGGGTCGACCCTAGATTTTTCTTGGGTCGACTCAACGTTGGGTCGACCCCATTCTGGGTTGGGTCGACCCTAGTTCAGAAAATTTTCTTTCTCTTCCTTTTCCCTTTTTAAAAATTTTCCTTTCTTCTAATCCTTACAAATTCTTACTGGGACAAAGATACATGAGTAAGGAATCTATAGATGACTAGTTTGACTAATGTTTTATGGGTTTTTAGAAATGGGAGGAGAGTATCATGATACAGCTTGCTCCTTTTTATATCTCCTCAATAAAAAGAATCATATATGCCTAATTCCCTCCTAAGCGTGCAAAATCTATCTTCACTCAAAGTTTTTGTGAATATGTCAGCTAATTGTTTCTCAGTACATACATGCTCAATACATATGTTTCTATTTTGCACATGATCTCTAATAAAATGATATCTTATTTCAATGTGTTTGGCTTTAGAGTGCTGAACCAGAATTTTTAGCAAGGTTGATGGCACTAATATTATCACACTTTATAGGAATGTTATCTAGTTTAACTCCATAGTCCTCTAGTTGTTGCTTAAGCCATAGTACTTGAGCACAACAACTGCTGGCAGCTATATATTCAGCTTTAGCCGTTGACAGTGCTACTGAATTCTGCTTTTTGCTAAACCATGATACTAAGTTATTTCCTAAAAATTGACATGTTCCACTAGGCTCTTCCTATCTAATTTGCATCCAGCAAAATCTGCATCTGAGTAGGCAAGCAAATCTAGACAAGAGTCTCTTGAGTACCATAATCCTATGTTTGTAGTTCCTCTTAAATATCTAAGGATTCTTTTAACAGCACTTAAATGTGACTCCTTAGGATCTGATTGGTATCTAACATATATTCCCACACTAAACACGATGTCTGGTCTACTAGCAGTAAGGTAGAGCAAGGATCCAATTAATCCTCCATAAAGCTTAATATCAATACTTTTTCCTTTCTCATCTTTGTCTAGCTTACTAGTAGGATTCATTGGGGTGCCTACTTCCTTGTGATTTTCATTCCCAAACTTATTTAATATTTTCTTTGTATACTTAGTTTGATGAATAAAGATACCTTCTTTAGTTTGTTTGATTTGTAACCCGAGAAAGAAATTTAGTTCTTCCATTAAACTCATCTCGAATTCTCCTTGCATTAAATTAGCAAACTCTTTGCAAAGATTGTCATCTGTGGCACCAAAAATTATGTCATCTACATATATTTGTACCACTAGCAGATTTTTGTCTTCTCTTTTAAGAAAAAGTGTTTTGTCTATATTTCCTCTACTGAAATCATTATTCAGTAGAAATTTGCTTAGTCGATCATACCAAGCCCTAGGTGCTTGTTTTAGTCCATATAATGCCTTATGTAGTCTAAACACATGATTTGGCAATTCATGATTTTCAAAACTAGGAGGTTGCTCTACATATACTTCTTCCTCTATAAAATCGTTTAAGAAGGCACTTTTTACATCCATTTGATACAATTTGAAATCCATGAAACATGCAAAAGCTAGAAGTAATCTAATAGCCTCTAATCTAGCTACGAGAGCAAATGTTTTCTCAAAATCTATCCCTTCTTCTTGATTGTATCCCTTAGCTACAAGTCTAGCTTTATTTCTTATAACTACCCCATTTTAATCTAATTTATTTCTAAAGATCCATTTTGTTCCAATTACAGAGTTATGCTTTGGTCTCTCAGTTAATGTCCATACATTACTTTTTTTGAATTGATTTAATTCTTCTTGCATAGCATTTATCCAATTTGTATCTTTTTCAACTTCTTCATAAGTCTTAGGTTCTAACTGTGAAACAAAAGCAAGATAATCATTTAAATTTCTAAAAGAGGATCGAGTTCTTACCCCTTGAGATGGATCACTAATGATTACGTCTTTAGGGTGTCCATATGCATACCTCAATTCCTTTGGTAAGTCTTGAGATTGTGGTGGCACGCGATCATTTTCCTTATCTTGATTTGGCACGTCATCAAGATTCAATTTTTCAAAGTTAATAATTCCTGCATCATCATCAAGGATATCTTCTTTCCTAGCAGACTCACTATCAGACTCATCAAATATGATATTAACTGACTCTTCGACTACAAGAGTTCTTTTATTAAATACTCTGTATGCCCTGCTAGATGTGGAGTATCCTAAGAAGATACCTTCATCTGACTTGGCATCAAATTTACTTAGATCCTCCTTGCCATTGTTTAATATGAAACATCTACATCCAAATACTCTAAGATATTTAGCGGTTGGTTTCTTATTCTTCCAAAGTTCATAAGGAGTTTTCTTGGTTATAGGTCGTATTAAAACCTGATTAAGAATATGGCAAGCAGTGCTTATAGCTTCAGCCCAAAAGTACTTTGAAAGATTTGACTCGCACAACATCGTGCGTGCCATTTCTGCCAAGGTCCTATTTTTTCTTTCAACAACCCCATTTTGCTGAGGCGTTCTAGGTGCTGAAAATTGATGTGAGATACCATTTTCATTACAGAATTCCTCAAAGTGTTGATTTTCAAATTCAGTTCCATGATCACTTCGAATTGCTATTAAAGTGAGCTTCTTTTCATTCATGATATTATTATAATATTTCAAGAATGCTGAAAATGCTTCATTCTTATGTGCCAAAAATGAAACCCATGTATATCTTGAAAAATCATCTACTATAACTAGTCCATACTTCTTCCCTCCTAGACTCGCAGTTCTAGTGGATCCAAATAGATCCATATGTATGAGTTCAAAAGGCCTAGTTGTTGATACTATATTCTTTGATTTGAATGATGATTTTGTTTGTTTTTCTAATGAGCATGGTCCACAAATTTTGTCCTTTTCAAAGATCAATTTTGGCACATCTTTTATTAATTTCTTCTTGACTAGTTTTGATATTAAATCCATACTAGCATGTCCTAGTCTACAATGCCAAAGCCAACTTGTTTCATTTTTCTTTTCTTCATTAGTAATTAAACATAATCCATTTTTCTTGCCTAATTCATGAAGATCTACCATGTAAATATTTCTTTGCCTTTGTCCTATAAGTACAATGCTATTATCTTTAGGATTTGTGATTATGCATACTGATGCTTCAAATGTGACTTTAAACCCTTTATCACAAAATTGACTTATGCTAAGTAGGTTATGTTTCAAACCATTAACTAATAAGATATTTTCTATGAAGATAGATGGAGTAATGAAAATTTTATCCTTTCCAATGATATACCTTTTTCCATTGTCTCCATAGGTTACTACTCCACCCTTCTTAGACTCCAAGGTGACAAATTGGTCTACGTCACCAGTCATGTGTCTTGAACAGCCGCTATCTAGATACCATCGTTTATCCACCTTATTAACTGCAAGACACCCCTGCAATCAAGATCAAGAATGAGCTTTAGGTACCCAAACTATGTTGGGTCCTTTAGGGTTAGTACTTGATGTTCCTTTTGGAACCCAAACTTTCTTGAATTTAAGCTTATAATTATTACTCAATTTGTTGTAGCTAGACTTTCTATAGTTACATTCATATGCTTTATGTCCTAACTTATTGCAACAATGACAAGTTATATTTTCATTTTTAGCTTTTACAAATATGTTCTTTAAGTATTTTTGTTTTCATTTATTTTATATCCTAATCTAGCTTTATCATATACAACTTTTTGACTATCAAGATGTTAGAAACCCCCGATCATGCCACTGAAATTTTAAAAAATTCAGATGCAGCGGAAGAGGCATGCGCGGGATCAACCGTTCATCGCATGAACGTTGTTCAAAAACCGTTCGTAGATAGATAAGGATTAAAAACTTTTAAACCTTTAGAAGATCAGATCTTCACCTTGTGCAGGTAGATGATCACCGCAAACTGAAGTTCGTGGTTTAGGATGGAGGTTCGCTTGAAGCCGTTCAAGTGCCCGGCCTCTACGGGTATCCACACGAAGCAGAGAACCGATCCAAGCTTTCTATCTCCCCGGAGTGCTAGCTCCCTTGCAGAGATCACTTTTGATGGCTGATCTCCTCTCTTTCTTTCAACTCTTGAATATGCTTGAGAGGAGGAAGAAGAAGGATGAAGAAAAGAAGAGGAATGAAGCCCCTGCAGCCCACTTCCTTTTTCCTGCGTTGGAACCAAGGAGGAGGAAGAAGGGGACCGCCAACACCTTGTCTTTTGCTTCCCTTGCTTGCGGCTGAAAACCAAGGAGAAGGAGGAGGAGGCCACGGCTGAGGAGAAGAGGGATTCACTCAAATTAGGTCAGCCCCCAAGGCCTCCTCTTAAATAGCATCTTGGGCTCCTACAAGTTAGGAGCCCTTTGACACTCTTCCATAAGAGGGGCGCCGGCCCCTCTCTTCATGCCGCACCAAGGAGGAGAAAAGGGGAAGGGCGTGAGCCCCTCCTCTTGTGTTGCCCTAATCCTCATTAAGTAAGGTTTTGGATGCCCTAATGTGGTCAAGCCCTAATCCAATTAGGTTTAGCCCAAGGGTGAACCAATTTGGATCCAATCTAGGTAAGTACTAATCCAATTAGAACTTAAATCAATTTTGACTCAATTGAACTCTTCAATCCTAATCCAATTAGGAGTCTTATTGATTCATTAGATTAATAATTAATTATGACTTAAGAAATCCTAATCCAAATTAGGACATATTTAATTTTAGTCCTAATCCAATTAGGACTCTATTTGAATCCGAAGTCCTAATCTGATTAGGACTCTAGGAATCCTACTCCAAGTAGGAATCCAATTTTAATTCAAAACTCCTAATCTAATTAGGATTACAGGAATCCTATTTCAAGTAGGAATCCAAGTCCTACTCCAACTAGGATTCCTAGTCCTAATCCAATTAGGACTCTAGGAATCCTAATCGAAATAGGACTCTTGTTTCAAGTCCAATTAATTAATTCCCTTTGTTCCTTCTTCAACTGAATATCAATCGAATTGATTACTTGTGATTCTTAATCACGATTCAACCATCGGATCGGTCAATACTTCTAGTGTGTGTGACCCCATAGGTTCTACTCTGACTGGTAGTGAGATATATTATGATCTCTATCACAATATTATTGAAAACTCCTTTCAATGGATTGGAACGATTCCAACTCTACTCATTAGGGTTTATCGATCATCGAGATAATCCCTGTGAGTCCCACCATCCACCAGTGACACCTAGCAGCATGTAGTGGCTACCCAGTAGAATAGAATGATGAACCTCTAGGTGCAGTTATCGTGTGATACAGTCCTACTATCGTGGATCCCTACTGACCGGAGGTCATGGATAACTCGTCAAACCCCTTCGTCTGTCATATGTCAAGATTTATTCGACTCGAGTTCGTTAGTGGAAAACTCTTTCTCCACTTTATATTAGTGCCCTGGCCAAGGTCTTAGAACTCGGTCTAACAAATCACATAGGATCACTCCTCTTCTATCAAGGTCGATAGATTCCATGTAAGTGCATACCCTACTCCTACAGTGAACTTAATGCAGCCAATCTACACTACAAGGACCCATATGACTAGAGACCATGTATACGTGTAGTCAAACTACAATAACCTCACTGTGAGTAGCTGAAGCACCGCAGGTCAAAGGACCAGTCATACTACTGCAACATCAAGCAAGTCACTGACGAGTGGATAGACATCCAGGTGACTTCTTGTATTGGTCACGCTCAGTACCCTTGTTCTTAACAAGCACCTGCACTATTACTTCAGTGTCGCTACACTGTGGACTCGAGTCTCGTCCATCCATAAGGAAAGTAATCTGTGCACTGATCTCATCGGATCGATCACCGTCCTCGTGATGATCCATCGATCAGGAGCGTTTAGAAATTAATCACTAATGATACATGGCTCAAATTCTCAACTCTTGAGAATATGCATCATCATCTTATTAATTTCTTGGACGATTCATAGACACATATATAATATGAATGAAAAGATGCCTTTTATTTATTCAATAATAAATAGTCAAGTACAAAATTATGTCCCTAGAATTAACAATGTGTCAGCCAGATTGGCTTTTAGGGCATACATCTAACAATCTCCCACTTGCACTAAAGCCAATCAGCCATAAACCTAAGCCCCATCTTCTCAAGATGCGTTTTAGTTTTCTGCAGACTTAGCTGCTTAGTGAATGGGTCCGCCATATTTTCTGTGGAGTCTACTCTCTGATCCTCTACTTATTTTCTTTCGAGGTAGTCGCTTATTAGGTTAAACTGCCGCTCTATGTGCTTCGATTTCTGGTGAGACCTTGGCTCCTTAGCTAGTGCTATGGTGCCTTTGTTATCGCAGTAGAGTGTTATGACATCTGATGACATTACACCTAACTATGCAATGAACCTTTTAAACCAAAAGATTTTCACTGCACCCTTAGAGACGGCTTAACATTCAGCTTCTAAGGTAGAATCTATAATGATCGGTTGTTTGGAACTCTTCCAATTTACTGAACCACTATTGCACATATTCTGATGTAGACTTTCTATCATCAATATGTGTGCATCCTTCTACCTTCAACTCTGATCTTCTTCCAAAGACCAAGAACATGTCCTTAGTTCTTCTCAAGTACTTAAGACTGTTCTTCACAGCTATCCAGTGCTTCTTGCCTGGATCTGATTGACATATGCTCGTGACATTCACAGCATGTACTATATCAAGTCATGTACATAGCATGGCATACATGAGACTCCCTATCGCTGATGCATAGGGGATCTTGCTCATGCGTTGAATCTCTTCAGATGTGTTGGGGCACATCTTCTTGGAGAGATTTATTCCATGCCTTAGGGGTAAGAGACCCCTTTTAGAGTTTTCCATGCTGAACCTTTTTAGCACTTCCTCTATGTACATCTTCTGTGATAGGCCAAGCATCCTTTTAGATCTATCTCTATAGACCTTTATTCCCAAAATATAGGATGCTTCCCCAAGGTCTTTCATGGAGAACCTTTTTGACAACCAGACCTTGACCGAGGTTAGCATGGAAATATCATTCCCTATCAGGAGGATGTCGTACAGTACGAGAAATACGACAGCACTCCCACTAACCCTTTTGTAAACACACGGTTCCTCTTCGTTTTTGATGAAATCAAATATTTTGATTGCGTCATCGAAACGAGTGTTCCAACTCCGAGATGCTTGCTTTAGTCCATAGATGGACCTTTGCAGCTTGCAGACCTTGTGATCTCCATCACCGGAAGTGAAACCCAAAGGTTGTTCCATATAGATGTCTTCATCAAGATATCTATTTAGGAAAGCTATTTTCACATCCATCTGCCAGATTTCATAATCATGAAATGCTGCAATGGCAAGTAATGTTCGGATAGATTTCAGCATGGCTACAGGTGAAAAGGTCTCCTGATAGTCAATGCCTTCGCGTTGACTATACCCTTTCGCTACAAGCTTTGCTTTATAGGTCTCTACCTCTCCATCCGAACCTATCTTCCTTTTGTAGATCCATTTACATCCATTAGGTACAATACCTTCTGGTGGATCTACTAAGGTCCAGACTTGGTTGGAATGCATGGAGTCTAACTCTGACTTCATAGCTTCCAACCATTTCTCAGAATCGATATCAGATATCGCCTCGTCGTAGGTTTTGGGATCCTGCGTGTGATCCCTATCTCCCACTAGGAACATTTTCTCGGTATCCTCTTGTAGTATACCTAAGTATCTATCGGGAGGATGGGAGACCCTACTAGATCTGCGAAGTGGTTGAGGGACATTGTGTACTGGCTCTGTATGAATGGATTTGATAGGATCCATGACTCGTTGCTTTTCAGAGACTTTCTCTTCAAGCTCAATTTTCCTCCCACTGCCTCTATCAAGGATAAACTATTTTTCCAAGAAGATGGCATGATGGCTCACAAACACATTGTGATCCTCTGAGACGAAAAATTGTATCCTAATGACTCTTTAGGATATCATATAAAACGAGCACTTATGGTCCTAGCCTCTAGCTTGTCCGCCTGTAGTCTCTTGACGTGGGCCGGACATCCCCAAATCTTGAGATGACCAAGACGTGGTTTCTTACCATGCTATATCTCATACGGTGTGGTAGGAAGGGATTTAGAGGAAACTCTATTCAACAAGTAAATAGCTGAAAATAGGGCATCTATCTAAAGAAACAAGGGTAAATCAGTGAAGCTCATCATGGACTGGACCGTATCAATAGAGTCCGATTCCTCCTCTCTGATCTCCATTGAGCTGAGGTGTACCAGGAGGAATCCATTATGAAACTATACCATTCTCCTTGAGATAATCACAGAACTCTCCATTAAGGTATTCACTTCCTCGATCTGATCGAAGAACCTTAATGAGTTTTTGTGCTTATTTTTCTACTTCATATCTAAGCTTTTTGAACCTTTCAAAAGTTTCTTATTTGTGTCTCATATACATATCCATACCATGAGTAATCATCGGTAAAATGAAGTAAAAAATTACAACCCCTAGCCTGCACATCGAATGGGCCACACACATCAGTGTGTACTAGGGTAAGTATTTCAGTGGACCTTGTGTCCTACAAAGGATAATTTGGCCATCTTTCCTCGAAGGCAGAATTCACAAATCAAATATGACTCGAAAGTCAATGAGCCCAAAAGCTCATGTTTCTCCAATTTGTTTATTCTGTCTTCTCCTATATGGCTAAGCCTGAGGTGCCATAAATACTTTAGAGTTATCTCATTTTTGGATCTATTAGATCCTATGGTATTCACTGTTTGCTCAGATATATTCACAGATACATCCATATGTATGTGATAGAGACTGTCAATCATAAAACCATTTTGAATCAATTTAATTTTCAAATAAATAAAAATCTTTCTGTGCTAAATAAAATACAGAAATTAAATTTCTGCTAGCAATAGGTAACAGTCCCTAAGTATCCTGAGCATATCTGACAAACCTTCTGAAGGTCTGTCACCCTTCATGTTCTTTATGCTTCCCATATATATAGGACAGTTCCTCTTCCAATGGCCGTCCATTATGTAATGGAAACACTTTTCCTTGCAATTGGCCTTTTTCTTGGAACTTCCTAACTTGGTGTTTTCTTAGTCTTCTGCTTCTTCGCAGGCTTCTTCTTCTTCCAAATAGACTCTCTCTTGAAAGTAGAAACCAACTTGACAGCGAAACGATGCCCCTTGAACTTCTTCAAGGTCCCTAAGTTAGTTACCAATTTATTCAACAATTTTATTTTGGTGCATACAATCTTGTTCATATGGTAATTTACTATAAACTGTTCATATGAAGCTAGAAGGAATTGTGGGATCAAATCCGTTTGCAATTACTTGTACATGGTCATGCCGAGCTTCTCAAGCTTCTTCAAGTCCTTTATCATGGTCAAACCATGATCGTGGACAGACTGTCCCTCACGCATCTTTGTCTTAAAGAGCCTCTTGGACACTTCAAAACATGCTGCGCGACTCTGATCACCATACAACTCTTGTAGGTGATTTAATATGTCCCTGGCAGTCTCATGTTCTCATGCTAGCATTGTAATTCATTGGACATGGATGCCATTGTGCAGCACCTAACTTTATTGTCATTGTTCGTCCACTTAACAAGCGTCTTACGCTGATCAGTGATCGGACGGATTGGTAACACGGGGATTCCATGGTCTAGCATATACCCGAATTTCTCACAATTCAAAACTATTTTTTGAAATTTGCTGAGCCAATCTTTATAATTGGGTTTGGTCAAACGGTTGTTCTATGAGTTAAGAGTCTAGAAGCTGACTTTATAATCCTCAGAGAGTAAAGATTCTAGTTAGACTTTTGTACTTGATCCTAATCTGTTCTAAGGTCTTTTAGAATAAATGTAACTCCCACTATTTTCTCGAATTCCTCACACTCCTCTGGTAGAAAAACAGAAATCCCACACGACTAGGGTTTCTAGTGGGTACTCCGGTCCCACCAATTTACATGCCACCTCACCTAACAGTTATTGGTGACACATAGATTGATGAATGTACAACTCTTGTACAATGCTTCTCAAGCATGTTGCAGTGCTACTTGGTCTCTAAGTCATGAAAACCTCACCTAACAGTTATTGGTCCCATTTCTTAGTTAAGTCAGACCCACCGTATAACCGTAGAAATAAAGTCGTCATTGGGTCCTCACCTAACAGTTATTGGTGCCCAACCCCACCTTTACCCTACAACATCTCATGTCTATAGAGAGGTCCAGCCCCCCGATGCAACTTGACCACTGTATCCAGCCGAGACAAATCAACATCAGAAAGGCCTTAGCAGCTCTACTACAGTGGAAGACCTATTGACTTAATATTGGTTAATCAGGTCTTAGTGTTTGCAACTTGAGATCTTCATAAGAGGTAATCGAACAATTGGCCAGGTAAGCAGGTGGGAGGCTCTCCTTACTCAGAGAGTAAGGTCCTAATTAAGTAACCACCTTTCATGCTTTCCTAGACACCAATTAGATCAATTAATCTAATATGACTTGCTCATGTTGGTTCACTCTCGACTTGATTGAGGAGGTTTTAATTTAGGTCTCAATTGGGTTTGTTACATCACATGTAAACCTATCTACCCGGCTTTTATTCACATCACATGCAAACGTCACATCACAGGCAGTTATAATCGCAGCATCAAAATAAAGCTTAACTTTAAATAGGTGATGATCATGGATTCTAATTAGGTCGTATTACAAGCACATGCACGTCAATTGATCAATTGGTCTTCAACTCTTGAATTGGTTCCAAGCCTCCTTGATTCGATCCTTGACCAACTCTTGATCCAATCGCCATCAACCGCTTAGACCCCTGTTCATCTCATGCCTTGTCTTCAACTTGATCGTTGACGTACATCACATCACAGAAATACAACCAGATGTAAAATAAAAATAATAATAAATTACATCTTCTTTTAGGAGGCACGCAGGCCTCTCAAAACATCAAATAAGATGCATGCAAGCATCTGAAAAATTACATGACATTGCAGATCACATCGCAGGTCTTTACATTTAATACCAAAAGGGTTTGAATCCTACGATCATCACCACATGCAGCAATTATAATTTTCAGATCTGAAAACTAACTGATTATCTCATGACATAGGTTGCTGATCATGCTAATCATGATTCTAAACTTTGTAATCCCATTAACAATGTAATTAGAATCATCTTTTTATCACATAAAAATCAGCATGCAAAAATCAGCACCCTAGAAAAATCTGCATGCAGAAAATTTTCAGCATGCATGATCATTCAATTTTCAGATCTATTAAGCCTATTAATAATTAATCCTTACCTTAATCTACGATGCCTAGGCTCTGATACCACTGTTAGAAACCCCCGATCATGCCACTGAAATTTTAAAAAATTCAGATGCAGCGGAAGAGGCATGCGCGGGATCAACCGTTCATCGCATGAACATTGTTCAAAAACCGTTCGTAGATAGATAAGGATTAAAAACTTTTAAACCTTTAGAAGATCAGATCTTCACCTTGTGCGGGTAGATGATCACCGCAAACTGAAGTTCGTGGTTTAGGATGGAGGTTCGCTTGAAGCCGTTCAAGTGCCCGGCCTCTACGGGTATCCACACGAAGCAGAGAACCGATCCAAGCTTTCTATCTCCCCAGGGTGCTAGCTCCCTTGCAGAGATCACTTTTGATGGCTGATCTCCTCTCTTTCTTTCAACTCTTGAATATGCTTGAGAGGAGGAAGAAGAAGGATGAAGAAAAGAAGAGGAATGAAGCCCCTGCAGCCCACTTCCTTTTTCCTGCATTGGAACCAAGGAGGAGGAAGAAGGGGACCGCCAACACCTTGTCTTTTGCTTCCCTTGCTTGCGGCTGAAAACCAAGGAGAAGGAGGAGGAGGCCACGGCTGAGGAGAAGAGGGATTCACTCAAATTAGGTCAGCCCCCAAGGCCTCCTCTTAAATAGCATCTTGGGCTCCTACAAGTTAGGAGCCCTTTGACACTCTTCCATAAGAGGGGCGCCGGCCCCTCTCTTCATGCCGCACCAAGGAGGAGAAAAGGGGAAGAGCGTGAGCCCCTCCTCTTGTGTTGCCCTAATCCTCATTAAGTAAGGTTTTGGATGCCCTAATGTGGTCAAGCCCTAATCCAATTAGGTTTAGCCCAAGGGTGAACCAATTTGGATCCAATCTAGGTAAGTACTAATCCAATTAGAACTTAAATCAATTTTGACTCAATTGAACTCTTCAATCCTAATCCAATTAGGAGTCTTATTGATTCATTAGATTAATAATTAATTGTGACTTAAGAAATCCTAATCCAAATTAGAACATATTTAATTTTAGTCCTAATCCAATTAGGACTCTATTTGAATTCGAAGTCCTAATCTGATTAGGACTCTAGGAATCCTACTCCAAGTAGGAATCCAATTTTAATTCAAAACTCCTAATCTAATTAGGATTATAGGAATCCCAGTCCTACTCCAACTAGGATTCCTAGTCCTAATCCAATTAGGACTCTAGGAATCCTAATCGAAATAGGACTCTTGTTTCAAGTCCAATTAATTAATTCCCTTTGTTCCTTCTTCAACTGAATATCAATCGAATTGATTACTTGTGATTCTTAATCACGATTCAACCATCGGATCGGTCAATACTTCTAGTGTGTGTGACCCCATAGGTTCTACTCTGACTGGTAGTGAGATATATTATGATCTCTATCACAATATTATTGAAAACTCCTTTCAATGGATTGGAACGATTCCAACTCTACTCATTAGGGTTTATCGATCATCGAGATAATCCCTGTGAGTCCCACCATCTACCAGTGACACCTAGCAGCATGTAGTGGCTACCCAGTAGAATAGAATAATGAACCTCTAGGTGCAGTTATCGTGTGATACAGTCCTACTATCGTGGATCCCTACAGACCGGAGGTCATGGATAACTCGTCAAACCCCTTCGTCTATCATATGTCAAGATTTATTCGACTCGAGTTCGTTAGTGGAAAACTCTTTCTCCACT
The DNA here is from genome assembly GCF_051530095.1 of Phoenix dactylifera. Taxonomy (NCBI): domain Eukaryota; kingdom Viridiplantae; phylum Streptophyta; class Magnoliopsida; order Arecales; family Arecaceae; genus Phoenix; species Phoenix dactylifera. Next base: position 9,945,657 of record NC_143195.1, read on the forward strand.
TTATATTAGTGCCCTGGCCAAGGTCTTAGAACTCGGTCTAACAAATCACATAGGATCACTCCTCTTCTATCAAGGTCGATAGATTCCATGTAAGTGCATACCCTACTCCTACAGTGAACTTAATGCAGCCAATCTACACTACAAGGACCCATATGACTAGAGACCATGTATACGTGTAGTCAAACTACAATAACCTCACTGTGAGTAGCTGAAGCACCGCAGGTCAAAGGACTAGTCATACTACTGCAACATCAAGCAAGTCACTGACGAGTGGATAGACATCCAAGTGACTTCTTGTATTGGTCACGCTCAGTACCCTTGTTCTTAACAAGCACCTGCACTATTACTTCAGTGTCGCTACACTGTGGACTCGAGTCTCGTCCATCCATAAGGAAAGTAATCTGTGCACTGATCTCATCGGATCGATCACCGTCCTCGTGATGATCCATCAATCAGGAGCGTTTAGAAATTAATCACTAATGATACATGGCTCAAATTCTCAACTCTTGAGAATATGCATCATCATCTTATTAATTTCTTGGACGATTCATAGACACATATATAATATGAATGAAAAGATGCCTTTTATTTATTCAATAATAAATAGTCAAGTACAAAATTATGTCCCTAGAATTAACAATGTGTCAGCCAGATTGGCTTCTAGGGCATACATCTAACAATCTCCCACTTGCACTAAAGCCAATTCATACTTATGTACTAATATGTTTATTTTTGACTCCTTAACTTGATTTGTTCCTTCATGTGTGACCTCAAGTTTATCCCAAATTTCTTTTGCGGAGATGCATGTAGATATTCTATTGAATTCACTTACATCTAGTGAACAGTAAAGTACATTAATCGCTTTAGCATTTAGTTGTGCCAGTCTTCTATCACTTTCATTCCAATCCATTTCTGGTTTGGGTATGATAGTGCCCTCTATACTAATTGTGGGTGTGTGAGGTCCTCTAGTTATAATATACCATAATTCATAGTCTAGAGCTTGAATGAATATCCTCATCCTAGCTTTTCAGTATGTGTAATTTGTGCCATTAAATAGAGGAGGTCTATTTGTGGATTGCCCCTCACTCATAGAACATCCCACTTGGGTTGTCATGATCTTTGACTCTTGATTGTGAGATCAACAAATACTATATGAGCACCTTGCTCTGATACCACTTGTTGCCCAAGGTGACATGCTAAGAGGGGGGGGGGGGGGTGAATTGGTTTCTCTTAATTTTTACTATCTTACTTTAGTCAATTGATGAGTGAGTGAAATTAGAACAATGCACACTACAAACACACAAGAAGTATAGTGGTTCGGTGCTCTCCTAAGCACCTACGTCCACTCACCAAGCAACTCCTTGGAAATTTACTATAATCCCGCGGATTACAGTTGGATTGTTTTTCGGGCTCACAATCTAAAAACCTTTACACTTTGAATTTCTGGGATCACCAAAAACCTATGTTGGTTTTACGGGCTCACCAACGAACCTTCATAATTGGTTTTACGGGTTCACCAATAAACCTACACCGTTGGTTTTGCGGGCTCACCAACAAACCTTTACAAGATGATTAATAAAAAGAAAGAAGAAAGTTGAAGCTCCTAGATGAGCAAATATAACATTTATAAGCCACAAAGAAGAGTTTAGAGAATAGTTATCGCTTGATGAGACTTCTCTCTTCTTTGTCAAGAATGCTTCACTCTTCAAGGGTGGATGGAGCTTTTGATATCTCTTGGAGTCTGCTCAACCACTTCCTTTTTGACTCTTGAATGAAGCACTTGGATGAAGAAGATTAGGGCACTTGTCTTTCTTGTGTAAGCTTTGATGTTTTTGCAAAAGGATGTTTTCTCTGATGAATAGTATCACTTTAAATAGTTTCCTTCATCCATTGGACAAGCCCCAATGGTTAGAATTCAAAAACTAGCCGTTACTCACTGTTGGAAGGTCAAAAAGTACTTCTACAGAACTAGCCGTTATGCTTCTGCCCGTGCTTGGGTCGACCCAACTTTTACTGGGGTCGACCCAACTTTCACTTGGGTCGACTCAACTTTTACTGGGGTCGACCCTCTCAGAACCACAGAACCTTGCATTTCAGCCTTCCTTCACTTGGGTCGACTCAACACATTTTTGGGTCGACTCAAGGTTCAGTTGGGTCGACTCAACTTCCACTTGGGTCGACTCTCTCAGGGTTTCCAGAGAACCTATTTTTGAATGTCATTGCCTTTGGGTCGACTCATGTTAACTTGGGGTCGACTCAAGTTTGGGTCGACTCAAGTTTCATTTGGGGCGACCCTCTCAGGGTTTCCAGAGAACTGTTTTCTTGAAGCTTGAGGATTGGGTCGACTCATCCTTTTCTTGGGTCGACCCAAGTACTGTTCATCCGTGCCATTTTTTCAGAAGTGTGCCAGATGGTTTCTTGATGTATCGGGGTCGACTCAATCAATCTTGGGGTCGACTCAATCCACACTTTGCTGCAACTTAAGGTTAGATTCATCCATATAATCAATGAAATAACCTTTAAACAATTTTGAATATATGTCATGGTAGTGCTACATACTCCAAACAATGAAAATTACTATTGTCCACTTAAGAGTATGTTTCACTTGAAACTTTGCCAAATTAGAATTTAGAATTCACTATCCCTTTCCTATCACAAATTTTATCTCATTAATAATCATTGAAATACATCTTAATCTCATTATACTAATGTATCGAGAGTGACAGACTTATTAATGATGTATCGAATTAACTTGTAACATACTCTTAATTATTGTATTAATCATCAAAATACCACTATCATCCTCACTCGTCTTTTGATAGCAAAAGGTCATCAATAAAATTTTTTGCCACACTCATCGAGACAATGAGGTAATCCGAGCAGACTCCATCCCTCCGAGGAAGCTTAGCAAGGAAAGTCATTCTCCTTATGTTGCCCTAGCTGACAAGCCAAGAGGGGGGGGGGATGAATTGGTTTTTCTAAATTTTTAATCCCTTAATCAAATTGGTAGATTAATGGGTAGTTTAGCTAATATTAATTAAGTACGTGTAGTGAAATTAGAAAGACACACAATGCAAACACACAAGAAATATAATGGTCCGGTGCTCTCCTAAGCACCTACGTCCACTTCTCAAGCATCCCCTTGAGAATTCACTATAATCCCGCGGATTACAGTTGGATTGTTTTTTGGGTTCACAATCCAAAACCTTTATACTTTGATTTTTCGGGATCACCAATAACCTATGTTGGTTTTGCGGGCTCACTAACAACCTACACCGTTGGTTTTACGGGCTCACCAACCAACCTTACAAGAAATTTAAAAAGAAGAAGTATGTAGCTCCTAAATGAGCAAATATAACAAATATGAACTAAAAGAAGAGATGAGAATTAGTTATCGTTTTGAGGATGCTCTTGTCTTCTTTGCTCAGGTTACTTCACTTCATAAGAGATTGGTGGAGCTGTTGAATGCACTTTCAGATTGCTCAACCACCTTCTTTTTGGAACTTGAATGAAGCAACTTGATGAAGAATACTTAGGCTTGCTTTCACTTGAATACTCTATTAATTTCTTGCAAAAGATATGTCCCTCTGATGAATAGTGTCTCTTAAATACTTTCCAACCTCTATTGGTCACCCCGCAATAGTTTGATTTCAAAAACTAGTCGTTTCTAGCCATTTCTAGCCGTTGAGAGCTCAAAAAGTACTTCTGCAGAACTATCTATTATGATGTCAGCCATGCTGGGGTCGACCCAAGCCTTTCTGGGATCGACTCAAGTTACTGTTCATCTGCCTTGGGGTCAACTCAACCTTTTCTGGGGTCGACTCAAACTTCTCTGGGTCGACCCCTGCTACAGTGGGGTCGGCCTTCTCAGAAACCACAGAAACCTTGCTTTCGGCATTTTCACTGGGGTCGACTCATACTTTCTTGGGGTTGACCCGTGCTATAGTGGGGTCGACTCAAGTTCCATTGGGGTCGACCTTCTCAAGGATTCCAGAGACATGGTTTTTGAACACTTGGAGTCGGCTCCATTGGGGTCAGCTCATGTTTGCTTGGGGTCGGCTCCACTGGGGTCGGCTCAAGTCTTCCTGGGGTCGGCTCCATCTGGGGTCGGTTCAAGGAAACTTGGGGTCGACCCTCTCAGTAAAATCCAGAGAGTTGTTTTTTTGGAGGCTTCAAGTTAGGTTCGGCTTATAGTTCTTTGGGGTCGGCTCCTCTCTTGGAGTCGGCTCAAGGATACTTGGGGTCGACTCCACTTACTGTTCATCTGAGCCATTTTTCCAAGGGTGTGCCAGATGGATCCAAAATGTGATAGGGTCGACTCCAATGCCTCAACTTGATAAATTCACATATTTTACACAATTATTCTGGTCATGCCTACACTTCTTCTGGGGTCGACTCATGCATTGTCCCAAGTAAGTTACTCCGTGCCAGTGCGTGCCATATGTATTAAGGTCGACTCAACTCACAATTTTCTGTATCTTAAGGTTAGTCTAATTCATAGAATCAATAGAACATATTTCAAGTAATTTTGAGTGTATGCCACAATAAAACTTCATACCCTTAATAATGAAAATTACAATTTTGCCTTTAATAGTATATTTCACTTGAAACTTTGCTGAATTAGATTTATAAGCTCTCAATTATTTTTCTACTACAAATTTTATCTCGTTGTTAATCATTGTGAGCGTCTTGATCTCATTCTTTCAATGTATCGAGGGTGTGATATTCATTAGTGATGTATCAAATTAAACTTTATTATTAATTTGATATTTCCTCAATTTTTGTGTTAATCATCGAAATAACACTATCATCCTCAATCTTTTCCTTTTTGATGATTACAAAACATTGAGTATGGTCAGATTGATGCTTGTATTAAAATTAAGAGTTTTGATTTAAAAAATGCTTAAGTTTCTGAATTTCAGCTTTTCTAAATTAGAAAGTGAAAGCTCCACCTCTTTCATCCAGATATTGCCAATTTGAATTTTTGATTTTCTCTCCCTTACTTTTATATTTTAGTTAAAGATGAAACTTCAAAAATTTATGATAAAGCAAGAGTTTCAGGTTATGTATCGAGGCATGAGGAGTATGTGCCAAATTCAAAAATTTTAATTGAAAATTCAGATATTCTAGTTTGGAAGTTTAAAATGTAGAAGATTTTTATTATTTTTCACATAAGATTTTCATTGTTTTGCATATTGCACATTTCTCCCCCTCAAGTAAATATTTTCTTCCTATTTATTTTCCAACTTACTTCTTCCCCTATATTGCAACTTCTCTCTTTTCTTATTTCTTTTCCTTTTTGTTATCATCAAAAGAATATATAATACATGAGTTTTCAATGACAAAGATCATAAAACATAATACGACATTGCATTTCATAAAATTCAAGATTACAATGTTCTAATAAGCCAAATAAGATAACATCATTTTCATATAAAAAAAAAAAAGCAAGATACATAGATAACTGGAGTGTCTCTAGGCACTAATATAGATGAGCCCCTGCAGTGCTATCAGTAGGCCTAGAGGCATCCAAAGGCTGGGATCTAGCTCTAGATCTCCTAGTATAGGTCGCAAGAGGAGGTCTGGGCTGATATGATTGTGAAGGGCTGTGAGCCTAATGAGCTGGCTGGCTCTGTGCCGAGACTTGTGACTCAGCTGCTCGAGCTTCCAGAGGACCTTGAAACTCTCTCTCTCTCTAATACTGTCATCCAATCTGTGAGACCTGTCATCCGAGCAGATAATCCTCTGATCTTAGTTGTCATACTGTCCATCCTACCCATCATGATATCACAAAGGACTCTCACCTGAGCTAATACAAGCTTAGTCATCATACTCCAATATTCCTCAGTACATCCTGTTGGTGTGGATGACGAAGGTCCGGCCTCTGCATGCGCTGTAGGGTGATCAGCAGGTATCTCAGGCTCAGGGATAGAATCTCCAGGCTCTGGTGCATCAGCCTCCGGTGCATGTGCACCTGCACCTCCACGCACCCACTGACTGTCCACCTTCTCATAACCCATGCGCACTAGGGATCGTGCAGTGTAGGTGTCGGTAAATAACAAATTTCTGGATATCTCTCCCTCTACAGATATATCATGATGACTGAATATCAAGGTGAGTACCATACTGTAGGGCAAGAAGACTCTCGATCTGCATATGGCCTTATGCATCTGCCTAATGATCATGGTTGGAAGATTTAGGGGAATATCCTGAATAACATGCTCCATAATGGCCAAATCACGCTCAAATACATGATCAAATCTTCCGCTCTTCCGAAACAGTATCTGACCTATGAAGTTATGCAATAACCTCATCTCAGCTGATAAGGAGCTAGCTACTAAATTTTCTGAATAATCAAAGTCATCTCTCTCTAAAACCAACTGTAGGGCTCTAATCTTGTGCACTGGTTTGTCTGGTGCGGCACCTTCGCAGGGGAGATAAAGCAACTCACTCAGACTCTCCTCAGAAACACGAACTCGAACTCCTCGGACCTCAGACACAAGCCCTCCCAGACCGACCGTAAAAAAGCATAGAACTCACGAACTAAACCCGGGTAGGTCTTTAAATTTAGGGAGCAAAGGTACTCCCATCCTTGCCTTCAGATCCAACCACCCAACCGGAACCCTTCTTGATCCAAAAATTCAGAATGAATCCTTCTACCCATGGTAACCAGTCTCCCCGCATACTTAGCAAGTTGAACTAAAAGGGTAGAAGGTGGAGGAGGCTCGGCACGTGTCTCACCTTATGGAGGCACTGTAGAAGACTATGTAGGACGATCTTCTATAATGGTTGGCCATGAAACTCTCCCGGATCTCTTGGCAACGGCTCGTTTAGGTCCCATTTTCACCAAATCCTTTCTTAGATCTTGATCTAATGGCTTGGTGAAGCAATCTACTACTGTTTGGAAGTGATTGGAGGGAATTTTGGTTTGAAAGAGGGTACAATGAACAGTGATACCCTAATGTAGCTTATGGGTTCCCTTTTTTTAAACGGAGTCCCGCCGTTGGGTCGACCCAGCTTTTGCTTGGGTCGACTCAAGGAGGGGTCGACCCCATTCTAGACTCGAGTCGGCCCCAGTTCAGGCTTCCAAATTTTTTTTTTTTGATTCTTCTTTCTTTCTGATCCTTACCAAATCTTTATGAGACATTAATATATGTGTGAGGATTCTATAAATGAATAACTTTATCAATGTTTAATGGGATTTACAAAATGGGAGGAGGGTATCATGAGACAACTTGTTCCTTTCATTTATTTTTTTTCAATCAAAGGGATCACATATGCCTAATTCTCTCCCAAGATGCAAAATCTATCTTCACTTAAAGGTTTTGTAAATATATCAGCTAATTGTTTCTCGATACACATATGCTCAATACATACATTCCCATTTTGCACATGATCTCTAATGAAGTGATACCTTATTTCAATGTGCTTTGCCTTAGAGTGCTAAAATGGATTTTTAGTAAGATTAATGGCACTAGTGTTATCACATTTTATAGAAATGTTGTCAAGTTTGATTCCATAGTCCTCTAGTTGTTGCTTGAGCCATAGTACTTGAGCACAACAACTTCCGACAGCGATGTATTCGGCCTCAGCCGTTGACAATGCTACTGAATTCTGCTTCTTGCTAAACCATGATACTAAGTTATTTCCTAAGAATTGACATGTCCCACTAGTGCTCTTCCTATCTAATTTGCATCCAGCAAAATCCGCATCAGAATATGCAAGTAAATCAAGACACGAGTCTCTACGTTTGTGGTTCCTCTTAGATATCTAAGGATTCTTTTGACAGCACTTAGATGTGATTCCTTAGGATCTGATTGGTATCTAGCACATATTTCCACACTAAATACTATGTCAGGCCTACTAGCAGTAAGGTAAAGCAAAGATCCAATTAAGCCTCTATAAGTTTTGAAAGTGATTCCTAGGTTCTTTGGTGTTTAGCATGCTGAATTTTTTTTTTTTTTTGAAAACCATAGCTGAATCTGATCGGGTTGCCTACGTACCCCTTCACAAGGGAAATCAAGCCACACGTAGTTCTTTTAAAATTTCAAAAATACAGCAGAAAAATGAATCAAACAATTTAATTCATGCATGCTTACAAGATCAAATCTAGAAATCAGCACATTAAGAACACATAGGATTATGCCGGAATCGTTTAAACAATTATGCTAAAACTTTTATGCATGATTAACTATCAGATCTGAAACTTAAGAACTCTATTCCAATTAATCTCCGAATATCCATCGAATGGATTCTGGAGATATCTCCGTGAGGAGCCCCAAAAGAGGGTAAAACCTCGGGGAATCGGACCTAGACCTTGACACCATAATAAATGATTAATGCTAGATTAATACCTTTTATGATGGATGAAAGTTGTGAATCTGATTCTTGACTTCGCAGCCACGCACACGAATGGCCTCTACGAGAAGTACATGCGAAGTCCTGAAGGATCTTCTTCCGCAACAATGCTAGCAGTTGCAGAACACTTGAAAGCTGAAATCTGCCCGTCGGGATTCAATTAACTCTTGATCCATCGTCTTGAAGCAGATGGAGATGAGGTTTGTAAGAAAAGTAGAGGACTCAGATCTGATCTTGAATCTTCTAGATATTCACCCTGAAAACCCTATCTAAAATGGAGAAGAAGAGGAAGAGGAGGCGGGTGAGGAAGAAGGCTGCAATGGATGTGTTTTTGGTGCCCATGTTTGAACCCTTTTAATGGCCTCCGAATTATCATTCAAAATTCGAAATTTATTTTCAGAAAACCTCTTTTAGTTGGCACATGCAAAGGAATAGGAACAACCCAAATCAGATCTCAACCAAATCTGATTTAAATTCAAATTTTAAACACATGTGCAAGAGGGAAGGAATTTGAAATCCATGCGGCAAGATAAAACACTTCATAATTTCGAAATCACCTCTTGAAATTCGAATTTAATCCATTCAAAAACTCATACGCCACCTTGGCTGATGGTTTGAGTGATTAAAATCATTTAACACATTGCTTAATGTTTGAATTTAAATTCAAATAACAAACAATGTCGCCATGTGTCAAGCAATGGGTCCATGTGCCATGCAATAATTTTGGTTTATTTAAAATTCATGAAATCCAATTCCATGTCACCAATAATTGCCACATCATCTGAGCCTAATCCCCTTGGGTTGCACCTAATCAAATTTGGTCAAACCCGAATTAAAACAAAGCAATTTGGTTGAACCCAATCTAATCAGGTCAGACCCTGATTGAGCTCAAATTGAATCCAATTCAATTTTGGCTCATGCAAACTCAATCAAATTGAATTAATTACTTTGTGTTGGACCTAATCCAATTAGGTCAATCCGCAATTAAGAACAAATTAATTTAAAATTAATTTGATCAGCTTAAGTCCTTTTTGGTTCTAACCTAATCCAATCAGGTCAAAATCCTGATTGAGCCCAAACTTGAATCCAATTCAATTTGGCTCATCCTTAGCACAATTACTCAATCAAATTGAGTTTATTAGTAATTTAATTACTAATTAATCCTTCAATAATTACTTTAATTATTTTATAAGATAATTTGCCAATCAAATTGACCAAATTATCCCTAAATGATTCTTAATCATTCATCAGCTTTCTTGATTAATCAGGAATCTTCTATGCGTGTGACCTCATAGGTTCGAACCTAAGCCGGTAGTATAGGAACAATTTCCTACACTAATTGATGTAACCATCTAGCAATGGTACCCAACGTCCGGATAGGCCGAATATATGCGAAGCAAATATTCTGGAACCCTGAACTATGGTTACTGTATAATTCGATCCCTTTGACTCCTAATGCCAGGATGACTTAGAGCTCACTGTCAACCCTATAATTAGTACATCCATTATGTGATTAACTTTAGATATCCCGTGACTCCTCACTGGGATTACCCTGGCCAAGATTTTGCTAAATTAATTACAAGACATTATCTCCTATTTTCAGGAGGGGTCAATTCCATCTTGACTCACAACTGACTACGCAAGTACTTGACTGCACCCAGTGACCTTCCGTCACTGAATTAGAAATTCAGGTAGTCCGGTACCAAAGTACAGTGAGTTGCTTGCTAGTCACAGGTTGCGGTCTCAGGTCAGAAGGCCAAACTTATACCCATATCCACTCGGAACATCTCTCGACAGTAGAGCATTCCGGAATTGGTCACGTTCAGTAAAATGTACTCCTACACTTCACCTGTGTGGCATACCAGTGTCTCCACACTCCTTGGTTAAGAGGACAACCAACGTATATGTCACACAACGACCTAATCTCGATAATGCTATCGTCCTAGTAACAACATATCATTTGGTCGCGAACAAGTTTAAGGACTCAAAGATAAATCCTCCTTTATCATAACATAAGTCCTAAGGACTTCATCATATAAGAGTTCATTTGAAGATGAAATGATGAATAATGCCAAATAGCACTTTATTAATTTGTCAATTCATTTATAAAATTCAATCATCAATATGCTGACGATTGACATTTAGGATACAAATCCCAACAACTCCCACTTAGCCTAATGCCAATCGGCACAGTATCTAATACCCATCTTCGACTTATGTTCGTCGAACTCTTTGATGCCGAGGACTTTGGTAAATAGGTCAGCCAGATTTTCTTTTGTGTCAATCTTCTGAAGATCAATATTAAAATTTGATTTGTTTAAAATTTGATTTGTTTAAGATTGTCCGACCAATTCTTGGAAACTACTAATATTAGCGATATTTTGGAGATCCAAAACCTTAGCTTGTGCATGGTCCAAACTTCACTGAGCACTCAAGTATAAATAAGTCTTACAACTTCCTAACGGAAAACTTAATAACTTCAACTTAAATTGCATACTAACCTAGAAATTGGGCTACTTAGTAATTAAAACCTTGTGTGCTTTTGAAATTCTTATCAGTTATGAAATAAGACTTTCATTTCACAAATCAAATTTTATTTTGGGATTGAAGTTTGTGGGTAACTTCACTGCAAACTCTCACGAGACAACACTCGTTCACTAGGGTAACCTAGGGGTTTAAAGGCTTGTTGCACGTGCTAAGTGCAATCGTAATGCTCTACGAAAGTGAGTATTTATCTTAGGATATTTATATAATAAATAACACTTTTGCTCTCTCATTTTATCATTTTCGCACTGAATTGCTAGAGACTAGCAATAAGCTAGTTGGGGGGTGTGATAAGAGCACAAAAGTGCGACCTACATGTTACTAAAATTAGTGTTATTGCTAACTAATAATGATAAATTCACTAGATTAATATTATATTTGGGTTTAACATAGATTAGTATAAATTAGAGATAAAATGCACATTAAGTACAAATTTGACTTCAAATCGGGTCCGAGTCGGGTTCGGGTCCGAATCGGGTCCATTTCTTTTGTGCTTTTGGAAAATAATTTTGGGCAAATCTAAATTGGCCATGTCATAACTATAAGGTGCTGGGTGACCCATGACTTGAAAGACTTGCAACTGACCTCTAGTCAGAACAGATGACCCGTGACGAACTTAGTCCGTCTGTCTACAAGCCAAATTTCATATCACATTATTTTATTCATATGACTAATTGGATGGAAATGGTATCTCCCAGACCTTCCTCCAAATCCAATTCCATTGCAGAAACTGGCACATGACCCATTTTCAGCCAAGCCAAGCACCCGTGCCAGCTCTTCCGGATTCCCAGCATCACGCGTCCGTATTCATCTTCGACTTCATCACCGGCGTCTCCCCAAGGCCGTGGTCCCAGCTCCAGCCATGATCCAAGCAGCAGATCCCAGCTTCCTTCCAAGTCGGATCCACGTCGATCCCATGCGAAAATAGGGAGAGCAACGGTCCCCACCATCCCATGATCCCGCCTCACAGAGCGCCTCTCTACTCTTCTTCCGGTCACAGCGAGCCTTCCACTCCTCTTCTCCCGCGATGCATCAAGCCATGATCCATGTCCCAGCAAGGCGTGATTTCCAGCGATCTCCCTCCAAATCCTCCATGCCATCAACGCGTTCACAGCCAGCCGTCCGCATCAGCCCACCTTCCGCTTCCATGCAATCCCGGGCGATTCACCTCCCAGCAACGAAGATCTCGGCGCCTCCCTTCCGCATCAGCAGCACCCGAAGAAGGAAACCAAGTCCCCACCTTCCGCTTCAGCTCCCAGCGATTCCAGCATCCCAGCTCCTCAACCGCACCGCGTCCTCCCAGCTCCCTTCCATTTCTTCCTCCCGCAGTGCCCCAGCCACGGATCCGCGTCCTCCGATTCCAGCCAAACTCTTCCGTGCTCATCATCCACGGATCATCGCCTCCTCCCAGCGAAGATTCTGCAATGCCCGAAGAAGGAAGTCCGCGCCTTCCTTCCGCGACCCGCCCAGCCAATCCCTACATCCGCGCCGGATCTTCACCCATGATCAGCTCCCATCGATCTCGCATCCTCTCCACATGCTTGCTGATGGGATCTATATAAGAGAGGAGAAGAAAGAGAGAAAGGGGTGTGCTCGGTTTGGGGTGGGAACCAAGAGAGGAGAGAGTTCGGTGGGAGAGAAGAAAGAAAAAAGAAACAGAGCATTGCTCTGTTCTTTTGGAGAAGAAAGAAAGAAAAAAATAATATTTTATGTTGTTCCACCGTGGGAGAGAAAGGGAGAAGTGTTCTTTTTGATTTTTTTGTTATTTCTTTTCTTTATTTTATTTGCAGAAGAAAGGCAGCATCAAGCCACCAATCTTCATTTCTACCTTTGTAATCAATTTATTGTTATGAAATCTAGCAAAATTTCTTTCATGCAATCCCTGTTCTAGGTTCAAGTTAATTTCTGTTTTCTTTTTATGAAATCTTTTAATGCAATCCTTTAATTTTTCTTTTATGCAATTCATGTTTTAGGTTAAGTTTAATTCCTGCAGTTTGTTTTATGCATTCAAAAATTCTCGTTTTAGTTGCAATTTATGAAATCTTCTTTCATGCAGTCTATGTTCCAGGCTTCAATCTCCCTAAGCACTGTTGTCATCCATTTTAATTTATGCAAAAAAAAACTCTTCTTTTCCATTAAATATATAAATGCTTTTTGAATCTAAGTACATGTCTTCTAGTTAATTTTAATTAAAAATCATTCTCCAGTAGACTAGAGAATCTATCAACATCCCCGACGTAATGTTTTTCTTTTGATATTCAAAAATCGCTTTTGAATCCGAGTGAACATTTTTATTTTTAAGCAACTCCAATCGCCTCCCTGTGAATCGACCTCTTACGACCACTATTCTTCGAGTAGAACAGGTAAGAGTAAATTTAAATTCAACTTTTGTTCGTCGGTTCTAACAACGATCTGTCTAGCATATTTTTAGGTAGACAGGAAAGGACGAACAAAATTTTGGCGCCGTTGCCGGGGAGGCAAATCGAGAAGCAAGAACGATCACGAAGATCAAATCGAATTTTGGATATCCGGAGTGAACGCACTCCGGTAGTAAGTTTTTATTTTTATTAATTTTTCTTATTTTGATTATTTTTAGTTAGTAATTTCATAGTTATTATTAGTTATTATAAGTTTTTTATTAGTTATTCTGAAATTTGAAATTCGAAATTTAAAGTTTTCTAAAAAAGTAAAAAAAAATTGAAAAAATTTCCAAAATTCAAAAAATTCAAAAAATTTAAATTCAAAATTTGAATTCTGTGATTCGAAATTTGAAATTTAAAAAAAAAAAATTAAAAAAAAAGTTAATTAAATTAAAAAAAAATTTCAAAAAAAATATATATTATTTTTGCTAGTAATTGATAGGGTGCAATCCCCCGAGGTGATCATACCTCTATTGGGGCTCCTCACGGAGTAATCTCCAGAGCTTATTCAACGGGCATTCGGAGATTGACTGACGCATAAGGATTAGTTTTAGTTTACATTCAAGTTATTCCTATATTAAAAATTAAAAAAAAAACAACATAAAATTAAAAAAAAAATTAAAAAAAATAAAAATAAAAAAATTGCTTACTCATTTAATCAGTACAACCTAATGACATTGCATAAACTTTAAAAATATTGATTATTTGCTGCATTTAGTATTAAGCATTTGCATAAAGTAATTAAGGGCAAAACCCATTAAAAAGATAAGGTCGGAAAGTCATTACCTGTCCTTAGCCCAAAAATCACCACCTTGCATACTTATCCTAAGCCAAATTAAATTAAAATCAAATTAGACGTTGGCCTTAGGGTTTTCGAGCTCAATTAGGCTCTTGGAAAGAAGCGGCTGAAAGCCACTCCAGTGAGAATTTAGTAATTGGTGATGTCTAGGAAAGTTTTACAACAGTGAGAACTGTTACGGGTATTGTGGTATCGGTGTATCCCTTCTGGCACCACCACACACCCCGGGACTTTTCTGGTCGCTGATTACTGGATTGCTTAACTGGTAAGCTCAAGCTTAATCTGAAAGGGAGATTAGGAGCTGTCTAATCTAGGAGAGAATTTCAGGAACTTTTTAACCTGATACATCTCTGTGCAACTAGATTTAAGAAGCTGCTAAACCTCACTTAGTTCTAAGACTAATAGGGTCAAATTATTGTGTGGTGTTGGTTGTGGTCATCTGTGTCTAGCCCTTCTCTTCTCTTAGGATTTCGTTCATTTTAGGAGTCAAATATAATGAAGTGTTGATAATGTATGCATGGTAGAAGGTCATTAAGGGATAAGCTAACCCCATTTGATCCTGAGATTGACAGAACTTTTCATCACAACCTGCGAACTGTAAACCAACCGTCAATCTCTATAATGGGCGATCATATTAGAACCCTGAATGAATTGTTCGCACCCGCATCCGCTAGTCCCCCTACTTGCATAGTATTACCAATTAATAATGCAGCCCAATTCGAGATTCGGGCTGCAACAATAAACATGTTACCCAAGTTTCATGGGTTCGAGAGTGAACAACCCTACATTCATTTAAACAAATTTTTGACAATCTGTCAAACGTTTAGAAATCAAAATTTAGATGAAGAGGGTATTAAATTAAGGTTATTTTCCATGACTTTAGAGGATCGTGCTGCTGCATGGCTGTATTCCCTAGCTTCAAATTCCATCACATCTTGGGAACAACTATCTAGGAAATTCATGGCTAAGTTCTATCCCATGGTAAAAACTGAAAAAATTAAAGATGCCATCAGAACTTTTAGAGAAAAATCTGAGGAGGAATTTTTCCAACTATGGGAAAGATTCCATGATCTTTTGGTCAAGTGCCCCCACCATGGGCTCGACAAGGCTGATCTAGTACATTTCTTTTACAAAGGACTACCTCCGGCACATAGAAACATGATTGAGTCCATGCACAAGGGTAGGTTCATGGACCAAACCCCGGATCAAGCCTATGAATTTCTTGTTGACTTAGCCGAGAACGCCCAAAATTGGAGTAGCTATGGTGAGGAAGTAAATAGAGATGAGTTCGGGTCTAGAAAACCAGGTAATTATGAAATGAAAGCAGACCCAGAACTCAAAAATGTCATGTCCAATCTGGTGACTGGAATGAACAACTTAAGCAAAAAGTTTGATGCTTTCACTGTTTCCACTAGCTCGAGTTCATATAAAGAGTTAAATCCCATCATGAAAGTGGATCACGAGTCACATAGTTTATGTATCCTGTGTAACAGTTCTGAGCATCTAGTGGAGTGTTGTCCTAGTTTATCCAACATTAAGGCTGAGCAGGCAAATGCTCTAAACTCATATAGTGCCTTCAAGAAGCCCACTCCCAATTCATTCAGCCCAGTCTACCACCCTGATAATAGGTTCCACCCAAATTTCTCATACAAGCAAAATGAACCTATTCAGCATCAAGGTGGTCCACCAGGTTTTTAGAAGAATTTTCCCAGGATAGGTCCATCACAAATAAACCAATCATTGGCTCCACCTATTCCTACATATAGTGCCCCTATCCCTCAGCAAACTACATCATTGGAAGCCATGATGGCTAACATGATGAAGCAGCAACAAGACTTCATCCAACAGCAACAACAGACCAACATGGCTCAAACCCAGACTAACCAATTCCATGCGCAAGCGATTGCAAAACTTGAGGTTAGTCTAAGTCAAATAGCAAACTCTCTAGGGGATAGAAAGAAAGGTGAACTACCTAGTCAGCCAGTGCCTAACCCTAGTAGGCAACAGAATCAAGGACCGAGAGGCCAGTTTCAGATTGATTCTAATGGAAACCCTACCCATGAAGTTCAGGCAATTACCACTTTACGATCTGGCAAGCAAGTGGACAACAAAGTCCAACTTCCTGTGCAAGAAAAAGAAGAAAAACATGAACCAAACCCCACCCAGAAAAAGGCACAAGAACAGGGAACACAAGGAATAGAGGAGAAACCAATAGAGACTTACACACCTAAGGCTCCCTTTCCTAGTAGACTACAAGACTTAAAGAAAAAATCTCAGTACGATGAAATCATGGAAGTCTTTAAAAATGTTCAAATAAATTTACCCTTCCTAGATGCCATCAGACAGATCCCCTCCTATACAAAATTCTTAAAAGACTTAACCACGGTGAAAAGAAAAACCAGTATTCCTAGGCAAGCTGTGATGGCTGCACAAGCCTCATCTCTTATTCAACAGCAGATTGCCCCAAAATACAAGGACCCTGGTTGCCCCACTGTTGAAATTAAAATAGGAGAAACCATCATTCGGAGAGCCCTATTAGACTTAGGAGCAAGTGTGAACCTATTACCCTATTCTGTCTACACCGAACTAGGTTTGGGGGAATTAAAACCCACAAACATCACTTTGTCATTAGCAGATAGGACTGTGAAGTATCCTAAGGGAATTGTAGAGGATGTAATTGTAAAGGTAAATGAGTTTTACTACCCTGTGGATTTTGTAGTCCTCGAAACTGAACCAGTGAAAAACCCAGGAAGTCACATCCCGGTAATCCTTGGTAGACCATTTTTGGCCACTTCAAATGCTGTGATCAGTTGCCGAAATGGGATAATGACCTTAGCATTTGGAAACTTGACCGTCCAACTCAATGTCTTTCACAGTAGTAATCAACCATTTGAGATGGACGATTTAGAAGAAATTCACATGATTGAAAACATAATCAGCAAGTCCTTCGAGGAGTCAAGTTATTCTGATCCACTAGAAAGATGTTTGGCCCAATTCAGTCAAGATTGTGAGGAAGGAGAGTCGAATCAGGAGGTTAATGCATTACTAGATTCCATTCCTGTAATGGATACTAGCAGATGGGCGACTAAATTTGAATCATTACCTATACCTGAATCCCAGCTAGTACCTTCAAGTGTCAAACCTCCCCAGCTTGAACTTAAAGATCTGTCTGAAAACCTAAAATATGCATTTCTAGGGGACAACAACACCTTACCTGTTATTATTGCATCAAATTTAACTGAAGAACAGGAAGAGAAGTTGTTAAATATCCTTCAGAAAAATCAAGAAGCGATCGGCTGGTCTATAGCTGATATTAAGGGGATTAGCCCTTCTGTGGTCCAACATAAAATTCATCTAGAAGAGAATGCAAAAACCTCTAGAGAACCACAAAGGCGACTTAACCCAGTCATGAAGG
Organism: Phoenix dactylifera; assembly: GCF_051530095.1. Lineage (NCBI taxonomy): Eukaryota > Viridiplantae > Streptophyta > Magnoliopsida > Arecales > Arecaceae > Phoenix > Phoenix dactylifera. The sequence continues at coordinate 9,963,193 of NC_143195.1, forward strand.
ATGTAGTTCTAGCTGAAATCATCAAACTCTTAGATGCAGGGATTATATACCCTATTTCTGATAACCAGTGGGTGAGCCCAGTTCAAGTTGTACCCAAAAAATCTGGAATTACTGTGATCAAGAATGACCAAAATGAGTTAGTCCCAACTCGAATCCAAACTGGATGGCGAGTGTGCATCGACTACAGAAAGCTGAACGCCATGACTAGGAAAGACCACTTCCCACTACCCTTCATTGACCAAATGTTAGAACGTCTAGCTGGCCACTCTCATTACTGTTTTCTTGATGGTTATTCTGGATATAACCAAGTTCCAATTGCACGTGAGGATCAAGAGAAAACCACATTCACCTGTCCTTATGGCACTTTTTCCTATCGTCGCATGCCTTTTGGGTTATGCAATGCACCGGCTACATTCCAACGGTGTATGATGAGCATTTTCTCCGACATGGTGGAGAAATTTTTAGAAGTTTTTATGGATGACTTTTCTGTATTCGGATCTAATTTTAATGAATGTCTCCATCACTTGACCCTTGTTGTAGAACGATGTAAAGAGAAAAACTTAGTTCTTAACTGGGAGAAGTGTCATTTCATGGTAGAATCAGGTATTGTTTTAGGACACATTGTGTCACAAAGGGGAATTGAGGTGGATAAGGCCAAAGTAGAATTAATTGCTAAATTGCCACCTCCCAAAACTGTTAGGGAAGTCAGATCCTTTTTAGGGCATGCGGGTTTTTACCGCCGCTTTATCAAGGATTTCAGTAAATTGTCGAAACCCTTATGCGATTTGTTGGCAAAAGATGCTACTTTTAATTTTTCGCCAATTTGTATAACTGCTTTCGAAAGACTAAAGTCTGAACTAACTTCAGCACCCATCATAAGGAGTCCTGATTGGAGTCGTCCTTTTGAAATCATGTGTGATACATTTGATTATGCCATAGGTGCTGTCTTAGGTCAGCGAGTAGAGAAGCTTCCCCATGTTATTCATTATGCAAGCAAAACTCAAAATGACGCCCAACTCAACTATTCCACCACTGAAAAAGAATTGTTGGCAGTTGTTTTTGCTCTAGATAAATTCCGCCCCTACCTGATAGGATCTAAGGTTCTTATTTATTCTGATCATGCCGCCCTTAAGTACCTTCTCACAAAGAAGGATACTAAGGCAAGGCTCATTCGTTGGATCCTATTGCTCCAGGAATTTGATCTCGAAATTCGAGACAAAAAGGGATCTGAAAATGTAGTAGCTGACCACTTGTCCAGACTAATTGTTGAGTCATCTGCAGAATCATTACCTGTGTCCGAGACCTTCCCTGATGAACAATTAATGATGATTTTCCATACCAATGTTCCATGGTATGCTGATGTAGTCAACTATCTAGTTACTGAACGAATGCCCCGTTCATGGACCAAACAAGAGAAATTCCGCTTCCTAGCTCGTGTAAAATGGTATTTTTGGGATGAACCATACTTGTTCAAATACTGTCCTGATCAAATCATCAGACGATGCATCCCTGAACACGATCAAAGGAATGTCCTTTTCTTTTGTCATGACCATGCTTGTGGTGGTCATTTTAGTGGGAAGAAAACTGCTGCAAAAGTTTTGCAGTGCGGATTTTATTGGCCCACACTTTTTCGAGATGCGCATGACTATTGTAAATCTTGCGATCGATGTCAACGATTAGAAAAACTCTCGAGAAAGAATGAGATGCCCCTGAACCCTATCTTAATTATAGAAATTTTTGATGTTTGGGGTATTGATTTTATGGGTCCTTTTCCTATGTCGTTTGGGCATCAGTATATTCTTGTGGCAGTTGACTATGTATCAAAATGGATTGAGGCTATCGCGTGTAAGACCAATGATCACAAAGTGGTGATCAAGTTCCTTAAAGAATCTATCTTTGCTCGTTTTGGCACCCCTCGTGCTATCATTAGTGATGGGGGGAAACATTTTTGTAATAAAATCTTTAAAGCCCTTATGAGAAAGTACAACATTAATCACAAGGTCAGTACACCATATCATCCACAAACAAGTGGACAAGTCGAAATTTCCAATCGGGAGATCAAGACCATCCTTGAAAAAACTGTTCATACAGCTCGGAAGGATTGGTCTCTTAGGCTAACAGATGCACTGTGGGCATATCGGACGGCTTACAAAACACCAATTGGAATGTCTCCATATAGAACTGTCTATGGCAAGGCTTGCCATTTACCTGTCGAGTTAGAACACAAGGCCTATTGGGCAATTAAACATTTAAATTTCGATCTTGACAAAGCAGGAGAATATAGGAAGCTTCAACTCGATGAGCTTGAAGAAATTAGAAACGATGCTTACGAGTGTGCCAAAAAGTACAAAGATCGCATGAAGATCATGCATGATAAAATGATCATTCGTAAGGAATTTCACCAAGGACAAAAAGTCCTTCTATATGATTCTCGATTACATCTATTCCCTGGAAAACTTAAATCTCGCTGGACTGGCCCATACACAGTAGAGAAAGTGCACCCACATGGTGCAGTAGTAATATGCAATACCAAGAATGGTAGGTCCTTTCAAGTCAATGGACATCGTTTAAAACCATACCTTGAGTATCTGAGTCCAGAAGTCGAGGAGACACTTCTGACCGACCCTATCTATTATGAGTAAATCGGAATTGTCTGGCTGAAGACATAAAACTTAGTGCTATTTGGGAGGCAACCTAACATGTAAGTTTCTTTTATATATATAAAAAAAAAATCATCATCAATATATTACTAACATGCAGGTTTGGGGGATTTTGCCCCAATTTTCAATTTACCCACCCATATCAGGTAACCTCTCCTCTGTCCTCTTACTGCTTTAAATTTTCTTTAACATTGAGGACAATGTTAGATTTAGGTTTGGGGGTATTTTTACGCATTTGAAATTTTATAAAAAAAAAGTTTTTAGTTAAAATTTTTGAAAAAAAAAATATACAACACACAAGGTATATAAAATCTAAGAGCCCAATGACTAGTTGGAAGTAGTGCAAAGTAAGTTCTTTTTATTAAGTTCCTTTTAGTGAGTTGTAAGCTAATTAGTGCTTTGAATTTCACAACACATCTGGCCTGTATTTTCTAAGGTATAGGTTCGACATTGTGTTGAGAATATGGTAGCAACTTCGAATCCTGATGAACCATCTTTTTCTGATCCAAAAAAAAAAAAATGGTGGATTTAGTCAGGTACATCGAAAAGGGCTACCTATTGTCAAAGGTCAGCGGGCTTGTGATGAGGAACCCGAGCATAGGTCCGTAGGGGAGTCTTGATGCCCGACACCTCATGCCAACTGGTGTGAGAATTGTCGACTAATTGCTCGCTACATGGAGGAATCATCACAGGAGTAAAAGTGCACAATATATACATTATCATTTCTCTTTAATACACAAAAAAAAAACACAAAAAAAAATGAAAAAAAAAATGTATACTGACCTTAAGAAAGACAATAGTGTGAAAGCCGTCGTTGTAAAAATTCGAGTAAACTGGAATATTACAGATAAAGCCCATGAGGTATTAAAGTAAACATCCACAACTCTCGAAATCCTGCAGCAAAGTTGATTTTGAATCAGCAAATAGGTCTTGTCCGACCAATTCTTGGAAACTACTAATATTAGCGATATTTTGGAGATCCAAAACCTTAGCTTGTGCATGGTCCAAACTTCACTGAGCACTCAAGTATAAATAAGTCTTACAACTTCCTAACGGAAAACTTAATAACTTCAACTTAAATTGCATACTAACCTAGAAATTGGGCTACTTAGTAATTAAACCTTGTGTGCTTTTGAAATTCTTATCAGTTATGAAATAAGACTTTCATTTCACAAATCAAATTTTATTTTGGGATTGAAGTTTGTGGGTAACTTTACTGCAAACCCTCACGAGACAACACTCGTCCACTAGGGTAACCTAGGGGTTTAAAGGCTTGTTGCACGTGCTAAGTGCAATCGTAATGCTCTACAAAAGTGAGTATTTATCTTAGGATATTTATATAATAAATAACACTTTTGCTCTCTCATTTTATCATTTTCGCACTGAATTGCTAGAGACTAGCAATAAGCTAGTTGGGGGGTGTGATAAGAGCACAAAAGTGCGACCTACATGTTACTAAAATTAGTGTTATTGCTAACTAATAATGATAAATTCACTAGATTAATATTATATTTGGGTTTAACATAGATTAGTATAAATTAGAGATAAAATGCACATTGAGTACAAATTTGACTTCAAATCGGGTCCGAGTCGGGTTCGGGTCCGAATCGGGTCCATTTCTTTTGTGCTTTTGGAAAATAATTTTGGGCAAATCTAAATTGGCCATGTCATAACTATAAGGTGCTGGGTGACCCATGACTTGAAAGACTTGCAACTGACCTCTAGTCAGAACAGATGACCCGTAACGAACTTAGTCCGTCTGTCTACAAGCCAAATTTCATATCACATTATTTTATTCATATGACTAATTGGATGGAAATGGTATCTCCCAGACCTTCCTCCAAATCCAATTCCATTGCAGAAACTGGCACATGACCCATTTTCAGCCAAGCCAAGCACCCGTGCCAGCTCTTCCGGATTCCCAGCATCACGCGTCCGTATTCATCTTCGACTTCATCACCGGCGTCTCCCCAAGGCCGTGGTCCCAGCTCCAGCCATGATCCAAGCAGCAGATCCCAGCTTCCTTCCAAGTCGGATCCACGTCGATCCCATGCGAAAACAGGGAGAGCAACGGTCCCCACCATCCCATGATCCCGCCTCACAGAGCGCCTCTCTACTCTTCTTCCGGTCACAGCGAGCCTTCCACTCCTCTTCTCCCGCGATGCATCAAGCCATGATCCATGTCCCAGCAAGGCGTGATTTCCAGCGATCTCCCTCCAAATCCTCCACGCCATCAACGCGTTCACAGCCAGCCGTCCGCATCAGCCCACCTTCCGCTTCCATGCAATCTCGGGCGATTCACCTCCCAGCAACGAAGATCTCGGCGCCTCCCTTCCGCATCAGCAGCACCCGAAGAAGGAAACCAAGTCCCCACCTTCCGCTTCAGCTCCCAGCGATTCCAGCATCCCAGCTCCTCAACCGCACCGCGTCCTCCCAGCTCCCTTCCATTTCTTCCTCCCGCAGTGCCCCAGCCACGGATCCGCGTCCTCCGATTCCAGCCAAACTCTTCCGCGCTCATCATCCACGGATCATCGCCTCCTCCCAGCGAAGATTCTGCAATGCCCGAAGAAGGAAGTCCGCGCCTTCCTTCCGCGACCCGCCCAGCCAATCCCTACATCCGCGCCGGATCTTCACCCATGATCAGCTCCCATCGATCTCGCATCCTCTCCACATGCTTGCTGATGGGATCTATATAAGAGAGGAGAAGAAAGAGAGAAAGGGGTGTGCTCGGTTTGGGGTGGGAACCAAGAGAGGAGAGAGTTCGGTGGGAGAGAAGAAAGAAAAAAGAAACAGAGCATTGCTCTGTTCTTTTGGAGAAGAAAGAAAGAAAAAAATAATATTTTATGTTGTTCCACCGTGGGAGAGAAAGGGAGAAGTGTTCTTTTTGATTTTTTTGTTATTTCTTTTCTTTATTTTATTTACAGAAGAAAGGCAGCATCAAGCCACCAATCTTCATTTCTACCTTTGTAATCAATTTATTTTTATGAAATCTAGCAAAATTTCTTTCATGCAATCCCTGTTCTAGGTTCAAGTTAATTTCTGTTTTCTTTTTATGAAATCTTTTAATGCAATCCATTAATTTTTCTTTTATGCAATTCATGTTTTAGGTTAAGTTTAATTCCTGCAGTTTGTTTTATGCATTCAAAAATTCTCGTTTTAGTTGCAATTTATGAAATCTTCTTTCATGCAGTCTATGTTCCAGGCTCAATCTCCCTAAGCACTGTTGTCATCCATTTTAATTTATGCAAAAAAAAAACTCTTCTTTTCCATTAAATATATAAATGCTTTTTGAATCTAAGTACATGTCTTCTAGTTAATTTTAATTAAAAATCATTCTCCGGTAGACTAGAGAATCTATCAACATCCCCGACGTAATATTTTTCTTTTGATATTCAAAAATCGCTTTTGAATCCGAGTGAACATTTTTATTTTTAAGCAACTCCAATCGCCTCCCTGTGGATCGACCTCTTACGACCACTATTCTTCGAGTAGAACAGATAAGAGTAAATTTAAATTCAACTTTTGTTCGTCGGTTCTAACAACGATCTGTCTAGCATATTTTTAGGTAGACAGGAAAGGATGAACAATCACCTCGATCGATGATCTCTCGAACCAGGTGGTAGCGACGTAGAATATGCTTGGGCCGCTGATGTGCTTTAGGTTCCCTTGCTTGAGCTATGGCCCCAGTATTGTCACAAAATACAGGCACTGGACCATCAATGGAGAGTGTCACTCCAAGCTCGGTGATGAACTTCCGCAACCATACAGCTTCCTTGGCGGCATCAGATGCTGCAATATATTCTGCTTCACATGTAGAATCTGCCACTGTATGCTGCTTGGAACTCTTCCAGCAGATGGTCCCACCCTTAAGAGTGAAGATATATCCTGACACGCTCTTGCTATCATGTTGATCTGACTGAAAACTTGAATCAGTATATCCCTCAAGTTTTAAGTCAGAATCACCATAGACAAGCCACTGATCTTTAGTATTTCTCAAATACTTAAGGATGGTTTTTACAACCTTCCAGTGGTTGCTACCTGGATCAGACTGGTATCTGCTCACTACTCCTAGTGAGTATGCCACGCCTGGTCTAGTACATGTCATGGCATACATTATAGATCTCACTGCCGAAGCATATGGAATTCTATCCATACTCTCTCTTTCTTGAGGGGTTGTCGGACAATCCCTTTTAGAGAGGTTAATTCCATGGCCCATCGGAAGATAGCCTTTCTTGGAATTAATCATACCGAACCTCTTCAGTATAGTATCAATGTATGTGGATTGGGATAATCCAAGCAATCTTCTAGATCTATCTCTGTAGATCTTCATCCCTAGGATGTAAGATGCTTCTCCCAAATCCTTCATAGCAAATTGAGATGATAGCCAAACCTTTATTCCTTGTAATGCAGGAATGTCATTTCCGATTAAAAGAATGTCATCCACATACAAAATAAGGAATATAATAACTGAACCATTTGCCCATTTATAAATGCAAGGTTCCTCTTCATTCTTAATGAAGCCATATGTTTTGATTACCTTATCAAAACGTATATTCCAACTCCGTGAAGCTTGCTTTAATCCATAAATAGATTTTTGAAGTTTGCACACTTTAGACTCATCTGCAGATATAAAACCTTCAGGTTGTATCATATACACTTCTTCTTCTAAATCTCCATTTAGAAATGCGGTCTTTACATCCATTTGCCAGATTTCATAGTCTAAATGTGCTGCTATCGCAAGCACAATCCGAATGGACTTGAGCATTGCCACAGGAGAAAACGTCTCGTCATAGTCAATACCATAACGTTGACGATAACCCTTGGCAACCAGACGGGCTTTATAGGTCTCTACCTTTCTGTCTGCGCCTCGTTTCCTTTTGAATATCCACTTACACCCTATGGGTTTAATTCCTTCGGGTAGGTCAACTAATGTCCAAACATCATTGACCTTCATGGATTCTATTTCGGATTGCATGGCTCCAAGCCATTTATCAGAGTCATACCTCTGCATTGCATCCATATATGTGATCGGATCCTCATCATTTTCATCAAATTCGATAGGATCCCCATCTCGGACCAAGAAACCGTAGTATCTGTCCGGCTGACGTGGTACTCTACCCGATCGCCTTAATGGTGCATCTAATATGGGTTCTGGATCTGATCTAATCAAATCCGACTCAACTGGTTCAGTAGATGGTGTCGGATATTCTATATGTTGAACTTCTCTAAGCTCAACATTAGAGCTATTTGTTCCTTCACCAAGAAATTTCTTTTCTAAGAAAATTGCTCTATTGCTTACGAACAATTTTTGTTCTTCAGCAAAGTAGAAGTAATATCCTTTAGTTTCTTTAGGGTAACCAACAAAGAAACATTTGTCAGACTTGGGTTCAAGTTTGTCTGTCTTCAAACGTTTGACGTACGCCGGACACCCCCAAATCCTAAGGTGAGAGAGCATCGGCTTGCGTCCAGTCCACATCTCATGTGGTGTTTTATTTACAGACTTACTTGGAACCTTATTTAGAATATAGCAGGCTGACTCAAGAGCATATCCCCAAAAAGATATGGGCAGATTAGCAAACCCCATCATGGATCGAACCATGTCTAACAGAGTTCGATTTCTCCTTTCTGACACACCATTATATTGTGGTGTACCAGGAGGAGTCCATTGAGAGAGAATCCTATTTTCTCCTAGATATGTCAAAAATTCACTGGAGAGGTATTCACCTCCTCGATCTGATCGAAGAGTTTTAATACTCTTTCCAGTTTGTTTTTCTACTTCATTACGATATAATTTGAACATTTCAAATGATTCAGATTTATGTCTCATTAAATAGACATAACCATACCTTGAAAGGTCGTCTGTAAACGTAATGAAATATGAATACCCATCTCTAGCATCTGTGCTCATTGGCCCACATACATCAGAATGTACAAGGGTCAATAAATCACTGGCTCGTTCACCTTTTTCGGTAAAAGGTGATTTGGTCATTTTACCAAGAAGACATAATTCACAGGTTGTCAATGATTCACAATTATTAACATCAAGGATTCCTTCTTTACTTAACCTGATCATCCTGTTCTTGTTAATATGACCTAGTCTATGATACCAAAGGTAGACATCCGTGACATTATCTATTCTAGGGCGCTTATTGAATTTATACATTACATGAACAGGCTGTGACAAAATATAAATGCCATTACTCAGAATTCCATTCATTACAACAACACCATTCCAAATGACATTGCAATAATCCTTTTTTATTGATATTTCATAACCATTTTTGGCCAAAAGGCCTACAGAAATGATATTCAATAGAAAACTTGGACAATGGTGACAATCACTAAGAACATTTACATGAGAGCTGAATTTAAGTTTAAGAATTCCTAAAGCTAGAACTGGAACTGGTCTTCCATCTCCAACATTCAGGAACCTTTCTCCTTCTTCAAATCTCTTACTGACTTGTAGCCCCTACAACAAATTGCAAATATTAAAAGGACTACCGGTATCCAATACCAGGTCGAATTATCACAAATAGAAAAATTGCAAGGTGTTATCATATAAGTACCTTGATTGGCAACTGATTGCCCACTTTTCTTAGGCCGGTTCGGATCGAGGGATGCAATGTAAAGAGGACAGTTCCTCTTCCAATGTCCTTGCTTCTTGCAGAAGAAGCACTCCGCCTTTCTCTGATCAGCCTTTTTATTATTTTTCTGACTAGGCTGAGCATGGTGCACCTGTTTCTTTTGGATTTTATTTTTCTTTTTTCCTTTCTTAAAGGAGTGACCCTTGGATGAACCTCCCACTAAATTCACCGTCTTCTTAAGAAGTTGGTGATCATTCTCAAACGTCTGTAGTAACCCCAACAATTGGTGATAATTCACTACAGGTTTCGTCATACGAAAATGAGTGAGAAAAGGACGGTATGATCCAGGCAATGAGTTTAGTATGGCATCCTTTTCCAATTGATCATGAAGGGAAAAGCCAAGAGAGCTTAGACGCTCGATCAACTCAATCATGTACAGTACATGATCAGTTACCGAGGTCCCATCTTTCATTCGGGCGCTGAAGATGGCACAACTAGTTTTGTGCCTCTCAACGTCGTCAGGAACGCCGAATGATTCATTCAACACTTGAATGATATCTTCCGGCTGCGTATTCTCAAAACGCCTACTAAACTCATCACTCATTGCTGCCAACATGATGCATCGAACAGTGATCCGGTCACTGAGCCACTTCTGATAAGTGTCTCTGGCCGATCTTGATGCATTAGCAGCGGGCTGCTCAGGTGCTTGATCCGTTATCACATAAAGGATCCTCTCATACTCTAGCACTATTTTCAGTTTTCTATGCCAATTATTGAAATTTGGACCAGTCAACTTGTCATTGTCCAACAATGAGCGAAGTGACAAATTAGTGGCCATTTCTGCATAAAAAGAAAATTTGGCTATTAGTATATGAATTGACTAAACTCAATAGACTTGGACTTTAGTCTAAAGGTATTCCCACTATTTTATACAAATTGGTAGCCTCTACCTCTAATTCGAAAAATTACTCCTAATTCTTTAGTGGGCACTAGAACCCAATAGATCACATATAGGCCCGAGTGTGGCTCGGCCAACCCATATGCACCTATTGGTAGGTTCTTAACCAATTGCTTCACCAAGCAACTTCTAGTGATGATTTTGCACTAGGTTTTCCGGCAGGCGTGTGGCGCCTCCACCGAATACCCTAGTCAGGTCCAACCATTAAATGATAGGGTTAAGTCTAATCAACTAATAGACGACCAAGCCCGAGTATGGCTCGGCTCACCTGACCGCCTATTGAAGGTACACTTAACTCATCATATATTGAATGACAATTCCAATGCTTGATAAGTACCAGGCGTGTGGCACCTCCAATAATTATCAAAATATTGGACCCATTATCACCCAACTTAATGAGAGGCTATGACCTAGTTATCCCCATAACCATTTCATTTTAAGGACCTAATAATTTTAGAGGATTTCATAATTAGGATAGATGAGAAGATCCGGTTAGTCTAATTTCTCCCACTGACTTCACCAAATCAGATTAGACTCAAACCGGTTAAGGAGACACCTAAATCAGTCATACTGATTTTTCTTAAGGCATGGGCTAACTCGAATCATTAAGTGATCCAATCAAAATGTGATTGACCATATCGGCCAGGTAAGTGAGATCGGTGGAAAGGATATGCCATTAACTCGACAAAGACAAATCAGTGCGAGTAGCTCCCAATTAAAAACCACCAGTCAAAACTGCCAAACTTACCTTAGACACCGACTGGTTAATCAATTTTGATTTGATTACTCAAATGACTCGGGCTACACCTCTGAGCCTAAATCAAGTTCCATCTTGGTCTAATCAAAGATATGGAATTGATCAATCTACAACTATTGTATTTAACCTAGAGTTTCTTTGACCTAATCTAGTTACTACTTAATTAGATTTGATCAATTAACTCTAATTAGACCATGTTTGATTCTAACCTTAGGTCTAACCCAATCCTAAGAACTTGATTCAAGCTAACCCATATGCCCAAAGAATTATGCAATGTCAATTAATTGAGTTACAATTCTATTTCATAACACTTAATTCTCAATTAAGTTTAGACTTATGAAAGTTTTGATCATTGCATATTTTTTTTTAATTACATATTAATTACAATCTTTCAATTCTTAAAACATATTTTCAGATCTGAGTTTTTGTAATTAATCACATGTAATCAGATTTAATTCATGTTTAAGTCATTATGTTTTATGTTCATGCATCACATATACATAACAACATGAATTAATACAAACAACATACATCTTATGTATTTGTTTTTTCACTTTTATTTTCAGATCTGATTTGTTCATTAAAATCAGAGATCATATGAATCATAAACTTTATTTAGATCTAATCTAAACAATATTATGATTTCAGATTTATTCATGTTACTAATCCTAACACAAACATGCATCATATGCATCCAAAATTTCAGATCTACTTAATCATGCATAATCAGCAATTAAATCAATCATAAAAAGTATTTTAGATCTAATCTAAACATGTTAATGATTTCAGATTTAATTGCAAGAATTAAAACATAAAAGTTTAAACATAAACCTGGCTCTGATACCAATGAAAGTGATTCCTAGGTTCTTCGGTGTTTAGCATGCTGAATTTTTTTTTTTTTTTGAAAACCATAGCTGAACCTGATCGGGTTGCCTACGTACCCCTTCACAAGAGGAATCAAGCCACATGTAGTTCTTTTAAAATTTCAAAAATACAGCAGAAAAATGAATCAAACAATTTAATTCATGCATGCTTACAAGATCAAATCTAGAAATCAGCACATTAAGAACACATAGGATTATGCCGGAATCGTTTAAATAATTATGCTAAAACTTTTATGCATGATTAACTATCAGATCTAAAACTTAAGAACTCTATTCCAATTAATCTCCGAATATCCATCGAATGGATTCTGGAGATATCTCCGTGAGGAGCCCCAAAAGAGGGTAAAACTTCGGGGAATCGGACCTAGACCTTGACACCATAATAAATGATTAATGCTAGATTAATATCTTTTATGATGGATGAAAGTTGTGAATCTGATTCTTGACTTCGCAGCCACGCACACGAATGGCCTCTACGAGAAGTACACGCGAAGTCCTGAGGGATCTTCTTCCGCAACAATGCTAGCAGTTGCAGAACACTTGAAAGCTGAAATCTGCCCGTCGGGATTCAATCAACTCTTGATCAATCGTCTTGAAGCAGATGGAGATGAGGTTTGTAAGGAAAGTAGAGGACTCAGATCTGATCTTGAATCTTCTAGATATTCACCCGAAAACCCTATCTAAAATGGAGAAGAAGAGGAAGAGGAGGCGGGTGAGGAAGAAGGCTGCAATGGATGTGTTTTTGGTGCCCATGTTTGACCCCTTTTAATGGCCTCCGAATTTTCATTCAAAATTCAAAATTTATTTTCAGAAAACCTCATTTAGTTGGCACATGCAATGTAATAGGAACAACCCAAATCAGATCTCAACCAAATCTGATTTAAATTCAAATTTTAAACACATGTGCAAGAGGGAAGGAATTTGAAATCCATGCGGCAAGGTAAAACACTTCATAATTTCGAAATCACCTCTTGAAATTCGAATTTAATTCCTTCAAAAACTCATACGCCACCTTGGCTGATGGTTTGAGTGATTAAAATCATTTAACACATTGCTTAATTTTTGAATTTAAATTCAAATAACAAACAATGTGGCCATGTGTCAAGCAATGGGTCCATGTGCCATGCAATAATTTTGGTTTATTTAAAATTCATGAAATCCAATTCCATGTCACCAATAATTGCCACATCATCTGAGCCTAATCCCCTTGGGTTGCACCTAATCAAATTTGGTCAAACCCGAATTAAAACAAAGCAATTTGGTTGAACCCTAATCAGGTCAGACCCTGATTGAGCTCAAATTGAATGCAATTCAATTTTGGCTCATGCAAACTCAATCAAATTGAATTAATTACTTTGTGTTGGACCTAATCCAATTAGGTCAATCCCCAATTAAGAACAAATTAATTTAAAATTAATTTGATCAGCTTAAGTCCTTTTTGGTTCTAACCTAATCCAATCAGGTCAAAATCCTGATTGAGCCCAAACTTGAATCCAATTCAATTTGGCTCATCCTTAGCACAATTACTCAATCAAATTGAGTTTATTAGTAATTTAATTACTAATTAATTCTTCAATAATTACTTTAATTATTTTATAAGATAATTTGCCAATCAAATTGACCAAATTATCCCTGAATGATTCTTAATCATTCATCAGCTTTCTTGATCAATCAGGAATCTTCTTTGCGTTTGACCTCATAGGTTCGAACCTAAGCCGGTAGTATAGGAACAATTTCCTACACTAATTGATGTGACCATCTAGCAATGGTACCCAACGTCCGGATAGGCCGAATATATGCGAAGCAAATATTCTGGAACCCTGAACTATGGTTACTGTATAATTCAATCCCTTTGACTCCTAATGCCAGGATGACTTAGAGCTCACTGTCAACCCTATAATTAGTACATCCATTATGTGATTAACTTTAGATATCCCGTGACACCTCACTGGGATTACCCTAGCCAAGGTTTTGCTAAATTAATTACAAGACATTATCTCCTGTTTTCAGGAGGGGTCAATTCCATCTTGACTCACAACTGACTACGCAAGTACTTGATTGCACCCAGTGACCTTCCGTCACTGAATTAGAAATTCAGGTAGTCCGGTACCAAAGTACAGTGAGTTGCTTGCTAGTCACAGGTTGCGGTCTCAGGTCAGAGGGCCAAACTTATACCCATATCCACTCGGAACATCTCTCGACAGTAGAGCGTTCCGGAATTGGTCACGTTCAGTGAAATGTACTCCTACACTTCACCTGTGTGGCATACCAGTGTCTCCACACTCCTTGGTTAAGAGGACAACCAACGTATATGTCACACAACGACCTAATCTCGATAATGCTGTCGTCCTAGTAACAACATATCATTTGGTCGCAAATAAGTTTAAGGACTCAAAGATAAATCCTCCTTTATCATAACATAAGTCCTAAGGACTTCATCATATAAGAGTTCATTTGAAGATGAAATGATGAATAATGCCAAATAACACTTTATTAATTTGTCAATTCATTCACAAAATTCAATCATCAATATACTGACGATTGACATTTAGGATACAAATCCCAACAAGTTTCATATCTATACTTTTCCCTTTCTTATCTTTGCCTAGCTTACTGGTGGGGTTCATTGGAATGCCTATTTCCTTGTGATTTTCATTACCAAATTTCTTTAGTATTTTCTTTATATACTTAGTTTGATGAATGAAGATCCCTTCCTTAGTTTGCTTGATTTGTAATCCGAGAAAGAAATTAAGTTCTCCCATCATGCTTATCTCAAACTCTCCTTGCATTAATTCAGCAAACTCTTTACAAAGATTTTTATTAGTGGCACCGAATATGATGTCATCTACATATATTTGTACCACTAGCAGATTTTTATCTTTTCTCTTAAGGAGAGTGTTTTGTCTATGTTTCCTCTACTAAAATCATTGTTTAACAGAAATTTGCTTAGTCAGTCATACTAAGTCCTAGGTGCTTGTTTTAATCTGTATAGTGCCTTGTGTAATCTAAACACATGATTAGAAAATTCATGACTTTCAAAACTAGGAGGTTGCTCTACATACACTTTCTCTTCTTTATAACCATTTAAAAAGATACTTTTTACATCCATTTTATATAATTTGAAATTCATAAAGCATGCAAATGCTCGAAGTACTCTAATAGCTTCTAATCTAGCTATGGGAGCAAATGTTTCTTCAAAATCTATCTCTTCTTCTTGATTGTATCCCTTAGCTACAAGTCTAGCTTTATTTATTGTAACTACTCCATTTTTATCTAACTTATTTCTAAAAATCCATTTTGTTCCAATTACAGAATTATGCTTTGGTCTTTCAGTTAATGTTCATACATTGCTCCTTTTAAATTGATTTAATTCTTCTTGCATAGCATTAATCCAATTTATTTCATGCTCAGCTTCTTCATAAGTTTTAGGTTTTATTTGTGAAACAAAAGCAAGATCGTCATTCAAATTTCTAAGAGAGGATCGAGTTCTTACCCCTTGTGATGGATCACCAATAATCAAGTCTTTGGAATGTCCGTGTGCGTACCTCCATTTCTTTGGTAAGTCTTGAGATTGTGGTGATACATGATCAACTTCCTTTTCCTTTTCATCTCCATTTTCTTGATTTGGCACGTCATTAAGATTCAGCTTTTCAAACTCAATATTTCCTGCACCATCATCAAGTATATTTTCTCTCCTAGGGGACTCACTATCAGACTCATCAAAGATAATGTTTATTAACTATTCAACTATAAGAGTTCTCTTGTTGAAGACTCTATATGCCCTTCTAGAAGTAGAGTATCCTAAGAAGATACCCTCATCTGACTTGGCATCAAATTTGCTTAGATCCTCCTTGCCATTGTTTAAAATAAAACATCGACATCCAAATACTCTAAAATATTTAGCAATTGGTTTCTTACTCTTCCAAAGTTCATAAGGAGTTTTCTTTGTTATCGGACGTATTAAAACATGATTTAAAATATGGCAAGCAGTGTTTATAGCTTCAACCCAAAAGTACTTTGGAAGATTTGACTCACATAACATAGTGCGAGCCATTTCTGCCAAAGTTCTATTTTTTCTTTCAACAACCCCATTTTGTTGAGGCGTTCTAGGTGCTGAAAATTGATGTGAAATATCATTCTCATTATAGAATTCTTCAAAGTGTTGATTTTCAAATTCAGTTCCATGATCACTTTGAATTGCAATTAAAGTGAAATTCTTTTCAGTTATGATATTTCTATAGTATTTCAAAAATGCTGAAAATGCTTTATTTTTATGTGCAAGAAACGAAACCCATGTATATCTTGAGAAATCATCCACTATTACTAGTGGTGCAAAAATAAAACTGTTCTCCCAAGTGCAGGAGAATCGCACAAGCAGTATAACTCGGGAGTCCGAGGTCGATTCCTCAGAGAACGAAATATGGATTATTAGCGTAATTTCAGATTTAATTAATACAATAAACTTGTGGATTAAGATGATGTTTTGCAAATAGAAAATAAATCAATAAATAGAGAATCGAAGTTAGGATAGATTAAGATGGTGCAGGGATCCAGAATCTCCTTTGATAATATCAAATTCATGCGATAAATTCTATGATTCTTTTGTTTTCTTTAAGAATTATAAGCAGAAAATTTAATTATGGAGTATGTTCTTGATAACATGAATTCTTTTGTTAAGCATTCAACGTGCCTTATAACGTCAACGATGAATCAAATAATCGAGGAAGACATGTATCAATAAGCATAAATCATAAAAGAATTTTCAACATATAAGAATCATGGCATAATCAAAAGATAAATCGTATAAAGCAAAGGATTAGAATTTACATCATGAATTTGGTACACCAAATGATCTCCCTTCACCCATCACCTAGGATATCAGCCCTCCATCAAAGAAATAAGCCTCCTCATATTTTTTTTTCTATTTCTCTTTTTTTTTTTTATTTTCGGAAACAGGGCATACCCTGTTTCCCTCTCTTTCTTCCTCGGTTTTCACTCTTCTTTTCTCTTCGGATGCCGGCTCCCCGTTTTCTTCTTCCCCCCCCATATATATATCCCCCAACCTCCCAGCTAGCGATGGATATCCGGAGAAGAGGATGGGTGCGGACTCCGGATGCATCGCCGAGGATCATGTGTGAACGGCTGAGAACGCGGACGAGACGGACACGGGAGCTGATCGCGGGAGCGGACGACGTGCGGATGGCTACGATGCTTCACGGGAAGCGGGATTGCTGGGAGATTGTGGATGCTGCTATGATCCTCACGAACGGTTGGGAGGCGTGTGAGGCAGGCGGAAGATGAGCAGATCGTGGATCCGGGAGGTGATCGCGGGAGATGGAGCGCTAATCTGCTCTGTGAATGCGAACGGATGGGCTGCACGCTGGAGGAGGATGATCGCTGGCTGAAATCATGGATTAATAAGCTGGTTCTTTGCTGGGATGTGATGCGGAGGAGGCGAGCGGACGCGTGGGAGGTGATCGCGGATGAGACGGATGCCGGATGAATCGCGAAGGCTGGGAGACGATCACGGGCAGATGAAGAGTTGGACGCCGATGTGAGATAAACCGGAGGAGATGCCGCGCTGGGAGGTGATGTTGCTTGATCCGGGAGCTGGGAGGCGTGTGAAACGGGCGGAAGAAGGGGCGTTGATCGGGTTGTGAATGGACTCGAGGAGGAGCGGACGCTTGGAAGCCTCTGAGATCAAATCACGAATCTGGGAGCTCGCGGTATGCTGAAGATGGTAACGGATGAGGGCTGCAGCAGGATCTTTGGCATGTGTCCCGGGAAGAGGCTATGGCATGTAGACATGTGTAGCTCCGGTGCAAATGTGCTTGACCAGATTCAATTATGCTCCTAACATCATTAGGCTTGGAGCCATGCCTTATCCCAAACTATACAAAATGTGCATTTAAACTCTTGATTTACAATAACTTTTGCACCACAAAAAATATGATTTTAATGCAACACATTTAATCATTATTTATTAGCAATAATATTAATTTAAGTGATGTGTAAATCGCACTTTTGTGCTCTCATCACACCCCCCAACTAGCTTATTGCTAGTCTCTAGCAATTAACGAGCAAACGATAAAATGAGGGCACAAAAAATGTTGTCTATCCTATGATTTTTTTTTTTTTTTTTTTATTGAAGCTGAAGATACAAAACTAAGATACGTACCCATTTTCGCAGGGCATTACGATTGCACTTAGCACGTGCAACAAGCCGTTAAACCCCTAGGTTACCCTAGTGGACGAGTGTTGTCTCGTGAGGGTTTTCAGGGATGTTACCCACAAACATCATGAATGATATGACATGCGGTCCTAAATTCTAAGCTAATACCCATGTAATTAATATATATTTTCAAGCATGGCAACTATCAAAGCAAGGGGAAATATGAAAGTGTAGTGTGCATAAAATAATATGACTTTCTCAGAGTACTAATACCTCCACCACAACATGGTACCGCTTGAATTTTAGGTGCACTACTCAAGTTCGCAAGTGTTTACTACAGTTTATTAGAACCTGATCTATCAAATTTTCAGAATATCACATGTTGTCTACATTCGTCAAGAATGGTTCGTATGTAAAGAAAGAGCTATCAATCCCAACTAAATATCCAAAGTACACAAAGGTCCAATACAATGGAGTCAAACCAGCCATTACCACATGTCACTGGGTTCAGCCCGACCAACCCTATTCATGCTTTTTTTTTTTTAGCATAAATATTGGAAACACATATGGTGATTACAATAGTCCAACCCCCTTAGGCTCTAGCAAGGTCCATGTAGCGAGTTTTCGGCCAATGACTCTTGATCCAGTTGGCTCAAGGCATTAGGTGAAAACACCCCTCGGGCTTAATTACTCGAACCAAACTACACCACGAGGTTAGACTTGTCATCTCCTCATTTATTTATTTATTTATTTATTTATTTATTTTTTATTATTTTTTTTTTCAAAATAGAGAAGGTAAACTGAACCATATAACGTGACTGCATCGTGACTATAGGTCAACCAAGGTCGGAACATAAGGCACTTAGGTGATCTAGCCAGGGTATTCAACCTCTATCTTTATGTGAAAACCAAATCATGAACCTTATAGTACGGACAAGGATACTCGTACTTCTTTTATAGATACGGCTTAATAAAAATGCATTAAACAAATATGAACTCCTGAGGCCTTCCTATAATCATTAAGTACATGTGCGGGGATCTAATAATAGGTCTCTGATCAGTCATAATATGCATGTGTTCCTTGCCGTAATAGTTGCACAAACTCAATATGAAAATACATGTGCATTTGCTTAGAAAAGAATGCAATTTTTTTTTTTTTTTTCAAAATACTTCCCTCCCCCCAACTTAAACATTGCATTGTCCTCAATGTAATAGATACAAGAAAGCTATAATGAAAGACAGTAGAGAAAATAATATTGAAGAGAAGAGGAATACCTTGAGCTGTTGATATCCAGAAAATAAAATCTACAAAACTAGAAAAATAATCCTAACTAATATACACGTACCTTTGCCTTCATGCTCAGTCATAAGAAGGCTCCCCCAAGAAAAAGGAGTCCTCTTCATCTGTAAAATTCTCAAGAAAAGGTTTTAACCTGTGTCCATTTACCTTAAAAATTTTACCATCCCGTGGATTCTCAATCTCAACCGCCCCATGTGGAAAAACAGTTTTTATAATGTAAGGACCTGTCCATCTTGATCGCAACTTACCAGGAAACAGATGTAAGCGGGAATCATATAAAAGAACTTTTTGCAAAGGTTCAAAAGATTTTTTTAAAATTGATTTATCATGTAAGATCTTCATTCGTTCTTTGCAAATTTTAGCGTTGTCATAAGCATCTCTGCGAATCTCATTAAGCTCGTTTAATTGCAATTTTCTAGCTAGACCGGCATCTTGTAAATCAAAATTTAATTTTCTAATTGCCCAATACGATTTATGTTCTATTTCTACGGGCAAATGACACGCTTTTCCGTAGACTAGCCGGTAGGGAGACATGCCAAGAATGGTTTTGTATGCAGTACAGTAAGCCCATAATGCATCTGATAGTTTTAAGGACCAATCTTTTCGTGATGGATTTACCGTTTTTTCTAAAATACGCTTGATTTCTCGATTGGCTAACTCTACCTGGCCACTAGTTTGCGGGTGATATGGGGTAGCAACTCTGTGGGTGACACCATACTTTTTTAATAATGTCTCAAAAGGCTTATTACAAAAGTGTTTTCCACCGTCACTAATTAT
Organism: Phoenix dactylifera; assembly: GCF_051530095.1. Classification (NCBI taxonomy): domain Eukaryota; kingdom Viridiplantae; phylum Streptophyta; class Magnoliopsida; order Arecales; family Arecaceae; genus Phoenix; species Phoenix dactylifera. The sequence goes on from NC_143195.1 coordinate 9,983,285, forward strand.
AACCTTAGGCATCCCAAATCGTGAAAAAATATTTTCTTTTAAAAACTTCAGGACAGGTTTGTGATCATTGGTCCTACAAGCAACAGCTTCTATCCATTTGGACACATACTCGACCCAAACTAAAATGTACTCATATCCAAAAGATGGTGGGAATGGGCCCATAAAATCGATGCCCCAACAATCGAAAATTTCGATAATAGTAATGGGTTGAAGAGGCATCATTTGCCTACGAGTTAGGCTTCCAATACGTTGACATGGATCACATGTCCTGCAGAACTCGTGGGCATCTTTGAACATAGTAGGCCAATAGAAACCACATTGCAAGACTTTTGCAACAGTTTTCTTAGAGGCAAAGTGTCCACCACAAGCATCAGTGTGGCAGAAAGAAAGTACGCTTTGTATATCATGATCCGGTATGCATCGTCTAAAGATTTGATCGTTGCAATATTTAAATAAATAGGGTTCGTCATAGTAATAATTCTTTACTTCGCGCAAGAAAATTTTTCTATCTGTCGACCCCCAATGCTCTGGCATCCAGTTTGTAACAAGAAAATTTACAATATCTGCATACCATGGCATACTAGAAAGTGCAAACAACTGCTCTTCAGGGAATGAGTCCTTGATGGAAAATTGTGGCACTGAATCATGAAAAACTAGCCGTGATAAATGGTCAGCAACCACATTCTCTACTCCCTTTTTATCTTTAATAGTGATGTCAAATTCTTGGAGTAGAAGTATCCATCGTATTAATCGTGGTTTGGCCTCTTTCTTATCCAACAAATATTTTAGTGCCGCATGGTCCGTGAAGATAACAATAGGAGCACCAAGGATATAAGAGCGAAATTTATCTAAGGCAAATACTACTGCAAGCAATTCCTTCTCGGTAGTGGTGTAATTCATTTGAGCATCGTTTAAGGTTTTGCTTGCATAGTAAATGACATATGGCTTATTATCCTTGCGTTGTCCTAAGACAGCTCCTATCGCATAGTCGCTAGCGTCGCACATAATCTCAAACGGTAATGACCAATCGGGTGGTCGCACGATGGGTGCAGTGCTAAGCATAGACTTCAACTTTTCAAATGCCTCCTGACAGGTTTCAGTCCAATTGAACGGTGTATCAAGGGATAGGAGGTTACATAATGGTCGAGCTATGACACTAAAGTCCTTGATGAACCTCCTATAGAATCCGGCATGACCCAAAAATGATCTGACATCTCTAACCGTCTTGGGTGCAGGTAGTTTAGCAATTAAATCAGTCTTAGCTCTATCTACTTCCATGCCCTTCGATGAAACAATATGTCCTAAGACAATTCCTTTTGGTACCATGAAGTGGCATTTCTCCCAATTCAGTATCAAATTCTTTTCCATACATCGAGCTAAGACAGCTTGTAAATGTGACAGGCATTCATCAAATGTGTCGCCAAAAACAGAGAAGTCGTCCATGAACACTTCCAAAAATTTTTCGTTCATGTCTTCAAAGATGCTGAGCATGCATCTTTGGAATGTTGCAGGTGCATTACACAACCCGAATGGCATTCGTCGGAAAGCAAATGGGCCAAAAGGACAAGTGAAGGTAGTCTTCTCTTGATCTTCCGGTGAAATTTCAATTTGATAATATCCCGAATAGCCATCGAGAAAACAATAGAAATCATGCCCTGCAACTCTCTCCAATACTTGGTCTAAGAAGGGTAGAGGAAAGTGATCCTTTCGTGTGACCAAATTAAGCTTACGGTAGTCAACACACATGCGCCAACTCGTCGGGACACGAGTTGGAACTAGTTCACCTTGTTCATTTTCTACTACCGTCAAACCCGACTTCTTAGGAACAACTTGAGTAGGGCTTACCCACTTGCTATCGAAAATTGGGTAAATAATACCCACATCAAGCAACTTGAGGACTTCTGCCTTAACCACATCTCTCATCGTAGGATTTAACCTTCGTTGCATTTGCCTTGTGGTTTTGGCATTGTCCTCCAAATATATCCGGTGCGTGCAAATTAAGGGGCTAATTCCCTTCAAGTCGGCAATAGACCATCCTAAGGCTCCTTTATGATTCTTTAAAACATCAATTAATTTTCTTTCTTGGGTATGATCAAGTCCAGACGAGATGATTACAGGAAAAGTATCTTCGGGTCCAAGAAAAGCATACTTAAGTTCCTTTGGTAAGGGTTTCAATTCGAGCTTGGGTGCTTGCTCATGGGATGGTTCTATTTTCACCTCTCGAGGTGGCAACTGTTCAAATTTTTCTACTTTTGGTCTCCACCCATTGATCATCATGGCGTTCGAAAAATTCATACTAGGTTTGACCAACAAATCATCTTTATTGGTGCCATTAGAACACCAATCAATTAAACTATCGCCGGATGGATCGTTAAATGCTTCAGCTAATAAATATTCCTCCGCGATAGTTTCAACCCAATCAACCTCTTTACTCTCTTCGAAATCATTGGGTTGTTTGCACACATTAAAAATGTTCAGTTCTAAGGTCATGTTACCAAAAGAAAGCTTCATGACGCCATTCCTATAATTAATTAATGCATTAGAAGTCGCAAGAAATGGACGTCCTAAAATGACCGGAATCTGAGACTGTGAGTTCAAAGCCGGATGTGTGTCCAATACGATAAAATCGACAGGAAAGTAGAACTTGTCTACTTGGACTAATACATCCTCGACAATCCCCCTTGGAATTTTAACTGACCGGTCAGCTAATTGCAAAGTGACGGAGGTTGGCTTCAACTCACCTAAACCAAGTTGCTCATATACAGAATATGGCAACAAATTCACACTCGCTCCTAAATCTAACAATGCTCGCTCTATCCTAAAGTCGCCTATGATGCATGAGATGGTTGGGCAACCTGGATCTTTATACTTAGGGAGAATGTTGTGCTGCAAAATAGCACTAACATTTTCAGTTAAGAATGCCTTCTTCTTAACATTTAATCTACGCTTGACAGTACACAAGTCCTTCAAAAATTTGGCATATGAAGGTACTTGTTTGATTGCATCAAGAAGAGGTATGTTGATTTTTACTTGCTTAAAAAGCTCAAGAATTTCAGAATTAGGTTCGAGCTTTTGCAACGGCTTTAATCGTTGTGGAAAAGGTGGAGGAAAAGGGCATTCAACTTTCTCGGTAGAAGTTGGGACCTCAACTTCATCTTTGTCCCTTTCATCAACTTTGGGAGCATCAGAATTAGAAGTGACTTGCGGTTTTAATGGGACGGTATGATCAATGACTTTCCCATTACGCAAAGTCATGATACTCTTTGCATGTTCTGTATGCGAACTAGAAAGATCCGTATTATTACTACCGTGCACTTGTGGGTTAGGTTGGGGTTGAGCTGGAAGCTTATCCTTCTCTTGGGTACTTAGGACGGTAGTCAACATTGATAATTGGTTCCTTATGTCTTCAAAATTTCGAGTATTTTGAGCATTGATACTAGCTTGACCTTGTAGAAAAGTTTGTATGGATTGCAAGGTATCCTCGATATTTGGCTTTTGAGAAGGTGATGGTGCATAAGTAGGATGTGTAGGTGGAGGAGCTGAATGGTGTGACTGTTGAGGATGATCGTTTCTCCACCTAAAATTTGGGTGATTCTTCCAACCAAGATTATAGGTATTCGAGTATGGATCGTTATAAGGCTTTTGGTAGGAGTTCATAGCATTTGCTTGATCGTGCAAGACTTCTTTGAATGCCGGTATGGTGGGGCAATCTGTAGTAGTATGACCCGACATATCGCAGATACCACAACACTCGTTTCTAAGCTCTATAGTCTTGACAGGCTCAACCTTCCTAAGCTCAATTTCTTCCACCTTCCTAGTGAGGGCTGCCATTTTAGCATGAAGATCATCCTCAGTTCTGAGGTTGTAAAGGCCTCCCTGTACAGAGTTAGTAGGCTTAGGTAAAGACTTGGTGTTTCTATCCCCGTTATCCCAAAGTTGGGCAGTCTCAGCAAGGGAATCCAAATATTCCCACGCCTCATCAGGGTGTTTTTCTAAAAATCTACCATTGCACATGGTTTCTACAAATTGTTTTAACTGTGGAGATAAACCTTCATAAAAGAAGCTAATGGTTCTCCAAGTTTCGAACCCGTGATGAGGGCATGAGAGAAGAAGGTCTTTAAATCTTTCCCAACATTCATAAAATGTTTCATTATCTTTTTGTTGGAAATTGCTAATATGTCTTTTTAAAAAGTTGGTCCTTTGTGTGGGGAAGAACTTCTTTAGAAATTCTCTCTGCATATCTTGCCAATTTCTTATTGATCTAGGTCGCAAAGAGTTTAGCCATGTTTTGGCCTTATCCTTTAGAGAGAAAGGAAACAATGTCAACTTGAGGACATCCTCGGTGACATTTGGCACTCTAAATGTAATGCTCAATTCTTCAAAATCCTTTAAATGAAGATACGGACTTTCGGACTCTAACCCATGAAACTTGGGCAGCAATTGGATTACCCCTGGTTTGATGTCAAAATGTCCTACATTATCAGGAAAAATTATGCATGAAGGCTGACTAGTCCTAGCCGGTTGTAGGTATTGTCTTAGAGTCATAACATGGGGTTCTCGTTCTCTATTGTGGTGACTCCCCGCATCTTCATTTAGATCAGCCATCTCACAAGGTGTGAGATATTGCGAAGGAATTTCAGAAGTATGTCCTAAGGGATGATCTAAAGTTGTACGACTTAATCGACCGGTGTCGTCCCTATTCCACTTTAACATGCAAAATAATTCCCTCTCTTTTTTTTTTTCTTTTTTTTTAAAAAAAATAAAAAAAATAATAAATATAAGTACCAAATAAAGATATCCTAAAACGACACCTTAATTCAAAAATCTATTCTCAATCAATCATGCAACAAAACATTACACCTCAATTTCTAATGTTTTTCTTAAATTTCTAGACAGCTCCTAACTGGTTTGAAGAGGGCACCTAAGCCTCCAATCCGGTCTAATGAACCTAGTTGACCAGGTAAGCTCCCAGGTAAGTGGAGGGGTCACGATGCGTTCGCAAAGGTCCCACTTAAAACCCACTTGCCTCGAACAGATGAACTGTCTCCCTTATAGGGACAAAGCTTGCCTAGACATCAACTAAGCCACAGAGCGAAATTGGTGCAACTTTCGGTGATCTTCGTCCTATTGAGCTCGAATGTCCTTAGGGGCCAACGTCTAGTTGATTTTAGTTAAGCTTAGGATATTTATGCACTGGGGTGATTTTTGGGCTAAGGACGAGTGATGAAATCCCGACCTTATCTTTTTAAATGGGTTCTGCCCTTAAAATATTTTATGCAGATGCCTTATACTATATGCAACAATCAAGAGATTTTTTTTTTTAATGTTTTATGGCATGACATTAAATTTCATTGAATAGGTGATCAAGCAAATTAATTATTTATTTTTTTTTAAATTTTATGAGTTGAAGTCTGAAATTTGAAATTTGAATTTTAAAATTTTAGGTTTTTTTTTTCTTTTTTTTTTTATTTTTGAATAATCACCCTTGTTCTTTTCTTAAAGTTTTTTTCTTAAATTTTCAATTAGCAACAAGGGTTAATGTGATATGATAACAATAAAATTCTGATTCTAAAAAAAATAAATGCAGAAAATTCAAGACAGAAATCAGCAAGATTTTATATTAATCTAATGGTCTTAAAAGTCTCAGAATGTCAATCAGACATTCAACTATGATATTCAACTATGTGTCGTTCAGATTATTCAACTATGTGTCGCGCACTAGCTGACCAAATTTGAGTCAAATCAGACGGCTAATTTCTATGATATCAGAGTTTGATGCAAACTGTGCGGGGAATTAAAAATAGTAGTAAAGACGCAATTTTTTTTTTTTTTAAAAGAAAAAAATACTAACTACTAAGGTAAAAATTAAATCTAAAATTATACTAATAACTCAGCCGTTCCCCGGCAACGGCGCCAAAAACTTGGTGCAAAAATAAAACTGTTCTCCCAAGTGCAGGAGAATCGCACAAGCAGTATAACTCGGGAGTCCGAGGTCGATTCCTCAGAGAACGAAATATGGATTATTAGCGTAATTTCAGATTTAATTAATACAATAAACTTGTGGATTAAGATGATGTTTTGCAAATAGAAAATAAATCAATAAATAGAGAATCGAAGTTAGGATAGATTAAGATGGTGCAGGGATCCAGAATCTCCTTTGATAATATCAAATTCATGCGATAAATTCTATGATTCTTTTGTTTTCTTTAAGAATTATAAGCAGAAAATTTAATTATGGAGTATGTTCTTGATAACATGAATTCTTTTGTTAAGCATTCAACGTGCCTTATAACGTCAACGATGAATCAAATAATCGAGGAAGACATGTATCAATAAGCATAAATCATAAAAGAATTTTCAACATATAAGAATCATGGCATAATCAAAAGATAAATCGTATAAAGCAAAGGATTAGAATTTACATCATGAATTTGGTACACCAAATGATGTCCCTTCACCCATCACCTAGGATATCAGCCCTCCATCAAAGAAATAAGCCTCCTCATATTTTTTTTTCTATTTCTCTTTTTTTTTTTATTTTCGGAAACAGGGCATACCCTGTTTCCCTCTCTTTCTTCCTCTGTTTTCACTCTTCTTTTCTCTTCGGATGCCGGCTCCCCGTTTTCTTCTTCCCCCCCCATATATATATCCCCCAACCTCCCAGCTAGCGATGGATATCCGGAGAAGAGGATGGGTGCGGACTCCGGATGCATCGCCGAGGATCATGTGTGAACGGCTGAGAACGCGGACGAGACGGACACGGGAGCTGATCGCGGGAGCGGACGACGTGCGGATGGCTACGATGCTTCACAGGAAGCGGGATTGCTGGGAGATTGTGGATGCTGCTATGATCCTCACGAACGGTTGGGAGGCGTGTGAGGCAGGCGGAAGATGAGCAGATCGTGGATCCGGGAGGTGATCGCGGGAGATGGAGCGCTAATCTGCTCTGTGAATGCGAACGGATGGGCTGCACGCTGGAGGAGGATGATCGCTGGCTGAAATCATGGATTAATAAGCTGGTTCTTTGCTGGGATGTGATGCGGAGGAGGCGAGCGGACGCGTGGGAGGTGATCGCGGATGAGACGGATGCCGGATGAATCGCGAAGGCTGGGAGACGATCACGGGCAGATGAAGAGTTGGACGCCGATGTGAGATAAACCGGAGGAGATGCCGCGCTGGGAGGTGATGTTGCTTGATCCGGGAGCTGGGAGGCGTGTGAAACGGGCGGAAGAAGGGGCGTTGATCGGGTTGTGAATGGACTCGAGGAGGAGCGGACGCTTGGAAGCCTCTGAGATCAAATCACGAATCTGGGAGCTCGCGGTATGCTGAAGATGGTAACGGATGAGGGCTGCAGCAGGATCTTTGGCATGTGTCCCGGGAAGAGGCTATGGCATGTAGACATGTGTAGCTCCGGTGCAAATGTGCTTGACCAGATTCAATTATGCTCCTAACATCATTAGGCTTGGAGCCATGCCTTATCCCAAACTATACAAAATGTGCATTTAAACTCTTGATTTACAATAACTTTTGCACCACAAAAAATATGATTTTAATGCAACACATTTAATCATTATTTATTAGCAATAATATTAATTTAAGTGATGTGTAAATCGCACTTTTGTGCTCTCATCAACTAGTTCATACTTTTTTCCTCCTAGACTTGTAGTTCTAGTAGGTCCAAATAGATCCATATGAATGAGTTCAAAAGGCTTAGTGGTTGACACTACATTCTTTGATTTAAAAGATGATTTTATTTGCTTTCCTAATGTACATGGTCTACAACTTAATTTTGGCACATCTTTTATCAAATTCTTTTTTTGACTAGTTTTGATATTAAGTCCATACTAGCATGTCCTAGTTTACGATGCCATAGCCAACTTGTTTCATTTTTCTTTTCTTCATTAGTAATTAAGCATAACCCATTTTTCTTGGCTAAGTCATGAAGATCACCATATAAATATTTTCATGCCTATGTTCCATAAGTACAATGCTATTATCTTTAGGATTTGTGATTATGCATACTGAAGCTTCAAATGAAACTTTAAAACTTTTATCACAAATTTGATTTATGCTAAGTAAGTTATGTTTCAAACCATTAACCAATAAAATATTTTCTATAAAAGTAGATGGAGTGATACGAATTTTATCCTTTTCAATGATATGTCCTTTTCCATTGTCTCCATAGGTTACCACTCCACCATCCTTAGATTCCAAGGTGACGAATTGCTTTATGTCACCTGTCATGTGTCTTGAACAGCCGCTATCTAGATACCAACGTTTACTCTTGTCATTGGCTGTAAGACACACCTGCAATCAACATCAAAGATGTACTTTAGGAATCCAAAATATGTTGGGTCCTTTAGGGTTAGTGTTTGATGTTCCTTTTGGAATCCAAATTTTCTTGTATTTTAACTTGCTCTTTTCACTCAATTTGTTATGGCTGAATTTTCTAAAATTATATTCGTATGCTTTGTGTCCTATTTTATTGCAGCAATAACAAGTTGTATTTTCATTTTTGGCTTTCATAAATATATTCTTTAAGTATTTTTGCTTTCTATTCGTATTATATCTTAATCCTGCTTTATCATATACAACTTTTTGACTATCAAGAATCATATTCAATTTAGTCGAGCTAAGTGTAAACTTGTCCACTAAGGATTTATATTTTTCTGCATCTTCTTTTAGTTTAACATTTTCAACAATTAGATTTTTAGTTTCAAGAGTGAACTTCCTACTTAATGTTTCATAGTCCTTTGATAGTTTCAACTTTTTTTTCATAAGAGATTGATTTTCATCTTTTAGAACTTTATTTTTATTAATAAGCTTCTTGTGCTCTTCCATAAGATCTAAGAATGCATCATGTAATTCTTCTACTGTGAAATCACACTCAAGTTCAGAATCTACCTCATCTTCATTCGCCATGTAGCAAATTTGAGCCGTCTCTTGCTGATCTTCCTCTTCCGAACTTGACTCCTCAGTTTCACTCCATTCAGCCATAAGAATCTTCTTTTTGAGTTTTCTTGTCATCCATTTTAATTTAAGACAAATCTTGAAATGCCCGGGCTTGTTGCACTCATAGCAAATTGGCATTTCCTTTTCTTTCTCTTTATCCTTTCCTTTTTCTTTGCTTGAGCTGCCTTTAAGGAAAGGCTTCCTTTTGTAAAATTTCTTCTTTCCTCTCATGAATTTTCTGAATTTTCTTGCGAGCATAGCCATTCCTTCTTCGTCATATTCCTCCTCTTCATCAAACTTCTCTGATTCAATGTTTTGTTTCTGAGTCGCGGACTTGAGAGCAATGGTTTTCTTTTTCTTGACCTCTTCTTCTGAATTTTATTTCATGGTCAACTCATGGGTCACGAGTGATCCTAGAAGCTCTTCCAATTGTAGTGTGTTGAGGTCCTTTTGTTAGAAGTATGCCCTAGAAGCCAACGTAGCTAACGCATATTTGTAATCTGGGGCACAAATTTATAATTTGACTCTTATTAATAAATAAGATTAGACAATTTATTTTTCATTCATGTTTTGTATGTGTCCATGAATCGTCCAAGAAATTAATAGATGATGACACATATTCTCAAAGGAGTTGAGAATTTGAGGCATATGTCATTAGGGATTAATTTCTAAATGCTCCTGATCGATGGATCCATTATGAGGGATGGTGATCGATCCGCTGAGATTAGTGCACAAATCACTTAGTCAGATGGACGAGTCTCGAGTCCACGGTGTAGAGACACTGGAGTGATTATGCAAGTACTTGTTAGAGAACAAAGTACTGAGCATGACCAAAGATAGTAGTCACATGGATGTCTATCCACTTGTCAGTGACTACTTATGCTGCAGTTGTATGACTCGTCCTTTGACCTACGATGCCTCAGCTATTCACTATGAGGTTGCTATAGTTTGACGAGCATGTGAACTTGGGCCCTAGCTATTCGGGTCCTTGTAGTGCGGATTGGCTATAGTAGGTTCATTTTGGAATAGAGTTGCATCTAGATAGGATCTATCGACTTTGATAGATTAGGAGTGATCCTATGTGATTTATGAGTCTGAGTTCGATAAATTCCTGGTCAAGTATTTTGGAAAACGAGTTTTTCATATCTCGAACTGAAAGTCGTATAAATTTGACATATGACGGACGATGGGATTTGACGAGATATCTATCACCTCCGTCACGTCGGGATCCATGATAGAGGGACTGTATCATACGCTAACTGCACCTAGAGGTTCAGACATTCCATTCTATTGGGTTGCCACCATATACTGCTAGGTGTCACTAGTGGATTGTGAGACTCGAAGGCATTCACTTGGTGATCAGTGAACCCTGAGAGTAGAATTGAAATCGTTTCAGTCCACTGAAAGAAGTTTCAGTGATATTGAGATGGAGATCTCAATATGTTTCACTACCAGTCAGAATAGAACCTGCGGGATCACACACATAGAGGATTTAATTAGTCAGACTATTATAACTGTGATTTGGAATCACAATAGAAATTAATCATCAATATGATTGGTGATTGAATTAACCCACTAAGCGTTAGTGAGTTAATGGAAGAAGAATTAACTGAAATTGATTGCAATTGGATTGCAATTGGGCTGATTTAATGAGGCAAATCAAATTGGGTTCGACCCAAATTGATTTGGGTTCATGATTGGGTCAATTTAATTAAACCAAGATTTGTGCGGATTTTAAAGACCACATGTCGTCATAGGATGAATATCACTTAAGTCATGTTCACACTATGCGGACTTTAAAGTCCACATAGCGTCGTAGGATGCATGCTTCCAAATCAATTAATTCTCCTAATAAGATTAGGAATCCTAATGTGATTAGAAAATTAATCAATTGAATTAATTGGACACATGTCATGCATCTATGAGCACAAAGATTAGACACTTGACATTAATCCAAGGATGGGTTATAGTCCCATACTCCTAATAAGATTAGGAGAGGCCCTAAACCCAATCTATAAAAGGGTACCAAGGGAGACATTATGAATCAATTCTCTCCTCTTCCTCTCCACGCCTCCTCTTCTTTCTTCCTCCTTCTCCACGGCAATAAGGGGTCTTCATCCTCCTCTTCTTCCATGGTAGCAAAGCAAGGAAGATCCACGTGCAAGGTTCCTCCTTCCTCTTCCTCCATCACGAGCAAGGTTGAAGAAGAAAGGTTCTTCATCAAGGAGGTAAGTTGCAGATTCTTATTCCAACTTATGATAGTCATGAGAGATCTTTGCAAGGAGCTAGCACTGCGGTAAGACCCATTCTCAGATGATTAGATCCTCGTATGGATACTTGTAGAGGCCGGACAATTGTGTGGCTCAAACAGGAACCTAGAATAGATCATCAGGCTACGGTGTTCTACACCTGCAGAATTTTGAAGATGAGATCTTCAAATCTAATAACTTCTGATTTTGTTTCAGTTTTATAAATCTTAATCAACCCTCCTCAGATCCTAATCTTTCCTTCCTAATGAGTTTAAATATCTTCTGGATTTGGATCCAGAAAATTTTTTGAATTCTACGATCCGAGGCATGTTCATACGATGAACGACGTCCCGTTCGAATTCCGCTGCGAACATCGCATCGAACGGGGCGTAACTCAGCAGTGGTATCAGAGCCATGGTTCTAGAAAGCATGATTAGGATTTAAGGATTAATTATCATATTTTTAATCTAATTTTTAAAGGAATTATGCTTGCTAGATTTTCTGCATGCTGAAATTTCAGGTTGCCGAAATTTTCAGCTTGCAGAATTTTATTTGCTATGATCTTGCAAATTGTTTTAGAATTGCAATTAGATTACAATGTTTTAAATCAAGTAATGCATGATCTAAAATCCAGAGAATAGCATAATATTTTTAAAGTTTCAGATCTGAAAATATACATAAGATGCATGTAATCATAATGTTCATACTTGTTTAAGGTTATGTTTAAAATAATGTATGCATTAGATGTATGTATTAGTTAAACAAAATTTATTTGCATGAGTTGTAAATAAATCCTTCAATAATAGGACATTTACATAAGATGTAAACTGAAAAAATTATGTCATTTACATAAGATATAATCACATAATATATGAAAGGGTTTCATAATTACATAGGATGTAAACTTGAACCAATATGACATTTACATAAGATGTAAATCGAATGACATATGGTATGGAGTAGATTGTTACATTAGATGTAAATCCCAAGAGACCTAAAACCTTCCTAAATCAATCGAAAGTGAACGATACATTGAGCTAGCCATATTTGATTAATTGATCTAATTAGTGTCTAGGAAAGCTCAAAGGTGGTTACTTAATTAGGACCTTACTCTCTGAGTAAGGAGTGCCTCCCACCTGTTTACCTGGCCAAGTGATCGATTACCTTCTATAGAAAGCTCAAAGTTGGAATCACTAAGATCTGATTACCCAATATAAAGTCGATTGGTCTTCCGCCGTAGTAGAGTTGCTAAGATCTTTTCGGCGTTGATTAGTCTCGGCTGGATACAGTGGGCTAGTTACATCGGAGGATGGGACCTCTCTATTAACATGAGACGTTGCGGGGTAAAAGTGGGGTTGGGCTCCAATAATTGTTAGGTGAGGATCCAATCACAACTTTATTTTTGCGGGATATACGGTGGGTCTGACTTAACCAAGAAACGGATCCAATAACTGTTAGGTGAGGTCCTTATGACTTGGAGACTAGGTTAGCTCAATATGCTTACGAAGCATTATACAAGAGTTGTACACTCATCGTCTATGTGTCTCTAATAACTGTTATATGAGGTGACATGTAGATTGGCGGTGTTAGAACCCGCCCATGCCGCAGAAAATTTAAAAAAATTCAGATACAGCGGAAGAGGCATGCGCGGGATCAACCGTTCATCGCATGAACGTTGTTCAAAAACCGTTTGTAGTTAGATAAGGATTAAAAACTTTTAAAAACATTAGGAAGATCAGATCTTCACCTTTGTGCAGGTGATGATCACCGCAAACTGATGATCGTGGTTTTGGAAGAAAGTTCACTTGAAGCCGTTCAAGTGTCCAGCCTATACGGGTATCCACACGAAGCAATAGGTCGATCCAAACGCTTCAATCTCCCCGGGGTGCAAGCTCCCTTGCAGAGATTGGTTTTGATGGCTGATCTCTCCCTTTCTTTCAACTCTTGAATGTGCTTGAGAGGAGGGAGATGAAGGAGGACTCAAGGAAGAAGATCACCAAGCCTTGCAGCCTCTTTCCCTTGCATGCGTTGGAAGGAGAAAGGGAGGAAAAGGATGCCGCCAACACCTTTTCTTTGCTTTTCCTTGCTTGCGGCTGAAACAAGAGGAGGAGAAGGGAGGCCACGAGTTGGAGAGGAGGAGGGCTTCACATGAATGCCCTAGGTGCCGCCCAAGTCTCCTTTTATAGATATCTAGGGCTCCTACAATTTAGGAGCCCTTGATCTTTTACCAAGAGGGGCGCCGGCCCCTCTTGTGTTGCCGCACCAAGGAAGAAAAGGAGGAGGGGCGTGATCCCTAGAGGAGGATTAGGAGGTCCCTATTTGGTTTAGTCCTAATCCAATTAGGGTTTAACCAAATCATGAATCAATTGGGTTCAATCTATACTAGTCCTAATCCAATTAGAACTTGAATGAACCATGACTCAATTGAACTCTTCAATCCTAACCCAATTAAGAGTCATGTTGATTCATGAGATTAATAATTAATTAGGACTTAAGAAACCCTAATCCAATTAGGACCTATTTAATTTTAGTCCTAATCCAATTAGGACTCTAATTTGAATCCGAAGTCCTAATTCGATTAGGACTCTGGGAATCCTACTCCAAGTAGGAATCCAAATTTAATTCAAAACTCCTAATCAATTAGGATTGTAGAAATCCTACTCCAAGTAGGAATCCCAGTCCTACTCCAAATAGGATTCCCAGTCCTAATCCAATTAGGACTCTAGAAATCCTACTCGAAGTAGGATTTGTGTTTAAGTCCAATTAATTAATTCCTTTGTTCCTTCTTCAACCGATTATCAATCGAATTGATTACTTGTGATTCCTAATCACGATTCAACCATCGGATCGGTCAATACCTCTAGTGTGTGTAATCCCATAGGTTCTATTCTGACTGGTAGTGAGATATATTGTGATCTCTATCATAATATCACTAAAAACTCCTTTCAATGGGTCGGAACGGTTCCAACTCTACTCATTAGGATTTATCGACCATCGAGATAATCCCTGTGAGTCTCACCATCCACCAGTGACACCTAGCAGTATGTAGTGGCTACCCAGCAGAATAGAATGATGAACCTCTAGGTGCAGTTATTGTGTGATACAATCCTTCTATCGTAGATCCCTACAGGGCGGAGGTCATGGACAACTCGTCAAACCCCATTGCCCGTCATATATCAAGATTTATTCGACTTAAGCTCGAGAGTAGAAAACTCTTTCTCCACTGTACAATCTGCCCCGACCGAGGTCTTACGAACTCAATCTTATAAATCACATAGGATCTCTCCTTATCTATCAAGGTCGATAGATTCCTTATAGGTGCATACCCTACTCCTACAGTGAACCTACTGCAGCCAATCTACACTACATGGACCCATATGGCTAGAGACCATGTATACGTGCAGTCAAACTACAATAACCTCACTGTGAGTAGCCGAAGCACCGCAGGTCAAAGGACCAGTCACACTACTGCAACATCAAGCAAGTCACTGACGAGTGGATAGACATCCAAGTGACTTCTTATCTTGGTCACGCTCAGTACTCTTGTTCTCTAACAAGCACTTCCACAATTGCTCTAGTGTTCCTACACTGTGGACTCAAGACTTGTCCATCAAAGAAAGCAATATGTGCATTAATCTCAGCGGATCAATCACCGTCCTCGTAATGATCCATCAATTATGAGTAATTCAGGAATTAATCACCAATGACATATGCCTCAAATTCTTAACTCTTGAGAATATGCGTCATTATCTTATTAATTTCTTGCACGATTATGGACACATAAGAACATGAAAAAAAAGAATGCCCAACTTAATTAGGTCAAGTACAAATTTATGTTTCAGAATAAAATAATGCGTCAACCAAATTGGCTTCTAGGACATACTTCTAACAATCTTCCATTTGCACTAAAGTCAATCAACCATAAACCTAAGCTACATCTTCTCAAGATGCATTTCAGTTTTCTGCTGACTTATCTGCTTAGTGAAAGGGTCCACCACATTTCCTATGGAGTCTACTCTTTGATCCTCTACTTATTTCTTTTCGAGGTAGTCACTTATTAGGTTAAACCGCCGCTCTATGTGCTTCGGTTTCTGGTGAGACCTTTGGCTCCTTAGCTAGTGCTATGGTGCCTTTGTTATTGCAGTAGAGTGTTATGGCATCTGATGACATTACACCTAACTCTGCAATGAACTTTTTAAATCAAAAGATTTCCACTGCACCCTTAGAGACGGTTTGACATTCAGCTTCTAAGATAGAATCTACAATGATCGGTTGTTTGGAACTCTTCCAATTTACTGAACCACCATTGCACATATTCTAATGTAGACTTTCTATCATCAATATGTGTGTATCCTTCTACCTTCAACTCTTATCTTCTCCCAAAGACCAAGAACATGTCCTTAGTTCTTCTTAAGCACTCAAGACTGTTCTTCACAGCTATCCTGCGCTTCTTGCCTGGATTTCATTGATATATGCTCGTTATACTCACAGCATGTACTATATCAAGTCACATACATTGCATGGTATACATGAGGCTCCCTATAGCCGAAGCATAAGGGATCTTGCTCATCCGCTGAATCTCTTTAGATGTGTTGGGGCACATCTTCTTGGAGAGATTTATCCCATGCCTAAGGGATAATAATCCCCTTTTAGTGGTTTCCATGCCGAACCTCTTCGGCACTCCCTCTATATACATATTCTGTGACAGGACAAGCATCCTTTTAAATCTATCTCCATAGACCTTAATTCAAAATATAGGATGCTTTTCCAAGATCTATCATGGAGAATTCCTTATACAACCAAACCTTGACCTAAGTTAGTATGGAAATATCATTCCCAATTTGAAGGATATCATCTATGTACAATACGAAGAATGCAATAGCCCTCCCACTAACTTTCTTATAAACACATGGTTCCTTTTCGTTATTGATGAAATCAAACGATTTGATTATATCGTTGAAACGAGTGTTCCAACTCCGAGATACTTGCTTTTGTCCATAGATGGACCTTTGCAGCTTATAGACCTTGTGACCACCATCACAATATCATGATATGCTGCAACAGCAAGCAATATTCGAATGGACTTAGCAATGCTACAGGGTGAAAAGTATCCTTATAATCAGTACTTTCGCACTGACTATAACCTTTCACCACTAGCCTTGCCTTATAAGTCTCTACCTAACCATCCGAACTTAATTTTCTCTTGTAGATCCATTTATACCCAATAGGTACTATACCTTCTGGTGGATCTACTAAGGTCCAGACTTGGTTGGAATGGATGGAGTCCATCTCTGACTTCATCACTTCCAGCCATCTCTCGGAATTGATGTCTAACATCGCCTCGTTGTAGGTATTAAGATCCTTACCTTGATCCCTTCTCCCATGAGGAACACTTCCTCTACATCCTCTGTAAGCATACCTAAGTACCTTTCAGGCGGACGGAAGATCCTAATAGATTTACGAGGTGGAGAAGGTACTACATGTACTGGCTTAATATGAATAGGTTATATAAGCACAATGGCTCGTTGCTTTTCAGTGACTTTCTCTTAGAGCTTATTTTTTCTCCCACTGCCTCTATCAAGGATAAACTATTTTCATTAAGATAGCATGTCGACTCACAAACACTTTGTGATCCTTTGGGACGTAAAAATCATATCCTAATAACTCTTTTAGGATATCTAATAAAACGAGCATTAATTATCCTATCCTCTAACTTGTCCGCCTGTTGTTGCTTGACGTGGGCTGAACATCCCCAATCTTGAGATGACCAAGACTCGGCTTCTTATCATGCTATATCTCATACAGTGTGATAGGAACAGACTTAGAGAAAACACTATTCAATATGTAAATAGCTGAAAATAGGGCATCTATCTAAAGAAACAAGGATAAATCAGTGAAGCTCATCATGGACTGGACCATATCCAATAGAGTCTGATTCCTCCTCTCTGACACTCCGTTGATCTGAGGTGTACCAGGAGGAGTCCATTATGAAACTATACCATTCTCCTTGAGATAATCACGGAACTCTCCACTAAGGTATTCACCTCCTCAATTTGATCGAAGAACCTTAATGAGTTTTTCTGTTTATTTTTCTACTTCATATCTTAACTCTTTGAACCTTTCAAAAGTTTCAGATTTGTGTATCATACACATATCCATACCGTGAGTAATCATCGATAAATAAAGTAAAAATTACAACCCCTAGCCTGCACATCGAATGGGCCACATACATTAGTGTGTACTAGGGTAAGTATTTTAGTGGACCTTCCTGTGTCCTACAAAGGATAATTTGGCCATCTTTTCTTGAAGGCAGAATTCACAAATCGAATATGACTTGAAAGTCAATGAGCCCAAAAGCTCATGTTTCTCCAATTTGTTTATTCTGTCTTCTCCTATATGACTAAGCCTGAGGTGCCACAAATACTTTAGATTTATCTCATTTCTGGATCTATTAGATCCTATGGTATTTACTGTTTGTTCAAATACATTCACAGATACATCCATATGTATGTGATAGAGGCTGTCAATCGTAAAACCACGTTGAACCGATTTATTTCTCAAATGGAACAGTAGTCTTATAAAAATCTTTCTGTGCTAAACAAGATACAGAAATCAAATTTCTGCTAGCAATAGATAACAGTCCCTAAGTATCCTGAGCATTTCTGACATACCTTCTGAAGGTCTGTCACCCTTCATGTTCTTTATGCTTCCCATGTATGTAGGACAGTTCCTCTTCCAATGGCCGTCCATTATGCAATGTAAACACTTTTCCTTACAATTGGCCTTTTTCTTGGAACTTCCTTACTTGGCTTCTTGTCCTTTTTCTGCTTCTTTGCAGGCTTTTTTTCTTCTAGATAGACTCCCTCTTGGAAGTAGAAACCAACATAACAGCGAGAACGATGCCCCTTGAACTCTTCAAGGTCCCTAAGGTAGTTACCAATTTATTTAACAATTCTGTTTTGGTGCATACAATCTTATTCATATGGTAATTTACTATAGACTGTTCATATGAAGCTAGAAAGGATTGTGGGATCAAATCCATTTGCAATTTCTTGTGCATGGTCATGCCGAGCTTCTCAAGCTTCTCTAAGTCCTTTATCATGGTCAAACCATGATCATGGATAGACTGCCCATCGTGCATATTGGCCTTGAAGAGCCTCTTGGACATTCAAACCAAGCTGCGTGACTCTGATCACCATACAACTCTTGCAGGTGATTTAATGTGTCCTTGGCAATCTTCATGTTCTCATGCTGGCATTATAATTTATTGGACATGGATGCCATTATGTAGCACCTAACTTTATTATCATCGTTCGTCCACTTGGCATGCGTCTTACGCTGATCAGTGATCAAACAGATTAGAAATACGGGGATTCCATGGTCTTGCACATACCCTAATTTCTCACAATTCAAAACTATTTTGAAATTTGCTGAGCTAGTCTTTATAATTGGGTTTGGTCAAACGGTTGTTCTATAGGATATGAGTTAAAAGTCTAGAGGCTGACATTATAATCCTCAGAGAGTAAAGATTCTAGTTAGAATTTTGTACTTGATCTAAATTTGTCCTAAGGTCTTTTAGAACAAATGTTCCTTCCACTATTTTCTCGAATCCCTTACACTCCCTGGTAGGAAAACGGAAAACCTTCGCGACTAGGGTTTCTAGTGGGTACTGCGGTCCCACCGATTTACATGGCACCTCACCTAACAGTTATTGGTGACATATAAATAGATGAGTGTACAACTCTTGTACAATGCTTCTTAAACATGTTGCAATGCTACTTGGTCTCTAAGCCATGAAGACCTCACCTAACAGTTATTGGTCCCATTTCTTAGTTAAGTCAGACCCACTGTATAACCGTAGAAATAAAGTCGTCATTGGGTCCTCACCTAACAGTTATTGGTGCCCAACCCCACCTTTATCCTACAACATCTCATATCTATAGAGAGGTCCAGCCCCCCGATGCAACTTGCCCACTGTGTCCAGCCGAGACAAGTCAACATCAGAAAGACCTTAGCAGCTCTACTACGGTGGAAGACCTATGGACTTAATATTGATTAATCAGATCTTAGTGTTTGCAACTTGAGCTCTTCATAAAAGGTAATTGAACAATTGGCTAGGTAAGCAGGTGGGAGGCTCCCCTTACTCAAACAGTAAGGTCCTAATTAAGTAACCACCTTTCATGCTTTCCTAGATACCAATTAGATCAATTAATCTAATATGACTCGCTCATGTTGGTTCACTCTCGACTTGATTGAGGAGATTTTAGTTTAGGTCTCATTGGGTTTGCTACATCACATGTAAACCTATCTACCCCGCTCTCATTCACATCACATGCAAACGGCACATCGCAGGCAGTTATAATCGCAACAATAAATAAAGCTAAACTTTAAATAGGTGATGATCATGGATTCTAATTAGGTCATATTACAAGCACATGCACGTCAATCGATCAACTGGTCTTCAACTCTTGAATTGGTTCCAAGCCTCCTTGATTCGATCCTTGACCAACTCTTGATCCAATCGCCATCAACCGCTCAGATCACCGTTCATCTCATGCACTATCTTCGACTTGATCGTTGACGTACATCACATTACAGAAATACAACCAGATATAAAATAAAAATAATAATAAATTATATCCTCTTTTAGTAGGCACGCAGGCCTCTCAAAACATCAAATAAGATGCATGCAAGCATTTGAAAAATTAAATGACATTACAGATTACATCGCAGGTCATTACATTTGATATCAAAAGGGTTTGAATCCTATGATCATCACCACATGCAGCAATTATACTTTTTAGATCTGAAACTTAATTGATTATGTTATGACATAGGTTGCTGATCATGCTAATCATGATTCTAAACTTTGTAATCCCATTAACAATGCAATTAGAATCATCAATTTATCACATAAAAACCAACATGCAAAAATCAGGAACCCTAAAAAATCTGCATGCAGAAATTTTTCAGCATGCATAACCTTTTAAATTTTAGATCTAAGATGCCTATTAATAATGAATCCTTACCTTAATCTACGATGCCTAGGCTCTGATACCACTGTTAGAACCCGACCATGCCGCAGAAAATTTAAAAAAATTTAGATGCAGCGGAAGAGGTATGCGCGGGATCAACCGTTCATCGCATGAACGTTGTTCAAAAACCGTTCGTAGTTAGATAAGGATTAAAAACTTTTAAAAACATTAGGAAGATCAGATCTTCACCTTTGTGTGGGTAGATGATCACCACAAACTGATGATCGTGGTTTTGGAAAAAGGTTCACTTGAAGCCGTTCAAGTGTCCGGCCTCTACGGGTATCCACACGAAGCAATAGGTCGATCCAAACGCTTCAATCTCCCCGGGGTGCTAGCTCCCTTACAGAGATTGGTTTTGATGGCTGATCTCCTCCCTTTCTTTCAACTCTTGAATGTGCTTGGGAAGAGGAAGATGAAGGAGGACTCAAGAAAGAAGATCACCAAGCCTTGCAGCCTCTTTCCCTTGCATGCGTTGGAAGGAGGAAGGAAGGAAAAGGATGCCGCCAACACCTTTTCTTTGCTTTTCCTTGCTTGCGGCTGAAACAAGAGGAGGAGAAGGGAGGCCACGAGTTGGAGAGGAGGAGGGCTTCACATGAATGCCCTAGGTGCCGCCCAAGTCCCCTTTTATAGATATCTAGGGCTCCTACAATTTAGGAGCCCTTGATCTTTTACCAAGAGAGGCGCCGGCCCCTCCTGTGTTCCCGCACCAAGGAAGAAAAGGAGGAGGGGCGTGATCCCCTCCTTCTTGTGTTGCTAGGAGGATTAGGAGGCCCCTATTTGGTTTAGTCCTAATCCAATTAGGGTTTAACCAAATCATGAATCAATTGGGTTCAATCTATACTAGTCCTAATCCAATTAGAACTTGAATGAACCATGACTCAATTGAACTATTCAATCCTAACCCAATTAGGAGTCATGTTGATTCATGAGATTAATAATTAATTAGAATTTAAGAAATCCTAATCCAATTAGGACTTATTTAATTTTAGTCCTAATCCAATTAGGACTCTAATTTGAATCCGAAGTCCTAATTCGATTAGGACTCTGGAAATCCTACTCCAAGTAGGAATCCAAATTTAATTCAAAACTCCTAATCTAATTAGGATTGTAGGAATCCTACTCCAAGTAGGAATTTCAGTCCTACTCCAAATAGGATTCCCAGTCCTAATCCAATTAGGACTCTAAGAATCCTACTCGAAGTAGGATTTGTGTTTAAGTCCAATTAATTAATTCCATTGTTCCTTCTTCAACTGATTATCAATCGAATTGATTACTTGTGATTCCTAATCACGATTCAACCATCGGATCAGTCAATGCCTCTAGTGTGTGTGACCCCATAGGTTCTATTCTGACTGGTAGTAAGATATATTGTGATCTCTATCATAATATCATTGAAAACTTCTTTGAATGGGTTGGAACGGTTCCAACTCTACTCATTAGAATTTATCGACCATCAAGATAATCCCTGTGAGTCTCACCATCCACCAATAACACCTAGCAGCATGTAGTGGCTACCCAGCATAATAGAATGATGAACCTCTAGGTGCAGTTATCGTGTGATACAGTCCTTCTATCGTGGATCCCTACAGGGCGGAGGTCATGGACAACTCGTCAAACCCCATCGCCTGTCATATGTCAAGATTTATTCGACTTAAGCTCGAGAGTGGAAAACTCTTTCTCCACTGTACAATATGCCCCGGCCGAGGTCTTACGAACTCAGTCTTATAAATCACATAGGATCTCTCCTTATCTATCAAGGTCGATAGATTTCTTATAGGTGCATACCCTACTCCTACAGTGAACTTACTGCAGCCAATCTACACTACATGGACCCATATGGCTAGAGACCATGTATACATGCAGTCAAACTACAATAATCTCACTGTGAGTAGCCAAAGCACCGCAGGTCAAAGGATCAGTCACACTACTGCAACATCAAGCAAGTCACTGACGAGTGGATAGACATCCAAGTGACTTCTTGTCTTCGTCACGCTCAGTACCCTTGTTCTCTAACAAGCACTTGCACAATTGCTCTAGTGTCCCTACGCTGTGGACTCAAGACTCGTCCATCAAAGAAAGCAATATGTGCACTATTCTCAGCGGATCAATCATCATTCTCGTGATGATCCATCAATTAGGAGCAATTCGAAAATTAATCACCAATGACACATGCCTCAAATTCTCAACTCTTAAGAATATGCGTCATCATCTTATTAATTTCTTGGATTATTCATGGACACATAAGAACATGAATGAAAAGAATGCCCAACTTAATTAGGTCAAGTACAAATTTATGTTCCAGAATAAAAAAATGCGTCAGCTAAATTGGCTTTTAGGTCATACTTCTAACAGGTGGGACCGCAGCACCCCACTCGAAATCCTAAGTCGCAGGTTTCCGTATCTTTACCAGGGGAGTGTGAGAGATCCGAGAAATAGTGGGAGGATTTGATCCAATTTTATTTTAAAAGTTCCTAAAATAAATTAATGTCAAATACAAATTTCTAATTAGAATCTTTACTCTCTGCAGATGTCAGTGGCTTCCAACCCGATAGTTCGAATTCTAGATAACAATAGGTTGACTGGACCAAACTATAAAGATTGGCTCCGCAACTTGAAGATTGTCTTGAGTTTGAAAAGATAGCTTATGTTCTTGACCATGAACTTCCGGTGTTACCAACCCATGCAACCAATGAGCAGCGTGAGACGCATATAAAATGGTTGAATGACGACAATAAGGTTAGGTGCTACATTTTGGCATCCATATCCAACGAATTGCAATGCCAGCATGAGAGCATGAAGACTGCTAAGGACATACTTGATCACCTACAAGAGTTGTATGGTGAACAGAGTCGCGCAGCGAGGTTTGAAGTGTCCAAGCGGCTCTTCAAAGCCAAGATACGCGATGGGCAGTCCGTCCATGAATATGGTTTGACCATGATCAAGGATCTTGAGGAGCTTGAGAAACTTGGCATGACCATGCACAAGGATTTGCAAACGGATTTGATCCTACAATCGTTGCCATGTTCATATGGGCAGTTTATTGTAAACTACCATATGAATAAAATTGAATGCACCAAACTTGAATTGTTGAATATGTTGGTGACAACTGAGAGAGCCTTGAAAGTTTTAAGGGGCACAGTTCTCGCTGCTGAGCTAGCTTCTACTTCCAAGAAAAAGTCTACTGGGAAGAAGAAGAAGCCTGCGAAGAAGCAGAAGATCGAGAAAAAGCCGAAGAAGGAAGTTTCTAAGAAGAAGGCCGAAACCAAAGGAAAATATTTCCATTACAATGAAGATGGCCATTGGAAGAGAAACTATCCTATCTACATGGAAAACATAAAGAGCAAGAAGGGTGGCACGCCTTCTGAAGGTATGTCTAATATGTTCATTATTGAAACTAATCTAACGGTTTCTTCTATTTCCAGTTGGATTATAGACTCTGGTTCTAGTGTTCACTTGTGCACTACCATGCAAGGTTTAAAGAAAAGTAAAAGGCTTACGGAAGGTGCGGTAATCCTACGGATTGGCAATGGAGCAAGAGTTGCTGCTGTTGCCGTAGGCACATTCCCTTTGCATTTATCGTCAGGATTTAGTTTAATACTTAGAGATTGTTATTTTGTACCTAGTGCTAGCAGAAATCTGATTTCTATATCTTGTCTAGCACAAGAACATTATGAATTCAATTTCAATAAAGACTATGTTTCTATTTATTTGCGAAATAAACTGTTTAGACGTGGTTTTATGATGGACGGTTTCTATCACTTATATATAGATGTATCTGTGAACATATCTGAGCATACAGTGAGTACCATAGGATCTAAAAGATCTAGAGATGAGATAAATCAAAAGTATTTGTGGCACCTCAGACTTGGTCATATAGGAGAAGACAGAATTAACAAATTGGAGAAATATAGGCTTTTGAGTTCATTAACTTCTGAGTCATATCCGATTTGTGAATCCTGCCTTCAAAAAAAAAATTGCCAAATTACCCTTTGTAGGACACGGAGAGAGGTCCGCTGAAATACTTGCCCTAGTACACACTGATATGTGTGGCCCATTCGATGTGCTGGCTAGGGATCAATTTTTCTACTTTATTACTTTTACCGATGATTTCTCACGTATGGTTATGTCTATCTTATGAGATATAAATCTGAAGCATTTGAAAGGTTTAAAGAATTCAGATTTGAAGTAGAAAAACAGACAGAAAAACTCATTAAGATTCTTCGATCAGATCGAGGAGGAGAATACCTTAGTGGAGAGTTTTGCGATTATCTCAAACAAAATGGTATAGTTTCACAATGGACACCTCCTGAAATTCCTCAACTCAACGAAGCGTCAGAAAGGAGGAATCGGACCCTATTGGATATGATCAAGTCCATGATGAGCTTCACTGACTTACCCTTATTCTTGTAGGGAGATGCCCTACTTACAGCTATCTACATATTGAATAGAGTTCCCTCTAAGTCCGTTCCTACCATACCGTATGAGATATGGCATGGTAAGAAACCAAGTCTTGGTTATCTCAAGATTTGGGGATGTCCAGCCCAAGTCAAACGACAACAGGCAGACAAGTTAGAGGCTAGGACAATTGGTGCTCGTTTCATTGGATATCCTAAAGAGTCATTAGGATATAATTTTTACATCCCATAAGACCACAAAGTGTTTGTGAGCCGATATGCCATCTTCTTGGAACAACAGTTTATCCTTGATAGAGGCAGTGGGAGGAAAATTGAGCTCGAAGAGAAAGTCTCTCAAGAGCAACGAGCAATTGAGCCTAGTGAACCTATTTACATTGAGCCAATACATGAAGAACCTCGTCTACTTCGTAGATCTAGTAGGATCTCCCATCCTCCTGAAAGATACTTAGGTATGCTTACAAAGGACATAGAGAAAAAGTTCCTCATGGGAGAAAGAGATCATAGTAATGATCCCAAGACCTACAACGAAGCGATATTAGACATCGACTCCGAAAAATGGATGGATGCAATGAAGTCAGAAATAGACTCCATGCATTCCAACCAAGTATGGACCTTAGTAGATGTACCTATTGGGTATAAATGGATCTACAAAAGAAAAATAGGTTCGGATGGCAAGGTAGAGACCTATAAGAAAAGATTGGTGGCAAAAGGTTATAATCAGCGTGAAGGCATTGACAATCAGGATGCCTTTTCACCGGTAGCCATGCTGAAGTCTATTGCCCAAGGTGACAAGCCAAGAGGGGGGGGTGAATTGGTTTCTTTTAAATTTAACTAACTTACTTAAGTTAAATGAATGATTAGTAAGCTAAAACAAATCACAATACAAACAACACAAAGTATAGTGGTTCGGTGCTCTCCTTAGCACCTACGTCCACTCCCCAAGCGACCCCTTGGAAATTCACTATAATCCCGCGGATTACAGTTGGATTGTTTTCCGGGCTCACAATCCAAAAACCTTTACACTTTGGTTTTCCGGGTTCACCAAAAACCTATGTTGATTTTACGGGCTCACCAACGAACCTTTGTTGGTTTTACGGGCTCACCAACGAACCTTTACAATTGGTTTTCCGGGTTCACCAATCAACCTATTCCGTTGGTTTTGCGGGCTAACCAACCAACCTTTACAAGTAGTTTAATAAACAAAGAAAGAAGATTTAAACTCCTAAATGAGCAAATGAAACAATATAAACTACAAAGAAGAGTTTAGAAAGTATTTATCGCTTGTAGTGACTTCTCTCTTCTTTGTCAAGGATGCTTCACTCTTCAAGGGAGGATGGAGCTCTAGATGACTCTTTGAATCTGCTCAACCCCTTTCTTTGATTCTTGAATGAAGCACTTGGATGAAGAAGATTAGGGCACTTTCTCTTTCTTGTGTACTCTTTGATATTCTTTGGAAAGGTTGTTTTATCTGATGAATAGTGCCACTTTAAATAGCTTCCTACATCCATTGGACAAGCCCCAATGGTTAGAATTCAAAAACTAGCCGTTACTCACTTTTGAAAGGACAAAAAGTACATCTGCAGAACTAGCCGTTATGCTTCAGCCCGTGTTTGGGTCGGCTCAACCTGTCCTTGGGTCGACCCAACTTTCACTTGGGTCGACTCAAACATTCCTTGGGTCGACCCTCTCAGAAACACAGAAACTTTATAATTCAGCCTTCCTTCACTTGGGTCGACTCAAAGTTCACTTGGGTCGACTCAACTTCTTCTTGGGTCGACCCTAACAGGATTTCCAGAGAACCTTTTCTGTCTTCTTTTCTGTCTTGCCTTTGGGTCGACCCTCTCAGGGTTTGGGTCGACTCAAGCTCGGGTCGACCCTCTCAGTAAATCCAGAGAACCATTTTTCTATCTTGTTTTGAGGATCTTGATCCTTGGGTCGACTCATGCTTTTCTTGGGTCGACCCAACTCACTGTTCATCTTTGCCATTTTTGCAGAAGTGTGCCAAATATTTTCTTGATGTGCCGGGGTCGACCCAATCATCCTTTGGGTCGACTCAATCCATACTTTGCTGCATCTCAAGGTTAGATTCATTCAAATGAACAATGAAATGTATCTATATCAATTAATACAAAATATACTGAGAGTAATAAACTTATAAATGAAGTATCGATTTAACTTATAACATATTCTAGATAATTGCTTGTTAATCATCAAAATAACACTATCATCCTCAATCTCCCCCTTTTTGATGATTACAAAATAAAGAGTATGAGCCTATTGATACTTATCTTAAATTCAGTTTTTGAAAGGGTTTAACCTGCTGAATTTCAGCTTTTCATATATAAGAGTGAAGTCTCCCCCTATATCATTTAAATGTTGCCAATTTGACTTTTTGTGTTACTTCCCCTTTCATTTATAATTCATTAAAGATGAAACTCCAAAAATTTGAGATAAAACATGAATTTCAGGTTATGTATCGAGGTGTGAAAGGTGCGTGCCAAATTCTGAATTTATGTGTGCCAAATTCTGAAATTTGATATAAATTGTTGAGTTGAACATTTTCATTGTTGCAAATTGCTCCCCCTTGGATGTATATGCTTTCCTATATGATTTTCAATTTGTTTTACAAATTATTTTACTTTCTTTCTTTACTTCTCCCCTTATTACTCTTTCTTTACTTCTCCTCCTTTTTGTTACTCTATTTACTTTTATCTTTACTTCTCCCCTATTTACTCTTTCTTTACTTCTCCCCCTTTTTGTTATCATCAAATAGGTACATGGGAAAAGATGCAGTAAATAACAACCATTCAAACTTCATTGATCAAAATAGGAACATTTGAGTACATTCATGTCCAAAAACAAAAATAGATACACTGTTCCTTAATCAAGATTTAAAGATACATGATAAAAGCAAGATACATATGAGAACTAGATATCTAGCCTAGGCTCTAAACAGAAATGCTAATATCAGCCTAGGGAGAATCTAATGGCTGGGATCTAGTCCTCATCCTCCTAGTGTACGTGGCGAGGGGAGGTCGAGCCTGGTGAGACTGTGTCTGGCGTGGAGCACGACGAGCTGGATGACTCTGTGCCGAAATCTCTGACTCAGCAGCCTGTGGCACAGATGGTCCATGGGTCTCTCTCTCTCTCCGGAGTGCTCCTATCTGCTGCCTCAGATCACTGATCTCAGCAGACATGACGTCCAATCGGCTCATCAGCCCGTCAGTGATAGTCCTCGCCTGGCTGACATGAGCTCAGTCATCCTGCTCCAGAACTCATCCGTATCTCTCGGAGGAACGAATGACGATGGTCCAGCCTCTGAAGGTGCAGTAGGATGATCCATATGCTCCTCATCCTCAGCCTCTGGTGCATCTCCCTCTGGTGCCTCACCCTGAATGCCTGCTCCAGTGTTAATCCACTGCCCGTTCACTTTCTCATATCCCATGCGTATAAGTGTCCGTGTAGTGTATGTGTCAGTATGAAGCAGACTCTTGGATGCCTCCCCCTCAACAGATATACCATGCTGCCAAAAAATCAAAGTGAGTATCATACCATAAGGTAGTGATACCCTAGAGTTGCAGATCACTTTCCTCATCTGTCTCAGTATCATGGCCGAAAGATTTAGGGAAATCTCCTGAATCATACACTCCATCACTGCTAGATCTCGCTCTGTGATGAGATCGAATCTCCCGGTCTTTGGAAATAAAATTCTGTTTATTATACTGAGCAGTAATTAGGAGTGGCAAAATATGACCCGACCCGCCAACCCGACCCGTGTTCGACCCGCCATAAATAGGTTTGGATTTGGCCTAAACAGGTTCGGGTCGTAAACAGGTCGACCCGTTTAACCTGTTTATTAATTGGGTCGGATATGGGTTTTAAATGTCTGACCCATTTAACCCGTTTAACCCGTTTAATATATGGGCCAGGCTTTTTTTATTATCGAGAACAAGTGCCTCACAAGTCATAGCCTCAGCCCAACGGATCGTTTGAATAACCAAATCAAATACAAAAGCCCTATCCCTAGGTGGAAATAAAACCCTTCTCGGCTTCTCCCCTCGTTCCCCTCGCTCCTCGCGCCGGCCTCCTCCATCCCCAAATCGACTTGCCCTCCACGGCTCCACGTCTCCACCATGGACGTTGTCTACGATGGAAGGGAGTTCTCCTTCCCTCAAAGTCCGTACG
Organism: Phoenix dactylifera; assembly: GCF_051530095.1. Lineage (NCBI taxonomy): Eukaryota > Viridiplantae > Streptophyta > Magnoliopsida > Arecales > Arecaceae > Phoenix > Phoenix dactylifera. The sequence goes on from NC_143195.1 coordinate 10,012,121, forward strand.
TGAGGCGTCGAAGACCCAGTTCATCCCGATCACATCCGAGATGAAGCCGGCGGCCGCCGCGCCCCCAAGGATGATGCTGATCTCGACATCGCTCACCCGCTCGCCCACCTCCGGCTTGCGCCGCACCATCCACTTGACGGCCGGTCGGACCACGAAGAAGCACCCGGCGACGAAGGCGGCGCCCGAGAGTGTCACCCACACCGCTGCCGCCATCGATGCCTCCTCCATCCCCAAATCCACTTGCCCTCCACGGCTCCACCATGGACGATGTCTGCGATGGAAGGGAGTTCTCCTTCCCTTAGAGCCCGTACGCGAGGCGTCGAAGACCCAGTTCATCCCGATCACGTCCGAGATGAAGCCGGCGGCCGCCGCGCCCCCGAGGATGATGCTGATCTCGACATCCCTCACCCGCTCGCCCACCTCCGGCTTGCGCCGCACCATCCACTTGACGGCCGGTCGGACCATGAAGAAGCACCCGGCAACGAAGGCAGCGCCCAAGAGCGTCACCCACACCGCAGCCGCCATCGATGCCTCCTCCCCGTAGCGCACGCTGGAGGCCATGGCGACGCCGAGCAGGGTGAAGGAAAGCATGCTGTTGATGATGGCGGAGGCCATGGCGACGGGGCCGACCCCGGTGTTGAGGAGCTTCAGCTCGGTGATCATGCGGGCGAGGATGGGGAAGCCGCTGATGGAGACGGTGATGCCGACGAAGATGTGAAAGGGGACTGCCATGCCCACCACCATGAGGGTCGGCACCTTCTTCCCCACTCCCCAGCGCCCGGATTAAATTTTATTTTTTTTAATTAAACGGGTTGGGTCGGGTTACCCGTTTAATAAACAGGTCGGGTTCAGGTTGTAACTTTCTGACCCGTTTAATAAACAGGTCGGGTTCAGATTTACAATTTTCTGACCCGATCCGCATCTGACCCGACCCGTTTATGTTTGACCCGACCCGATTGCCACCCCTAGCAGTAATCTCATTTCAGCAGAAAGAGAACTAGCTATTACCTTCTCGAAAAAGTTGAAGTTCTCATTTTCCATGATCAACTGTAGGGCTCTCAGTTTATCTTCTGGCCTTTCCGGAGTGGCTCCTACGCAGGGTAGATGAAGTAGCTCACTCAAGCTCTCCTCGGAAACTCGAACTCGAACCCCTCGAACTTCCAAAACAAGCCCTCCCATACCAGTTTTAAGGAAGGCATAGAACTCTTGAACCAATCCGGGGTAGATCAACACATCTAGGGAGCAAAGATACTCCCAACCTTGCCTTTGGATCCATTCCCTCAGCCGAAACCCTTCTTGATCAAAGAACTCGGAATGGATCCTTCTCCCCGTTGTAACCGGTCTTCCCACAAATCTTGCAAGTATAGCAGAGGGGGAAGGAGGAGGAGGTGGCTCCGCACGTGCCTCACGTTGTGAAGACACGGTAGATGGCTCCGTAGGTTGCCTTTCCTCACGTTGGATCCGTGTGACTCTTCCGGATCTCTTGGCTACGGCTCTTTTGGGTCCCATTTCTCTAAGATCTTAAGGTAATCTACTGTTTGGAGGAGTTTGGAGGAGTTTGGAGAGTGGGGATTAGAGTATTCAGAAGAGGACAAGGGCAAACAGTGCCCTAACATTGCTCTCGGGTCCCCCTTTTAACAGTGGGGTCCCGACGTTGGGTCGACTCAAGAATTTTCTTGGGTCGACTCAATGTTGGGTCGACCCTATTCTGGGTTGGGTCGACCCAAGTGCAGAATTTTTCTTTTCTCTTCCTTTTTGCGTCTAAAAATTCTCCTTGCTTCCAATTCTTATAAATTCTTTCTGGGACAATGATACATGAGTAAGGAATCTATAGATAACAAGTTTGACTCATGTTTCATGGGTTTTTAGAAATTGGAGGAATGTATCATGAAACTACTAGCTCTCTTTTATATTTCTTCAATAAAAAGGATCACATATGCCTAATTCCCTCCTTAGCATGCAGAATCTATCTTCACTCAATGGTTTTGTAAATATGTCGGCTAATTGTTTTTCAGTGCATATATGCTCAATACATATGTTTCCATTTTGCACATGATCCCTAATAAAATGATACCTTATTTCTATGTGTTTGGCTTTAGAATGCTGAACTGGATTTTTAGTAAGATTGATGGCACTAGTATTATCACATTTAATAGGAATATTATCTAGCTTAACTCCATAGTCCTCTAGTTGTTGCTTAAGCCATAATACTTGAGCACAACAACTACCAGCAGCTATATATTCAGCTTCAGCTGTGGACAGTGCCACTGAATTCTGCTTTTTGCTAAACCATGATACTAAATTATTTTCTAAGAATTGACATGTGCCACTTGTGCTCTTCCTATCTAATTTGCATCCGGCAAAATCCGCATTTGAATATGCAAGCAAATCTAGACAGGAGTCTCTTGAGTACCATAATCCTATATTGGTGGTTCCTCTTAAATATCTAAGGATTCTTTTAACAGCACTTAAATGTGACTCCTTAGGATCCGATTGGTATCTAGCACATATTCCTACACTAAATACGATGTCGGGTCTACTAGCAGTAAGGTAGAGCAAGGATCCAATTAGTCCTCTATAGAGCTTAATATCAATACGCTTGCCTTTTTCATCTTTGTCTAGCTTACTAGTAGGATTCATTGGAGTGCCTACTCCTTTATGATTTTCATTCCCAAACTTCTTTAGTATTTCCTTTGTATACTTAGTTTGATGAATGAAAATGCCTTCTTTAGTTTGTTTGATTTGTAATCCTAGAAAGAAGCTTAGTTCTCCCATCAAACTCATTTCAAATTCTCCATGCATTAAATCAGCAAATTCTTTGCAAAGAGTATCATTTGTGGCACCAAAGATTATGTCATCTACATATATTTGTACCACTAATAGATTTTTGTCCTTTCTTTTGAGAAATAGAGTTTTATCTACATTTCCTCTACTAAAGTCATTATTAAGCAGAAATTTGCTTAATCGATCATACCAAGCCCTTGGTGCTTGCTTTAATCCATATAAAGCCTTATGTAGTTTAAACACATGATTTGGCAATTCATGATTCTCAAAACCAGGAGGTTGTTCTACATATACTTCCTCCTCAATAAAACCATTTAAGAAAGCACTCTTCACATCCATTTGATATAATTTGAAATCCATGAAACATGCAAATGCTAGAAATAATCTAATAGCCTCTAATCTAGCTACAGGAGCAAATGTTTCATCAAAATCTATTCCTTCTTCTTGATTGTATCCCTTAGCTACAAGTCTAGCCTTATTTCTTATGACTAATCCATTTTCATCTAATTTATTTCTAAATATCCATTTTGTTCCAATTACTAAGTTATGCTTTGGTCTTTCAATTAATGTCCATACATTACTTCTTTTAAAATTGATTCAATTCTTCTTGCATGGCATTTATCCAATTAGTATCTTTTTCAGCTTCTTCATAAGTCTTAGGTTCTAATTGTGAAACAAAAGCAAGATAATCATTTAAATTTCTAAGAGATGATCGAGTTCTTACCCCTTGAGATGGATCACCAATGATTAAGTCTTTAGGGTGTCCATATGCATACCTCCATTCCTTTGGCAAGTTTTGGGATTGAGGTGGCACGCAATCATCTCCCTTATCTTGATTTGGCACGTCATCAATATTCAACTTTTCAAAGTCGATAATTCCTGTATCATCATCAACAATATTTTTTTTCCTAGCAGACTCTCTATCAGACTCACCAAATATAATATTGACGGACTCTTCCACTACTAAAGTTCTTTTATTGAATACTCTGTATGCCCTGCTAAATGTGGAGTATCCTAAGAAGATACCTTCATCTGACTTGGCATCAAATTTACTTAGATCCTCCTTGCCATTGTTTAAGATGAAACATCTACATCCAAAAACTTTAAGATATTTAGCAGTTGGTTTCTTATTCTTCCAAAGTTCATAAGGAGTTTTCTTGGTTATTGGTCGTATTAAAACTCGATTTAGAATATAGCAAGCAGTGCTTATAGCTTCAGCCCAAAAGTACTTTGGAAGATTTGACTCACACAACATTGTGCGTGCCATTCTGCCAATGTCCTATTTTTCCTTTCAACAACCCCATTTTGTTGAGGCGTTCTAGGTGCTGAAAATTGATGTGATATACCATTTTTAGTACAAAATTCTTCAAAGTGTTGATTTTCAAATTCGGTACCATGATCACTTCGAATTGCTACTAAGGTGAGTTTCTTTTCATTTATGATATTATTATATAGTTTCAAGAATTCTGAAAATGCTTCATTCTTATGTGCCAAAAATGAAACCCATGTATATCTTGAAAAATCATCAACAATAACTAGTCCATACTTCTTCCCTCCTAGACTTGTAGTTCTAGTAGGTCCAAATAAATCCATGTGTATGAGTTCAAATGGTCTAGTTGTTGATACTATATTCTTCGATTTGAAGATGATTTAGTTTGTTTTCCCAATGAACATGGTCCACATATTTTGTCCTTTTCAAAGATCAATTTTGGCACATCTTTTATTAATTCCTTCTTGACTAGTTTTGATATTAATTCCAAACTAGCATGTCCTAGTCTTCGATGCCAAAGCCAACTAGTTTCATTTTTCTTTTCTTCATTAGTAATTAAGCATAATCCATTTTTCTTGCCTAACTCATGAAGATCTACTAAGTAAATATTTCTTTGCCTTTGTCCTACAAGTATAATGCTATTATCTTTAGGATTTGTGATTATGCATACAGATGCTTCAAACGTGACTTTAAGCCCTTTATCACAAAATTGACTTATGCTAAGAAGGTTATGTTTCAAACCCTTAACTAATAAGACATTTTCTATGAAAATAGATGGCGTAATGAAAATTTTACCCTTTCCAATGATATGCCCTTTACCATTGTCTCCATAAGTTACTACTCCACCCTTCTTTGATTCCAAGGTGACAAATTGATCTACGTCACCGGTCATGTGTCTTGAACAGCCACTATCTAGATACCATCGTTTTTCCACTTTATCAGCTATAAGACACACCTCATCATCATTGGCCATATGACACATTTGGGCCGTCTCTTGATGATCTTCCTCTTCCGAACTTGATTCCTCACTTTCACTCCATTCAGCCATGAAGTTCTTCTTTTTCAGTTTTCTTGCCATCCATTTCAAATCTGGGCAATCTATCTTATAATGTCCGGGTTTGTTACACTCATAGCAAATGGGAGTTTCTTTTCTCTTTTCTTTGTCCTTACCCTTTTCTTTGCTTGAGTTACCTTTGATGAAGGGTTTCTTTCTATAGAATCTATTCTTACCTCTCATAAATTTTTTGAATTTTCTCCCAAGCATAGCCATCCCTTCTTCATCAATTTCTTCATCATCATCTGAATCTTCCGATTCAGTTTGTTGTTTAGGGGTGGTAGTCTTTAGGGCAATGGGCTTTCTTCTCTTGACCTCATCTTCTGAATTTTGCCTCATTGTCAACTCATGGGTCATGAGTGATCCTAGAAGCTCCTCTAATTGCAGTGTGTTGAGGTCCTTAGCTTCTTGAATTGCGGTTACCTTGGCCTCCCAAATTCTTGGTAGAGACCTGAGAATTTTTCGCACCAAATCAGAGTTAGAGTAAGACTTTCCTAAACTCTTAAGCCCATTTATAATGTCAGTAAAACGAGTAAACATATCAGTTATGGACTCAGTAGATTCCATTTTAAACAATTCATACTTGTGTACTAATATGTTTATCTTTGACTCTTTAACTTGATTGGTCCCTTCATGGGTGACCTCAAGTTTGTCCCAAATTTCTTTGGCAGTAGTACAAGTAGATATTCTATTAAATTCACTTACATCTAATGAGCAGTAAAGTACATTTATAGCTTTTGCATTTAACTGTGCTAATCTTCTATCACTTTCATTCCAATCCATTTCTGGTTTGGGTATGATAGTGCCCTCTATATTAAGTGTGGGTGTGTGAGGTCCTCTAGTGATGATGTACCATAGTTCATAGTCGGAAGCTTGAATGAATATCCTCATCCTAGCTTTCCAATATGTGTAGTTTGTGCCATTAAATAGAGGTGGTCTATTTGTGGATTGCCCCTCACTCATAGACATCCCACTTGGGTTGTCATGATCTTTAACTCTTGATTGTGAGATCAATGAGTACTATTAGAGCACCTTGCTCTGATACCACTTGTTGCCCAAGGTGACAAGCCAAGAGGGGGGGGTGAATTGGTTTCTTTTAAATTTAACTAACTTACTTAAGTTAAATGAATGATTAGTAAGCTAAAACAAATCACAATACAAACAACACAAAGTATAGTGGTTCGGTGCTCTCCTTAGCACCTACGTCCACTCCCCAAGCGACCCCTTGGAAATTCACTATAATCCTACGGATTACAGTTGGATTGTTTTCCGGGCTCACAATCCAAAAAACTTTACACTTTGGTTTTCCGGGTTCACCAAAAACCTATGTTGGTTTTACGGGCTCACCAACGAATCTTTGTTGGTTTTACGGGCTCACCAACGAACCTTTACAATTGGTTTTCCGGGTTCACCAATCAACCTATTCCGTTGGTTTTGCGGGCTAACCAACCAACCTTTACAAGTAGTTTAATAAACAAAGAAAGAAGATTTAATCTCCTAAATGAGCAAATGAAACAATATAAACTACAAAGAAGAGTTTAGAAAGTATTTATCGCTTGTAGTGACTTCTCTCTTCTTTGTCAAGGATGCTTCACTCTTCAAGGGAGGATGGAGCTCTAGATGACTCTTTGAATCTGCTCAACCCCTTTCTTTGATTCTTGAATGAAGCACTTGGATGAAGAAGATTAAGGCACTTTCTCTTTCTTGTGTACTCTTTGATATTCTTTGGAAAGGTTGTTTTATCTGATGAATAGTGCCACTTTAAATAGCTTCCTACATCCATTGGACAAGCCCCAATGGTTAGAATTCAAAAACTAGCCGTTACTCACTTTTGGAAGGACAAAAAGTACATCTGCAAATCTAGCCGTTATGCTTCAGCCCGTGTTTGGGTCGGCTCAACCTGTCCTTGGGTCGACCCAACTTTCACTTGGGTCGACTCAAACATTCCTTGGGTCGACCCTCTCAGAAACACAGAAACTTTATAATTCAGCCTTCCTTCACTTAGGTCGACCCAACCTTTCTTTGGGTCGACTCAAAGTTCACTTGGGTCGACTCAACTTCTTCTTGGGTCGACCCTAACAGGGTTTCCAGAGAACCTTTTCTGTCTTCTTTTCTGTCTTGCCTTTGGGTCGACCCTCTCAGGGTTTGGGTCGACTCAAGCTTGGGTCGACTCAACTACTTCTTGGGTCGACCCTCTCAGTAAATCCAGAGAACCATTTTTCTGTCTTGTTTTGAGGATCTTGATCCTTGGGTCGACTCATGCTTTCCTTGGGTCGACCCAACTCACTGTTCATCTTTGCCATTTTTGCAGAAGTGTGCCAAATATTTTCTTGATGTGCCGGGGTCGACCCAATCATCCTTTGGGTCGACTCAATCCACACTTTGCTGCATCTCAAGGTTAGATTCATTCAAATGAATAATGAAATGTATCTATATCAATTAATACAAAATATACTGAGAGTAATAAACTTATAAATGAAGTATCGATTTAACTTATAACATACTCTAGATAATTGCTTGTTAATCATCAAAATAACACTATCATCCTCAAAGTCCATTCGAACGTTGCTTGCCATTGCAGCTTATCATGATTATGAGATATGGCAGATGGATGTGAAAACTGCATTCCTTAATGGATATCCTGAGGAAGATATCTATATGAAACAGCCTCAGGGTTTCACTTCTAGTGATGGTGATCACAAGGTCTGCAAGCTGCAAAGATCCATTTATGGACTAAAGCAAGCATCTCGGAGTTGGAACACTCGTTTCGATGATGTGATCAAATTGTTTGATTTCATCAAACATGAAGAAGAACCATGTGTGTACAAAAAGGTCAGTGGGAGGGCTATAGTATTCCTCGTATTGTACGTGGATGATATACTCCTACTTGGGAATGATATTCCCATGCTCACATCGATCAAATTATGGCTGTCTAAGAAGTTTTCCATGAAAGACCTAGGTGAAGCATCTTATATTTTGGGAATTAAGGTCTATAGAGATAGATCTAAGAGGATGCTTGGCCTATCACAGAAAATGTACATAGAGGAAGTGCTGAAGATATTCAGCATGGAAAATTCTAAAAGGGGATTGTTACCCCTAAGGCATGGGATAAATCTCTCCAAGAAGATGTGTTCCAAAACATCTGAAGAGATTCAGCGCATGAGTAGAATCCCTTATGCATCGGCAATAGGGAGCCTCATGTATGCCATGTTATGTACTCGACCTGATATAGCACATGCTGTGAGTGTCACGAGCAGATATCAGTCGAATCCAGGCGAGGAGCACTGGATAGTTGTGAAAAATATCCTTAAGTACCTGAGAAGGACTAAAGATATGTTTTTGGTCTTTGGGGGAGGCAGAGAGTTAAAGGTAGAAAGATATACTGATTCAGACTTCATGACTGACCCTGATGATAGAAAGTCTATATCAGGATATGTATTCTTATGCAATAGAGGATCGGTAAATTGGAAGAGTTCCAAGCAACCGATTATTGCAGATTGTACCATGGAAGCAGAGTACATTGCTGCATCGGATGCTGCGAAGGAAGCATTCTGTTACAAAAAGTTTGTCGAAGAGCTAGGAGTCATGTCATCAGATGCCATAACCCTTTTCTGTGACAACAACGGTGCCATAGCACTGGCTAAGGAGCCGAGGTCTTACCAGAAGTCCAAGCACATAGAGCGGCGATTTCATCTAATTCACGACTACCTCGAAAAGAAGTATGTAGAGGTGCAGCGAGTAGACTCCACTGATAACGTGGTGGATCCATTCACCAAGCAGCTGAGTCAGAAGAAATTAGAAGTCCATCTTAAAAAACTGGGACTTAAATACATGTCTGATTGGTTTAGTGCAAGTGGGAGATTGTTAGAAGTATGCCCTAAAAGCCAACGTGGCTGACGCATATTTGTAATCTGAGGCACAAATTTATAATTTGACTCTTATTAATAAATAAGATTGGGCAATTTCTTTTTCATTCATATTTTGTATGTATCCATGAATCGTCCAAGAAATTAATAGATGATGACACATATTCTCAAAGGAGTTGAGAATTTGAGGCATGTGTCATTAGAGATTAATTTCTAAATGTTCCTGATCAATGGATCCATCACGAGGGACGGTGATCGATCTGCTGAGATTAGTGCATAGATCACTTAGTCAGATGGACGAGTCTCGAGTCCACGGTGTAGAGACACTGGAGTGATTATGCAAGTACTTGTTAGAGAACAAAGTACTGAGCATGGCCAAAGATAGTAGTCACATGGATGTCTATCCACTCGTCAGTGACTACTTATGCTGCAGTTGTATTACTGGTCCTTTGACCTATGATGCCTCAGCTATTCACTATGAGGTTGCTGTAGTTTGACGAGCATGTAAACTTGGGCCCTAGCCATTCGGATCCTTGTAGTGCGGATTGGCTACAGTAGGCTCATTTTGAAATAGAGTTGCATCTAGATGGGATCTATCGACCTTGATAGATTAGGAGTGATCCTATGTGATTTATGAGACTGAGTTCGATAAATTCCTGGCCAGGTATTTTGGAAAAAGAGTTTTTCATATCTCAAACTGGAAGTCGTATAAATTTGACATATGACGGACGATGGGGTTTGACGAGATATCCATAACCTCCGTCACGTCGGGAACCATGATAGAGGGACTGTATCATACGCTAACTGCACCTAGAGGTTCAGACATTCCATTCTGCTGGGTTGCCACCATATACTACTAGTGTCACTAGTGGATTGTGAGACTCGAAGGTATTCACTTGGTGATCAGTGAATCCTGAGAGTAGAATGGAAATCCTTTCAGTCCACTGAAACAAGTTTCAATGATATTGAGATGAAGATCTCAATATGTCTCACTACCAGTCAGAATAGAACCTGCGGGGTCACACACATAGAGGATTTAATTAGTCAAACTATTATAATTGTGATTTGGAATCACAATAAAAATCAATCATCAATATGATTGGGGATTGAATTAACCCACTAAGCGTTAGTGAGTTAATGGAAGAAGAATTAACTGTAATTGATTGCAATTGGATTGCAATTGGGCTGATTTAATGAGCCAAATCAAATTGGGTTCGACCCAAATTGATTTAGGTTCATGATTGGGTCAATTTAATTAAACAAAGATTTGTGCGGATTTTAAAGACCACATGTCGTCGTAGGATGAATATCACTTAAGTCATGTTCACACTATGCGGACTTTAAAGTCCACATAGCATCGTAGGATGTATGCTTCCAAATCAATTAATTCTCCTAATGAGATTAGAAATCCTAATGTGATTAGAAAATTAATCAATTGATTAATTGGACACATGTTATACATCTATGAGCACAAGGATTAGACACTTGGCATTAATCCAAGGATGGGTTATAGTCCCATAATCCTAATAAGATTAGGAGAGGCCCTAAACCCAATCTATAAAAGGGTAGCAAGAGAGACATTATGAATCAATTCTCTCCTCTTCCTCTCCACGCCTCCTCTTCTTTCTTCCTCCTTCTCCACGGCAGCAAGGGGTCTTCATCCTCCTCTTCTTCCACAGTAGCAAGGCAAGGAAGATCCACGTGCAAGGTTCCTCCTTCCTCTTCCTCCATCGCAAGCAAGGTTGAAGAAGAAAGGTTCTTCATCAAGGAGGTAAGTTGCAGATTCTTATTCCAACTTATGATAGTCAAGAGAGGTCTTTGCAAGGAGCTAGCACTTCGGTAAGACCCATTCTCAGATGATTAGATCCTCGTGTGATACCTGAAGAGGCCGGACAATTGTGTGGCTCAAACAGGAACCTAGAATAGATCATCAGGCTACGGTGTTCTACACCTGCAGAATTTTTGAAGATGAGATCTGTTAGATGTATGCCCTAGAAGCCAATTTGGCTGACACATTGTTGATTCTAGGGACATAATTTTGTACTTGACTATTTATTATTGAATAAATAAAAGGCATCTTTTTCATTCATATTGTTTATGTGTCTATGAATCGTCCAAGAAATTAATAAGATGATGATACATATTCTCAAGAGTTGAGAATTTGAGCCATGTATCATTGATGATTAATTTCTAAATGCTCCTGATCAAAGGATCATCACGAGGACGGTGATCGATCCGATCAGTGCACAGATCACTCTCCTTCTGGATGGACGAGACTTGAGTCCACAGTGTAGGGACACTGAAGTGATAGTGCAGGTGCTTGTTAGAGAACAAGGGTACTGAGCGTGACCAATACAAGAAGTCACTTGGATGTCTATCCACTCGTCAGTGACTTGCTTGATGTTGCAGTAGTGTGACTGGTCCTTTGACCTGCGGTGCTTCGGCTACTCACAGTGAGGTTATTGTAGTTTGACTGCACACATACATGGTCTCTAGCCATATGGGTCCATGCAGTGTAGATTGGCTGCAGTAAGTTCACTGTAGGAGTAGGGTATGCACCTATATGGAATCTATCGACCTTGATAGATAAGGAGAGATCCTATGTGATTTATAAAACTGAGTTCGTAAGACCTCGGCCGGGGCAGTATACACAGTGGAGAAAGAGTTTTTCACTATCGAACTCGAGTCGAATAAATCTTGACATATGACAGACGATGGGGTTTGACGAGTTGTCCATGACCTCCGTCCTGTAGGGATCCACGATAGTAGGACTGTATCACATGTTAACTGCACCTAGAGGTTCATCATTCCATTCTGCTAGGTAGCCACTACATGCTGCTAGGTGTCACTGGTGGATGGTGGGACTCATAGGGATTATCTTGATGATCGATAAACCCTAATGAGTTGAGTTGGAATCGTTCCAACCCATTGAAAGGAGTTTTCAATGATATAGTGATAGAGATCACAATATATCTCACTACCAGTCAGAATAGAACCTATGGGGTCACACACACTAGAAGTATTGACCGATCCGATGGTTGAAATTGTGATTAGGAATCACAAGAAATCAATTTGATTGATAAGAAGTTGAAGAAGAACAAAGGGAATTAATTAATTGGACTTGAAACAAGAATCCTACTTCGGGTAGGATTCCTAGAGTCCTAATTGGATTAGGACTGGGAATCCTAGTTGGAGTAGGACTGGGATTCCTATTTGGAATAGGATTCCTCAATCCTAATGAGATTAGGAGTTTTGAATCAAAATTGGATTCCTACTTGGAGTAGGATTCCTAGAAATCCTAATTGGATTAGGACTTTGGATTCAAATAGAGTCCTAATTGGATTAGGACTAAAATTAAACAAATCCTAATTGGATTAGGATTCCTTAAGTCTAAATTAATTATTAATCTAATGAATCAACATGACTCCTAATTGGATTAGGATTGAAGAGTTCAATTGAGTCATGGTTCATTCAAGTCCTAATTGGATTAGGACTAGCATAGATTGAACCCAATTTGGCCAATCCTAATTAGATTAGGATTAAACCATGAGAGAGGCACCTAATCCTCTTTGGAAGAGGATTAGGTTAACCAAGTAAGAGGGGCATCAGCCCCTCTCCACATGGCTAGGGCGACATGAAGAGAGGGGCCGACGCCCCCTCTTTGGTAACTTGTCATGGAGCTCCTAAATGTTAGGAGCTCCAATCCCTTTAAGAAGAGGACTTGGGGCCGGCGCCCTAGGATTGGAGCCCTCTTCCCTTGTGCCGTGGCCACCCTCTTCCTCCCTCTTAGTTGCAGCCGCAAGCAAGAAGGAAGAAACCTCCAAGTGTTGGCGGCCTCCTCCTCTTCCTTTTCTTCATCCAGCGCAAGCAACAGAAAGAAGGCTGTGCAGGGGTTCATCTACTTCCTCTTCTTCATCCTTCTTCTTCCTCCTCTCAAGCACTTTCAAGAGTTGAAAGAAAGAGAAGAGATCAGCCATCAAAGGAGTCTTTGCAAGGGAGCTAGCACCCCGGGAAGACAAGAAAGCTTTGATCGGTTCTCTACTTCGTGTGGATACCCGTAGAGGCCGGACGTTTGAACGGCTTCAAGCGAACCCTCTTCCTAAAACCACGAATTCAGATTCGCGGTGATCATCTACCCGCGCAAGGTGAAGATTTGATCTTCCTATTAGTTTTAAAAGTTTTAATTCTTACCTAATTACGAAAGGTCTCGAAACAACATTCATGCGATGAACGTCGAACTCGCGCATGCCGATTCCGCTGCCATCTGAAAATTTTTGAAATATCAGCGGCATGGGCGGGTTCCCAACAGTGGTATCAGAGCCTAGGCTTCGTAGATTAAGGTAAGAATTAAATAACTAAAGGCTTATTAGATCTGAAAATTGATTGATCATGCATGCTGAAAAATTCTGCATGCAGATTTTTCAGGGGTGCTGATTTTTTACATGCTGATTTTATGTGATAAAAAGATGATTCTAATTGCATTGTTAATGGGATTACAAAGTTTAGAATCATGATTAGCATGATCAGCGACCTATGTCATGATATAATCAGTTAGTTTTCAGATCTGAAATTATAATTGTAGCATACGGTGATGATCATAGGATTCAACCCCTTTTGGTATCAAATGTAATGACCTGCAATGTGATCTGCGATGTCATGTAATTTTTCAGATGCTTGCATGCATCTTATTTGATGTTTTGAGAGGCCTGCGTGCCTCCTAAAAGGAGATGTAAATTATTTTTATTTTTATTTTACATCTGGTTGTATTTCTGTGATGTGATGTACATCAACGATCAAGTTGAAGCAAAGGCATGAGATGAAAGGTGATCTAAGCGGTTGATGGCGATGGGATCAAGAGTTGATCAAGGATCGAATCAAGGAAGCTTGGAATCAATTCAAGAGTTGAAGACCACTTGATCGATTGATGTGCATGTGCTTGTAATACGACCTAATTAGAATCCATGATCATCACCTAGTTAAAGTTTAGCTTTAATTATTGCCGCGATTATAACTGCCTGCAATGCGCCGTTTGCATGTGATGTGAATGAGAGTCGGGTAGATAGGTCTACATGTGATGTAGCAAACCCAATTGAGACCTAAATCAAAACCTCCTCAATCAAGTCGAGAGTGAACCGACATGAGCAAGTCATATTAGATTAATTGATCTAATTGGTGTCTAGGAAAGCATGAAAGGTGGTTACTTAATTAGGACCTCACTCTCTGAGTAAGGGGAGCCTCCCACCTGCTTACCTGGCCAATTGTTCGATTACCTCTTATGAAAGGCTCAAGTTGCAAACACTAAGACCTGATTAACCAATATTAAGTCAATAGGTCTTCCACTGTAGTAGAGTTGCTAAGGCCTTTCTGATGTTGACTTGTCTCGGCTGGATACAGTGGTCAAGTTGCATTGGGGGGCTGGACCTCTCTATAGACATGAGATGTTGTAGGGTAAAGGTGGGGTTGGGCACCAATAACTGTTAGGTGAGGACCCAATGACGACTTTATTCCTACGGTTATACGGTGGGTCTGACTTAACTAAGAAATGGGACCAATAACTGTTAGGTGAGGTCTTCATGGCTTAGAGACCAAGTTGTACTGCAACATGCTTGAGAAGCATTGTACAAGAGTTGTACACTCATCCATCTATGTGTCACCAATAACTGTTAGGTGAGGTGGCATGTAAATCGGTGGGACCGCAGTACCCACTAGAAACCCTAGTCGTGTGGGATTTCCGTTTTCCTACCAGGGGAGTGTGAGGAATTCGAGAAAATAGTGGGAGTCATATTTGTTCTAAAAGACCTTAGAACAGATTAGGATCAAGTACAAAAGTCTAACTAGAATCTTTACTCTCTGCAGATACAATGTCGGCTTCAAACCCTCTGACCCGTATTCTTGAGACCAACCGACTGACCGGAACCAATTACAAGGACTGGCTTAGAAATCTCAAAATAGTTTTGGACTGTGAGAAGATAGGCTACATACTCGATTCAGATATCCCCACACTACCAGCACGTCCCACTGATGTTCAGCGTGAGATGCATAAAAAGTGGTTGGACGATGACATTAGAGTAAAATGCTATATGATGGCATCTATGTCTAATGAACTCCAATGCCAGCATGAAAATATAAAGACTGCCAGGGACATACTGGCACACCTACAAGAGTTGTATGGTGAGCAGAGTCGCACAGCTCGTTTTGAAGTGTCCAAGAGGCTTTTCAAAGCGAAGATGCGCGAAGGGCAGTCTGTCCATGATCACGGTCTGACCATGATCAAGGACCTAGAGGAGCTTGAGAAGCTCGGTATGGACATGCACAAGGAATTGCAAGTGGATTTGATCCTACAGTCACTTCCTGATTCATTTGGTCAGTTTATAGTAAACTACCACATGAATAAGATTGAATGCACTAAGACTGAACTAATCAACATGTTGGTAACTGCTGAGGGAGCCTTGAAAGGTTCAAGGGGCAATGTCCTCGCTGCTGAGTTGACTTCTGGTTCCAAGAGAAAGTCTACTTGGAAGAAAAAGAAGCCTACAAAGAAGCAGAAGAAAGACAAGAAGCCAAAGAAGGAAGTTCAAAAGAAAAAGGCTAACGACAAAGAAAAATGTTTCCACTGCAATGTCGAAGGCCACTGGAAGAGAAACTGTCCTTCATACCTCGAGAGCCTGAAGAACAAGAAAGGTGACACACCTTCAGAAGGTATAGACTTGCTCATTATTGAAACTAATCTAACGGTTTCTTCTACTTCTAGTTGGGTTATAGATTCTGGCTCTAGTGCTCATTTGTGCACTACCATGCAGGGTCTAAAGGAAAGTAGAAGGCTGGCGGAAGGTGCGGTAACCCTTCGGGTTGGCAACGGGGCAAAAGTTGCTGCTGTGGCTGTAGGCACCTACCATCTGCGACTACCGTCTGGATTTAGTTTAATACTTAGAGACTGCTATTATGTACCTGTTGCTAGCAGAAATTTGATTTCTGTTTCATGTCTAGCACAGAAAGGTCATGTTTTTACAAAGACTGCTGTTCTATTTATTTAAGAAATAAAATAGTTGCACGCGGTTTCATGATTGACAGTCTCTATCATTTACATATGGATGTATCTGTGAATGTTACCGAGCAAGATGTGAGTGCCAAAGGATCCAAAAGATCCAGAGATGAGATAAACCAAAGATATTTGTGGCACCTCAGACTTGGCCATATTGGAGAAGATAGAATGAACAAAATGGATAAAGATGGGCTCTTAGGCTCATTGACTTCCGAGTCATATCCAGTTTGCGAGTCCTGTCTTCAAGGAAAGATGGCTAGACTACCCTTTGTAGGACATGGGGAGAGGACCACTGAAATACTTACCCTAGTACATACAGATGTATGTGGCCCATTCGATGTGCTAGCCAGGGGACGTTATTCTTACTTCATTACCTTTACCGATGATTATTCACGGTATGGGTATGTGTATCTTATGAGACACAAGTCTGAATCCTTTGAAAAGTTCAAAGAGTTCAAGAATGAAGTAGAAAAACAAACTGGAAAACCTCTTAAGGCTCTTCGATCAGATCGGGGAGGAGAATACCTTAGTGGGGAATTCCGGGACTATCTCAAAGAAAACGGCATAGTCTCACAATGGACACCTCCGGGTACACCTCAACTCAACGGGGTGTCAGAGAGGAGAAATCGGACCCTATTGGATATGGTCAGGTCCATGATGAGCTTCACTGATTTACCTATGTTCCTTTGGGGAGATGCCTTACTCACAGCGATTTATTTATTGAATAGAGTTCCCTCTAAATCCGTTCCTACCACACCGTATGAGATATGGCATGGTAAGAAACCAAGTCTGGGTCATCTCAAGATTTGGGGATGTCCGGCCCACGTCAAGCGACTACAGGCGGACAAGTTAGAGGCTAGGACCATAAGTGCTCATTTTATAGGATATCCTAAAGAGTCATTAGGATACAATTTTTACGTCTCAGAGGATCACAATGTGTTTGTGAGCCGTCATGCCATCTTCTTGGAAAATCAGTTTATCCTTGATAGAGGCAGTGGGAGGAAAATTGAGCTTGAAGAGAAAGTCTCTGAAAAGCAACGAGTCATGGATCCTATAGAACCCATTCATACATAGCCAGTACACGATGTCCCTCGACCACCTCGTAGATCTAGTAGGGTCTCCCATCCTCCCGATAGATACTTAGGTATACTTGAAGAGGATACTGAGGAAATGTTCCTAGTGGGAGATAGGGATCACATACAGGATCCCAAAACCTACAACGAGGCGATATCTGATATCGATTCCGAGAAATGGCTGGAAGCTATGAAGTCAGAGATAGACTCCATGCATTCCAACCAAGTCTGGACCTTAGTAGATCCACCAGAAGGTATTGTACCTATTGGATGCAAATGGATCTACAAAAGGAAGATAGGTTCGGATGGAGAGGTAGAGACCTATAAGGCAAGGCTTGTGGCGAAAGGGTATAGTCAGCGCGAAGGCATTGACTATCAGGAGACCTTTTCACCTGTAGCCATGCTAAAATCCATCCGAACATTGCTTGCCATTGCAGCATTTCATGATTATGAAATCTGGCAGATGGATGTGAAAACTGCTTTCCTGAATGGATATCTTGATGAAGATATCTATATGGAACAGCCTTTGAGTTTCACTTCCAGTGATGGAGATCACAAGGTCTGCAAGCTGCAAAGGTCCATCTATGGACTAAAGCAAGCCTCTCGGAGTTGGAACACTCGTTTCGATGATGCAATCAAAACGTTTGATTTCATCAAAAACGAGGAGGAACCATGTGTTCATAAAAAGGTTAGTGGGAGTGCTGTCGTTTTTCTCGTACTGTACGTAGATGACATTCTCCTGATTGGGAATGATATTCCCATGCTAACCTCGGTCAAGGTCTGGTTGTCAAAAGAATTCTCCATGAAAGACCTTAGGGAAGCATCCTATATTTTGGGAATAAAGGTCTATAGAGATAGATCTAAAAGGATGCTTGGCCTTTCACAGAAAATGTACATAGAGGAGGTGCTGAAGAGGTTCAGCATGGAAAACTCCAAGAGGGGTCTCTTACCCCTAAGGCATGGAATTCATCTCTCCAAGAAGATGTGCCCCAACACATCTGAAGAGATTCAACACATGAGGAAGATTCTCTATGCATCGGCAATAGGAAGCCTCATGTATGCCATGCTGTGTACACAACCTGATATAGCTCTTGCTGTGAGTGTCACAATCTGATATCAGTCGGATCCAGGCAAGAAGCACTGGATAGCTGTGAAAGAACAGTCTTAAGTACTTGAGAAGAACTAAGGACATGTTCTTGGTCTTTGGGAGAAGATCAGAGTTGAAGGTAGAAGGATGCACACATATTGATGATAGAAAGTCTACATCAGAATATGTGCAATTGTGGTTCAGTAAATTGGAAGAGTTCCAAACAACCGATCATTATAGATTCTACCTTAGAAGCTGAATGTTAAGCCGTATCTAAGGGTGCAGTGGAAACCTTCTGATTAAAAGTTAATTGCAGAGTTAGGTGTAATGTCGTTAGATGCCATAACACTTTACTGCGATAACATTGGCACCATAGCACTGGCTATGGAGCCATGGTCTCATCAGAAAGTCCAAGCACATAGAGCGGCGCTTCCATTTCATACGCGACTATGATGTAGAGGTGCAGAGAGTAGACTCCGCGGATAACGTGGCAGACCCTTTCACTAAGCAGCTGAGTCAGCAAAAGACTGAAGCCCACCTTGAGAAGATGGGCCTAAGATATATGATCAATTGGCTTTAGTGCAAGTGGGAGATTGTTAGATGTATGCCCTAGAAGCCAATTTGGCTGACACATTGTTGATTCTAGGGACATAATTTTGTACTTGACTATTTATTATTGAATAAATAAAAGGCATCTTTTTCATTCATATTGTTTATGTGTCTATGAATCGTCCAAGAAATTAATAAGATGATGATACATATTCTCAAGAGTTGAGAATTTGAGCCATGTATCATTGATGATTAATTTCTAAATGCTCCTGATCAAAGGATCATCACGAGGACGGTGATCGATCCGATCAGTGCACAGATCACTCTCCTTCTGGATGGACGAGACTTGAGTCCACAGTGTAGGGACACTGAAGTGATAGTGCAGGTGCTTGTTAGAGAACAAGGGTACTGAGCGTGACCAATACAAGAAGTCACTTGGATGTCTATCCACTCGTCAGTGACTTGCTTGATGTTGCAGTAGTGTGACTGGTCCTTTGACCTGCGGTGCTTCGGCTACTCACAGTGAGGTTATTGTAGTTTGACTGCACACATACATGGTCTCTAGCCATATGGGTCCATGCAGTGTAGATTGGCTGCAGTAAGTTCACTGTAGGAGTAGGGTATGCACCTATATGGAATCTATCGACCTTGATAGATAAGGAGAGATCCTATGTGATTTATAAAACTGAGTTCGTAAGACCTCGGCCGGGGCAGTATACACAGTGGAGAAAGAGTTTTTCACTATCGAACTCGAGTCGAATAAATCTTGACATATGACAGACGATGGGGTTTGACGAGTTGTCCATGACCTCGTCCTGTAGGGATCCACGATAGTAGGACTGTATCACATGTTAACTGCACCTAGAGGTTCATCATTCCATTCTGCTGGGTAGCCACTACATGCTGCTAGGTGTCACTGGTGGATGGTGGGACTCATAGGGATTATCTTGATGATCGATAAACCCTAATGAGTTGAGTTGGAATCGTTCCAACCCATTGAAAGGAGTTTTCAATGATATAGTGATAGAGATCACAATATATCTCACTACCAGTCAGAATAGAACCTATGGGGTCACACACACTAGAAGTATTGACCGATCCGATGGTTGAAATTGTGATTAGGAATCACAAGAAATCAATTTGATTGATAAGAAGTTGAAGAAGAACAAAGGGAATTAATTAATTGGACTTGAAACAAGAATCCTACTTCGGGTAGGATTCTTAGAGTCCTAATTGGATTAGGACTGGGAATCCTAGTTGGAGTAGGACTGGGATTCCTATTTGGAATAGGATTCCTCAATCCTAATGAGATTAGGAGTTTTGAATCAAAATTGGATTCCTACTTGGAGTAGGATTCCTAGAAATCCTAATTGGATTAGGACTTTGGATTCAAATAGAGTCCTAATTGGATTAGGACTAAAATTAAACAAATCCTAATTGGATTAGGATTCCTTAAGTCTAAATTAATTATTAATCTAATGAATCAACATGACTCCTAATTGGATTAGGATTGAAGAGTTCAATTGAGTCATGGTTCATTCAAGTCCTAATTGGATTAGGACTAGCATAGATTGAACCCAATTTGGCCAATCCTAATTAGATTAGGATTAAACCATGAGAGAGGCACCTAATCCTCTTTGGAAGAGGATTAGGTTAACCAAGTAAGAGGGGCATCAGCCCCTCTCCACATGGCTAGGGCGACATGAAGAGAGGGGCCGGCGCCCCCTCTTTGGTAACTTGTCATGGAGCTCCTAAATGTTAGGAGCTCCAATCCCTTTAAGAAGAGGACTTGGGGCCGGCGCCCTAGGATTGGAGCCCTCTTCCCTTGTGCCGTGGCCACCCTCTTCCTCCCTCTTAGTTGCAGTCGCAAGCAAGAAGGAAGAAACCTCCAAGTGTTGGCGGCCTCCTCCTCTTCCTTTTCTTCATCCAGCGCAAGCAACAGAAAGAAGGCTGTGCAGGGGTTCATCTACTTCCTCTTCTTCATCCTTCTTCTTCCTCCTCTCAAGCACTTTCAAGAGTTGAAAGAAAGAGAAGAGATTAGCCATCAAAGGAGTCTTTGCAAGGGAGCTAGCACCCCGGGAAGACAAGAAAGCTTTGATCGGTTCTCTACTTCGTGTGGATACCCGTAGAGGCCGGACGTTTGAACGGCTTCAAGCGAACCCTCTTCCTAAAACCACGAATTCAGATTCGCGGTGATCATCTACCCGCACAAGGTGAAGATTTGATCTTCCTATTAGTTTTAAAAGTTTTAATTCTTACCTAATTACGAAAGGTCTCGAAACAACGTTCATGCGATGAACGTCGAACTCGCGCATGCCGATTCCGCTGCCATCTGAAAATTTTTGAAATATCAGCGGCATGGGCGGGTTCCCAACAGATCTTCAAATATAATAACTTCTAATTTTGTTTCAGTTTTATAAATCTTAATCAACCCTCCTCAGATCCTAATCTCCCCTTCCTAATGAGTTCAAAGATCTTCTGGATTTGGATCCAGAAATTTTTTTGAATTCTACGATCCGAGGCACGTTCATACGATGAACGACGTTCCGTTCGAATTCCGCTGCGAACGTCGCATCGAACGGGGTGTAACTCAACACCTTTGCCTCTTGAATTGCGGTTACCTTGGCCTCCCAAACTCTTGGTAGAGATCTGAAAATTTTTCGCACCAATTCAGAGTTAGTATAAGATTTTCCTACTATTTATAATATCTGTGAACCTAGTGAACATTTCAATTATCGACTAAGTGGACTCCATTTTAAACAATTCATATCTATGTATCAACATATTTATTTTTAACTCTTTAACTTGATTAGTTCCTTCATGTGTGACTTCTAGTCTATCCCAAATTTTTTTTGCGGAGGTACATGTAGATATTCTATTGAATTCACTTACATCTAGAGAACA
The DNA here is from genome assembly GCF_051530095.1 of Phoenix dactylifera. Lineage (NCBI taxonomy): Eukaryota > Viridiplantae > Streptophyta > Magnoliopsida > Arecales > Arecaceae > Phoenix > Phoenix dactylifera. The sequence goes on from NC_143195.1 coordinate 10,033,750, forward strand.
GTAAAGTACATTAATGGCTTTAGCATTTAGTTGCGCTAGTCTCTTATCACTTTCATCCCAATCTATTTCAGGTTTAGGAATAATTATGCCCTCTATGCTAACTGTGGTTATATGTGGTCCTCTAGTTATGATATTCCATAAGTCATAATCTAGAGCTTGAATAAATATCCTCATCCTAGCTTTTCAATATGTGTAGTTAGTACCATTAAACAAGGAAGGTCTATTTGTAGATTGCCCCTCGCTTATAGAACATCCTACTTGGGTTGTCATGATCTTTGACTCTTGATCGTAAGATCAACAAATACTATGAGAACACCTCACTCTGATACCACTTGTTGCCTTGGGTGACAAGCCAAGAGGGGGAGTGAATTGATTTTTCCAAATTTTTAATCCCTTAATCAAATTGGTAGATGAATGGGTAGTTTAGCTAATATTAATTAAGTGCACGTAGTGAAATTAGAAAGACACACAATGCAAATACACAAGAAATATCGGTGCTCTCCTAAGCACCTACATCCACATCCCAAGCGTCCCCTTGGGAATTCACTATAATCCCGCGGATTATAGTTGGATTATTTTCCGAGCTTACACTTTGATTTTTCAGGATCACCAATAACCTATGTTGGTTTTGCGGGCTCACCAACAACCTACACCGTTGGTTTTACGGGCTCACCAACCAACCTTACAAGGAATTTAAAAAGAAGAAGTATGTAGCTCCTAAATGAGCAAATATAATAAATATGAACTAAAAGAAGAGATGAGAATTAGTTATCGCTTTGAGGATGCTCTTCTCTTCTTTGCTTAGGTTACTTCACTTCACAAGAGGTTGGTGGGAACTATTGAATGCACTTTCGGATTGCTCAACCACCTTCTTTTTGAAACTTGAATGAAGCAACTTGATGAAGAATACTTGGGCTTGCTTTCACTTGAATACTCTATTAATTTCTTGCAAAAGATATGTCCCTCTAATGAATAGTATCTCTTAAATATTTTCCAATCTCTATTGGTCACTCTCCAATAATTTGATTTCAAAAACTAGTCGTTTCTAGCCGTTGAGAGCTCAAAAAGTACTTATGCAGAACTATACGTTATGCTGTCAGCCGTGCTGGGATCGACCCAAGCTTTTCTGAGGTCGACTCAAGTTACTATTCATCTGCCTTGGGGTCGACTCAACCTTCTTTTGGGTCGACTCAAGCATCTCTGGGGTTGACCCCTGCTACAGTGGGGTCGGCCTTCTCAGGAACCACAGAAACCTTATTTTTCGGCATTTTCACTGGGTCGACTCATACTTTCTTGGGGTCGACCCGTGCTACAGTGGGGTCGACTCAAGTTCCATTGGGGTCGACCTTCTCAAGGATTCCAGAGACATGGTTTTTGAATACTTATCCTGGGGTCGGCTCTTGTTTGCTTGGGGTCGGCTCCACTAGGGTCGGCTCAAGTCTTCCTAGGGTCAGCTCCATATGGGGTCAGCTCAAGAAAACTTGAGGTCGACCCTCTCAGTAAAATCCAGAGAGTTGTTTTCTTGGAGGCTTCAAGTTGAGGTCGACTCATAGTTCTTTGGGGTCAGCTCAAGGATACTTGGGGTCGACTCCACTTACTGTTCATCTGAGTCATTTTTCCAAGGGTATGCCAGATGGATCCAAAATGTGCCAGGGTCGACTCCACTTCTTCTGGGGTCGACTCATGCATTGTCCCAAGTAAGTTACTCTATGCCAATGCGTGCCATATGTATCAGGGTCGACTCCAAACATCTTTGGGGTCGACTCAACTCACAATTTCCTGCATCTTAAGGTTAGTCTAATTCATAAAATCAATAGAACATATTTCAAGTAATTTTGAGTGTATGCCACGATAGAACTTCATACCCTTAATAATAAAAATTACATTTTTGCTCTTAAGAGTATATTTCACTTGAAACTTTGCTGAATTAGATTTATAAGCTCTCAATCATTTTTCTACTAAAAATTTTATCTCGTTGTTAATCATTGTGAGTCGTCTTGATCTCATTCTTTCAATGTATCTAGGGCGTGATATTCATTAGTGATGTATCAAATTAAACTTTATTATTAATTTGATATTCTCTCAATTTTTGTGTTAATCATCGAAATAACACTATCATCCTCACCTTAGATGGAAGGCACTTATTCTCAGGTTGGTTCTCTTCGTGATATAGTTGCACAATCAATATTCATATAGACAAGGGTCAGTTTGACCTCTTAGATGTTGTTATTAGTTAAATGACCATAGTGTTGAGGCCATTCATAGCGCAAAATGAAGCCTCCGCTGTATTAGTAGCAAGCAAGTTGATCGATTTGTTTCAGTTCTTAGTAGTTAGTATCAAGTGTTGCAGTTCACTCCAGTGTATGGTGAAGCAAACATGGCCAATCATATTTCAGCCTATCAGTCTTTATCATATGAAAATATCAGGCCTTCAAAGAGGCCTGATTTTCAAAAACTTTTGGCCTATGACAAAAGCAAGGCTAAATTATACCATGGTGAGATCTTGGGCTTTCAAGATCAAGATGATGAGGATATTACTTCAAGGGTGGGTGCTCCCAATAGTCAAGTTAAACTCATGGCTGGTAATGTTATAGTTCCTACATGGCCATCTCTCGTGCCTAGGTTGGGCCCTAGCACCCCGTTCCCCACAATACCATTCAAGGTAACGCCGGTAATGTCTTATTGATACCAGTTCCAACAGCAGGAATTTGTCATCCTGTCGAGACAAATTAGCCGGATGCTCAACCTCAAGTGCAGCCCATGCTACACCAAGAGCTAGGGAGCAAGCTTAGTTGGTTCCACCACAACCACTAGAGTAGCTGGTAGCGCCAAACTTATATATGCTAGGGAGCAACCTCCTCAACACATGCCGCCACCTCTGCATCAACAATCGGTGGCACCAAACTTTTATATTAAAAAGCAACAATAGTAAAATTAGTGTACCTTCCAGATGTACAGCAATCCACTTTATCAATCAGTGTCGACATTTGCTTTTTCTACTCTACATGCCATCCATGGAGCCTAGAGAGGGAACTTCCTAAACATAGCTTAATTGGTGAAATGGTGCGAGACCAACTGGGGTGTGCATATCGGCCTATTTTAAAGCCAGTATATTGGAAGCCATGTCCTAATTGGTATGATCAGGTTTATGAGTTCTCATGAGGTTACAAAGTTCTGAAGTTCTCAAGATTTTCGAGGAATGACAACTTGTCCACCATTTAGCACATTGCTCGATTTTCAATTCAATGCGGTGAAGTTCGTGCTAATGACTTCCTAAAGCTTTGTCTACTCACCAATGCATTAACAGGATCAGTCTTCATATGGTATGCGAATTAACCCCTTAATTACATTCATACCTGGCAAGAATTAGTCTCTTTATTCCATGCATAATCCAACCGAATTGAGCTCAAGGTTTTGGTGGCTGATTTGGCTAGGCTGGTTCAATAGCCTAGTGAATATGTGGAACAGTTTATAGTTGGATTCAAGAGAGCTAGAAACTATTGCCACACATTTCTCAAAGAGGCCGAGTATGTGAAACTTGCACAAAATTGCCTTAACTTCGAATCGAGAAAGAAGTTATGCTGAACAAGAGTTTGCTAACCTCTTCCAACTAACTACACAAGCAGTGAACTACATTTAATCATATTGCTTACTCAAGGATCCACGTGCATGAATAATGATCAACAGGGTGCTTCATTAATAAAACTTGTGGCCTAAATAAATCAATCTAGTCCACTAATGGTACTTGCTACCAACCATTCTACAAATTAACTAGGTATTGATCAATAAGAGTCAAATATTGATGTTTGCTCCCCTAGGAAACACTAGATCGGTGTTCATGGAAACAATTAAATGACAACAATTAAACTACATGCATCAATAATGCTAAACTTAATTAGACCTCAATTAATTATTTCTTTTTAATCAGATTAGAAGCCAAAATATAAATTTGTTCATGCATCCCATGCAAATGCTAGATCTGATACTTATCATCAAATGTTTTAATGTCTCAAAAAATTAATAAGAATCAAATCTTGCAGAATTATACCGAAAATTATATACATAATATTCTGCAAAATATGATCGAGAAGCTATATTGTGAGGTCTATAGTAATCAACATAGATTTAATAAGCGCGCATTATTTACACTGATTAAACTAGATGTGTTATAGGGCAAGGTTCATCAGGAGGCGCAATAAAATCAATACGGTTGATTTAACACTGTTATAAAAACTACAATCATATTACGTAGGACAGAATATAAGCATCCAAAGTCGTATATAATTTTTTTTTTAAGTATGAAATCTATTTTAGAAATTAAGAGTAAGACCCAAATTCCTATTTATTTCCAATCTAGTCTAAATCTTCAATGTCTAATCCTTTCTTTGCGATCATTATTTTAAAATTCTAATATTTGTTTTTGATTATTCTCTATTTCTTACTATTTCACTATATAAAATAATATTTTATATCATGTAAATAATAGTCATTAATTTTATTTGTACTATTTTGCTATATAAAATAATATTCTTAGAAATACAGTGTTTTATATGAATTTTTCCTCCAAGGAGATTGTATGGCCTAAAGGACTAATATTCTTCTATTAAATGAAAGTGATTTGGAAAATAATTCTTTTACTATTGTGTCATTGCCTATTATTAAAATTTGAAATCGCACATTGTGGACCAAATAATAGCTGTTATAATCATTCATGATCAATAGCAATTTCCATGAAGGACTTTTTTTTTTGTGGGGGATTCATAGACCCCAAACAAACAGAAAAACAGAATGTAACAAACATGGGAAGGGGACTCCAGCCACAACTAGAGATCTTATTTCCAAGGGTAAGGAGGATGCGGACTGAAAAATCATAGTTTCCAGAAGCCTAGCTAAAGCATCAGCACATTGATTCGCTTCTCTACAAAGCATGGGTAACCATGAAAGAATCTAAAGATGCAGCACAACGAGCAATACCCAGGAGGAGGGGGGGTAGTTGTAAGAGTCTGTAATCAGCAGCATGAACAATCTCTGCTGATATTGAGCAATCGATTTAATCACCGTAAAGGAATCACTCTCCAACCAAATTCTGCTATATCCAACTTGTTGAGTGGAAACAAGCAAACCTTTCCAAGCAGCCTGAAGCTCCCCTCGAGGGACCACAGTAGTCTGAGTTTTGAAAGAACCAGCATATAGCACGACGCCATAGTGATCTCTAATAATGTCTCCCAGCCCTGCTTCCTTTGCAGACCATAAGTATCCAAATTAAATTTTACTAGACCACAAGGTTGGGGTACCCAAGAGACTATCTTTGATGGTAGGTTAGGAAAGCTCACGGAGCAGCGGTACCCCAGAGCTATGAATCAATAGCTCTAGCTGATTCCGATGTCAAGTAATAAAACTCTTCAACAAGGCCATAAGCAAGAAAGTATGTTTGAAAAGGATTGCATTGTTTCCTCTGAAATAGCTGTTCATTTCTTTAGTTCCAGATGGTCCAGGCGATATAGCAGATCAACACCTTATGGAACTCATAAGTCTTCTGATGCGAACAGAATTCCATAATGCTTTACAAACCATCACAGGAAGGGATCAATGGTATCCTTGCCTTCAATATTGTCCAAACTTGAGCCGCAAGAGAGCAATGATATAAAGAGTGCTGAATATCCTCAATGCCTTCATTGCACAGATCACACATTGGGTTATGGTGATGAAGAAGATCCCTATTCGGTAGATCTTTGCATGGTAGCCGGGCGCAACCCACTTCCACCAGCATACTTAAGACGCCATTTTCAAACCCAGCCCGCATTAACTATTACTTCAGAATCATCATCTTGCGGTATATATTCTGGTACAGAATAATCAGTCCATGAAACTACGATTCATAGACACAGTTACTGAAGTGTTTTGGTTTCCCGTTTTAGTTCACACCTGGATCCTTGTCCACTTCCCAGGGAGAGAGATCGTGCAAATGCTTCTTTTTTATACACGAAAATAAAACAAGCATAATATTAAATTACATCCGTTACATCAGTGTAGCCCGAAAGAAACATCCTACGGAAGCATCAACCAATGACCTATCACCCTGCATAAATTGCTGAGAATTAGAACCAGTATGTCGAGCTTATCATCAGCAGAGATAGCCCCTATGCAGTGCAGGAAGCCTTCTATTTCAACATATCAGCTGCAGTTCTCCAGTGCCCTGAGATGATTCAGTCATCATTCTGCAAGAGTACCGCGCAGAACTTCTGTTTAACTTGATAAGTGCAGAAAAAAAAAATCGCCTGCACATTGCTTGGTGATATCCAAGCCTTTTATCATTGTTTCACCACATATCATCCAATATATGTAATATGTATGAATAAGATATTGATCCACCAAGATATCATAACCAAGACTACTCTCATCAAAGATCGAACTACTTTTTGAAGTTTTAATCACAGAAAATACAACTATCAGACAAAACCTTAAAAAAGAAAAGGAATCAGAATTCCTATGAATAATTTGCTTAGTTGAGGGTTTTGTTACAGGATGAGAAACTCCAAGATGACACTAGCATATTGTGGATGAACACCAGCATGGCATGATTAGAAAAACAAGATATCTGGCCGCATCAAAGGATGACAATAGATAGTTTTTGGTTATACACTGCTACAACAGGAAAGAACTGATCTACTCCAGTCTTTTACATTTTCTTAATGAATTTTGTGGTGACCATGGTCATAACCAGACCTATAACCAAAGAAAAGCCCCCCGGAGTGTGCAAGCACAGCCAGAAAATTGCCAACACAGAAAATATGCTAAAACTGACTGATGGAATCCCAGTAAGTAGCTTGGCGACCTACTCAAAGCGGAGTACTTAGCTTTTCCCCTTCCAGAAAATCGACAACAGAAACTAGGATGGGATTCAACTTTTTTACATAATTTATCAGAAAACTTGTACCTAGTTTGAAAATTTTTCAATCTCTATGCAAAATTAATTTCAAAAGCAACATTTGTGTGCATCAGTGCTTGCAATCTTGTCACAAGTTTTACAGTCACCAACGCTTACTCATCATCTTCCTCCTCATCAATAGAATTGTGTCTCACCTTGATTCCTCTCATTTCCTCATCACTTTCAGCTGAATTCTCTTTATATCCACTTGGGCTGGACTCAGGAAGTTTCTCTAGTGGCTCGTCATCATCATCCGATTCTGACCAGGCCCGTCTCTTCCGATTTATTGTTGATGATGGTTCACCCTGAATAAATCAGTGAGAAAAAACAAGAATTTGTTAGCTGTTACAGCAAGATCAAACACTACCATTTTGTCAAACTAGCTGATGTTTAGCTTGATGATGGTGAAGAAATAAATTAACTTTTGATTTTGAAGTAGTTTTGGATCTTCTATTAGGAAATTTCTATAGTTGATTATAGACTCCTATATCTAGTAGCACTGGCTTGCAAAGGTCCTATTTTAGGTATAGGAAAATCTATAGGTCATTGGCATTTGATTTTGAGTAGATTTAGATGTCTTTTCATATAGGTCCTGTGGCAAATCGGATTTTGCAGCGAAGACCTTGGGCCTTATTAAGAGTTTTAAGTTACGTATAAGAAAGATAGTTTAAGAGCTATAAAAGGGCCTTATGCAAGGTCACTTCAGTGTTTTGAGGATGAAAAGATTTGTATTAGCCAGCTTTAGCTTCTCTCTTCCCTCCCCCCCACCCTCCAGAAAATAAAATTTAAATTATATTATACAAATTAGAAAAATGATAGAATTCATATGAAAAATTTTATTGTGTAAAATGGATTGTATTTGAGGCTAATATCTAGATACTACCTAGTAACACCACTACCTCCCGAATATATGGCACTAAATTTGAAATAATATTGTCCCGATGAGTGGCACATGTTTCATGAACTAACAGGCTACCAATATTATTAAATTTGTTTTCTAAATTTTAGTGTCTACACGTCAAGGATATGAGAGACTGATCTAAGAGGTGGGATTTTTTATTTTCTTATATTTATTCGCTCATATATTTTTGATATGACCATCTTTTTTCTTATTTGTTTGCTCTGCCAGCACTTTCTTTTTTCTTATTTGTCTAATCTCATATATTTTTGGTATGATCATAACCATCTAGATAAGGAAATCTTCGAATCACGATATTTCCCCAATTTGTTTTTTGTGAACAAATAGGCTACCAATATTATTAAATTTGTTTTCTAAATTTTAGTGGCTACACATCAATGATCTAAAAGACTGATCTAAGAGCTGGTATTTTTAATTTTTTCTTGTATTTATTTACTCATATTTTTTATATGGTCATCTTTTTCTTGTTTGTTTGCTGCTGTTACTTTTTAACTTTTTCCCTTATTTGTCTAATCTCATATCTTTTTGATATAATCGTATCCATATGGAAAAGGAAATCTTGGAATCAGGATATTTACCTTATTTGTTCACATTAGAATTGAAATTGTTTCTTTATTTGTTTCCAACTGGATAATTTAATTTTCTATGTATTTAATGGCCAGGATTTCTTTTTTTCCTTATTTGTTTACTACCAGGATTATCTAGGTATTCTGAGAAAATAAACATGCATTTTCCGTACATTAAAAAAAAGACAAACAAGATCTAGAGGGAATATTCTCCAATTTCGAAATTGTCATTTTTTACTACAGTACAAGCATCCCCATTTACAGCTTTTTAAACGCCAACTTTCTCTTAGTTTCCCAATAACTGTAATTTTTGCAATCTGAACTTCTGTTATAGAACCACTATGAAGCACCAGTACCTAAGAAACTTGTTTCTAGGACTCATACCTCCTCTAAAGCTTCAATAAACTGAATTCCATGCACACTAATAGCTTTCATGATTGTAAAAAATGTAACTTTTCTACCTTCTTTTCTATGACATGAAAAAATGTTGATTTTTCACCCAAACCCCTTTTTTCTTAACCTTTAGATCCATCTATGAAAAAATAAGCTATTGTCAACTGGTCTAGATCAAATTTAGTATGACATAAAGGATCCAACCTTCTTCTTCTATCCTTCTCCTTGATCTTTCTATTCAGTCATTTGTCTCCTTATCTTTTCATAATGATATCAAATATCAAGCTAAGATTCCAGTTGACATTTTCATCAACACGTTAAACTGAAAGCCTTAGGGCAGCTGCATGATGATATGACATCTCTCAAGAATGATTTGGCATCAATCGTAGAAGCATTTGCAAGCAATCACTAAAACAATAGGAACTGGACAATCCGTTGATGGACATGACAATCCGTCCAACAAGAATACTACAACTGAAGATTTGTCCACTGAAGATCTACCAACAGATATTATTCACATGATGAATCCATCATTGATGATTAAACATGCACAAGGCCCAAGACTGAGGATTTATTATGCAAAGATTTTACCACTGAAAATCTTCCAAGAACAACAAAAATTCACATGGGCATGCATCAAAAGATTAGGTCACTTTAAAAGTCAATAATCGAAATAATGCTTAGGTTTCAAGATCAATTTCCTCTAGAGTTGAAAAATCCTATGATCAGAGTCATCCAACAATCGATGGAGTGGAACATGACTATACTGGTCTCGATCTACAAACTTTGAAGAACCAATTGAGAAGCATGAAAATAAAACTAATCAAAAAGATCTCGAACAACATCCACATTGCTAAAGCGGATGAAGAAGAAACTTTTATTACTTCAGATATAACTGAGATATTATTGAATTTCATGAAACTTTTATTCAGATATTTTCTTATTGTTAGTCAAAGTCTTATATTAAGTAGGATTGATAGATAAAGGCTCTATTTTAGGTAACCATTGGCTTCTGAAAGTCTTTAAGCTATTAGGATTTGGTATTGAGAAATTTTAGATCTCGTTTGATACAAATTTTCTATGATAATTTGTTATCATTTATGAAAAAATTTGGCCATCCATTTGGAGATTGATTACCCGATTATTAAGAGTCCTAGATTACCTTTAAACAAGTCATAAGAAAGGAATAAAAGGCCAGCCCCAGGGGGCACTATATGTAGTTTATTTTGAGAATAAAAGGATTTCTGTTGGCCAGTTCCCCCTGCCCCTCTCCTCCCGTTATCTTTTATTATCTCTGTTTTCACTCTCCTAAACCTTTATTTTTTATCTAAGTTTTTTTGCATCAGTGTAATTCTGCAACTTGGTGTCCCTTGCAAGACCACTACGAACAGATCACCAGTGATTTACCTTTAGAAAATCGCAGTTATGATCCCTACATCCTCTAGAAGACTAAAACATAATTCTTTTGACCCTCACAATTACATTATCATGGAAAAACATTTCTTTCTAGCCTGTTTTCTGTAAAAAAGCAAGGTGATTTCTTGAAATGAACCCTTGTTTTCCTAACTCTTTAGGTTCACCTATTCATATGCCACATCCAAGTGTCCTGGATCGCATGATCACGGATTTTCCCAGTGCAGTATACTGTGTGTGGAAGTTAGTTAAAGAGACAATTGTAAAGGTACTTTCAGACATAGAACTTCAAGACAAATTGTATTAGAAGTAAATAGGCATGTTTAGTGAGTTATTTTCCAAGATTTAAAACAAGAATTTGAAATGAACACAGGATCAATAGAGTCAAATAGAAACTAGAAAGAGGAAATTTTGGTCCCACAAGTGTTCTAACCATGTCATCTTCAGCGTCAGAATCTTCAAGACCAGCAGCAAGAAGATGATCCTGCGCCTTTTCTGTTGCATCTTCTTGATCATTCATGTTTGCATCTTCATCCACTTCTTCAGGCTCATCCTCCATGTCAGCTTCTTCCTCTTCATAGTGTGTCTTGGTCTTCTTATCCTTCTTTCTCCTCTTACCACCTTTCCTCCTCCTCCTCTCACCATGTCCACCCTCTTCATCTTGTTCGCCATGGGATCTCTCTTTCCGCTTACTGCTAGCAATGTTGCTGGAGTTTTTCCATTGCTCCTAACGTAGAAAAAACCGAATCAATAAACAATTTATTTACAGAGTTTATGATATAACTATATCAAATCTAAGCACTCAAAAAAGAAGCATGCATGACTCAATCATTCAGAGTCCTATAACATATTGAATGACAACTAAAAGACTTGTCCATCATATTTCGAAGTCTTTCAAAACAAAGAAATTAAATTGTATTGTTTTGATCAGAAACGGGGCAAAACATATTTAAGATGCATTATGTCAAATGCTAAGACTTCACTATTTCTTAGTTTATTTAAAAATTAGATATTATAGGAGTTGAGAGGATTCGAAAGTATTGCAGCATTATATTCCAAAGGACATGGAAGTGTTGCAATGCCAAATAAACTCCCCAAATGTCCATCGTGGACCAACACTTGCACCTACTAAAAACTCAAAACCAACTACAAATTTCCAGTCAGCAACAAGGAGCTATCCTGAAATCTATGCAGGAATAAGTAGGTCCCTCAATAGAGCAAACTACCCTACCATTTTAGTCTATACCAAGGATGGCCGAACCATCCCGTACCATCCGGCTCATGGCATACCGACCCAGACTAGTCAGTTGCCGTTCGAATTCAATTTGGGCCTTGAACCGGGCCAAACTAGGCAAAATTGCTCGGTTAAGAATGGTTTAGGCTTTATATATCTCTCTACAACTCTGCCCAACCCTTGCTCACCTCCTAGTGTCGAGTCGCCTCTCATGCTTGGGGTAGTGTTTCATCATCGTCGCAATGCCAACGATGACATGTCCCTCTGTCTCTCTCTCGCACTCTCCACTCTATCACTTGCCAACCACTTGCCAACAATGACAAGCCCTCTACTCTCTCCTACTCGCCTCCCTCTCTCCTCTCTCTATCATGCTCACCTCTCTCTCTCTCCGCCCCCTCTCTATTCTAGGAAGCCCTCTGCTCTCTCTCCGCCCCCTCTCCTCCATCTCCCTGCCCCTCTCCATCGGTATGCCTCGAGCCGGTATCATACATGCCCGTACTGATTTTGCGACCTTGGTCTATACATGCATATTTCAAATTGGACTACATCATTTTGCCATAGGGGCAATAAACTAAAAATAGAAATATAAAAATATATTGTTTTTTAAGAAAAACTACTTAAAACATTTGTTGTCAGCTAACTTGAAGGAAACCATGAGCTACTTAACAAAGAATAGCTACAAAACACCTAAAACAATCATGCTAAACACAAAAAAAAAAAACCCACCTTATGCTAAACTTATTGAAAATGAACTGAATTTTAGCCTGAATTTTAGTTCAAGCAAATAAAGATTTCCATGGAAAGACTAACCTTCCAAATACATACATCTCACAAAGATGCATCCATTGTTATTGCTTTAAACATAACTAATAGTGTAGAAGGAAAGTATGTAACTCAATTTCATAGCAAATCATTCTACAAATCGAGTTTTAGATATTGGTTTTAGTACCTATACCAGTTTCATACTAGTACACCCTGTACCTAGTGTCGGTATGGTACATCTCTCTGGTAATGACACCCAGCATTGGGATGTATTGGGTACCAGTTTCCTACTAGTACAATATTGTATGCAGTGTACTAGCTGGTATGGTACCCCATACTAAACAATACAGTGTGATACCTAAAACCATGCTGCAAATTGTTTGCCTTCTCTAAAGATTTGTAGTTGCTTGAAAACCTATGTCATTTTTTGCTTCTATTTTTCACTTTTTTAATGTAGACCACTATAGCTATTGAGAACTACATAGATATCTAGAATCTTTAGGTGTTAAGCATATCCAAGTAATTACTACTAAGCCATATGAATGTTGCCTCTAAACAATTAGACATAGAAACTTGTTTATACATATATATAAATATATGTAAACATATATACATATAGATATACATATACATATACATATATATGTGTATATGAAAACAAGCTTGAAGGCTTCGCAAAATCCCTCTTCACAACTATAAGCTATGGGGAAAGCCAAAAAGAAACGTCAGCCTCCTTTTATCAAAGTTCAAGAATGCCACACTCGAGCTATAGTGTGCCTGAAGATGTAGCCATCTCTTTCAAAATCCACCCTCAAAGACCAAGTTTATTAGATGTTAGCTGTGAAACTTGGCAAGTGAAAAAGCTAAACATTATATATTACCAAGAATTGAAGCCAAAAGCTTAAGCTGAAAGAGAGTGTCAACAATGTATATCAAGCTCAATACCCCTCGCATGTAACCCAAACCATCCACGTGAATGGACCACTACAACTGATATGAATCAACATAACTAACATAAAGACTTGAATGACTCAAGATGATAACCAGCAAGGTACGCCATACTATCCTGAACCAAGCAGTACGGAGCGTATCGTACCATGCCGGGGGCAGACCGGCATGGTTCCACCCTTCGGTTCAAAAAACCAGCGAGGAAGGGAGAGGGAAGAATGAAGGAGAGGAAGAGGGAGGGAGCCCTCTCTCCCCCCTCCCTCCACCTCTCTCAGACTCTACCGCCCACTCCCTCTCTCTCCCTGCCTCCCTCCCTCCCTCTCTTTTCCTCTCCTCTCTCCCCCTCCCTCCGCCTCTCTCGCCCCCTTCCCTCCACTCCTCCCTCCACCGCCCTCTCCCACTCTCCCTCCACCACCCTATCCCACTCTCTCCCTCCCTCCCTCTCTCTATTTTCCCCTCTCCCCCTCCCTTGACGGTTCCCCTTTGTCGGTATGCAATGGAACAACATGGCATGGTATCATATCATACCATGCCGCTAGCCTACCAACATAGGGACCGGTTACAATACTGCGGATCTTGATAACCAGGTTAACTAAATAAACAATTGGCATGGAGGGGATTTGAACTCAATCTCCAACAAACCTGCTCCTTGATTCCATGTTATAACCCACTAACCTCAAAAACTTAAGCTAATAGGAAAAGGGTCAATAGTATATATCATGCTAAATAATATCTAGCTATACCAATATATTAGATGCATAATTGAAAGGTTTGGGACCAACTTGTTCGATGACTAATTCAATGGTACCTTATAGAAATAATTTATTAGGTCAATTCATTTGATACATTATAATTGATTATGGTAATAAAAAAATTCTTCTTCCAGCAATAATAAACTTTGTTTTAGTTACCTTGTGTTATTCTAAAGCAAAAAGAATTTGTGAAGAAAGAATCACATAGCACTTAATGCTGATCTTTGCTGCCTTCATTTTGTTGATGGTTATAATTAACAAAAATATGCTATTCAATAGATTACATAGCAAATAAATAATTACAAAACTTACTATATATGCCATTTGATATAAATTATATTGATGATGTTTTCCTCTAAGGTACATTGCATATGCTCCTTTGCTAGTTTACCAAAAACAAGAGTCTAAAGCAAGGTTCGCCATACCATATCGGTTCAATACTTGTACACGATACGAGGGGTGTACGGACACTTGGTATGCCAAACCAACTCCATACCGTATCGCACCGACATAGTTATAGGGTGCCACCGGTATAGGGCCCCGTACCAAGACGGCGTACCTTGGTCCAAAAGAACAAAAATATTGACTTTCCAATCAAAATAATTTCCTAACCAATTAAAGCTCGAATTCCAAATTTTAAGGAGCTTGAACCAACCAAAATTCTAGTAGCACAATCCGAATCTTCATCCCTTAAATAAATATAAAAATGCATTAAGTACAATAGAATAATCTAAAGAGTAATTTACAACATTAACTTGTGCTGCACATCATTGTAATGAATTACAATACCAGACTCTACCCTTGAATTTCTAAAACTTGATGGTAGCGACCACTTTGAATCCATTTTGCTAACAAATTGTTAGATCTTGGCCTCAAATAGTCTAGATCTATATTTTGAATGCATTTGATCAAAGATCAGTTGAAGTAAAACATTATATTAAAGATCGATGGATTATCGTCTTATATAGCTTTAATCCTAAGCATTGGCTTAACAATTAGATCTTGCAATGGATCATCATAAATATACCTGATCTCAATCTACTCCTTGATAGTGGGATATTGCTTGGATATTGCAATGAGTACTCTCACAAATGAATGACCTAATTTTCAATGAGATTCATCCACCAAAACCAATGATTCAACCAAAACATTATCAGCTACTTAATCTTCAATAGTCAGATCTTTCAATCGTATAGGATACAAGATTTTTTTGACTCCAGTAGTAGTAAGGTACGCGGTACCGATTGTACCGACGTACCGGTGGGCATCGGTACCGGTACGGTACTGAACCAAACCGAGCCGAGCCGGTACGGACTGGTCGGTTCGGGCCGATACCTGATCGGTACGGGCTGGTACCGGGTCGGTACGCACTGGTACCAATCGGTACGGGCCGGTACCAGTCGGTACGGTTCGGTACCGAAATATGTAACTGTACCGTACCGGTAGGATCCGGTACCGGTATGTACCGGCCGATACGGCAGACCATGAATAGTACTATCATATTTTTGTAGATTTTCAAGATTGGGTCATTAGCAGGCCCAATACCCCATAACATATACAGGTTAGTATGTATCAGCTAATATAGGTTGTACTAAATGTACTCAAATCCTAGCGAGCAAAACATGTGACTCAGCTGAGCCTTTTTTGATTGGTTATCCCCATGATTCATGGCCTTATTTTCTAAAAAACTTAAATGCCATGATCTAACGAGTCATCTTATCTCTTCCGAAATTTAGATATCCTTCTCTCCTATCTTTCAGCATTACACAGTATAATGGCCATCCACTAGATGCTTCATTATTATATTTGTTTCCAACTACGTTGCACATGCCAATTTCGAGATCAACTAAAATAGTGACTACTAGAATTAAAAGGATTTCCTAATCAAGACCAAGGTTTTAAATCTCGTAGGAAGGAGGTGTCTCGTGTTTTTCCATAGAATGGGATGCCCCACTATCCCACCTCATCGCGGCGGCAGTTTTGGTCGAGTCCTATAGGCACCCTCCGTCGCCCTCCCCTTCTTTCCTTTTATTTCTTTTTCTTTCTTCCTCTCTTTCTTTTTCTTCTTGCTTTCCTTGTTTCCTTCGTTCTCCTCTTTTTCCTTACCTTCCTTTCTTTTCTTTTTCTTCTTCCTTCTTTTTCTTGTCCCTTTCTTTGCTTCTTTCTTTCCTTTTTCTTCTCTCTTTCCTTTCTTCCTTCTTTCCTTCCTTTCATTCCTTTTCTTCTCCCTTCCTTTCTTTCTTTCCTTTTTCTTCTTCTTTCCTTAAACTTCTCCTTTTCTTCATCTGTCCTTCCTTTCTTTGTTACTTTTTTCTTCTTCATTCCCGGCATGGATGAGTTTTAGAGTCTCGACCCCGTCCTAGTCCCGTTTTCTCACAAAAATGGGATGGGACGGCTAGGGTGCCCCCGTCCTGCCAAAACCTAAAACCTTGATCAAGATTTCGATATCTAAATCAACATTCCTCTAAACATTTTTTCCCAATTTTCAAAACTCAAATCTCTATTATGAAAAAACGAGATTTTTTAAACTTCAAGAAAGTCCTAAGATTTTTTTTTTTGTTTTTTATTTCCAATTTACCTTGAGTCTAAAATCATTATCCACATCTCCTATCTCAATCCATTACCTTCTTGTAACCCCCAATTGTCATGTAAATATCTTTTATTAGGGACGGGAGCTCATCTCTCTCTCCCTCTCTTTCGATATCTAACACATATGTAACTCTATCTCACTAAAATCCTACTCACCCACAATCACTCCCTCACCCTTGGTCCACCTAATACTTGCATTTTCTTCCACTTCCGCTTCACCTAATCTCTTAAACACTTTTTCCTAATTGCCTCGTATTAATGACCTTTAATTATGGCAGGCTAGCTATTATCAATGCAAAGCTTCATTTTAACAGGAATTTCCCAAATAAAAACATGCCAATATAAATATTTCACTCTTCCCCAAATGAGAGTTACAATTTCAATTTGCAAATAACTCACTATAATTTTCTGTTGATGTCATGTTGTTATATTCTTATTATGTATTTTCTGTATTATTTACTCTAGTTTACTCTTTTAAGCTTAGTTATCTAGTTCCTAATTCTGTATTATTTTGTAGTTTCTTATTTCTAATATCAGATGGTTGCAGATAAAATTGGAAAGGTAAAAGAGACCCTATAAACATAAAGAAAGCAAGTGTGCAGAAGGTTGGGTAGAAAAGTAACTTAGATGAAGGATTTTTGATAGAGCTAAAATTGATATTTTCACATAAACAATAGTTGATTACAATCAACTACTGGCAATGCCTAAAAGTAATGCTGACGGCACTGACGTGAGGAAAGGGAAGAAGAAGAGAAGAAAAGGCACGAGGAAAAGAAAAGAAAAAAGAAATAGAGGGCAAAAAAAAAAACTTATCTATGCAAACTCTGAACAGCATCCACATTGATGCAACCATGAAATTCTGGTGGTAAGGGCTCCACGTTTCTTCACTTCTTCAATCTCCCCCAAAAAAAACCACCAACTCCTCCTTTCTGTTGGCTGGAGCTCAAATAGTCTCATTCTAAACCAGATTCCTCCCTTCTAAATGACCAAACCAGGCTTAATTGAACAAGTACTTAGAAACTTATCCAGATCACTTTAACAGGATGTGTCTATTATATGAAATATAACAGAGGCCACCATAGCATGCTAGAACCTAATTTCTTGCCTGCACTGTTCCTGACTGACATGTCATGGCAAGGCAATTCAAGCCTGAAATCACACTGATTATTAGGACAATGTGTTGAAGATCAACATCATAGTTCAACTAGCATAAGCTATGGTTTTACCTCCTAGAATCATCTCCCAAATGTTTTAGTACCTTTCGCAGTTTCCAAACCTTAGTATCAAGATTAAGCATGCAAAACACTGCATCGCTTAAGACCAATTCCGATACATAACTTTAGCTAGTAAAGGTTAGTGTTCATCTGTAAAACATTGAAAGATCAAACATCAAAATTTAACTAACATAGATTACAGGTTAACCTTCTTAAGCCATCTACCAAAGCTTTTGGTGCCTTTTTTCATTTTCCTAACCAAGCCTCAAGCTCAAGTATAAGGTACTAAATACTCCACCTTGCATTTATTTAACATTAGTTCGAGTTGTTATTTCTAACTTGTCGTATGCATTAAGATCATAATAAGAGAAAAAAGCTCGCTGTTATGTCAATCTACCACTCAAGTTAAAGACATTCTCCATTTCTTAGGGGCTACTTTGGAAGGTGCCAAAATAAAGATCACAAATCCCAGAAAAACTAAAGCAAGAAGATTTAAGAAAAGGAAAAAAAATCTCATTATAAGTCTTGGTTGCATCTCAGCACAGCTTTGCAGTCAAAAAGGGTATAGTGCAGTTCAAAAAGAGAGAGCACAAAAGGATGACATCTTGAACTTGGTAGCAGTATGCACCAAATAATGAGTTCTAGTCTATCCAAATATTTTTAAGCCATGACTATCAAAGAGCAACATAGCAAATCTGATCAGTAACACACCAAAAAAGAGCAGCTAGAGCACATCCCAAAATGTTTGTTTTCTTGCCAACCATCTAAGAAGCTCTGATGAGGTTTTAAAAGCATATAAGCAAAATCGGCATTCGTGCAAGCATACATTCTACATCAGCAAATTCATATTACCTTTTCTCTGATTACTGATGAACTGTAAATGATATCAATCTAAAACCGCTTATCAAGACAGCACCATAATTCAATCTAGAAGAAAACATTAAAAAAAGGACAAAAGTAAATAGAAATATTTTGCATGCACATCAAAGTTTTCTTCAAATAGTAAATTTCAATATCACAAATGATATGTAACGGCTTTCAGCATACAATTTCATACTGCACGGATAGTTCTCTATCTTTCGACTCATTATCCTAAAAAAGGAAAAAAAAAGAATTGTAAATATTAAGGAAATTTAGATCCTTGACCTTTATGCGCTCAAAATTCCGTTCCTGTTGCATGAGTTGTTTTAACTCATCCTCTTGCTTTCTCCTTTCCAGCTGGTTACCCACAATGAGAAAATGTCAGTCCCCAATTTTGCAGAAGACAAGAACATTCAGATCTTACAATAACAGCAAGTATGACATTTTAGTAGCTTGCCTGAATTTTCCTCTGCTCTTCAGCCTTGCGTCGAGCTTCCTCAGCCAAAGAAACCTGACGAGCAACTTCTAATCTCTGGCGGTTCTGCTGCTCTTCACGCTCGGCTGCCTCACAATGAACTTTAGCAGCATCAAGCAAATGTTTGCAATACTCAACATGAGTTTCTATTTTCTTCTCATCGAACCCATGGGAGTGGTAGCTAGAAGCTGCAGACAACTGACTAAACACACGAACTGCATTTTTCAACTCTGTGACTGTTGAGCGTACCTGCAGTACAAATTTAAATAACATGAAATGAACAGTATAGAACTGACAAACAATAAATTGATTTGGTGAAAACATTCTTTAGAAATATAATGACATCCAACATGTTGAGATAGCAAATGTGTGAAGTGCAAATGTTCAAGTTTTCAGACACAGAAACTTGTCATATTATAAACCTAAGGGATGAGAATGACATTACAAACAATAAGCCATATACATATGAATATCCTGTCACTGAACCACATAATGACTGCTAAAAATATAGTAAAAATTATGCCTTCAATGAGTAACATAATACATTGTTAAATTTTAACCCTGCAGTTTTATTAAGAATATTCAATTGTTAGTTGTTACTGAAGCTTCTTATTTCCAGAAATCAGTTAGCCATCTCATGTACTGCATATAGTTTTTTCTAAGCATGAGTGTTATTTAATCTAGCAAAGCTGTTTCCAATGATGTTTTTGTAGTGGACAGTAATAAATACAGTAGAGAAGCCAGAATATTAATCTTGGTGGCGTAACAACTAATGATCTATGAAACTGTTTACCAATCAAAAAACTAAAAGTAAAAAATTATATTGGGACAACAGCAAGAAGGGTATCAAAGTTTGGATAGTCCATCTTCCTCATATCTTCTTCTCTCACACCAACATGAGGTTTTCCAATTCTTCTTGGAAAAGGATATTGGTGTTTTCAGAAAAGACAAATTTTGCTCTGAGATGGACATATTTAACATACCATACGAAATAGCAAATTCCAATCAGACAGCCATCCTAGGTCCAAAGAAATGGAGGTGGGTTAGCTGGCAAGTTGTTGTACACCATCAACCATATAATGCACACAATGTGGGCTGCAGACCAGCTCCAACAGCAATCATGAACTGACATCGATGAACTAAACCAATTATATAAATGTAATTCTTTGAAGGGTTTAAATCAAGGTCTTGCAAACTGGCAATCATGTGATCCGTGGATCTGTTTCACAGCCTCATCAGACAGTCCCAGTGAGGTTATCGTTGGTTCATACAAAAAAGTAAGCTACACCACATTCCATTAATATTTTGTCCATTAATCCAGGTCACCTGAGACATTTTAGCAGTTGTTTGGGAGAATGGATTTGGAAGGGTATGGAAGTGGGATGCCATTGGAACGCTTATTTATGGGATACGGAGATTGCAGGTTCTCTAAGAGAAAAGGAAAAGGAAAAAGTAAGATATGTCACGAAAGAAGTGACTCAAGACTTCAGATTTCTTTGAAGGTGGGGGAGAGTCCCCACATTTTGCTCAACACAGCAGCTATTGGGTAGGTGCTTCCTAATATTAACTCAATAATTATTCATGTGCAACTTGAGGGTTAGATAATTAAAAATAGCAACCAGATAGATGAGAGTGCTGGATAATGAAAACAATCATAACTGACCTCATCAGCAGTCCTTTTTGTCTTCTGTAGAGTTGATGCTGAAAACTTTTGCATTGCAACTCCAGCATCAAACCGAAGTGTATAATTCCAGGGTGCTAAATGGATGGCTCTTAGTAAAGTTTTCTTGCAGTCTTGCCATTGTTCAGCCTCATAATAAGTACGGGCTAAATATAGCAGAATTTGTGAGTCTGTGTCATGATAGAACTTCCGCAAGCAGTTTTGATACTGCAAAAAAACATGTCAACTTAAATGGCATAAAAACAGACACCTTAAAAAAAAGAAAATTGGAGTAATATGCTTACCATTTTCACAGCCAAGGCAAAATGACCTTGAGCAAAATAAACATGTGCCAGATTCACCCAGACATCTGGCATCTGAACAAAGACGCTTCCAGATGCCGCTTCTTGCACCTATACTTCGAACGCCATACTTATGTAAACAATTTACCACCAGATGAGGATATAAACTGATGAGTAGCCCTTAACTGACCTGTGTAAATATATCCTTTGCAACATCAAAATGACCTTTTTCAGCCAACACAATACCAGCACCATTGGCAGCATATAAGTTTCCAGGATGCAGCATCAAAACCTGAACATGGAAGATTAAATGATTCCACACAGCTTAAGTATGATTTACATCACGCACATAAGCAATATATGGTACAGGAACCCAAGATTGTGAAGGATGAAAAAGGAACTTCTGACAATAGAACAAATATGAAAGGCAGATTCTCATGAACATATCTATAATTTTCATGACATAATCAATCTAAGTTTCCCAATTCGCAAACAACTTAAAGATCTTCCTTTGCAAAAAATTAAAGAAGAAAAAAAGGAGATGGATATTCTTTTGGCATCGAGAAACATGCAGTAGACAACAGAAAAGGAGTGAGGAAAGTGCAGGAAAGATGAAATTTCAAATAAGTCATAAAAAAGCAAATAAAAATACGAAAACATGATAAAGGAGAAACATTGTAGACGAGACACCAATATAAACGATCAAATAGTAATTCTCTAGGTCTATCCAGTGTATTCCCCTTACTATGTTATTTGGGAACTATGATAGTGTGGGGCAGATCGAGACATGCTAGTGCCCTATGTTCTTTGGGATTCGGGTATTTAAACCCCCCCCCCCCCCCCCCCGACTTGAACTTGATAATACCAGGCTTCAGCAATCTCAAACTTAATGCCTTTAGGCTGGTCGAAAATATCGAACTGTAAGGAGATGCGCTGTTTGAGAAGCCCATTAACTGACCTAAGTATAGTTTGTTGACTGCCCTATGATAACAAGTTATCCAGCAAATAAGAACCCTTTTGTTCTTTAGGGGCATAAGCATAGCAAGTGGAAAAAAAAGGAGCAAAAATCAAAGAAAACATGTCAAAGATCTCTCAAACATAAGGTAATGAGCACCTAGGAGACAAGTAGTAAATGTTTTTTTAAAGCAGTCTTCATTTCAAAAAAAATAAAGCAAACAGAGCCCTCAATAATTCACTACAGAAAAGTAGCATAACATTTTGTGGCATAGGAAATAAGCACAAATTGAAAATAATACTAAAATCAAGGAAATGTTGAAAATGTTGATGACATGTTTGGTATTGTATGATAAAGATAGTGCATGTAGAAACACTATCTCTTAGAGTTCTCTAAACCAAGTAAAGCTTCTAGCACAAGAAGAGAGCCAAATGATTGGACCAGGTCATGAAATGTAATCCGGCAGTATAGCTGGTGACAATTTCAAGAGCCACTTAAGTAGGACAGAAGACAAAATTCCAATTCTACAAAGAGCATCAACTTTAGCCTTCATAAAATCAAAAACAGAAAAGTTACTGATCTTAGACAATATAAAATAACCATGTGTGTGAGACATGGTCCTAAACCTGAAGCCAGAGAAAGCTCTCCTACTTAAGGATCACAAGGAATGCTGTTGTTTCCTTTGCTATGAAGATAAAAAAATTTGTCCAATAATAGGAAGAAACTAGTCATAGAAAAACACAGATACATATAAATAAAAGCACATTTAGCATCTATCAAAACCACCTAACGTGGAAAGACATCCAAAAAGCAAGCCAGTGCTGTCAACACTGGGTGCCTATATGAAGGCTCATTGCAGATCTAGGGATACAAAAAGTCTAGTTTTCATAAGACAGATCATTTAAGTGACAGTTCATGATGTGCAGAGGATTATGCTTGGCATATCAGGATGCTACCACATGCAATTAATCAGATACCAAACTAGCAAAGTCGAAAACCATGCAGTAAGCTAAAAGTGATAACACTATAGGAAATACTAAAATGACCATAATAAGGTCGTTAAATTCAAAATTCATTGCTACATAAGGAAAAAAATGGTATTAGAAGTATGAGAAAACAACACGCACTTTGGTGTAAAGTTCCTTCGCCTTTTCGAGATGTGTAGCTTCTAATTTTGGACCTCTTTTCTCAGAACGTAAAGCTGCAAAATAGTTCCAGTTCGCCTACAGGTCAAAAAAGAAGAATCACTAAATTTATGAGGAATATACAAAGGAGAGATTAATACAAGAAAACTTCAACAAAAACCATGCTATCACAAGGACATGAATTAAGACAGTGACAAATGCTCAAAAAGTAGCGATGTTAGGTAATTATGTATATGTATCCACAGACCACCACATAGAAAACCTTAGAAAGCAATGCAAGGGAATCATTAAGTGTCATGAGAATGACACGCACCAGGGAAAGAAGGGAATAAGAATCTTTCCCATCAGTTGCATCTTTAGCAGCACGGAAGGTATCTTTAGCTTTAACCCAGTCATCATTCAAAAGTTCCAGAATACCAAGCATAGACAAAGCATTGGGGTATTTGTCATCCACTTTGAGAGCATCGCCTATCTATAAAAAAGGATCAGTTTTCTGGCATTACCTAAAAAGCCAAGTAATCAATCATCAAATAGAAATTGATCCAATACCAATTTGATGCCTAATTGAATATCATTCCGTGATTTGGCCATGGCAGCAAGCCTCAGAGAAGCATCAACATAGTGTGGATACTGTAGGAAAACAGAACATATCATGATGTCAAATAAAATCATTCAGATGTCATACAAAAAATCATAAGTCAACATAAACATTAATTGTACCTAATTAATCTGGATTCTAATATATCTACTTCACCACTGGTTCCTATACTCAAAGTTCTACTCCAAATACATAAATGTTAACCATGCAAGCCAAAGATAATAAGAAGAAATAGCTATGAAGACTTTCACGGAAGCCATACCAGCTTCAAAAAAGAGGTTAACATTTGCCCCATTGTCTGTGTCAGGAGAATGACTACTGAAAGGCTTCCTAAGGCATCAAATGTGGTAGTTCAAGTAATGTATATAACAGAAACACTAGAAGTTCAAGAATGCTTTGACAAATTTACAAACGAATAGATTTTTCACATAATAGTGAGAACAAACACATGCAGATTGTCCAGATTTCCAATGGGATATATCCCAGGACATTATTAACAACTGTAAGCATCATAAGCAGTTAAAACAAAGTATGAGAAAAGATGAAGTCCAAATGTAAATCTGAAAAAAAAATGACACTTACGGAGGCTGTGTGACTTCATTTGGAAAAAAGATGCTAGAAGGAAAAGTTATACCCAAACAAGTGAAATTGTGGCATCCTTCTGAAGTTTTGATATTTATTGCTTAAAGAGTAATAAAAGTAATGCCTTCAAAAAAAATCAAATATAATGTATGACCAAAGGCATGTTTTCTAAGAGACGCAGCTCAGAACACAATCGGAGCAAGATCTGTCGTGCCGCCCCATACCATCTGATTAGAGGTGATCACGGGCCTTCTGGCCCGCCCGGCCCGCCCAGCCCGGCCCGAAATTTTTCGGGCTTGGGCATTGAAAAAGAGCCCATTGGTCGGGCCTGGGCAGGAAAAACGGCCCGATCAAAAAAATCGGGCCGGGCCTAGAAACTTTTAAAAATGGCCCGGTTCAGCCCGGCCCGACTATAAAACAGTAAAATATAATATATTAAAAAAAATTAAGAAACAAAACTAAAGGCCTAATTCCTAAACCCCCCCTCCCCCTTCCCTCGTTGAGACCCCCCCTTTCCCTCACTGAGTGCCGCCGCCCCCCTTCCCTCGCCTGAGAGCCCCCCCTTCCCTCGCGGAGAACCACCGCCCCCTGTAGCCGGTTTCCTTGTAGCCGCCGCCTCCTCTCGGTTTCCGCCGGTGTCGTCGCCGCCGCCTCCTCTCGGTGTCCTTCTCCCCCGGACGGCAACCTCCGCGGCTCCGGTCACCGACTCACAGTCGCCGGTAAGATTTTTCTCCTCCTCCTCTTCGAGCTCGATTCCGGATGAATTTTGCCCAAGCTCGGAAGTAAAGCCCCATATAGCTTCAAGCCCAGATGGAAGACAGAGAGAGAAAGAGAGAGAGAGAGGTGGGGGGAGCGAGAGAGCTCAGAACTCGGAGGTGGGACTCTGGAGCTTCCCCATCGGGCCGGTTTTTTAGGTGGGGGGGGGAGAGGGAGGTGGCTACGAGTCTTCCCGTGGGTGGACCGGTGGAGACTGGAGAGAAAGAGGGAGGAGGGATTTGGTTGGCTTGATGCCTTGATGCCTTGATCTTTCATCCCGTGACCCAGTCGAAACTCTGAGGAAGAAAGATCGGGGGATTGGAGATGGACGAGGGATCTTTCATCCCTTCTCTTTTTCGGTTTTGGTCTTCGGACTCCTCCCCTCACATTGCTCTAGTTCCACTGTTCCAGGCTTCCAGCTATAGTTCTCCCTTGAGATTTTTCCTGATTTTTTTTTTTTTGCCGGTTGGATGGGGCTTTATTTTTATTATGATAAATGCTACTATCCCAACTTCCAAGTAATGAAGGGATGGTTTGTTCATTTTTGATAGGATAATTCTTATGAACTAAATTTTTTGTATAATTAGTTGTATAATTTTTTGATAGGCTTATGTCAATGGCAAGCGAAAGTTCACCTATTCCTGTGGCGGATAATGAGCATGAGGATTGTTATGTCAAGGATGGTAAAGCAAAATCAAAGGTATGGATGCACATGGTCAAGCTTCCAACTGAAGATAAGGACATATTGAAAGCACAATGCAAGTATTGCAAGGAGATTTTTTCAGTTGCTTCTAAGAATGGTACGTCTCATATATGGCGCCACTTAAAAAGATGTTCTAAACGTTTTCATCATGACATAAGGAATTACACTATTTCAACTGAAACCACAACTTCTGGAAGCACATCTTTGCATTTGAAAAATCCCAAGTTTGATCAGGAAGAAGTTCGTAGAGCTATTTGTATGTTTATTGTTGCTGGTGCACATCCTTTTAGAACTTGTGAGGAACCTGGTTTTAAATATATGGTATCTGTTATGTGTCCTCAATACAAAACCATGAGTAGGCATACTATTAGGAGAGATGCATTGAAATATTACATGGATGAAATGAAGGTTGTGAAGGAGGAGTTAGCACAAGCACCGGGGAGAATCTGTTTGACTTCTGATAATTGGAAAAATGATTACACACAAGATGAATATATTTGCATCACAGCACATTGGATTGACAATAGTTGGAAGTTGCAAAAAAGAATAATTAGATTTGCAGCCTTAACCCCCCCCTTTGATGGGCTTTCTATTGCTGATGAGGTCGCTTTATGCTTGGCTCAATGGAAAATTGATAGTAAGGTTTTTACCTTGACATTGGATAATGCATCTTATAATAATACCATGGCTACTTCTCTCAAGATTCGTCTTCTTGCAAATAAATCTCTCTTGCATGGTGGTGATTTTTTTCAAATTCGTTGTTGCTGCCATATTATAAATCTTATTGTGCAAGCTGGTCTGAATCTCATTGATGGTGTTGTTTGTAAAATTAGAAATGTGGCCAAGCATTTGAAAAATTCAGTTCCAAAGAAGAAGTTTTATGAAATTGCTGAACAAAGTTTTCATTTGAATACCAGAAAAAGATTGCGTTCTGATTGTTGTGTTAGATGGAATTCTACTTTTATAATGCTGGACCGTGCTATTTATTTCAAGGCAGTTTTAGATCACTGGGGACAGCGTGATAGAGAATTTGGAATCTTTGCACTTTCTGAAGAAGAGTGGGAAAAAATAGCTATTCTTCATAAGTTTTTGAAAGTGTTTTATGATGTGACTAATTAGTTTTCTGCTAGTAAGCATCCAACAGCAAATATTTATTTTAGGGGGGTGTGGGAGATTCATAGAAAATTGATAGAGACTGCTAATGGCCCATATGATTTTATGGTTGATATGGTTAGAGAGATGCAAGTTAAATTTAACAAGTATTGGTCTGAGTATAGTTTGATCTTATCTTGTGCTACAGTTTTGGATCCCCGTTGCAAGTTAGAGTTGAATATTGTTATTCTAAACTTTATGGGGAGATTAGTGCAAGGGAGATGGTTCAGAATATTAAGAATACTTTGTATGATTTATTTGAGGAGTATATGCTGCGTTCAACTTCAGTCTTTTCTCCCAAGATTGGAACTTCTAGTGGCAGTGATGTTGGTAACCATGATGCAGATAGTTTTGAAGATTATGAATTATTTTTGAGTAAAAAACAAAAGCATGATCATGGGAAGTCACAATTAGATCTTTACTTGGAGGAGCAAAATCTTGGGCTGCACATCGATTTGGATATTCTAGCATATTGGAGAGATGCCTCAGGTCGTTTTCCCGAGCTTGCATCGATGGCTCGTGATATTTTGGCCATTTCCATATCAACGGTCCCTTCAAAGTCTGCCTTCAGTATGGGTAAAAAGTTAATAAATCCTTGGCGAAACTCACTTTCACCAAAGACAATTCAAGCTATTACATGTTATGAGGATTGGTTGCGAGCAAAGGGCTTCTCATTAGGTAATTCTTTAAATCTTTGCTTGTTCTTCTATTTTTTTCTTTAATATATATTTGAATAAAAACTAATTTTCTATTGTTTCATATTTATTTGTTTTTACATTTTTTTAGGACAATCGGGTGTCTTGGGAGCTAACATGGAAGAATCTAGTGAGGATGAAGATGACGAGGAAGAGATGGAAGAGGGATTACATGGTTCGGTCATTTAGATATTCTATTAATAAGTCTAATAATTATTCATGTTCAATCAACAATTGCTAATGTTTCAATTTTGTGTTTGTAGGTTTTGAGAGTTAGAAGATGCAAGGATGTTCTACAGTTTTCTATTATGGAAGTGGCTTCAAGAATTATGAACTTTTATGAACTTTTGAATGCACAAAGATGCATGTTTGTTATAATGTTAATGGGACAATGTAATTTGTATTTTGTCTAAGTTTGCAGTTTTTATTGTTAGGTTGTAATTTTCAGCTGGACAACACTATTGGCTTGAAGCTGCAAATTTTTTCTTTTTTAATATTTGTAGATATATCCAAATTCCAAAGTTTGAAACCACCACCAACACTATCTATTTAAAATAGGCTAGTTATATCCTTAACATTAACCAATTAACCAATTTAGAGAGCCCATTAAGCTGTTGGGCCATTTTTGCCCATTTCTAGATTCCAAAAAAAAAAAATCGGGCCTGTCGGGTCGGGCCTGTCGGACCAGATTTATAAGGTTGGGTCGGGCCTGGACAAAAATTTAAGCCCGACAGTCGGGCCGGGCCGGGTCTGGGCACAGCCATCGGGCCTAATTTCTGCTGTAGAGCCCGGTCCGAGCCCGGCCCGGCCCGGGTTTTGATCACCTCTACATCTGATACGAGGCATACCATACATACCAGAAGAAAACTGGTACGAATCACACCTTCAAGTCAGTACAAATCCAGTACCGCCCGTACTGAGGTGTATCGAGATCAAAATTGAGAAAAATAATTATAGAGCTATTTCGGCATAGAGGTGTATCGTACCATACTGTACCGAATCGATAAGGTACCGGTATGGTACCCAGTACCGAGATTGCGGACCTTAAGCTAGAAAACTCCGAAACAAAGAAACTCGCAGGTCCAAAAAACATGAAATCATGAAATAGGAAAACCAAAAACAGAAATTGGCAATGAGATGCAAAGGTTCAGAGGATAATCAACAAATAGTGATGTAGTCATGAGATATGGTAACTTTATTAAACACAAAATATTGTTATTTTCTTTTTTTTAAGCCATAATGGATGCATAGGACATTAGTGTCATGACTGAAATAACATAACTGAAAAGAGGCCGAGATAATGCATGCACACAACACCATCATATATGGACACAAGAAGTAGACAGAGTAGGAGCATGTCAGAGGGATTGTGAGTACTGAAGAAGATGCTCGGATTAAAGAAATAAATATGTGGATTATCTAACTTGTTGCAATATAGGCCCACCCAGGGTCTGCCGTACCGGTCGGTACCGGCCGGTACATACCGGTACCGGATCCTACCGGTACGGTGCAGCTACATATTTCGGTACCGAACCGTACCGATGCGTACCGGCCCGTACCGACGCGTACCGGCCCGTACCGATCCGGTACCAACGCGTACCGACCGGTACCGGCCCGAACCGACCAGTCCGAACTGGCTCCAAATTTTTTTTGGCTTTTAGCCCCATCAGTACAGTACCGGTTCGGCTCGGTTTGTTCGGTACCGTACCGATACCGATGCCCACCGGTACGTTAGTACAGTCGGTACCGCGTACCTCGCCCACGCAAAAAAGATATTCCCCACATGCAATCTAGGTTTGAACGAACTGTCAAAAGATCACGCACTTCTTCACATTCATAATGCAATGCACGTTATGAGCATGTATTTTAAATGCATACTCTGTAGCAACTAATAAATAAAAGTTAAAAAATAAAAAAGAAAAGAAAAGCCCTAATCTGTTACAGGCTTCATCTTCAAGCACCAACGCAGACATGCAAACACCCATGCAAACAAGCACATGAATGCACACATTATAAATTACATGAAGCATGCATCCTTACATCCTTTAACACCTTCACTCAATCATACATGTCAAATACCCTCTAGAGTCCAATTCTATTTCATATTTAAGCCCAGATATAGTAATCATTTAGTTCATGCACAAAAGAACTAAATCTCAAAATCTATCACTAGGAAGTAAGAACAGTTACACATATTGGAAAAACAAGCCACAGTGGATAAGAAAGAAAGCAAGTGAACAACATTATAAAGTTCATGTAACATGCAAAGGCAACAAATGAAGAAAAGAGATGGTCATATCAATATTCATGGGCTCTTAAAGGTAAATAATTAGGCATGACTGACTCTGTGGAAAGCAAATGATTGGATATAAAATGAGAGCATACCGAAAATTTCAACAAAAAATTGCACTCTGTATCCCAACTGATTATTGTGTAAACTACAACAAACTCAGTTTAGTCACCCATCACTATGAGCAAATCATGTTGCATGTCCCTTAAATAAGAATGGAACATATAAAATACCATAAGATTAACAACTTATTTTTATTAGCATTGAACTTGACAACTTGTGCATAGTTGCTACCATGCAACTTCGAGTATGCACAAATATGAACATAATTATATGCAAAAGGCAAGAGACGGGCACATGCACAAGCACACACGCGCGCATGCACTCACCCACAGAGAGAGGGAGAGGGAGAGTAGATGATACCTTGAACAAGATCAGATGGTACAAAATGCTTGCTTTTCCAGTTTCCTGTAGCTGCTCAAGTAATCTGGCCAGATTAAATAGTGTAGTGACGTTATCCCAAGGCAAATCCAAAGATGTACCCTCTGCTTCAAGCTGCTGGAACAAGCTGAAATCCCTGTACTGCACAGAGTAGGCACTACAATCTACCTTAGAACTGCCTATTCTCCCATCCAAAACTGAAATCCAGATGCCTTCACCTAATGCCTCCTTAAAAGTTTGTTCAGCCAACTGAAAAATCAAATAAAAGATACAGGTGTGCATTAGCTATAAGCCTACATTATAAGCTGTTGTTTTTTTTTTTGCTGTTGTTTGCATGAGTTTATCCCTTTACATAAAAAAATTCATAAACCAGCTAAGTTTTAAGCACAAATACAAATAAAGGGCTTTTTTACTGCAAATTGCACAAGTTATACTATAGCTTGCTTTTACAAACCTGAAAGTCTCCCTTTTCAAAGTAGAGAACACCAATATTGTTGAGCAATTGAATTGGTACTTCTTCACCTCTTTTACTAAGAAGATTGCGAGCCTGTCATATAACAATGTTTTAAAACCAGTCTGAAGAAAATAAAGCATGAAAGTATGGCACAAAATGTGCAATTCAGTGTGAAAAATCAATATAGCTCCACCAAAATTGGAATTAGTGGGTTGATTGTTTGAGAGAGCATAATGTATAGAAATTTTAGTAAAACTAATCATGACAACCAACATACAACATAAAAAAGGCATGATAGAGTAATCCAAAAATTATACATATGATTTTAAGAAGTACATAAAGTTCATGCATACATACGTTCCACATTGTTCATTATTAGCTAGGGGGTACTACAGGAACCAACCAGCATCATACCAACATCAGGTTAGCTATGCAGCACAACTCTAATGTGAATAGGGCTAGAAATGGACTTGGGCCGGCCTGAGGCCCATCGAGCTAGGCCCAAAAGAGTTCAGACTGGGTTTGGGCTTAAATATAGAGCCCATTTGTTTTCCGAGTCGGGCTCGGGTATATCATTAGCCCGGTCTGGGCCCAAACAGAGCCCGAATTCAGGCCTGAATCAATCTGTTTTTATGTGTTGTTATTTAGAGAGAATAATGAAGAAATAAATGACCAATTAAACTAGGTTTAGATGAGAATAATGTATCATGTATCATTTACTTGTGTTATAGGAGAGCTCAATTTTTAACTAGCTCATTTACTTGTGAAGTAATATTACGAAATATTAAACTTCAATCAGGATTAGGTCGGGACCTATTTTTGGCCCAAACAGGTCATTCGGGCCAGCTCAATCGCATTCAGGCCAAGCCTAGGCCTGGGCTCGAGCCTACATTATCCAAAAATTTTCGGGCCTAAGCCTGACCCAAAGCCCAAAAAAAAAAAAAATCTGGCCGAGTTTAGATAGGGGCATGGCTCGGCCCGGCCCACTTCCAGCCCTAAATGCGAAGGCTTGCAGAACAAGAAAAGGTAATGACCTGCTATCAAGTTGACTTCAACAATCCCATGGATTGTACCAAACAAGGATTAAAGCACCACGTACCACACTTGTTGTAGTCTTGCATCAGCACAATACAATATAATAAGGTGCTATATCAAACATCTAGGGTTCACAACAAAGATCGTCCGACAATATCGAACCGGCCCATTCAGGCCATACCGTACCAAAGTACCAGCACAGTTTGGTCCAACGAATTCGAGACATTTATTAAATCCCTCCCCAAAGCCCTCTAACTCTCCCAATGCTCTCAAAGGTCGAAGCCCTCACCTACCCTTTCTCCCCTTCCTAAGGTTTTAAGTTCCAACAAGATCGAGGGCGTCCCGACCCGTTCTTGTGAGAAAATGGGACCGAAGGGGATTGGGACTATGAAACCCATCCATACGGGGAGAGAAGAAGAAAGAGGAAAGAAAAAAAGAAAAGAAGGATGAAGAAAAGGATAAAGTGAAAGGAAAGAAGAAGAAGAAAAAAGAAAAGTAAAGAAGTAAGAAAAGAAAGAAAAAAAAGGAAAGAAAGGAAGGTAGAATAAAAAGAAAGGAAAGAAGTAAGAAAAGAAAGAAAAAAAAGAAAGAAAGAAAGATGAAAAGGAAAGAAAAAAAGAAAGGAAAGCAGGGGAGAGAGACGAAGGATATCTACCGAGATAGATGACCACATCTCGTTTCATAGAGAAATCGGCACACCTCCATCCCACGGGATTTCAAATCTTACCCCCTCCTGCCTCCTCAAGCCTCTTTCCTCCAATGAAGCTATCTAACAGCATCCAGTCCATGTCCCACATGACAATAACATCCCAACCACATGAGTTCTCCCTCCCAATCCCCATTGCCGGATCCAAAGCTATCGGATGACTCGAAGCCCTCATGAAGCCTTTGCCTCCCCCCTCTCTCTCTCTCCTGTCTCCTCCTCTAGTCTTTGACAATACCACCCGATAGCATACCGTCCACGTCAGATGATGATGACAACATCCCAACTAGATGAGTCCTCTCTCTCTCGATCCCTGCCGTTGGAACCGGAGGCCCCTGCCTCTCTTTCCCTCCCTCTCCCCCTTTCTACCTCTACCTCCCCCTCCCCCTCCCTTTGGTTCCAATAAACCATAGTTCAATACAGTACGTACCAATACCGTACCAAACCAGTTATCGACCGATATGACTCCCAGTACCAATTAGCAAAAATTGGGTTCACAATCAAGAAAATTAATTTTTCTTGCTCTATGCTGACCAATATACAATAGATTAGTATACATATAACCCTGTTAATACTCTATAACATACCTAAAAATTTGCGATTAAAGAGAGCTAAAAGTAGTTCTCCAAATGTTTCAGACACTCTCACCAACACCACAGGTCCATGACCATAATTTGAAAGTTGCCTCTCAAGTATGAATGGCTAAATTCCATCTTTACGTGTAGCACCCTCACTTTTGCTATGCCAGCACATGGGAGATGTATCAAATGGTATGATGTCGAAACATATCGATATATACCATACCAGTATGATATTCGTAACATTACCATAAAATTCAACTTGTCTCTTACTTCCAAATTATTATGAGAAGATAGCTTCTTTTCACCTTTGCTCTAGGAGTATATGAGAAATTTCCAATCATAAGGAAAATATTCAAGATATAGGATTCAACACAGTTAGAAAAAAACAATAGCAAATATCCAGAATGTCCACAAGAAATCTCAAGAGACACAAATTAATTAGGCCTAATTCATTCACTTTAATTAATATCAAGAAAGCTCCTTTGGTCAAGTGCAGATGAACAATTGTCGATGAATAAGAAGATTTGTCCTTTATCTCAACGAATACCAAAATTTTATCATGAAACCATAGGGGAAATGTTATTTTGGGCAAACTCCCCATCTCTAGATGAGGGGTGCAAATGAGCCAAATAGCTCACGAGCAGCTCAAGCTCAACTCAGGTCCAAGCTCGACTCGACTCAAGTAGTAGCTTGAGCAATTTTTTAAGTTGAGCTCGAGTAGCAAAATACTCTACTCGAAGGCACGTGAGCCTAATTGAGTATACATTTTTAATAATATTATATTTAGTTATAATATATTATTAATTTGATATTTTTAAATATAATATTATGTTATATTTTGTTTTAACCATAATTTGTAATTATGACCAAGGCTTGAATTCGAGCTCAAGTATGCCTCAGTTGATATTCGAGTCGAGTCGAGTCAATCTAGAGTATTGCCTTTTTTTCTATCAAGTCGAGTTCAACCTCAGATATCAAGGCTCAATCGATCTCGAGTCGAGTTTCGATCTAAGTATTTTGAACCAAGTCGAGCTTGAGCCTCTAGCTACTGGACTCGGCTCAGTTTGATTGCAACCCTACATGTCACAAAAATTTCTATCCTATTTGATTGTGCAATAATCCTTGAGTAAGGGCCTAGTTGTCTTGCTAAGCCATCAAAATGTTCTTTTTTGAGGGTTTAAAGTTAGATAATGAAATTAAGTTGAAACCAAAAAAAAGATGGAATAAAGAAGCCACATAGCTCTGTTCTCTTATTTTTCAAACATTTCCTAACTTGTCCCCAATTAATTCCCCTCTCCAATAGCCAATTTATTTTATCCCATCTATAAGATACAAATGTTTCTTGGACCTAGAAACCTAGATCCTAGATGAACTCAATCATGACTAGAGAATTTATGCTTTGGACATAGGTCTAAAGAAAATTCCATAAGATATCTCAAGTCTTGGTCCAGGTTTGCTAATAATATATGTTACCAATAGCCAATCCAACTTAAACTACAAGTTATGATTAGATACACATGTAGGGTTTGCAAACCAAACCCGATCCAAATGCAATACTTTTACCTCATATTATTTATATTATTACATCCTCTTTCGTAATTTGCTAAGTTCTGAAAAGATAATGCTTTTTTTTGCAAATGATGATTAAGAAAATTAAATTAACATGAAAAAATAAAAAGATCATCATTATTTATGCCCCATAACATTTTTCCAAGTTTCTTAACCAAATCTAAATCTTTAAGATGAGAGTTTTCTCGTCTCTTTAACTTCCACACCTTGCATCCACCATTCCTAAAGCTCCGCCAAATCAACTCCCTAATTTCTAAACGAAAAACCTCTTTTATAGCCTCTCCTGCAATTGGGCCCCTGCACGCACGCTACTTCTGAGCTCCAACCACCAATTTCACCCCTATAAGCCACCTTTCAAGCTTCGACTAAAGACTACACAACCGCTTACCTCTAAGCTCCGACGCCTCAAACCCACTAGGACTAAGATTTGTACAAGATCAGCATCAAGACCTCAATCCACAAGCCTTGGCATACCTTAAGCATACACAATCACCTTCTCACTCCTATTTGGTAATTATGATCAGCTTTAAGCTTCCAATTCCAATACATGGCCATCCTAAAGCAAAGTTTCTATTCTTTTATCCTTTTGAAATGCCCCTTGTTCTAACATAGTGACACAAACCTTGGTTTGGACCTAAACCCAATATGTACCTCATCCAAACATGGCTAATTGTTAGGTACATATGAGTCTTAACATGCCCAATCCCGACCCATAGATCCAATGGGTCTTACAAATTTTCACTATTATGGACCCACATCTAACCCTGAATGATAGATGGGTAGTGCACAAATAAAAATAGACGCAATATTCCAAAGGGACTGGGTTCTGCATTGATAGAGATAAGGACTCGACTCGATGACTTGATAATACGCCACATTATAAAATAATACTAGTTAATGTTAAATTTAGCAATTTCGCATGTACATAAATTTCATTTTCCTAGATTTTTGCTGATACTTACTAACAAGGATAGTCCTTTATAGAAAGGATAATATCAACAATCTATGCATCAGAAAAGAAGAAAAGCCAATCTTGTTGCCCAAGAAGCTTGTTGTACATTTTCTTGAGCAAATTTTCAAATATGCCATAATTATGGTCAATACACACCAGATGCAGCAATTTTCAACAAAGAACACAATTCTTTTCTTAATAATGCAACTCCAATTTAGATTTGGTAAAATGTTATCAAATACATAGCATGTGCAATACAATGGTATTTCTCATTAGCATTAGACTTTAGCACGTGCGATGCACTTGAGGTACTGGTCAAATGTTGAAAAAAAAGGGGATCCCAGAACACTATAATGAGTCCCAAAGAAGCTTGAAGACTAGACTCGAGTGGGGGACTCAGATGGGGGAAAAACTAAAAAGAGAAAATACTAAAATAGTGATAGAAAAGCGCTGCGATGGGGTTGAGAATTGAGAAAAAACACATAAGTGGAGACACGTCCTACATCTATTAGTTTTCATTATATACAGTGAAGATAATTAATAACATAGTAATTAGCATACTTTAGTAATTTATAAGTTGAGTGTATTAATTATCTTAGCCTTAAAAATAATCTGCTCCGAACGGGGGGCAGATGAGGTTTTTAGGTAGAACTCTATGTAGAGAGAGGGGAATGTGCATTGAAACAAGGAGGGTCTAGCAAGGGTTGGTGGTGGATACAAGGCAGGGGCTGATGGTGAGTGACCCTACACAGAGGAATAAAGAAAGAGAGGCAGGAAGGATAAGACTAAAAGAAGGGACACAAGGGTGGGTGCTGGAAACAAGAGACCAATAGACGGGTAGTGGAGACAAGAGAGGGGGAGGTGCCTATCCATAGAGAAGAAGATGGAGAAAGAGAATGCAAGTGATGGTGGCCGAGATAAGGGACACCAGCAAAAGATGGCTTTCCATAGAGGAGGGAGGAGAAGATGACAAGACTATAAGAGAGAGGAGCAGGAGAGGGCGAGAAAGAGGGTAAACGAGAGGAAGGAGGGTAGGCAATCAATCGACTTGGCCATCAAGGAGGTGGAAACTGGCCTTAACAAGGAGGAAAATTAAAGATGGTTAGATTCAGTTAAATCTATCAAAATCTAGCAAGATATAGTTATCTCTAAAGACAGGGGATGAGAGAAAAAGGGAGAGGAGAGTGGAGGAAGGGACATCCACTAATAAAAGGTTGAGAGTGAACTTCATAAAGAGTCATTAAACGTGATCAAGCATCAGGAAAGGGCAACCAAGCTCCTCCTACTTAGTTGTGGTGGGACATTCAACGAGGAGAGGAATGGGTGACATAACAATAACTAAGTCCCAAGACGACTTACAGCCATGGTACGCCATACCGTACCGTATCCGTTAGGCACCGATACATAGTAGAGGGGTATACCAACACTCGGTATGCCGAACCAACCCGCCTCGTACTATACTGACACAGTGATAGCGTGGCACCGGTACATGGCCAGTATCAAGATGGCGCACGTTGCTTGCAGCTGATGGAGTGGCTCTCAACCAAAGTTAGCTACAAGTCATTTTTTTGCAGAAGAACCTATAGTTGTAAGTTCGTTGCATATAAATAGTGACCTTTGGATAGCTAAGCACCTGCAACAATGCCCACAAACAACTCAAAACATACTCTTTTACCTACAACCATCAAAAGATTAGAACTTAATTTATAAAGTTCAATTAAAAAAATGAGAATAATCAAAACCACCATTAAAACATAACATGGCACCATAACCATTGAGTCAACTATAAATGCTGGACATAGAATGAAAAGTACTAAATATGTCTAACCATTCCAATAATATAATGTATGTGCAAGACTCTATTCTATCACTCACGTTGTTAAAGCAATGCAAGTATTATAGGAGATTAAAAAATCAAAAGAGAAACATTCATACAGTTTTGAAGGCATCCAAAGCAGCCCCTGCATCAGATGATATTTGTAGTTCCCCAAGCTCCACAAATGCCTACATCAAGTTTTAACTAACAAAATGACTCTCAAAGGTTTAGAAAAAAAATAAAGCAACTATTATTAACACAATGAATGATATAGGTGTTGAAAAGAGGCAAGAACAAATAAACAGCTTAAGGAAATGGTAGACCTCATCTTTCACATTAAAGGAAAGCTCCCAGCGCATACAGACACAAAATAAATATATATAAAATTATAAGTTATAAATAAATAAATAATTTAACAATATGCACCTAATATGTATGTAGCCTAATCAAGGTACGCGGTATCGACTGAACCGACGAACCGGTGGAGACTGGTACCATACCGTTTCAGAAAAAAAGAAAACGCGCGGACGCGCGCACATCCACATTAAATACCACTCTGTGGCATTAAAAGCCCACGAGGGCTGGCCCGCGCGAGGAACCGCGTGGAACATGCGTGGGTGCAAGTCGGGGACGCGTTTTTCCACTCGCGCTCGCACCCCCGTGCACTGCCTCGGCCTCTCTTTTTTTTCCTTTCTTTTTTTCTTCCTGAGCCGCTCTTTTCTTCCCCTCTCCTCTCTTCTCTCTTTCCCCCCTTCTCCCGCAAGCAAGGGAGGTCTTCTTCCCCGCGAGGTGCTCGGGAGGAAGAAAGACGCCCGATAGACAAAAATCCCCGCAAGAGAGGTCTTCTTCCCCCTTCGACAGGTAGTCTTCTCCTCTTTCTCTTCTTCCTCTTCTTCTTCCTCTTCTTTCTTCCTCTTTCTTCCTTTTCTTTCCTCTTCTTCTTCCTCGCGAGTACCGGTGCGAACCGCACCAGTTCGCACCGGCATGGGCAAGTAACCATTCGGTTCCGACCCTCTTGAGATCGAAACCAAATTCTATAGCTGTACCGTACCAAGGCCGGCTGGTACCGGTACGATACAGGCTAAACCGGTCGGTTCCGACCTATTCAGCAAACCTTGATCCTAATATTCAAAGCTTAAGCAAATATGTCATAAGGAATTAAAAGAAACAGACTAATAGACTAACTCCTAATTTCAAAAATTACTTAGTTCATATACTAAATAATTCAATTATACTTACCAGTTAATATGTGAAGCAGCATCCACTGCAATACCTATTTTCAAAATTTAATGTTAAGCCTATAGCATGATATTTAACAATGAAGAACAGTTTATATGAGCAAGAAAATCCAGTTCAGGGCATACCGAACTATACTGGGGTGGTTCCGCCACTCTATTCGAGATACCGATGAGGGCGGGGGAGAGGGAGAACGAGAGAGAAGAAAAGAGAGAGAGGGGGAAGGGGGGAGAGAGAGGGAGAAGACCAGCAAAGGGGCAGAGGAAAGGCTCCATCCTCTAAATCCTCTATTTCATTCGAAACAAGGGTACCAAAGGGAACCCCCTTTTATTTTTAAAAAAAAATAAGTGAACCCTTGCCGATTGCACTTAATTTTCTCAAAATAAAAAAAGGCCCCTTTAGGATCCTTGTTTCGGACCTCTATTTCGTTCGAAACAGAGGAACTGGAGGGTGGAGCCCTTCCTCTGCCCCTTCGCATCCCCTCCCCGGCCATCCGCGGCCTTCTCCCTCCCTCCCTATACCTCCCTCTCCCCCCCCCCCCACACTCTCTCTCTTTCTCACTTTTCTTCTCTCCCATTCTTCCTCTCCCTTACCCTCCTCGAACTCTACTGTGTCAATACAAGCCTAGCACATAATGTTACCATACGAAGTTACGAACTGTGCCGCTGGGCAACCAGTACGGACCCAGTACCAGTATAGTGATCCTTGATATATAGTTTGAAGATTGCAGTGCCAAACATGTTCAAGAGGCAATGCTTTTCCACAAGCATTCTAAAATTGAAATGAGTTTTCGCAAAGATATTCCTCCATCATTCCATATCTCTCCAATCCAGCTGAAAAGAGTTTCTTTTAAAATAAAATTAATTGCATGACAGACTTTGAAGCCAACTTAATTGGTGATGGAAAACTTTCTTAGTCAGAAGTCACAACAAATGTTGATGTAAACTACAAATGGTCATTAATGTGAAAGGAATCCAAGCAAAACCAGAAATAAAACAAGCTAGATTTGGCAGATTAAAAGAAACTTAGAATTTTTCTCATAAATACCAACTGGCACAGTGCATCTAAAAGAGTTGGTGCCCTCAAAACTTGATGGAGAAGAAATCTATCACTTCATAACAGAAAGGATAAAAAAAGGCCCTAAGAATAAAAAGCACTCTAAGGGTCTGAAATATGTCACAGATTCTGACAGATTTAAAACCATGCCTTAAATTCTGAACTAATCATAAGGGGGAAAATGAGTATATGGCCTGATAAACTACGAGTTGGGATCCTCTCCAGTGCAGGACTGAACTGGAGAGGTCCAGTTACCAATCACCAGCACTTCATGTATTGCAAAGCTGCTGTGATTGAGCAGGGCCTATGCATTCATGTCCCATGTTGTCCCAATTCTGCTAAATAGCAGCCACTCCAAAATACACTAGAGGATTGGTGATTGGGAACTGGACCATGCCACATCCATCCTGAACTGGAGAGGATCCAAACTCAAACCTACACTCCCACACAAAAACTCTCAAATCCAAATGCTATGCATCAAAGAATTGATGTTTCCACACAACTTATTTGGTATTTGGTTAGTATAACCTTCATCATTCCTTCTCCTTTTAGCCCACCAACACCCCATAATAAATAAAGAATAAAACAAGAAAAATATTAAGCATAGACGT
This sequence comes from Phoenix dactylifera, assembly GCF_051530095.1. Lineage (NCBI taxonomy): Eukaryota > Viridiplantae > Streptophyta > Magnoliopsida > Arecales > Arecaceae > Phoenix > Phoenix dactylifera. Next base: position 10,074,096 of record NC_143195.1, read on the forward strand.
GATTAAATCACCAACCCTAAGATAACCACTAATTAATAAACAGAAGTTTTGAATATAAAGAAAGACTAAATAATGGCTTGCTGACATACTATAGAAAGCACAAAATAGATGCATTGTGTGTGCATACATGGCAATCAAAGAACTGGGAAAGGTCAACTATTTCTTGTAGGCATTGAGCCTCATTGACACTGTCAGCACAACCTCCCTTCCATCATACCTTATGTAATTGATGTAACATTTTTATTTTGTTCTTAATTTACTTTTTACAAGTAGGCTTCTAAAGTTTGCAAGAAACATCTCGATCATTTTTAGATAGTTGTAAACAAGTGCTGTAAGAGTCCACGTTAAAATATATGAACTTTGGTAATCCAAGTCAATCTGATCTTTAAGCAGAATTTACTAATAATATTCCTCAACATTTTTATTCCCAAAGCTCAATCCGGAAACCTACTCTAAAGTTGAGGTCTTCAGCAAGCATATAAATTTGACACATCAAATTGCACCATCATCTATTCCGCTGGACTGCTCAGTATACTGTTTTCACTTTAGCGACAAAGAACTGACTCCTATTCAAATAGCTAAAAGTGGTCTACCAAGCAGTGGTGATTATAAAATTGGCATAAAACACGATAAGGCCCCTTAAGATAAAAATTGCAATGAACCAAAACAGAACACACAAAAGAGAGCATGGATTACCTGAGCATCTTTTGGGTCGATTCGTGTAGCTTTTCGAAAGGTTTCTATGGCCTTATCATTCTGACCAAGCTGAGCATAAATATGTCCAACAGCCTTTAAGGAATAAATAATAAATCAATCATATAAGTGGTCAAAATGTCAATTTGAACAAAGATCATAAAAATAAGAAGCTATGTATAGTTTGTCTGTAACTTCACCCACCTTTAGACTTTCACAATTTTCAGGCTGAACCTCCAAGACCTTTTCAAAGGTTGAAAGAGAACTTCTGAAATCCCCTAACTTCAGTTGCACTTGTCCGAGTCCTACTCCACAGTATAGCAGCAGCAGCAGCAAACATCATGATCCATTGATAAGATAACATAGATATCAAGGTGAAGATGCAAGATGAACAGATGCTGTGAAAGGTGTGCACATGACACCGACAGAAAACATAACTGCACTTAACGTGCTTAAGGATAAAATTTTGTGCCCATAATGCAGAAGTATTTTGAGGCATTAATCATGAAAGTAAGGTCCTCAAAGAGTACTCAACATATAACTTTGATGTAGAAATATTGTATTCTTAAGCTGCTCCTGATGATCTCCATATTTATGAAATATGGAAGCAACCAACAGTATCAAGCCCACTTCTATATCCCCAAACTTTTGCAACATATACAAAGAAAAGCATGACTTGATGCATTTTCCACCTACGAAGATGCATTAAATATTTCTAGCTCCCAAAAAGGTGAGAGAAGGGAGAATCAAAACATATGATAATATAAGAATTACAGAGAATGATTAAATTAGATCCAAATACAATAAAAACTTCCCTAAGAAACTATTAAAATAGAGCAAAACCCTTTGAAATCAACAAACTAAGAGAAATTTGAACCTAACCAGTAAGTAGAGACTTCAAAACAGTTTACAACAATGGTATGGTAGGGAATAATCCAATGTAAGGGGATCAAAATAGAAGTGACTTGCTAATAAGGCAAAAGTTATAAGATGATCATACTGAAATGAGGAACAAGCACCATATGCTTGAGGATAAATGTAATTCTATAAGGAAGTATCCATTGTCTCAAGTATGAAAGGTTCAGCTTTGTTCGTTTAGTATAGCATACTAATATATCTATAAAACTTTATTGCAGAGCTAGTTTAACTATACGATACCCATTACACAGATGGCCAAGCAATATATGATCAAGCAGTTTATGGATATAATAGCACCGTTAAGACATAGCAAGGATCAAACGTGCTCATTCTAAAAATCATTCCAAGTAACATGGTCAAAGCATAATGCTTGCAACCCAGTTGAATCATATCCTCAACTGTGCATAATTAGCCCCCTTGACATTGATCATATACTTTCAATTACTCATTGTTAGCTAGGAACAACAAAACTATCTGGAAGAATATAAGTCCCAACTTCAATATCTACAGCATGATGTTGTTTTACATATTGTGTGGCAAAAGGCTTGAAGGACGCAATTTAAAAAAATTGTCAAGGTATGCATTCTCGCTACCTTTGACCGATGGCGTGCAACTTAATTAACAAAATCATAAGAGATAGAAAAGAACAGAACAATCATGATAAACTCCCCCATGTAGCCTTTGACCCTTCTGTTAGCAAGTATCTCCACCAACGGTTAGTTTGATAGATGAACAAAATAAGTTGTCAAAAGTGCCTGAATGAAGTATGAAATTAATGGCTAAAATTATAAATACTATCACCAAGAATAAACAAAGTGATTTCTGAAGGTGAAAAGAAAGTTATGGTAATGCCTAGTAAAACATGGCAATTAACATTACAAATATGGCAGCCAACAGGCAGCATAACAAGCTATTTATTTCACAAAAAATCATTGCCACAGAGAAAGGGCCAAAACACACACCATAGTAGGGCAAAATGAAGTCTTGTGGCTTCTTGATTTCTTTGACAGATGCCATATAGTACCGTGCAGCCTTCTCAAAATCTCCCTACAGTTGTGCATTTTAAAATTGTAATAACATTGTGTAGCAAAAAAAAAATTGTAATTACCTTAGACAAACCAAAATATAAAATTACAATTGAAGGCTTAAAAGCATGACAAAGGTACAAAAGTCAACATCTAAATTAAAATATTGTCTCATAATGATATTCACCTTGCTATGGTATGATCTTGCCAGGTTATAGTAAGAATGGCATTTCATCAACCCGTGATTGGTCGCAGCGAGAGCAGCCTCGGTTAATTGCTCAACCAAAAAATGCTGACCAGTGAAGAAGTAGTGATTTGCTAAATGATTCAATGCCATTGAACAATAAGGGTGTACTTCAAAAGCTCTTCGCATGTCCTCCATTCCACCTTGAACTCCATGATCTGTAGACATTAAAGAAATAATGGTAATAAGATGATTCAGATGCCAGAGTTTTCAAAAGAATACATTTAGTTCTCATGGAGAATATATTGAAATATTGATTTACACTACAGAATGGGTGCTTCTACCTTCATTTGTTTGCAAATCCATGATTCCAAGAGCCACTAGAGCCTCGACATTTTCTGGATCTAACTGCATAATTTAATTAAAAAAAGAAGGAATTAGGGCAAAAGAGGAGGTATAATCACATAGTTAAATGTACATGACTGGTGAACAATAGACTTGCCTGTAAAACTCGCTCAAAGGCCTGTCGAGCTTTTTCAAACTGACCAAGTCTGTAGCGGCAGAGGCCTATACCAAGCCTCACAGAAGCAGGGCAGTTCGGGTTTGCCAGCAATGCTCGCTGAACAATATCAAAGCAAGTTGATTGCAAAGCCAAGAGAGGAAATACATATGGAAATTGTTTCCTTGAAAACAATAGGAAGACAATCAAACCTTATATAACTCTAAAGAGCTCTTATATAAGTCCATAGCTTTTTTATATTGTTCTTCATTCTCTGCCGTGTTAAAATCAACACAAGCCTGCACCATAAATATTACTAATTTAAGCCAACTTCCCAAAACTGCAGTGATATAATATGTTTGATGTAAGATACAAGTATCTCTATAACTTTATTTGCATCATTCTACTAATGTTAACATAAGAATCAAACTTGACACATCATTTTTTTTCCTAGAGTCCATTTTCTTCACCATTCATATCCTTTTATTTCAGCCTTCTTCGATAATCACTAACTACAATCCTAACTGAATTTATTGAAACAAGTTAATGATTCACAAGTACTAATATACCAGAATGAATTACGAATAATGATAACAATTTGCATTTTTTCATGTGACTATAGAATAAAAGTTACTAACCACCATGACTAGGGTCGCTGAGAATCTGAGCTGCTCGTGAGCAGCTCGAGATCGGCTCAACTATGGCTCAGTTCAAGCTCAGCTCATTCACAAAATGAGCAGAGCTCAAACAGGTTTTGGAGCTCAGCTTATAAACATGCCGAGCCTAAACAAGAAGTGTCAAGCTCGGCTCAAGCTCGAGCAGCTACCTTATAGACCGAACCAACCTCGGCCAGACTCGCTTGCACACCTAACCATGACCCATGGCTCTTACTGTGATAGACAGTGTACGACTTACATACCCTGAGCAATCGGTTTCTTATATTGGCCATAACTGAGAAATTGCATTGATCAAACAAGATAACCTTCTTTGAAGCTTTTTGGACAGTTTTTATTAGCATGCCCAGAAGTTAGGCACTAATCAAAGCTAAGATAGTTATCTAACATTCGGAATTTAACTTGAAAAAATGACAAAAAAATGGAAACAAAAAAAGAAAGCAACGACAATATTTGAAATTAAGGGATTTATGACATGCTAAACTGAAGTTACTGCCATTTCATGCCTCTTATCTTAGATTTTCCTGGGTCAAAGATAGAAGTCACAAAATCACTCAAGCCTAGCATTTGGTGGTGTTACTGGAAAAAAAGTATCCTAATAGAAAACTAATCTAATTGTTAACATTTTAATCAAGGTTCACCGAACCGGTACTGAGATCCGTACCGGTCGCCAAGTCGAACCGGACGGAATTGTCTGATTCCAGTCGATTCCGGCCAGATCAAATCAGGTTTCGGCCCCTAGTGACTAGAATTGTTTTCTAATGGCGAACCAAACCGGTCGTTCGGTTCAAACTGACCGGTTCGGCTCGGTTCAGCAGTCCCTGATTTCAGTCCTCTAATATCCCGCGCATCAATGTAGGATTGAGGACATGCATATCTAGGTATGCTTTCCTGATGCTATTTACAAGTGAAAATGAATATACAAGTTATATCGTAGAACCAAGACCATGTAATAAACATTGAAAAGAATGACATGTAGACTATTGCTTGGATTAGAAAACACTGAGCTCTTAAAGAATGCCTTTGAACAGTCAATGATGTGAGATAACATCGTCTGTAATGTGATTGCAAAAGATTCACTAAGCATTGTGAAAGGAGTCACATCCTCAGAACCCTGGTGTAAGAACATTATGAAATAGAAATATTTTTCTTCATGTAATATCAGTTACTTTATTTGACTGAAATACTATAAAATGATTCAGACAGGATATGCCTCTGCCTTTAAAAGTCATAACCTAAAATAGATTAAATAAAAATCTTATTCTTGTTTATGTACAAACTAATGAGCAGAATCTTCTAACATTCACCAACCTAGAAACTGCCATTAGAACAAGTTATGACAAATGTAACAGAAAAAATTGTGGTGCAGAGCAAAGATTCTGTAGGAGCAATCAAAATAAAGCAGGATTACTCAGTCATAGCTATGGTCATGCTACAAAAAAGAAAAAGAAAAGAAAAGGAAAAATCAATTAGTTAGTTATGGGAAAGAGCACAAGCTTGAATGTTCATAAAAGGACCAATACAACTATGTGCCTTGAAACATTGAAACTCAAAAGATTACAGCAGTCCTTACAGAAACATATAACAATATTGCAAAAACAAAAGGTCATTATTATCAGGAAGGATGTGGCATAAGAGCATTCCAGAAACATATTTATCTGTATACAGTTAATTCTTTCCAAGTATGGACTTCATCCATAAGACTGCATCTTTACCTGCCCAAGAAGAGCAGCAACATTATTAGGATCATCACCCAAAACAATTTGAAATGCACTAGCTGCATTCGGTAGTTCACCTTTTGCCACACAAAGTTGACCTGTATGAGAAAAGTAAGATTGGTAAATCCAAAAAGAGCAAATCATGGATACTTTGACTTTTGTCCACTAATATCTGCATACGAATTAGCAAAGGCTTAACAAATGATATTAATGACATGATGCACAACAAGAAAACCAAAAATTAGACATAAAAATGGAAATCTTGATTTGACAAAATAAGCTTGTGCACAGACCACGCACGACAAATCAAAATAATGAGCACTAGGACTTGGAAGCTGGAAAGCAGGAATTAAACAAATAAACAGAAACTAGCCTTACGCATGGACCTAGGGTGTGATAATATTACAATACATACCCTTAGGCAAAAGAAATTGTCTGGATAACAATATGAAAAACCAACCATAATGAATTCTGCACCAAAAAGATGCTGATATTGATATAGAATTCAATTTCATAATCCCCAGAATAGATGTGCTGTAAGCAGTACTGCATGCTGGTTGTTCATTGTTATGAGTAAACACATTCCGGGTGGAACAAAAACAACCCAAATGGTTCCTTTTTTTGCAAAAGCTGGCTACCAATAGATGGTACTAAACTGATGGTGGCCTAGCGTAAGAAGTTGCTCATACTTTGAATAAGAAAATTTTGCTGAATATACCAAATGCCTACTTGTTGGGCATATATATTGGCCAGGAAGATATTGATAGCATTAAATTCCTCCTAGCCCTCATTAATAAATTTAGGGCTCTCCTTGAGAGGCAAGATATGAATCATAATAGGTTTAGAGAGGCTTTGAACAAGTTGATGAACAGGAGACTGTTCACATAGGGACCATGGCACCTTTTGGATAAAACATGAGCACTCAGTTTGACCGTCTCTTGGTTGCTAGCATGACAATCAGGGCAAGACAAATCATGGCACCAGAGCCTGATATGGCAGTGAGGCTGTGCAGATCAACAGGGCTAGAGGTAACAAAGGTAGCACGGAAGGTAAGGCAAAGTTTGACGCACCTATCAATCCTCTAGAGGCATCAAAAAATGTCAGTGTGAGATGAAAATAGCACCAACCCAATCCCCTTAGACTGTATCTTGCAGAAATCCACCTGAGATAGCAGCACCACGATGATAACAGTGACATTATCGACAGGGTTACTAGCAATGCTTGTATAGGAAGTAGGAACTACTGGAAATGGTAGTGACGTAGGCACAGGGCCAATGCAAATAAAGTCAAAGTGACTATTGTGTCCATTCACTTGCAAGACTGACTCCAATTATTACAAATGTATGCGATCATGGTGCCTAAAGTCGTTGCCTAACTCCCATTCAGGGATACAAGAAAAGGACAAAAGGAAAAGGAAGGCTGCTAATGACCATAAGGGGCATTGCATATCTCTAGATCTTCTATGAGACATCCTTAAGCTCCTAATGGATGTAACAGAGTTGAGCTGATTTAGATTAGGATGAGAGAAAATAATGATCAGCCTTCATACTTCAATCATGGTTCATCGATTCTGCCTCGAAAGCGACATAACGGTTTATGATAGCATCAGCATATTGACTCACGGTCCGCCTATGGATCAAAGTTCCCCATCTCGATATCGGACCCTATACCGGTGCCACATTAGCACAGTATCGGTACGATACAGTACGAGATTTTTTTGACGTACCGAGTATCGGTACGCCACCCATATCAGATACTGGTACCGAACTAGTACGGTACGCCTTGTACCGCTCGGTACGGCGTACCATGCTATAAATGATACTCTACTGTCTTTAACAACATGTAAAGGGCCCCACATATACATACAATTCATATGGTTATGGGACAATCAACTCAGAGAACATTCGAATCAAGCCATCATGGTTATAGATAGCATTTTATGGTAGGCGAATGAGCAAAGGCCACACCCCTAAACACGACAACATTGCAACTAGTGTTCCAACAATGCCTTCTCTAGACACTGTTGAGGTTCATGTAATTTGTGGTACTGCATGGATTACATGAGACGATAAGATTAGTGGTATTGTCAGTAAATTAGCTTCCTAAGATAATTAAAGTACCCTACAAAACCCACAAAATGAACTTAATATCTGTCTTTACAAGCTCACTGGGCATTTTATGTTTGATGAGGTGAGGAGTACAGCACGTGCATTTCTGGAATTAGCATTGACACCATAAACATCTAATACATCATTAGCATCGTAAAATAGAAGCAAATCTTAGTATTTCAAGAGACAAAAGCATTGATACTCTAGAATGAATTATCTACTTTTCACAATACCATGTGTTTAAGTTTTAACAAAAACTACAATGTATTTTTATCAAAGATTTTAATTTGGTGGTGATAGTGCATTGCTAGGGTGTCATATTAGCTTAAATCACACATAACACAGCATCCATTGAACTGCATATTTTCCTATTGATTATATAACATCATAAATATCTTTACATTTTCTAAATAAAACCTCTAATGCATGAAAAAATTCAAAACATTGTTAGAGAGAAGTTTAAAGTACCCTTAGTTTAAAAATAATAAAATAAAATAAAGCATTAAGTTGCATGCCAAAAGTGGGTGCAAATGGATTGTGGCTACTATGTGCTGGTGCATGTTGTGAACCGGCAAGACTCCAATATGCGATGCTACAACCGTAATTTCTAAGTCCATAAGGAGTTCATTTGCCATCTATTTCCATATAATACAACAACATCAGCTACAAATAGATAAGCACAATAGCATATTCAGATCCTTCTTTGTATCTTCCTTCGTAAGCCTTGTCTCCACCATTCTAACTTAATGACCCAATAATAAAGCCCTCAACTTAATTAGGCCTCCTTAGATTTGGTGCACATGTCCATAACCATAATACTTTATTAAGCATTCCACTTAATTGTTCTATGACCCATACTGCCCAAACTGCATAGTAAAGAACAATAGATCCTGGGTAACTCTATAGACATGTATTTAGTAACTCTATAGGAATTGACATTGTGACTTTGAATACATATTAGACCATCTAACTACTGATTCAGCCAATGACTTGGACCAGAATTAAAATTACCGTTCGTAGTAATACAAATTCAGTAAAACAGAATATCAGGTGGACATCACTAGCTTATGACTTAAAAACTTAAGAGATGACTTCAACATGTTTATTTTTTTCGATCTAATTAATTGTTTAATTTTAAAAAAAAACAGAAAATTCAGATTATTTTCAAAGTCTTAACTTGTTTCTACACACCTGCTTTTTGTGGTGACGTCGTTCCTAAGCAGAAAATAGCTAATTGATATAAATACTGACCAGGGGCAAAGTGCTTGCCTAGGGATTTGAAACTTTTTGAGTTTTCTCTCTAGTTATCAATCCATATCTGACTATACACACACAAAAAAAGAAGAAGAAAATCTGGTGTTTTTCCTTTAGTCTAGACATCTATTCTTACATAAGTAACTAAAATTTGTTTTGGTCAATCAAAAAAGCTGCTACTGCTATGTTGATTTATATCACTCTGGTTTTAAATTGCAATCTGCATTATATCCCCCAAAAGGTTGCTTAACGAATGGTAAGAAATATCTAGTGTCCCAAATGAACGATTTAGTCAATGCTTGGGTTTTAAGAGTTAAGACTCAGATTAGTATTTCCGAGTGCTTAAATATGTCATTCAATGAGAATTTGGGGTTTTGATGCTTTGTAATGAAAGAAGAAAAATTTTAAATATCATACAAATTTTAGTTATCCTTTTTTATCTAATTGCAAGATTTCTCTCATCTATATTTTCTGTATGTTAGGTAGCCACCTAGTTTGTTTCTACACTTCAGATGAAGTTTGCGTGCAAACACCCAAATGACTAGTCAGGACTTTCTGCTAGCTGAGAAATACCTCAGAAGACAGTTTTTCTCAAGTGCAAGAAGTACTCACTAAAACATATTAACTAAAGTTTGCATCCCGTATATCTGCTTTCAACGCAAAATGTATGCTAACAACTAGAGTTATTGCATATTTCCTATATGACGACTTCAAGTGATACCTAACAGAGCATCTGGAAAAGGGAAAAAGATCTAAACTCAAGTTCTTCACAATATAGTGTAAGAAAATCTAGGTAAAAATGAATAGAAAAGATTTAAGCAAATTATCTTCACCTTTCCCAATCCATGTAGATGGTTCATGGACATCTATCCTTGATGCTCTATTGTAGCATTGAGTTGCTAAAATAAAATGCTCATCCTTTTTACTTTTATTCGTCTCCATCTTCCCCAAATAAGTATAATAGGCTCCCAATGCATTTAGAATAGCAATTCGTTCATACTTGACATCAGCATAGTACTCATCAATTTCTGCAACATAAACAAGAAATCTAATTACTCTACAAGAATGCAAAAAAAAGAAAAAGAAAAAGCTTGAACCAAGGGTTTAAATCTCTACACCAGGCCCCACCTCAGTTTGTTTCTAGGATGGTAGAGTATTGGTAACAACAAGAACAAAAAGGATAGATTTAAAAAAAAAAAAAAAAAATCCCAAACCATCCAGGTGCATCCCAAGTATCGAGATGCAACTGGGACATTCGGGATGGATTAGGACAATTAGGACATCCCAGCTCAAGAGAAAGCTAGTGTCTTGCACTCGTTCCGTTTTCCTATCAAAACAGTAGGATACCAAACATACCATCCCATTACGATGGGATCTAAACCCTTGGCTTAAACTATCACAATGTTGAATGAAGGAAAACATGCTGGATGTTTCGAGATAGTTTTGTGTTCTTCTTAGTGCAATTAAAAACAAAAAGCCTCCTCCAGTTGAGATAAAGAAAAACATTAGCAAAACAAAAATACCTGGACTTGACCCTTCCTCCAAAACCAGCCGAAATTGTTCAACCTTATTTTGCTTAAAGTATTCTCTCTGCTTACATAACAATACAGAATTAGTAGAAGTTCTTAGTCCACAGGGTTTTACAAATTAATTCAAACCAAGAAGTAACTTCATTCCAACATGCATGGTAAATGGAAGGTTAGAAAAGATGGGGAATATGACAACATTCATTTGATCATTTTCAGAGCATGACTGCATACAACATATAGCTTCAGCAAGATATTACATGGTCACTATACCAGAGAACAGAAAATGAGAACAGAATTCAAATTCTGTGCTTTTTGAATGAATAATATTATGCTCAGGAAGCACAAGAAAGGCTAAAAAGCAAGCAAGCTTCAAAGTCTAATTCTGCAAAGTAGAATAGAAGAACCAAGTTGATTACATCTACTGTGCAAAGACATCATATGAGACAGAAAACTTGAATGAAAGCAACAAACTCAAGATCTAATGGCATATAACTGTTAATCTCCAGCCTCAAACTCAAGATGAAGTACTTGACATAACGATGGGCACAAATTCAGTTAATGCTGATAATGTGTTATCTAGCACACGAATTTCTGTCATGAATCTTCTAGTATTATGCATTGCAGGTTGATGAAAGTATGTTGACAAAATTAGGTTGACAATGCGACCTTATGTGTTACCAAACAGATACAAAAAAAGAGATTCGTCTCACACTTCACCAACAGTGGCATTCAAATTGGGAATGGCATAAAGGCTCAGCAAAGAGAAATTGCTATAAGCAACTACAGGATGATGTAGGGAATGGATTCTGTCACATCTAGTATGAAACAAATAGTGATTCAATATATGTACAAGTCACACATGCAGAAACACCCTATGTGAATAATAATTAACACTGACAAGTGACAGTATAACTGACATATCAATAGTCAACTAACTCAATCCATGGATTTAAACAGATCATAATCTTATCTCAACCTCACATTACCTGGTCACCATTCTTGTTCGATAGTCTAGTCACTTACTCAGCTATTAAATAGAACATGAATACCCCATGATTCAACATATCGTGGATTATGTTTTGCAATAAACCTTCCAATGACATTTTCCAACAAGGTAAGTACCTCCACATGAAAAATTCTCACCAATGAACATGAAAACTCTTTGCATTTTCAAATTCTCATTTCCTAGCAAGTGGAGATATACTGGAAAAATGTCCATGACTATTGCACTGCCAGTGGCTAAGAAGATTAAGTGTTAACAAAGACATCTGCTCACTTCCCAGTTCTAGCTTCTAGGACACAAGCTTAAAACACTTGAACACAGATACCTTCAGGTTAAAGTTTTTGTTCTCTTGATTAAAGTCTGCGAATGCTCTCTATCCATGCATGAAACCAAAGATACATATAAAGATAATAATTGCATCCCGGACATGAACAATAGTAATATTTCATAATGCAGACATGAAAGCACATGAATACTGATACTTACAGAATCATTAGCACATGTACAAAAGAAAGTGTAATCCAAAAAACTAAGATAAATCAACTGAAAGTCAAGAACAATGTACTGGATAATGTTTTAAGACAACCATCTTAACCACATAGACAGTCTGCACAGGCAGGGTTGCAGGCACCCGCTTAAGTGCCTTGCAAGATGCTTGAGTATAGAGGAAGAGATCAATTTATAAATTAGTAACAGACGTTGCCAAGTTGATAGTTCTCATTGACTTCTTATATCTTATTTGATTAGCTCATGTTTCATTTCTTGGAATATAATATCCCTTTTTACGTTTTTCCTTTATTTATTATTTATATTTTATTTTTTATTTATGGACCGCTTTGACCTCTAGATGTGCCTTGCACCTAGGTGCTCCGGCATCCCTTGGTCGCCCATCCACTGCCTACAGTCTTTTAATGCATTTGTTTTGGAACTACTAAACTGAAATTAATTGTTTCAAGTTTCATGTCTTTAACTATGAATCGTCAATTATAAAGTATATGAGAAGTAAAACTATGTAGACAAGAGACCGATCAAAGAAAAGAAGCATGAAGAGAAATGAAGATCGAAATTGACCCCTATGCCGTTTTGATGTACTCCTTTTCATTCTCTTAATATATTGGACAATGAACTTGTCATCTTTATATCAAAAAACAAAGAAGAAGAAGAGTAAAGGAAGTCAGTCAATGGCACAGGAATAGGTGGATATCAAAAGGATTGACTAAGATGCAGACAGATACGAAAAAGCAACATACAAAGAGAAACAAGTTCAAGAGGACTTTTTTGGGGGGCTATAACAGGAAGTTATTGCCTTACCCACAAGCATCTCATGATGGTATTACTGTCAGTCCAAGCAACAATGTACCAAATCAGAATAATGGCAAGAAAATATTTTAATTGTTTATGAGTTTCATGCAGTGTTTGTCTGCAAACTTGAAAACGGAAAATTTAATCAAGCATTCAAATAATTATTTTTGCATTCCAAGAGTCATTACATGTCTTGCCGTGAACAATCGCTTGGGAATTTCTAATCATTCTAAACTTAGATGGATACTGTGAAAGCATACTAGAAGTTTGTAATAAGTGAGTGATCTTCCAATAAGAGGAGAGAATTTTTACCAAAGAACAATCAAGACGAGAACAATCTCTGTCTATATTATGCCCCTAAAAATAAAACGTCTACCGCCTTTGCACTTAAACCCTTGTTCGATAATCGCAATATAGGTTTGACCATCGAATTCGACTGCTTCAATCAACAAACGTTACGGCAAAGGGGTAATCAACTTGGAACCCTATTTCAAAAGACTGAATTCTAATGCAAGAAAGACGAGCGAAACTGCTCTAATCCGACCAAGAAATGAAGTCTACAAAAATCATCAGATGGAGTTATTTAGAGATGGAGAGAAAGGAAGGGAGAAAGGGGGCTGACCGCGATGATTAGCCAGAGATCGAGGGGGGCCTGCTCGGCCTTAAGGATGTCGAGGATGTCGTTGGCGTCCTGCGGGAGCGAATCCAGAGGCACTTTCACCTCCTCCTCCGAGTTCTGCACCGGAATATAGATGCAACCCGCCATGGATCGCCGCACCACACCCTAGGGTTTCCGGCCCGTCGAGATCGATCGATGACTCTGGCCCCACCGGAGCCGAGTACTGCAAAGGAGGAGAGAGGAGCAAGAAAAGGGAGCGTTTCACCAGAGCGGGGCAAATTCTGAACCGGGCAGCGGCTGCGTTGCACCGGAGCTACGCTTTGCCGGCGGCTCCACCCGAGATGCAGATATTATAATTTAAAAATATATTTTAAATTTAGTTTTTTAAGAAAAACCATATCTTCCGTGTCTATATAGGAATCCCTTCCGAGAGAGAGTAGAATAAGGTTACAAATAAATAAGTAAATACACATTTTTGGGAATGATACTGATCGTTCAATTAAAAAAATATCAAAAACTTTCTCCATAAGATATTAGAATATTAGATATCTCAACCTAATATTATAAATAAGCGGTAAAATAAATTAAAATACATAGTATTTGAATTTTAATTTAAATAACTAAATTAAAATTAAATATCTCATAAAATTAATAATATTTTAAAATTTTATAGTAATTTTAATAAAGATTTAATCTAAATAAAAATGTTAAAATTCTGTCACTAATCGGTTTCTCGTAACGAATTCTCGGATCAAGCTAGTTCTCGAAATCTGTAAAAATAAGAAAACTAATTAGTTTCATTCTACTCACCATATAAGCACAATATCTCCATGTTGGCTGAACCACATTGCTTATGTATGACTAAAATAGATATAAAGGGCTAAGACATTGGTTTAGCGAGAATATGAGTTGACTTGTTCTAGTAATGTATCTAGCATATGTCATTTATTTTCAGATCAATTGGAGATTCATATTGATTATTCTCTCAAACATTGGATTAAAAAAGATCTAGATTTAATTGAAGAATTATTTGGTCTAAACAGATAATCTAAAGATGGGTCAAACCTAGGTCGGTTCAAGCAAGAGCAAACTGGAGTCAAGCTTAGGCTTAGGACTACTTATTTAGCAAGAATGGGACCACCACCTAACTTCCATATTTAGCACCATCAAATAGTGCACTCCACATAAGAGTATGGCATCTAAAAGAGGCCGGCACCCATGTAAGAGTCATCCCCCCCTCCTCTTTAGATGAATGCAACTACAACTTTGAGAGCCCTAGTGGAGGCGCCCAAGGAGGAAACTTAGCACCTCCCATCTCAAAAAATACATGACAAGGCACCCTAAGCAAGAAAGAGAGAGAGTGTGGTCTAGTGAGGCTTTCAGGATTTCTTCTCCAATGAAAGATTAAGAAAGAGATAAGAACGCTTGTTCTGCATTAATACAACAAGATTTTCTAGTAGTGTGTCCTCCTGGCCTGTGATTAGTGGAAATTTAGGGCTAAACAAAGCATTGGAAGATGGAGCACATAGACTGAAGTAGATAAGAATAGTAATTCTTTAATCGTATAAGTCTGCGTTCTCATTCTCTTCCAAGAAGACAAAAATAATTCCAAAATCACCAATATGGAAAGGTATAATTATCTTAAACTTATATGCATGCTTATTTATGTGAAAATTTTATGAACAAAGATCCTAAAATTTTAAGTAAAGTACTTTGATAATCCTAGGATTCCATTAGCAAGGAGGGTTGGTCAGCTAGGAGAAGATCAATTGAAGTTATGAAGCACTTTTTAAGCATATGATTATTCATTAATTAGATCTAAGGAGCTTGGGAGAGGATGCCTGGAGGTGTTTACAATAACCATTTTCTATATTAGGAGATCGCTTCAATCCTTAAGAAATCATCTCCAAACTCCCAACTGCTTGTAACACTTGGTCCAACAAGAAAAATCAATATCAGTACAAGATAAGAAAGCCTTCCATCGAGTTTGAGGTGCCATTGTACACCGCAAACTGGGGTGTCTTGAATCTTCTCAATAACCATTTTCTCCATAATCAATTTGGAGAATGGTGGGTTGATTGTAATCTCTAGATCTTTTCCTGGTCAACTTGTCTTTCTCTCAGGGCTTCAATTTTGTTATTCATCTTGTCGATCCTTTGATTGAGGTTGGCTTCTCTCTCTTGGAGAGCTTATATGGCTGGAGGGATTCCAAATCTTTTGGGATGGAGCTTGTTTTGGAATGAGCACCAACACAATCGTCTCCTCAGTGTCGGTCATAATTTTGGGGCAATGTCCAGTGTGTTATACTGTGCCATCCTGGCGGTGCAGCGATATTGTTAGTTTCGACAATGCATATCCCATACTACCTCCATCAGAGTCTACACTTGTTGTACGAGCAGATTAAACTACTCAACCGTTACAGCCTCGGGAGCCGATCGTAGAGTCAGAGATTGTTGATGGCTAGGTCGGAAGTCGTTAGACTCCCACCGGAGTTGGTTGGTAGAATTTTGATTGTTTCGTTTGGACTTTATATCTCCTAAATCTCCAAGAAAACCTCAAAAGAAGAGAGGCCTTCCTCTAATGTCAATCTATTATCACTTAAAATTTGACCTAACGAGTGGACCAATTGATGAATGAGGCTATTTGCTCGGTTGGAGCATCATACGATATTGGAGTTTATCTGCAATCAAAGAAAATGATCTGAGGGTCGTCGGAACATGTCCACCTGGGGACCCTCCGATGCTAAAGTGAGGCAAAGTTTTGAGAGAAGATAAGAGAGATTGAAGTATGATAGTATGGCATTTAGATATTCTTATCATACCCGGGGGTCCCTATGCTTGGTAATTATAGAGGAGAGGGTGCAAATTAGCACAGTTAGGATCGTGCAATTCACAAATGAGCAGTTAAGCTTTTTCCTTTTGTAGTGTTTGGGGTGATTATAATATTTCTTTTTAAACGTGCCTAGATCAGGCGCTTTCCTTATGTACTGATCTGATTGGTTATAGTATTTCTTTTCGGACATGCTGAGATAATGTCGAGCTATAACTAATTGTGCTTATTGTTTGAAGATTTGATTGGTGTTGATTTCGCTGGATACATAGCGTTAGCTAGTTGGCAGGTTGAGCTATCGGGCAAGATTTTAGGAATGGCAAATTCAAGACATTGTACTATATATTTGCTAAATAAAATAAATGGAAAATAATGAGGTTTATGAGACATAAAGGTAGTTCCATGTATAGCTAATAATCATTTTTCAGCCTTCTTAATTTATGTGAACAATATAATTGTATGAATATTGGAAACAAAGGATGTTTATGAGACTAAAGGCAGATTTTATAGCTACTAATTCTTACATAAATATTCATTCAAATGCGATATAATTCTACTTAATTGTGGAGGAAGTTAAAAATTTGATTACGGTGGAAGAGATGGCGTAGACAAATGAATAAACAGCTGAATGAATGAATTCACTAATTACCTGTGCAAATTAATAGTATCTATTTTTATCAAGAAGTGGGAATTTTAGAAATTTCAGCATGGATGACTAGAATCTAAATTTATTTGCTTTTAGAAGTAATATTGATGGGAGCCACCACATATATAATTTAAGAGAGAGAAAAAATAATAATTTTGGTACTTTTGCATGTCTCTCTTCTCTCTCCTTTTTTTTGTTTTCCCAAGCATGCTATCTATATTCGAATGGGATGAACGTGGGATCTAGCGGAAGAAACTTGCTTGATTCGCAGGAGGGATATGGCTGTGATGTGGAGCTGGGATGTTGGGATCTCGGCTGAATGCAAAGAAAACTTGGTTCCGGGATGCAGGGGATTCATCCGCAGGGGCGGCCCAATATATTTGGGGGCCTAAGGCGAATCCAATGAATGAGGCCTTTTTTTTAATAATAAATTTTTTTAATAAATATAAAATATTAAAAAAAATGATATGAAAATGGATAGCTATCAAGTACACTATTTCAACAAAGGTACATGAATCTAACAAAGATAGGCAAGAAATCTTTTTAATTTAATATTATTTTTGAATGGAATGCAGAAAAGTAATTATCCTAAAAAAAGGGCCATAAAACTGATTAAATAACTGAGATAATGCTTGGCAATATTGTTTATCATGTCAAGCAAGAGCGGAATAGGAAAAGGTCATCCCATGGCACTTCATGATCAAGGTAAAGAAAAGAATTTGTCCAGGAGCTTCTCTATAAGAGAAAGTAGGGGCATTACGGAAAATTGACTCCATCTAATTAATAAAAGTCCCATCCCTCCATCTCCCCTTCAAGTGAGTACCCAAGCAGCAACCGCAACATCACATCACAGCAGCCATTCAACCCCCTCCCTCCTTCTCTCTCTACCACCCAAGAGGGGAGAAGAAACCGAGAGGAGAAAATTAAAAGAATCTCCACCCTCCAAGAAGTCCATTTCCAATCCCCCTTTCTTCCTGATGGCCCAGCTGGATCAGGAGTAATGTGAGGGAAGGAAAACCAAGACCAAAACCAAACAAGAGAAGGGATGAAAGGTAAGAGTGGCTTCAGGCGTGTATCAAGCCAACCAAATCCCTCCTCTCTTTCTCTCTCTCTCCATCCAAAACAAAACTACCGTCCCCAACTTCCTAAATTTCCCCTCTGCAGGCCAAGAAACTCTCCACCTCCCTTCCATCAAGGGGGAAGACTCATAGCCAGCTCATCCCATTTTATATGGGGCCTTTGCTTCCTTTTGGTCACGGTCCCTCCCTCCCTCCCTCCCTCCCTCTCCCTCTCTCTCTCTCTCTCTCTCTCTCTCTCTCTCTCTTCATCTTTCGGGGGCCTTCCGTTGGCCCGGGGCCTTAGGCGACCGCCTCGGTCGCCTAAGGCTCGGGCCGGCCCTGTTCATCCGAATGCTAGGATTTGATAGATGCTGAACGGAATGAAGGGGAGATGAAGATGAGTTGGTTGTTGAGATACTCCGATGCTGGCGTTTGAGAGGAAGAATGATACGGTTGCTTTGAACCGTGAGCTAGGATCAATCCGAATGCTAGGATCCGGTGATGAGCGTGTGATTTCCTTTGGCTGGGAAGAGGTTCATGTGGCTGGGAAGCTCGGAAAGAATCACGTGAAAGGTGGGATTTTAGGTGTTGATGCTGTTTCGAACGGGATGTGCGAAGAAGAAAATTTGGGCGTATGGGACGTTGAGAAGATAAGAGTGATACGGTTGGGAGATGATGAAGTTTGGGATTCGGGAGGATGAAGTTCGAAGCTAGGATGAGAGCGGGTTGCTTGGTAGAGAAAAGTGGAGGAGTGGATGGAGCTTTGGGATTCGTGCAAATATGATGATATGCTTTGAGATCTGAGAGACAAATAATTGAAGGGATTTTATTGTTTTTGAGATTAAAATAGGAGAATTGGATCATGTGGAAAGAAAATTAGGTGACTGAATCAGAGGGTCTTGATTTGCGGGGTGCATGTGGTTTAGGTCCAAAAATAATCCCTAATGAACTTGACTCAACCTGCATACATTAGACTCAATCAGTAAATAAGTAAAACTTGAATTACCTTTAATAATTTATTAAAATGCAATGGTGAAGGTAACACAATTTCTTAGTTAAATTTACAAAATATTTGAATTAAAATAATGATAAGTGCTATGAATAAGATATTAGTTTATGCATTATTTAGCACTTATCACACCCTCCAACCTACATTTTGCTAGTCCTCGAGCAAAATAAAAAACTAACTCACTTTCGCAGGAATCGCGATTGCATTTACCGTATGCAATAAGGCTTTAAACCCCTAGTGGACGAGTTTTGTCTCGTGAGGGTTTCCGGCTCAGATACCCACAAACTGCTGTCTCTGCCCAAAGAGTTTATTGTTTTATAAAATCTAATTTCAAATGCATAAGTGCCAAGAATTTCAAAAGCACACAAAATTTTAATCAGCCCAAATCCTAGGTCAGTATGCAACTTAAGTTGAAGTCATTAAGTTTCTGTTAAGGAGTTGTAAGACTTATTTATACTTGGGTGCTCGGTGATATCTGGACCATACACAAGCTAAGGATTTAGATTCTCCAAAATACTGCTAAAGTTAGTAGTTTCCAAGAATTGGTCAGATAAGACCTAATCACTGATTCAAAATCATCCTATCTTGCAGGATTTCGAGAGTTGTGGATGTTTACTTTAATACCTCATGGGCTTTATCTGTAATATTCCAGTTTACTCGGACTTTTACAATGACGGCTTTCACACTATCGTCTTTTTCAAGGTCAATATTGTTTTCTCTTTCTTTCTTTTTTTTTTCAAATTTTTTTTTCAATTTTATAAATTATGCACTTTTACTCTTGTAATGATTCCTCCGTGTAGCGAGTATTCAGTCAACAACTCCCACACCAGATGGCATAAGGTGTTGGGCATCAAGACTCCCCTACGGACCTATGCTCGGGTTCCTCATACAATCCCGCTGACCTTTGACAATAGGTAGCCCTTTTCAATGTACCTGACTAAATTCACTGCTTTTTTTCTTTTTCTCTTTTTTTTTTAATGAGATCATGGTGAATTAGATAGGTATGATTCATCAGGACTCAAAGTTGCTACCAGATTTAACAACATAATGTTGAATCTAACCCTTAGAAGTGCAGGCCATGTGTGTTGTGAAATTCCAAAGTAAAAATTATTTTACAACTCACTAAAAAAACTTTTAATAAAAAGAACTCAAATTGTCTTACTCCTGACTAATCATTGGGCGTTTAGATTTTATATACTTTGTGCATTTATCATTTCAGCACTAAGGCATAGAAATTAGGTTTTTTTTAATTTATTTTTTTTAAGATTTGAAAAATGTCTTCAAAAATGCGAAAATGCGAAGAATTTCTTCAAAAATTCGAATCCTATACCCCCCAACCTAGATCAGACATTGTCCTCAATGTTGTTTTTTTTTTAATAATATTATATAATTTTTTTTTATTTTTTTGTTATTTTATTGTGGACGAAAATATGATGCATATATGGAGGATAGAAGCATTGTACCTTAATTGCATCAGTAATATGAGGACACCTGAAAAAAATGCAAAAAAAAGTGCAAAAATAACCTATGAAAATTGGGTTGCCTCCCAACAAGCGCTAAGTTTAACGTCTTCAGCCAGACGCAGTGCATCCTTAATTATCCTGATAAATAGGATCCATCAAATCAAGGGATTCAATTAACTGTCCATCTGCAACACACTCTATATAAGGTTTCAGTCTTTGACCATTGACGTTCAGGACACGACCATCACTGATGTTCTGAATTTCTACCGCACCATGAGGAAAAACCTTTCTAACTAAAAAGGGACCATCCCACCTAGAGTGAAGTTTACCAGGGAAGAGACGCAATTTAGAATTGAATAGCCAAACCTTTTGATTAGGCTCGAAAGACTTACGGTTAATGGATTTGTCATGAAAAGCCTTAGTCCTTGCCTTGTAAATTTTGGCATTTTCATATGCCTCATTGCGTAACTCTTCAAGCTCGTTGAGTTGAAGTTTTCGGTTAGAACCAGCTGCTGCCATATCAAAGTTAAACTTCTTAATGGCCCAAAAAGCTCTATGCTCAAGTTCTACCGGTAGGTGGCAAGCTTTCCCAAAAATCAGTCGATAGGGAGACATGCCAATAGGAGTCTTATAGGCAGTACGATAAGCTCAGAGAGAATCGTTTAACCTCTGAGACCAATCTTTTCTATCAGGACGTATTGTTTTCTCTAAGATGTGTTTTATCTCCCTATTGGAAACTTCAACTCGCCTGCTTATTTGGGGATGGTACGGGGTGGCAACTTTGTGGGTGATTGAATACTTGCGAACCAAAGCTTCAAAAGATCGGTTGCAGAAATATGATCCCCCATAACTAATGATAGCTCGGGGTGTGCCAAAGCGACTAAATATATTTGTTTGTAAGAACTTAACCACAACCTTATGATCATTAGTCCTAGTGGCAACAGCTTCTACCCACTTCGAAACATAATCTACCCCGATAAGAATGTACTCAAAACCAAAAGAACGCAGAAAAGGACTCATGAAGTCAATACCCCAGACATCAAAAATTTCTATAATTAAAATAGGGTTAAGTGGCATCATATCTCTACGGGTGATTGTACCCATTCGCTGGCATCGCTAACAAGTCTGGCAAAAATTGTGAGCATCTTTGAACAATGAGGGCCAATAAAATCCACTTTGTAAGACTTTAGCTGCAGTTTTTCTACCCCCAAAATGTCCTCCGCAGGCTTGGGTATGACAAAAATTAAGAATACTCTGAAATTCACATTCTGGCACACATCGACGGATTACTTGATCTGGACAGTACTTAAATAGATCAGGGTCATCCCAAAAGTAGAACTTAACTTGCGAAAAGAATCGATCCTTATCCTGCTTGGACCAATGATCGGGAATTTGTCCTATGGCAAGATAGTTCACTATGTTGGCAAACCATGGTGTTCTCACCTGTTGTACCTCAAATAATTGTTCATCTGGAAAGGAGTCATGAAGTGGTGAAATGCTATGAGGAGGCTCGAGAAGGATTCTAGACAAATGGTCTGCTACAATATTTGTGGTACCTTTCTTATCACGAATTTCTAGATTAAATTCCTGTAACAACAGGATCCATCGAATTAGGCAAGGCTTGGTGTTCTTCTTTGAAAGGAGGTACCGAAGAGCAGAATGATCAGTGAATACAATAACCTTGGATCCTAAGAGATAGGATCGAAACTTGTCCAAGGCAAACACTACAGCTAGTAATTCTTTTTCGGTAGTGGTGTAATTCAATTGTGCATCCGAGAGTGTCTTACTAGCATAGTAGATTACATGAGGTAACTTATCTAGCCGTTGCCCTAAAACCGCCCCAATGGCATAGTCAGAAGCATCACACATGAGTTCAAATGGAAGGGTCCAATTGGGAGGTTGTATGACAGGTGCTGTAGACAACTTAGATCGGAGTTTCTCAAAGGCCTCTTTACATGCTTCATCAAAGACAAAGGGTGTATCCTTGGCAAGGAGATTGCACAAGGGTCTAGAGATTTTGCTGAAGTCTTTAATGAAACGACGGTAAAAACCAGCATGGCCAAGAAAAGAACGGATTTGTTTCACAGATTTGGGTGGAGGAAGATTAGAAATAAGATCAATTTTTGCTTTATCTACCTCAATACCCCTTTTGGACACAATGTGACCCAAGACTATACCCTCTTGAACCATAAAATGGCTCTTTTCCCAACTCAACACTAGATTGGTCTCCTTACATCTTTTTAGAACCAGGGCTAAATTGCTGAGACAATCATCAAATGAGGGGCCAAAAACTGAAAAATCATCCATGAATACTTCCAAAAATTTTTCTACCATGTCAGAAAAAATTGCCATCATGCATCGTTGAAATGTTGCGGGTGTATTGCAGAGTCCAAATGGCATTCTTCTATACGCAAATGTCCCAAATGGACATATGAAAGTGGTTTTATCTTGATCGTCGAGATACACGGCCACTTGGTTATATCCAGAATAACCATCTAGGAAACAGTAGAAACCCTGACCGGCTAACCTTTCCAATATTTGGTCAATAAATGGCAAAGAAAAATGGTCCTTCCTAGTCATGGAGTTTAACTTCCTGTAGTCAATGCAAACACGCCAGCTAGTGGTCGTGCGTGTGGGCATCAACTCTCCTTTTACATTTTCAACCACAGTAATGCTCGACTTCTTTGGTACTACTTGAGTCGGACTCACCCAATTGCTATCAGAGATAGGGTAAATGATTCCGGCATCTAGCAACTTTACTACTTCTTTCTTGACTACCTCTTTCATGTTTGGGTTGAGTCTCCTTTGCATTTCACGGGTTGGTTTTGCATCTTCTTCTAGGTGAATGCGATGCATGCAAATGGATGGGTCAATCCCCTTCAGATCAGTTACGGACCATCCAATTGCATGTTTGTGTTCTCCGAGTACACTCAAAAGTTGACTCTTCTGTTTGTCAGACAGGTCAGCCGCGATGATTATAGGTAGGGTATCTTCGGGTCCTAGAAAGCATACTTAAGGGTTACCGAAAGTGGCTTTAGCTCAAGTTTGGAGGGGACTCGATGGAAGAGCACTGTGGCGCACTAGAAAGGATAGGCAGAGGTTCATATCGGATACGCCAAGGATGAGAATTTGTGGGAGACAGATTGTCAAGTAGGACATTGACGTCTTCTATGGTCTTGTTTAGATCAAAATTATCAATGTCAAAATGGGCTAAACATGCTTCCAAAAGGTCATCTGCCAGAATATAGGAAAGGGCTTCTTCTACAAGATCGTCCATTTTGTCAACTAGGAAGCACTCATCTTTCCTTGCAGGTTGATCAGAGGCATGGAATACATTTAGTTTAACTTTCATATTTCCAAAAGATATATCCATCACCCCAGTTCTACAGTTAATACATGCATTGGCTGTAGCTAGGAAGGGACGACCGAGAATCATAGGGATCTGTTTCTTAAGGTTCGGCACAGGTTCCATATCAAGGACGATGAAATCGACTGGAAAATAAAATTTATCTACTTTGACTAGGACATCTTCAATTGTTCCTCGTGGTATTTTAACAGATCGATCCGCCAATTGCAGGGACACCGAAGTAGGCTTTAGTTCACCTAATCCGAACTTCTCGTAGACTGAATAAGGCAGAAGGTTCACACTTGCCCCTAAATCTAATAGTGCTCGATTAATGGAATTGTCTCTTACCACACAAGAGATGGTAGGTGCACCAGGATCCTTGAATTTAGGAGGGGTTTTGTGCTGGAGGATGGAGCTCACTTGTTCAGTTAGGAAGACCTTTTTAGGCACATATGTCCTACATTTTCGTTTCTGGGTACAAAGGTCTTTGAGAAATTTGGCATACGATGGAACTTGTTTTATGGCATCAAGGAGAGGAGGTTGATTTTGACTTGTTTGAATACCTCCATTATTTCTTCCAATGAAGTTCCTTTCATGCCGAAGGGAGAAGGTGCTTTCAGACATTGAGGAAAAGGGGCCTTCGGTGGAAAAGGTGTGGTCGATACTGGGTTTGATGGTGACATAGAGGAGTTTGGGATCTCTTTAGGCATAGTCATACTCCTATCTTCATTTTTCTTATGTTCTTTTTCTCCAACCTTATTGTCCACTACGCGTCCGCTTCTTAAGGTGGTCATGGCATTGGCTTGTTCATGGTGAACATCATTCGGATGAGTCTCTTGAGCCATGTACTGCCCTCTCGGGTTACTCACTGGTTGGCTTGAAAGTTTGCCTTCCTCTCTTTTATTTAGTGCACTCGCTAGCTGCCCTAGCTGGGTTTCTAATTTGGCAATAGACTGGGTATGGGAGTGCAACAATTGTGTATTGGCTTCGAGTCCTTGGAGGGCAGTCAAAACATTTTGTTCAAAAGCCATATATCTTTGGGGTGCTGGAGGAGGGACATGTTGAAATTGTGAATAGTGAGTAGGAGGACGGTTCGGATGAACATTCTGGAATGGTTGAAAGTTTTGGGAATAAGGTTGGGAAGTATTGAGAGTCTGCTGCTTCCAAGAGAAATTCGGATGGTTGCGCCATCCCGGGTTATAAGTATTAGAATACGGATCATTACTCGGTCGGGACTGTGCTTGGGCAGCATTCACTTGTTCTTGCACAAATTCAGAGAATTGAGCTGCCGAAGGACATTCATGAATAGGGTGAGACGGGCTAGAGCAAAGAGCACAAACTTGTGCTTGGGGAAAATTTGAAAACTGTTCTCTAGACATTAGCTGGTCCAACTTGCGGGATAGTGCATCTACTTTGTCAGATAGACCTATGGACTGGCTAACTTCATATATGGTTCCTTTTCTTTGAGAACTCGGGGGTGCTTGACGAGCAGAGGAAGCATGGTGGAGAGAATTTTCATTAAGGTTTTCAAATAATTGCCATGCCTCATGGTCGCTTTTAAGCATGAAAGTACCCCCGCATGCGGCATCGATCATCTGACGGTTTCGTTCAGTCAATCCGTCATAGAAACATTACACTAATTGCCATTTGGGTATTTGATGATGCGGGCATTTTCGGAGTAAGTCTCTAAATTTTTTCCAAGTTTCATGAAATTCTTCTCCGTCAGATTGGGAGAAGCTCGTGATAGCACGCCTAAATTGGTTTGTTCTTCCTATGGGAAAATATTTTTTTAGAAATTCATGTTGCATTTGAGCCCATGAAAGAATGGAATTGGCTTCTAATGAATGAAGCCACTGCTTAGCTCTATCCTTAAGAGAAAAAGGGAATAGCCTAAGTTTCAGAGCATCGTCAGTGAAGTTCTGAATTTTGACAGTAGTGCAGATCTCAAGGAACTCATCCAAATGTTTATATGGGTCTTCATTATTGAGTCCATAAAAAGAGGGAAGCATTTGGATGACACTAGACTTAATTTCAAAATGTGCAGCAGCGGTGATATCAGGTAGTCGAATACAAGATGGAGAGGTATAAATGGAAGGAGTGAAGTACTCCTTTAGGAGTTTGGGTTGTTCTTCAGCCATCTCTATAAGTGGAGCAGATCCTATGGTTCTATAGGTGCGGATTTCAGCTCGAAGGGCCCTAATAGAACGCTCTATTTCAGAATCGAAAGGTACTAATTCAGGAGATCTGGAATGACACCCTAGCATACACTAATACTCTTCTGATCAGTTAAGTACAATCAAGCATGCATTAAAAAGAAAAAACACATAAAATCCTAGTATTCCCTAAAATCACTAGACAGCTCCTAACTGGTTTGAAGAGGGCACCTAAGCCTCCAATCCGGTCTAATGAACTTAGTTGACCAGGTAAGCTCCCAGGTAAGTGGGGGGGTCACGATGCGTTCGCAAAGGTCCCACTTAAAAACCACTTGCCTCGAACAGGTGAACTGTCTCCCTTGGGACAAAGCTTGCCTAGACATCAACTGAGCCACAGAGCGAAATTGGTGCAACTTTCGGTGATCTTCGTTCTATTGAGCTCGAATGTCCCTAGGGGCCAACGTCTAATTGATTTTAGACAAAGTGATAGCTATGTGAAAATTGATTCACCTAATTTGGGCAAGAATCTGGTGATGAAATCCAGCTTTTATCTTGTTGGGGTGATTGCCCTTACTATGTGCGGATTAATTGGTATATGTGTATCAAGCATGCATTCACACTTTTACTGAAATTAAAATCAAACAATCACCACAAAAAGGAAATTAATTTAAATAAGAAAGATTTAGAGGTTACTAAAGAAAATTTTCCCAGCAATTTTTTTAAGCAAACCTCTACAACATTTCTTTTCCAGTAGTTCCCTTTTGATCGTCCCAAATTTTCTCCTCGATTCCTGATCAAATAATACCAAAAAAAATCAAAAATTAGTAAGAGAGAGAAAGGAGATAAGGAAAGTAAAAATAATTGAAAATATTTTTATTTTATTTTAGATAATATATTATTATTATTATTATTTTATTATTATTTTATTTGTTATTTTTTTTGATTTTTTTTTAATTTTTTTTAATTAAAAAAAACAACTATGCTAGCAATCCCCGGCAACGGCGCCAAAAATTGATAGTCAACTTTAAAGACCACGCACACGTATCTGGTAGGATAGTGATTACGGGTATCGATCCACAGAGATTGGGGTACAGTTGTTTTTCTTTAAAAATAAAAATATTTGAAAGAGAATTTGTGAAGACTATTAAACTAAGCAATTTAATAAGAAATGCAATTAAAATGATATCAGTTTGGGAGTACCTAGGGCAAGAAATTCACCACTAACATCGGAACAAGGATTAATTATATTTTAATTTATTTTTGGATAAACATGCAAATTGGCTACAAGCCTAATAAGCATTTAAATAGAAATTCACAAAAGTAATTTAGGCATAATCCATCTTTAGTTAGCATGAATTGTCTACCCTAATCTAAGGTGGCAGCACATCGCATCTTCCTTAAGCATGGACTATCTTATATTTACCTAGTGATCATGAAGAACAATTGTATAAACGTCATATTTAAAATCATAGAAATTAAATATGAGATGAAGTAAAATATTCATTAGAAGCAAAATAAGGTTTATACAACTCTAAGAATAGAAATCAAAATATAAAACCCTTGGCCCTTTATTAGGGCTGCATCCAGCCCTAGTGAGAAGATCAGCCCTGCATGGAGTTGGAGACGGCAGCAGCAGCACAGCAGTGGGCTCCCATCTCTCCCTCTTGCGATTCCCTTGAGAACGGCTCTTTTTTAACTCTTATGGGAAGTCATTCCCAAAATAACCAAAAATCTTCTCTCCCTTCTTTGTTTCTTTCTTCCCGTGGGATTTGGCCTGTGAGAGCTTGGGATCAGCCGGCTCCCTCCTTCCGAATGCCCTCATCTTCATGCATTGCTTCCCTTTTATAGGCTCAGCATCCCTCTCTCTCTTCCTCTCTAGTTGTTCCGATAAGGATGAAGACGGGAGCTGATCCCGGCGTTGGATGATTGCTGGAACAGTGCTCACGATTGAGGATGGATGTGATCCGAAATGGTGGTGATGTGGCTTCAACGTAGAGGCGACGCGGCTGAATATCTTGGACGCTGAAACGTGGACGTGAGAGGATCTCGGAAGTTGGGATACCTGGGAGCGCATGGAATTAGCGGAAGAAAGTGATCCATGGAAAGCTTCATCACGAACATTGAAAGGATTTTGGTTCTGTTCAGAAGCAGGGGATAAGGATGACTTTGATTTGCAGTTGGCTGGGATTAATCTAGAAGACGGCTGGGAGATTGTTGGGTTCGGTTGAGGACGTGGAAGTTTAAACAAGGGAGAGAACTCATCCGTGGATGGAGTTGAACCCAGAATGGATGTGCACGGCTGAGAGAAGATCTGTGTTCTGTTTCCGAAGCAGGGGAGGATAGTTTGGTTGTTTACGGGATGAGGATGATTCCATGGAATCAAGCCGGAAGATGTGATTTGAGTTTATCTCCAATCCGAACGGGATGAACGTGGGATCTAGCGGAAGAAACTTGCTTGATTCGCAGGAGGGATATGGCTGTGATGTGGAGCTGGGATGTTGGGATCTCGGCTGAATGCAAAGAAAACTTGGTTCCGGGATGCAGGGGATTCATCCGAATGCTAGGATTTGATAGATGCTGAACGGAATGAAGGGGAGATGAAGATGAGTTGGTTGTTGAGATACTCGGATGCTGGCGTTTGAGAGGAAGAATGATACGGTTGCTTTGAACCGTGAGCTGGGATCAATCCGAATGCTGGGATCCGGGGATGAGCGTGTGATTTCCTTTGGCTGGGAAGAGGTTCATGTGGCTGGGAAGCTCGGGAAGAATCACGTGAAAGGTGGGATTTTAGGTGTTGATGCTGTTTCGAACGGGATGTGCGAAGAAGAAAATTTGGGCGTATGGGACGTTGAGAAGATAAGAGTGATACGGTTGGGAGATGATGAAGTTTGGGATTCGGGAGGATGAAGTTTGAAGCTAGGATGAGAGCGGGTTGCTTGGTAGAGAAAAGTGGAGGAGTGGATGGAGCTTTGGGATTCGTGCAAATATGATGATATGTTTTGAGATCTGAGAGACAAATAATTGAAGGAATTTTATTGTTTTTGAGATTAAAATAGTAGAATTGGATCATGTGGAAAGAAAATTAGGTGACTGAATCAGAGGGTCTTGATTTGCGGGGTGCATGTGGTTTAGGTCCAAGAATAATCCCTAATGAACTTGACTCAACCAGCATACATTAGACTCAATCAGTAAATAAGTAAAACTTGAATTACCTTTAATAATTTATTAAAATGCAATGGTGAAGGTAACACAATTTCTTAGTTGAATTTACAAAATATTTGAATTAAAATAATGATAAGTGCTATGAATAAGATATTAGTTTATGCATTATTTAGCACTTATCACCACATCCAGCAGCAGCATGTCCTCCCCATTTCATGCATCCATTTGAAGGAATCCCGCAGGCGTCCGTGATTCACCCTTCGTGTCACAGGTCCCAGCATCCCGCGATTTCTACATTGTCCCATGATCAGCTTCTCCCGATAGAGCCCTCGTGCAGCCCATCCACTTCTCCCAGCGCGTGTGATCAGCTCCCAGCCGTCCACACCGTCAGCGAGGCATCATACGAATCTCAGCGTCCCGAGTCCAACATCCGGCCGTCCCCGTGCAAATTCTCCGCGATCCAGCCTCTCCCAGACATTCCGCGTCCGCATGCAAATTTCCCGCGTCCGTGATCTCAGCGTCCGCATCCCAGCTCTTCCGTTCGCAAGCATCTCCATCCCAGCAAAGATCCAAATCTCCCGTGAAGCTTTCTGCATCCCATGGCGATCGCAATCTTCCGGAATATCAGCTCGCTTTCGAGTCCACGCGCCTTCCAACCGATCCCAAGTGTTCAAGCCCCAAGCTTCCACGTTCACAGAGGATCTCAGCTGCCTCCTGCGATCAGCCTTCCTCCCTTACCGAAGATCCCGCATCCAAGCGTCCGTTGGCGATCGAGAGAGCCCAAGTTTCCGATCCATTTGCTCTTCACGCATCCCAGCCGTTTGTGAGCGTCTCTGCACCCAACGTCTGCATCCTAGCTCCTATCAGATCCCCTTCCTTCCCGTCTTCTCCGCGTGCAATCTTCCAGCTCTCCCGAGATCCTGGCTTCTGTGATCAGCTCCCAGCGTCCGCGTGCAGCTCATCATCCCGCGAAGATCCCGCAATCACAGGCTCATCCAGCCATCCGTGCTTCCCAAGCCCATGTCACACGCGTCCGCCCGCTTCTTCCGCCTCTCCAATCTTCTATGGATCAGCTTCTCCGCGTCCGGGATACTCGGCAGCCAGCACGAGAGGAGCATCCCGTGTGATCAGGGGGTCCATCGAGAGATATAAGAGTTCATTCGAAAAACAGAGGGGAGCGCTCATTCAAGGAAAAAAAATAGAGAGCCTCAACCGTATTCAAAGAAAAAAAAAAGAAGAGAAAGGGAAACAGGGGATGCCCTATTTCCAAAAATAAAAAGAAAAAAAAGGAGGAAGAGGAATAGGGGAGTTTCTTTTATGTTTATGGCTGGCTAATCCCTTAGGTGAAGGGTGATGGAGGAACCTTTGATGTCTTATTTTTTTTCAAGTAAATTCTGAACATTGATCTCTTTGCTTTATGTCTATTAATATGTTTTTGATTCTTGCATGCTTATTTATGAGATAGATCTTTTATGGTTTATATTTCTTGATTCATGGATTGTTTCGATGTTTGATTTGTCGTAGACGTAATCGGCACGATAAATACTTAGATCTTGAATTCATGTTTTCAAATTGTATACTCCATGATTAGAACTATTCTATCTGATTGATCTTTAATCAAGAATCGCAGAATTTAATTGTTGAAAATAATATCATCAAGGAGGATTCCAGATCCCTACACCATCTTAATCTATCTAAATTTCGATTCTCTGTTTACTGATTTATTTTCTATTTGCAAAACATCATCTTAATCCACGAATTTATTAAATTAATTAATCTAAAATTATATTAAATAATCTCATATATATTTCGTTCTCTGAGGATTCGACCTCGGACTCCCAAGATTTTACTACTTGTATGATTCTCCTATACCTGGGAGATTAGTTTCGCGAAAACATTTTTGCGAGCGCGTCAAGTTTTTGGCGCCATTGCCGGGGAACGGCTGATTTATTAGTATAATTTTAGATTTAATTAGTACTTTAGTAGTTAGTCTTTTTCTTTCGAAAACAAAAAAAAAATTCTTTACTGCTGTTTTTTATTCCCTGCACAGTCTGCATCAAACTCTGATATCAAAGTAATTAACCGTCTGATTGAACTCAAATTTGGTCTTCAGGTGCAGGACCTGTGTTTCTTTCACCAATTCAATGAAATTTGATGCCATGTCATAAAACATTAAAAAAAAAATCTCTTGATTGTTGCATATAGTATAAGGCATCAGCATAAAATATTCTAAGGGCTGAACCCATTTAAAAAGATAAGGTCGGGATTTCATCACTCGTCCTTAGCCCAAAAATCACCCCATTGCATAAATATCCTAAGCTTAACTAAAATCAACTAGACGTTGGCCCCTAAGGACATTCGAGCTCAATAGGATGAAGACCACCGAAAGTTGCACCAATTTCGCTCTGTGGCTTAGTTGATGTCTAGGCAAGCTTTGTTCCTATAAGGGAGACAGTTCATCTGTTCGAGGCAAGTGGGTTTTAAGTGGGACCTTTGCGAACGCATCGTGACCCCTCCACTTACCTGGGAGCTTACCTGGTCAACTCGGTTCATTAGACCGGATTGGAGGCTTAGGTGCCCTCTTCAAACCAGTTAGGAGCTGTCTAGAAATTTAAGAAAAATATTAGAAATTGAGGTGTAATGTTTAGTTGCATGTTCGATTGTGAATAGATTTTTGTTTTAGGGTGTAGTTTTAGGGTATCTTTAGTTGGTACTTATATTTATATTTATTTTTTTTAAAAAAATATAAAAAAAATTTAATTAAATTTTGTATTCTAGGTTGGAATAGGGACGACACCGGTCGATTAAGTCGTACAACATTAGATCATTCCTTAGGACACAACCTTGAAATTCCTTCGCAGCATCTCACACCTTGTGAGATGGCAAATTTTCCTGATGATGTAGGAAGTCACCATGGTGATGAAGGTAGACCCCCAGTTATGACACTTCGACAATACTTACATCCCACTAGGACTAGTCAACCGTCATGCATGATTATTCCTGAAAATGTAGGACACTTTGAAATCAAACCAGGAGTAATTCAATTGCTGCCCAAGTATCATGGGATGGAATCCGAGAACCCTTATCTTCATCTTAAGGATTTTGAGGAAATTAGTATCACATTTAGAGTGCCAAATGTATCAAAAGACGTCCTTAAATTGACCTTGTTTTCTTTTTCCTTAAAGGATAAAGCCAAAACATGGCTGAACTCCTTGAGACCTAGATCGCTAGGAACATGGCATGACATGCAAAGAGAATTCTTGAAAAAATTCTTTCCCGCACAAAGGACTAACTTTTTGAAAAGGCATATTAGTAATTTCCAACAAAAAGATCATGAAACATTTTATGAATGCTGGGAGAGATTTAAAGATTTGCTTCTCTCTTGTCCTCATCATGGGTTTGAAACATAGAGAACCATTAGTTTCTTTTACGAAGGGTTGTCTCCACAGTTAAAACAATTTATAGAGACTGTGCAATGGTCTATTTTTGGAAAAGCAACCCGATGAGGTATGGGACTATTTAGATTCTCTCGCAGAGACTGCACAATTATAGGATACAGGGGATAGAGTGAATAAACCCTTACCTAAGCCTACTAGCGTTGGACACGGGGGACTTTACAACCTTAGTACTCAGGATGATATTCAGGCTAAAATGGTAGCCCTTACTAGGAAGGTAGAGGAAATTGAACTTAGAAGGATTGAACCCGTCAAGACCGTAGAACATAACATCGAGTGTTGTAGGATTTGTGAGATGCCTGGCCATCTCACCACTGATTGCCCCACAATACCCGCATTCAAGGAAGTCTTGCACGATCAGGCCAATGTTATGAATACCTATCAAAAATCTTTCAATAATCCTTTTTCGGGTACTTACAACCCTGGATGGAAGAACCATCCAAATTTCAGGTGGAGGAATGAACAACCTCAACAAGTATATAACCCAACTCCTCCACCTCCGCAACCTCATTATGCACACACACCCCCTCAAAAATCCAGTCTCGAAGAAACTTTGCAATCTTTCATGCAAGGTCAAGCTAAAATCAATGATGAATTAAGAAATCAACTGACAACGCTAACCACTGCTTTAAGTGCTCAAGAGAAAGGTAAGCTACCAGCTCAACCACAACCTAATCCTCAAGTCTATGGCGGTAGCAATGCATCATCTTCAACTTTGCATAAAGAACAAGCGAAGAGTATAATAACTTTGCGAAGTGGAAAGGTTATTGACCGACCAGTCCCAGAACAAACACAAGTCATACCTGATTCCGACCCTCCCAAGACAAAAGAAAAGGATAACGAAGAAACTGAAGCACCAACATCTACTGAAAAAATCAAATGTCCTTTTCCTGCACCATTTCCACAAAGATTAAAGCCCTTGCAAAAGCTTGAACCAAACTCTGAAATTCTTGAGCTTTCTAAGCAAGTAAAAATCAATGTACCTCTTCTTGATGCAATCAAATAAGTGCCTTCATATGCAAAATTTTTGAAAGATTTGTGCACTGTCAAGCGTCGATTAAATATCAAGAAGAAGGCATTTTTGGCTAAAAATGTGAGTGCAATTTTACAGCATAACATTCTCCCTAAATATAAGGATCCAGGTTGCCCAACTATCTCGTGCATCATTGGCAATTTTAGGATTGAGTGAGCATTGCTAGATTTAGGAGCGAGTGTGAACTTGTTGCCATATACGGTATATGAGCAACTCGGTTTGGGTGAGTTGAAGCCAACAACTGTGACCTTACAATTAGCTGACAGGTCAGTGAAGGTTCCTAGAGGGATTATCGAAGATGTGTTGGTCCATGTAGACAAGTTCTATTTTCCTGTTGACTTTATCGTACTGGACACACATCCGGCTTCCAATTCACCAACTCAGATTCCGGTCATCTTAGGACGTCCATTCCTTGCAACTTCTAATGCATTGATCAATTGTAGGAATGGTGTCATGAAGCTTTCTTTTGGCAATATGACCTTGGAACTGAACGTCTTTAGTATAGGTAAACAACCCAGTGATCATGAAGAAAGTAAAGAAGTTGAATGGGTTGAAACCATTGCGGAAGAATATTTGTTAAAAAAAACATTTACTGAATCGGCCGACAATGGTTTAATAGATTGGTGTTCTGAAGGTACTGCTAATGATGTGGTCCCACCTGGTTTAGATAATTCGGATGTTATGATGGTCAATGGGTGGAGACCGAGAATAGAGGAATTTGAACAGTTGCCACCTCGAAAAGCAAAGATAGTACCATCCCATGAACAAACACCTAAGCTCGAGTTGAAACCTTTACCGAAGGAACTCAAGTATGCCTTTCTTGGATCCGAGGATACATTTTCTATAATTATCTCATCTGATCTGGATCATGCCCAAGAAAGAAAATTACTTGGTGTTCTAAAGAATCATAAGGGAGCTTTAGGATGGTCTATTGCCGACTTGAAGGGGATTAGCCCTTTAATTTGCACGCACCGGATATATTTGGAGGACAATGCTAAAACCACAAGGCAAATGCAACGTAGGTTGAATCCTACGATGAGAGATGTGGTTAAAGCAGAAGTCCTCAAGTTGCTTGACGTGGGTATTATTTACCCAATTTCCAACAGTAAATGGGTAAGTCCTACTCAAGTCGTTCCTAAGAAGTCGGGTCTGACGGTAGTCGAAAATGAGCAGGGTGAACTAGTTCCAACTCGTGTTCCGACGAGTTGGCGCATGTGTGTTGACTACCGAAAATTGAATTTGGTCACTAGGAAGGATCACTTTCCCCTACCCTTCCTAGACCAAGTTTTGGAAAGAGTTGCAGGACACAAATTCTATTATTTTCTCGATGGCTATTTCGGGTACTACCAAATCGAGATTTCACCAGAAGATCAAAAGAAAACTACCTTCACTTGTCCTTTTGGCACATTTGCTTTCCGTCGGATGCCATTCGGGGTGTGTAATGTACCTGCAACATTCCAAAGATGCATGCTCAGCATTTTTGAAGATATGAACGAGAAATTTTTAGAAGTGTTTATGGATGATTTCTCTATTTTTGGCGATTCATTTGATGATTGCCTGTCACATTTACAAGCAGTCTTAGCTCGATGCATGGAAAAGAATCTAATACTGAATTGGGAGAAATGCCACTTCATGGTGCCAAAGGGAATTGTACTAGGACATATTGTTTCATCAAAGGGCATGGAAGTTGATAGAGCTAAGATTGACTTAATCGCCAAGCTACCTGCACCCAAGACGGTTAGAGATGTTAGATTATTTTTGGGTCATGCTGGATTTTATAGGAGGTTCATCAAGGACTTTAGTGTCATAGCTCGACCATTATGTAACCTCCTATCCCTTGATACACCATTCAATTGGACTGAAACCTGTCAAGAGGCATTTGAAAAGTTGAAGTCTATGCTTAGCATGTTGGGAATCCGCCCACGCCGCTGATATTTCAAAAATTTTTTAGATGGCAGCGGAATCGGCATGCACGGGATCTACGTTCATCGCATGAACGTTGTTTCGAGACCTTTCGTAATTAGGTAAGAATTAAAACTTTTAAAACTATTAGGAAGATCAGATCTTCACCTTGCGCGGGTAGATGATCACCGCAAATCTAAATTCGTGGTTTTTGGAAGAGGGTTCGCTTGAAGCCGTTCAAACGTCCGGCCTCTACGGGTATCCACACGAAGCAGGATCCGATCCAAGCTTTCTATCTCACCGGGGTGCTAGCTCCCTTGCAGAGATAACTTTTGATGGCTGATCTCCTCTCTTTCTTTCAACTCATGAATGTACTTGAGAGGAGGAAGAAGAAGGAAGAAGAAGAGGAAGAAGCAAGGCCCCTGCAGCCTACTTTCTTTTTCCTGCGTTGGAAGGAGGAAAGGAGGAAGAGGAGGGCGCCATGGCTTCTTTTTCCCTTCTTCTTGCTGGCGGCTGAACCAAGGGAGGGAGAGGGTGGCCACGTGATGGAGAGGAGGGGGATTCCTATTTTCATTAGGTCAGCCCCCAAGAGTCCTCCTTTTATAACATCTAGGGCTCCTACAAGTTAGGAGCCCTTGATGTATTACCAAGAGGGGCGCCGGCCCCTCTTGTTGCCGCACCAAGAGATCCAAGGAGGAGGGGCGTGAGCCCCTCCCTCTCATGTTGCCCTAATCCTCATCTAATGAGGATTGGGAGGCCCTAATGTGGTTTAGCCTTAATCCAATTAGGCTTAGCCCAAGGGTGAACCAATTTGGATCCAATCTAGGCTAGTCCTAATCCAATTAGGACTTGAATGAACCATGACTCAATTGAACTCTTCAATCCTAATCCAATTAGGAGTCATGTTGATTCATTAGATTAATAATTAATTTAGACTTAAGGAATCCTAATTAGGGTTTAGATTAATAATTAATAATCCCAATGGGTTGGAACGATTCCAACTCAACTCATTAGGGTTTATCGATCATCAAGATAATCCCTATGAGTCCCACCATCCACCAGTGACACCTAGCAGCATGTAGTGTGTACCCAGCAGAATGGAATGATGAACCTCTAGGTGCAGTTAACGTGTGATACAGTCCTACTATCGTGGATCCCTACAGGGCGGAGGTCATGGACAACTCGTCAAACCCCATCGTCTGTCATATGTCAAGATTTATTCGACTTGAGTTCGCTAATGGAAAACTCTTTTTCCACTTTATATTACTGCCTTGGCCAAGTTCTTAGAACTCAGTCTAACAAATCACATAGGATCACTCCTCTTCTATCAAGGTCGATAGATTCCTTATAGGTGCATACCCTACTCCTACAGTGAACTTACTGCAGCCAATCTACACTGCATGGACCCATATGGCTAGAGACCATGTATGTGTGCAGTCAAACTACAATAACCTCACTGTGAGTAGCCGAAGCACCGCAGGTCAAAGGACCAGTCACACTACTGCAACATTAAGCAAGTCACTGACGAGTGGATAGACATCCAAGTGACTTCTTGTCTTGGTCACGTTCAGTACCCTTGTTCTCTAACAAGCACCTGCACTATCACTTCAGTGTCCCTACACTGTGGACTCAAGTCTCGTCCATCCAGAAGGAAAGTGATCTGTGCACTGATCGGATCGATCACCGTCCTCGTGATGATCCATTGATCAGGAGCATTTAGAAATTAATCACCAATGATACATGCCTTAAATTCTCAACTCTTGAGAATATGTATCATCATCTTATTAATTCCTTGGACGATTCATAGACACATAAATAATATGAATGAAAAGATGCCTTTTATTTATTCAATAATAAATAGTCAAGTACAAAATTATGTCCCTAGAATCAATAATGTGTCAGCCAAATTGGCTTCTAGGGCATACATCTAACAATCACTAAAGCCAATTGGTCATATATCTTAGGCCCATCTTCTCAAGGTGGGCTTCAGTCTTTTGCTGACTCAGCTGCTTAGTGAACGGGTCTGCCACGTTATCCGCGGAGTCTACTCTCTGCACCTCTACATCATAGTCGCGTATGAAATGGAAGCGCCGCTTGGACTTCTGATGAGACCATGGCTCCATAGCTAGTGCTCTGGTGCCAATGTTATCGCAGTAAAGTGTTATGGCATCTAATGACATTACACGTAACTCTGCAATTAACTTTTAATCAGAAGGTTTCCACTGCACCCTTAGATATGGCTTAACATTCAGCTTCTAAGGTAGAATCTATAATGATCGGTTGTTTGGAACTCTTCCAATTTACTGAACCACAATTGCACATATTCTGATGTAGACTTTCTATCATCAATATGTGTGCATCCTTCTACCTTCAACTCTGATCTTCTCCCAAAGACCAAGAACATGTCCTTAGTTCTTCTCAAGTACTTAAGACTGTTCTTCACAGCTATCCAGTGCTTCTTGCCTGGATCCGACTGATATCTGCTTGTGACACTCACAGTAAGAGCTATATCAGGTCGTGTACACAGCATGGCATACATGAGGCTTCCTATTGCCGATGCATAGGGAATCTTGCTCATGCGTTGAATCTCTTCAGATGTGTTGGGGCACATCTTCTTGGAGAGATGAATTCCATGTCTTAGGGGTAAGAGACCCCTCTTGGAGTTTTCCATGCTGAACCTCTTCAGCACCTCCTCTATGTACATTTTCTGTGAAAGGCCAAGCATCCTTTTAGATCTATCTCTATAGACCTTTATTCCCAAAATATAGGATGCTTCCCCAAGGTCTTTCATGGAGAATTCTTTTGACAACCAGACCTTGACCGAGGTTAGCATGGGAATATCATTCCCAATCAGGAGAATGTCATCTACGTACAACACGAGAAAAACGACAGAACTCCCACTAACCTTTTTGTAAACACACGGTTCCTCTTCGTTTTCGATGAAATCAAACGTTTTGATTGCGTCATCGAACCGAGTGTTCCAACTCCGAGATGCTTGTTTTAGTCCATAGATGGATCTTTGCAGCTTGCAGACCTTGTGATCTCCATCACTGGAAGTGAAACCCAAAGGCTGTTCCATATAGATATCTTCATCAAGATATCCATTCAGGAAAGCAGTTTTCACATCCATCTGCCAGATTTCATAATCATGAAATGCTGCAATAGCAAGCAATGTTCGGATGGATTTTAGCATGGCTACAGGTGAAAAGGTCTCCTGATAGTCAATGCCTTCGCGCTGACTATACCCTTTCGCCACAAGCCTTGCCTTATAGGTCTCTACCTCTCCATCCGAACCTATCTTCCTTTTGTAGATCCATTTGCATCCAATAGGTACAATACCTTCTGGTGGATCTACTAAGGTCCAGACTTGGTTGGAATGCATGGAGTCTAACTCTGACTTCATAGCTTCCAGCCATTTCTCGGAATCGATATCAGATATCGCCTCGTTGTAGGTTTTGGGATCCTGTATGTGATCCCTATCTCCCACTAGGAACATTTCCTCGGTATCCTCTTCTAGTATACCTAAGTATCTATCGGGAGGATGGGAGACCCTACTAGATCTACGAGGTGGTTGAGGGACATCGTGTACTGGCTCTTTATGAATGGGTTCTATAGGATCCATGACTCGTTGCTTTTCAGAGACTTTCTCTTCAAGCTCAATTTTCCTCCCACTGCCTCTATCAAGGATAAACTGTTTTTCCAAGAAGATGGCATGACGGGTCACAAACACATTGTGATCCTCTGAGACGTAAAAATTGTATCCTAATGACTCTTTAGGATATCATATAAAACGAGCACTTATGATCCTAGCCTCTAGCTTGTCCGCCTGTAGTCTCTTGACGTGGGCCGGACATCCACAAATCTTGAGATGACCCAGACTTGGTTTCTTACCATGCCATATCTCATACGGTGTGGTAGGAATGGATTTAGAGGGAACTCTATTCAATAAATAAATCGCTGAAAATAGGGCATCTATCTAAAGAGACAAGGGTAAATCAGTGAAGCTCATCATGGATCGGACCATATCCAATAGAGTCCGATTCCTCCTCTCCGACACTCTGTTGAACTGAGGTGTACCAGGAGGAGTCCATTATAAAACTATACCATTCTCCTTGAGATAATCACGGAACTCTCAACTAAGGTATTTACCTCTTCGATCTGATCGAAGAACCTTAGTGAGTTTTTCTATATATTTTTCTACTTCATATTTAAACTCTTTGAACCTTTCAAAAGTTTCATATTTGTATCTCATACACATATCCATATCGTGAATAATCATCGGTAAAATGAAGTAAAAAATTACAACCCCTAGCCTGCACATCGAATGGGCCACACACATCAGTGTGTACTAGGGTAAGTATTTCAGTGGACCTCCCTGTGTCCTACAAAGGATAATTTGGCCATCTTTCC
Source organism: Phoenix dactylifera (assembly GCF_051530095.1). NCBI lineage: Eukaryota > Viridiplantae > Streptophyta > Magnoliopsida > Arecales > Arecaceae > Phoenix > Phoenix dactylifera. The sequence goes on from NC_143195.1 coordinate 10,114,088, forward strand.
TTGAAGGCAGAATTCACAAATCAAATATGACTCGAAAGTCAATGAGCCCAAAAGCTCATGTTTCTCCAATTTGTTTATTCTGTCTTCTCCTATATGGCCAAGCCTGAGGTGCCTTAAATACTTTAGATTTATCTCACTTTTGGATCTATTAGATCCTATGGTATTCACTGTTTGCTCAGATATATTCACAGATACATCCATATGTATGTGATAGAGACTGTCAATCTTAAAACCATGTTAAATCAATTTAATTTTTCAAATAAATAAAAATCTTTCCATGCTAAATAAAATACAGAAATCAAATTTCTGCTAGCAATAGGTCACAGTCCCTAAGTATCCTGAGCATATATGAAAAACCTTCTGAAGGTCTGTCACCCTTCATGTACTTTATGCTTCCCATGTATGTAAGACAGTTCCTCTTCCAATGGCCGTCCATGATGCAATGGAAACACTTTTCCTTGCAATTGGCTTTTTTCTTGGAACTTCCTTACTTGGTGTTTTCTTAGTCTTCTGCTTCTTCGCAGGCTTCTTCTTCTTCCAAATAGACTCTCTCTTGAAAGTAGAAACCAACTTGACAGCGAAAACGATGCCCCTTGAACTTCTTCAAGGTTCCTAAGGTAGTTACCAATTTATTTAACAATTCTATTTTAGTGCATACAACCTTGTTCATATGGTAGTTTACTACAAACTATTCATATGAAGCTGGAAGGGATTGCGAGATCAAATCCGTTTGCAATTCCTTGTGCATGGTCATGCCAAGCTTCTCAAGCTTCTCTAAGTCCTTTATCATGGTCAAACCATGATCATGGACAGACTGCCCATCGTTCATCTTGGCTTTGAAGAGCCTCTTGGACACTTCAAACCGAGCTGCGTGACTCTAATCACCATACAACTTTTGCAGGTGATTTAATATGTCCCTGGCAATCTTTATGTTCTCATGCTGGCATTGTAATGCATTGGACATGGATGCCTTTGTGCAGCACCTAACTTTATTGTTATTATTCGTCCACTTAACAAGCGTCTTATGCTGATCAGTGATCGGACGGATTGGTAACATGGGGATTCCATGGTCTAGCATATACCCAAATTTTTCACAATTCAAAACTATTTTTGAAATTTGCTGAGCCAATCTTTATAATTGGATTTGGTCAAACGGTTGTTCTATAGGATATGAGTTAAGAGTCTAGAAGCTGACTTTATAATCCTCAGAGAGTAAAGATTCTAGTTAGACTTTTGTACTTGATCCTAATCTGTTCTAAGGTCTTTTAGAATAAATGTAACTCCCACTATTTTCTCGAATCCCTCACACTCCCCTGGTAGGAAAACGGAAATCCCACACGACTAGGGTTTCTAGTGGGTACTGCGGTCCCACCAATTTACACGCCACCTCACCTAACAGTTATTGGTGACACATAGATGGATGAGTGTACAACTCTTGTACAATGCTTCTCAAGCATGTTGCAGTGTAACTTGGTCTCTAAGCCATGAAGACCTCACCTAACAGTTATTGGTCCCATTTCTTAGTTAAGTCAGACCCACCGTATAACCGTAGGAATAAAGTCGTCATTGGGTCCTCACCTAACAGTTATTGGTGCCCAACCCCACCTTTACCCTACAACATCTCATGTCTATAGAGAGGTCCAGCCCCCTGATGCAACTTGACCACTGTGTCCAGCCGAGACAAATCAACATCAGAAAGGCCTTAGCAGCTCTACTACAGTGGAAGACCTATTGACTTAATATTGGTTAATCAGGTCTTAGTGTTTGCAACTTGAGCCCTTCATAAGAGGTAATCGAACAATTGGCCAGGTAAGCAGGTGGGAGGCTCCCCTTACTCAGAGAGTAAGGTCCTAATTAAGTAACCATCTTTCATGCTTTCCTAGACACCAATTAGATCAATTAATCTAATATGACTTGCTCATGTCGGTTCACTCTCGACTTGATTGAGGAGGTTTTGATTTAGGTCTCAATTGGGTTTGCTACATCACATGTAAACCTATCTACCCGACTCGCATTCACATCTCATGCAAACGGTACATCACAGGCAGTTATAATCGCAGCATCAAATAAAGTTAAACTTTAAATAGGTGATGATCATGGATTCTAATTAGGTCGTATTACAAGCACATGCACATCAATCGATCAAGTGGTCTTCAACTCTTGAATTGGTTCTAAGCCTCCTTGATTCGATCCTTGATCAACTCTTGATCCCATCGCCATCAACCGCTTAGATCACCTTTCATCTCATGCCTTTGCTTCAGCTTGATCGTTGATGTACATCACATCACAGAAATACAACCAGATGTAAAATAAAAATAAAAATAAATTACATCTCCTTTTAGGAGGCACGCAGGCCTCTCAAAACATCAAATAAGATGCATGCAAGCATCTGAAAAATTACATGACATTGCAGATCACATCGCAGGTCATTACATTTGATACCAAAAGGGTTTGAATCCTATGATCATCATCGTATGCAACAATTATAATTTTCAGATCTGAAAACTAACTGATTATATCATGACATAGGTCGCTGATCATGCTAATCATGATTCTAAACTTTGTAATCCCATTAACAATGTAATTAGAATCATCTTTTTATCACATAAAAATCAGCATGCAAAAATCAGCACCCCTGAAAAATCTGCATGCAGAATTTTTCAGCATGCATGATCATTCAATTTTCAGATCTAATAAGCTTTTAGATATTTAATTCTTACCTTAATCTACGAAGCCTAGGCTCTGATACCACTGTTGGGAACCCGCCCACGCCGCTGATATTTCAAAAATTTTTCAGATGGCAGCGGAATCGGCATGCACGGGATCTACGTTCATCGCATGAACGTTGTTTCGAGACCTTTCGTAATTAGGTAAGAATTAAAACTTTTAAAACTATTAGGAAGATCAGATCTTCACCTTGCGCGGGTAGATGATCACCGCAAATCTAAATTCGTGGTTTTTGGAAGAGGGTTCGCTTGAAGCCGTTCAAACGTCCGGCCTCTACGGGTATCCACACGAAGCAGGATCCGATCCAAGCTTTCTATCTCACCGGGGTGCTAGCTCCCTTGCAGAGATAACTTTTGATGGCTGATCTCCTCTCTTTCTTTCAACTCATGAATGTACTTGAGAGGAGGAAGAAGAAGGAAGAAGAAGAGGAAGAAGCAAGGCCCCTGCAGCCTACTTTCTTTTTCCTGCGTTGGAAGGAGGAAAGGAGGAAGAGGAGGGCGCCATGGCTTCTTTTTCCCTTCTTCTTGCTGGCGGCTGAACCAAGGGAGGGAGAGGGTGGCCACGTGATGGAGAGGAGGGGGATTCCTATTTTCATTAGGTCAGCCCCCAAGAGTCCTCCTTTTATAACATCTAGGGCTCCTACAAGTTAGGAGCCCTTGATGTATTACCAAGAGGGGTGCCGGCCCCTCTTGTTGCCGCACCAAGAGATCCAAGGAGGAGGGGCGTGAGCCCCTCCCTCTCATGTTGCCCTAATCCTCATCTAATGAGGATTGGGAGGCCCTAATGTGGTTTAGCCTTAATCCAATTAGGCTTTGCCCAAGGGTGAACCAATTTGGATCCAATCTAGGCTAGTCCTAATCCAATTAGGACTTGAATGAACCATGACTCAATTGAACTCTTCAATCCTAATCCAATTAGGAGTCATGTTGATTCATTAGATTAATAATTAATTTAGACTTAAGGAATCCTAATCCAATTAGGATGTATTTAATTTTAGTCCTAATCCAATTAGGACTCTATTTGAATCCGAAGTCCTAATCCAATTAGGATTTCTAGGAATCCTACTCCAAGTAGGAATCCAATTTTAATTCAAAATTCCTAATCTCATTAGGATTGTAGGAATCCTATTCCAAGTAGGAATCCCAGTCCTACTCCAACTAGGATTCCCAGTCCTAATCCAATTAGGACTCTAGGAATCCTACCCGAAGTAGGACTCTTGTTTCAAGTCCAATTAATTAATTCCCTTTGTTCCTTCTTCAACTTCTTATCAATCAAATTGATTACTTGTGATTCCTAATCACGATTTCAACCATCGGATCGGTCAATACTTCTAGTGTGTGTGACCCTATAGGTTCTATTCTGACTGGTAGTGAGATATATTGTGATCTCTATCTCAATATCATTGAAAACTCCTTTCAATGGGTTGGAACGATTCCAACTCAACTCATTAGGGTTTATCGATCATCAAGATAATCCCTATGAGTCCCACCATCCACCAGTGACACCTAGCAGCATGTAGTGTGTACCCAGCAGAATGGAATGATGAACCTCTAGGTGCAGTTAACGTGTGATACAGTCCTACTATCGTGGATCCCTACAGGGCGGAGGTCATGGACAACTCGTCAAACCCCATCGTCTGTCATATGTCAAGATTTATTCGACTTGAGTTCGCTAATGGAAAACTCTTTTTCCACTTTATATTACTGCCCTGGCCAAGGTCTTAGAACTCAGTCTAACAAATCACATAGGATCACTCCTCTTCTATCAAGGTCGATAGATTCCTTATAGGTGCATACCCTACTCCTACAGTGAACTTACTGCAGCCAATCTACACTGCATGGACCCATATGGCTAGAGACCATGTATGTGTGCAGTCAAACTACAATAACCTCACTGTGAGTAGCCGAAGCACCGCAGGTCAAAGGACCAGTCACACTACTGCAACATCAAGCAAGTCACTGACGAGTGGATAGACATCCAAGTGACTTCTTGTCTTGGTCACGCTCAGTACCCTTGTTCTCTAACAAGCACCTGCACTATCACTTCAGTGTCCCTACACTGTGGACTCAAGTCTCGTCCATCCAGAAGGAAAGTGATCTGTGCACTGATCGGATCGATCACCGTCCTCGTGATGATCCATTGATCAGGAGCATTTAGAAATTAATCACCAATGATACATGCCTTAAATTCTCAACTCTTGAGAATATGTATCATCATCTTATTAATTCCTTGGACGATTCATAGACACATAAATAATATGAATGAAAAGATGCCTTTTATTTATTCAATAATAAATAGTCAAGTACAAAATTATGTCAATAGAATCAACAATGTGTCAGCCAAATTGGCTTCTAGGGCATACATCTAACATAGCACTGCACCCATCGTGCGACCACCTGATTGGTCATTACCTTTTGAAATCATGTGCGATGCTAGTGACTATGCGATAGGAGCTGTCCTGGGACAACGCAAGGATAATAAGCCATATGTCATCTACTATGCAAGCAAAACCTTAAATGATGCTCAAATGAATTACACCACCACCGAGGAGGAATTGCTTGCAGTAGTATTTGCATTAGACAAATTTCGCTCTTATATCCTTGGTGCTCCTATTGTTATCTTTACGGACCATGCAGCGCTAAAATATTTACTGGATAAGAAAGAGGCCAAACTACGCTTAATACGATGGATATTTCTACTCCAAGAATTTGACATCACTATCAAAGATAAAAAGGGAGTAGAGAATGTGGTTGCTGACCATTTATCACGGCTAGTTTTTAATGATTTGGTGCCACAGTTTCCCATCAAGGACTCGTTCTCTGAAGAGCAATTGTTTGCACTTTCTACTATGCCATGGTATGCTGATATTGTAAACTTTCTTGTCACGAACCGGATGCCGGAGCATTGGGGATCGAATGATAAGAATAATTTCTTGCGTGAAGTAAGGAGTTATTATTATGATGCCCCCTATTTGTTCAAGTATTGCAATGATCAAATCTTTAGAAGATGCATACCGGATCATGAGATACAAAGTGTACTCTCTTTTTGTCATGCCAGTGCTTGCGGAGGACACTTTGCATCTCAGAAAACGGCAGCTAAGGTGTTACAATGTGGTTTTTATTGGCCTACACTATTTAAAGATGCCCACGAGTTCTGTAGGACATGTGACCCATGTCAACATTGTTGACCACCTAATGGATTTTGATGAATACAAAACACGAGAGTATAATTTCATTTATCTTAACAATTTAATTGAGGATTTCATGTGTTTAATTAAGAATATTGTTAAGAAATGTCTAGGCAAGTTCCCATAATTTTTATGAATTTATTGAAGATTATTTTGAGCTAAAGAAAAAGTTCAGGGATAGCCGAGACGTCTCCTGATAGTTTCAGAGACGTCTCTGGCACAAACAGGAAGAACTAGCACAAGCCGAGGCGTCCCCGACACCTGCCGAGTCGTCCCCGCGTTAGCGGAGTCGACTCTCTCAGTAGCGGAGTCGACTCTCTCAGTGGCGGCAGAAAGGCGTTTTTTTAAGGGATATGCGCGAGACGTCCCCGCTGTACGCGGAGTCGTCCCCGCAAGTAAAAAGGTGACTTCCCGAGTCGTCCCCAAGATGGCGGAGACGGCTCTCTCAGGGTTTTCCAGAGAATGGTTTTTTCGGTGATAAGGAAGCGGAGTCGACCCTGAGAAAGCGGAGTCGTCCCCACGCATAAAGTGCAGACAAGCGGAGACGTCCCCTGAAAGAGCGGAGTCGACTCTCTCAGGGAATTCCAGAGGACATGATTTTCGGAGATAAAGAAGCGGAGTCGTCCCCAAAGCAGCGGAGTCGTCCCCACTCAAAAAGCGCTAACACGCCGAGACGTCCCCGTAAAGTGCCGAGTCGACCCCAGATAAAGTAAAAAGTAAAATCCTGTAGGCGAGACGTCTCTCGTTGTAGCGGAGACGTCCCCGGAGCGCCTGGGACGCGACTGACAACTTTTTCAGGTAGATTTGAATTTCAAACGGTCATATCTTTGTGTCTAACGGCTATATTTGCTTTTTGGGCTATAAAAGGGACCTCTTAAGTGCTTCTCAACAACTTCTCACCAACCCAACACAAGATCATTCAAGAGAGAAGAAAGAAAAAGAGGTTCAAGGGAGTTAGAGCTTTCAAGAGGAGAAATCAAGTGCATTCAAGCTTTCCCATCTGATTTCGAGCTCATCTACTCACTCCCACTTGGCAATCAAAGCTCGCATTCAAGCCAACGTGATCCACATCAGAAGAACCACCATCATCCACGCTTCCAACGGCAAAAAGGGTTCTTCCGATTTTATTGTTTCTCATTGCTATATTTGCTTCTTAAGAGCTTTCAAATCTTTTGTAAAACGTTTGAATATTGAGCTTGTTTCAGTCAAGGGACTTGGAACAAGGGATAGGCGTCCCAAGCCTAAGTTAAAATTGGCGGATTGTAGGGTTCGTTGTTAGCCCGGGGTAAAACAACGAGTTGGGTAGTTCACTCGAAAAACTACCGGATTGTAGGGTTTGTTGTGAGCCCGGTGTAAAACAATGAGTTGGGTAGTGCACTCGCAAAACTACCGAACTGTAATCTGGACGATTATAGTGAAATTCCCAAGAGGTCTTGGGGAGTGGATGTAGGTGCTGGGGTGCACTGAACCACTATATGTTTGTTGTGTTTGTGATGCTTTTTGTCATTGTCTAACTTGCTCACTTACTTACTTAGATAAATTGCTTGCTTAACTCTTATCCGCGCATCCTTTAGTTGCAAGCATATTCAATTTACTTAATCAAGTCTCACTCAATAAATCAAACTGTTGCTAAGTTTAAATTTCACTGTGCATCTATACAACTTAGCATAATTAATTGAAAAGTGTTAGAAGTAGCCTAAAAGTTTTAAAAGACCCAATTCACCCCCCTCTTGGGTTGTATCCACTGGGCAACAAGTGGTATCAGAGCGGGTGCTCAAATATTATTTGTAGTCTTAACCGACTAGAGCCAAAGATCATGACAACTCAAATAGATAGTTTTCTAGGAGAAGAACAATCAATTGATACACCTCCACTATTTAATGGCATAAACTATACACATTGGAAAATACGCATGCGCATTTTTATTCAATCACAAAACTATTATTTATGGAAAATCATAACAAATGACCTTCACGCACTCTCACAAACTATTAATGAAAAGGACTTAGCACAATTGAACGCTAATGCTATGAACATGTTATATTGTGCTATTCAAGAAACAAAGTTTAATGAAATTTCTGCATGCTTATCTGCTAAGGAGATCTGGGATACTTTAGAAAATATTTATGATAAATCTCAGACTAGCTCACATATGCTTCAAATATATACTAACAATGAGACTGCAGAAAAGGGTGTTGAATCTTCCTCAGTCGAGTCGACTCCAAGTATCTCAGAGTCGACTCTCAAGTTCACCGAGTCGACTCCAATAAGGTCCGAGTCGACTCCGAGGCAAATCAGCTTCCTAAAGACAAAGAAGAAAAGGAAGCAAGAAGAAAGGAAGAAAGAGGTAAAAAGGAAGAAAGCCTTGACCAAGAAAGAGTCAAGCCAGAAAATAAAAGTTAGGAGCGACAATGATGATATTAGCTCCAAGAAACTACAAGAGGTAACTGACTTGTGCTTTATGGCACAAGAAGACAAGGTAAAAACTGAATCTACTCTTACATCAAATAATTTTCAAGAAGAATTTTCTTATGATGAATTATTAAATGCTTTTCATGATTTGTATGGTGAATGTAGAAAATTAGCTGTAAAAAATAAAAATCTTAAGAAACTAAATTCTGAAAATGAATGCTTAAGGTCATTTTCAGAAGAATTGATTCAGAAAAATCATAGCTTAATTAAAGAAAATCAAAACTTAAGCGAAGAAATTAATCAATTAAAATCTTGCATTAACAAATTCACCGTAAGCTCAGAAAGATTAAAAATGATGTTTGAAAGCCAACATGCTGATTTTGATAAATCAAAATTTAGCTTGACTCCTTCACTTAGCCATAAATCTCTAGAGAAAAAGGTTATCAATTTACCAAGCAAACCATTAAATAAGATAACTTATTTCAAAAATGAAAAGGATGGGAATAACAACTTTACCTATCGTTCTAGTATAATTAAATCAAATGGTAAAGTTATTACTATTAAACAGATATGGGTTCCAAAAGGAACCATATGTCCTAACTCTCAAGGACTCAAGCAAGCTTGGGTACCCAAAATGAGAAAATGAGGATGTACACATAGGTGTACCAAGGTACCCATGGAACATAAAGAAACTTAAAAAGTTATTAACAAAAAAAAACAATAATGAAATCAGTAATTCTTGCATCTCATCATTATTTGTGCTTTAGTATTTGATATGATTTGCTAGTAGTGATCAATTTTGTGATATAGAAAATACTTTTGGAAATATAATCAAATCATTTCATTTTACTCACTAGTGGATCAGGTGCTAAATGATTAATCAACTTATTAAGAATAACCCTATGAATTCTCTATATGCTTGATTGAGAGGTTTTATCTATGGCATTATTGTTTATTGATCATAGATATGATAATGTGTACTTGGTATGCTTTTGAATATATGCACTATGAATACCAAGATTAAAGAAACCATATTTGGCATATGAAATCAGCTCATGCTAGTATGTACTTAATCTCAAAAGACCTTGCCATAGGCTTACTTAGATTATCCTCTTAAAGGTCGAAGTTTTACTATGCATGCTAAATAAGGAAACAAATAAAAATAATTTGTAAATCTAGAGATGTTGTTTCCAACACTAATTTTTCAAAAGCTTACATTAGCCTTGTTCTTGGCACTCAAATTAAAATATTTTCTGCATTGGCACAAACTCACAAAAAGCGATCAAATGATAAAGGTTTGCAAACTATGAAATCATGGCATAGTGATTGAAAACCAATTTTGTGTTAAGTTGTGCACAGAAAAATAATATTTTCAGCACCAAGAACACCTTAAGTAAAATAGGATTAATAGAATTCTTGAAGAAATGAAAAAGACAATTGTGTATGATAGTCATCTACTTAAATGATTTTTTAAAAGCTATCATCACTGCTTGTCATACATATGATTTCTGTTGCTGGTGGTCCAAACCGAGAACGATTGACACGACGGTGTGAACGGGGTTCCGTCTGAGTTGCCTTGGTTGGTGTTGGTTGCGCTCCACCTTCCACCGGGAGACCTGCAAACAAGCCTCGCACCACCACTGGGGTAGTGGGGGCCCTCCGACGATCAAGTCAGAGGAGATTGGAGGAGGAGGAAAGATGATAATCGCAAAGGAGAGAATGCTCTGGGAGATGTTGCTTACCCCCCCCTTCTCCCCCCCAGCTGCATATATATCTGGCTGGGGGGTCCCTCAGGGGGGTTCGTCATCGTGGGGCACGATGGAGTGGCCACTGACATGGCCGTTACAGGGCGTCGTGGAGCAGCGCTGGGTACGGCCATGACAGGGCGTAGTGGAGTTCCGCTTTGTACGGCTGATACAGGAGATCGTGGAGCAGCATCGGATACAGCCGTTGCAGGGAGTAGTGGAGCAGGAGGCCGCAGCGTGCCTCTGGGGAATAGCCTGTCGTTATCAAGAGATCTCCGACTCGGGGTCGGAGTGCTGGATCAAAGGGCAGCCGACTCGGGGTCGGGCTGCGGAGCCGAAGATATCCGACTCGGGGTCGGAGTGCTGGATCAGGGGGCAGCCGACTCGGGGTCGGGCTGCGGAGCCGAAGATATCCGACTCGGGGTCGGAGTGCTGGATCAAAGGGCAGCCGACTCGGGGTCGGGCTGCGGAGCCGAAGATATCCGACTCGGGGTCGGAGTGCCGGATCAAGGGGCAGCTGTGGTCTTCCTGGGCGTGCGTGCCGGTCACGTGGAGCATGGTGGCTAAGTTCCCCCGTAACAATTTCTATTAGATCTATTTTTGATGAAAACTCCTTTTGATCTTCTGAAAAATGGAAAATGAACCATTGCATATCTTTCATATTTTTCAATCGTACATGTTATGCTTGATATGTTCTTATGAAAAATAATGCCAAATCTGATAGAGATATGTCTATCCTTGGATATCATTCATCAAGCAATGCATATAGAATATTCAATGAAAAGATTTTAGTTGCAAAAATATCAAGTCGTCTTATTCTCTATGAGACTAATGATTTATTGTCAAGATACTAAGATCAAATTATATATGGTTAATCTTTTACATATAACAATCTGAAAACTTGTTAATAATTATAACAAAATTGAGTTTCTCAGAAATGCACTTAATGAAGAAAAATTGATAACTACTAAAAGACTGAATCAAGAAAAGATGAAATAGATCTTGATTCTTGCATGATTAGAAGTAAAAATCACCACTATCATTTGCTTGACTCATGAGCTTTATATTCTGTCAAATGAATGTGTAGAATTCACTCCTATGTGGTTATTTAATTAAAAAATAGATCTATGTTAAATAACCACCATATTTAAAAATTACACATTACATATATGATAAAGCAATATGTGATTTAAAATAAGCATCAAAAGCTTGATATATAAAAGCTTAGGTAACCTTGTTGATAGAAAGTAATAGTGATGAATCTATGCATCAAAAAGAAGAATCTATGATATCTTGCTTGCTCATAGCACACATTGATGGCATCATTTTTGTTCTACCAATGAAAATTTATATGAATAGATATATTGCAAGGTGAGTTTGAAATATGATGAATGAACATCTTCTCTCAAACTCCAAATTAAGACAAACAGGAAAGGGGATCTTCATTGACCAACGTTAGTCCACAAGATAACTCTTATAGAAGATTGGCATGAAGAAGGTATATCTATGACCCCATCTTGTAGAAATTGAAAAGGATGAGCAAAGTAGATTTATTGTTTAAAGCTGTATTGAAGCATGATAGAATAATTATTTTATCATACAGCTAGTAGACCAGATTGTATGCTCATTATGTGACCTTGTGCAAGACTTCAATCTAACGTTAATGAATCATATTTCATTGATAACAAATAAATCATAATCTAAATCTTGATAGAAACAAACGTTTAAGATAAGTTGATTAAAACTTAGCTAACATATCCTATTGATAATTATCTTAAGAAAATAGAATCAACACTAAACTGAGTTGACCTTGATAAATCTTTCTATTGCCTCACATGCTTGTCCTTGAACTATCTTGGATCTATCTCTTTAGTTCAAGTGATATGTGCTTGCTTGTATTTAGGCAATCTCTTGAGTAAAGTGACTCAACATACAACTATTGTCATATCTTATATTGAGTCATCTAATTAAAAAATATATATGTTGGATGAATGCTTTGTATCTTAACGAAACTAATGACCTTCCTTCAAGAAAGAAAAATGAGAGATTTCAACTTGAAGGATATCTTCATGTAAGATACACTAAAACATTCACATGCAAACAAGAGAGAAAACCTTCTTCAGCCAAAAATTCACACATAAGAAATCTAGTTTGGCTTGAAGAATATATAATGAATAAGTAATTCTAGATATCTCTCTCACAAATTAGCTGAGCAAAGTCAATAACTTTAAATCTTATTATGACATGATTAAAATCATTAATTGTTAATCTTTTGATATCATGTCCATATATGTATTGATTGACTTATACTTTTAGAAATTATTTCATGGTTTGCCCAAACTAAAATATATCTTTGCCTATATAATAACCATGAAATACACAAGTTTATGCTTAAAATTTTGATTTAAAATAACTTGTGAGAAATTGTGAATCCTTGAGCACAATAAAAATGTTGTTTGCATGATATACATCTATATGATACATAAGATTATTTCTTTATTCCGCTCTTTCATGTAAATTACTTGAGAATAACAAAAAGAGAGAGAGATAAAGAAAAGGAAGTGGACATTATTCAAGAGGTGAAAAATCTAAGCAAGGCAAGTACTCCAATCTTAAGAAAAAATAAAACAAGCATAATATATTCGACACATATGGAAGGGATAAAATCCATAATTGATTACACTCAAACAGGGAAAGTTTGAAGTAAACATCTCAACCTTTCTATATTGCTCATCATAGGGATGGTGCCAATGGGGAGGCTAGTGGTAGTACCCGGCACTATTTGACCCAACTATTCGGTGTAGGGCATATTAGGGACGGCACAAGAGGGAGGCTAGTGGTAGTACCTCGTGCCCCTTCCCAACTCTACCGGATAGGGAGCAAATAGAGTATAGAGTACAAGAAAGTAAAAATGAAAGACAAAGTTAATGAAAGTATATAAGAAGAAACAAGTCAAATTTTTAATCACTTGAAAACACACTTTAAGGATGAAATCATTGCAAGATTATATTTAATAGAGGGAGTTTATTTGAAAAGAATTGAGTTTGATTCTTGACATGCTTGTTCTTAATATTTTAATACATGACTTAACACATAATATATTTTGCATGTGACATAATGTCTTGAATTATGAGTTCTCAATATTTTGTAATGCTTCATACTTGGACAATTTGATTGAATGTTTGAAATGATACATAACATCTTTTGTTTGGTTCTATTGGGAAGAAATTTCAGATTTGTCATTAACAATCATCCCTAAAATCTGAAAATTGAATAAAATTGTAGAAAAGGATATCTCTATTTAGGGAAAATGAATTGATTCTGTTTTTATCCATCAACTTGCCTAAATTTGGTATATAATGTTCTAAGTTGTACCAAAACTCAACATTAAATACAAAGAATCTGAATATGCTCTTATATGTTTGAAATATGAGTTTTCAATCGTAATGGTTTAAGATGAGCTACAATGAGGAAGATACATATCTCAAATTATGACTTTGAAAGCTTCTATTGAAAATCTTTATGAAATTCAGAATCTGATTTTGTATAAAAGCTTAAACTTAATATGATTTCTAAATAAAGTCTTAATTTAAGAAAAACAGAATTAATTTTGATGTCTTGGTTGATTGCTCCGATACGCATCCGAAACATATCATTTCTTATCTTCAAAGTATACTAATATTGGTCTAAATGATGTGTCTTTCAATGATCTTGATTGCAAGCAAAGATTTTTAAATATATGACTTTATTTTGATATTAAAAAATATTTATTGTGCTTCATGTATACATTGCTGAAAAACTATGATTAAGAAATTGAGTTCTATAAATATATGAATATTTCAATGATCATCTATATGTTCTTCTCTCCTATATTATTAAAGACTTCCATCAATAGAGTGAATGATCTTAAGGCTAGAAATATTTCAGCTCACTCAAATGATTCTAAAAGAAAGAAAATGTAAATGCTTTTGAAAGAAACTGAGCTTCAAATGAATCATTTTCTGATTAATATTTCTATACATTTTCTCTAAGATTAGGAGAAAGCATAACTTATTCTTAAAGGATTAGAAAGAGTGATTTCTATAAATTTTGAATAATTCTAGATCACTCTACATTTTCGATAACATAGAATTTCAGTTTTATTCACATTTATCATTAAAATCTAAAATTCAACCAAAGGAAAGAATGATTAAAAAGGAATGTATCTTTTGAGGGGGAGCTTTAGATATCTTATCCTAAAGTTACCTTAATTTGATGCATACCTTGATTTTTATGGATTGATTTTGATGAACCTCCTTATATTGCAATACTTGCTTTAATCATAAGTTTATACCTTGAGATGAGTTCTATAGAGGTTGTCTTATCTCAAACCTTGAGTCTTATGAAAATAAGCTGATAATTATAGAAAATATATTTTTGAGATTGACAATTTTATTGAACATTATCTTCAAATTCTAAACTCTTAAATGGAATGATCAATTAAGGGGGAGAAAGAAAATTTCAGAAGGAGAGATCTTATGGAACTTAATCGCATAAATCTATAACTAAAGGAGAGGGAAAGAATACTAAAAGAAAAGTGATCCTAATACTCTCCAATATGTATCATCTGAAATTTAAATCTGAAAATCTTTATGATACACCTTGAGGCTTGTTATTTGGTTAGTATATCTTATGCATCACTCATGAACCAAATTGCAATTCAAATAGTTGATCTTAAGAGCCTCTAACTTAATGAAAAAAGGGGGAGAATAATATGTTGAATTTTCTTGAGTATCTCATAGAAAATCTATTTTGAAATTCACTAATGAGTCCTAATTGGGTTGATCTTTAGAACTTCTATTTTGTGCCAATTCATATTTCTCTTTAACAAATTGTGCTTATTTTCTAGAGAAATAAAAGAAAGTCTTTAAAAGAGCTCTAAGATGTATCAAAAATTGCATGAATTCATATTTTGGTATTTGTGCCCCAATGCTCTTATTATCATAAAAGAACTTTGAAGTCATTAAGAATTAATGATCCAACAGGATGATATGTCTTTCAAATACATAAGTTTTGATCTTTTACTCTGAAAATCAATTGAATTGCTCTCCTATTGATAAAATACTTAATAGATTGGGCAAAAGGTCTTAAATGAACAAGCTTTCCCACTTATTATTGAAGAGAGGTCAGATTTCCATTCGTGCTTTCCTTGAATATCATTTGTGGTACTTCTTGAATTAACCTAAGGAAGATTCCACCTACACTTGATTAGAAAACTATCTGTGGTATCAAATTAGAAAATTTCTTGAAATCACATTCGATGTGTTCTGCTCTGGAATTATCTTAATTGGCTCTGATCTATGCTCATTAATCTTTTTCTAACATTATTGCCTTGAGTTATATGATTCATATTCTTGCAATAACTTGACATGCAAATCAGAGTACAATAAGAAAAAGAAATATTTGAGTATTTTTATCTTTGTGCTTAATGTTCCACTATCTTTTTGATGTTGTCAAAAAGGGGGAGAAATATCTAAGTATAGGTTGATTGTGTTAAGCTGATTAAATCTAAAGCATTATCATGAAGTATGTTTTTTATGCTTTCTACTTCATGCAACTTAGCTATGCATTAGTTCTAGAACACAATATATTTTATATTGCACATACTCAAATACTGTGTATATGTTTAAATCTTAAATTTTGCATATACTCAGTGTTTTGTCATCATCAAAAAGGGGGAGATTGTTGACCACCTAATGGATTTTGATGAATACAAAACACGAGAGTATAATTTCATTTATCTTAACAATTTAATTGAGGATTTCATGTGTTTAATTAAGAATATTGTTAAGAAATGTCTAGGCAAGTTCCCATAATTTTTATGAATTTATTGAAGATTATTTTGAGCTAAAGAAAAAGTTCAGGGATAGCCGAGACGTCTCCTGATAGTTTCAGAGACGTCTCTGGCACAAACAGGAAGAACTAGCACAAGCCGAGGCGTCCCCGGCACCTGCCGAGTCGTCCCCGCGTTAGCGGAGTCGACTCTCTCAGTAGCGGAGTCGACTCTCTCAGTGGCGGCAGAAAGGCGTTTTTTTAAGGGATATGCGCGAGACGTCCCCGCTGTACGCGGAGTCGTCCCCGCAAGTAAAAAGGTGACTTCCCGAGTCGTCCCCAAGATGGCGGAGACGGCTCTCTCAGGGTTTTCCAGAGAATGGTTTTTTCGGTGATAAGGAAGCGGAGTCGACCCTGAGAAAGCGGAGTCGTCCCCACGCATAAAGTGCAGACAAGCGGAGACGTCCCCTGAAAGAGCGGAGTCGACTCTCTCAGGGAATTCCAGAGGACATGATTTTCGGAGATAAAGAAGCGGAGTCGTCCCCAAAGCAGCGGAGTCGTCCCCACTCAAAAAGCGCTAACACGCCGAGACGTCCCCGTAAAGTGCCGAGTCGACCCCAGATAAAGTAAAAAGTAAAATCCTGTAGGCGAGACGTCTCTCGTTGTAGCGGAGACGTCCCCGGAGCGCCTGGGACGCGACTGACAACTTTTTCAGGTAGATTTGAATTTCAAACGGTCATATCTTTGTGTCTAACGGCTATATTTGCTTTTTGGGCTATAAAAGGGACCTCTTAAGTGCTTCTCAACAACTTCTCACCAACCCAACACAAGATCATTCAAGAGAGAAGAAAGAAAAAGAGGTTCAAGGGAGTTAGAGCTTTCAAGAGGAGAAATCAAGTGCATTCAAGCTTTTCCATCTGATTTCGAGCTCATCTACTCACTCCCACTTGGCAATCAAAGCTCGCATTCAAGCCAACGTGATCCACATCAGAAGAACCACCATCATCCACGCTTCCAACGGCAAAAAGGGTTCTTCCGATTTTATTGTTTCTCATTGCTATATTTGCTTCTTAAGAGCTTTCAAATCTTTTGTAAAACGTTTGAATATTGAGCTTGTTTCAGTCAAGGGACTTGGAACAAGGGATAGGCGTCCCAAGCCTAAGTTAAAATTGGCGGATTGTAGGGTTCGTTGTTAGCCCGGGGTAAAACAACGAGTTGGGTAGTTCACTCGAAAAACTACCGGATTGTAGGGTTTGTTGTGAGCCCGGTGTAAAACAATGAGTTGGGTAGTGCACTCGCAAAACTACCGAACTGTAATCTGGACGATTATAGTGAAATTCCCAAGAGGTCTTGGGGAGTGGATGTAGGTGCTGGGGTGCACTGAACCACTATATGTTTGTTGTGTTTGTGATGCTTTTTGTCATTGTCTAACTTGCTCACTTACTTACTTAGATAAATTGCTTGCTTAACTCTTATCCGCGCATCCTTTAGTTGCAAGCATATTCAATTTACTTAATCAAGTCTCACTCAATAAATCAAACTGTTGCTAAGTTTAAATTTCACTGTGCATCTATACAACTTAGCATAATTAATTGAAAAGTGTTAGAAGTAGCCTAAAAGTTTTAAAAGACCCAATTCACCCCCCTCTTGGGTTGTATCCACTGGGCAACAAACATGTTGGAAGTCTAACTCGTAGGTAAATGATGCCTCTTCAGCCCATTACTGCTATTGAAATTTTTGACATGTGGGGAATCGATTTTATGGGCCCATTTCCACCGTCTTTTGGATATGAGTATATTTTAGTTGGTGTTGAGTATGTGTCAAAATGGGTAGAAGCTGTTGCCTGTAGAACTAATGATCACAAACCTGTTTTGAAATTTCTGAAAGAAAATATTTTTTCATGATTTGGGATGCCCAAGGTTATAATTAGTGATGGAGGAAAACATTTCTGTAATAAGCCTTTTGAGATCCTATTACGAAAGTACGGTATCACTCATAGAATTGCAACTCCTTATCACCCGCAGACTAGTGGCCAAGTAGAGTTAGCCAATCGGGAGATTAAACGAATTTTAGAGAAAACGGTGAATCCATCACGCAAAGACTGGTCTTTAAAACTTTTTGACGCATTGTGGGCTTACTGTACAGCTTATAAAACTATTCTTGGTATGTCCCCGTATCGGCTAGTCTATGGAAAAGCATGTCATCTACCTATTGAAATAGAGCATAAATCGTATTGGGCCATTAGAAAATTAAACTTTGAACTGTCAGATGCTGGTTTAGCCAGAAAAATACAACTAAGTGAGTTGAATGAAATTCGACGGGATGCGTATGACAATGCTAGACTTTGTAAAGAACGAATGAAAATTAGGCATGATAACTCAATTCTAAGAAAATCTTTTGAACCTACACAAAAAGTTCTTTTGTATGACTCTCGCTTACATCTGTTTCCTAGAAAGTTACGATCAAGATGGATAGGTCCTTTCATTGTAAAAACTGTTTTTCCACACGGGGCAGTTGAAATTGAGAATCCACAGGATGGTAAAATTTTTAAGGTGAATGGACATAGACTAAAACCTTTTCTTGAGAATTTTGCAGATGAAGAGGACTCCTTTTCCTTGGGGGAGCCTTCTTATGACTGAACATGAAGGCCAAGGTATGTGTATATTACTTAGAATATTTTTTTTCTTTTATTTCTAGTTTTCTTCTTATTTTGTAGGTCTTCTTTTCTGAAAATCAACAGCTCAAGGTATTCTTCTTCTCTCTATTATTTTCTCTATTGTCTCTCATATATAGTTTTCTTGCATTTTTTTTACATTGAGGACAATGCAATGTTTAAGTTGGGGGGAGGAAAATATTTTGATCAAAAAAAAAAATGATCAAAAAAAAAAAATTTGTTTTTGCATTTGATTTATTCTGTTACTTTCTTTTCTGAGCAAATGCACATGTATTTTCATATTGAGTTTGTACAACTATTAAGGCAAGGAACACGTGCATACTATGACTGATCAGAGACCTATTATTAGATCCCCACACGTGTACTTAATGACAATAGGAAGGCCTCAGGAGTTCATATTTATTAACTGCATTTTTGTTAGCCTTATCTATAAAAGAAGTATGAGTGTCCTTGTTCGTACCATAAGGTTCATGATTTGGTTTTCATATAAAAATAGAGGTTGAATATCCCGACTATATTACTTAGGTGCCTTATGATCCGACCTTGGTTGACCTATAGTCACAATGCAGTCACATATATAATAAAAATATCTATATGGTTCAGTCTACCATCTCTTTTCTTGCATGATTAAAAAAATAAAAAAAAATCCTTATGATGACAAGTCTGGCCTCGTGGCGTAGTCTGGTTCGAGTAATTAAGCCCGAGGGGTGTTTCACCTAATGTCTTGAGCCAACTGGATCGAGAGTCATTGGCTGAAAGCTTGCTACATGGACCTTACTAGAGCCTAATGGGATTGGACTATTGTAATTGTCATTTGTGTTTAAAAATAAAAATAAGCATGAATAGTGTTGGTCGGACTGAACCTAGTGACATGTGGTAATAACTGATTTGACTCCATTGTGTTGGACCTCTGTATACCCGAGTTGTTTAGTTGGGATTGATTGCTCTTTCTTTATATGCGCACCATTCTTGACAAATTTAGACAACATGTGATATTCTGAAAATTTGATGGATCAGGTTCTAACAAATTGTAGAAAATACTTGTGAACTTGAGTAGTGCACCTAAAACTCAGGCGGTGCCCGATTGTGGTGGAGGTATTAGTACTCTGAGAAAGTCATACAATTTGATGCACACTACATTTTTATATTTCCTTGCTTTGAGAGTTGCCATGCTTGAAAATATATATCAATTAATTACATGTGTATTAGCTTAGGATTTATTTCATATTTTTATTAAAATCTCATGTCATATCATTTATGATGTTTGTGGGTAACATCCTTGAAAACCCTCACGAGACAACACTCGTCCACTAGGGTAACTTAGGGGTTTAATGGCTTGTTGCACGTGCTAAGTGCAATCGTGATTCCTACGAAAGTGAGTACATATCTTAGTTTTATGTCTTTAGCTTCAATAAAAAGTCAAAGGTTAAACCACACCTTTTGTACTCTCATTTTATTATTTGCTCGTTAATTGCTAGAGACTAGCAATAAGCTAGTTGGGGGGTGTGATGAGAGCACAAAAGTGCGATCTATACATCACTTAAATTAGTATTATTGCTAACAAATAATGATAAAATTGCCGCATTAATATTATATTTTTGGGGTGCAGGTGATCGTAAATCATAGCTAAAATACGCATAAGGTCAGTCCCAGTTGCACACTAGAAGGAGCATTAGCCAACTAGGTGCAGCCACATCCAGCAGCAGCATGTCCTCCCCATTTCGTGCGTCCATTTGAAGGAATCCCGCAGGCGTCCGTGATTCACCCTTCGTGTCACAGGTCCCAGCATCCCGCGATTTCTACATTGTCCCGCGATCAGCTTCTCCCGATAGAGCCCTCGTGCAGCCCATCCACTTCTCCCAGCGCGTGTGATCAGCTCCCAGCCGTCCACACCGTCAGCCAGGCATCATACGAATCTCAGCATCCCGAGTCCAACATCCGGCCGTCCGCGTGCAAATTCCCCGCGATCTAGCCTCTCCCAGACATTCCGCGTCCGCGTGCAAATTTCTCGCATCCGTGATCTCAGCGTCCGCGTCCCAGCTCTTCCGTTCGCAGGCATCTCCATCCCAGCAAAGATCCAAATCTCCCGCGAAGCTTTCGCGATTGCAATCTTCCGAAATATGAGCTCGCTTCCGAGTCCACGCGCCTTCCAACCGATCTCAAGTGTTCAAGCCCCAAGCTTCCACGTTCATAGAGGATCTCAGCTGCCTCCTGCGATCAGCCTTCCTCCCTTACCGAAGATCCCGCATCAAGCATCCGTTGGCGATCGAGAGAGCCCAAGTTTCTGATCCATTTGCTCTTCACGCATCCCAGCTGTTTGTGAGCGTCTCTGCACCCAACGTCTGCATCCTAGCTCCTATCAGATCCCCTTCCTTCCCGTCTTCTCTGCGTGCAATCTTCCAGCTCTCCCGAGATCCCAGCTTCTGTGATCAGCTCCCAGCGTCCGCGTGCAGCTCATCATCCCGCAAAGATCCCGCAATCACAGCCTCATCCAGCCATCCGTGCTTCAGCCGAGCCCATGTCACACGCGTCCGCCCGCTTCTTCCGCCTCTCCAATCTTCTATGGATCAGCCTCTCCATGTCCGGGATACTCGGCAGCCAGCACGAGAGGAGCATCCCGTGTGATCAGGGGGTCCATCAAGAGATATAAGAGTTCATTCGAAAAACAGAGGGGAGCGCTCATTCAAGGAAAAAAAACAGAGAGCCTCAGCCGTATTCAAAGAAAAAAAAAAGAAGAGAAAGGGAAACAGGGGATGCCCTGTTTCCGAAAATAAAAAGAAAAAAAAGAAGGAAGAGGAACAGGGGAGTTTCTTTTATGTTTATGGCTGGCTAATCCCTTAGGTGAAGGGTGATGGAGGAACCTTTGATGTCTTATTTTTTTTCAAGTAAATTCTGAACATTGATCTCTTTGCTTTACATCTATTAATATGTTTTTGATTCTTGCATGCTTATTTATGAGATAGATCTTTTATGGTTTATATTTCTTGATTCATGGATTGTTTCGATGTTTGATTTGTCGTAGACATAATCGGCACGATAAATACTTAGATCTTGAATTCATGTTTTCAAATTGTATACTCCATGATTAGAACTATTCTATCTGATTGATCTTTAATCAAGAATCGCAGAATTTAATTGTTGAAAATAATATCATCAAGGGGGATTCCAGATCCCTACACCATCTTAATCTATCTAAATTTCGATTCTCTGTTTACTGATTTATTTTCTATTTGCAAAACATCATCTTAATCCACAAATTTATTAAAATAATTAATCTAAAATTATATTAAATAATCTCATATATATTTCGTTCCCTGAGGATTCGACCTCGGACTTCCGAGATTTTACTACTTGTACGATTCTCCTATACTTGAGAAATTAGTTTCGCGAAAACATCTTTGCGAGTGCGTCAATGATGAAATACATTTTTTTCTTGAGTTATGATCTTTGTGATTGTCATTATAATGCTATCCATTTCATTGTTATTCATTCTTTTTGATGATAACAAAAAGGGGGAGAAAATATAAAGGAGAAACTAGAAGCAAATTCTATAAGAAAAACAGTATAGGGAAGAAAATATAAAAGGTATATATTATATACTTACGGGGGAGACATGTATTATACACTTAAGGGGGAGACATTTGACAAAGAGAAAATCTGAATCTGGCACATAATCATAGAGATTTTTCTTGCCTCGATACATGACTTGAAACTCTTGCTTTGACACAAACTTTTGAAAATTTTGTCTTAATGAAATACAAGAGTAAGGGGGAGCAAAGCTAAAACTCATTTGGCATCCATTTGGATAGGATAGGGGGAGTTCTTGGTTCATTTATACAAACCCTAAATAAGACTACTTTGAAACTCTTGAACCAAAAGTACTTTATGAATGTTAAATCTAACTTTTCATATGAATGCCAATTTGCTTATACTCAATGTTTTGTAATCATCAAAAAGGGGGAGATTGAGGATGATAATGTTATTTTGATGATTAACACAACCATTGAGGCCATATCAAATTGGAAATGCAAATTAACTCATACATCATTGATAAATGGCACACCCTTGATACACTCATGATACATTAGGACTATATGGTCAAAACCACTCTCAAGAATTGATAAACGAGATAAAATTTGTAATAAAGAATGGTAGAAAGCTTAAGAATCCATTTTGGCAAAGTTTTACGTTAAAAATACCTAAAAGGGCAATTCAGTAATTTCTACTATTAAGGGTATGAAACTCTATTGTGCCTTGCATCATAATTTGCTTGAAATATTATATTGTTGTTTCAATGTGCATAACTAACCTTCAAAGTGCAGAAAAATATGGTTAAAGTCGATCCCAATTAGTTTGGAGTCGACCCCGATACATTTGGCACGCCTTGGAACGAAGTGGCACGCCTTTGGAACACTTGGCACAGAGTAGGAGTCGACCCTAGAAGAGATGGAGTCGATCATGGCACGTTTTAGAAATATTCTGGCACATTCTAGCACTTATGGCATGGATGAACAGTACTTGGGTCGACCCCATCTTCAAGCCTCAAGAAAACAAGTCTCTGGAATCCCTGAGAGGATCGACCCCAATGGAACTTGAGTCGACCCCACCTTGAGTCGGCCCAACCTTGAGTCGACCCAACCTTGAGTCGACCCAAAAAGAGTTGAGTCGACCCAAGTGAAGGAAGGCTGAAATACAAGGTTCTGTATTTTCTGAGAGGGCCGGCCCAAGAAAAGCTTGAGCTGACCCAAGTCTGATGAACAGTGGTTTGGGTCGACCCCAGAAAAGTTTGGGTCGACCCAAGCACGGGCAGAAGCATGACGGCTAATTGTGCAAAAGTGCTTTTTGGACTCCCAACGGCTATAAACGGCTAGTTTCTTCAATCCAACGGTCAGGAAGGACTATTTGGAGGTTGGAGAAGTATTTAAGAGGGAGTATTCATCAGAGGAAGGAAGCTTTTGAAAAGACATCAAGTGCATTCAAGAGAAAACCCTAGCAAGGCAAGCTTCATTTAATTGCTTCATTCAAAGAGCCAAAAGGAAGTGGTTGAGCAGATTCCAAGAGACATTAAGAGCTCCACCAACCCTTGAAGAGTGAAGCAATCTTGACAAAGAATAGAAGAGCCTTATTAAAGCGATAACTATATTCTAAACTCTTCTTTGTAGCTTATAATTGTTATATTTGCTCATCTAGGAATTTCATCTTTCTTCTTTTTTTTAATCACCTTGTAAAGGTTTGTTGGTGAGCCCGTAAAACCAACGGTAAAAGTTTGTTGGTGAGCTCGTAAAACTAATTGTAAAGGTTCGTTGGTGAGCCCGTAAAACCAACATAGGTTCTTGGTGATCCCGAAAAACCAAAGTGTAAAGGTTTTTGGATTGTGAGCCCGGAAAATAATCCAACTGTAATCCGCAGGATTATAGTGAATTCCCAAGGGGTCGCTTGGGGAGTGGACGTAGGTGCTTAGGAGAGCACCAAACCACTATACTTCTTGTGTGTTTGCATTGTGTATTGTTTTAACTTCACTCACTCCTCGATTGACTAAATTAGGATAGTAAAAATTTAGAGAAACCAATTCATCCCCCCCCCTCTTGGCTTGTCACCTTGGGCAACAAGTGTCATCCAAATGCTTTCCTCTTTTTATGGACTTAACAATGAAGACCCATACAAACATTTAGATGAGTTCCTTAAGATCTGCGCTACTGTCAAAATTCAGGACTTCACTGATGATGCTCTGAAACTTAGGCTATTCCCTTTTTTTCTTAAGGATAGAGCTAAACAATAGATCCATTCATTAGAAACCAATTCTATTCTCTCTTGGGCTCAAATGCAACATAAATGTCTAAAGAATTATTTTCCCATAGGAAGAACAAACCAATTTAGGCATGCTATCACGAGCTTCTCCCAATCTGATGGGGAAGAATTTCATGAAACTTAGGAAAAATTTAGAGATTTACTCCGAAAATGCCCGCATCATCAAATACCCAAATGGCAATTAGTGCAATGCTTTTATGACGGATTGTCTGAACGAAACCGTCAAATGGTTGATGCTTCTTGTGGGGAAACTTTCATGCTTAAGAGTGAGCATGAGGCATGGCAAATGTTTGAAAACCTTAATGAAAATTTTCTCCACCATGCCTCCCCGCTCGTCAAGCACCCCCGAGTTCTCAAAGAAAATGGACCATATATGAAGTTAGCCAGTCCATAGGTCTATCCGATAAAGTAGATGCACTATCCCGCAAATTGGACCAGCTAATCTAGAGAACAGCTTCCAAACTTTTCCCAAGCACAAGTTTGTGCTGTTTGTTCTAGCCCATCTCACCCTATTCATGAATGCCCTTCGGCAGCTCAATTCCCTGAATTTGTGCAAGAACAAGTTAATGCTGCCCAAGCACAGTTCAGACCGGATAATGACCCATATTCCAATACATATAACCCGGGATGGCGTAACCATCCAAATTTTTCTTGGAAGCAGCAAGCTTTGAATACTGCCCAACCCTACTCCCAAAATTTTCAAAACCCTCAGAATTTTCAAACCCCACAAAATATTCATCCCTACCGTCTTTCGACTCAATTTCAACATACTCCTCCTCCACCCCATAGAAACACAACCTTTGAGGAGAAAGTGTTGACCGCCCTTCAAGGTTTGGAAACCATTACACAATTGGTGCACTCTCACATGCAATCCATCGCCAAGCTAGAATCCCAAATGGGGCAACTAGCTAATGCACTGAACAAGCGAGAGGAAGGAAA
Organism: Phoenix dactylifera; assembly: GCF_051530095.1. Lineage (NCBI taxonomy): Eukaryota > Viridiplantae > Streptophyta > Magnoliopsida > Arecales > Arecaceae > Phoenix > Phoenix dactylifera. The sequence continues at coordinate 10,139,391 of NC_143195.1, forward strand.
GCTTCCAAGCCAACCACTAAGTAATCCTAGGGGACAATACATGGCTCAAGAAAATCAACTAAATACAATTCATCATGAACAAGCCAATGCTTTGACTACCCTAAGGAGTGGACTTGTAGTAGACAATAAGATTGGGGAGGCTAACAATAAGGAAGGTGAAGAAGAGGATAGAAATGTGTCAAATGAAAATCTAAAACTTTCTTCTCCTTCTTCAACTAGTCCACCTTCTGCCAAAACTCACATTCTAAAAGTCCCATTTCCTGAAGCTCTTAATTCACCCTCTCCCTTTGGCAAAAAGGAAACTTCACTAGAGGAGATGATGGAGGTTTTCAAACAAGTCAAAACAACCTTCCGCTTCTTGATGCTATTAGACAAGTTTTCTCCTGTGCCAAATTTCTTAAAGACCTTTGTACCCAAAAGCGAAAATCTAGGACACATGTGCCTAAAAAGGTCTTCTTAACTGAGCAAGTGAGTTCTATTCTCCAACACAATACCCCTCCAAAATTCAAAGATCCTAGTGCCCCCACCATCTCCTGTGTCTTAGGAAATAATTTCATTGATCGAGCACTTTTAGATCTAGGGGCAAGTGTCAACCTTTTACCTTACTCAGTTTATGAGAAACTTGGGTTAGGTGAGTTAAAACCAACCTCGGTATCCCTTCAATTGGCTGATCGATCTGTAAAAATACCACGAGGAACAATTGAAGACGTCCTAGTCAAGGTAGACAAATTCTATTTTTCAGTCGATTTTATCGTCCTTGATATGGAACCTGTGCCTAATCTTAAGAAACAGATCCCTATGATTCTAGGTCGTCCCTTTTTAGCTACAGCCAATGCGAGTATAAATTATAGAACTGGGGTGATGAATATATCTTTTGGGAATATGAAGGTCAAGTTAAATATATTTCGTGCCTCTGATCAATATGCAAGGGAAGATGAGTGCTTCCTAGTTGACAAAATGGACAATCTTATAGAAGAAACCCTTCCCTATATTTTGGCAGATAACCCTCTAAAAACATGCTTGGCCCATTTTGACTTTGATATAGACAAGGCCATAGAAGCAGTCAACTTCTTGCCCGACAATCAGTCTCCCACAAATTTTCTTCCTTGGAGAACTCGGCATAAACCCGGTATGATTTGATAAGGATGCGCTGCATCTGGCTGAAGACGTTAAACTTAGCGCTTGTTGGGAGGCAACCCAATTTTCGTAGTTCGTTTTTGCATTTTTCTTATTGCATTTTTCAATATTTAACAGGATCCCTCATATTACTGATGCAACTACGGTAAAATGCTTCTATCCTCCATATGCATCATATTTTCGTCCAAAATAAAATAACGTAAAATAAAAAATAATATAATAATAATAAAAAAAACATTGAGGACAATGTCTAATCTAGGTTGGGGGGTATAGGATTCGAATTTTTGAAGAAATTTTTCGTATTTTTAAATATGTATCTCACAAAAAAAAAATTCTATGCTTTAGTGCTGAAATGATAGCACACAAAGTATATAAAATCTAAAAAGCCCAATGATTAGTCAGGAATAAGACAATTTGAGTTCTTTTCATTAAAAGTTCTTTTAGTGAGTTGTAAGATAATTTTTACTTTGGAATTTCACAACACATATGGCCTGCACTTCTAAGGGTTAGGTTCAACATTATGTTGTTAAGTTTGGTAGCAACCTTGAGTTTTGATGAATCATACCTATCTAATTCACTATTATCTCATATTTAATTAAAAAAAAGAGAGTGAATTTAGTTAGGTACATCGAAAAGGGCTACCTATTTTTAAAGGTCAGCGGGCTTGTGATGATGAACCCGAGCATAAGTCCGTAGGGGAGTCTTGATGCCCAACACCTTATGCCATCTAGTGTGGGAGTTGTTGACTGAATGCTCACTACACGGAGGAATCATTACAAGAGTAAAAAAGCATAATTTATTTATAAATACAAAATTAAAAAAAACAGCGAAAGAGAAAATAATATCGACCTTGAAAAAGACGATAGTGTGAAAGCTATCGTTGTAAAAATTTGAGTAAACTGGAATATTACAGATAAAGCCCATGAGGTATTAAAGTAAACATCCACAACTCTCAAAATTCTGCAAAATAAGGATGATTTTGAATCAGTGAATAGGTCTTATCTGACCCATTCTTGGAAACTACTAGCTTTAGCGATATTTTGGAAAATCTAAAGCCTTACTTGTGTATGGTCCAGATATCACCAAGCACCCAAGTATAAATTAGCCTTACAACTCTCTAACAGAAACTTAATAACTTCAACTTAAATTGCATACTGACCTAGAATTTGGGCTGACTTAGTAATTAAAACTTTGTGTGTTTTTGAAATTTTTGACATTAATGCATTTGAAATTAGATTTTATAAAATAATAAAATAAATTCTTTCGACAGCAGTTTGTGGGTATCTGAGCCGGAAACCCTCACGAGACAAAACTCGTCCACAAGGGCCACCTAAGGGTTTAAAGTCTTATTGCATACGGTAAATGCAATCGCGATTCCTACGAAAGTGAGTTAATTTTTTTTCTATTATTTTGCTCGAGGACTAGCAAAATGTAGGTTTGGGGATGTGATAAGTGCTAAATAATGCATGAATTAATATCGTACTCATAGCACTTATCATTATTTTTATGCATATATTTTAAATTTAAACATAAGAAAATTCATTCTCCTTCATCATTGCATTTTAATTAGAAATAATTCAAGTTTGATTATTTTTATTGATCGAATCTAATGTATGCAGGTCAAGTTAAATTCATTAATTTCTAAACGCAAATTGCATGCACCCTGCGAATCAAATCCTCTCAGATTTTCAATTCAGCCGTTCATCCCAACTCTATTGAGCTCGACCTTTCATGTTCTAACATTCTGTCCCAAAATCTTCCATGTTGAATTATTTGAACCTGTATCATGGATCAGCTTTTATGTTGCAATCAACCATTCAAGTCATCATATCCTTCCACGTTCAAAGGCCCAGCTCATGTAGCTAGCCAGGATAAGCTCCAACCTCAAATTGCAGCATCCTCTTCTTCCGCCAAAACTAATGTCGTTCCATCCGTGAAGCTCATGAATTCATTCCCTCTTCTTCCGGACTGATCCCAGCCGGATTCCCAAATCTCCCAACATTCCAAAGCTTCCACGAATCACGTTCCCAACTAAGTCCAAGCTTATCCCCTGTTTCCATGCGCTCCCAGCCAAATCCAAACTTCCCGTATTTTCTTCCTCCGAACACAAGCATCATGCACGTCGTCCCCCTGGCTCAATCCATCTTCCTCCCAACTCCACACTCCCAGTTCATTTTCTCTTACAAATCCAACCAAACTCCCAGCCGAGATCTTCTCAGCTCCCCCCTCGCGCCTGTGCCCATCTTCTCCGTGATTCCCTACTTCCGGATTCCTCCCATCCGCGTGTCTTCCCTCTTCCGAACCAAACCATCTCTCAGCCGAGATCCCAATGTCTTCCGGTTCATCCTTATCTTCCCAATTCTTCCGGCATCTCTTCTCAGCCGAGAACACATCCCATGTTTGATCCCAGCCGGTCAGCACCCCACCGTTCGCAAGGAACTCCATTCTCCCCTATTTTCGCGTGTCTCTTTCCTTCCGGATAAGAACCAGCATTCCGTCTCCTCCACGTTCATCCCGTTCGGATTGGAGATAAACTTAAATTCCATCTTCCGGCATGATCCCATGGAGTCATCCTCATCCCGTGAACAACCAAACGTATCCTCCCCTGTTTCGGAAACAGAACAAAGTCATCCTCCCATTCCGTGGATCACATCCCAGCCGAATCAAGCCAGCCATCGTCCGGATTAATCCCAGCCTATCCACGGATAAACCTGAATCCTCTGCTCCGCGTCCGTATACTCCGTGATCTAACTTCATCCGAACTTCTTTGCATCATCCAGCTCTTCGGATCAGAGCCAGCAGCGTGTCTAAGGATCAAGGAACAGAGCCGGGATCTTCTCAACATTCGCATCATCCCCTGCATCCAAAGCCAAAGCCAGCTTCTTCAACGCGATCGTCTCCCAGTCCACGTCCTTCCCAACGTCCGAATCGGCTCAAATCTTCCGCACCGTGTCCCGGCCGCATCGAAGAATCCTTCCACGTGTTGAAGAAGCCCGGCTCCTTCGTTTCATTCCCTGGATTCGCATCAACAGCTCACCTTCTTTCCAACTCTCGGATCAGCTCTATCTTCATCCCGCGTCCGTCGCTTCTCCGCCCTTATCTTCCCACTCGGAAGATCTTATCCATGTGAGGGAAGTAGGGCGCTGGGGAGGCTATAAAAGGAGGAAATTTCTCCTCTTCACGGCATCATCTCTTCGCTGGAGAAGCTTGGGTTCCCAGACCAAGTTCCCACAAAAATAAGAGGGAGAGATAGTAGTTTGGGTATTTTGGGAATGATTTTCCAAAGAAAAAAATAATGAAGTTCAAGAGGGAGAGGAAGCCGACGGGAGAAAAGAAGGAGAACCCAGTCATGATGAAGGCCTTCTACATCGCTGCTGCTGTCGCCCACGACTCCATGGAAGGCTGATCTCCTCTCTAGGGCCGGATGCAGCCCTAACAAAGGGCTAAGGATTTTGTATTTTTTATTTCTATTTTTGGAGTTGTATAAACCTTATTTTGTTCTTAATGAATATTTTATTTCATCGCATATTTAATTTCTATAATTTTAAATATGACGTTTATACAACTATTCTTCATGATCTCTAAGTTAATAGAAGATCACCCATGCTTAGGAAAGATGCAGTGTCCTGCCACATTAGTTTTAATGAATCAACATGACTCCTAATTGGATTAGGATTGAAGAGTTCAATTGAGTCATGGTTCATTCAAGTCCTAGTTGGATTAGGACTAGCATAGATTGAACCCAATTGGCTAATCCTAATTGGATTGGGATTAAACCATAAGAGAGGCACCCAATCCTCTTTGGAAGAGGATTAGGGCATCACAAGAAGGAGGGATCACGCCCCTCCTCCTCTCCTTGTGTGCGGCATGAAGAGAGGGGCCGGCGCCCCCCTTCTCTCTTTGGAAAACCATCTAGGGCTCCTACTTTGGAGGAGCCCTTGATGGCTATAAAAGGCACCATGAGGCCGGCGCCCTAGGGCATTGGAATCCTCTTCCTCTTGTGCCGTGGCCACCCTCTTCCTCTCTTTAGTTGCAGCCGCAAGCAAGGGTAGAAGCTCACCAAGTGTTGGCGGCCTCCTCCTCTACCCTTTCTTCATCCAACGCAAGCAACAGAAGAAGGCTGCGTAGGGGCTCATCTTCTTCCTCTTCTTCATCCTTCTTCTTCCTCCTGTTAAGCACTTTCAAGAGTTGAAAGAAAGAGAGGAGATCAGCCATCAAAGGAAGTCTCTGCAAGGGAGCTAGCACCCCGGGGAGACAAGGAAACATTGATCGGTCCTCTACTTCGTGTGGATACCCGTAGAGGCCGGACGTTTGAACGGCTTCAAGCGAACCCTCTTCCAAAACCACGAATTCAGATTTGCGGTGATCATCTACCCGCGCAAGGTGAAGATTTGATCTTCCTATTAGTTTTAAAAGTTTTAATTCTTACCTAATTACGAAAGGTCTCGAAACAACGTTCATGCGATGAACGTTGATCCCGCACATGCCCCCTTTCCGCTGCCATCTGATTTTGTTTTGAAATATCAGCGGCATGGGCGGGTTCCCAACAGTGGTATCAGAGCCTAGGCTTCGTAGATTAAGGTAAGAATTAAATATCTAAAGGCTTATTAGATCTGAAAATTGAATGATCATGCATGCTGAAAAATTCTGCATGCAGATTTTTCAGGGGTGCTGATTTTTGCATGCTGATTTTTATGTGATAAAAAGATGATTCTAATTGCATTGTTAATGGGATTACAAAGTTTAGAATCATGATTAGCATGATCAGCGACCTATGTCATGATATAATCAGTTAGTTTTCAGATCTGAAAATTATAATTGTTGCATACGGTGATGATCATAGGATTCAAACCCTTTTGGTATCAAATGTAATGACCTGCGATGTGATCTGCGATGTCATGTAATTTTTCAGATGCTTGCATGCATCTTATTTGATGTTTTGAGAGGCCTGCGTGCCTCCTAAAAGGAGATGTAATTTATTTTTATTTTTATTTTACATCTGGTTGTATTTCTGTGATGTGATGTACATCAACGATCAAGTTGAAGCAAAGGCATGAGATGAAAGGTGATCTAAGCGGTTGATGGCGATGGGATCAAGAGTTGATCAAGGATCGAATCAAGGAGGCTTAGAACCAATTCAAGAGTTGAAGACCACTTGATCGATTGATGTGCATGTGCTTGTAATACGACCTAATTAGAATCCATGATCATCACCTATTTAAAGTTTAACTTTATTTGATGCTGCGATTATAACTGCCTGTGATGTACCGTTTGCATGAGATGTGAATGCGAGTCGGGTAGATAGGTTTATATGTGATGTAGCAAACCAAATTGAGACCTAAATCAAAACCTCCTCAATCAAGTCGAGAGTGAACCGACATGAGCAAGTCATATTAGATTAATTGATCTAATTGGTGTCTAGGAAAGCATGAAAGGTGGTTACTTAATTAGGACCTTACTCCCTGAGTAAGGGGAGCCTCCCACCTGCTTACCTGGCCAATTGTTCGATTACCTCTTATGAAGGGCTCAAGTTACAAACACTAAGACCTGATTAACCAATATTAAGTCAATAGGTCTTCCACTGTAGTAGAGCTGCTAAGGCCTTTCTGATGTTGATTTGTCTCGGCTGGACACAGTGGTCAAGTTGCATCGGGGGGCTGGACCTCTCTATAGACATGAGATGTTGTAGGGTAAAGGTGGGGTTGGACACCAATAACTGTTAGGTGAGGACCCAATGACGACTTTATTCCTACGGTTATACGGTGGGTCTGACTTAACTAAGAAATGGGACCAATAACTGTTAGGTGAGGTCTTCATGGCTTAAAGACCAAGTTACACTGCAACATGCTTGAGAAGCATTGTACAAGAGTTGTACACTCATCCATCTATGTGTCACCAATAACTGTTAGGTGAGGTGGCATGTAAATTGGTGGGACCGCAGTACCCACTAGAAACCCTAGTCGTGTGGGATTTCCGTTTCCCTACCAGGGGAGTGTGAGGGATTCGAGAAAATAGTGGGTCTTTACTCTCTGCAGATACAATGTCGGCTTCAAACCCTTTGACCCGTATTCTTGAGACCAACCGACTGACCGGAACCAATTACAAAGACTGGCTTAGAAATCTCAAAATAGTTTTGGACTGTGAGAAAATAGGCTACATACTCGATTCAGATATCCCCACACTACCAGCACGTCCTACTGATGTTCAGCGTGAAATGCATAAAAAGTGGTTGGATGATGACATTAGAGTAAAATGCTATATGATGGCATCCATGTCTAATGAACTCCAATGCTAGCATGAAAATATAAAGACTGCTAGGGACATACTGGCACACCTGCAAGAGTTGTATGGTGAGCAGAGTCGCACAGCTCGTTTTGAAGTGTCCAAGAGGCTCTTCAAAGCGAAGATGCGCGAGGGGCAGTCTGTCCATGATCACGGTCTGACCATGATCAAGGACCTAGAGGAGCTTGAGAAGCTCGGTATGGACATGCACAAGGAATTGCAAGTGGATTTGATCCTACAGTCACTTCCTGATTCATTTGGTCAGTTTATAGTAAACTACCACATGAATAAGATTGAATGCACTAAGACTGAACTAATCAACATGTTGGTAACTGCTGAGGGAGCCTTGAAAGGTTCAAGGGGCAATGTCCTTGCTGCTGAGTTGACTTCTGGTTCCAAGAGAAAGTCTACTTGGAAGAAAAAGAAGCCTGCAAAGAAGCAGAAGAAAGACAAGAAGCCAAAGAAGGAAGTTCAAAAGAAAAAGGCTAACGACAAAGGAAAATGTTTCCACTGCAATGTCGAAGGCCACTGGAAGAGAAACTGTCCTTCATATCTCGAGAGCCTGAAGAACAAGAAAGGTGACACACCTTCAGAAGGTATAGACTTGCTCATAATTGAAACTAATCTAACGGTTTCTTCTACTTCTAGTTGGGTTATAGATTCTGGTTCTAGTGCTCATTTGTGCACTACCATGCAGGGTCTAAAGGAAAGTAGAAGACTGGCGGAAGGTGCGGTAACCCTTCGGGTTGGCAACGGGGCAAAAGTTGCTGCTGTGGCTGTGGGCACCTACCATCTGCGACTACCGTCTGGATTTAGTTTAATACTTAGAGACTGCTATTATGTACCTGTTGCTAGCAGAAATTTGATTTCTGTTTCATGTCTAGCACAGGAAGGTCATGTTTTTACATTTGACAAAGACTGCTGTTCTATTTATTTAAGAAATAAAATAGTCGCACGTGGTTTCATGATCGACAGTCTCTATCATTTACATATGGATGTATCTGTGAATGTTACCGAGCAAGATGTGAGTGCCAAAGGATCCAAAAGATCCAGAGATGAGATAAACCAAAGATATTTGTGGCACCTCAGACTTGGCCATATTGGAGAGGATAGGATGAACAAAATGGATAAAGATGGGCTTCTCGGCTCATTGACTTCCGAGTCATATCCAGTTTGCGAGTCCTGTCTTCAAGGAAAAATGGCTAGACTGCCCTTTGTAGGATATGGGGAGAGGACCAATGAAATACTTACCCTAATACATACAGATGTATGTGGCCCATTCTATGTGCTAGCTAGGGGACGTTATTCTTACTTCATTACCTTTACCGATGATTATTCACGGTATGGGTATGTGTATCTTATGAGACACAAGTCTGACTCTTTTGAAAAGTTCAAAGAGTTCAAGAATGAAGTAGAAAAACAAACTGGAAAACCTCTTAAGGCTCTTCGATCAGATCGAGGAGGAGAATACCTTAGTAGAGAATTCCGGGACTATCTCAAAGAAAACGGCATAGTCTCACAATGGACACCTCCGGGTACACCTCAACTCAACGGGGTGTCAGAGAGGAGGAATCAGACCCTATTGGATATGGTCAGGTCCATGATGAGCTTCACTGATTTACCTATGTTCCTTTGGGGAGATGCCTTACTCACAGCGATTTATTTATTGAATAGAGTTCCCTCTAAATCCGTTCCTACCACACCGTATGAGATATGGCATGGTAAGAAACCAAGTCTGGGTCATCTCAAGATTTGGGGATGTCCGGCCCACGTCAAGCGACTACAGGCGGACAAGTTAGAGGCTAGGACCATAACTGCTCGTTTTATAGGATATCCTAAAGAGTCATTAGGATACAATTTCTACATCTCAGAGGATCACAATGTATTTGTGAGCCGTCATGCCATCTTCTTGGAAAATCAGTTTATCCTTGATAGAGGCAGTGGGAGGAAAATTGAGCTTGAAGAGAAAGTCTCTGAAAAGCAACGAGTCATGGATCCTATAGAACCCATTCATAAAGAGCCAGTGCACGATGTCCCTCAACCACCTCGTAGATCTAGTAGGGTCTCCCATCCTCCCGATAGATACTTAGGTATACTAGAAGAGGATACCGAGGAAATGTTCCTAGTGGGAGATAGGGATCACATACAGGATCCCAAAACCTACAACGAGGCGATATCTGATATCGATTCCGAGAAATGGCTGGAAGCTATGAAGTCAGAGTTAGACTCCATGCATTCCAACCAAGTCTGGACCTTAGTAGATCCACCAGAAGGTATTGTACCTATTGGATGCAAATGGATCTACAAAAGGAAGATAGGTTCGGATGGAGAGGTAGAGACCTATAAGGCAAGGCTTGTGGCGAAAGGGTATAGTCAACGCGAAGGCATTGACTATCAGGAGACCTTTTCACCTGTAGCCATGCTAAAATCCATCCGAACATTGCTTGCCATTGCAGCATTTCATGATTATGAAATCTGGCAGATGGATGTGAAAACTGCTTTCCTGAATGGATATCTTGATGAAGATATCTATATGGAACAGCCTTTGGGTTTCACTTCCAGTGATGGAGATCACAAGGTCTGCAAGCTGCAAAGGTCCATCTATGGACTAAAGCAAGCATCTCGGAGTTGGAACACTCGTTTCGATGATGCAATCAAAATGTTTGATTTCATCAAAAACGAAGAAGAACCGTGTGTTTACAAAAAGGTTAGTGGGAGTGCTGTCGTTTTTCTCGTACTGTACGTAGATGACATTCTCCTGATTGGGAATGATATTCCCATGCTAACCTCGGTCAAGGTCTGGTTGTCAAAAGAATTCTCCATGAAAGACCTTGGGGAAGCATCCTATATTTTGGGAATAAAGGTCTATAGAGATAGATCTAAAAGGATGCTTGGCCTTTCACAGAAGATGTACATAGAGGAGGTGCTGAAGAGGTTCAGCATGGAAAACTCCAAGAGGGGTCTCTTACCCCTAAGGCATGGAATTCATCTCTCCAAGAAGATGTGCCCCAACACATCTGAAGAGATTCAACGCATAAGCAAGATTCCTTATGCATCGGCAATAGGAAGCCTCATGTATGCCATGCTATGTACACGACCTGATATAGCTCTTGCTGTGAGTGTCACAAGCAGATATCAGTCGAATCCAGGTGAAGAACACTGGACAACTGTGAAGAATATTCTTAAGTACTTGAGAAGAACTAAAGATTTATTCTTGGTTTTTGGAGGATCATCAGAGTTAAAGGTAGAAGGGTACACAGATTCAGACTTCATGACTGATGTCGATGACAGGAAGTCAACATCTGGATATGTGTTCTTGTGCAATGGTGGTACGGTAAATTGGAAGAGTTCTAAACAACCGATCATTGCTGATTCTACTATGGAAGCTGAATACATCGCCGCCTCTGAAGCTGCTAAGGAAGGCTTTTGGTTCAAGAAATTCATTGCAGAGTTGGACGTGATGACATCAGATGCCATAACACTCTACTGCGATAATAATGGCGCCATAGCCCTTGCTAAGGAGCCAAGGTCTCATCAGAAGTCTAAGCATATAGAGCGGCGCTTTCACCTCATACGCGACTATGTGGAGAAGAAATATGTAGAGGTGCAGAGAGTAGACTCCGCGGATAACGTGGCGGACCCGTTCACTAAGCAGCTGAGTCAGCAAAAGACTGAAGTCCACCTTGAGAAGATGGGCCTAAGATATATGACCAATTGGCTTTAGTGCAAGTGGGAGATTGTTAGATGTATGCCCTAGAAGCCAATCTGGCTGACACATTATTAATTCTAGGGACATAATTTTGTACTTGACTATTTATTATTGAATAAATAAAAGGCATCTTTTCATTCATATTGTTTATGTGTCTATGAATCGTCCAAGAAATTAATAAGATGATGATACATATTCTCAAGAGTTGAGAATTTGAGCCATGTATCATTGGTGATTAATTTCTAAAAGCTCCTGATCAATGAATCATCACGAGGACGGTGATCGATCCGATCAGTGCACAGATCACTTTCCTTCTGGATGGACGAGACTTGAGTCCACAGTGTAGGGACACTGAAGTGATAGTGCAGGTGCTTGTTAGAGAACAAGGGTACTGAGCGTGACCAAGACAAGAAGTTACTTGGATGTCTATCCACTCGTCAGTGACTTGCTTGATGTTGCAGTAGTGTGACTGGTCCTTTGACCTGCGGTGCTTCGGCTACTCACAGTGAGGTTATTGTAGTTTGACTGCACACATACATGGTCTCTAGCCATATGGGTCCATGCAGTGTAGATTGGCTGCAGTAGGTTCACTGTAGGAGTAGGGTATGCACCTATAAGGAATCTATCGACCTTGATAGAAGAGGAGTGATCCTATGTGATTTGTTAGACTGAGTTCTAAGACCTTGGCCAGGGCAGTAATATAAAGTGGAAAAAGAGTTTTCCACTATCGAACTCAAGTCGAATAAATCTTGACATATGACAGACGATGGGGTTTGACGAGTTGTCCATGACCTCCGTCCTGTAGGGATCCATGATAGTAGGACTGTATCACATGTTAACTGCACCTAGAGGTTCATCATTCCATTCTGCTGGGTAGCCACTACATGCTGCTAGGTGTCACTGGTGGATGGTGGGACTCACAGGGATTATCTCGATGATCGATAAACCCTAATTAGTTGAGTTGGAATCGTTCCAACCCATTGAAAGGAGTTTTCAATGATATTGAGATAGAGATCACAATATATCTCACTACCAGTCAGAATAGAACCTATGGGGTCACACACACTAGAAGTATTGACCGATTCGATGGTTGAAATCGTGATTAAGAATCACAAGTAATCAATTTGATTGATAAAGAAGTTGAAGAAGGAACCAAGGGAATTAATTAATTGGACTTGAAACAAGAGTCCTACTTCGGGTAGGATTCCTAGAATCCTAATTGGATTAGGACTGGGAATCCTAGTTGGAGTAGGACTGGGATTCCTACTTGGAATAGGATTCCTACAATCCTAATGAGATTAGGAATTTTGAATTAAAATAGGATTCCTACTTGGAGTAGGATTCCTAGAAATCCTAATTAGATTAGGACTTCGGATTCAAATAGAGTCCTAATTGGATTAGGACTGAAATTAAACAAATCCTAATTGGATTAGGATTCCTTAAGTCTAAATTAATTAATAATCTAATGAATCAACATGACTCCTAATTGGATTATGATTGAAGAGTTCAATTGAGTCATGGTTCATTCAAGTCCTAGTTGGATTAGGACTAGCATAGATTGAACCCAATTGGCTAATCCTAATTGGATTGGGATTAAACCATAAGAGAGGCACCCAATCCTCTTTGGAAGAGGATTAGGGCATCACAAGAAGGAGGGATCACGCCCCTCCTCCTCTCCTTGTGTGCGGCATGAAGAGAGGGGCCGGCGCCCCCCTTCTCTCTTTGGAAAACCATCTAGGGCTCCTACTTTGGAGGAGCCCTTGATGGCTATAAAAGGCACCATGAGGCCGGCGCCCTAGGGCATTGGAATCCTCTTCCTCTTGTGCCGTGGCCACCCTCTTCCTCTCTTTAGTTGCAGCCGCAAGCAAGGGTAGAAGCTCACCAAGTGTTGGCGGCCTCCTCCTCTACCCTTTCTTCATCCAACGCAAGCAACAGAAGAAGGCTGCGTAGGGGCTCATCTTCTTCCTCTTCTTCATCCTTCTTCTTCCTCCTCTCAAGCACTTTCAAGAGTTGAAAGAAAGAGAGGAGATCAGCCATCAAAGGAAGTCTCTGCAAGGGAGCTAGCACCCCGGGGAGACAAGGAAACATTGATCGGTCCTCTACTTCGTGTGGATACCCGTAGAGGTCGGATGTTTGAACGGCTTCAAGCGAACCCTCTTCCAAAACCACGAATTCAGATTTGCGGTGATCATCTACCCGCGCAAGGTGAAGATTTGATCTTCCTATTAGTTTTAAAAGTTTTAATTCTTACCTAATTATGAAAGGTCTCGAAACAATGTTCATGCGATGAACGTTGATCCCGCACATGCCCCCTTTCCGCTGCCATCTGATTTTGTTTTGAAATATCAGCGGCATGGGCGGGTTCCCAACAAGTTTAGGGTAGACATTTCATGTCGACCGAAGATGGATGTTCCTAAATTACTTTTGTGAGATTTTTATTTGAATGCTTATTGGGCTTGTAGTCAATTTGCATGTTAATCTAAGAATAAATTGAAATACAATTAACCCTTGTTCCGATGTTAGTGGTGAATTCCATGCCCTAGGTATCCCCCAAACTGATATTATTTTAATTGCATTTTTTTTCTTTTTTAATTCCTTAGTTTAATTTTCTTCGCAAACTCTTTTTTTAAATATTTTTATTTTTAAAGAAAAATAACTGTACCCCAATCCCTGTGGATCGATACCCGTAATCACTATCCTACTAGATACGTGCTATTGCGTGGTCTTTAAAGTTGACTATCAAAGGGTAGCAAGGGAGACGTTATGAGTTAATTCTCTCCTCTTCCTCTCTACGCCTCCCTTTCTCTTCTCTTCTCCCTTCCCACGGCAGCAGGAGGAGTCCATCCTCTTCCTTTCCACGGCAACAAGGGAGTCCATCTTCTTCCTCTTCCAAAGTGTTGGTGGCGTTAGAAGAAAAGGAGGCAAGAGACACCACACGGCGCCAAGGAAGATGGAGTTCTTCCATCACGCCTCAAGCCCTCTTCTTTCTCCTTCTCCACGGCAGCAAGAGGATTTCTTCTTCCTCTTCTTCCATGGGAGCAAGGCTAGGAAGATACACGTGCAAAGCTACCTCCTTCTCTTCCTCCATTGCGAGCAAGGTTGAAGAAGAAATGGCTCTTTTTCAAAGAGGTATGTTGCTGATTTTTCTTCCAATATCATGATAGTCATGAGAGGTCTTTGCAAGGAGCTAGCACTCTGGTAAGATCTTATCTCAGATGATTAGATCCTCGTGTGGATACCTATAGAGGCCAGACACGTGTGCGGCTTAACCAGGAACCTAGAAAGATCATCAGGCTGCGGTGTTCTACACCTACAGGATTTTTGAAGATGAGATCTTCAAATTAATTATTTCTGATTTTTATTTCAGCTTTATGAATCTTAATCAACCCTCCTCTGATCCTATTCTTCCCTTCCTAATGAGTTCAAGAAGATCTTTTGGATTTGGATCCAGAAAAATTTTGAATTCTACGATCCGAGGCGCGTTCATACGATGAACGACGTTCCGTTCGAATTCTGCTACGAACGTCGCGTCGAACGAGGCGTATCTCAGCATCTGCTGCACATATATGAGACTATCTTAGCATAATTATACAAGTATATCCATCACTATAATTGTTAATGTTCTTGCTTATCTGCTAGATGCAATTTCGTACCTATTTGCGTTCCCCACCGTCGCTCAATGATGATGTACGACTAGCCATGGGCTGGATCTGCCTCCATAATTTGAAACTTTGCTTTGCCCATCATGTGATACAGAAACCCCATCTGGGGATAGATTTCGCTATTCACGATCCACAGCATTTCATATAATGATTTGATAGCATTGACTATTGAAGTGACCCGCTACCAGAATGACTGTCTCGTCACTAAGTCTTCTATTTTGCTTCCTTCAGTGCCGGCATAAGAATATCTACTATCATGCCACTCGGAACTGAGTTTATCTGACGTAGGGCTCTTTTCTTCTCTAGAATGCTATTAAGTGCAATGAAGTTGGTAGCAAACCGTGTGACTCCACTTCTTTTAAAACCTTACTATGGCCTTTCGACCACAGTAAAAGAAGTGGCCGACAACGGCCACTTCTTTTAAAGAACCACAGCGCGCGATGTGGTTTTAAAAAAAAAAAATTATGTACCAGCCGGTTCGCACCGGTATGTCACCAGTACACGACCGGTACTGAGCGGTACTTAAGTCGTACCGATCGATTTTTCAAAAAAAAACCCCACAGTACCAGATTCCATGATGATCCGGTACCATTTTTCTCCCAAACCGGTTCGTACCGGCTTGTATGGGCCGGTACGGCAGACCCTGGCTTTAAGTTTTTTTTCTTTTGTTGATGATTAAAACAACGAGATACATAGTCTCTATTTATAATGTGAGATTCACCCTAGAACAACTTAGGTCGGATTCCTCTTTCTAATCCTAGTAGGATTTTTTTTTTTAAATAGACATCTCTAATAAAAAAAGATAAAAATTTTAGAGAGGTAGATTTCGACTTTTATATCAATTCTGTCTTCTGTTTCCACACCGAATTCTAATCGGATAGAAAGTTACGCTCGGTTAAAGTCTTAGCTAAAAAGGAAATTCTTGGTTTGACCAGCCCGTTTCGGAGTCTAAATGGTGGAATTTCGGCTTGATTTATTGGCCCTAAGTTGTAGATCTCAAAAACATGCCCAGTTTAAAAAAAAAAGATCATCTCATTAGGCATCGTATGACCAAATTATGGCCTTCTGAAGTTTGGCCTGCAACTTTGCTTCTCGATGTGGCGGATCTTACTCCTGAACCCTGTCCAGCCTTGTTCATAGTTGCCAAAGTGATCCACATCGAGTTTAGTGATTATTCCGAATACTCGTAGTGGCTAAAATATTCTACATCAAGTTTGGTGATCCTCTTGAATACTCATAGTGGCCAAGTGATTCACATCGAGTTTGATGATCTTTCTGAATACTCGTAGTGGTCAAAGTGGTCCACATCGAGTCCGGTGATCATTTTAGATCAGAAAGAGAGAGAGAGAGAATTTTTCTCAAAGAATGCAAAAGCCATGCTCTCTCCCCCCCTCCCCTCTCCCCCTCACTTGTTCTTCTCTCCTCCAGCTAGCCACTGCCCTCAAACGCCACCCATATCCCCACTTTTCTCTCTCCCTCCATCTCCCTCCCATGGAGATTAAGATGATGGAATCTATCATTTTTTTTATAAGGAGACGAAGGATGTTTTTGATGGAGATTTAATACGTTTTTGAGTAGTTTGGAGGAATATGAATAGAACCCGCATTTTCCTAGGTCAGGAGTTTTTTTTTTTTTTGGATAAAGCTAATGGGTTTATGTGGAATTTTTGGTTTTTTCTTAGACATGATTGTTCTTTATATGTTTGGGAGGGGGGGTGTAGGATCTGGAAAGTGAATCAAACTAATGTGTTTTAAAAGGGTTTATGGTTGGGTTTTGTGGAAGTTTTTGGTTACCAGTTGTGTTGGGATTGATGGGAGATTGTTTTGGTTCTTTGGGATTGATCAGCGAAATCAAAGAAGAGGAAGAGAAAGGTGAGGGAGACAGAGAGGGGCTTCGCATTCGCTGAGACAACTGTTCTATCAATCTCTCTTCTCATTAGCTGAGTCGAACTTGAGCTGGCTTGAGAATAGCTTGCTCATTTGACAACGCTAGTCATAGTCCAGTTTAAAGAACACATAGCTTTCTCAATAGGCTGACTATAAATGCTCTGTTGTTCAGTCTATTTCTCTATATTCATGTGTACAAGCACTTGAATGGGTGCATATTCACTTTACTATTTGCTGCTCTTCCATGTGAAAGGTGTATGTATATATTTTTGTTATGCTGGCAACAAACTTCTCTACTGAATATGGCCTGGACAGGGCGATATCATATCTCAAGAATTAATTATGGAATATTGAGAACCCTGATAATAAGAAACTATCTCGTTGCTTCTCTTCCCACGGGTGCAAAGAAAAAAAGAAGGCAAGAAAAGCTACCTCATGGCCCCCTCTGCATGAATTACAACCAAGGAAGCAGCCAGTTCTGTCTATTGTGTGAATAATCACCTGAATGTTATCATTTTCATTTTCATGTTGGAACATCTATTTATTTATTCCACCATTGATTGTATTTGCATGGTCAATGTTATCTTCTTCTTGTAAGCTTAAAAATGCCAATCTCTTTTTATTGTTCTTGGTGACCACCTGCTTGTTATTATTCACCTAACGCCAATTGCTCTACCGCAGTGTAATGATCTCAATCACCACTTTAGTTCGCAGTTGGATATAATAGAAGAGGCATTGATGGGACAGAGATGACGGTTCAGAAAAACACTGTAGAAGACTTGGAGGGATTGACTTTGTTGGATCGAGACACGTGTTTCAAGGTTGGGGCTGGAGCAGTCAAAGCTGTTGCTAAAAATGCAGTCGTGGATCTTGAATCACCTGAGGTAACTTTTGTCTCGGTTCTTCATCTGTCTATTTTAAACAGGACAAGAAACAAATTATTAAACTAGCTATGATATTCCTTTTTTCATGGGTGCAAATACCCACCATCCTACCCTTCATGCATCTTAAACCATGCTTGAATGTTGCCAGAGACTAAACCCATGGAGTTTTATCGCTCCGTTTAGTCTCTGGGGACAAAGCTCCAATAGCTATTGACAGGGTTCTAATTCGTCTGGCAATTTGTTCTTGCATATCTTTTGTTCAGAATGACCACTTTCATATTTTCATCCTCATATCAGCGCATGTACTGATTAGTTAGATTAATTATCCCCAAGTAGCCGTGCTTGTAGAGTTGCTACCGCTTTCGGGGGTGCCACAAGGATCGTCAGTGGTTGGAGTATCTGTTCTTCCAGTAGAACTTGTGGCTACCAAGCCGCGGCTCTGCGTCAAGTCTCTGGTTCCTGCTACAATGGTGGCAAAGAAAAATGACTAAGTGGGTGAGACATCTTTGATCCTTCTATGTGTTGTGCAAATATTCTCCATCTGCGCAAGGTCGGCATCTTGCTCATTCCCAAGCGCACATCTGGTAGTGGTATTTATTGTTGCATGCGAAAGAGGAACCACATCATTTTTACCTGCTGTTCATCGCTCACACAGTGAATAACTCAACCCCTGCTGTAAGATTCAGGGCAGAGAACAAAGAAGATAATAATGATGATTATTCTCATTTCGGTCTAAATTTACGTATCAGAAAGAAATCTTCCATTTGTACTTGACCCTGGGTATATGTGGGTCTTGTCACTGTTTAAGACCTGTGGACCTCTGTCCTGGCATTTTGGCTGTAATGATGCTTTCCTGCGTTGGAATTTAGTGATGTTTCATAATCGAGAAAGTAAAGTCCATTTTGAACTTCGTGATGCTTTTTGAACTCATCTACGGCACCTTTTCTTTATATCGAGACGAGCACAAGTGGGCGACCAATGATTGTACACAAGTTGAAATGTTGTTGCTTTAGTAATTAGTATGATTGGAGTTGCCTCTATGGATTTTTTGATGTGGTCATGGAAATGTTGAGAACTAATACACTTTCTCTTTCTCCCTTTCCGCGGCCTTGCTGACTTGCTTTCTTCGTCTTTATGGTCTCGTTGGCTTGCATCCTCAGAAGTTGATGCCTTTATATATAATAGCTGAAAAAATAGCTTTTGCAGGTTTGGTTGGTAGTGGCACGAAAAATATATTTTTTTTAGAGTGTCAAATTTTTATTTTTTTTAAAAAATATATAAAATATCTGTTATGCTTTTAATAAAGTTATAAAAAATATTTATAAAATATTATATACATAATTTTTAACAGTTATTTTTAAATATTTTTAAATCTAAAATATTAAAAATATTTTTAAATATTTAAAATAGGTATTAAAAATATTTATTGGGTTAAGTTTTTAGGGTTAACAATTTTTTATAGTTAGACAACTCTTTTAATATGTAATAATTTTTAACTATTAATAATATATTTTTATTTAAATTACCATAATTTTTTATATTGTAGTAATTTTTAATAGCATATTTTTATTAGTTTAAGATTAACTATTAAAAGTAGCTATTAAGATCATGATGGTTTAAAAGTATTTTTGGTAAAAAAAGTTACTATAATTTTCACGGAAAAGTGGCTTTTGTATATTTTATATAGATTTTTTTCACATAAAATATGAAAACTTATTTTTATGAAAAACATGCTTTCTCATTTATTTATTTTTGAAATCTTCAACCAAAAATAAGATTTTTTTTATTTTCCATTGACCGCACCTTTTCTCGTCCTCTTTTCGTGAACCAAACAAATACTACAAGTTTTGTTATAGCAGCTATGACAGCAGTGGCATGAAAAATTGCTGTTTCTAGTTTGGTCATCCTAATTTGCAGTCTTTCTATTTTGGTCATCATAATTTGCAGTGCTATGGTACACCACTCAGTTCCCTATCGCTATGGCTGCAAGAATTTGCTAACTTGTATGTGTAGTCAGTCGTTTTCTATTCTGATGTATAACCATAATGTCTTTTTTATTTGAGAAAAACAAAGTCCCTACACGCTTTACTGTTTAATTCTGATACTTGGAAAAATTAGCTTCACAGCATATAGTTTTAATATAAAAAAGGATTTCCGTATGTCTACCCTCTTAAAAATGCTTATTTACTTATTTGGCCCCGTCAAAAGTGATATATGCATATTTATCGGTCAGAATGCCCAAAACTTTAAATCTATAATTTGCATATAAAAAAATAAAATTTTCATAAATACCCCTAGGATATGGTCGAATGTAAAATGATTATAGTATTTAACCCTTTAATCTCTTTTAGTGTTTTTCTTGCATATATACTCTTCATAAGTGCTAATTGTTTGCCATATGTTGGAAAAAAGAACATATATAATGTTAATGTTGGCATGAAATTTCAAAAATCTCCTAAATTTTTTATATATTATATGTAATAAAAGATAAAACAGCCAATAGATGAGTTGGGTTATCTTTAAGTTATCCAAACTAAGCTTGGACTAACGAAGTTTAACACAACAAGATCTGAAGGATATAATTGAGAGTTTCAAACTTTTGGAAGGATGCACAACCACTTACATTTTGAAGGAAAATTTTAAATATGATATTTTTCAGGTGCATATAAGCAAAATACTTGTAAGAACATTAACATCAAAAGGGTTCTGCATGCCAACCATATACATATTGCATTTATTAAAACTAACCTCCTATAAATATAGACCGCAAATCCTTGGAGGTAGTTGTATTGTTGAAAGCAATTTCAAGTGTTTGCCTCCACCATTCCACCAAGTGAATAATTTAGAAACTAAGAAATTTTGAGTATATGAAGGAATAGCTTGAATGTTCACCTTGATAATTAAAAATGCTTTTTCTGATCTCTAAAGTTCAAATTTTAGATAACGCTGACTTTTTCTTACATATTGTTTGAGAAATCTGAATAATGAAATACTCTTTTATGTAAACTTAATAATCTAAGATGTAGCTATAAGTAATTAGCCACAAAAAAAAAAGCAAACTAGTCCTACCATTCTCTAATAGATGCAAGATGGATAATGTGTTCTATAATAATTAGACAATCAGATATTAAATTCAACTTTGATATTCATGAAGTCCATAGAAGACCTTCATTCTCATCCCAACCCTAGCCAGATTGTTCCAAATGCAAGTTTATGACTAAGTTTTGGAGGAATGAAAAAGATTTTCATGGTCATGTCCGCATGATAGCACTAATTATCAACTCATGCTTTTGTATTCTATTATCTTTTTTTTTTTGAGGACTAGGACCGGAGAAATTATAGCTTAAAAAGGAGTGACGTTGGAACTTAAACCTAGGTCCTTATACTGATCCTAAGGACTTTTGAATCAGTGTATGGTAAACCATCTTGAACTGGATGATTCAAGGCATACCAAACTGAATCGGCTAAAAACTATGATGGTTCGGCCAATTGGAATGGCCTCACGAGTTATAAATCACCCCCTTCCCCCACTGACATTGACCCTCTCACTTCCCCCTTCCCCGCAACCGTGTTCAGATCTCTCTCTCCTCCTCCCCTTCTTCACACCCAAGCTAGTGCTTTTGCCTTCGATTGATGCTGATGCTCTTGCACTCAATCAACACTAACATGGATGCCATCCCTATCCGAGCATTCGAATTGATATGCATCTCCCTCCCTCCCTCTCCCTCCCTCTTCCCCCTCTCCCTCCCCCTTTTTCTCCCTTTCATCTTCTCTCTCCCTAGTTCTCCTCCTTATAGGGTTAGGATTGGGGTTTGTCCACCATTGTCCTTCTCTTCTCTCAAGCTTTTGTTTTTGATATACCTAGTCTTAGTAAGATACTTACTAATATCATACCAATCGGTAGCTGGCCGACCCAATTTCTAGTATCCATTTGGTGAACCTTGTTTGGGACCCTTTTATCAAATCAAATAATGCATGTTAAGCTAAAGACGTAATTTGGAAGCATGATAATAGCTTTATCCTAACTTGGCTATATTTTAAAGATCGAGAATGCCAAACGTGTTGATTCCTAACAATTCAATCAAATTGTGCATAAGTGGGGATTGGTGGCTCCCGAAGATTCCCAACATTCCCCATCCCCACCCTTTATTGCCTCTTAATTAGTAAAAATTCCAAAAAATATTTCTTTCTATTAGAGTAATCACAAGAACATGTGTTGTTAGTACAATATGAATTAAAAAAAAAATGTGGAGTGATTGATTAAAACCCTATTTGATTTTGATGAGATCAAAGCAATTGAGTATATTTCTTGTTCACTAATGAATTCAATTAAGTGTTTCAGTGAAAATCTTGTCTAAGTGTCTCAAGACTTGGTTCATAATTTTTGGATAAGTTAAGAAGTCAGCTTGAACCAAAGTCTGAGACTCGAGTCGACTCTAGAGTATCACGAGTCGACTCCAAGCGTATCAAGTTCACTGGCACGGGCTCGAGTCGACTCCAGATCTGTACGAGTCGACTCCGACTGAGAACAGACAGAAGAACAGAAAGCTTCAACTCAGAACCTGTCAACGAGTCGACTCCCAAAGTGCGCGAGTCGACTCCGATGTTCACCGAGTCGACTCCAGGATAGTAAGAGTCGACTCCAAGAGGAACACAAAGAAAAAGTCAGAGAGCAGTTTTCGGGTCTGAGATTCGAGTCGACTCCAGTGAAACGCGAGTCGACTCCGATGGATGGCAAGTCGACTCCAAAGAAGGTGAGAGTCGACTCTCAGAGGAACACAAGAAAAAGTCAGAGAGCAATTTTCGGACTCTGAGATTCGAGTCGACTCCCGCAATATGCGAGTCGACTCCAAGACTCCGCGACCATCAACAGACAGAAGACCAAGTTACTGCCTCTGAGATTCGAGTCGACTCCCAGACAGCTCGAGTCGACTCCAAGACAGCTTCACATCAAAAAGGCAGAAGACCAAGTTTCGGAAACTGAGAGCCGAGTCGACTCCGAGGAAGTTCGAGTCGACTCCAAGACTGGACGAGCCAAAAGACAGAGAATCGGAAGTTCGGGCTCTGAGATTCGAGTCGACTCCCAGGACAGTCGAGTCGACTCGAGCGGATCAAATTCAAAATTGGATCCACGGACTTCAGTGGATGAGCCGACTCCGAAATTGCCAAGTCAGCTCCAGAAGTTGGCGAGTCGACTCCAGGTCAAGACGAGTCGACTCCCAGTCGTGAAGGCAACTTTAATTCAAATTTGGAACAGTTGCCGAGTCGACTCCGGAAAAGCTTGAGTCGACTCCCGCTACAGCCGAGTCGACTCCTGATCGCGCGAGTCGACTCTAACCCACCAACGGACACATTGTCAGGCTGCGCAGAGTGTGCAGAACGGGCAGAAAAAGCTCTCTAACGGCTAGTTTCCGTGGGGGTTAGTTTAAATAGCCACAGAAGACTGTAGCAAGGCAGAGAAGAACCATTCCACTCTAACTAATCAAGCATTCAAGCTCTGCAACGTGTTCTTCAACAAAAAAGAGGAAGATCTGCATTTACTGCATCCACCAACATCTTTCCAGCAATTAAAAGCCTTCTCCTCCTGCATTCAAGTCGACTACTCACTCAAGAGGAGACCAGAAGTTTAAGAAGCCATTCCTCTTCTCCAACCTAAAAGCGTTTGAGGCTTCTTAACTTCATTTATTGTTCATATTGTCTTTTATCTGCTTTTGAGAAGCTGTATTTTTCTGTTTCTTCTTTTTATTTACACATTGTATTTGCTTGGTTCAATCGGGGGATTGAATCAAGGGGATTGAGGTTGGTTGGTGAGCCGAGTGTAAAACCAACGTGTGTAAGGGTTCGATTGTGATCCCGAGAAAACAATCGGGGTGGTTCTAGTTGGTGAGCCTGGGAAAACCGACCGAGTTCGTTGTGAGCTCGTAAAACAACAAGTTTGGTTGTGAGCTTGGAAAACAACCGGCTGTAATCCAAGGGGGTTATAGTGAATTCCCAAGTGAGACTTGGGGAGTGGACGTAGGAGCAAGGGTTAGCTCCGAACCACTATAAAACTTGGTGTATGTGATTGCGTGTCTCTATTCTTCTTCCTTTCATATCACTCACAGCAC
Source organism: Phoenix dactylifera (assembly GCF_051530095.1). NCBI lineage: Eukaryota > Viridiplantae > Streptophyta > Magnoliopsida > Arecales > Arecaceae > Phoenix > Phoenix dactylifera. Next base: position 10,163,058 of record NC_143195.1, read on the forward strand.
ATAGTAATTAATTAAATAACTTACACTAGTTTTAATTACTTATCCACATCGTTTTAAATACCCAAATTATTTTAAAACCCAATTCACCCCCCCTCTTGGGTTGTCTATCTGGGCAACAAGTGGTATCAGAGCCTAAACTCTTCCACCCAAGAGTTAAAAGATCAAAATGACAACCCCATTTGGATCTTTCCACATTGAGGGTCAGTCCACCCAAAGACCCCCTTTCTTTAATGGATCCGACTACTCATACTGGAAGGCTAGAATGAGAATATTCATCCAAGCCCAAGACTATGAGATGTGGACCATTGTAGTAAATGGCCCATACATCCCATCCACATATGTAGAGGGTATCACGGTACCCAAATTAGAAAAGGATTGGGATGAACATGACATGAGAAAGGCACAACTAAATTCTAAAGCTATGAATGTGTTTTACTGTGCCTTAGACAGAAATGAATTCAATAGGGTCTCTACTTGCAACTCTGCAAAAGAGATCTGGGATAGACTTGAAGTGACCCATGAGGGCACAAATCAAGTTAAAGAATCCAAAATTAATATATTGGTTCATAAGTATGAACTATTTAAAATGGATTCTAATGAGACAATCACTAGCATGTTCACTAGGTTTACTGACATTGTCAATGGCCTAAAAAGCCTTAGCAAGAACTATACTAACAGTGAGCTTGTCAGGAAAATCCTTCGGTGTCTACCAAGGTCGTGGAAAGCTAAAGTGACGGCAATTCAAGAAGCCAAGGACTTGAACAAATTACCACTCGAGGAGCTTCTTGGATCCTTAATGACGCACGAGCTAACCATGAAGCAACACAACGAGGAAGAGTCCTCCCACAAGAAAAAGGTAATAGCTCTGAAATCTACTTCATCTAACAAGGAATTATCTTGCAGTAGCAGCAGTGAAGGAGAAGAACATGAGGAAGATGATGGTGAGGCACTTCTTGTGCGTAAGTTCAAAAAATTCATCAACCACAAGAAGGCTTATCATCAAAGGAGAGGCCCCTCAAATTGTTACCGCAAGGACAAAGGTAAGGAAAGGGAAAATGAGGGGATTGGGTGCTATGAGTGCAAAAAGCCGGGACACATCAGAGCTGAGGTCCCTTACTAAAGAAGGGCAGCAAGTACAAGAAGAAGAAAGCCCTTGTCACCACCCTATCGGACTCCGACACATCATCTTCATCATCGGATGAAGAACAAGAAGAGAAGGCCAATTTCTGCTTCATGGCCAATGAAAATGAGGTAACTTCCGAAACACAGCTTGATTTTACATTTGATGAACTTTATGATGCTTTTAATGAATTAATGATAGAATATAAGGCAATAAATCTTAAGAATAAAGAACTAAAAATAACTAATCAATCATACCTACATAAATACGATAAATTAGTTAAGGATAAGGATTTAATCACCAAAGAAAATATAGAACTTAAGACAAGCAACCAACTTTTAACTCAAAAGACTAATACCTTAACTAAAGATAATGAAAAACTAACTAAGGAATTTTCAGAATTTAAAAACCATAAACAAATCTTAAACAAGGATCTAACAAACAAACTAAATGATCTAAAAATAGAAAATCAAACACTAACTAAAGAACTTAACAAATACAAACCCTTAGTTGAAAAATTTACATATAGTTCTGAAAAGTTAAATATGATACTCAATAGTCAACGAGCAGTATTTAATAAAGCGGGTTTAGGATATAAACCAAGAAATAAACAAAAACTTCTTAGTAACTTCTTTGTTAAAGCTGGGGAAACTAAAACTAAGAAAATAACCTGCTTTTGTTGTGGAACTATAGGTCATAAAGCAAATGTGTGTAATTTTAGGAAAGGTAAATCAAGAAGAAAAATTAAAAGGGTATGGATTCCAAAAGGAACCAACTTGACTAACCATGAAGGACCCAAGAAAACTTGGGTACCTAAGTTGACATGATTTGCTTGTGTAGGAGTGTCTTGCAGCCAAGGTCAACAAAAACTGCTGGTATTTGGATAGTGGCTGCTCAAGGCACATGACGGGTGATAAGGATCAATTTTTCACCCTTGAAGCTAAGAAGGGAGGTGCTGTGACTTTTGGAGACAACAACCAAGGTCACATCATTGGTATTGGTAAAGTTCAAATCACCCCTTCAACTTTTATAGATAATGTTAGATATGTTGATGGTCTTAAGCATAACTTGTTAAGCATTAGTCAATTATGTGATAAAGGATATGATGTTATGTTTAAACCATCACTATGCATTATAACAAACCCTAATGACAATAGTTTAGTTTTTAAAGGGATTAGACGTGGAAATGTATATGTTGTTGACCTAGAAGATCTTGCAAAACATAACCAATGTTTAGTTGTTAATGAAACTAAAGATAATGATGCTAGTTGGTTATGGCACCGTAAGTTAGGTCATGCAAGCATGGACACAATAACTAAACTAGTTAAAAGAGATTCCGTGATAGGTTTGCCAAAATTAAAATTTGAAAAGAACAAAATATGTGAAGCATGTCAATTTGGCAAACAATCTAGGAACTCATTTAAATCCATAAAATGTGTCTCTACCTCTAGGCCTCTAGAATTATTACACATGGACCTATTCGGACCAACTAGAACAACAAGCCTAGGTGGAAATAAATATGGTCTAGTTATTGTAGATGATTACTCTAGGTACACATGGGTCATGTTCCTAGCACATAAGGATCAAGCATTTTCTGTTTTTAAGAAGTTCCATAAGGAAGTAACAAATGCTAGAGAGTCTTCAGTCATAGCCATTAGAAGTGACCATGGAACTGAATTCGAAAATCAGTCATTTGAGGAATTTTGTAGTAAAAAGGGGATAACCCATAATTTTTCTGCACCTAGGACACCACAACAAAATGGAGTTGTGGAAAGGAAAAATAGGACTCTAGAGAAAATGGCTAGAACTATGTTATGTGAAAGTAACCTCCCTAAGTACTTTTGGGGAGAAGCCATTAATACTTCTTGCCATATATTAAATAGAGTTTTATTAAGACCCATCATAAAGAAAACACCTTATGAACTTTGGAAAAACAGAAAACCAAAAGTTAATTACTTTCATGTTTTTGGATGTAGGTGTTTTGTTCATAATAATGGGAAAGATAATCTAGGTAAATTTGACTCTAAATCGGATGAAGGAATATTCTTAGGTTACTCTACAACTAGTAAAGCCTATAGAGTCTTTAATAAAAGAACCTTAGTTATAGAAGAATCTATACATGTTGTATTTGATGACTCTAGTGACATTTCCTCTAGTAAGAAAGTTAATTTTGATGATGATGTTGAAATTCTTGAAGAAAAGATAGATGAGATGGCATTACAAGATGATAATCAAAAGTTGAGTGAAGGAGCATCATCAAGCCAAGAGGCTATTGTGGATCATGGGCTAACTAAAGCTTGGAGGTATGCTCACGGGCATCCTAAGGAACTAATTCTAGATGATCCATCTCAACCGGTTAGGACTAGAGCATCCCTTAGAAATTTAAATAACCATCTAGCTTTGTCTCACACTTTGAGCCCAAACACATAGAAGAGGCCGAAAATGATGTAAATTGGATAAATGCAATGCAAGAAGAATTAAACCAATTTACTAGAAACAAGGTATGGAATCTAATAGAGAGACCTTCTGAATATCCTATTATAGGCACGAAATGGATTTATAAAAATAAACTTGATGAAAATGGAATTGTTATAAGGAATAAGGCTAGACTAGTAGCAAAGGGTTATAATCAAGAAGAAGGTATAGATTTTGATAAAACCTTTGCCCCTGTAGCTAGACTTGAGGCTATTAGACTATTATTAGCATATGCATGCTCTAAGGACTTCAAACTTTTTCAAATGGATGTAAAAAGTGCATTTTTAAATGGGTATATTAATGAGGAGGTATATGTAGAACAACCTCCTGGTTTTGAAAATCATCAATACCCTAATCATGTATATAAACTGAACAAAGCACTTTATGGTTTAAAACAAGCACCTAGAGCATGGTATGAGAGACTTAGCAAATTCCTATTAGAACATGAATTCTCTAGGAAAAATGTAGATACAACCTTATTTTTGAAAAAGCAAAACAAAGATATGTTATTAGTACAGATTTATGTTGATGATATCATTTTCGGTGCTACTAACAATCGCCTCTGCGAAGAATTTGCTGATTTGATGCAGAGTGAGTTTGAGATGAGCATGATGGAAGAGCTGAACTACTTCCTCGGGCTTCAAATCAAACAGTCTGAAGGAGGCATCTTCATCAATCAAGCCAAGTATATCAAGGAGATGCTCAAGAAGTTTGATATGGAGGGAAACAAGTCAATCAGCACCCCCATGAGCTCATCATGCAAATTAGATCAAGATGAATCAGGTAAATCTGTAGATCAAAAACTTTATAGAGGTATGATAGGATCCTTATTGTATCTTACTGCAAGTAGACCTGATATTATGTTTAGTGTTTGCATGTGTGCTAGATATCAGGCTAATCCTAAAGAATCACATCTAGCTGCAGTTAAGAGAATTTTTAAATACTTAATAGGAACTAAGAACATAGGGCTATGGTACTCTAAAGAATCTAGCCTAAACTTAATAGGATACACAGATTCAGACTTCGCTGGATGTAAGCTTGATAGAAAAAGTACCAGTGGGTCGTGTCAATTTCTAGGAGAAAATCTTATCTCATGGTTTAGCAAGAAACAAAACTCGGTTGCATTATCTACTGCTGAAGTTGAATATGTTGCAGCCGGGAGTTGTTGTGCTCAAATCTTGTGGATTAAACAACAATTAGAAGATTATGGCATTAAACAAGATAAAATTCCCATTAATTGTGATAATACAAGTGCCATTAATCTAACTAAAAATCCAATTCAACATTCAAGAACTAAACACATTGAGATAAGACATCACTTCATAAGAGATCATGTATTGAATGGTGATGTGACACTCCAATTTGTTTGTACTAATAATCAATTAGCAGATATTTTTACAAAATCCCTAAGTGAAGAGAGGTTTAGTGTGCTTAGGAGGGGATTAGGAGTGATTGATCCATCCTAGTGGTGGTTTCCACTAGATTCATTGATTTTGATGACTAGATTGTGGTTAAAATAGAGTTTCTTTTCAATAATCATCAAATCAGATCATACTTTAGTGTTTTTCCCTCATTTGGCACGATTATAGCATGATTTTTAGGTGCGTGCCAAGGTTAGAGACGACTCAAGTAAGTTTCAGAGTCGGCTCCTAAGGGGGAGTCGACTCGCGCATTTGCGGGAGTCGACTCGCAAAGATGGCAGCAGAGGGGGAGTCGACTCGCATATAGTCGGGAGTCGACTCGAAGTCTTCAGGCGCATAAGGAGAGTCGACTCGCGCATATTCTGGAGTCGACTCGAGGTCGAGTCGACTCACGACTCAGTGGAGTCGACTCGCAGTCGGGATCCGACTTTTTAACCCTAGATTTGTCGTTTCGAAAACACTTTTCTCTCAAGCCGCCACTGTTCAAAAGCCCTAGAGCCGACTCCTAGGTCGTCCCCAATCGTCTCCAACCCCTTTTCCGTCGATCTTTCACCGGTTCTTAGGTTTTTCATCCCTTCCTAGGTCGCCCCCGGTCGGTCCCAAGCCTCCTCCGTCGACCTTTCTCCGTCCTTTAGGTTTTTCATTCCGTATAGGTCATAATGCCGCGTAAGACCGTTGTCCGGAAGAGGTCCCGACCCGAGGCCGGTCCCGAGCGGCGCTCCAAGGCGCGGCACGATCCCGCGAGGCAACCACCTCCGGCTCGTTCCCCGCCTAGGGCGGTTCCCGCGAGGCCATTGGCCGGGAAGGCCGTCACCACCGGGAGATATGTCGATTTCGACTATCTCTCCCGGGAAGGGTTCACCATAGGTGATAGGCTTAGGGCACAGGGCTTAGCGTTCTTCCTTACATTAGACCTCCCCACTTACCCTGGCCTTGTTAGAGAGTTTTACGGTACCGTCCATCGGGGAGATGGGGGTATCGAGGGCACAGTAGCCGGTGTCCCTCTGTTTGTTACGGAGGATCTTATTGCCCACATCCTCCACCTTCCACAAGTAGGGGTGGCTCCCACACACCCTGAGGACAGGGTTGAGGCCCTTACGGCCGTTCTAGGGCATCCACCCCAGTCACCTCTAGACGAGGTATCCGCTAGCTCACTACCGATTGAGGTGCGGATCCTCTTGAGTATATTGTCTAGGTCCATCTTCCCTAAGACAGGGAGATTTGATTTTGTAAATGAGAGAGACCTAGCTCTGATGTTTTATATTCTTCAGGACACTCCAATCAACTTCCCCAAACTCATCTATAGGTATATGTGTGAGCCCCTAGATAGACCTAGGCTCACCCTCCCATACGGCATGATATTCACTCTTCTGTTTAGGGAGTACGAGATTCCCATTCCTGAGGGGGAGCCCTTTCGCGCATTGCGATGGACTGATCGCACGCGTGCAGGGACCCTACACAGGATGGGATTTCGGAAGAGAGAGGGGATCTGGGTTAGGAAGTCGTCCCTCACCTCACAGACCACCAGACCTTCCCCCAGTCCTGAGCCCGATTCAGACTACCCAGACCTTCCAGACCATCCAGATCTTCCATCCACTCCTGCTCCTACCACCTCCGCCGGACCCTCCTCCTCAGCTCCACCCACTCAGCCTATGGAGGTCCGGATCTCGTCTGAGCAGCTCCGGGAGCTGCGGCAGGAGATAGTCCGAGATCTGCTCCAGGAGCTCCGGGGTGCGGTGCCTACTCCCTCTCCTGCACCCACATCTTCCGCATTGGTCCCTTTCCTGACAGCCGTGACAGACATGACGGCTGAGGTGCGGCAAGAGATATACAACATGAGGACCTTGATACAGGCCCAGTTCCACAGCATGAGTGAGGTCACGAGCACCACTCGACAGATGCGGGATGACATCGGCCGTGACATGTCCACCACCACCGCAGGAGCCGAGCGCTTGTCGAATGTGCTCATCGACAAGCTGGACGGACTGCAGAAGTCAGTACTCGAGCTGGATACGACACAGAGCAGGGCCATCCAGGCCATCATTCGCCAGCTAGAGAACGTGACCAATGCGGTCCAATCACTCGTGGAGCGCATGCCTCGAGGAGATACATCCTCGAGAGGAGGAGCCACATCCTCGAGAGGAGGACCTACATCCTCGAGGAGACCGTAGCTACTTTTTGTATTTTGCTTTGACATGTATTGCTTTATGTTACTTATTGTATTCTGAAATATACTTACATACAAATTAATACAATGAGTAGCCGCATTTTTCTTCAATAATGTGCCTTTTGATCTATGTTTGATTGTGTGTTTTGATTACCTCCTTTTTGATATGATGACAAAAAGGGGGAGAAATATGTATAAAATATGTAAAAAGGGGGAAAAATATGCATAAAATATGTAAAAGGAATCAATGGAAATCAATAAAAAGATAAACTCTTAAAACACACAAATTCGTTCTTAGTGGATTCGGTACCTCGAGGCTCATTATCTCTCTTTTGGGGCTCCTAATGGAGTAATCTCCAGAATCTATTCAAGGGATATTCGGAGATTAGCTGAATCCTACTCAAGAACAAATTGACAGATTTTTTCTCTAAAAACCAAAAAAATTCAGTTCAAAAACTAAGTGTCTCAAGACTTGGTTCATAATTTTTGGATAAGTTAAGAAGTCAGCTTGAACCAAAGTCTGAGACTCGAGTCGACTCCAGAGTATCACGAGTCGACTCCAAGCGTATCAAGTTCACTGGCACGGGCTCGAGTCGACTCCAGATCTGTACGAGTCGACTCCGACTGAGAACAGACAGAAGAACAGAAAGCTTCAACTCAGAACCTGTCAACGAGTCGACTCCCAAAGTGCGCGAGTCGACTCCGATGTTCACCGAGTCGACTCCAGGATAGTAAGAGTCGACTCCAAGAGGAACACAAAGAAAAAGTCAGAGAGCAGTTTTCGGGTCTGAGATTCGAGTCGACTCCAGTGAAACGCGAGTCGACTCCGATGGATGGCAAGTCGACTCCAAAGAAGGTGAGAGTCGACTCTCAGAGGAACACAAGAAAAAGTCAGAGAGCAATTTTCGGACTCTGAGATTCGAGTCGACTCCCGCAATATGCGAGTCGACTCCAAGACTCCGCGACCATCAACAGACAGAAGACCAAGTTACTGCCTCTGAGATTCGAGTCGACTCTCAGACAGCTCGAGTCGACTCCAAGACAGCTTCACATCAAAAAGGCAGAAGACCAAGTTTCGGAAACTGAGAGCCGAGTCGACTCCGAGGAAGTTCGAGTCGACTCCAAGACTGGACGAGCCAAAAGACAGAGAATCGGGAGTTCGGGCTCTGAGATTCGAGTCGACTCCCAGGACAGTCGAGTCGACTCGAGTGGATCAAATTCAAAATTGGATCCACGGACTTCAGTGGATGAGCCGACTCCGAAATTGCCAAGTCAGCTCCAGAAGTTGGCGAGTCGACTCCAGGTCAAGACGAGTCGACTCCCAGTCGTGAAGGCAACTTTAATTCAAATTTGGAACAGTTGCCGAGTCGACTCCGGAAAAGCTTGAGTCGACTTCCGCTACAGCCGAGTCGACTCCTGATCGCGCGAGTCGACTCTAACCCACCAACGGACACATTGTTAGGCTGCGCAGAGTGTGCAGAACGGGCAGAAAAAGCTCTCTAACGGCTAGTTTCCGTGGGGGTTGGTTTAAATAGCCACAGAAGACTGTAGCAAGGCAGAGAAGAACCATTCCACTCCAACTAATCAAGCATTCAAGCTCTGCAACGTGTTCTTCAACGAAAAAGAGGAAGATCTGCATTTACTGCATCCACCTACATCTTCCCAGCAATTAAAAGCCTTCTCCTCCTGCATTCAAGTCGACTACTCACTCAAGAGGAGACCAGAAGTTTAAGAAGCCATTCCTCTTCTCCAACCTAAAAGCGTTTGAGGCTTCTTAACTTCATTTATTGTTCATATTGTCTTTTATCTGCTTTTGAGAAGCTGTATTTTTCTATTTCTTCTTTTTATTTACACATTGTATTTGCTTGGTTCAATCGGGGGATTGAATCAAGGGGATTGAGGTTGGTTGGTGAGCCGAGTGTAAAACCAACGTGTGTAAGGGTTCGATTGTGATCCCGAGAAAACAATCGGGGTGGTTCTAGTCGGTGAGCCTGGAAAAACCGACCGAGTTCGTTGTGAGCTCGTAAAACAACAAGTTTGGTTGTGAGCTTGAAAAACAACCGGCTGTAATCCAAGGGGGTTATAGTGAATTCCCAAGTGAGACTTGGGGAGTGGACGTAGGAGCAAGGGTTAGCTCCGAACCACTATAAAACTTGGTGTATGTGATTGCGTGTCTCTATTCTTCTTCCTTTCATATCACTCACAGCACATAGTAATTAATTAAATAACTTACACTAGTTTTAATTACTTATCCACATCGTTTTAAATACCCAAATTATTTTAAAACCCAATTCACCCCCCCTCTTGGGTTGTCTATCTGGGCAACAAAAAACAAACAAGAAAATTACTTATCTCACCTTATCCCATCTAATCCTAGAATTAAATATATCTAATAATGATTTATCCTCAAGTTGGCGATCCTATTTCCAAATGAGGCATTAGACTGCGGCTTATTCTATAAATGTGTCTAAAGAAAACAAATTATGTAGCAATTTTATAAGTCATTTTTTATGACCCAAAGAGAGGGCTTTCCAATGATACCTTCTATTTATTTCGTATATTTTGAAGGTTAGCTTTGCAGAAGGTCCATGGTTCAAATTCTGAATATTGCTAAAACAAACTAAAATTACCATATTTAGCATCTTCCAATGATATACAAATAATAAAGGTAATTCTAGTTTGCCATATTCTTCAATCAAAAAAAAGATCCTATATGCAATCCCATAACTATTGTGGCGTTGGTCGAAGTTTCTTAGTTATTGAGATGTTTCCTGCATTAGAATTTTCTCATAACAAGAATTTCTCCAATTCTTTGTTGCAACTGATAGATAACCTTCTACTAAAAAAATCCTGTATTGCAGCTTCCTACGTAAACTAATGATGGGGCAAGGATTTATTTGATTACCAAGAACATGCCAACTTGAATTTAGAGCCTCTTGACCTAGCTATTGACTTTGATGAGGTGAAAAAGAATAGACATTTGAGGATCACTGCAGCAAATGGACCTACGGTGGCATACAAGATGTATTGCTTTCAAAAATAAGGATCATTCAACTATGTCAAAATACTTCTGAGTATAGCCAAAAACCCCTCTACTGAAAGCCAAGGACTATTATCTACCCACTCAATAATGTACTTCTATTAAACATGTGAAGCATGGTACTGGAATAGAGAATTTTCTATATTATAAACTGAGCTCTTGAACCATTTAGGTTCCATATTTTTTTTCATGATACAGAGTACTTTGCATGTTTATCAATATTAATTTCAAAATACTTATTGCATCTGATCAAGAAATAAAATTTTCAAATCAATGTAGATAAACCATCCAGCCTCTCTCCTATCCTTTATGACTATGGGTACGATTGGCCCATGACAAGCTCTAGGAGAGACTAACATCTAACTACAGCATACCCTCAATTAGCACATGTTAATGATGGCCTCATTGAGGATTGGAAGGAAATTGTTGGGAACCCGCCCATGCCGCAGAAAATTCAAAAAATTCAGATGCAGCGGAAGAGACATGTGCGGGATCAACCGTTCATCGCATGAACGTTGTTTAAAAACCGTTCGTAGATAGATAAGGATTAAAAACTTTTAAATACATTAGAAGATCAGATCTTCACCTTGTGCGGGTAGATGATCACCGCAAACTGAAGTTCGTGGTCTAGGATGAAGGTTCGCTTGAAGCCGTTCAAGTGTCCGGCCTCTACGGGTATCCACACGAAGCAGTGATCCGATCAAAGCTCTCTTGTCTTCCCGGGGTGCTAGCTCCCTTGCAAAGACTTCTTTTGATGGCTGATCTCCTCTCTTTCAATCAACCCTTGATTGTGCTTGAGAGGAGGAAGAGGAAGAAGGAACTCAAGGAAGAAGAACACAGCTTCTGCAGCCTTCTTTCATTTCCCTGCGTTGGAAGAAGGATTGGAGGAAGAGGAGGCAGACAAGGCTCTCTTCTTTTCTCCTTCTTGTTGGCGGCTGAACCAAGGAAAGGGAGAGGGTGGCGGCAGCAAGGAGAGGAGGATTCAAGCTTAGGGCGTAGCCCCTTCTTTCACCTCCTTTTATAGCATCCAGGGCTCCTACAACTTAGGAGCCCTAGACTACTTTCCTAAGAGGGGGCGCCGGCCCCCTCTCTTCTCCCTTCTCCACATGGATAGGGGGGGGGCATATTCCCCTCCTCATGGTAAACCCTAATCCACATTAAGTAGGGTTTGAAATGCCCTAATGTGGTCAAGCCCTAATCCAATTAGGCTTAGCTCAAGGGTGAACCAATTAGGATCCAATCTAGGTAAGTCCTAATCCAATTAGAACTTAAATCAATTTTGACTCAATTGAACTCTTCAATCCTAATCCAATTAGGAGTCTTATTGATTCATTAGATTAATAATTAATTGTGACTTAAGAAACCCTAATCCAAATTAGGACATATTTAATTTTAGTCCTAATCCAATTAGGACTCTATTTGAATCCGAAGTCCTAATCCGATTAGGACTCTAGGAATCCTACTCCAAGTAGGAATCCAATTTTGATTCAAAACTCCTAATCTCATTAGGATTGCAGGAATCCTATTCCAAGTAGGAATCCCAGTCCTACTCCAACTAGGATTCCCAGTCCTAATCCAATTAGGACTCTAGGAATCCTACTCGAAGTGGGACTCTTGTTTCAAGTCCAATTAATTAATTTCCTTTCCTTCTTCAACTTCTTATCAATCGAATTGATTACTCGTAATTCATAATCACTTTTCAACCATCGGATCGGTCAATACTTCTAGTGTGTGTGACCCCATAGGTTCTATTCTGACTGGTAGTAAGATATATTGTGATCTCTATCACTATATCATTGAAAACTCCTTTCAATGGGTTAGAACGATTCCAACTCAACTCATTAGGGTTTATCGATCATCGAGATAATCTCTGTGAGTCCCACCATCCACCAGTGACACCTAGCAGCATGTAGTGGCTACCCAGCAGAATGGAATGATGAACCTCTAGGTGTAGTTAATGTGTGATACAGTTCTACTATCGTGGATCCCTACAGGACGGAGGTCATGGACAACTCGTCAAACCCCATCGTCTGTCATATGTCAAAATTTATTCGACTCGAGTTCGATAGTGGAAAACTCTTTCTCCACTTTATATTACTGCCCTGGCCAAGGTCTTAGAACTCAGTCTAACAAATCACATAGGATCACTCCTCTTCTATCAAGGTCGATAGATTCCTTGTAGGTGCATACCCTACTCCTACAGTGAACCTACTGCAGCCAATCTACACTGCATGGACCCATATGGCTAGAGACCATGTATGTGTGCAGTCAAACTATAATAACCTCACTGTGAGTAGCCGAAGCACCGCAGGTCAAAGGACCAGTCACACTACTGCAACATCAAGCAAGTCACTGATGAGTGGATAGACATCCAAGTGACTTCTTGTCTTGGTCACGCTCAGTACCCTTGTTCTCTAACAAGCACCTGCACTATCACTTCAGTGTCCCTACACTGTGGACTCAAGTCTCGTCCATCCAGAAGGAAAGTGATCTGTGCACTGATCGGATCGATCACCGTCCTCGTGATGATCCATTGATCAGAAGCATTTAGAAATTAATCACCAATGATACATGGCTCAAATTCTCAACTCTTGAGAATATGCATCATCATCTTATTAATTTCTTGGACGATTCATAGACACATAAATAATATGAATAAAAAGATGCCTTTTATTTATTCAATAATAAATAGTCAAGTACAAAATTATGTCCCTAGAATTAACAATGTGTCAGCCAGATTGGCTTCTAGGGCATACTTCTAACAATCTCCCACTTGCACTAAAGCCAATCAGCCATAAACCTAAGCCCCATCTTCTCAAGATGCGTTTTAGTTTTCTGTCGACTTAGCTGCTTAGTGAATGGGTCCGCCACATTTTCTGTGGAGTCTACTCTCTACACCTCTACATATTTCTTCTCAATATAGTCGCATATGAGGTGGAAGCGCCGCTCTATGTGCTTGGACTTCTGATGAGACCTTGGCTCCATAGTTAGTGCTATGGTGCCAATGTTATCGCAGTAAAGTGTTATGACATCTAATGACATTACACCTAACTCTGCAATGAACTTTTAATTAGAAGGTTTCCACTGCACCCTTAGATACGGCTTAACATTCAGCTTCTAAGGTAGAATCTATAATGATTGGTTGTTTGGAACTCTTCCAACTTACTGAACCACCATTGCACATATCTTGTTGTAGACTTTCTATCATCAATATGTGTGCATCCTTCTACCTTCAACTCTGATCTTCTCCCAAAGACCAAGAACATGTCCTTAGTTCTTCTCAAGTACTTAAGACTGTTCTTCACAGCTATCCAGTGCTTTTTTGCCTGGATCTGATTGACATATGCTCGTGACACTCACAGCATGTACTATATCAAGTCATGTACATAGCATGGCATACATGAGGCTCCCTATTGCTGATGCATAGGGGATCTTACTCATGCGTTGAATCTCTTCAGATGTGTTGGGGCACATCTTCTTGGAGAGATTAATTCCATGCCTTAGGGGTAAGAGACCCCTTTTAGAGTTTTCCATGCTGAACCTTTTCAGCACTTCCTCTATGTACATCTTCTGTGATAGGCCAAGCATCCTTTTAGATCTATCTCTATAGACCTTTATTCCCAAATTATAGGATGCTTTCCCAAGGTCTTTCATGGAGAACCTTTTTGACAACCTGACCTTGACCGAGATTAGCATGGGAATATCATTCCCTATCAGGAAGATGTCGTCCACGTACAGTACGAGAAATACAACAGCACTCCCACTAACCCTTTTGTAAACACATGGTTCCTCTTCGTTTTTGATGAAATCAAACGTTTTGATTGCGTCATCGAAACGAGTGTTCCAACTCCGAGATGCTTGCTTTAGTCCATAGATGGACTTTTGCAGCTTGCAGACCTTGTGATCTCCATCACTGGAAGTGAAACCCAAAGGCTGTTCCATATAGATGTCTTCATCAAGATATCCATTCAGGAAAGCTGTTTTCACATCCATCTGCCAGATTTCATAATCATGAAATGCTGCAATGGCAAGCAATGTTCGGATGGATTTCAGCATGGCTACAGGTGAAAAGGTCTCCTGATAGTCAATGCCCTCGCGCTGACTATACCCTTTCGCCACAAGCTTTGCCTTATAGGTCTCTACCTCTCCATCCGAACCTATCTTCCTTTTGCAGATCCATTTGCATCCAATAGGTACAATACCTTCTGGTGGATCTACTAAGGTCCAAACTTGGTTGGAATGCATGGAGTCTAACTCCAATTATTTCTCGGAATCGATATCAGATATCGCCTCGTCGTAGGTTTTGGGATCCTGCGTGTGATCCCTATCTCCCACTAGGAACATTTCCTCGGTATCCTCTTCTAGTATACTTAAGTATCTATCGGGAGGATGGGAGACCCTACTTGATCTGCGAGGTGGTTGAGAGACATCGTGTACTGGCTCTGTATTAATGGGTTCGATAGGATCCATGACTCGTTGCTTTTCAGAGACTTTCTCTTCAAGCTCAATTTTCCTCCCACTGCCTCTATCAAGGATAAACTGGTTTTCCAAGAAGATGGCATGACGGCTCACAAACACATTGTGATCCTCTGAGACGTAAAAATTGTATCCTAATGACTCTTTAGGATATCCTATAAGACGAGCACTTATGGTCCTAGCCTCTAGTTTGTCCGCCTGTAGTCTTTTGACGTGGGCCGGACATCCCCAAATCTTGAGATGACCAAGACTTGGTTTCTTACCATGCTATATCTCATACGGTGTGGTAGGAACGGATTTAGAGGGAACTCTATTCAACAAGTAAATAGCTGAAAATAGGGCATCTATCTAAAGAAACGAGGGTAAATCAGTGAAGCTCATCATGGACTGGACCATATCAATAGAGTCCGATTCCTCTTCTCTGACACTCCATTGAGCTTGAGGTGTACCAGGAGGAGTCCATTATGAAACTATACCATTCTCCTTGAGATAATCACGGAACTTCTCCATTAAGGTATTCACTTCCTCGATCTGATCGAAGAATCTTAATGAGTTTTTGTGCTTATTTTTCTACTTCATATCTAAGCTTTTTGAACCTTTCAAAAATTTCATATTTGTGTCTCATACACATATCCATACCGTGAGTAATCATCGGTAAAATAAAGTAAAAAATTACAACCCCTAGCCTGCACATCGAATGGGCCACACACATCAGTGTGTACTAGGGTAAGTATTTTAGTGGACCTCCCTATGTCCTACAAAGGATAATTTGGCCATCTTTCCTTGAAGGCAGAACTCACAAATCAAATATGACTCGAAAGTCAATGAGCCCAAAAGCTCATGTTTCTCCAATTTGTTTATTCTGTCTTCTCCTATATGGCCAAGCCTGAGGTGCCACAAATACTTTAGATTTATCTCATTTTTGGATCTATTAGATCCTATGGTATTCACTGTTTGCTCAGATATATTCACAGATACATCCATATGTATGTGATAGAGACTGTCAATCATAAAACCATGTTGAATCAATTTATTTTTCAAATAAAAATCTTTCTGTGCTAAATAAAATACAGAAATCAAATTTCTGCTAGCAATAGGTAACAGTCCCTAAGTATCCTGAGCATTTCTGATATACCTTCTGAAGGTCTGTCACCCTTTATGTTTTTTACGCTTTCCCATGTATGTAGGACAGTTCCTCTTCCAATGGCCGTCCATGATGCAATGGAAACATTTTTCCTTGCAATTGGCCTTTTCTTGGAACTTCCTCATTTGGCATTTTCTCGGTCTTCTGTTTCTTCGCAGGCTTTTTCTTCTTCCAAATAGACTCTCTCTTGGAAGTAGAAATCAACTCAACAGTGAGAACGATGCCCCTTGAACTCTTCAGCGTCCCTAAGGTAGTTACCAATTTTTTTAACAATTCTGTTTTGGTGCATACAATCTTGTTCATATGGTAATTTACTATAAATTGTTCATATGAAGCTAGAAGGGATTACGGGATCAAATTCATTTGCAGTTCCTTGTGCATGGTCATGCCGAGCTTCTCAAGCTTCTTTAAGTCCTTTATCATGGTCAAACCATGATCATGGACATACTGCCCATCATGCATCTTGGCTTTGAAGAGCCTCTTAGACACTTCAAACCGAGCTGCGTAACTCTGATTACCATACAACTCTTGCAGGTGATTTAATGTCCCCGGCAGTCTTCATGTTCTCATGCTGGCATTGTAATGCATTGGACATGGATGCCATTGTGCAGCACCTAACTTTATTGTCATTGTTCGTCCACTTTAACAAGCGTCTTACGCTGATCAGTGATCAGACGGATTGGTAACACGGGAATTCCATGGTCTAGCATATACCCGAATTTCTTATAATTCAAAACTATTTTGAAATTTGCGGAGCCAGTCTTTATAATTGGGTTTGGTCAAACGGTTGTTCTATAGGATATGAGTTAAGAGTCTAAAAGCTGACTTTATAATCCTCAGAGAGTAAAGATTCTAGTTAGAATTTTGTACTTGATTCTAATTTGTTCTAGGGTCTTTTAGAACAAATGTACCTCCCACTATTTTCTCGAATTCCTCACACTCCCCTGGTAGGAAAACGGAAATCCTACACGACTAGGGTTTCTAGTGGGTACTGCAGTCCCACCGATTTACATGCCACCTCACCTAACAGTTATTGGTGACACATAGATTGATGAATGTACAACTCTTGTACAATGCTTCTCAAGCATGTTGCAGTGTAACTTGGTCTCTAAGCCATGAAAACCTCACCTAACAGTTATTGGTCTCATTTCTTAGTTAAGTCAGACCCACCGTATAACCGTAGGAATAAAGTCGTCATTGGGTCCTCACCTAACAGTTATTGGTGCCCAACCCCACCTTTACCCTACAACATCTCATGTCTATAGAGAGGTCCAGCCCCCCGATGCAACTTGACCACTGTGTCCAGCCGAGACAAATCAACATCAGAAAGACCTTAGCAGCTCTACTACAATGGAAGACCTATTGACTTAATATTGGTTAATCAGGTCTTAGTGTTTGCAGCTTGAGCCCTTCATAAGAGGTAATCGAACAATTGGCCAGGTAAGCAGGTGGGAGGCTTCCCTTACTCAGAGAGTAAGGTCCTAATTAAGTAACCACCTTTCATGCTTTCTTAGACACCAATTAGATCAATTAATCTAATATGACTTGCTCATGTCGGTTCACCCTCGACTTGATTGAGGAGGTTTTGATTTAGGTCTCAATTGGGTTTGCTACATCACATGTAAACCTATCTACCCGACTCGCATTCACATCACATGCAAACGGCACATCACAGGCAGTTATAATCGCAGCATCAAATAAAGCTAAACTTTAAATAGGTGATGATCATGGATTCTAGTTAGGTCGTATTACAAGCACATGCACATCAATCGATCAACTGGTCTTCAACTCTTGAATTGGTTCCAAGCCTCCTTGATTCGATCCTTGATCAACTCTTGATCCAATCGCCATCAACCGCTTAGATCACCTGTTCATCTCATGCCTAGTCTTCAACTTGATTGTTGACGTACATCACATCACACAAATACAACCAGATTATAAAATAAAAATAAAAATAAATTACATCTTCTTTTAGGAGGCACGCAGGCCTCTCAAAACATCAAATAAGATACATGCAAGCATCTGAAAAATTACATGACATTGCAGATCACATCGCAGGTCATTACATTTGATACCAAAAGGGTTTGAATCCTATGATCATCACCATATGCAACAATTATATTTTTCAGATCTAAAAACTAACTGATTATATCATGACATAGGTTGCTGATCATGCTAATCATGATTCTAAACTTTGTAATCTCATTAACAACGCAATTAGAATCATCATTTTATCACATAAAAATCAGCATGCAAAAATCAGCACCCCTAAAAAATCTGCATGCAGAAATTTTCAGCATGCATGATCATTCAATTTTCAGATCTAATAAGCCTTTAGATAATTAATTCTTACCTTAATCTACGAAGCCTAGACTCTGATACCACTGTTGGGAACCCGCCCATGCCGCAGAAAATTCAAAAAATTCAGATGCAGCGGAAGAGGCATGTGCGGGATCAACCGTTCATCGCATGAACGTTGTTTAAAAACCGCTCGTAGATAGATAAGGATTAAAAACTTTTAAATACATTAGAAGATCAGATCTTCACCTTGTGCGGGTAGATGATTACCGCAAATTGAAGTTCGTGGTCTAGGATGAAGGTTCGCTGGAAGTCGTTCAAGTGTCCGGCCTCTACGGGTATCCACACGAAGCAGTGATCCAATCAAAGCTCTCTTGTCTTCCCGGGGTGCTAGCTCCCTTGCAAAGACTTCTTTTGATGGCTGATCTCCTCTCTTTCAATCAACCCTTGATTGTGCTTGAGAGGAGGAAGAGGAAGAAGGAACTCAAGGAAGAAGAACACAGCTTCTGCAGCCTTCTTTCTTTTCCCTACGTTGGAAGAAGGATTGGAGGAAGAGGAGGTAGACAAGGCTCTCTTCTTTTCTCCTTCTTGTTGGCGGCTGAACCAAGGAAAGGGAGAGGGTGGCGGCAGCAAGGTGAGGAGGATTCAAGCTTAGGGCGTAGCCCCTTCTTTCACCTCCTTTTATAGCATCCAGGGCTCCTACAACTTAGGAGCCCTAGACTACTTTCCTAAGAGGGGGCGCCGGCCCCCTCTCTTCTCCCTTCTCCACATGGATAGGGGGGGGCATATTCCCCTCCTCATGGTAAACCCTAATCCACATTAAGTAGGGTTTGAAATGCCCTAATGTGGTCAAGCCCTAATCCAATTAGGCTTAGCTCAAGGGTGAACCAATTAGGATCCAATCTAGGTAAGTCCTAATCCAATTAGAACTTAAATCAATTTTGACTCAATTGAACTCTTCAATCCTAATCCAATTAGGAGTCTTATTGATTCATTAGATTAATAATTAATTGTGACTTAAGAAATCCTAATCCAAATTAGGACATATTTAATTTTAGTCCTAATCCAATTAGGACTCTATTTGAATCCGAAGTCCTAATCCGATTAGGACTCTAGGAATCCTACTCCAAGTAGGAATCCAATTTTGATTCAAAACTCCTAATCTCATTAGGATTGCAGGAATCCTATTCCAAGTAGGAATCCCAGTCCTACTCCAACTAGGATTCCCAGTCCTAATCCAATTAGGACTCTAGGAATCCTACTCGAAGTGGGACTCTTGTTTCAAGTCCAATTAATTAATTCCCTTTTCTTTTTCAACTTCTTATCAATCGAATTGATTACTCGTGATTCATAATCACTTTTCAACCATCGGATCGGTCAAGACTTCTAGTGTGTGTGACCCCATAGGTTCTATTCTGACTGGTAGTGAGATATATCGTGATCTCTATCACTATATCATTGAAAACTCTTTTCAATGGGTTGGAACGATTCCAACTCAACTCATTAGGGTTTATCGATCATCGAGATAATCCCTGTGAGTCCCACCATCCACTAGTGACACCTAGCAGCATGTAGTGGCTACCCAGCAGAATGGAATGATGAATCTCTAGGTGTAGTTAACGTGTGATACAGTCCTGCTATCGTGGATCCCTACAGGACGGAGGTCATGGACAACTCGTCAAACCCCATCGTCTGTCATATGTCAAAATTTATTCGACTCGAGTTCGATAGTGGAAAACTCTTTCTCCACTTTATATTACTGCCCTGGGCAAGGTCTTAGAACTCAGTCTAACAAATCACATAGGATCACTCCTCTTCTATCAAGGTCGATAGATTCCTTATAGGTGCATACCCTACTCCTACAGTAAACCTACTGCAGCCAATCTACACTGCATGGATCCATATGGCTAGAGACCATGTATGTGTGCAGTCAAACTACAATAACCTCACTGTGAGTAGCCGAAGCACCGCAGGTCAAAGGACCAGTCACACTACTGCAACATCAAGCAAGTCACTGACGAGTGGATAGACATCCAAGTGACTTCTTGTCTTGGTCACGCTCAGTACCCTTGTTCTCTAACAAGCACCTGCACTATCACTTCAGTGTCCCTACACTGTGGACTCAAGTCTCGTCCATCCAGAAGGAAAGTGATCTGTGCACTGATCGTATCGATCACCGTCCTCGTGATGATCCATTGATCAGGAGCATTTAGAAATTAATCACCAATGATACATTGCTCAAATTCTCAACTCTTGAGAATATGCATCATCATCTTATTAATTTCTTGGACGATTCATAGACACATAAATAATATGAATGAAAAGATGCCTTTTATTTATTCAATAATAAATAGTCAAGTACAAAATTATGTCCCTAGAATTAACAATGTGTCAGCCAGATTGGCTTCTAGGGCATACTTCTAACAGAAATTACTTATGAAATCACATAAAAAAGATATTGGCAGCAATATAGAATTTATAAATCAATTCATATGCATAATAAAAACACTAGTGTCGACATACTCACCAATTAATTCATAAAATATTAAAAAAAAATTAACTAGATTATGCATGATCTAGACAGAATATACTAAAAAATAGATCTCCCTCTAAAGCAAATATTATTTTAAAATCTTGGATATTTCTAGTTTTGCGGGGTCTATCTAGGGCTTCTTGACCTAAGAGCCTTTTAGATCTGGGGTTGTTGCTGTAGATTTGCCAACTAGTCCTTAAGGGTACCCATAATCTCCGGTCATGGTGGGGTTGGGACACCTTATTCGTAATTTATGGTATGATAGCAAATAGGTGAAGGACTCAAGATTTACAATCACCCATGAAGGAGAGAGAAAAGTAGATAGGGAGGGAGAAAGAGAGAGAGAGAGAGAGAGAGAGAGAGAGAGAAAGAGTGAGAAGAAGAGAGATAACTAGAGAGAAATAAAGGGGGCCAATCTAGCCATTGCCCCTATGGCTTGGCAGAGGCAGAAGGGGGAAGGAAAAGAAGGGAAGGGTGAGAGGCATCGGGCTATCGGCTGTCATCTGCAATACGACCATGCCGTCAAAAAAAGGGAAAGTTAGGGATTGGAGGATGTGTTTTGGGTGGTGAAATTGAATGAGAGTGAGAGAGAGAGGAGGGAAGAAAAAAGAAAGGAAGAAAACTTACTATTAAGGGTTTGGGTTGAGATGGTGAGTGAGAGGTCGGTGATAGGCTTAAGAGAAGTAGGAGCCAGAGGTGGGTGGTAGGCTTTAGAAAAAGAGTAAGAGGTGAGTGGTAGGCTTTAAAGAAGTGGCAATCTTGGTTGCAAGGCGAGAAGGAGATCTCGTAGAGTGAAATACAATAAACGAGAGGAGGAGAAAGGATGTGGATGGACTAGGGATTGGTCTTTTTAAATAGTCAATGAGGGGGTGAGGGAAGATGGTGGACCTCCTGGAAGGCGATTTAAAGGGAGGCAACACCCTCCCTAGTATAGTAGGTAGGGGAAAGGTTGACTAGGGAGGATAGTGGCGTATAGTAGGTAGGGGAAAGGTTGACTAGGGAGGATAGTGGCGTATAGTAGGTAGGGGAAAGGTTGACTAGGGAGGATAGTGGCCTCTTTAGCAACCAGCGACAAATCTTAAGGGGGCATTGCAATTCGTGGTAAGCACCAAAATCCTCAAGTGGACACCACAAGGTCGGGTGGGCGCCACAAAATAGGTGGCGGTGCGTTTTGCTACCGCTTCACCTGGAATAGGAGGGTTCTCCTATTTTGTTTTGAAATAAGGGATGTCTTAATTTTGTTTGCGAATTTCAAATTAAAGTTGGCAATCTATTTGTGGGTTTCTCATTGGTTAAAGTTGGTAAACCATCTGCCGACTTTACTCTAGGTGAAGTTGACTATCCATCAACCAATTTTAGTTCAGGACCTAGAAAAACCTAGTCTAGTCGAACCGATTCTAACAGTTCTCTTCTGGAGAAATCAAGTCATGCCAATTGTTCAATGTATTATTCATGGATTACAATATAGCAACTTCAATTTTGACACAGATGATTCGTTGGCTACATTTTATCGTGTATAGATAATCACAATCATGTCACATAAACATAGAGATACAATATTTTGATACTTCCCAACACTTTATTTCTTATTTATCCATGGCCTCCATTAATCCTTTTTTAAAAACAGATGCTCCTAATGCGGAAACAGATGCTCCTAATGCGGATCATCTGATCTGTCCGTACAGTACTCTTTTTTTTTTTGTTAAAAGCGGCTACTCATTTTATATAACTCTAACGTGAGTAGTACAACGCTTTAAAGGAAACCTCGGTCACTGAACCATTTTACATTTAGTCTTTTGTAAAAAGATTAAAAATCAAAATGCTCCTTCGGAACCAATTATTTATGGTAAAATTCAAGGAGAAGGTGATCTATATCTGAATTCCCAAACACTCGGGCACCTTTTTCAACGGATGGGGCCAGGAAGTAGGTAGCCCAAAAGTGTGACAAGACGGACTCTTTTGGTGGTCAAGAAATTAGGTTGTTCCCGAACAAGTTTCCATATTGTATGGTTCAACGTAAACCGAAGTAAAAACTCTCAAACTGGAAAGGAAGCTGCACCAAATATCAAATATTGTGGTCAAGCAATGTTCTAAGGATTATTTTATCTCGAAGAGAAGAACTCCTTGTTGAGTATAACAACCGAATGGAGCCTTTTCATATTGCCAACATGCCATTTATGTAGCGCCTCTCAGAAGTTATAATAATGTATTCTCTAGAATTTACCAATACTAACAAGTGGTAAGCAGTCATTTGGTTCGCAGGAAAACAAGAAGAAAAAGTGGTTAATGGAAAAAGAAAAAAAATGCCCTTTATTTGGTTTGAGTTTTCATAAAAGAGATAAGAAAGTAATATTTCCATAGGAATAAGATTTTCATATTTTATGAAAAAGAAAAATCTATAGAGATATGAGAAATCTACTTTCCCATCTTTTTTAAAAATACCCTTAAGCCATCAAAATCCATAGGTAAGGTCTTTCTCTTTTTTAAAGATATAATAGGATTTCATACAGCTTTCTTAAGAAAGTAGATGCTCAATAAGCCACTCTAAAATGTGCCACTTTTAATGATTAAGCAAATATATCAAAACTATTTTTTTAGATATCATATTTTTCAAAATCAACCTCTCAGAAAAACCATTCTAGTGAGAAAAACTTTTTCTTGCAAACCAAATGAGTCCGGAAAGTATTCTACTTTTGAAGACTACACTAGCAGGTCCTGCTAATGTATCCATTATACTAAGTACATAGGAAGTGTCGTGGAGGTGTAAGATGATAAGATGCCAATGGCAGCAAAAAAGAAACAATGGCTATGACTCGATTCCCTCCAACCCACCACCAGAAAAAAGAACAAAAAGAAAGAAAAGGGAAAAGGTTTAAGCTAAGAACCACAGATAGACATGGAGAGATCCAAATTGATTCTGGGACTTCCAGAGTAACCTGAACAGTCACCGAAGTTTCTCCTCGAAGATGAAGAGATCACTCCACTGCTTTCACTTGCTGAGGGCTTATTACTCCTTTGTTTTGGGTGCAATGACAAGGATAGTGATAGTGACCAATCATTGACCTCCTCTCTCTCCTCCGAAAGCTCGTTAAATGGTAGGGAACTATAGGATTGACATTCATTCTCATAGCTCCTGTCAGACTTGAGCTTCTTTGCGGAGATAAGATTCTTATCGCTTGGTATGCTGGTCTGTGATCAGTAAAGAGAGAAGATGAGTTTGATGTCACATTTTAGTAGAACATTATTTAGCTCTTGCAACCATGCGGATAAAGTAAGCATTGCGATGTTATCAGTGCCTGATCTCAAAAGTTTCTCATTAATAAACTCCTAGTATAAATTCTTTAGCCAAAAGTTGAACTATTAGTCATTCAAATTAAATTCATCAACAATGAGTTAGTACCAAAAGTTTTTCTTTTGGTTGGCAATGAAAAATATGACAGCAAAGATTTAAACTTTAGTGAGGATTACAACAGTAAGTAAATGTGAAAGATGATTATTATAAGCAACTGGACATAATTTTGAACTCATTAATTCATGATGCCAAGCAAATGGAATCATAAGCAATTTCATCTTATAATTATTCCATTATATACAGTTTGACCCATTATTTTAGTGGCAGCATCCCTAACTGTCAAGAAGGTATTAGTTGATCATCCATTAATCATCTTAAAAAACAATTCAAAAAGTTAGTATAATTCCAAATCTTCTGACTATAGATCGCAGATCTGAATATAGCGGCCCAAATATACTAGTATAGCTCTATTCTTTATCCCTCTGCGGCTATGTGGCTGTATCTCATTGATCCAGAGAGATACATGAGAATGCATGGGGAAAGAGTATAATGCAGTGCAAGAAGCTGGTCAAGCATTCAAATTAATAAAATAAGGATGAAATAAGGAATATCCTAGTCATGAAAACAAAAAACATAAATATTGAAAAAAAATTCCTCTCTATTCTGATATAGTATAGGTGGACTATTAAATTCACGTGCATGAGGCATGCCCTTAAACAAGGAAGGCCAAGCTCCATGCAATATTTCAATATCAAACCTAATCCAACCTTAACAAGAAGTTGGTCAAAGAGGAGATTAGAGGACTTAACACAAGGCACCGAAAAGGAGATGAGGACACTCAAGAGGGAGAGAGAAAAGTTGTAATGGAGGAGAAGAACAAGGAGAAGGTGTGGTTTCTTTTATCCCTTTTTGCTGTACCTTTAGAGTGCCAGATTCTTCCACCATATGTCCTGACACTTTGAGCTTGGAAGGGTGATGATCTGCCAATAAGCCAGTGTGCAGAGCATCTTTCTGCCACCTGAAGCCCTCCTCCTTTATTCCCCTCCCCACAGCCATGGCTTGCATGTAAACATCAAAGCAATACGGGGAGGTGACTCTCTCTCCCATTCCTTTGCTGCATTGCAAGCTTTTGGAATTGGCTTGTGTCTCCATTCGAGCCCTGTCAATAAAATAAGCAAAAGGTGTGGGGAGAGGTAAGCAAAAGGTGAGGAAAAAGTGAGGGAGAAGAGCAGATGGGTGTCATCTTTATATGTTCCTTATGTGAGGGATACTATTTGAAGTGGACAAAGCTAGCTAGCTAGCCAATCTTTTCAGAGGAGGGAGTGGGGAGTACGTTAACTGGGACTGGAACTCCTTGGTGGGCTTTGAAGAAGGGCAGGAGTCATAATCATCTTGCTCATCAGCACCACCATCATTGGTTTCACATGAGTGCTGTCTTGCTTGCAACTCTGATGATAAACAAGAAGATTGAGACATGAAGCAAGGCTTTTTTCTGAGACTCAACTGTACTATGAAATCATAAAAAACAAACTTGTGGAGTTAGAGAGAAGAAATTTTTGAGCATTTGTGAGGTTTGGAAGAGTGCTTAATTTGTCTTTAAAAAATTAAATTTATTAGGAAAAAGTGACAGAAAGGAAGCAAAAGAAGAAAAAAGATGGGAGTTACTTAAGAAGGATGGCAGGCAAACCATGTAAAAAGATCATTAGTTTTCGAACTTCACTCCTTTTCTTTTTGCTATTCTATTGATAGCTCACATAGTTCATGCATTCTGAAGGGCAACCAAAAGCGAATAAATAAATAAAGATGCCATTTTGTGGTTGGAGATGATTTACGGTAAATGGTGCAGCTCAACAAAAAGTATGGCCTCTTATTCTGTACTCTTTTTAGCTAAGCAGCAGTCTTAATGGAAAGAGAGTATAAATAAAAAATTAAAACTAGCTCTACTATGTAAGCTTATCCATATGGGGGAAAGAAATTAAAAAATGATGCTGCATCAACTTAATGGGTAGGTATCATTAACTAGATAAATCACATGAAGGAGTGACAAAGAGAAAATAATTAGCCACAACTTTTAGAAATAGAAATAAAAATAAAAATAAAAGTAATCTCTACGAATAAGGCTTTTCAAATGACAAAAGATGATGCTACATCAACTAGATGGTAATTGAGATAGAGAGCTTTCTTACCATAATATAAATAAACTTAAACATTGGAAATGGAGAAAATAACAAGGACATGGATTTCATTTTAATTTGATGGAAAAACCTTACCTTGCCTGCCCATGTCATTTCTCATGCCTCTGTACATCTGTTTAAAACAATATCATCCCTTTGTCAGCCAAACTTTCACCAGAAAAACAAAAGAACAAGAGAGACAAAAATATAACCATGAATCTGGACCAAGCATTAAAACAAACATACCTGGAGATGGCTTTTAACATGGGATATGGTGAGTCCTCTAACATCCATCATCTGAAGGACAAGCTTAGGTGTAGCCTCTACAATAGCAGCAACAAGAAATAATATTACAAAACAAAAGTAAAACTGTAACGAGTAACAAAGGGAGAAGAAAAACAGAAGGGAAAAAAGTAAAGCATAATAGTTGGAATGGAAAAGGTACCAACTTTCCTGTCCTCCAAGCTTCTCTATGGCATGAACAAAGCAGTGGTGAAGGTCAGGGGTCCATCTCAAGCGAGGCACCTTGGATCTGATGTACTGCCTCACAGCTCCATTCCTTCCGCAGTTCCCCATCTCTCTTTCTCCTCCTCTTCCTTTCTTCAAATGGTTTAATTCTTTTCAGCAACTATAAATATTTCTTGTATGGTAGAGTAACTAAGAGGAAGGAGGAAAAACAGGAGGACCGTTCTTTCTGTTTTATATCACGCGTCTTCTCAAATAGAAAGGAGACTCACACTGGTCGCTGGGCCTGGAAGTCATCTAATAGTCTATCTTCTCCCAAAATCCCATCTTGGCCTCCTCTAAAACCCTTCCGAAGCCCTGCCTTTCTACTTCTCTCCCAGTCTTCACTGCGTCCACTCTCCAAAGCTCTCCCCTTTGCGTCGCTCCGTTACACGGGGTCCCCTAAATGTCGTTGGGACTGTCTAGGATTAACGCAAACACTCGGTGTGGGAGGCCACGGATCACGAGAGGAAGCCATCATTAAGAGGAGTTAATGGCTGAAGAAAGAGAGAAGGTAGGCAGAGATGAGAGAGAGAGAGAGAGATGACTAAGAGACACAAGAGAGATGACAACTTCCTCTGAGCTTCTGGTCATATACTCCTGAGAAAACAAAGAATAAAGAAGAGAAGGAATACCAGTATATCATCACCTTCTTGAAATAATTCTAATTATTAAACTTGGCCAGAGCTTTTGAGTGTCCACAGGAAACACACACGATAGAGATAGAGAGAGAGAGAGAGAGAGAGAGAGAGAGAGAGAGAGAGAGATGTAAGTAAGGGAGAGAAAGAGAAAGGTAGAGAGGGATTTGGGCAGCCGAGGCCAGAGCTATGATCACAAGAAAGCGGCTATAGAATCTCTGAGCACACGATTTCTTCTGCTAGTCTTTCCTAACTTAAACCATATAACTACTATTACTATGTTACTATTTACTACTTCAAAATGCACTTGAATGTGGAAAGAAAGCCTTTTGAAGTTTTACAAACTTATTTATAACTGATAACTGGCCTTTTTATGAATTTTTAAATGGCATGTAGAATATTCTTTTCTTAAGGAAGGCATGTAGAATATGTTATTGTTTAGTGTTGAATGGTCAAAACATGGGCCCTGCATCTCATCCCTCTGTACTCTTTCTTGTCACAAAGTCAACTTTATGGGCAGGTCCCCAAGGGAATGAACGAGGCTTAAGGATCCTATAAAGAAGGGTTGGGTTTATAGGCTGCCAAAAAAAACATACAGTTCATGTGGTGGTTTTCTTGGGGAGTTGGCCTTTTCAAATCAATCACAGGCGGTGCCTACCTTTAGAAAAAGGTAGAGATAATAAAAGCCAAGACAGGGATAGGGTTGTGTTGGAGAAAGGGGAGGAAGGGGGAGGAGTGAATTAAAAAAATAAAGAAAAGGGACTTTTCTTCCGTAGCTGTTGTTGTATTTGGGTGCATTGATAACTTCAGAGGGGCGGCCAAACAGATGGCTGGCTACCTGTGAAAATTCCTCCTGCCTTCGTGCAGAATTAGGCAGACCAAATAAGGGGGTGTTGTGGCATTTGTAAATGCCTTGGACTTTGGAGGGATGAGGATTCCAACCCTTGTGTTAGTTCTCTTTTATTAATTTTGCTTACAAGGAAAGCAACGGAGGAAAACAGCACCGTAGTCATTTGGGAAGACTTGAGCTACTAGTTTAGATATGCCCCCTAGACTTTAAACATGCTTTCCCACATCAGCTTTTCCAAGCCCCCCACCCCCTCCCTTTTCTCTTTTTGTTGTTTTATTTTTCTTTCCTCTCTTCTTTCATTTCCTGGTAGACAATAGTAGCTTTGTCTTGTTTAAAATTGGTATCACTTGTAGGTAATTACTATGGAAGCATATGGGTGAATGGCCCCAAGTTCAAACTACAATCAAGGTTGTAGATATACAGAGAATAAGGTAAAATATAAGTTAAATGCAGGAGAAAGCAAGCAGAAGCTCAAGTGAGCTATCAAGTCTTTGCAAAATCATGTAAGATATGTGAACCAACATGGGATAAATCTCCATTCATGAGAGGCTTGTAGCATTTAAAAGTCTCAATTTTGGGATTTTGTGCAAAAAAAAGAAAAGGTTATTTATTTGCGGAGATGGGGCTTCTTTTCACTTTTAGCTTAATTAGTTGATGTACGGATATTATTTACTGATAACAAATTGATATGCATTTAAAACTAATTTCTATAGGTAGTCTTAACGAAACGAGTATAAAAGTCAATTAAAACTCAGTGATCTACTTTTTTTTAAAAAAAATAAATATAACTCTTTGTCAAAATCAATAATTAATTAAAACCTTTTTGCAAAATTGCCCATCAATTTATGATTTTTATATTGAGCTAATAAAAAGTATAGCTCATAACAAATTTGAAATGAAGTTTGTAATTTTTATTGATATCAATTCCATGTGGAGAGACTTCCACCCAAATAACCCTGTCTATATATATCAAGAGAATTTAATTCAAGCCAAATCCTTTATTTGCTAATGTCCATTTTCATACATTGGCCGAGAGTTCTAACTTTTTGCAGTTAAAATGTAGATTCTGAATTATCCTCATTGAATAAAACAAAGTGATGTGGGCCAAATTTCCTTGTCATTAACATATGGTAGTTTAGACATCACGAGCTATAAACTACGTTGCACTCCAAATTCCAGTCATTTTAAAAGGAAGTTGGTAGACCTCCTTTCTGAGAGAAGAGACTGTGATTTCTCGTATAACAAAATAATGCTCCAACTTCATTAATAGGAACATAGGAGTGAGTGACAAGCCATTAAAATAATATATTACTTTTCAAAAGCTTACTCTGACCGACTGCAGAATGCGACAAGGAATAAAATATTACTTTATGAGGTAAAGTAGTGAGAGAACGACGGACAGACTCCGGGGGGGACCGTACGATACCCAAACTTTTTTTTCCCCAAAATTATTACCTAAGCAATTCAAAACCTTATTAATTAATGCATAACTAAAGACTTGATGGCTTCGTTCGGTTTGTGAACGTTATATTTCTATTGCACCTTAAACTTTTCAAATAATATTTAGATAATTATTTCTAGACAATAAAACGGAGACTTAAATGGTAGTTTTCGGTTTTTGGACAAGAAAATAGGAATAGCAAAATTGTACTGAGTTATTACATTTTTTTGGATTATAATTTAAAATAAAATGTAAATAATTATTTACAGAAAATATGTAGAGTTAACTTAAATGATATCTTTAATATATGTAGTATAAACAAGTTTCATTGATACAAAGATTTTCTTTTTTATAGATATTTACTGAAACACTGTTTTAGATATAGTGTATGCAGTAAAATAAGCTAGGAATAAATCCTGTGCTTGCCAAATAAACATTGTCAACTACCAAAAATAGTTCCATTGACCAAAATTGCTTTTGACGGATTAATAATTCTAGAAGGGAGGAGCTATCATAAATTGTACCTTGATATGTAGGTATATTTATAAATAATTTTGAATAAATTATAAAAATCTTTTCGAGGTTTATATTTACTATACTTACATCTAATAATTTGTAAAATCTATGCTTATATCCAATTAAATTAACAGCATTAGTAAAATTATATACTTCATATGAGCAGTCAAACTTATTCTTGAGTAGGAGGAAGATGCATACGTTTTTTTATATTTTTAGGTGGCCTTTTTTTTTGTAACACCTAAGGTTATTATTATTATTTTTGAATTTTTTTGATGTAG
Organism: Phoenix dactylifera; assembly: GCF_051530095.1. Taxonomy (NCBI): domain Eukaryota; kingdom Viridiplantae; phylum Streptophyta; class Magnoliopsida; order Arecales; family Arecaceae; genus Phoenix; species Phoenix dactylifera. Next base: position 10,193,428 of record NC_143195.1, read on the forward strand.
CATTTGGGTCATATTTAAGATTAACGATTTAACTAACTTTTCATTAAGCTATAGGTTAAAAGTATGGGATAAAAATAAACTTTAAGGAATAAGCATAAGTTTTCAACTATCGGGTATAAATGTGATTAACTTCTAATTTAAATTTTTTTGTAATTTTTATAAAAATTCTAAATCAAAAGTTCAAAAAACGTGAGCCAAAAAAATAAAATATTTTTTAAAAATAAATCAAAAAATTATTACATAATTTTTATTATTCCCTAGTCAACGCAGGGAGTCATTATTTTGTAAGCATAATATTTATTTCAAGTTTTAAAAGCCTTAATTATTTAATAAATATTTATTTCCTTTTTTTACTACTTTTTGGTAGGCGTTGTTTCCCACGTCTGGACACCCGGATTTTTGGCATCAAAATGATGGGACTAAATCTCTTTTAAAAAACTCAAAAAGATATATTCAAAATATATGTGAGAATGTATATTAAAAGGATAGAAAGTGGGCAGGAAGTGGCTGCGAATTTTCTTGTCTTGTTCGCAGAGCCCAAAAACGGTAGGGTAGTAGCTAGGGGCAATAGAGTGAGTGGACCGTACCCCTCCTCCAAATCTCTTTTTCAGAAAAAGTGGGTACTTTCACCTCCAATCTCCCTGCTCTCCTCGGCGGAAGCACCCCCCCCCATCTTATGTGCTGCCACCTCATGGATAATGCAGTGGTGACTTGGATGTCACACCAACTACGAGTTCTTATCCCATCACCACCCAGGTAAGTAACCAAAAGGGCATGATGACATGTAATTATCATGTGTTCATCGTGGTCATCCTAACTAGCACCATGCGTTCTTATCCATCCCACTTCCCATGTTAATGCCATTCTTTTAATGGATATTTGTAATTATGCAGATGATGAAAGTCGTAATAATATATGCTTGCAGTAACAAATTATGCATATATTGAATAGTCATATATTTTAAAATATATTTGAGTAGGAATGGCAATCAGATCTACAAACGATAAACAAGTTCGAATTTGACATAAATATATTTGGATCATAAAAGAATTTACCCATCTAGTCCTATTTATTAAATAGGCCGAATTCAGATTTAGACCATGACCTATTTAATAATTAGCTCGGATGATCTAATTAATCTGTTTAAAATTTGTTTAATCTATGTAAGCATGCTTAACTATTTTTGTCCTCTTTAACTTGATTTTTTTAACCTATTTAAACTGTTTAAATTCATTGAATCGGTTAAAAATCTACTTAACATGTTTAACCGATTTAACTTGACTTGATTTATTTAATAAATGGGTTATGCAGGTCGGGCCGTATTACTTGTTTAAGAAAAAGATCGTGTAGAAATTTAATTTTTTGACCTACTTAATAGGAAGATCGGATTCGGATTTATAAATTTTTAACCCGATCCGACTTGAACCTACTCGATTGCCATCCCTATATCGGAGCCATACGGCGATTTAAAGAAAACAATATTTTTATGATAGAATCATAGGCATACAAGAGCGCATGACCATTGGATTTTTATCTCGCTCAGTCTCTCTCTCTCTCTTTGTGAATTTAAAATCCATTCTTTGGATTAACCATCATTGAATAACAAATATTATTCCATCGATCATTTTCTATTTAGTTCATGGCCATATATACATACACTTAAGTATAATCATATACAAAAAAATTATTCATAAGCACAAGTGCAAGAATGGAAAAATTGTGTGTAGAACACTAGCTTAATTGTACGTATCATTAAACACAAATACTAAGTATGCGGGGATTAAACATAGGATAGTGGTCAAAGGAAGAACCAAGTGTACCTTTTTCATTTTAACTAGTGGCATAATTGATTTTGGTCCAAGAAATGATGAAGTGTTAGGATTTATACAAATGGACTTATTGACAGATAAGATAACAAGAATGAAAAACTGGAGGATTGTTGCCCAAGATGACAACCCAAGAGGGGGGGGTGAATTGGGTTTTCTAAAAATTATGCTCCCTAATTTTTACTTTGAATAGAATGCAGCGGAATAATAAGATGTTATTTACTTAAGCTCTAGGCAATTATAAGTAAAGCAGTGGAAAATTAAGCTAGAGCAATTATACTATGGCTTTAGGGTGTAATTGATCTAAAATTAACTTATAGTTGTATGATCAATTTTAATCTATGTGTATGGTAAGGATGGAATGGAAGCTAAGCAAATTCTAAACTATCACTTATAACTCTATAGAAAACAAAGCTAGAGATATTACACAATCAAGCATGAATGTAAGGCATGAAATACAAGAGATAAGGCATCACAAACACAAAGATGTATAGTGGTTCGGTGCACCCCAGCACCTACATCCACTCCCCAAGACCTCTTGGGAATTTCACTATAATCCCTCAGATTACAGTCGGTTGTTTTACAAGCTCACAACCCAACTTGTTGTTTTGCGAGATCACAACGAACTCGGTCGGTTTTCACAGGCTCACCAACTAGAACCAACCGATTGTTTTCACGGGCTCACAATCCAACCCAGTTGGTTTTCCCAAAGGCTCACCAACCACAACCTTACAACGATTGTTTTTCGGGTTCACAATCAACCCAGTTGGTTTTTCCCAAAGGCTCACCAACCACAACCTTACAACGTTGGTTTTCCCTTTGGCTCACCAACAAACCTTAACACCGTTGGTTTTTCCTTTGGCTCACCAACAAACCTTAACCTCTTGATTCAATCCCTTGATTGAATCAAGTTACAAAATATTAGACTAAAAATTTAAAGCAAATACAAGCTTCTTAACTAAGCAAATATATCAAATATAAACAAATGGAGTAAAGAGAAGCTCTCAAACGAATTTTGAAGATGAAGGAACTCGGCTTCTTCTTTACTTGACCCTCTTCTGATTTGGCACGAGGTAGAGGATGATTGAGGCAGCACACGGATGGAGAGGAAGCTTTGGGATTCACTTGGATGCTCTTCTTCTCTCTATTTCGCTTTGGATGGCCCTTTTGTGCTTATGGAAGATTTCCCTTGTAATCTCTTTGAAATCTCTTCCCTAAATATTTTCTCCCACTTCCATACACTCTCCCCTTGCTCTCCCCTTGATTTTATAGCTTTAGAGGGAGTGAGAACAAAAATCTAGCCGTTAGAGACAAAAATAGAGCCGTTGGAATCAAGAAAAAAACTAGCCGTTATGCCTCCCAGCGTGCTGGAGTCGACTCGGCTGAAGTAGGAGTCGACTCGGCTGAAACAGGAGTCACTTGTGAATAGTAGTCTGTCGGCACTGTAGCTGGGAGTCGACTCCGCACTGTAGCGCTGAAGTAGGAGTCGACTCGAGCACTGTAGCACTGAAGTAGGAGTCGACTCGAGCACTGTAGCACTGAAGTAGGAGTCGACTCGAGCACTGTAGCGCTGAAAATCAACTCTCTGTCTTTTTGTTTGTTCTCAGTCGGAGTCGACTCGTAGAGTATCGGAGTCGACTCGAGCACTATTTCTTGAAACTCCAGAGTGCCAGAGTCGACTCTAAACTTCCAGGAGTCGACTCGAGGACTATTCTTTTGAATCTTTCTTTGAATTTGCTCCTCTAACTTGAATCATTTGAACTTGAAACTTGGGCCAATAAAGTGTAGCTTTCTTCCAACTTTTGTTGAGAGCTTTTGAGGCCTTCTTGTATTTTTCCAACTTGCTATGTTCCTTGCAAAACGAATTATCTTTCTTCTTGCAACACAAACATTAGTATTTATACTTCAAGGTTTTGTGATCATCAAAATCAATCATTAAATCAATCTTTGGGTCATCAGTCTCCCCCTTTTTGATGATGACAAAACTTGGAGTATATGCAATATATTGTGTTCTAGAAGTAATGCATAGCTAAGTTGCATGAAGTAGAAATTATATATCTTTAAAATATACTTCATGATAATGCTTTAGATTTAATCTTAACATAATCAACACATAAAGCATTATGAGCATATACTCAGATATTTCTCCCCCTTTTTGACAACATCAAAAAGGTTGTAAGATAATGAAACATTAAGCACAAAGATAATGGTACTCAAATATTTTTTTGTTTTTTTTATAGTACTCTGATTTTCAGTTAATGCATGTCAAATTATTGCAAGAATATGAATCATATAACTCAAGGCAATAATGTCAGAACAGGATTAATTAGCATAGATCAGAGCCAATTAAGATGATTTCAGAGCAAATTATGATGAGAGCACATCGAAAGTGATTCCAAGGATAGTTTTCAAATCAAGTGTAGGTGGAATCTTTTTCAAGTTAGTTCAAGGAGTATCAAGACTGATATTCAAAGAAGGCACGAATGGAAATCTAACCTCTCTTCAATAATAAGTATGAAAGCTTGTTCATTTAAGATCTTTTGCCCAATATATAAAGCTTGTTTATCAACATGAGAGCAATTTAATTAATTTTCAGAGTATAAGATCAAAACTTATATACTTGAAAAACATACCATCATGTTGGATCATTAGTTCTTAATAACTTCAAAGTTCTTTTATGATAATAAGAGCATTGGGGCACAAATACCAAAATATGGATTCAACACATTATTCTCCCCCTTTTTCATTAAGTTAGAGGCTCTTAAGATCAACTGTTTGAATTGCAATTTGGTTCATGATTTATTCATAAGATATATTAACCAAATAACAAGCCTCAAGGTGTATCATAAATTCTTTCTCTCTCCTTTAGTTATAGATTTATGCGATTAAGTTCCATAAAATTTCTTCTTCTGAAATTTTCTTTCTCCCCCTCAATTAATCATTCCATTTAAGAGTTTAGAATTTGAAGATAATGTTAAAATTGTCAATCTCGAAAATATATTTTCTATAAGTTTCAGCTTATTTTCATAAGACTTCAAGGTTTGAGATAAGACAACTTTTATAGAACTCATCTCAAGGTATAACCTTATTATATGATTAAAGCAAGTCTTGCTATATAAGGAGGTTCATCAAAATCAATCCATAAAAATCAAGTTATGCATCAAATTAAAGTAACTTTAGGATAAGATACTGAATATCTAAAGCTCCCCCTCAAAAGATGCATTCCTCTTTAATCATTCTTTTCTTTTGTTGAATTTCAGATTTTAGTGACAAGCGTGAATAAAACTGAAATTCTATGATATCGAGAATGTAGAGTGATCAAGAATTATTCAAAATTTATAGCAATTACTCTTTCTAATCCTTCAAGAACAAGTTATGCTTTCTCTTAATCTTAGAGAAAACGTATAGAAATATTAATCAGAAAATGATTCATTTGAAGCTCAGTTTCTTTCAAAAGCATTTACATTTTCTTTCTTTTAGAATCGTTTGAGTGAGCTGAAATATTTCTATCTTTAAGATCATCCACTCTATATATATTCTGATGGAAGTCTTTAAGAATGTAGGAGAGAAAAACATATAGATTACCATTGAGGTATATATATATTTATAGAGCTCAAATTCTTAATCATAGTTTTTTTTTTTTTTTTTAGCAATGTATACATGAAGCACAATAAATCTTTTTAATATCAAAATAAAATTATATGTTTAAAAATATTTGTTTGCAATTAAGATCATTGAAAGACACATCATTTAGACTAATATTAATACATTTTAAAGATAAGAAATGATATGTTTCGGATGCGTATCGGAGCAATCAACCAAGGCATCAAAATTAATTCTATTTTTCTTACATTAAGAATTTATTTAGAAATCATATTGAGTTTAAGCTTTTATACAAAATCAGATTCTGAATTACATAAGAATTTTCAATAGAGGCTTTCAAAATTATAATTTTAGATATGTATCTTCTACATTGTAGCTCATCTTAAATCACTAAGATTGAAAATACATATTTCAATAACATTCGAGCACTTTCAGAATCTTTGTATTTAATATTGAGTTTCGATACAAAATAAAGGATATTTTAACAAGTATTAGGACATTATGTATCAAAGTTAGGCAAGTAGAAAGATAGATCAAGATCAATTCATTTTGCCTAAATAGAAATATCCTTCTCTTCTTCTTTTTGTAAATCTATTTAACTTTCAAAGTTAATCGTGAATGATAAAACTGAAATTTCTTTTTAATATTACTTTTAAAAAAAAAACTTTATGTAATATTTTAAACATTCAAGCATTGGAACACAAGTTAGTTTGAGGCAAGGGTGAAGCAAAGACTTGTGAGCAAAGTTAAGACATATTCCAAGTTAAGACCTATTTCAATCAACTTATCCAAACATGGGGCATTACAAAATATTGAGAACTCATAATTCAAAACATCATGCCACATGCAAAATATATTATGTGTTAAGTCATGCATAAAAATACTAAGAACAAGCATGTTAAGGATCAAAATCAATTCTTTTTAAATAAACTCCCCCTATTTAAATATAATCTTGCATTGATTTCATCCTTAAAGTGTGTTTTCAAGTGATAAAAAAAAATTGACTTGATTCTTCTTATATACTTTCATTTATTTTGTCTTTCATTTTTTTTTTTACTTTCTTATGCTCTATACTCTATTTGCTCCCTATCCGGTGGAGTTGGAAGGGGCACGAGGTACTACCACTAGCCTCCCTCTTGTGCCGTCCCTAATTGTTGGGAACCCGCCCATGCCACTGATATTTCAAAAATTTCAGATGGCAGCGGAATCGGCATGCACGGGTTCGACGTTCATCGCATGAACGCTTGTTTCGAGACCTTTCGTAATTAGGTAAGAATTAAAACTTTTAGAACTAATAGGAAGATCAAATCTTCACCTTGCGCGGGTAGATGATCACCGCGAATCTGAATTCGTGGTTTTGGAAGAGGGTTCGTTTGAAGCCGTTCAAACGTCCGGCCTCTACGGGTATCCACACGAAGTAGAGAACCGATCAAAGCTTTCTTGTCTTCCCGGGGTGCTAGCTCCCTTGCAAAGACTCCTTTGATGGCTGATCTCTTCTCTTTCTTCCAACTCTTGAAAGTGCTTGAGAGGAGGAAGAAGAAGGTTGAAGAAGAGGAAGAAGAAGAATCCCCACGCAGCCTTCTTTCTTTTTCCTGCGTTGGAAGGAAGAAGGGAGGAAGAGGATGCCGCCAACCTTTGGCCTTGGTCTTCCTTGCTTGCGGCTGATCACAAGAAGAGAGGAGAGGGAAGCTCACGGCAAGGAGAAGGAGGAGTTCTTCTATGCTTAGGGCGCCGGCCTCACACCTCCTTTTATAGCCATCTAGGGTTCCTACTAAGTAGGAGCCCTAGACATCTTTCCAAAGAGGGGGCGCCGGCCCCCTCTCTTGTGCCGCACCAATGGATCAAGGGGGAGGGGCTTGCGCCCCTCCCTCTTGGTAAACCCTAGTCCACATTAGGGTTTGCATTGCCCTAATGTGGTCAAGCCCTAATCCTATTAGGTTTAGCCCAAGGGTGAACCAATGGATCCAATCTAGGTAAGTCCTAATCCAATTAGAACTTGAATCAATTTTGACTCAATTGAACTCTTCAATCCTAATCCAATTAGGAGTCTTATTGATTCATTAGATTAATAATTAATTGTGACTTAAGAAACCCTAATCCATATTAGGATGTATTTAGTCCTAATCCAATTAGGATTAGATTTGAATCCGAAGTCCTAATCCAATTAGGATTCCTAGAAATCCTACTCCAAGTAGGAATCCGATTTAGATTCAAAATTCCTAATCTTATTAGGATTGAGGAATCCTATTCCAAGTAGGAATCCCAGTCCTAATCCAATTAGAACTCTAGGTATCCTATCCGAAGTAGGATTCTTGTTTCAAGTCCAATTAATTAATTCCTTTTTCCTTCTTCAACCTTTTATCAATCAAATTGATTTCTTGTGATTCCTAATCACGATTTCAACCATCGGATCGGTCAATACTTCTAGTGTGTGTGACCCCATAGGTTCTATTCTGACTGGTAGTGAGATATATTGTGATCTCTATCACTATATCATTGAAAACTCCTTTCAATGGGTTGGAACGATTCCAACTCAACTCATTAGGGTTTATCGATCATCAAGATAATCCCTATGAGTCCCACCATCCACCAGTGACACCTAGCAGCATGTAGTGGCTACCCAGCAGAATAGAATGATGAACCTCTAGGTGCAGTTAAACATGTGATACAGTCCTACTATCGTGGATCCCTACAGGACGGAGGTCATGGACAACTCGTCAAACCCCATCGTCTGTCATATGTCAAGATTTATTCGACTCGAGTTCGATAGTGAAAAACTCTTTCTCCACTGTGCATACTGCCCCGGCCGAGGTCTTACGAACTCAGTCTTATAAATCACATAGGATCTCTCCTTATCTATCAAGGTCGATAGATTCCATATAGGTGCATACCCTACTCCTACAGTGAACTTACTGCAGCCAATCTACACTGCATGGACCCATATGGCTAGAGACCATGTATGTGTGCAGTCAAACTACAATAACCTCACTGTGAGTAGCCGAAGCACCGCAGGTCAAAGGACCAGTCACACTACTGCAACATCAAGCAAGTTACTGACGAGTGGATAGACATCCAAGTGACTTCTTGTATTGGTCACGCTCAGTACCCTTGTTCTCTAACAAGCACCTGCACTATCACTTTAGTGTCCCTACACTGTGGACTCAAGTCTCGTCCATCCAGAAGGAGAGTGATCTGTGCACTGATCGGATCGATCACCGTCCTCGTGATGATCCTTTGATCAGGAGCATTTAGAAATTAATCACCAATGATACATGGCTCAAATTCTCAACTCTTGAGAATATGTATCATCATCTTATTAATTTCTTGGACGATTCATAGACACATAAACAATATGAATGAAAAAGATGCCTTTTATTTATTCAATAATAAATAGTCAAGTACAAAATTATGTCCCTAGAATCAACAATGTGTCAGCCAAATTGGCTTCTAGGGCATACATCTAACAATCTCCCACTTGCACTAAAGCCAATTGGTCATATATCTTAGGCCCATCTTCTCAAGGTGGGCTTCAGTCTTTTGCTGACTCAGCTGCTTAGTGAAAGGGTCTGCCACGTTATCCGCGGAGTCTACTCTCTGCACCTCTACATATTTCTTCTCCACATAGTCGCGTATGAGGTGAAAGCGCCGCTCTATATGCTTAGACTTCTGATGAGACCTTGGCTCCTTAGCAAGGGCTATGGCGCCATTATTATCGCAGTAGAGTGTTATGGCATCTGATGTCATGACATCCAACTCTGCAATGAATTTCTTGAACCAGAAGCCTTCCTTAGCAGCTTCAGAGGCGGCGATGTATTCGGCTTCCATAGTAGAATCAGCAATGATCGGTTGTTTAGAACTCTTCCAATTTACCGCACCACCATTGCACAAGAACACATATCCAGATGTTGACTTCCTGTCATCGACATCAGTCATGAAGTCTGAATCTGTGTACCCTTCTACCTTTAACTCTGATGATCCTCCAAAAACCAAGAATAAATCTTTAGTTCTTCTCAAGTACTTAAGAATATTCTTCACAGCTGTCCAGTGTTCTTCACCTGGATTCGACTGATATCTGCTTGTGACACTCACAGCAAGAGCTATATCAGGTCGTGTACATAACATGGCATACATGAGGCTTCCTATTGCCGATGCATAAGGAATCTTGCTCATGCGTTGAATTTCCTCAGATGTGTTGGGGCACATCTTCTTGGAGAGATGAATTCCATGCCTTAGGGGTAAGAGACCCCTCTTGGAGTTTTCCATGCTGAACCTCTTCAGCACCTCCTCTATGTACATTTTCTGTGACAGGCCAAGCATCCTTTTAGATCTATCTCTATAGACCTTTATTCCCAAAATATAGGATGCTTCCCCAAGGTCTTTCATGGAGAATTCTTTTGACAACCAGACCTTGACCGAGGTTAGCATGGGAATATCATTCCCAATCAGGAGAATGTCATCTACGTACAGTACGAGAAAAACGACAGCACTCCCACTAACCTTTTTATAAACACATGGTTCCTCCTCGTTTTTGATGAAATCAAACGTTTTGATTGCATCATCGAAACGAGTGTTCCAACTCCGAGAGGCTTGCTTTAGTCCATAGATGGACCTTTGCAGCTTGCAGACCTTGTGATCTCCATCACTAGAAGTGAAACCCAAAGGTTGTTTCATATAGATATCTTCATCAAGATATCCATTCAGGAAAGCAGTTTTCACATCCATCTGCCAGATTTCATAATCATGAAATGCTGCAATGGCAAGCAATGTTCGGATGGATTTTAGCATGGCTACAGGTGAAAAGGTCTCCTGATAGTCAATGCCTTCGCGCTGACTATACCCTTTCGCCACAAGCCTTGCCTTATAGGTCTCTACCTCTCCATCCGAACCTATCTTCCTTTTGTAGATCCATTTGCATCCAATAGGTACAATACCTTCTGGTGGATCTACTAAGGTCCAGACTTGGTTGGAATGCATGGAGTCTATCTCTGACTTCATAGCTTCCAGCCATTTCTCGGAATCGATATCAGATATCGCCTCGTTGTAGGTTTTGGGATCCTGTATGTGATCCCTATCTCCCACTAGGAACATTTCCTCAGTATCCTCTTCAAGTATACCTAAGTATCTATCGGGAGGATGGGAGACTCTACTAGATCTACGAGGTGGTTGAGGGACATCGTGTACTGGCTCCTTATGAATAGGTTCTTTAGGATCCATGACTCGTTGCTTTTCAGAGACTTTCTCTTCAAGCTCAATTTTCCTCCCACTGCCTCTATCAAGGATAAACTGATTTTCCAAGAAGATGGCATGACGGCTCACAAACACATTGTGATCCTCTGAGACGTAAAAATTGTATCCTAATGACTCTTTAGGATATCCTATAAAACGAGCACTTATGGTCCTAGCCTCTAACTTGTCCGCCTGTAGTCGCTTGACGTGGGCCGGACATCCCCAAATCTTGAGATGACCCAGACTTGGTTTCTTACCATGCCATATCTCATACGGTGTGGTAGGAACGGATTTAGAGGGAACTCTATTCAATAAATAAATCGCTGTGAGTAAGGCATCTCCCCAAAGGAACATAGGTAAATCAGTGAAGCTCATCATGGACCTGACCATATCCAATAGGGTCCGATTTCTCCTCTCTGACACCCCGTTGAGTTGAGGTGTACCCGGAGGTGTCCATTGTGAGACTATGCTATTTTCTTTGAGATAGTCCCGGAATTCCCCACTAAGGTATTCTCCTCCCCGATCTGATCGAAGAGCCTTAAGAGGTTTTCCAGTTTGTTTTTCTACTTCATTTTTGAACTCTTTGAACTTTTCAAAGGATTCAGACTTGTGTCTCATAAGATACACATACCCATACCGTGAATAATCATCGGTAAAGGTAATGAAGTAAGAATAACGTCCCCTGGCTAGCACATCGAATGGGCCACATACATCTGTATGTACTAGGGTAAGTATTTCAGTGGTCCTCTCCCCATGTCCTACAAAGGGCAGTCTAGCCATTTTTCCTTGAAGACAGGACTCGCAAACTGGATATGACTCGGAAGTCAATGAGCCTAAGAGCCCATCTTTATCCATTTTGTTCATTCTATCTTCTCCAATATGGCCAAGTCTGAGGTGCCACAAATATCTTTGGTTTATCTCATCTCTGGATCTTTTGGATCCTTTGGCACTCACATCTTGCTCGGTAACATTCACAGATACATCCATATGTAAATGATAGAGACTGTCAATCATGAAACCACGTGCGACTATTTTATTTCTTAAATAAATAGAACAGCAGTCTTTGTCAAATGTAAAAACATGACCTTCCTGTGCTAGACATGAAACAGAAATCAAATTTCTGCTAGCAACAGGTACATAATAGCAGTCTCTAAGTATTAAACTAAATCCAGACGGTAGTCGCAGATGGTAGGTGCCCACAGCCACAGCAGCAACTTTTGCCCCGTTGCCAACCCGAAGGGTTACCGCACCTTCCGCCAGCCTTCTACTTTCCTTTAGACCCTGCATGGTAGTGCACAAATGAGCACTAGAACCAGAATCTATAACCCAACTAGAAGTAGAAGAAACCGTTAGATTAGTTTCAATAATGAGCAAGTCTATACCTTCTGAAGGTGTGTCACCTTTCTTGTTCTTCAGGCTCTCGAGGTATGAAGGACAGTTTCTCTTCCAGTGGCCTTCGACATTACAGTGGAAACATTTTCCTTTGTCGTTAGCCTTTTTCTTTTGAACTTCCTTCTTTGGCTTCTTGTCTTTCTTCTGCTTCTTTGTAGGCTTCTTTTTCTTCCAAGTAGACTTTCTCTTGGAACCAGAAGTCAACTCAGCAGCGAGGACATTGCCCCTTGAACCTTTCAAGGCTCCCTCAGCAGTTACCAACATGTTGATTAGTTCAGTCTTAGTGCATTCAATCTTATTCATGTGGTAGTTTACTATAAACTGACCAAATGAATCAGGAAGTGACTGTAGGATCAAATCCACTTGCAATTCCTTGTGCATGTCCATACCGAGCTTCTCAAGCTCCTCTAGGTCCTTGATCATGGTCAGACCGTGATCATGGACAGACTGCCCTTCGCGCATCTTCGCTTTGAAAAGCCTCTTGGACACTTCAAAACGAGCTGTGCGACTCTGCTCACCATACAACTCTTGTAGGTGTGCCAGTATGTCCCTAGCAGTCTTTATATTTTCATGCTGGCATTGGAGTTCATTAGACATAGATGCCATCATATAGCATTTTACTCTAATGTCATCATCCAACCACTTTTTATGCATCTCACGCTGAACATCAGTGGGACGTGCTGGTAATGTGGGGATATCTGAATCGAGTATATAGCCTATCTTCTCACAGTCCAAAACTATTTTGAGATTTCTAAGCCAGTCCTTGTAATTGGTTCCAGTCAGTCGGTTGGTCTCAAGAATACAGGTCAAAGGGTTTGAAGCCGACATTGTATCTGCAGAGAGTAAAGATTCTAGTTAGACTCTTGTACTTGATCCTAATCTGTCCTAAGGTCTTTTAGAACAAATATGACTCCCACTATTTTTTCGAATTCCTCACACTCCCCTGGTAGGAAAACGGAAATCCCACACGACTAGGGTTTCTAGTGGGTACTGCGGTCCCACCAATTCACATGCCACCTCACCTAACAGTTATTGGTGACACATAGATGGATGAGTGTACAACTCTTGTACAATGCTTCTCAAGCATGTTGCAGTGCAACTTGGTCTCTAAGCCATGAAGACCTCACCTAACAGTTATTGGTCTCATTTCTTAGTTAAGTCAGACCCACTGTATAACCGTAGGAATAAAGTCGTCATTGGGTCCTCACCTAACAGTTATTGGTGCCCAACCCCACCTTTACCCTACAACATCTCATGTCTATAGAGAGGTCCAGCCCCCCAATGCAACTTGACCACTGTATCCAGCCGAGACAAGTCAACATCAGAAAGGCCTTAGCAGCTCTACTACAGTGGAAGACCTATTGACTTAATATTGGTTAATCAGGTCTTAGTGTTTGCAACTTGAGCCTTTCATAAGAGGTAATCGAACAATTGGCCAGGTAAGCAGGTGGGAGGCTTCCCTTACTCAGAGAGTAAGGTCCTAATTAAGTAACCACCTTTCATGCTTTCCTAGACACCAATTAGATCAATTAATCTAATATGACTTGCTCATGTCGGTTCACTCTCGACTTGATTGAGGAGGTTTTGATTTAGGTCTCAATTGGGTTTGCTACATCACATGTAGACCTATCTACCCGACTCTCATTCACATCACATGCAAACGGCGCATTGCAGGCAGTTATAATCGCGGCAATAATTAAAGCTAAACTTTAACTAGGTGATGATCATGGATTCTAATTAGGTCGTATTACAAGCACATGCACATCAATCGATCAAGTGGTCTTCAACTCTTGAATTGGATCCAAGCTTCCTTGATTCGATCCTTGATCAACTCTTGATCCCATCGCCATCAACCGCTTAGACCCCTGTTCATCTCATGCATCGTCTTCGACTTGATCGTTGATGTACATCACATCACAGAAATACAACCAGATGTAAAATAAAAATAAAAATAATTTACATCTCCTTTTAGGAGGCACGCAGGCCTCTCAAAACATCAAATAAGATGCATGCAAGCATCTGAAAAATTACATGACATCGCAGATCACATCGCAGGTCATTACATTTGATACCAAAAGGGGTTGAATCCTATGATCATCACTGTATGCTACAATTATAATTTTCAGATCTGAAACTTAACTGATTATATCATGACATAGGTCGCTGATCATGCTAATCATGATTCTAAACTTTGTAATCCCATTAACAATGCAATTAGAATCATCCTTTTATCACATAAAAATCAGCATGTAAAAATCAGCACCCCTGAAAAAATCTGCATGCAGAATTTTTCAGCATGCATGATCATTTAATTTTCAGATCTAATATGCCTTTAGATATTTAATTCTTACCTTAATCTACAAAGCCTAGGCTCTGATACCACTGTTGGGAACCCGCCCATGCCGCTGATATTTCAAAAATTTCAGATGGCAGCGGAATCGGCATGCACGGGTTCGACGTTCATCGCATGAACGCTTGTTTCGAGACCTTTCGTAATTAGGTAAGAATTAAAACTTTTAGAACTAATAGGAAGATCAAATCTTCACCTTGCGCGGGTAGATGATCACCGCGAATCTGAATTCGTGGTTTTGGAAGAGGGTTCGTTTGAAGCCGTTCAAACGTCCGGCCTCTACGGGTATCCACACGAAGTAGAGAACCGATCAAAGCTTTCTTGTCTTCCCGGGGTGCTAGCTCCCTTGCAAAGACTCCTTTGATGGCTGATCTCTTCTCTTTCTTCCAACTCTTGAAAGTGCTTGAGAGGAGGAAGAAGAAGGTTGAAGAAGAGGAAGAAGAAGAATCCCCACGCAGCCTTCTTTCTTTTCCCTGCGTTGGAAGGAAGAAGGGAGGAAGAGGATGCCGCCAACCTTTGGCCTTGGTCTTCCTTGCTTGCGGCTGATCACAAGAAGAGAGGAGAGGGAGGCTCACGACAAGGAGAAGGAGGAGTTCTTCTATGCTTAGGGCGCCGGCCTCACACCTCCTTTTATAGCCATCTAGGGTTCCTACTAAGTAGGAGCCCTAGACATCTTTCCAAAGAGGGGGCGCCGGCCCCCTCTCTTGTGCCGCACCAATGGATCAAGGGGGAGGGGCTTGCGCCCCTCCCTCTTGGTAAACCCTAGTCCACATTAGGGTTTGCATTGCCCTAATGTGGTCAAGCCCTAATCCTATTAGGTTTAGCCCAAGGGTGAACCAATGGATCCAATCTAGGTAAGTCCTAATCCAATTAGAACTTGAATCAATTTTGACTCAATTGAACTCTTCAATCCTAATCCAATTAGGAGTCTTATTGATTCATTAGATTAATAATTAATTGTGACTTAAGAAACCCTAATCCATATTAGGATGTATTTAGTCCTAATCCAATTAGGATTAGATTTGAATCCGAAGTCCTAATCCAATTAGGATTCCTAGGAATCCTACTCCAAGTAGGAATCCGATTTAGATTCAAAATTCCTAATCTTATTAGGATTGAGGAATCCTATTCCAAGTAGGAATCCCAGTCCTAATCCAATTAGAACTCTAGGTATCCTATCCGAAGTAGGATTCTTGTTTCAAGTCCAATTAATTAATTCCTTTTTCCTTCTTCAACCTTTTATCAATCAAATTGATTTCTTGTGATTCCTAATCACGATTTCAACCATCGGATCGGTCAATACTTCTAGTGTGTGTGACCCCATAGGTTCTATTCTGACTGGTAGTGAGATATATTGTGATCTCTATCACTATATCATTGAAAACTCCTTTCAATGGGTTGGAACGATTCCAACTCAACTCATTAGGGTTTATCGATCATCAAGATAATCCCTATGAGTCCCACCATCCACCAGTGACACCTAGCAGCATGTAGTGGCTACCCAGCAGAATAGAATGATGAACCTCTAGGTGCAGTTAAACATGTGATACAGTCCTACTATCGTGGATCCCTACAGGACGGAGGTCATGGACAACTCGTCAAACCCCATCGTCTGTCATATGTCAAGATTTATTCGACTCGAGTTCGATAGTGAAAAACTCTTTCTCCACTGTGCATACTGCCCCGGCCGAGGTCTTACGAACTCAGTCTTATAAATCACATAGGATCTCTCCTTATCTATCAAGGTCGATAGATTCCATATAGGTGCATACCCTACTCCTACAGTGAACTTACTGCAGCCAATCTACACTGCATGGACCCATATGGCTAGAGACCATGTATGTGTGCAGTCAAACTACAATAACCTCACTGTGAGTAGCCGAAGCACCGCAGGTCAAAGGACCAGTCACACTACTGCAACATCAAGCAAGTCACTGACGAGTGGATAGACATCCAAGTGACTTCTTGTATTGGTCACGCTCAGTACCCTTGTTCTCTAACAAGCACCTGCACTATCACTTCAGTGTCCCTACACTGTGGACTCAAGTCTCGTCCATCCAGAAGGAGAGTGATCTGTGCACTGATCGGATCGATCACCGTCCTCGTGATGATCCTTTGATCAGGAGCATTTAGAAATTAATCACCAATGATACATGGCTCAAATTCTCAACTCTTGAGAATATGTATCATCATCTTATTAATTTCTTGGACGATTCATAGACACATAAACAATATGAATGAAAAAGATGCCTTTTATTTATTCAATAATAAATAGTCAAGTACAAAATTATGTCCCTAGAATCAACAATGTGTCAGCCAAATTGGCTTCTAGGGCATACATCTAACACTAATATGCCCTACACCGAATAGTTGGGTCAAATAGTGCCGGGTACTACCACTAGCCTCCCCATTGGCACCATCCCTATGATGAGCAATATAGAAATGTTAAAATGTTTACTTCAAACTCTCCCTGTTTAAGTGTAATTAATTGCGGATTTTATCCCTTTCGCGAGTCTCATAAATGTCCCAAATATATTATGCTTGTTTTGCTTTTCCTTAAGATTGAAGTATTTGCCTTTACTTAGATTTTACTTCTCTTGAATAATATCTATTTTCTTTTCTTTATCTCTCTCTCTTTTCGTTATTCTCAAGTAATTTACATGAAAGAGCAGAATAAAGAAATAATCTTATGTATCATATAGATGTATATCATGTAAACAACATTTTCATTGTGCTCAAGGATTCATAACTTCTCACAAGTTATTTTACATCAAAAATTTTAAGCATATACTTGTGTATTTCATGGTTATGATATAGGCAAAGAAATAATTTAGTTTGGGCAAACCATGAAACAATTTCTAAAGTATAAGTCAGTCAATACATATATAGACATGATATCAAAAATTAATAATTAAAGAATTTAATCATGCCATAATAAGATTTAAGTTATTGACTTTGCTCAATTAATGTATGAGAGAGGTATCTAAAATTACCTATTCATTCTATATTCTTCAAGCCAAATACCTACTAGATTTCTTATGTACGAACTTTTGGCTGAAGGAGGTCCTCTCTCTTGTTTGCATGTGAATGTTTATTGTATCTTACATGGAGATATCCTTCAAGTTGAAATCTCTCATTTTCTTGCTCAAGGATCCTGCATTATTAACAAACTTCTTTTCTTTCTTGAAAGAAAGTCATTAGTTTCTTCAAGATACAAAACATTCATCCAACATATTTTTTTAACTAGATGACTCAATATAAGATATGACAATAGTTGCATGTTGAGTCACTTTACTCAAGAGATTGCCTAAATATAAGCAAGCACATATCACTTGAACTAAAGAGATAGTTTCATTAACCAAGAAGGTTCAAGGACAAGCGTGTGAAGCAATAGGAAGATTTATCAAGGTCAAATCAATTTTTTATTTTCAGAATCAATTTAGCTTAGATTCTATTTGCTTAAGATAATTATCAATAAGACATGTTAGCTAAGTTTTAATCAATTTATCTTAAACAGTTGTTTCTATCAAAATTCATATTATGAATCATTAGAGTTAGATTGAAGTCTTGCACAAGGGCACATAATGAGTATACAATCTGGTCTACTGCTGTATGATAAAATAATTATTCTATCATGCTTCAATACAGCTTTAAAACAATAGATCTACTTTGCTCATCCTTTTCAAATTATACAAGATGGGGTCATAGACATACCTTCTTCATGCCAATCTTCTATAAGAGTTTTCTTGTGGACTAACTTTGGTCAATGAAGATCCCCTTTCTTGTTTGTCTTAATTTGGAGTTTGAGAAAGAAAATGTTAATTCATTCATTATACATATTTCAAACTCACTTTGCATGAGCTTAGTAAAATCTCCATATAAATTTTCATCAGTAGAACAAAAATGATGCCATCAATGTGTGCTTTGAGCAAGCAAGATATCACAGATTCATCTTTTTAATGTATAGATTTATCATTATTACTTTCTATCAAAAAGGTTACTTAAGCTTTTATATCATGCTTTTGATGCTTGTTCCAAATTATAAATTGCTTTATCATATTTGTAATGAGTGTTTTCAAATATGGTGGTTATTTAACATATATCTTCTTTAATAAAATAAGCACCTAGGAGTGCATTCTACACATTCATTTGATAGAATATAAAGCTCATAAAGCAAGCAAATGATAATGGTGATCTTTACTTCTAATCATGCAAGAATCAAGATCTATTTCATCTTTTCTTGATTTAGTCTTTTAGTAGTCATCAATTTTTCTTCATTAAGTGCATTTCTGAAAAACTCAATTTGGTTATAATTATTAACAAGTTTTCAGATTGTTATATGTAAAAGATTAACCATATACATATATAATTTGATTTTAGTATTTTGATAATAAATCATTAGTCTCATAAAGAATAAAATGAATTGATACTTCTACAACTAAAATCTTTTCATAGATGTTCTATATGCATTGCTTGATGAATGATATCCAAGGATAGAGATATCTTTATGAGATTTGGCATTATTTTCATAAGAACATATCAAGCATAACGTGTATGACTGAAAAATATGAAGGATATGCAATGGTTCATTTTTCATTTTTCAGAAGATCAAAAGGAGTTTTCATCAAAAATAGATCTAATAGAAATCATATGTATGACAAGCGGTGATGATAGCTTTTAAAAATCATTTAAGTAGATGACTATCATACACAATTGTCTTTTTCATTTCTTCAAGAATTCTATTAACCCTATTTTACTTAAGGTGTCCTTGGTGCTGAAATAATTAATTTCTGTATAAACTTTATCAGGATTTTGGTTTTCAACACTGTGCCATGATACTCTTTATCTTCACAGTTTGGAAACCTTTATCATTTGAAACACTTTTACATGATTTAGCAAATACAGAAAATATTTCAATTTTATTTGCCAAGAACACATCCAATGTAAGCTTTTGAAAACTTAGTGATGGAAACAACATCTTTAGATTTAGAAATTGATTTTTGTTTGTTTTCTTAGTTAGCATGCATAGTAAACTTTGACCTTTCAGAAGAATGGCAAGGTCTTTTGAGATTAAGTACATACTAGCATGAGTTGATTTTATATGCCAAAGATGGTTTCTTTAATCTTAGTATTCATAGTGCATATATTCAAAAGCACACCAAGTACACATTATCATATCTATGATCAATAAACAATAATGCCATGGATAAAAACTCTCAATCAAGCATATAGAGAATTCATAGAGTTATTCTTAATAAATTGATTAATCTTTTAGCAACTTATCCAATAGTGAGTAAAGTATACTATAAAATGAAGTGATTTGATTATATTTCCAAAAGTATTTTCTATATCACAAAATTGGTCAATACTTGCAATTCATATTTTAATCAAATACTAAAGCAAAAATAATGATGAAATGCAAGGTTTACTGATTTCATTATTATTATTATTATTTTTGAAAGAGTAGATGCCCTACAAGCCAATTGCAATATGTATTGCGAAGGGTTTTTCTTTTGATTTGTCCAAATCATGTACATGACATTTAAATATGAATAAAGGCATTATATTTTATCATATGCTGTTGATTATATTTATGATAAACTCCTTAGATTAGGGCAATGGTTTTAAGACTATGATGAGATCATACTAGTGAGACTTAAAATCCTAAAATCCTAATCTTAAATATTCCCAGTCATTGGTACATTGAGTCGGGGATCAATGATTACCGGAAAGACTAGCATATCTTATGTATGCTCGATGCAGAGGATGATTGATCTCACAATCATTTGTGTAGAAACACTAATACAAAGATATGGGTGCTCATTAGAAGAATGAGTTCACTGAATTGACCTACAAAGAGAAATCTTATGAAGTCTTACTTACATGTCAAAAGATGATTCTCTTAGTGGGAGTTGTGCAACTGATCCTTTGACCTGAGATCACCATGGTATCTTGTGCACATGAACCTATGTTTTGGTTTACACTCATTCATGACAATAAGTTATGTACGAGGTCTTCTGGATATGGTGGATTGTGTACGAAGATTATGAGTAGGTCAACAAGGAATTAATCACTTCTAGTAAGAGAAGATAGCATCCTATTTATTCTAATCATATGATAATTCAGGAAGCCTTTGATCAAAGCAGAATGAAAATTAGAAAGAGTTTCTAATGTTTCATTATTTGAATTATCATTAAAAGATTGAGAAAAATATGAATATGAAATTGAGTTTGACATATATTCATACTCATATACATATTTGGGATGCAGTTTGATTAAAGGATTGAATTGCATGGTAACTTGCCACTGAAGGGTATTTTTGGTATTTCCACCAAATTCCATATTTTCCGGGTAGACATGACACGTTGCTAGACGTCAATCTTGTCTTATAGGTTTGATCGAACTAAAGAGTTTAATTCGATCATCAATTAGAAAGGATTCTAATTGTTAAGTTCGGGTTCGCGCAGTTTGGACTTAAATCGATTAGAAGAGTTCTAATCAAGTTGGGTCAACTCGCACTCACACCTATTGCTGGCTAAGTATGGAACCCAATGGGTCACACACAAGAAAACTTATCAAGGGTCTAATTGGATTAGATCATGTTTGCAAGATAAACATCCTAGCAGGTGTTGCAAACCTTAGCTCCTGATTCGAACTGGATTCGAATCTGATTCGAATTGGATTCGAATCTGATTCTTAATTGATCTAATTTGATTAGATCATATTCTAATATGGGTTAGCCAAGAGTTGGCACCTAAATTGGCTTGATTTGAGTCTAATTGGATTAGATTTGATAAAACATTTAATTTTGACCGTTGGATCAACATTTGGATGAAGAGAAGGATCAAATGGATGGCGCCATGGATTAGAGCCATTGGATCTTCATCATGGGATGATGGGAGATCATGATCTCGTGATGGACTTGTGATATTGACTTAGTCAACATCAGATGGCGCGAGAAAGAAGGGAATACGGTGAATTTAGAATGGCGCCTCATGAAGAAGTGCCACTTGGATTGGATAAAGATGACACGTCATCATATCCTAACTACTTTCCCTTCAACCGCATCATTCTCTCTCTCCTTTTTCTTATGGCGCCACCAATAAGGGCCTTTGGATCATCATCTAGCCTTGATCAATGGTTGAGAATGCTCCCTATTTTTCATGCGTGAGAAGAAATGAAGAGAGGCATGAGTACGGTGGATTTCATGAAGAGATGCTTAGGGAATGGATAAGGATGAAGCGCCATATCATAAGCACTTCATCTTATCCTAACTACTTCTGATATGCCCTCTCATCAAATGACACATCACTTGATCTCACGCCCCTCTTCATGCATGAATGGATGGCTACAATGCATCCGTACGCCATCTATAAATAGGGAATGCTCCCGGTGTTTTCAAATCATCGGAAATCAATCCAACTCTCTCTCTCTCATATCCCTTCTTTCTTACATTAGTTTCTTTCTTTCTAACATTGCTTCTAGTGTGTCCTAAGCCAAGACAAGGTGGTCTTCATTAGGACAAAAGGATTAGAAGTGATTTTAGAAGGCTAAAGAAAAATAGAAAGGAAGGAAAGCAAGCCGTTAGAGTTCTTTAGAAGAATTCTGCATTAAGGATCAAAAGTCTTTGGAGCTAAAGTCTTGATCAAGTTTTCGTGTGGATCACCATTGGAGGGCGGACACTTGGACGCCTCGTAGAGATTGTACACTTTGGATTAGCATTTGAGGTATTCTACTAATTCTGCATTTATTTTATATTATTTGATTGTAATCATTAAGGTGATCTAGGCTTAAAAGGGTTTCATGCATAGGGACTTTATTAAGAAAATTTTAAAATCCCTAGCTTCCGCTGCCCATTATGACATGCTAGAACCCTTCAGTGGTATCAGAGCCAGGTTTAATTGGTTCAATCAAATAATAATGCATGATGTATGATTATTAATTTACTATGAGATAGTAATGTCATATGCTTAATGAAATGCTGAAATATATGATTCATATATGATATGATATGTAATAAAATGTCATGATATGAAATTTTCCATATGAAAATATGTTGAAGCATGTTAATTAGTTGCTTATAATTTATACATGCTATGAGATAGCTATGATGCATGATAGCTTATTTTAGATATGTTAAATATATGTTACAATTAAAGAATGTGCTAGAGACTAGTAAGCCCTCAATAAAAATTATATTAAGTCATAGTGTTAAAAAAATTTTAAGCTAACCCATTCTAGAACAATTAATCTAATTGGTGTCTAAGGAAAGCACTAAAGGTGGTTACTTAATTAGGACCTTACTCTTTGAGTAAGGGGAGCCTCCCACCTGCTTACCTGGCCAATTGTTTGATTGTCTATTATGGATAAGCTTAATATTGATATAATACTATTGATAGCCTTCCTTCATGCCTCGATATTATTATGTCAAGATCCATGCTAGTTTGTTGTGCTAACACAAAACTTGCAATGGGGACTGATGTTATACTGTCTTGGTGCATTAAGATGCTTATGGCATATTTTAATATATTGCCTTGTTGTGCAACCACAAGGGCAATATTATTCAAATATGACTATATGGAAATGAAGGGTTTGACTTAACTAAAATATTATTGTTTGTTGTGCTAACACAAGGCAATAAGTATTTTAAGAGGACAAGATAAAGTTGAGAATTGCATGAGATGCAATCGGAAAGAGTTTCCTACCTTTGAACTCATAAAGGTTTGTTGTGTAACCACAAGGCTTTTTATGATGAATTAGGATCTCAACCCTACTAAGAAAAATTATATTTTCACGTTTATCATAGGAGAGGGCTATGATATTCGATAAAAATAGTAGGAGACAAATTAGATTAAAGTCCTTATCTAGTTGCAAACATGTCATCATGATTGGTCTGCTTATATTAGTTATGTTCTTGCATATGTAGAATTATTAAATGGCTTCTTCACTTTCACTAAGAGGCATCTTAGATGCCAACAAGTTGACCGGACCAAACTATGTGGACTGGTTGAGGAATTTAAAGATAGTACTCACTCAGGAGAAAATTTCCTATATACTTGAAACCCCTGATCTTGGAGATCTAGGGGATGATGCTACAGAAGAGGAGGTTGCCACACATAAGATGTGGAAAAATGACAGTTTGACTGTCAAATGTATCATACTTGCCTCTATGAGCAATGAATTACAGAGGCAACATGAAGGCATGGACACTCAATCCATACTTCTCAATTTAAAAGAGTTGTATGGAGAACAAAGCAGGACTGCTAGGTATGAGATATCTAAGCAGTTGTTCCGTGCTAGAATGAATGAAGGAACTCCAGTGCAAAACTATGTTCTTATGGTTATAGACTTAATCACTAGATTAAGTCAATTAGGTTTTGCTATGGATAGTGAGCTCAGTCAGGATTTGATCCTGCAATCACTGCCTGATTCATTTTCTCAGTTTGTTGTGAACTTTCACATGAACAAGCTGAACACCTCCCTGCCCGAGCTGTTAAATATGCTCAAAACAGCTGAAGGCCATATTAAGAAGGATAAAGGTCCACTCCTTCTTATAGATGGCACTTCTAAAAGGAAATCGGGAAATAAGGGTTCTAAGAAACGATTGAACCCCAAGAGTAGCATCAAAAAGAAAAAAGGAAAGAAAAACTCCGGATCAAGTACCTGTTTTCATTGCGGCAAAGCTGGCCACTGGAAAAGGAATTGCAAGAGTTTTCTTGCAAGTATGAAGACCGATGCAAGAGTTGCATCAAAAGGTATGTTTATGTTACATGCCAACTTGTCATTAAGTTCTTCAAATTCAAATTCATGGGTATTGGATACCGGCTGTGGTTTTCACATTTGCAAATCTTTGCATGGACTACAGAAAATTAAAATTTTGAAGAAAGATGACTTCGAGCTGTATGGCGCTGGAGGAGAGTCCATCCAGGCTGAAGCTGTTGGAACCTACAACTTGGAGTTACCTTCGGGAGAGCTCCTACAATTAGAAGATTGTTATTATATGCCCAAAATTATTAGAAATGTAATTTCCATTCCTTTGTTGTTAAAGAAAGGATTTGAAATTAATGGAAAGGGCAATGGTTGCTCTATTTATTTTTCTAATAAGCATCTTTGCAATGGCATTATGGAAAATGGTCTTCTTGTTTTATTACTTAATGACAATGTCTTTCATATTAATAAAAGCAATAAAAGAAAGAGAGAGGAAGTAAATAACACCCTTCTTTGGCATTGCCGACTTGGTCACATAAGTGAATCAAGAATCAACAAGTTATACAAAGAAGAGTTCTTTGATCCTTATGATTATGAATCATTAGGAACTTGTGAATCTTGTCTTATGGGTAAAATGACTAAGTCTCCATTCACTGGACATGGAGAAAGGGCAAGTGAGTTATTAGGACTTATACACACAGATGTATGTGGTCCTATGACAACTCCAGCTAGAGGTGGATACTCTTACTTCATCACATTCACTGATGATTTATCAAGATTCGGATATGTGTATCTTATGAAACATAAATCCGAAGCTTTTGATAAGTTTAAAGAGTATCAAAGTATGGTTGAAAAACAAACCGAAAAGTGTATTAAAATCCTTCGATCTGATCGAGGAGGTGAATACCTTTCTAGTGAGTTTTTAAATCATCTTAAAGAAAAGGGCATTCTCTCTGAATGGACACCTCCGTATACGCCACAATTAAATGGTGTAGCTGAACGGAGAAATCGTACTTTATTAGATATGGTACGGTCCATGATGTGCTTTACTGATCTTCCTATTTCCTTCTGGGGTTTTGCCCTAGAGACTGCTGCACTAATATTAAACAGGGTACCTTCTAAGTCTGTACCTAGCACTCCATATGAGATATGGAGAGGAAAGAAGCCTAATCTTAAGTATCTTAAGATATGGGGTTGTCAAGCTTATGTCAAAAGAAATTTTGGACACAAGCTAAGTGCTAGATCAGATAAATATATTTTTGTAGGTTATCCTAAAGATAGTATAGGATACATCTTCTATCATCCTACCGAACAAAAAGTTTTTGTAGGTAGGCATGCCATTTTCTTAGAAAAAGAGTTTATCTTAGAAAAGGGCAAGGATAGAAAAATAGAACTTGAAGAAGTTCAAGACCTACAAATAGAAACACAAGAAATTCTTCAACCAGATGTACCCATTGATGAGGTACAACCACAACACACATCTCCTCTCCGAAGGTCAGATAGAGTGCGAAGAGCACCTGAGAGATATGGGTTCATCATTGAAAATGATGAAGCCCACATTGTTCAGAATAATGATCCTCTGACCTATTCGGAAGCTGTCATGAGTAATGACTCTGACAAATGGCTAGAAGCCATGAAATCCGAAATAGATTCTATGTATACCAACCAAGTATGGACTTTGGTTGATGCACCAGAGGGTGTAAACCCTATAGGTTGCAAATGGGTCTATAAGAAAAAGATTGGAGCAGATGGCCAAGTAGAAACCTACAAGGCTAGATTGGTGGCAAAAGGTTTCAGGCAAAAGCAAGGAATTGACTATGATGAAACTTTTTCGCCAGTAGCTATGCTCAAATCTATTCGGATTTTGCTTGCAATAGCTGCATACTATGATTATGAAATCTGGCAGATGGATGTCAAAACCGCCTTCCTTAATGGTTATCTTGAGGAAGAAGTTTACATGACACAGCCAGAAGGATTTGTCTCAAGTAAGAGAGCAAATCAAGTATGCAAGCTTAAGAGATCCATTTATGGATTAAAGCAAGCATCGAGGAGTTGGAACATCCGTTTTGATACAACAGTCAAAGAGTTTGGTTTTATCAAAAATGTGGATGAACCATGTGTGTACAAGAAGACTAGTGGGAGTGCCATTGTCTTCTTAATATTGTATGTAGATGACATACTGATCATTGGAAATGATATTCCAATGTTACAATCGGTCAAGACTTGGCTGTCAAAAAGCTTTTCCATGAAAGACTTGGGAGAAGCATCCTATATACTTGGTATAAAGATCTATAGGGATAGATCTAAAAGGATGCTAGGCTTGTCCCAGTCTAGGTACATAGATAATGTGCTGAAAAGATTCAGCATGGAAGAAAGTAAAAGAGGTTATTTGCCTATGAGTCATGGCATACGTCTCTCTAAGAAGATGTCTCCTAAGACATCTGAAGAGAGGAATAGAATGAATTCTATTCCCTATGCTTCGGCAATAGGATCGATTATGTATGCTATGCTATGTACTAGGCCTGATGTTGCTTATGCCTTAGGCATAACAAGTAGATTTCAGGCTGATCCAGGAGAGGATCATTGGATAGCTGTGAAAAATATTCTTAAGTACTTGAGAAGGACTAAAGATATTTTTCTAGTTTATGGAGGATCTGAGTTGAAACTAGAAGGATTTTCTGATTCTAGTTTTCAATCAGATCCAGATGATAGCAAGTCCACTTCAGGGTATGTCTTTACCCTAAATGGTGGTGCAGTGAGCTGGAAGAGTTCCAAACAGCAAACTGTAGCTGACTCAACTACTGAGGCAGAATACATTGCTGTAAGTGAAGCCGCTAAGGAAGCTGTCTGGATGAAGAAGTTCATCTCTGAGTTAGGAGTAGTTCCCGAGATTGCTGGACCAGTCCCAGTTTATTGTGATAACACTGGAGCTGTTGCTCAAGCGAAGGAACCAAGGTCTCATCACAAATCCAAGCACATTCTAAGACGCTTCCATATTGTTCGAGAGATTGTCGAGAGACAAGACATAGTCATTGAACGAGTAGACACCAAGAACAACCTAGCAGACCCGTTCACTAAAGCTCTACCACAACAGCAGTTCGATCGCCACCTCGATTGTATGGGGATAAAATATAAGAGCGATTGGCTTTAGTGCAAGTGGGAGATTGAAAGAGTAGATGCCCTACAAGCCAATTGCAATATGTATTGCGAAGGGTTTTTCTTTTGATTTGTCCAAATCATGTACATGACATTTAAATATGAATAAAGGCATTATATTTTATCATATGCTGTTGATTATATTTATGATAAACTCCTTAGATTAGGGCAATGGTTTTAAGACTATGATGAGATCATACTAGTGAGACTTAAAATCCTAAAATCCTAATCTTAAATATTCCCAGTCATTGGTACATTGAGTCGGGGATCAATGATTACCGGAAAGACTGGCATATCTTATGTATGCTCGATGCAGAGGATGATTGATCTCACAATCATTTGTGTAGAGACACTAATACAAAGATATGGGTGCTCATTAGAAGAATGAGTTCACTGAATTGACCTACAAAGAGAAATCTTATGAAGTCTTACTTACATGTCAAAAGATGATTCTCTTAGTGGGAGTTGTGCAACTGATCCTTTGACCTGAGATCACCATGGTATCTTGTGCACATGAACCTATGTTTTGGTTTACACTCATTCATGACAATAAGTTATGTACGAGGTCTTCTGGATATGGTGGATTGTGTACGAAGATTATGAGTAGGTCAACAAGGAATTAATCACTTCTAGTAAGAGAAGATAGCATCCTATTTATTCTAATCATATGATAATTCAGGAAGCCTTTGATCAAAGCAGAATGAAAATTAGAAAGAGTTTCTAATGTTTCATTATTTGAATTATCATTAAAAGATTGAGAAAAATATGAATATGAAATTGAGTTTGACATATATTCATACTCATATACATATTTGGGATGCAGTTTGATTAAAGGATTGAATTGCATGGTAACTTGCCACTGAAGGGTATTTTTGGTATTTCCACCAAATTCCATATTTTTCGGGTAGACATGACACGTTGCTAGATGTCAATCTTGTTGATGGGGACATCAGCTAGGTCCCCATTTTATTTGCATATTTGCTTATTGTTATTTCTGGGTTTATTTGTGTTTAGGAATTTATTTGTGGTTTATTTTATTCTGGGCTTATTTTCATTTTAGGGCTTATTTGTGGGGAATTATTTTATGTAAGGGGTTTATTTTAATTGTTCTTATGAGGCCCTATTTAAAGGGAACTTGTAAGCTGATTAGGGTTTAATGCAGAATTAAAGAATTTCTTTCCCCACGTTTCCCTCTTCTTCTCTTCTCCTTCCTTCTCCTTCTCCTCTTCTTCTTCCTCCTTCTCCTCTCCTCTTCTCCTGCTTTCATTTTAAAATTGGTCCGGCATCAACTTGGTATCAGAGCAAGGCTGGTTTTGCCCCTGCTGCCAAAGCCACGGTCCAGTGTTTCCCCTCCTTCTCTCTCTATCTTCCTCTCTTCCTTTCTCTCTCGGTTTTCACCAGCCCCCCCCCCTTCCTCTGTCAGTCTGTTCAAAAAAAAAAAAAAAGAGATCACTGCCGAGTCTGTGAAGGCCCAGATCGACAGCCACCCACATCCGATCCCCTCTCTCTCGGTCTGTGTTTTCACCAGAGCAAAAAAAAAGAAAAAAAAAAGAAGAAAGAGCCACAGCCACAGTCCCTGCGCCGGATTCCCCTCGCGTCCATCTGACTTGATCCCTCGGTCGTCGCCGCCGCCCACCACCGCCCTGTGACAGCCTCGGACGCCCTCCACCCGATCCGGGAAGAAGCTGCCCGCCGCCGTGATCGGCCGCCACCTGTCGCCGCCGACCACAGAGCCGCGGCTTCGAGCTCCGTCGCCGTCCCCTACGGCCGATCCGCAGCCACCGCCCATCCCTCCTTTCCGCGGCCGCCGCAGCGAGAGTCGGGAAACCCTCCCGAAACGGTCGGGAGGTTGGGAACAGACTAACGGGTAAGTATCAGACCCGTTAGCCCGCCCCACTAGCTCGGACCCGTTCCGGAGAAAAAAAAAAAAAAAAAAAACGTGCACGTGAATTGCACGTGCGGTCGTTAACGGGTATCGGAGCGGGTTGCGTTCTAAAAACCCGAATCCGATAATCCGAACCCGAAAGGGTTAACCAAAAAAAAAAAAAAAAAAAAAAAAAAAAAAAAAAAAAAAAACTAACCTCTGTTCTGCCGAAAGGGAAACCCTAGGGTTTCACCGTCTTCTTCGCCGCCGTCGCCGAGCTCCACCTGCAGCGCCACCACCAGCTGCTCCGCCTTTCCCCTCGCCGCCGTCGTGCCACCTCTTCGCCGCCGTCGCCGAGCTCAGCCTGCAGCGCCACCACCAGTCGCTCCGCCTTTGCCGCCTCCGCCCGTGCCACCTCCTGCCGCCGCCGAGATCCGTTCCATCCTCTTCTCCTCCGTCGTCCACCGCCCGAGCCGCCGGTGCCCGAACCGACACCACCATCCCGCCGGGGCCCGAGCCGACGCCACCATCCCGCCGGGGCCCGAGCTGACGCCGACGGCCTCCTTCCGCCCCCATTTTCCTCACCACTGGCCGACTCCACAGGCTGCCCGCCGCCCTCCTTCCGCCGTCCTCTCCTTCTCACGGTCCGACTGCCCCGCCGCTACGCCCATCTCCGCTTGCCGTTTGCCGCTGCCCATCTCCTCCACTCGGGTGGTGTGTTATCTTTCACTCGAGCTCCATCGCGCCCCATTCCTGCGCCCGATCCACTGTTGCACCTGCGGCC
Organism: Phoenix dactylifera; assembly: GCF_051530095.1. Taxonomy (NCBI): domain Eukaryota; kingdom Viridiplantae; phylum Streptophyta; class Magnoliopsida; order Arecales; family Arecaceae; genus Phoenix; species Phoenix dactylifera. The sequence goes on from NC_143195.1 coordinate 10,223,337, forward strand.
CAACTGACTGCAGGGCCCGCCACTGATTCAAGGGTCAACTCACAAGCATCCCTCATTTACAGGCCCGCTAGCCACACCATACAGTATACCCCAAAGTTGACAGGTTCAGCAGGTTCCCCAGTTGCTGTAACTCGACCAGATTCACGCCATCCGACGAGCCGACTCACCGCGCCCCGACCGTCGCCCCAGCCCACGAGCACATGATTCTGATTGGCTGTATCCACCACAGGTAATAGGTTCTTCCTCCTTTGGGCTTGTTTATCTAAATATGTTCTAGTTCTCTTGCATGACAACCCTATCTTGAAACTTATTTTATTGTCAAACTGCACAACCCAGAACATCTACTACCACACCCATTCTATCCACCATTTAAAATCTAAATATTAAATTAGCACACCTTAGCGACAGGATAGTTCTCAACATCCATAGATCAGATTACTTTCGGACTTTGAATGACTGTAATACGTGTTTGCAACCTAATTTCTTATAGTGACTAATTTCTTGCCTTAATTCTGAAATAACCAAAGTGCAAATTAGTAATATTTAATTTTAAGTTATTTTTGTAAAAATTTGCTGATTTCCGAATTCATAGTAGGTTGCATTAGTGGGTTGCATCAGTAGGTTGTCCTGCATTACCTTTGGACAATTAGGGTTCATTAGTAGTATTGCATATCATATTACCAACTAGAGTAGTTCCTGTATGCCCACCCGTAGTGGTAGAGAGTACCTCCTCACTGACTCCCAGACTCCTTCATCCACCATGGACCCCAGAGTCATACAAGATATTCTGGAACAATTAGCTGCAATACGAGCTGATCACGACGAATTCAAACGTGAGATCCGTGCTCAAATACAACACCTTAGGCCTCCGGAACCATCATCCCCAATCGCAGCTTACCCCGAGTTTGGTTTGACCACACCGCCGGCAGCTTTTCCCCATTCCCCTAGGAACCAACATCATCCTGATCACCAGCGCGATCTTGATGAGCGACTACTTCGTACTGTGCGAGTAGAAGCCCCCACATTTGCTGGTCAATTAGAGCCGAGCGTGTACCTTGATTGGAGAGCAGCCATGGATAATTATTTTGAGTGGTACGATATGACTGAAGATAGAAAAGTACGATTTGCTAAAATGAAGCTTATTGGGCAAGCTCACTGGTACTGGCATAACGTTGAACATATGCGTGAGACCCAAAGGCTTCCTCGTATCACTACCTGGGAGGATATGAAAGAAAAACTGAATGAAAAGTATCTGCCATTCTCTTACCGACAACGCCTTATGGATAGGTGGCAGAAACTAACTCAAGGGACTTTAACCGTCGCCGATTACATTGCACGATTTGAAGAGTTTCACATGAGGTGCGGTGTAATCGAAGAGGAGACTGTTACTCTTTCTAGGTTTCGGGCAGGACTCCGCCAGGAGATTCAGAAAGAATTAATCCTCCGAGAGATTACCACCCTTGGCCAAGCATACCAGTTGGCTCAAGATGTAGATAGTTTCTTACAAGCCCCTGTAGTGAGGCATACCGACCCTCGACCCATGGCCCCAGGGGCCCGACCTAATCAAAACTACCTCCCACAACCCAGGCAGCTTCCCAATCCTTCTAACCAGCCCGGCCCTAGCCAAGCACCGATTCGGACATCCCCGATACCTGTCCAGAACTCTTCAAATGATAAAGAAAAGGGCATACTAGGTCCCAATCCTCGTTCTAGAAGCCAAACCCAATGTTTCAGGTGCCAAAAGTTTGGCCATATCGCGTCCCAATGTAATGCCAAGACCTATCTAATGACTGAACTTGAAGTAGGAAACCAGGAGACTGAATGTGTCGAAGAAGTCTATGAACCAAACATCGAGGATTTTGTAGAAGACTTTGGAGACGAACAGACCGGGTTAGAGTTTATCCAGTCTGCACCCCAAAATGAGCCCACTGATCGGAATGACCAAAATCCTAGGCTTCATGTGGTTCGGTATACTCTAGCTCAAACCAAGACCGAACAAGATTGGCGTAGAACCTCCATATTTTACACGTTTCTTAAGATCAATGATAAAACATGCAAAATCCTATTTGATAGCGGGAGTTGCATCAACGCCATTGCGTCTGGAGTTGTTTCCCGCCTCGGCCTGAAATCTACCCCTCATCCCAACCCATATAAGGTAGCCTGGGTAGATAAGACATCCATCTCAGTGTCGGAAAGATGCCTTGTACCGATTCAATTCCTATCTTATAAAGACGAGATCTGGTGCGACTGCCTTCCGATGGACGTAGGTCAAGTCATTTTAGGGAGACCTTGGTTATATGATAGGGACGTCACACTTCATGGACGTTCGAATTCGTGTAGCTTTATGTTCCAGGGTCGGAAAATTGTACTGAACTCCTTGCCTCCCCGAGAGCCCGCCTCTACAAAAAAGAGTGCTACCCTACGGAAAGATAAATCACTTCACATCATTACTTCGAACGAGGTAATGAAAGATATCGACAGCCAATCACCTGTGTTTAACCTTGTGGCTAGAGTTATCAATGTGGAGTCGAATCCTGAGCACCCACCCGCAGTAGTTTCCCTGTTGGAGGAGTTTCACTCTGTTTTCTCTCAGGATCTTCCAGATACACTTCCTCCGATGTGTGACCTCCAGCACGTCATTGACCTCATTCCTGGAGCATCTGTACCAACTCTTCCCCATCATAGGCTCAACCCAAACGACCACACCGAACTGAAATGTAAAGTTGACAAACTCCTCACTCGAGGGTATATTTGTGAGAGTTTGAGCCCCAGTGCTAAACCCACATTCCGCACCCCCAATAAAATTATGGTTCAGTATCGTTTTTCCATCCCTAGGTTGAACGACCTCTTCGATTCTATGTCTAGTGCCACGATCTCATGGCAAGATGTCAATATGGACTTCGTGTTGGGACTTCCTCGTACCTATATCAAGCACGATTCCATATTTATGGTTGTGGACCATTTTTCGGATATGGCTCCTTTTCTCCTATGTCCTAGGACTTCTAACAATTCTAGAATTGCCACACTTTATTTCAATGAAGTCGTTAGACCTCCTGACCTTCCAACACCTATTATATCTGATAGAGATGTTAGATTCGTGAGTTCCTTTAGGAAAATTCTTGGACACATGATTGGCACTAAATTAAAATTTTCGTCGGTCTATACTAGGACCTGGGATTTAGTGTTACCGACCGTCGAGTTTGCATATAATAGTTCGGTCAATAGGTCCTTAGGCGTGAGTCCTTTCGAAGTGGTGAATGAATATAAACCTAGGCAGCCCATAGACTTGATTCCCATGTCACATCAACATAGAGTCTCTGAGTCTGCACAATCATTTGCTTCACACCTGCATTCATTGCATCAGGAGATCAGCAAACTTATTCACTCTAATAACTTAAAATATAAATCCTTTGCTGATTTGCACCGCCGTTATAAAGAATTAAATGTAGGTGATTCAGTCATGGTAAGAATTAGACCTGAACGACTTCCTTCGGGGACGTTCAAAAAGTTGCAATCTCGTAGTGCGGGACCATTCAAAGTCCTAAAGAAAATCAGTTCGAATGCGTATGTTGTAGATCTTCCTGAAGACTATGGGATTAGTGCGACATTTAATATTGAAGATTTAGTCCCATACAAGAAATCAACATTCATTCTTTCTGACCCTTTTGTTGATACATCCACTGTTGTTGATCACCCTGCTCTAGCACCTGCTAGTAAGCCTCCACCTCCCCAGTTTCATGCACGCAGAGAACACATAGAACATATATTAGATGAGCAGGTTATCTCTACCAGGAGAGGAAGCTACCAACGTTACCTTGTTCGTTGGAAAGGTCGACCCCAATCAGATGTGTCGTGGATTTCGCGAGCTGAGTTGCAGCGCCTTGACCCGGATCTTCTGGAGCAGTACGACGGCCGCCCCGATTTACACTCGACGGGGTCGAGTTTTTCTCACCCGGGAGGAGTTGATGGGGACATCAGCTAGGTCCCCATTTTATTTGCATATTTGCTTATTGTTATTTCTGGGTTTATTTGTGTTTAGGGATTTATTTGTGGTTTATTTTATTCTGGGCTTATTTTCATTTTAGGGCTTATTTGTGGGGAATTATTTTATGTAAGGGGTTTATTTTAATTGTTCTTATGAGGCCCTATTTAAAGGGAACTTGTAAGCTGATTAGGGTTTAATGCAGAATTAAAGAATTTCTTTCCCCACGTTTCCCTCTTCTTCTCTTCTCCTTCCATCTCCTTCTCCTCTTCTTCTTCCTCCTTCTCCTCTCCTCTTCTCCTGCTTTCATTTTAAAATTGGTCCGGCATCACTTGTCTTATAGGTTTGATCGAACTAAAGAGTTTAATTCGATCATCAATTAGAAAGAATTCTAATTGTTAAGTTCGGGTTCGCGCAGTTTGGACTTAAATCGATTAGAAGAGTTCTAATCAAGTTGGGTCAACTCGCACTCATACCTATTGCTGGCTAAGTATGGAACCCAATGGGTCACACACAAGAAAACTTATCAAGGGTCTAATTGGATTAGATCATGTTTGCAAGATAAACATCCTAGCAGGTGTTGCAAACCTTAGCTCCTGATTCGAACTGGATTCGAATCTGATTCGAATTGGATTCGAATCTGATTCTTAATTGATCTAATTTGATTAGATCATATTCTAATATGGGTTAGCCAAGAGTTGGCACCTAAATTGGCTTGATTTGAGTCTAATTGGATTAGATTTGATAAAACATTTAATTTTGACCGTTGGATCAACATTTGGATGAAGAGAAGGATCAAATGGATGGCGCCATGGATTAGAGCCATTGGATCTTCATCATGGGATGATGGGAGATCATGATCTCGTGATGGACTTGTGATATTGACTTAGTCAACATCAGATGGCGTGAGAAAGAAGGGAATACGGTGAATTTAGAATGGCGCCTCATGAAGAAGTGCCACTTGGATTGGATAAAGATGACACGTCATCATATCCTAACTACTTTCCCTTCAACCGCATCATTCTCTCTCTCCTTTTTTCTTATGGCGCCACCAATAAGGGCCTTTGGATCATCATCTAGCCTTGATCAATGGTTGAGAATGCTCCCTATTTTTCATGCGTGAGAAGAAATGAAGAGAGGCATGAGTACGGTGGATTTCATGAAGAGATGCTTAGGGAATGGATAAGGATGAAGCGCCATATCATAAGCACTTCATCTTATCCTAACTACTTCTGATATGCCCTCTCATCAAATGACACATCACTTGATCTCACGCCCCTCTTCATGCATGAATGGATGGCTACAATGCATCCGTACGCCATCTATAAATAGGGAACGCTCCCGGTGTTTTCAAATCATCGGAAATCAATCCAACTCTCTCTCTCTCTCATATCCCTTCTTTCTTACATTAGTTTCTTTCTTTCTAACATTGCTTCTAGTGTGTCCTAAGCCAAGACAAGGTGGTCTTCATTAGGACAAAAGGATTAGAAGTGATTTTAGAAGGCTAAAGAAAAATAGAAAGGAAGGAAAGCAAGCCGTTAGAGTTCTTTAGAAGAATTCTGCATTAAGGATCAAAAGTCTTTGGAGCTAAAGTCTTGATCAAGTTTTCGTGTGGATCACCATTGGAGGGCGGACACTTGGACGCCTCGTAGAGATTGTACACTTTGGATTAGCATTTGAGGTATTCTACTAATTCTGCATTTATTTTATATTATTTGATTGTAATCATTAAGGTGATCTAGGCTTAAAAGGGTTTCATGCATAGGGACTTTATTAAGAAAATTTTAAAATCCCTAGCTTCCGCTGCCCATTATGACATGCTAGAACCCTTCAATTTTTTATTATTTAAAATTACTTTTCATAAGTATGTTTTAAGTTTCATTTTTTTTGACGTGTGTCTAGAACACCCATTTGTATGAAAGTTCTATTTGTTCCATGGGTATCTTGGCACACCTATGTCTACATCCTCATATTTTTATTTTGGGTACCCAAGCTTGCTTGGGTCCTTGAAAGTTAGGACATATGGTTCCTTTTGGAACCCAAATTTGTTTAATTGTAATAACTTTACCACTTGATTTAATTATGTTAGAACGATAGGTAAAGTTGTTATGTCCATTCTTTTCATGCTTGAAATATGTTATCTTATTTAATGGTTTGCTTGATGCATTGATAACCTTTTTCTCTAGAGATTTATTGTTAAGTAAAGGAGTCAAGCCAAGTTTTGATTTATCATAAGCAACATATTGGCTTTCAAACATCAATTTTAATCGTTCTGAACTTACAGTGAATTTGTTAATAAGAGATTTTGATTGGTTAATTTCTTCACTTAAGTTTTGATTTTCTTTAATTAAATTCTAATTTTTCTGAATCAATTGTTCTGAATTTAACCTTAAGCTTTCATTTTCAGAATTTAGTTTGTCATATATTTTAGCAATAGAATTTCTTTCTTTTGAGATTTCGAGATTTAGCTTTTTAAGATTTTTATTTTTGATAGCTAATTTTCTACATTCACTATACAAATCATGAAAAGCATTTAATAGTTCATCATAAGAATATTCTTCATGAAATTCATTTGGTGTAAAATTAGATTCAGATTCTACTTTATCTTCTAATGCCATAAAACATAAGTTAGTTACCTCTTGTAGTTCATTGTTGCTTCTAGCTTTCAATTTTTTGCTTGACTCTTCTTTGGTCAAGGCTTTCTTGCTTTTTATCTCTTTCTTCCTTTCTTCTTGCTTCCTCTTCTTCTTTGTCTTTAGGAAGCTTTTGAATCTTTCGGTGTTCGGGAATGGATCCTTGTTTCCATCACCGTACTCTTTGTTTTTTGAACTAATCTGCCTCCGAGTCGACTCGGGCCTTGTTGGAGTCGACTCGGCTAACTTGGGAGTCGACTCGGAAATACTTGGAGTCGACTCGTTCACAGAGTCTTCAAGACTGTGTCTCTGCCTTTCAGACTGTTCTTCTCTAGGAGTCGACTCGGACAAACTGGGAGTCGACTCGGCTACTGTGGAGGATTCTGCAATCTCATTGTTAGTACGCAATTGAAGCACATGTGAGCTAATCTGAGATTTATCATAAATAATTGTTAAAGTATCCCAGATTTCTTTAGCAGATAAGCATGCAGAAATCTTATGAAATATAGATTCATGGATAGTACAATATAGAAAGTTCATAGCATTAGCATTCAATTGTGCTAAGTCTTTTTCATTGACATTTGAGAAAGTGTGTGAGGTCCATTTATAATGATATTCCACATTTTATAGTTTTGTGATTGAACAAAAATTTTCATTCTAGCTTTCCATTGAATATAGTAAGTTCCATCAAACAGTGGAGGTCTGTTTATGGAAAGTCCCTCGGCAAATAGTATGTTATGTGGGGTTGTCATAATCTTTAGCTCTAGTCGGTTAAGACTATAATTAATAGAAGAGCACCTGCTCTGATACCACTTGTTGCCCAAGATGACAACCCAAGAGGGGGGGTGAATTGGGTTTTCTAAAAATTATGCTCCCTAATTTTTACTTTGAATAGAATGCAGCGGAATAATAAGATGTTATTTACTTAAGCTCTAGGCAATTATAAGTAAAGCAGTGGAAAATTAAGCTAGAGCAATTATACTATGGCTTTAGGGTGTAATTGATCTAAAATTAACTTATAGTTGTATGATCAATTTTAATCTATGTGTATGGTAAGGTTGGAATGGAAGCTAAGCAAATTCTAAACTATCACTTATAACTCTATAGAAAACAAAGCTAGAGATATTACACAATCAAGCATGAATGTAAGGCATGAAATACAAGAGATAAGGCATCACAAACACAAAGATGTATAGTGGTTCGGTGCACCCCAGCACCTACATCCACTCCCCAAGACCTCTTGGGAATTTTACTATAATCCCTCAGATTACAGTCGGTTGTTTTACAAGCTCACAACCCAACTTGTTGTTTTGCGAGATCACAACGAACTCGGTCGGTTTTCACAGGCTCACCAACTAGAACCAACCGATTGTTTTCACGGGCTCACAATCCAACCCAGTTGGTTTTCCCAAAGGCTCACCAACCACAACCTTACAACGATTATTTTTCGGGTTCACAATCAACCCAGTTGGTTTTCCCCAAAGGCTCACCAACCACAACCTTACAACGTTGGTTTTCCCTTTGGCTCACCAACAAACCTTAACACCGTTGGTTTTTCCTTTGGCTCACCAACAAACCTTAACCTCTTGATTCAATCCCTTGATTGAATCAAGTTACAAAATATTAGACTAAGAATTTAAAGCAAATACAAGCTTCTTAACTAAGCAAATATATCAAATATAAACAAATGGAGTAAAGAGAAGCTCTCAAACGAATTTTGAAGATGAAGGAACTCGGCTTCTTCTTTACTTGACCCTCTTCTGATTTGGCACGAGGTAGAGGATGATTGAGGCAGCACACGGATGGAGAGGAAGCTTTGGGATTCACTTGGATGCTCTTCTTCTCTCTATTTCGCTTTGGATGGCCCTTTTGTGCTTATGGAAGATTTCCCTTGTAATCTCTTTGAAATCTCTTCCCTAAATGTTTTCTCCCACTTCCATACACTCTCCCCTTGCTCTCCCCTTGATTTTATAGCTTTAGAGGGAGTGAGAACAAAAATCTAGCCGTTAGAGACAAAAATAGAGCCGTTGGAATCAAGAAAAAAACTAGCCGTTATGCCTCCCAGCGTGCTGGAGTCGACTCGGCTGAAGTAGGAGTCGACTCGGCTGAAACAGGAGTCACTTGTGAATAGTAGTCTGTCGGCACTGTAGCTGGGAGTCGACTCCGCACTGTAGCGCTGAAGTAGGAGTCGACTCGAGCACTGTAGCACTGAAGTAGGAGTCGACTCGAGCACTGTAGCGCTGAAGTAGGAGTCGACTCGAGCACTGTAGCGCTGAAAATCAACTCTCTGTCTTTTTGTTTGTTCTCAGTCGGAGTCGACTCGTAGAGTATCGGAGTCGACTCGAGCACTATTTCTTGAAACTCCAGAGTGCCAGAGTCGACTCTAAACTTTCAGGAGTCGACTCGAGGACTATTCTTTTGAATCTTTCTTTGAATTTGCTCCTCTAACTTGAATCATTTGAACTTGAAACTTGGGCCAATAAAGTGTAGCTTTCTTCCAACTTTTCTTGAGAGCTTTTGAGGCCTTCTTGTATTTTTCCAACTTGCTATGTTCCTTGCAAAACGAATTATCTTTCTTCTTGCAACACAAACATTAGTATTTATACTTCAAGGTTTTGTGATCATCAAAATCAATCATTAAATCAATCTTTGGGTCATCAAGGATGAACTCTAGAAAATCATGTTTATCAAGAAGCCGAAATGGCTTATCCAATAGAAGATCAATGAGAGTTGGACTATAAGATGCATAAATCTTCTCTCTGAAAATCCTCATCTAGTTTATTTTCTTTCTGTATCATTTTATATTTAGTCTTTGTTGACTGAAGTGTTTCTTCCTGCTCCTTGATTCCCATGGTCATTTTTATGTGCTTCATGACCATATTTTAATCATGCAGAAAATAAATATATGAATAGAACGAGTTCAACCATACACAAAGTAAGTGTAATTGTGTGCAAAACACTGGTTGGACAATGCGTAGAACTGCATAAACAAAATTTGAGTAGTCAGTAAGTGATATGATAATGTTATCTATTAGCTTATTAAATTAGTTTCTGATTTAGTCCTATAAGGATTGTATACATAAATGAATATTCATGCCTTCAGATTATTATAGAAAAGGCGTGTCCTACTTGCCACACCTCTCTACTCAACAAGAGGTTCTAAGTTTGATTCTTGGATGGTGCAATCCCACAAATAATTATAGTACGGAGAGGTCTTTCTCCCTTTCTATGAAAAATAATCCATAAACTCCATTATCAAATGTGATAAGTCTACAATTATCTATGGTTTATGTTTTTTATGCAAAGATATGTTGCACATTTGACATATTAAGTACATAAGAGATAATAACTTTTTTGAGAGAGTGAGGGTGATCCGAACAAGAAGAAGAAAGAATTTTCTCAATCCGATCAAATCAAATTCCTTAAAAGAAATTTAGAAAAAGTTGAAAAAATTAGCAAAAGTAGAATTTAGATCTTTCTTTTTCTCAACAATTAATTGATGAATCAAATCCAAGGTAAATAGCCTCTATTTATAATAATGTAGTCCATCCTTAAAAAATATGAAACAAATTCCTCTCCTATTTTAGATAGGACTAACTTTCCAAAAAATAATATGACTCCCAGAAATAAATACAAAAAAAAAATCTAAAATTCTACATTAATTTTGCCTTCTGTTTCTCTACCTAACTTTTCTCGAATTTCGAGCTACATCCAATCAAAGTCTTTTCAAAAAAAAAAATCAGTTTATTGTCCCGTTTCGAGGCCCAAATAATGGAATTTTGGTTTGTTTGAACTCTCTATATGATTGGTTTTATATTATAGAACTTGAAAAGTTATCCGATTATATAAAAAATGATAATCTCAATTCGATATCATATGATCAAGTTATGGCTTTTGAAAGTTTAGCATATGATTCAACTTTTTAATATAGTGGATCTCGTTTCTGAACCCTATCCAACTCTATCATTGCAGCCAAAGTGATACACATCGAGTTTGGTGATCCACTTAAATCAAGATTCCTCTTATTTAGGATATTTAGCTTTTGCTAAATCAAAATTGTAGATGGAAAAATATTTGCTTCACCACCTTGAGGCTGAAGCACAAACTTTACTTGAAAATGGTTCCCAGCCTTTTTCTTCTTTGTTCTTGAATCTTAGCAAACTACTTATCCTGCTTTTGCATCTAGATTATGTAGTAGATATGCTTTTTACCTTCCTTCCTCATTGATAACGACGGTGACTTCTCGATCTCAGTCAATCGGTAGGTAAAATCAATAGATAAGAGCTTGACTTTTTATGAGAGGTATCAATTTTTTATATTGTCATCAATACAAACTTATTGCAGGCACTAACAAGTTGCTTTACTTGGGCTGCGGTCCCAAAGTCTACCGAGAATATTAGCAACTTCATGCAAAATGTAGAGTGTTATTTTTTTTTATCCTATTTATTTCGATAAATTAAGAATTCAAATAGAGCTTTGAGGATGCCGTGGCGTGCACGGTGTATGGAAGGCTGTGAGAGTCCAAAATAGCTATGGAATTGGTGATATGGCTTTGACCGTGGAAAATTCTTTTCTAGTCCTTTTTCTAATTATTTTTTATTTTCTTTTTATTTCTCATTTGTTATTATATAATAGAATTGGGGTCATTGTGATGTGTGGTCGTCCACATGCTCTCAAATAATAAACGATGACGTAGATACTTAGGAACTGTTACGTCAAATCTATTTGCCGTAAGGGTCAAATTGGAAGAAATCCAATTAATCTTGATAGGACATTGTTCTTCTCTTCTTTCGGTTTTAAGAAAGCATGAAAACGTCTGTGATTGATTTCCTTGAGGAATCTCGGATGCTTTCTGTTGGAAAAAAATGGATTGCTCCGAAATACGTAAACACATCATCAGCACGTGATTGGAGGCGCCCGATCTGGAGGCGTCCGACCTGAAGACGCCCGACCTCAGGGCTCTCGACCTGGCGCCCGACCAGACGCTCGGCTTTGAGACGTCCGACCCGGGCACCCGACCTCAGCATTCTTGACCTCGAAAATCCGACCTCACCATCCATCCGCTACGATCACATCCTTCTGCAGCTCGACCGGAAATCATGCCCTGCTACCGCTGTCTACAATTAATGCGCATGGCCACCGCAGATCTCCGGCTCATTCTACAATTAATGCGCATGGCCTCCGCAGATCTCCGGCTCATTCTACAATTAATGCGCATGGTCTCCGCAGATCTCTGGCTCACTCAACAATTAATGTGCATACTATTCACGGATCTTAGGCCCTCCACGGCAACCAGTTGACCCACTCGGCTACGTTCGATCACCCACGATGACTCATTGACTCCAGTTTGATCTCCCACATCAATGCATTAATTCACACGATCGTGCTCAATCATGACGGTAACTCGTTTGCCCTATCACATCACAGGTAATCCTGTACTCCTTTATAAAAGGGAAACCTCTCCCTCTTAAAGGGGGGGGTCCGAACTCTGAAAAACTTCTGGAAATAATTCCTCTCCCTCTACACAATAGCCCCCTCTGACTTAAGCATCGGAGGGCTGGCGCCGGAAACCCCGGCCACCGGCTTCTTGCAGGTCTTCCGGAGGTCGCAAGCCGCCGATGGACCGCCACCCGCCACTCTTACCGGAGCTTTTCCTTCTCAGCCAGTGGTCGCCCCCCGGGTCCAATTTTCAGCAACAGTTGGCGCTAGAGGAAGGGCCCGAGTCGCGGCTATGAAGCTAAGAAGCAAAGGAGCTTCCAACGCCTCCCGGCGTCCTGCATTAAATCCCGGACACTCAGTCCAGAATTCACCACCAAGACCTCCGGCGGACCCAGTCCCCCAAGTCCAACCGGAGCAGTTCAATGCTTTGGTACAGCAAGTTCAGACTTTGGCCACAGTAGTCCAAGGCCTGCAGCGTATGGAGGCTCTCCCTATGCCGCCTCCATAGGTCCAGGCCGAGCCAGTTCTCCCTCCAGACGGATTGGCGGCCAACAATGGAGAACGGCGCTGCTATCAAGCCTCAACCCGAGCGTCTCCCCGGAGAGAACCGCTAGGGAGGAGCCTAGACAGAAGGCCACAGCCCTCGGAGGCAGAATCAACTCCAAGCGAACCAGTGCCGGAGCAGACCACCATGGTAGTCCCCCAGGGTGGGGAACTCGACAGGAAGGTTGAGAGGCTCGAGCGGCAGATCGAGGCGCTCCATAGCCAGAAGGCAAGGCGTGAGGGTGACTTCGAGTTTTCCACCATGTCACCTTTCTCCCGCCGGATTGAGGAGGAACTAGTCCCGCCATGGTTCAAAATGCCCCAGGTAGAGCCGTACAATGGGACTACCGACCCTCTCGACCACCTGGAGAGCTACCGAGCCCTCATGGCACTCCAAGGGTCCTCAGAGGCCGTGCTCTGCAAGGCCTTTCCTGCAATACTTCGAGGAACGACTCGGCTTTGATTCTCCGGGCTGAAGCCAAGCACCGTGTCCTCCTTTGAACAGCTCGGCAGGCAGTTCACCACCAACTTTGCTACCAGCCGACGTCAGCGGTAGATGTCAGACTCCCTCCTTGATATCAAACAAAAGGAGGGAGAGTCCCTCAAAGACTATCTCGACTGCTTCACCGTCGCAACCTGGGAGGACCGTGAACTCGACCAGTCAATAGCCATGTCAGCGCTAAAGACTGGAGCTCGGTCCTACAGATTTCTCTTCTTTATTGAGAAGAACTTCTCCGCCGACTTCACTGAGATGCTGGCCCGAGCTCGAAAGTATGCGAAGGCTAGGAGGTCATCGCCTCCAGGCGGGGTGCGGTCGAGCAGGCTCCAAAGAAGCAGAAGAAGCGTCGCGAGGAATGCAGCCGTCCGAGAAGCCAGTCTCCTCGCCGAGATAAGAGCTTCCCTCGGTTGAGGAGTCCGCCTCGATAGCAGCCGCAACCCCGGCCGAGGTCCCCACCTCGGCCACGGGCGCCCCCGGGTAAGTATGAGAACTACACTCCCTTCAATGTACCTCGGGCAGAGATCCTAATAGAGATAGAAGGTCGAGACTACCTTCGACCTCCACCCGCGATGCGGGATACAGGGGCTCAGCGCAACCCTAGAAAGTATTGCCGCTTCCACCGAGACCACGGCCACGACACGGAGGAATGCTTCCAGCTCCGGGATGAGATCGAGGCACTCATTCGTCGAGGAGTACATAACCGGTTCGTGCAGAACCGACGTAAAGAAAGAAGGCCGGTGGAGAATGCTGCACCGCCCGAAAATTCAAACGACAACAGGCCCATTGCCGGCACTATCAACACCATCAGGAAAGGCTCGGTCGAAGGAGGCTCGGCTGAAGAGCCGACCGGGAGAGAAACCTCTCTGAAGCGCCCATGTACTTCTGTTAACCCCCTAATGGATTTTGATGAATACAAAACACTAGAGTAAAATTCCATTATATCTTAACAATTCAATTGAGAAATTCATGTGCTTTATTTAAAATATTGTTAAGAAATGTCTAGGCAAGTTTCCATAATTTTTATGAATTTATTGAAGAATATTTTGAGCTAAAGAAAAAGCTCAGGGACAGCCGAGACGTCTCCTGATAGTTTCAGAGACGTCTCTGGCACAAGCAGGAAGAACTGGCACACTTGGAGACGTCCCCGGCTCCTGTCGAGTCGTCCCCGCGTTAGCGGAGTCGACTCTCTCAGTAGCGGAGTCGACTCTCTCAGTGGCGGCAGAAAGACGCTTTTCAAGGGATATGCGCGAGACGTCCCCGCTGTACGCGGAGTCGTCCCCGCAAGCAAAAAGGAGACTTCCCGAGTCGTCCCTAAGATGGCGGAGACGGCTCTCTCAGGGTTTTCCAGAGAATGTTTTTTTCGGTGATAAGGAAGCAGAGTCGACCCTGAGAAAGCGGAGTCGTCCCCACGCATAAAGTGCAGACAAGCGGAGACGTCCCCTGAAAGAGCGGAGTCGACTCTCTCAGGGAATTCCAGAGGACATGATTTTCGGAGATAAAGAAGCGGAGTCGTCCCCACTCAAAAAGCGCTAACACGCCGAGACGTCCCCGTAAAGTGCCGAGTCGACCCCAGATAAAGTAAAAAGTAAAATCCTATAGGCGAGACGTCTCTCGTTGTAGCGGAGACGTCCCCGGAGCGCCTGGGACGCGACTGACAGCTTTTCAGGTTTGATTTGAATTTCAAATCTTCTCTACTTTATCTCTAACGGCTATATTTGCTTTTTGGGCTATAAAAGGGAGCTCTTAAGTGCTTCTCAACAACTCTTTACCAACCAAAAAGGCAAAATCATTCAAGAGAGAAGTTAGAAAGAAAAGCTCAAGGGAGTGAGTGCATTCAAGAAAGGAAATCAAGTGCTTACAAGTCTCCCAAGCGATTTCAAGCTCAACCACTCTTGTGTGCTCGGGATTCAAAGCTCACACCCAACCCTACGCGTCCCACATCGGAAGAATCAACATCTCCCACGCTTCCAACGGCAAAAAGATTCTTCCGGGTTTCATTGTTCATAAGTGCTATATTTGCTTTCTAGAGCTTTTATATCCTTTTGTACACTCTTTTATTGTGGTGCTTGTTCCAGTCAAGGGACTTGGAACAAGGAAAAGGGCGTCCCAAGCCTAAGAGAAATTGGGGGTTTTGGGTTTGTTGTGAGCCCGGTGTAAAACAACGAGTTGGGTAGTGAACTCGCAAAACTACCGTACTGTAATCTTGGATTATAGTGGAAATTCCCAAAGGCGCTTTGGGGAGTGGATGTAGGAGCGGTGAAGGCTCCGAACCACTATAAAATTGTGTGTTTGTGGTTGTCTCTTCTTATCGCTTTATCCTTGCTTTAGTTCATATATTTGTGTGTTTTATTTTTAAATTAGCTAAAAAGTTTTAAAACACCCAATTCACCCCCCCTCTTGGGTGACCATCTCTGGACAACAAGTGGTATCAGAGCCGGTGCTCTTATATTCCTTGAAAGACCTAACCGTCTTAGCCAAAGATCTAGATGGCAACACCCTTTAACAATGTTCCAGCCGAGGGGCAAGCAACCAATAGACCTCCACTCTTCAATGGGACAAATTATACCTATTGGAAGACTAGAATGAGAATCTTCATTCAAGCACAAGACTATGCCTTGTGGAGGGTTATAGTCAAGGGACCACAAGAACCATCACATGTGGTCAATGGCATTCGAGTTCCCAAACCTGAGGAGGATTGGGATGAGAATGATGATAGGATGGCTCAACTCAATTCTAGAGCCATGAACTCATTATTTTGTTCCTTAGATGTAAATGAGTTTAATAGAGTCTCCACATGTACTTCCGCTAAGGAAATATGGGATAGGCTTGAAGTTACCCACGAGGGTACAAATCAAGTCAAAGAGTCCAAAGTGAACATTCTAGTTCACAAGTATGAATTGTTTAAGATGGAACCTAGTGAAACCATCACATGCATGTTTACACGTTTTACCGAAATTATTAATGGCCTAAAAAGCTTGGGCAAATCTTACACTAACCCCGAACTTGTGAGTAAAATTCTCAGGTCACTGCCAAAAGCATGGGAAGCAAAGGTCACGGCGATTGTAGAAGCCAAAGACCTCAACACCTTGGGGCTAGAACAACTCTTGGGCTCATTGATGACGCATGAGCTCACGATGAAGCAGCATGAAGAAGAGCTGCCAAAGAAAAGGACAATCGCACTCAAGGCCACCTCAAGTGTATGTGAAGAAGAGAGCAGTGAGAGTGAAGAAGAAAGTCAAGATGAGGACTTGGGTTTGATAGTAAGGAAATTTAAAAAATTCATGAGAAGAAAGAAACCATTCCCAAGAAAGAAATTTGGAGGGAGAAATGATTGGGAGAAAGAAAAGGAAAAAGAAAGAGACCCAATCGTATGCTATGACTGCAAGAGACCGGGACATATTCGTTCCGAATGCCCTCAACAAAAGAAGCACTTTGGAAAGAAGAAGAAGAAGGCATTGAAGGCAACATGGGATGATAGTGACACATCATCCTCCGAAGAAGAGAAGGAAGAGACCGCCAATCTATGCTTCATGGCGTTCGAAGATGACGAGGTATGTCAAAACCCAACTATAAATTTTACTTTAGAAGAATTATATGATGCTTTTCAAGAACTTATGGGTGATTGTAGTATGTTGGGAGCAAAGAATAAAGAATTAAAAGCCTCCAATCAAAAACTAAAGGAAAACATTGAAAACCTATTAATTGAGAAGGAGAGCGTCAAAAATATGAACACTACTAACCTAGAAATCGAAAATTCAAGGCTTAGCACTGAAAATGTAAAGGCAAAAACACTAATCAAGGAATTAAATCTAAAAGTAAATTCCCTACTCAATAATAATACCTCACTTGCGCAAACTGTTGAATCTCTTAAAAAGGATATGGAAGAACTAGTTAAAGAAAATGTGAATCTTAAGAATGAGATACATAAGTACAAGCCAATTGTTGAAAAATTCACACAAAGCTCTGAAAAATTAAATCTTATTCTTTCAAATCAAAGAGCTGTTTTCAATAAAGCCGGATTAGGATATAAAACTAATAAGCAACAAAAGTATCTAAGGAATTTCTTTGTAAAAGCAAAAGATGTAAAAACTGAAAAACCAACATGCTTTCTTTGTGGAAAGATTGGACATAAAGCCTACTCTTGTATTCAAAGAAAAATCCAAACTAACAAGAGTACATTTGTAAAAGCTAAAAACATAACTAAAATATGGGTGCCTAAAGGAACCAACTACACTAACCACGAAGGACCCAAGAAAACTTGGGTACCTGAGAGCTTCACATGATCATTTTGCAGGTATGCCTTGCAGCCGGAAATAAAAAGAGAATGTGGTATCTTGATAGCGGTTGCTCAAGGCATATGACCGGTGACAAGAGTCTCTTCGTTACCTTGGAATCAAAAGAAGGAGGAGCAGTCACATTTGGAGACAATGCTAAAGGCCGAATCATTGGTATTGGTAAAATCTCCATATCACCCTCCTCATTTATTGATAATGTATTGTTAGTTAATGGACTAAAACATAATTTATTAAGTATAAGTCAATTTTGTGACAAGGGCTTTAAAGTGTCATTTGAATCGTCACTATGCATAATTAGTAGTCCAATTGATAATGAGATCATACTCACAGGACATAGGCATGGAAATGTTTACATGGTAGATCTTGATGATCTCACCATGAAGGATGGTCAATGTCTTGTAGCCATGAATCCCAAAGTCAATGAGACTAGTTGGTTATGGCATCGTAGGTTAGGGCATGCTAGCATGGATTTAATCTCTAAATTAACTACAAAGGATCTAGTCAAAGGGCTACCAAAAATAGACTTTGAAAAGAATAAAATCTGTGCTGCATGTCAATTAGGGAAACAAACAAGAAGTTCCTTTAAGTCTAAGAACATAGTTTCAACATCAAAACCCTTAGAACTAATTCACATGGATTTGTTTGGACCCACTAGAACTGCTAGTATAGGGGGTAAGAAATTTGGTCTTGTAATTGTTGATGATTTTTCATGTTTTACATGGGTTTCATTTCTTGCACATAAAGATGAGTCCTTTCCCGCTTTTATTAAGTTTCATAATAGAGTTTCGAATGAACTCAATCTTAAACTAAAAGCAATTAGGAGTGATCATGGTACCGAGTTTGAAAATCAGTATTTTGAAAAATTTTGTGAAGAAAATGGTATCAATCACAACTTCTCGGCACCTAGGACACCCCAACAAAATGGGGTGGTAGAAAGGAAGAATCGCACACTAGCAGATATGGCTCGTACCATGTTGTGCGAATCGGATCTATCAAAGTACTTTTGGGCTGAAGCAATAAATACCTCATATTATATTTTAAATCGTGCTTTAGTTAGATCCATCTTAAAGAAAACACCGTATGAATTGATGAAAGGTAAGAAACCAAATATAAGTTATTTTCATGTTTTCGGTTGTCGATGCTTTATTTTGAACAATGGAAAGGACAATCTCAGTAAATTTAGTGCTAAATCAGATGAGGGGATCTTCTTAGGTTATTCCTTATCTAGTAGAGCATACAGGGTCTTCAACAAGAGAACTCTCGTTGTTGAAGAATCCATTCATGTTGTTTTTGATGAAACTAATGGAGATTCTTCTAGAAAAGAAGAAGATGGTGATGCATGTATACTTGAAGACGGGATCAAGGAATTCTCCATACAAGACAAACAACATGAGGATGAGATCAAAGAGGATACAAATCAGCAAGATGAAGAAGATCAACCTCCATCAAGAAATCAAGATCTTCCTAAAGAATGGAGGTATGCACATGGTCATCCAAAGGATCTAATCCTTGGTGATCCTTCACAAGGTATAAGAACTAGATCCTCTTTAAGAAACACTAGTAATTATCTTGCTTTCGTTTCACAAATAGAGCCTAAATCACTAGAAGAAGCTGAAAAAGATGATAATTGGATGAATGCTATGCAAGAGGAATTAAACCAATTCGAAAGAAATGAAGTTTGGACTCTAATGAAAAGACCCCCTAATGTTTCAATTATAGGCACCAAATGGGTATATAGAAATAAACTAGATGAGGATGGGATAGTAATAAGAAACAAAGCTAGGCTAGTGGCCAAAGGATATAATCAGGAGGAAGGAATAGATTTTGATGAAACTTTTGCTCCTGTTGCTAGGTTAGAGGCTATTAGACTGCTTTTAGCATATGCATCCTTCATGGATTTTAAACTCTATCAAATGGATGTAAAAAGTGCATTCTTAAATGGCTATATAATGGAGGAAGTTTATGTAGGACAACCTCCAGGTTTCGAAAATCACTTACATCCAGATTATGTGTATAAATTGCATAAAGCATTGTATGGACTTAAGCAAGCTCCTAGGGCATGGTATGAAAGATTAAGTAATTTCCTAATTGAGAACAAATTTAAGAGAGGAAATGTAGACAAAACCCTCTTTATTAAAAGAAAAGGAAATGACTTATTGCTTGTACAAATTTATGTGGATGATATAATTTTTGGTGCTACTAATGATAGTCTCTGTCAAGAGTTTGCCAAGCTTATGCAGGGAGAATTTGAAATGAGCATGATGGGTGAGCTCAACTTCTTCCTTGGGCTACAAATAAAACAATCAGAGGAAGGCATCTTCATCAGTCAGTCCAAATACATCAAGAAAATGCTGGAAAAATTCAAGATGAAGGATGCAAAGAAAATCAGCACACCCATGGGCTCAAGTTGCAAGCTTGACAAAGATGAAAAAGATAAAAGTATAGACTGCAAATTGTACAGAGGTATGATAGGCTCTCTACTTTACCTTACTGCTAGTAGACCAGATATATTATTCAGTGTTTGTGTGTGTGCTAGATACCAAGCATGTCCTAAGGAATCACACTTGCAAGCTGTTAAAAGAATTTTTAGATATCTAGTAGGGACATCTAATGTAGGCTTATGGTATTCTAAACAATCTGATATAAATTTAATTGCTTATTCTGATGCTGATTTTGCTGGGTGCAAACTCGACAGAAAAAGCACAAGTGGCACTTGTCAATTCTTGGGTGCCAATTTGGTTTCTTGGTTTAGCAAGAAACAAAATTCAGTTGCCTTGTCCACAGCTGAGGCTGAGTACATTGCAGCTGGAAGCTGTTGTGCCCAAGTTCTCTGGATCAAGCAACAACTTGAAGACTTCGGTATTAAAATGGACAATATACCAATTAAGTGTGATAATACAAGTGCAATCAACTTAACAAAAAATCCTGTCCAACACTCTAAGTCAAAGCATATAGAGATTAGGCATCATTTTATTAGGGATCATGTGCTGAAAAATGATGTGATGATTGAATATGTATGTACTGAAAATCAATTAGCTGATATCTTTACAAAGCCCCTTTGTAAAGACAGATTCAATTTCTTAAGGAATGCTTTGAGCTTGTATGATCCTAGCAAATGAATTGAACTTGTATTGCATTGCTTTGCTACTCGAACTAGTAATCCACCTCAAGGCAAACATAAGTGAAAGCATGAATTCATCTAAACTAAATGACGAACTGGTTGACTTTTCGGAGGATGGTTACCCTCCCTTGGACTCTTCATGGAGATATTTTCAGAGCCTATTTCATAGGTATTCGAAATTTGGTCAAACGTTCCTCATTTCAATATTATTAATTCAAAAGTCATTATCAAATTTTTATAGGATGTATCATTGAGGGGGAGGATCACAAACAAATTCACTCTAAGCTTATCAAAAGAGATCATATTGATTGGGGTGATTAAACAAAAAAAGGGGAGAAGATAGAATACAGTCTGAAATTTTTTCAGTGCCGGAGACGTCTCTGGCAAATCGCAGAGACGTCCCCCCAAGCGGAGACGTCTCACCTTAGTCGCGGAGACGTCTCGGGACCGAATGCGGCCTTTTTAAATAGGTCGAAATCGCTCGAGCTGACTCGAGCTTTCTCCCTCATTCCCGACCAAAACGGAAAGCCCTAGCCTCCATTTGCCCTAAATCACAAACCCTAGCCTCCATTTGCCCTAAATCACAAACCCTAGCATCCATGGCACCAAAGAAAGCTAGGACGACCCGTGGGAAGCGACCTAGAGTAGCGGGCGACGGTGAGGAACGGCGGGAAGAACCCTCCGCACCTTCTCCTCCGGTTGCTCCGCCAACCACAACGATTTCCTGTGCAAATCGCACAGTCACAACCGGTAGGTACATAGATTTTGCATTTTTAGATCATGAGGGGTTCTCTATTGGAGAGAAACTCCGAGCCCAAGGGTGGGAGCATCTTTGCACCCTCAATACCTCGACCTACCCCGGCCTTGTTAGAGAAATGTTTAGTGATATGGCTTTAGGGGACTTAGGGTTCACCGCACATGTCCGAGGGACATTAGTAGAAATTAATGAGGACATCTTATCCACTGTTTCGCAAATCCCTAGGGACGGCGAGGCTCCAACCTCACATCCCCAAAGGGAAGTAGCTCTAAACTTAATTTTAGGAAGAGAGGACTGCGGCCCTCTTGATGTTGTCAACTCCCAGGACCTAAATGCAGAGATGAGACTCCTTTTAAGCATTGTCAACCGGGTCCTATTTCCTAAAACCGGTCGCTTCGATTTTGTTTCGGAGCGAGACTTAGTTATAATGCATCACATCCTACTAGGGATCCCTCTAAACCTTCCTAGACTCATGCTAAATTACATTGCCCTATGTCATAGGTATTCTAGATTTAGTATACCCTATGGCATGATCTTTACCTTAATCTTCAAACACTTCAAGGTTTCCATTCCATCAAATGAACCTGCAAAGCCCTTAAGAAACACCGACTATTACAATGAGGGCTCAATGAGAAGAATGGAATTTTACAAGATAGATGGGTCTTGGGTCAAGGTTCTAAAAAGAAAAGCACAAACCATAGAGGCTGAGATCCCACATCATGAGTCTGACCATCACTCTCCTCCACCTAGCAACATGGACATCCCTGATATTCCCTCCAGCTCAGCTGGATCTTCCACATCCATGCCACCACCTCCTCCAGTCAGTGGGCCCTCCTTCCTATCAGAGGAGCAGATGCACACCTTAGCATCTGTTATTTGTCAGCAGATGAGGGAGGAGATGAGATCCATGATGTCTGCAGAGCTGGCCCCCATCAGACAAGAGCTGCAGGAAATTAAGGCTCAAATTGAAGCCCAAGAGCAACAAATAGTTGAGGTGGGTGCCACCCAAACCTGCAGATCATTAGAGCTCAAGGACAGCTTGAAGGCCATTTCCAAGAGCCTCAAAGAGTTGACAAAGCCAGATGGCAATGTGGGCACCTTAGTTGCCCAACTTAGAGGCAGAATTGAGATGGCAACCTTAGAGTTTGAAGCACTTGTGGCAGGTTTCCACAAGTCACAGGGAGATCACTTTAAGACCCTCATGGATTCTATCAATGGTTTCATAGATGCAGCCTGTAAGGCTTATGCACAAAGTACAACTGGTAGGCCCCATGAGCAACGACGCCGATGATGGATATCCTGTAGGATTTTCTTTTTGTAAATCCTAGGCCATTTTGAAACACTTTTGTATTAGAAATCAATACTTGTAATGATTTCTTCTTTTGACTATGTACTGACTTCAAAGATCTACAATGACATATGAATGAATACAATTTCTTTTGAAAACCTTGTGTACATTGCCAATTCTGTGTATGTGTTTCTGTGATTGTGTATGTGATTGTGTGATATGCCATAAAAATCCTACCACATACCTTGAGTATTCAAATTTGATACAAAGAAACAATGCACATAAAACAGGGGGAGCACACCTTGAATATGCTGAATTTTACTAAAAAGGATAATTTGTCCCCTTCATGTTGATGACAAAAAGGGGGAGTAGATATTTGTATATTGAAAGGGGGAGTAGACATGGATATTGAATATGGAATGCAAATTTTTTTTTTAATCATACTCCAAAGTTGATTTAGAAAAGATAAAATTGAAGAATATTGATTTTAAGATAATTGCCCTTCTGGAAAAGAAAGGGGGAGTCAAAAAGAATCTAGCTTTCAATTATCTTCAGCATCAATATTTCATTCTAACTTGATTCAAATTCAGTTCATATGATAAAATCATTTAAGAACTATAAAGATCAATCTTATGCACAAGTAAAGAACTGAAAATTGAATATTTTGAGTGATGCACATTGTATCTAGTTCAAATCAAAACATTATACTTGTATATCTGATCAATACTGTGTATATGTTTAAATTTCAAATTTTGCATATACTCAGTGTTTTGTCATCATCAAAAAGGGGGAGATTGTTAACCCCCTAATGGATTTTGATGAATACAAAACACTAGAGTAAAATTCCATTATATCTTAACAATTCAATTGAGAAATTCACGTGCTTTATTTAGAATATTGTTAAGAAATGTCTAGGCAAGTTCCCATAATTTTTATGAATTTATTGAAGAATATTTTGAGCTAAAGAAAAAGCTCAGGGACAGCCGAGACGTCTCCTGATAGTTTCAGAGACGTCTCTGGCACAAGCAGGAAGAACTGGCACACTTGGAGACGTCCCCGGCTCCTGTCGAGTCGTCCCCGCGTTAGCGGAGTCGACTCTCTCAGTAGCGGAGTCGACTCTCTCAGTGGCGGCAGAAAGACGCTTTTCAAGGGATATGCGCGAGACGTCCCCGCTGTACGCGGAGTCGTCCCCGCAAGCAAAAAGGAGACTTCCCGAGTCGTCCCTAAGATGGCGGAGACGGCTCTCTCAGGGTTTTCCAGAGAATGTTTTTTTCGGTTATAAGGAAGCAGAGTCGACCCTGAGAAAGCGGAGTCGTCCCCACGCATAAAGTGCAGACAAGCGGAGACGTCCCCTGAAAGAGCGGAGTCGACTCTCTCAGGGAATTCCAGAGGACATGATTTTCGGAGATAAAGAAGCGGAGTCGTCCCCAAAGCAGCGGAGTCGTCCCCACTCAAAAAGCGCTAACACGCCGAGACGTCCCCGTAAAGTGCCGAGTCGACCCCAGATAAAGTAAAAAGTAAAATCCTATAGGCGAGACGTCTCTCGTTGTAGCGGAGACGTCCCCGGAGCGCCTGGGACGCGACTGACAGCTTTTCAGGTTTGATTTGAATTTCAAATCTTCTCTACTTTATCTCTAACGGCTATATTTGCTTTTTGGGCTATAAAAGGGAGCTCTTAAGTGCTTCTCAACAACTCTTTACCAACCAAAAAGGCAAAATCATTCAAGAGAGAAGTTAGAAAGAAAAGCTCAAGGGAGTGAGTGCATTCAAGAAAGGAAATCAAGTGCTTACAAGTCTCCCAAGCGATTTCAAGCTCAACCACTCTTGTGTGCTCGGGATTCAAAGCTCACACCCAACCCTACGCGTCCCACATCGGAAGAATCAACATCTCCCACGCTTCCAACGGCAAAAAGATTCTTCCGGGTTTCATTGTTCATAAGTGCTATATTTGCTTTCTAGAGCTTTTATATCCTTTTGTACACTCTTTTATTGTGGTGCTTGTTCCAGTCAAGGGACTTGGAACAAGGGAAAGGGCGTCCCAAGCCTAAGAGAAATTGGGGGTTTTGGGTTTGTTGTGAGCCCGGTGTAAAACAACGAGTTGGGTAGTGAACTCGCAAAACTACCGTACTGTAATCTTGGATTATAGTGGAAATTCCCAAAGGCGCTTTGGGGAGTGGATGTAGGAGCGGTGAAGGCTCCGAACCACTATAAAACCGTGTGTTTGTGGTTGTCTCTTCTTATCGCTTTATCCTTGCTTTAGTTCATATATTTGTGTGTTTTATTTTTAAATTAGCTAAAAAGTTTTAAAACACCCAATTCACCCCCCCTCTTGGGTGACCATCTCTGGGCAACAACTTCCAAAGCTATCTCGTTCTCGGACGAGGACTTAGAAAGAGTTGAGACTCCTCACGATGACGCTGTGGTCATCTCCATGATTATAAATGAATTTGATGTAAAGCGCGTCTTAGTTGATAATGGAAGCTCGGCAAATGTTTTGTATTATGATGCCTTTCAAAAAATTGGGATGACAGAAAGCCAGCTCCAGAGAATGAATGCTCCGCTGGTCAGATTCACCGAAGATTCGGTCCCGGTTGAGGGCGAGATAAGCCTTCTTGTCACGGTCGGGCTCGTCCCTCGAGAAAGCAATGTGAGGTCAGATTTTCTTGTGGTCCGCCTGTCCTCAGCCTACAACGCCATTCTTGGACGATCAGGGCTTAATGCCCACCGAGCTGTGGTCTCGTTCTACCACCTGCTCATGCGGTTCCCCACTGACTGAGGAGTAGGCAAGGTTCGTGGAGACCAGTCAATAGCTGGCGACTCACAAAGCAAAGCAACTGGCTGAAGCATCAAGCCAAGAGGAGCAACCGGCCAGGGCGCCAACCCAAACGTTAGATCAGACGCTGCCTATTGAAACCTTGGAAGTGTGGGACGCCCCCTGGAAAGAACGGGTAGAGCCTGGTGAGCTTCTTACCCAGATCCCCTTAAAAGAAAATTGCCCAGAGCTAACCGTGCAGGTCGGCTCTGGCCTGAGCTTCCACGAAAGAGACCACCTGATCGAGTTCCTTCGGTCCAATATGGACGTTTTTGCCTGGTCACCTGCGGACATGCCGGGGATAAACCCCGAGGTCATGGTGTTGGGAATTGTATCCTAAATGTCAATCGTCAGCATATTGATGATTGAATTTTGTAAATGAATTGAAAAATTAATAAAGTATTATTTGGCATTATTCATCATTTCATATTCAAATAAACTCTTATATGATGAAGTCCTTAGGACTTATGTTATGATAAAGGAAGATTTATCTTTGAGTCCTTAAACTGGTTCGCGACCAAATGATATGTTGTTACTGGGACGACAGCGTTTTCGAGATTAGGTCGTTGTGTGACATATACGTTGGTTGTCCTCTTAACCAAGGAGTGTGGAGATACTGGTATGCCACATAGGTGAAGTGTAGGAGTACATTTCACTAAACGCGACCAATTCCGGAATGCTATACTGTCAAGAGATGTTCCGAGTGGATATGGGTATAAGTTTGGCCCTCTGACCTGAGATCGCAACCTGTGATTAGCAAGCAACTCACTGTACTTTGGTACCGGACTATTTGAATTTCTAATTCAGTGACGGAAGGTCACTGGGGCAGTCAAGTACTTGCATAGTCAGTTGTGAGTCGAGATGGAATTGACCCCTTCTGTAAACAGAAGATAATGTCTTGTGATTAATTTAGCAAAACCTTGGCCAGGGTAATCCTAGTGAGGAATCACGGGATATCTAAAGTTAATCACATAATGGATGTACTAATTATATATAGGGTTGACAGTGAGCTCTAAGTCATCCTGGCATTAGGAGTCAAAGGGATTGAATTATACAGTAACCATAGTCCAGGGTTCCAGAATATTTGCTTCGTATATATTCGGCCTATCCGGACGTCGGGTACCATTGCTAGATGGTCACATCGATTAGTATAGAAAGACGTTCCTATACAACCAGCTTAGGTTCGAACCTATTAGGTCACATGCATAGAAGTTTCTAGGTTGATCAAATAGCTGATTGATGATTAAGAATCATTCAGGGGTAATTTGGTCAATTCGATTGACAAATTATTCTAAGCAAAAGTTGCATTAAAATAATTATTGAATTATTGGAGGATTAATTAGCAATTAGATTGCTAATGAACTCAATTTGATTGAGTAATTGGGCTTAGGTTGAGCCAAATTGAATAGGATTCAATTTGGGCTGCATCAGGATTTGACCTAATTGGATTGGGTTCAACCCAAGTAGATTGAGCTTGACCCAATTGATGGAACTTGACCCAATTGGATTGGGCTTGATCCAAATCAATTAGAAGACCTTATTTGATGAGGATTATGAGTCTAAATAATCAGAATTGGATAAGGAGAAGAATCCCTAAATTTTAGGAACCCATCCTTATCTTCTTGGAGAAGAATGACACCTTAATTTATCCCCAATATTTTCTATGACTATTATCTTTATTTTTGGCCAAAAATTGGTGTGAGAAGAGAGGAGGCGTGGGGCTATATTTTCTATAAAAATGGCGCCTTAAATCTTTCTATAAAGATTTAGATGAATTTCCTAATTTTTAGGGATTGCATGGTGCATGAAATAGGGTGGTCTGCGGCTGAACTTTGGATGCATGAATTCCTATCTTTTAGGGATCCAAAATACACGAAATTTGGATATGTTTATCTCCTCTTAGCTTCCAAACCACCAGAATGTTTTGGGAATTTTATCAGCCAAATTAGTTGGATAAATTAGGTGTGAGGCATGGGGTGGTCTTTTGGCTATACAAGACCCCCATGCCTTGGGTTCAACATATACCATATTTAGAGATTTCAAAAAATTCTGAAAAAATTCTCTGAGGGCCTCCAACCCTTCTTCTCCTTCTTCCTCACGTCCATCCTCCATCTCCTTGAAGAACAATCAAAGGTTGAGTGTTTAGAAGGAGAAAGCTTCAGCCATTGCAACGTTCCTGTGCAAGCTAGCACTCCCGTGGAAGACGATCTACCTAGGGCTTCGCGTGTACTTCTCATAGAGGCCATTCGTGTGCATGGCTGCGAAGTCAAAGATCAGATCCACAAGTTTTTTCTATCATAAAAGGTATTAATCCCGCATCAATATTTTATTTTGGAGTCAGGGTCTAGGTCTGATTTTCCGAGGTTTTACCCTCCTTTGTGGCTCCTCATGGAGTTAACTCCAGAATCCATTTGATGGATATTCGGAGATTAATCGGAATAGAGTGTTTACCTTTTAGATCTGATAGTTAATCATGCATGAATATTTTAGCATAATTGTTTAAACGATTCCGGCATAATCTTATGTGTTCTTAAGATGCTGATTTCTAGATTTGATCTTGTAAGCATGTATGAATTAAATTATTTGATTCGATTTTTTCGCTGCGTTTTAAAACTTAAAAAGAGCTACGTATGGCTTAATCCCCCTTATGAAGGGGTACGTAGGCAACCCGATCAGGTTCAGCCATGATTTTCAAAAAAAAAAAATTCAGCATGCTTAACACCGAAGAACATAGGATTCACTTTCAGTGCTATCAGAGCCAGGTTCATGTTTAAACTTTTATGTTTTAATTTTTGCAATTAAATCTGAAATCATGAGCATGCTTAGATTAGATCTAAAGTCTTTTTTATGATTGATTTAATTACTGATTATCCATGATTAACTAAATCTGAAATTTTGAATGCATACGATGCATGTTTGTGTTAAGATTTGTAACATAAATAAATCTGAAATCATAATATTGTTTAGATTAGATCTAAATAAAGTTTATGATTTATATGATCTCTGATTTTAATGAACAAATCAGATCTAAAAATAAAAGTAAAAAAATAAATACATAAGATGTATGTTGTTTGTATTCATTCATGTCGTTATGTATATGTGATGCATGAACATAAAACATAATGACTTAAACATGAATTAAATCTGATTACATGTGATTAATTACAAAAACTCAGATCTGAAAATATATTTTAAGAACTGAAAGATTGTAATTAATATGTAATTAAAAAGAAATATGCAATGATCAAAACTTTTATAAGTCTAAACTTAATTGAGAATTAAGTGTTATGAAATAGAATTGTAACTCAATTAATTGACATTGCATAATTCTTTGGGCATATGGGTTAGCTTGAATCAAGTTCCTAGGATTGGGTTAGACCTAAGGTTAGAATCATACATGGACAAATAGAATTAATTGATCAAATCTAATTAAGTAGTAACTAGATTAGGTCAAGAAAATTCTAGGTCAATTTACAATAGTTGTAGATGAATCAAGTCCATGTCTTTGATTAGATCAAGATGGAACTTAATTTAGGCTCAGAGGTGTAGCCCGAGTCATTTGAGTAATCAAATCGAAATTGATTAACCAGTCGGTATCTAAGGAAAGTTTGGCAGTTTTGACCAGTGGTTTTTAATTGGGAGCTACTCGCACTGATTCGTCTTTGTCGAGTTAACGGCATATCCCTTCCACCGATCTCACTTACCTCGCCGACATGGTCAATCACATTTTGATTGGATCACTTGATCCGTTCTTTCAATTTCAAAAATAAACCATGCAATAGCACGTATCCTGTAGGATAGTGATTACGGGTGTCGGTCCACAGGGATTGAAGAATAAGTTATTTTTCTTTTAAAAATAAATCAAGAAGAAAACTTTGCTAACTTGATTTAACTAAATTAAACTATGAGTGCGAATTAGAATTTATCAGAATAAATGGATCTAGGGTTTGGAGTCCACCACATAGCATTGCATCAGGGTTTGTATTCTTTATTTCTTATCTTTTGGAGAGGCATGCAGTATTGGCTACAAGCCTTTTAAAATAAAAGCATAAAGAGCTTTAAAAAAATCCATCTTCGGTATAGCAAGAAGTGTCTACCTAATTATGCTAACCTAGGGTGCAGTACACCTCATCTTCCTAGGCATGGATCATCTTAGACTACTTTAGCAAACATGAATAATAAATAGCATGCTCAAAGTTTAAACATCATAAAAGGATTTTTCATTGATAATAAGAATTTAAATCAAGCTCCAAAATAATAAAGAAAATAAGAACTACAATGCCCTGTAACATTGCTAGGGCTTCATCCAGCCCTAGACTAGACGTTTAGCCGAGCATGGCTTCCGGATGACCTCCCATCTTCAAATGAAAGCCTTCACCTTCCATTATTCCCAAAATATCACAAAATATTCTCTTTCCCCCTCCTTTCTCTCTTTTTTTTTTATTTCTTCTTCTCTTCTTCTTCACTACGAAACAGAGCTCCTCTGTTTTTCCCTCAACCGAGCTCTCCTCAAGCCGATGGCCACCCTCCTCCTTTTATAGCTGTCCGGAGTGCTCATTTGGGAAGGGAGAAGAGATCACGGGTGGCTGATTCCGGGGCGTGATGCCGGAGGGCAGATCGCAGACGAAGACGACGAGAAATGGGAGGCTGGGTTGTGGGCTGTAGATCCGTGGAGCGGCTGGGTCTTGGCATGATCCGTGGAGCGGCTGGGGTGCAATGCTGGGAGGAGTGGAAGAAGAAGGTGGCCAAATCCATGGCTTGATACGCTGGGAGAATGGCTGGATCTCGGGTGACGATGTGGACGGTGCTAGAGACGGATGCCGACGGCTGGGATCGCGGAGGAGTGGTCGCTGGCTGCACCGGCGGATGGCGGAATACCCGGGGATGAAGACGATGCCATGAATCTCGGCTGCTGGGAGGGGCTGATCGGAGGATCGATGGGAGGATGCCGTGGATGGCCGTGATGCTCTGCGGGAGGAAGAAGATGCACAGTGAAATTTCGTAACACTGCTCATATGAACAGTGTTTTCACGAAACACTGTTCATATGAACAGTGTCATTTCGAAACACTGTTCATATGAACAGTGTCTTCAGTAATTTCTAGAAAAATTCTTTTCTTGCTCTATTTTGACGTAAAAATGGGCATATGTGGATTTAAAATAAAGGTCTCCCCTGTTTTGCTTAGTTTGGAAACGTGATGCGGAGATGGAAATTTCTGAACCATTGGATTGCTTGGGGGAGCTACGGACAGTGGTCGCTGTTCGTCCTTTTCTGTCTAACTAAAAATATGCTAAACAGATCGTTGTTAGAACTGACGAACAAAGTTTAAATTTAATTTACTCTTACCTGTTCTACTCGAAGAATAGTGGTTGTAAGAGGTCGATCCACAGGGAGGCGATTGGAGTTGCTTAAAAATTAGAACGTTCACTCGGATTTGAAATTGATTTTTGAATGATAAAAGGAAAACATTATCTTGAGGATGTTGAATGATTCCCTGGACTACCAGAGAATGTTTTCTAATTGAAATTAACAGAAAGACAGTTACTTAAATTCGAAAAGCATTTATTTAATTAATCAAAGAAGAGTTTTTGCATAAATTAAAATGGATGAAAACAGTGCTTAGGGAGATTGAAGCCTGGAACATAGACTGCATGAAAGAAGATTTCATAAATTGCAACTAAAACGAGAATTTTTGAATGCATAAAACAAACTGCAGGAATTAAACTTAACCTAAAACATGAATTGCATAAAAGAAAAATTAATGGATTGCATTAAAAGATTTCATAAAAAGAAATGATCACAAAAAGTAAAAAGATTGAAGATGAGGCCTAATGCTTCTTTGTTCTACAGATAACAATAAAATAAAAATAAGTAATATCTTTTTTTTTTCTCTCCCACTCCCACGGTGGACTTCCAACATAAAATATTTTTTTTTATGTTCTTCTTCTTCCCAAGAACAGAGCACTGCTCTGTTTCTTCTTCTCAACACCCAGCCGACTCCTCCTTCCTTCTTCTTCTTTGGACCCAACCCCCAAAACCGAGCTCCCTCTTCCTCTTCCTCCTTCTCCTCTTATAGCCGCGGATGCACTTGAAATGGAATCATGGGTCATCCGGGATGCTGGGAAGGACCAGGAAATGGTGGGCGTGCTCCGGACGGCTTTCTTCTTTGGCTACGGTCACGAGATTGCCGGACGCCTGATGCGGAAGGGAGGCACGGAGTTCCTTCTTCGGGCGCTGCTGGGATCACGGTGAAGGGGCTGGACGCGTTGATGGCGTGATCCGTGTGATGCTAGAGCGGCTGTGAGGCGCGATGCAGGGGCTCTCGAATTCGGAAGATGGGGATGCGGTGCGGGATCGCCTAATCATGGAAGAGGGGCTGGGATCGCCGGTGATTGCGGGGGATTTGGAGACGGGCGAGCTGGGAGTTGAAGTGGAAGGTGGCGACGGCTGGTGCTGATGGCATGGAGGATTTGGAAGGGATGCCATGGGACCGCTGCTGGGATTTTCCTTGCTGGGAGGGAGATGAATGCGTAGGAAGGGGCTGATCCGAGGGTGCACAGAAGGAAGGCACGGATGGAGGGATCGGCTGGGAGGAACGTGGATCCGGGCGCTGGGAGGAGCCGATCACGGGATGCTTGCAGTCGGACGCGGGGATTACGGGATGCTGTGATCACGGCTTGAAATCGGAAGGGAGGAGACGCACGTGGGCGATGCTGGGAGGAGCGGACGCGGGAGGCTGAAGCTTGGACGCGGCTGCTTGCTGGCACGGTGGCTGGCACGACGCGGATGGAAGGTGGGGACGCGGATCCGGGCTGCACTTGAAACGGGCGGAAGAGATGGGACGGATGCCACGGCTGGGATCACGGAAGAGGAAGGGTGCTGGCTGCGTTCGATCGGGCGCTTGGATCTCGCCATGGGTCATGTGCCGGTTTCTGCAATGGAATTGGATTTTGGAAGAAGATCTGGGCCTTTCTTTGCCCTCCTGAGAGGGAGCTGGGAGACACCAAGTTCCGTCCAATTAGTCATATGGATAATAATAAAAAAATTGTATGATATGAAATTTGGCTTGTAGACGGATGGACTGAGTTCGTCACGGGTCATCTATTCTGACTGGAGGTCAATTTTAAGTCTTTCAAGTCATGGGTCACCTAGCACCTCATAGTTATGATATGGCCAAATTAGATTTTTCCAAAATTCTTTCCCAAAAGCACAGAAAAATTGGACCCGATTCGGACCCGATTCTGACTCGGACCCGACCCGATCTTCAATTGGGTCGGATCTGGGAAGGGATCCTTCTTTAGTCAAATTTGTACTTAATGTGCATTTTATCTCTAATTTATGAAAATCTGTGCCAGACCCAAATATAATATTAATCCAGTAAATTTATCATTATTGGTTAGCAATAATACTAATTTATGTGACATGTAGGTCGCACTTTTGTGCTCTCATCACACCCCCCAACCAGCTTATTGCTAGTCTCTAGCAATTTAGTGCGACAGTGATTAAATGAGAGTGCAAAAGTTTTATTTATTATATATATATATAAATATACATGAACTAAGATAAATACTCACTTTTGTAGAGCATTACGATTGCACTTAGCACGTGCAACAAGCCGTTAAACCCCTAGGTTACCCTAGTGGACGAGTGTTGTCTCGTGAGGGTTTGCAGTAAAGTTACCCACAAACTTCAATCCCAAAATAAAATTTGGTTTGTGAAATAAAAGTTTAATTTCAAGTACATAACTGATAAGAATTTCAAAAGCATACAAGGTTTTAATTACTAAGTAGCCCAAATTCTAGGTTAGTATGCAATTTAAGTTGAAGTTATTAAGTTTTCTGCTAGGAAGTTGTAATACTTATTTATACTTGAGTGCTTAGTGAAGTCTAGACCATGCACCAGCTAAGGTTTCGGATCTCCAAAATATCGCTAATATTAGTAGTTTCCAAGAATTGGTCGGAAAAGACCTATTTGCTGATTCAAAATCATCTTATCTGCAGGATTTCGAGAGCTATGGATGTTTACTTTAATACCTCATGGGCTTTATATGTAATATTCCAGTTTACTCGAATTTTTACAACGACGGCTTTCACACTATTGTCTTTCTTAAGGTCAATATACATTTTTTTTCATCATTTTTTTTTTGTTTTTTGTTTTTTTGTTTTTGTTTTTTTTTCATTAAAGAGAAATGATAGTGTATATATTGTGCACTTTTACTCCTGTGATGATTCCTCCATGTAGCGAGCAATTAGTCGACAATTCTCACACCAGTTGGCATGAGGTATCGGGCATCAAGACTCCCCTACGGACCTATGCTCGGGTTCCTCATCACAAGCCCGCTGACCTTTGACAATAGGTAGCCCTTTTCGATGTACCTGACTAAATCCACCGAATAGTTTTTTTTTTTTTTTTTGGGATCAGAAAAAGATGGTTCATCAGGATTCGTGGTTGCTACCATATTCTCAACACAATGTCGAACCTATACCTTAAAAAATGCAGGCCAGATGTGTTGTGAAATTCAAAGCACTAATTAGCTTACAACTCACTAAAAGGAACTTAATAGAAAGAACTCACTTTGCACTACTTCCAACTAGTCATTGGGCTCTTAGATTTTATATACCTTGTGTGTTGTAAATTTTTTTTTTAAATTTCTAAAAATTTAAAATTTTTTTTTATTTATTTTTATAAAATTTCAAATGCTTAAAAATACCCCCAAACCTAAATCTAACATTGTCCTCAATGTTAAAGAAAAATTAAAGCAGTAAGAGGACATAGGAGAAGTTACCTGATATGGGTAGGTAAATTGAAAATTGGGGCAAAATCCCCCAAATCTGCATGTTAGTAATTTTTTTTTTTTATAGAAGATATTTATATGTTGGGTTGCCTCCCAAGAGCGCTAAGTTTTATGTCTTCAGCCAGACAAAATGTAAATCTCCTTTTTTTTTTTCAACCATTATCTAAGAATGATTTTGGACAAGTCCGATGAAGAACAGTCGGCTGATGACGATCTATGCTCATAAGGGGAACAGAACTAAGAGGCGCATGCTTGACCCCTTCCTCGGAATGGGCAAGGTAAGCTTCTAAAGGGTCCTTATTATAAGTTTGTAAGAAAGTCTCCTGAACCAGACTTTCAATCATGTCAACTTCATTGATTTCTTTGTCGTCTGGTGGTTGTTTACTTATGTTGAAGACATTAAGCTCGACTTTCATGTTGCCAAAAGATAACTTCAGCATCCCATTTCGACAGTTGATCACAGCATTTGCTGTGGCTAAGAAAGGTCTACCTAAAATTATAGGTGTGTGACTATCTGGATGTATTGCTGTTGTCCAGATAGACAACCCAAGAGGGGAGGTGAATTGGGTTTTAAAATAATTTTGCAATTAAAATATTGTGGATGACTAATTAATGCTTTACCAAGATGATTAATTAATTGCTATGTGCTGTGAATGAAATGAGAGTAAAAGAAAGAGACAAACAATCACAAACACAAGGCTTTTATAGTGGTTCGGAGCTAACCCTTGCTCCTACGTCCACTCCCCAAGTCTCACTTGGGAATTCACTATAACCCCTTGGATTACAGCTGGTTGTTTTACAAGCTCACAACCAAACTTGTTGTTTTACGAGCTCACAACGAACTCGGTCGGTTTTCCCTGGCTCACCGACTAGAACCACCCCGATTGTTTTCCCGGGATCACAATCGAACCCTTACACGTTGGTTTTACACTCGGCTCACCAACCAACCTCTACACCCTTGATTCAATCCTCCGATTGAACCAAGCAAAGACAAGATGGAAATAATGATAACAAACAGAAAAACAGAGCTTCTCAAAAGCAGATAAATAACAATATAAACTAGAAAGAAGTTAAGAGCCCTCAAACACGTTTGAGTTGGAGTAGAGTAGGGCTTCTTGAACTTCGGGTCTCCTCTTGAATGTCTGGTCGACTTGAATGCAGGAGGAGATCTCTTTCAATGTTTGGGAAGAGGTAGTTGGATGGAGTTATGGCGCTCTTCCCTCTTTTCGTTGAAAAACCACTTGCAGAGAATGAATGCTTGATTTCTTTGAATGGAATGGTAGTTCTTTTTCTTGCTACAGTCCTCTGTGGCTATTTAAGCCATCCCCCACGAAAACTAGCCGTTAGACACCTTTTTCTGCCCGTTCTGCACACTCTGCACAACCTGACAATATGTCCGTTGGGGGTCGGAGTCGACTCGCGCGATCAGGAGTCGACTCGGCTGTAGCGGGAGTCGACTCATGCTTTTCTGGAGTCGACTCGGCAACTGTTCCGGATTTGAATTAAAGTAGCCTCTTCGACTGGGAGTCGACTCGTCTTGACCCGGAGTCGACTCGCCAACTTCTGGAGCTGACTTGGCATTTTCGGAGTCGGCTCATCTCATGAAATCCATGGAGCTAATTTTCAACTTGGCCCACTCGAGTCGACTCGACAATCCTGGGAGTCAACTCGGCGCTCAGAGCCCGAACTCCCGATCTTCTGTCTCTTGGCTCGTCCAGTCTTGGAGTCGACTCGAACTTCCCCGGAGTCGACTCGGCTCTCAGTTTCCGAAACATAGCCTTCTGCCTTTTTGGTGTAGCGCTGCCTTGGAGTCGACTCGAGCTGTCTGGGAGTCGACTCGGCTCTCAGAGACAGTAAATCGGTCTTCTGTCTTTTTGGGGTCGCGCTGTCTCGGAGTCGACTCGCGCATTGCGGGAGTCGACTCGAATCTCAGAGTCCGAAAACTGCTCTCTAACTTTTCTGTCTGTAACTCCTTGGAGTCGACTCATACTACTCCGGAGTCGACTCGGTAAACATCGGAGTCGACTCGCGCACTTCAGGAGTCGACTCGCTGACAGGTTTTGAGTTGATGCTTTCTGCTCGTCTGTCTGTTCTCAGTCGGAGTCGACTCGTAATGATCCGGAGTCGACTCGAGCCCGTGCCAGTGATTCTGATATGCTTGGAGTCGACTCGTAATACTCTGGAGTCGACTCGAGTCTCAGACTTTGGTTCAAACTGACTTCTTAACTTATCCAAAATATTATGAACCAAGTCTAGAAACACTTTAGACAAGATTTTCACTGAAACACTCAATTGAATTCATTAGTAAACAAGAGATATACTCAGATGCTTTGAGCTCATCAAAATCAAATAGGGTTATGATCAATCACTCCACAATCTCCCCCTTTTTGATGATGACAAAACATTGAGTATATGTAAAGTGAATTGCTCAATAAATAAGGAAATAAAATCCATAAATGAATTCAAGTGTCTGGTTATTTAATTTATCCAAGCTTGAAAGGCGTGAAACAATAAATTTTGGAATTAAGCTCCCCCTTTCATTTGGAATTATATAAGCCTTCATATCATGCAATCAATTGTTTGGCTTATATATATTTAATGATTTAGCTTTCTTAAAAATTCAGATTCTCCCCCTCAACATATGCATTCAACTTTGTTTTGATTCTCTGAATTTTCTTTTAATGCATTGAAATTTTTGAACTGAAATTTTTGGTTTTTAGAGGAAAAATCTGACAATTTGTTCTTGAGTTGGATTCAACTAATCTCCGAATATCCCTTGAATAGATTCTGGAGATTACTCCATTAGGAGCCCCAACAGAGAGATAATGAGCCTCGAGGTACCAAATCCACTAAGAACAAATTATGTTTTAATTTTTGATTCTCATTTTGAGTTCTTTTATGTTGATTCTATTTACATATCTACTAAATATTTCTCCTCCTTTTTGTCATCATATCAAAAAGGAGGTAAGCAGAACAAACAATCACTTAGAGATCAAATTGCACACAATTGAAGAGAATATGTCTACTCATTGTATTGATGTGTATGTAAATACATTTTAGAATACAATAAGTAAAGCAAAAAAAGTACATGTCAAAATAAAGCAAAAAGCAGCTAAGGTCTCCTCGAGGATGTGGCTCCTCCTCTCAATCTGTTCTGCTCCATGAGGAGGGTGACCGCATCTGTAACATGCCCGAGCTGAGAGATAATGGACGAAGTGGCCCTGCTATGTGTAGTGGAGAGCTCGGTCACCGACTTCTGAAGTGCGTCCAGCTTGTCGATGAGCACGTTCGACAAGCGCTCGGCCCCCTGAGTAGTGGTGCTCATGTCCTTCCGGATGTCATCGCGCATCTTCCGAGTGATGCCCGTGACCTCACTCATACTGGAGAATTGAGCCTGGATCAGGCTCCGGACGTTGTAAATCTCTTCCCGCACATGGGCCGTCATCTCAGTCACGGCTGTCAAGGAAGGGACCAACGCTGACGAAGGTGCAGGAGTGGGAGCAGGCACTGAACCCCGGAGCTCCCGAAGTAGATCATCTCGCAGATCTCGGACAATCTCCTGCCGCAACTTCCGGAGCTGCTCAGGAGCGATCCGGACCTCCATGACCTGAGGAGCTGAGGAGGAGGGTCCGGCTGAGGGGGTAGGAGCAGAAGTGGAGGGAAAGTCAGGATAATCTGAGTCTGGCTCAGGACTAGGAGAATGTCTGGTGGTATGTGTGGAGGTGGAAGACTTCCTAACCCAGGTCCCCTCTACCTTCCGAAACCCCATCCTGTGTAGGGTCCCCGGACGCATGCGATCTGTTCATCGCAATGCGCGAGAGGGTTCCCCCTCAGGAATGGGAATCTCGGCCTCCCTAAACAAAAGGGTGAACATCATGCCGTAGGGGAGGGTGAGCCTAGGTCTATCTAGTGGCTCACATAGATATCTATAAATAAGTTTTGGGAAGTTGACTGGGGTGTCCTGGAGAATATAGAACATAAGGGCGAGGTCCCTCTCAGAAACAAAGTCGAAGCGCCCAGTCTTCGGGAAGAGGGACCTAGACAGGATGCTCAGGAGGATCCGCACCTCAACTGGAAGTGAGCTAGCGGATACCTCATCCAAGGGGGACTGGGGTGGATGCCCTAGAATGGCCGTAAGGGCCTCAGTCCTATCCTCAGGGTGTGCGGGTGCCACCCCAACTTGGGGAAGATGGAGGACCTGAGCAATGATATCCTCCGAAATGAATAATGGGACACCGGCTACCGTGCCCTCTATACCCCCATCGCCCCATGAACGGTACCGTAGAACTCCCTAACTAGTCCAGGGTATGTGGGGAGATCTAAGGTGAGGAAATACTTTAAGCCCTGGGCCCTAAGTCTCTCTCCTATCGTAAAGCCCTCCCGGGAGAGATAGTCGAAATCGACGTATCTCCCGGTGGTGACCGCCTTCCCGGCGCACGGCCTCGAGGGAACCGCCCTCGGCGGGGAACGAGCCGGAGGTTGTGGCCTCACGGGATCATTCCGAGCCTTGGAACGTCGCTCGGTGCCGGTTGCGGGTTGGGGCCTCTTCCGGCTTGGGACAACGGTTTTACGAGGCATGGTCGACCTAGAATGGAGTAAAACGCTAATGGCCGGTGAAAGGTCGACGGGAAAAAGCTTAGGGACGGCCGGAGACGATCTAGGAGTCGGCTCTAGGGTTTTGAACAGTGGCGGCGGTGAAAATAAGTGTTTTCTAAACGATGGAGTTAGGGTTAAAAAGTCGGATCCCGACTGCGAGTCGACTCCTCTAAGTCTCGAGTCGATTCGACCTCGAGTCGATTCCCAAATAGGCGCGAGTCGACTCTCCTTATGTGCCTGTTAACCTCGAGTCGACTCCCGTCTGTATGCGAGTCGACTCCCCCTCTACTGCCATCGATCTCGAGTCGACTCCCGCAAATGCGCGAGTCGACTCCCCCTTACGAGCCGACTCTGAAACTTGCTCGAGTCGTCTCGAACTCTGGCACGCACCTAAAAATCATGCTATGTTCGTGCCGAATGAGGGAAAATCACTAAATTATGATCTGATTTGATGATCATTGAAACGAAACTCTATATCAATCACAATCTAATCATCAAAATCAAATGAATCTAGTGGAAAATACCACTAGGATGGATCAATCACTCCTAATCCCCTCCTAAGCACACTAAATCTCTCTTCACTTA
This sequence comes from Phoenix dactylifera, assembly GCF_051530095.1. Lineage (NCBI taxonomy): Eukaryota > Viridiplantae > Streptophyta > Magnoliopsida > Arecales > Arecaceae > Phoenix > Phoenix dactylifera. The sequence continues at coordinate 10,262,681 of NC_143195.1, forward strand.
GGGGTTTTGTAAAAATGTCAGCTAATTGATCATCAGTACAAACAAATTGTAGTGTCACATCACCATTCAGTACATGATCTCTTATGAAGTGATGTCTTATCTCAATATGTTTAGTTCTTGAATGCTGAATTGGATTCTTAGTTAGATTAATGGCACTTGTATTATCACAATTAATGGGTATTTTATCTTGTTTAATGCCATAATCTTCTAATTGTTGTTTGATCCATAAGATTTGAGCACAACAACTCCCGGCTGCAACATATTCAGCTTCAGCAGTAGATAATGCAACCGAGTTTTGTTTCTTGCTAAACCATGAGATTAAGTTTTCTCCTAGAAATTGACAAGACCCGCTGGTACTTTTTCTATCAAGTTTACATCCAGCAAAGTCTGAATCTGTGTATCTTATTAATTTTAGGCTAGATTCTTTAGAATACCATAAACCTATATTCTTAGTTCCTATTAGGTATTTAAAGATTCTCTTAACTGCAATTAGATGTGATTCCATAGGATTAGACTGATATCTAGCACACATGCAAACACTAAACATGATATCAGGTCTACTTGCAGTAAGATACAATAAAGATCCTATCATACCTCTATATAGTTTCTGATCTACAGATTTACCTGATTCATCTTGGTCTAATTTGCATGATGAGCTCATGGGGGTGCTGATTGACTTGTTCCCCTCCATATCAAACTTTTTAAGCATCTCCTTGATATATTTGGCTTGATTGATGAAGATGCCTCCTTCAGACTGTTTGATTTGAAGCCCGAGGAAGTAGTTCAGCTCTTCCATCATGCTCATCTCAAATTCACTCTGCATCAAATCAACAAATTCTTCGCAGAGGCGATTGTTAGTAGCACCGAAAATAATATCATCAACGTAAATCTGCACTAATAACATATCTTTGTTTTGCTTTTTCAGAAATAGTGTTGTATCTACATTACCCCTAGAGAACTCATGTTCTAATAGAAATTTGCTAAGCCTCTCATACCATGCTCTAGGTGCTTGTTTCAAATCATAAAGTGCTTTGTTCAATTTATATACATGATTAGGGTATTGATGATTTTCAAAACCAGGAGGTTGTTCTACATATACCTCCTCATTAATATACCCATTTAAAAATGCACTTTTTACATCCATTTGAAATAGTTTGAAGTCCTTAGAGCATGCATATGCTAATAATAATCTAATAGCTTCAAGTCTAGCTACAGGAGCAAAGGTTTCATCAAAATCTATACCTTCTTCTTGATTATATCCCTTTGCTACTAGTCTAGCCTTATTCCTTATGACAATTCCATTTTCATCAAGTTTATTTTTATAAATCCATTTGGTACCTATAATTGGATATTCAGAAGGTCTTTCAACTAGATTCCATACTTTGTTTCTAGTAAATTGGTTTAATTCTTCTTGCATTGCATTTATCCAATTTACATCGTTTTCAGCTTCTTCTATGCGTTTAGGCTCAAAATGTGAAACGAAAGCGAGATGATTGTTTAAGTTCCAAAGGGATGCTCTAGTCCTAATAGGTTGAGACGGATCATCTAGAATTAATTTCTTAGGATGCCCGTGAGCATACCTCCAAGCTTTAGTTAGCCCATGATCTACTATAGTCTCTTGGCTTGATGATGCATCTTCAATTAATTTTTGACTGTTATCTTGTAATGTCATCTCGTCAATCTTTTCTTCAAGAATTTCCGTATCATCATCAAAATTAACTCTCTTACTAGAAGAGATATCACTAGAATCATCGAAGACAACATGTATGGATTCCTCTATAACTAGGGTTCTTTTATTAAAGACTCTATATGCTTTACTAGTTGTAGAGTACCCCAAGAATATGCCCTCATCAGATTTAGAATCAAATTTTCCTAGATTATCTTTCCCATTATTATGAACAAAATACCTACATCCAAAGATATGAAAATAGTTTACCTTTGGTTTTCTGTTTTTCCAAAGTTCATAAGGTGTTTTCTTTATAATAGGTCTCAATAAAACTCTATTTAATATATGACAAGAAGTATTAATGGCTTCTCCCCAAAAGTACTTAGGGAGGTTACTTTCACATAACATAGTTCTAGCCATTTCCTCTAGAGTTCTGTTTTTTCTCTCCACAACTCCATTTTGTTGTGGTGTCATAGGTGCAGAAAAATTGTGTGTTATCCCCTTTTTACTACAAAACTCATCAAAGAAATGATTTTCGAATTCGGTACCATGGTCACTTCTAATAGCTATTACTGAAGTATCTCTAGCATTGGTTACTTCTTTATGAAATTTCTTGAAAACTGAAAAAGCTTGATCCTTATGAGCTAAGAACATGACCCAAGTGTATCTAGAATAATCATCTACAATAACTAGACCATATTTATTTCCACCTAGGCTTGTGGTTCTAGTTGGTTCGAATAGGTCCATGTGTAGTAGTTCTAGAGGTCTAGAGGTTGAGACACAATTTATAGATTTAAAGGAGTTCTTTGATTGTTTGCCAAATTGACATGCTTCACATATTTTATTCTTTTCAAACTTTAATTTTGGCAAACCTATCACCGAATCTCTTTTAACTAGTTTAGATATTGTGTCCATGCTTGCATGACCTAACTTACGGTGCCATAACCAACTAGCATCATTGTCCTTAGTTTCATTAACAACTAAGCATGGGTTGTGTTTGGCAAGATCCTCAAGGTCTACAACATACACATTTCCACGTCTTATTCCTTTAAAAACAAAACTATTGTCATTTGGGTTTGTTACGATGCATAGTGATGGTTTAAACATAACATCATAACCTTTATCACATAATTGACTAATGCTTAATAAATTATGCTTAAGACCGTCAACATATCTAACATTATCAATAAAAGTAGAAGGGATAATTTGTACTTTACCTATACCAATGATGTGACCTTGGTTGTTGTCTCCAAAAGTCACAGCACCTCCCTTCTTAGCTTCAAGGGTGAAGAATTGATCCTTGTCACCCGTCATGTGTCTTGAACAGCCACTATCCAAGTACCAGCAATTTTTGTTGACTTTGGCTGCAAGACACTCCTACACAAGCAGATCATATAATTTTAGGTACCCAAGTTTTCTTGGGTCCTTCATGGTTAGTCATGTTGGTTCCTTTTGGAACCCATACCCTTTTGATTTTTCTTTTGGTTTTTCCTTTTCTATAGTCACATACATTTGCTTTATGTCCTACAGTTCCACAACAAAAACAGGTTATTTTCTTAATTTTACTTTCTCCTGCTTTAACAAAGAAGTTACTAAGAAGTTTTTGCTTGTTTTTAGGTTTGTATCCTAGACCTGCTCTATTGAATACAGCTCGTTGACTATTAAGTATCATATTTAATTTTTCAGAACTATATGTAAATTTTTCAACCAAGGGTTTGTATTTCTCAAGTTCTTTAGTTAGTGTCTGTTTTTCTGCTTTTAGATCATTTAGTTCTTTTGTGATACTCTCATTTATATGTTTATAGTTTTTGGGTTCTAATGTTTCTTTGTTCAGCCTTTCATTTTCTTTAGTTAAGGTATTATTCTTTTGTATCAAGATTTGGTTGCTTGTTTTAAGTTCTGCATTTTCTTTGGTGATACAATCCTTATCCTTAACTAACTTATCGTATTTATGTAGGTAAGATTGATTAGCTATTTTTAGTTCTTTATTCTTAAGATTTATGGCCTTATATTCAATCATTAATTCATTAAATGCATCATACAATTCATCAAAGGTAAAATCGAGATGCGTGTTGGATGTTACCTCATTTTCATTGGCCATGAAACAGAAATTGGCCTTTTCTTCTTGTTCCTCATCCGATGATGAAGATGATGCGTCGGAGTCCGATAAGGTGGTGACAAGGGCTTTCTTCTTCTTGTACTTGCTGCCCTTCTTTAGTAAGGGACACTCAGCTCTGATGTGCCCCGGCTTCTTGCACTCATAACACCCAATCCCCTCATTTTCTCTTTTCTTACCTTTATCCTTGCAATAGAAATTTGAGGGGCCTCTCCTTTGATGATAGGACTTCTTGTGGTTGATGAATTTTCTGAACTTGCGCACAAGAAGAGCCTCATCATCATCTCCCTCATGATCTTCTTCTTCACTGCTGCTACTGCAAGACAAATCTTTGTTAGATGATGTAGATTTGAGAGCTATTACCTTTTTCTTATGGGAGGACTCTTCTTCGCTGTGCTGCTTCATTGTTAGCTCGTGAGTCATTAGGGATCCAAGGAGCTCTTCAAGTGGAAGCTTGTTCAAGTCCTTAGCTTCTTGGATTGCCGTCACCTTGGCTTCCCATGACCTTGGTAGACAGCGAAGAATTTTCCTGACAAGATCACTGTTAGTATAGTTTTTGCCAAGGCTTTTTAGGCCATTGACAATGTCAGTAAACCTAGTGAACATGCTAGTGATTGTCTCATTAGAATCCATCTTAAATAGTTCATACTTATGAACTAATATATTTATTTTGGATTCTTTGACTTGATTCGTGCCCTCATGGGTCACTTCAAGTCTGTCCCAAATCTCTTTTGCAGAATTGCAAGTAGAGACTCTATTGAATTCATTCCTATCTAATGCACAGTAAAGCACATTCATTGCTTTAGAATTGAGTTGTGCCTTTCTCATGTCATGTTCATCCCAATCCTTTTCTAGTTTAGGTACAGTGACACCCTCTACATAGATGGATGGGATGTATGGTCCATTTACTACAATGGTCCACATCTCATAGTCTTGGGCTTGGATGAATATTCTCATCCTAGCCTTCCAATATGAGTAGTCAGATCCATTAAAGAATGGGGGTCTTTGGGTGGACTGACCCTCAATGTGGGAAGATCCAAATGGGGTTGTCATTTTGATCTTTTACTCTTAGGGTAGAAGAGTTTAGGCTCTGATACCACTTGTTATCCAGATAGACAACCCAAGAGGGGGGGTGAATTGGGTTTTAAAATAATTTTGCAATTAAAACGTTGTGGATGACTAATTAATGCTTTACCAAGATGATTAATTAATTGCTATGTGCTGTGAATGAAATGAGAGTAAAAGAAAGAGACAAACAATCACAAACACAAGGCTTTTATAGTGGTTCGGAGCTAACCCTTGCTCCTACGTCCACTCCCCAAGTCTCACTTGGGAATTCACTATAACCCCTTGGATTATAGCTGGTTGTTTTACAAGCTCACAACCAAACTTGTTGTTTTACGAGCTCACAACGAACTCGGTCGGTTTTTCCTGGCTCACCGACTAGAACCACCCCGATTGTTTTCCCGGGATCACAATCGAACCCTTACACGTTGGTTTTACACTCGGCTCACCAACCAACCTCTACACCCTTGATTCAATCCCCCGATTGAACCAAGCAAAGACAAGATGGAAATAATGACAACAAACAGAAAAACAGAGCTTCTCAAAAGCAGATAAATAACAATATAAACTAGAGAGAAGTTAAGAGCCCTCAAACACGTTTGAGTTGGAGTAGAGTAGGGCTTCTTGAACTTCGGGTCTCCTCTTGAATGTCTGGTCGACTTGAATGCAGCAGGAGATCTCTTTCAATGTTTGGGAAGAGGTAGTTGGATGGAGTTATGGCGCTCTTCCCTCTTTTCGTTGAAAAACCACTTGCAGAGAATGAATGCTTGATTTCTTTGAATGGAATGGTAGTTCTTTTTCTTGCTACAGTCCTCTGTGGCTATTTAAGCCATCCCCCACGGAAACTAGCCGTTAGACACCTTTTTCTGCCCGTTCTGCACACTCTGCACAACCTGACAATATGTCCGTTGGGGGTCGGAGTCGACTCGCGCGATCAGGAGTCGACTCGGCTGTAGCGGGAGTCGACTCATGCTTTTCTGGAGTCGACTCGGCAACTGTTCCGGATTTGAATTAAAGTAGCCTCTTCGACTGGGAGTCGACTCGTCTTGACCCGGAGTCGACTCGCCAACTTCTGGAGCTGACTTGGCATTTTCGGAGTCGGCTCATCTCATAAAATCCATGGAGCTAATTTTCAACTTGGCCCACTCGAGTCGACTCGACAATCCTGGGAGTCGACTCGGCGCTCAGAGCCCGAACTCCCGATTTTCTGTCTCTTGGCTCGTCCAGTCTTGGAGTCGACTCGAACTTCCCCGGAGTCGACTCGGCTCTCAGTTTCCGAAACATAGCCTTCTGCCTTTTTGGTGTAGCGCTGCCTTGGAGTCGACTCGAGCTGTCTGGGAGTCGACTCGGCTCTCAGAGACAGTAAATCGGTCTTATGTCTTTTTGGGGTCACGCTGTCTCGGAGTCGACTCGCGCATTGCGGGAGTCGACTCGAATCTCAGAGTCCAAAAATTGCTCTCTGACTTTTCTGTCTGTAACTCCTTGGAGTCGACTCATACTACTCCGGAGTCGACTCGGTAAACATCGGAGTCGACTCGCGCACTTCAGGAGTCGACTCGCTGACAGGTTTTGAGTTGATGCTTTCTGCTCGTCTGTCTGTTCTCAGTCGGAGTCGACTCGTAATGATCCGGAGTCGACTCGAGCCCGTGCCAGTGATTCTGATACGCTTGGAGTCGACTCGTAATACTCTGGAGTCGACTCGAGTCTCAGACTTTGGTTCAAACTGACTTCTTAACTTATCCAAAATATTATGAACCAAGTCTAGAAACACTTTAGACAAGATTTTCACTGAAACACTCAATTGAATTCATTAGTAAACAAGAGATATACTCAGATGCTTTGAGCTCATCAAAATCAAATAGGGTTATGATCAATCACTCCACAATTGCAGGTTCAGTCTCAAGGATAACGAAGTCCACAGGATAGTAAAACTCATTTACTTTCACTATTACATCCTCTACAATCTCCTTGGGGTACTTCACTGTCCTATCTACTAAGGAAAGGATAATATTTGTAGGGTTTAATTCTCCCAAACCTAATTTTTGGTACACATAGTAGGGAAGTAGGTTTACACTGGCTCCTAAATCTAATAGAGCTCTTGGATGATTGTCTCTCCTATTTTTATTTCAATAGTTGGGCAAACAGGGTCTTTGAATTTCGGGGCAATTTGTTGTTGAATGAGAGATGAGGCTTGTGCAGCCATAACAGCTTACCTAGGAATACTTGTTTTTCTTTTGACCGTGGTGAGGTCTTTCAAGAATTTTGTATAGGAGGGAATTTGTCTTATGGCATCGAGAAAAGGTATATTTATTTGAACAGTTTTAAAGACTTCCATGATTTCATCAAAGTTAGATTGTTTCTTGGAGTCCTGAAGTCTACTGGAAAAGGGAACCTTGGGTTTGTATGTTTCTATGGGTTCTTCCCTTTTTTCCGGTTTGTTCTGTTCTTGACCCCTCTTCTGAATAGGGTTCTTATCGGATTCAGTTTTATTTTCTTTTTCATTTTCAGAAAGTTGGACTTTATTGTCCACTTGCTTGTCAGACCTTAAAGTGGTAATTGCCTGGACTTCATAGGTCGGATTTCCATTAGAATTGATTTGATACTGACCTATCTGACCTTGATTTTGTTGTCTACTAGGGTTAGGCACTGGTTGACTAGGTAGTTCACCTTTCTTCCTATCCCCTAGAGAGTTAGCTATTTGGCTCAGACTAACCTCAAGTTTTGCAATTGCTTGCGTATGGAATTGATTAGTCTGGGCTTGGGCTGTATTGGTCTGTTGTTGTTGCTTGATAAAATCTTGTTGTTGTTTCATCATATTAGCCATCATGGTTTCTAATTGTGAAGGTTGCTGTGGGATAGGGGTATTATAAGGCGGTACAGATGGAACCAAAGGTTGGTTCATTTGTGGTGGACTTATCCTGGGGAAGTTGTTCTGAAAATCTGGTGGACCACCTTGATGCTGAATAGGTTCATTTTGCTTGTATGAAAAATTTGGATGGAACCTATTATCAGGGTGGTAAACTGGGCTGAACGAGTTGGGAGTGGGCTTCTTAAAGGCACTATATGAATTTAGAGCATTTGCTTGCTCGGCCTTTATGTTAGGCAGACTAGGGCAGCACTCTACTAGATGCTCAGGACTGTTACACAAAACACACAAACTATATGACTCGTGATCCACTTTCATGACGGAATTTGACTCTTTGTATGAACTCGAACTAGTGGAAACAGTGAAAGCATCAAACTTTTTACTCAAGTTGTTCATTCCAGCCACCAGATTGGACATGACATTTTTGAGTTCTGGGTCTGCTTTCATTTCATAATTACCTGGTTTTCTAGACCCAAACTCATCTCTAATTACTTCCTCACCATAGCTACTCCAATTTTGGGCGTTCTTGGCTAAGTCAACAAGAAATTCATAGGCTTGATCCGGGGTTTGGTCCATGAACCTACATTTGTGCATGGACTCGATCATGTTTCTATGAGCCGGAGGTAGTCCTTTGTAAAAGAAATGTACTAGATCAGCCTTGTCAAGCCCATGGTGGGGGCACTTGACCAAAAGATCATGGAATCTTTCCCATAGTTGGGAAAATTCCTCCTCAGATTTTTCTCTAAAAGTTCTGATTGCATCCTTAATTTTTTCAGTTTTTACCATGGGATAGAACTTAGCCATGAACTTCCTAGATAGTTGTTCCCATGATGTGATGGAATTTGAAGCTAGAGAATACAGCCATGCAGCAGCACGATCCTCTAAAGTCATGGGAAATAACCTTAATTTAATACCCTCTTCATCTAAATTTTGATTTCTAAACGTTTGACAAATTGTCAAAAATTTGTTTAGATGAATGTAGGGTTGTTCACTCTCGAACCCATAAAACTTGGGTAACATGTTTATTGTTGCAGCCCGAATCTCGAATTGGGCTGCATTATTAATTGGTAATACTATGCAAGTAGGGGGACTAGCGGATGCGGGTGCAAACAATTCATTTAGGGTTCTAATATGTTCACCCATTATAGAGATCGACGGTTGGTTTACAGTTCGCAGGTTGTGATGAAAAGTTCTGTCAATCTCAGGATCAAATGGGGTTAACTTATCCCTTAATGACCTTCTACCATGCATACATTATCAACATTTCATTATATTTGACTCCTAAAATGAACGAAATCCTAAGAGAAGAGAAGGGCTAGACACAGATGACCACAACCAACACCACACAACAATTTGACCCTATTAGTCTCAGAACTAAGTGAGGTTTAGTAGCTTCTTAAATCTAGTTGCACAGAGATGTATCAGGTTAAAAAGTTCCTGAAATTCTCTCCTAGATTAGACAGCTCCTAATCTCCCTTTCAGATTAAGCTTGAGCTTACCAGTTAAGCAATCCAGTAATCAGTGACCAGGAAAGTCCCGAGATGTGTGGTGGTGCCAGAAGGGATACACCGATACCACAATACCCGTAACAGTTCTCACTGTTGTAAAACTTTCCTAGACATCACCAATTACTAAATTCTCACTGGAGTGGCTTTCAGCCGCTTCTTTCCAAGAGCCTAATTGAGCTCGAAAACCCTAAGGCCAACGTCTAATTTGATTTTAATTTAATTTGGCTTAGGATAAGTATGCAAGGTGGTGATTTTTGGGCTAAGAACAGGTAATGACTTCCCGACCTTATCTTTTTAGTGGGTTTTGCACTTAATTACTTTATGCAAATGCTTAATACTAAATGCAGCAAATAATCAATATATTTTTTAAAGTTTATGCAATGTCATTAGGTTGTATTGATTAAATGAGCAAGCAAATTTTTTTATATTTTTTTATTTTTTTAATTAATTTTATGTTGTTTTTTTATTTTTAATATAGGAATAACTTGAATGTAAACTAAAACTAATCCTTATGCGTCAGTCAATCTCCGAATGCCCGTTGAATAAGCTCTGGAGATTACTCCGTGAGGAGTCCCGATAGAGGTATGATAACCTCGGAGGATTGCACCCTATCAATTACTAGCAAAAATAATAATTTTTTTTTATATTTTTTTGATTAAAATTTTTTTTTTCTTTTTAAACTTCAAATTTCGAATCTCAGAATTCAAATTTTGAATTTAAATTTTTTTTGAATTTTTTTTTATTTTTTATTTTTTATTTTTTTTGAATTTCAAATTTCGAATTTCAAATTTCAGAATTTAATAACTACAAAATTATTAACTAGAAATTATCAAAATAAGGAAAATTAATAAAAATAAGAATAAAAACTTACTATCGGAGTACGTTCACTCCGGGCATCCAAAATTTGATTTGATCTTCGTGATCGTTCTTGCTTCTCGATTTGCCTCCCCGGCAACGGCGCCAAAATTCTGTTCGTCCTTTTCTGTCTAACTAAAAATATGCTAAACAGATCGTTGTTAGAACTGACGAACAAAGTTTAAATTTAATTTACTCTTACCTGTTCTACTCGAAGAATAGTGGTTGTAAGAGGTCGATCCACAGGGAGGCGATTGGAGTTGCTTAAAAATTAGAACGTTCACTCGGATTTGAAATCGATTTTTGAATGATAAAAGGAAAACATTATCTTGAGGATGTTGAATGATTCCCTGGACTACCAGAGAATGTTTTCTAATTGAAATTAACAGAAAGACAGTTACTTAAATTCGAAAAGCATTTATTTAATTAATCAAAGAAGAGTTTTTGCATAAATTAAAATGGATGAAAACAGTGCTTAGGGAGATTGAAGCCTGGAACATAGATTGCATGAAAGAAGATTTCATAAATTGCAACTAAAACGAGAATTTTTGAATGCATAAAACAAACTGCAGGAATTAAACTTAACCTAAAACATGAATTGCATAAAAGAAAAATTAATGGATTGCATTAAAAGATTTTATAAAAAGAAATGATCACAAAAAGTAAAAAGATTGAAGATGAGGCCTAATGCTTCTTTGTTCTACAGATAACAATAAAATAAAAATAAGTAATATCTTTTTTTTTCTCTCCCACTCCCACGGTGGACTTCCAACATAAAATATTTTTTTTTTTATGTTCTTCTTCTTCCCAAGAACAGAGCACTGCTCTGTTTCTTCTTCTCAACACCCAGCCGACTCCTCCTTCCTTCTTCTTCTTTGGACCCAACCCCCAAAACCGAGCTCCCTCTTCCTCTTCCTCCTTCTCCTCTTATAGCTGCGGATGCACTTGAAATGGAATCATGGGTCATCCGGGATGCTGGGAAGGACCAGGAAATGGTGGGCGTGCTCCGGACGGCTTCCTTCTTTGGCTATGGTCACGAGATCGCCGGACGCCTGATGCGGAAGGGAGGCACGGAGTTCCTTCTTCGGGCGCTGCTGGGATCACGGTGAAGGGGCTGGACGCGTTGATGGCGTGATCCGTGGGATGCTAGAGCGGCTGTGAGGCGCGATGCAGGGGCTCTCGAATCCGGAAGATGGGGATGCGGTGCGGGATCGCCTGATCATGGAAGAGGGGCTGGGATCGCCGGTGATTGCGGGGGATTTGGAGACGGGCGAGCTGGGAGTTGAAGTGGAAGGTGGCGACGGCTGGTGCTGATGGCGTGGAGGATTTGGAAGGGATGCCATGGGACCGCTGCTGGGATTTTCCTTGCTGGGAGGGAGATGAATGCGGAGGAGGAGCTGATCCGAGGGTGCACAGAAGGAAGGCACGGATGGAGGGATCGGCTGGGAGGAACGTGGATCTGGGCGCTGGGAGGAGCCGATCACGGGATGCTTGCAGTCGGACGCGGGGATTACGGGATGTTGTGATCACGGCTTGAAATCGGAAGGGAGGAGACGCACGTGGGTGATGCTGGGAGGAGCGGACGCGGGAGGCTGAAGCTTGGACGCGGCTGCTTGCTGGCACGGTGGCTGGCATGACGCGGATGGAAGGTGGGGACGCGGATCCGGGCTGCACTTGAAACGGGCGGAAGAGATGGGACGGATGCCACGGCTGGGATCACGGAAGAGGAAGGGTGCTGGCTGCGTTCGATCGGGCGCTTGGATCTCGCCATGGGTCATGTGCCGGTTTCTGCAATGGAATTGAATTTTGGAAGAAGATCTGGGCCTTTCTTTGCCCTCCTGAGAGGGAGCTGGGAGACACCAAGTTTCGTCCAATTAGTCATATGGATAATAATAAAAAAATAGTATGATATGAAATTTGGCTTGTAGACGGATGGACTGAGTTCGTCACGGGTCATCTATTCTGACTGGAGGTCAATTTCAAGTCTTTCAAGTCATAGGTCACCTAGCACCTCATAGTTATGATATGGCCAAATTAGATTTTCCCAAAATTCTTTCCCAAAAGCACAGAAAAATTGGACCCGATTCGGACCCGACTCTGACTCGGACCCGACTCGATCTTCAACCGGGTCGGATCTGGGAAGGAATCCTTCTTTAGTCAAATTTGTACTTAATGTGCATTTTATCTCTAATTTATGAAAATCTGTGCCAGACCCAAATATAATATTAATCCAGTGAATTTATCATTATCGGTTAGCAATAATACAAATTTAGGTGACATGTAGGTCGCTCTTTTGTGCTCTCATCAGTCGCGGGAAAGGAATGGAATTGGTTGGGAATTGGCTTTGAATTTGAGGTGGGTCATGATCGTCGACTTGCTTAAACTTATTCTCGAGCCCAATGTTATTTAATTCTTGCTAAACTGCTTCAGACCGAACTCGACCAGATAAAATAAACAAGACTAAAAACAAGACCGTGACTTAATAAAAAAGAAGGGTTAATCAAATATTTTTCCTCATACAAGAATAATTATCTAATCAGGACCAAAACCTATTTAATCATAGCCTTAGCTTGATTACAACTCCATCAGGTTACTAAACCGGGTCAACACAATCTCCTCCTTATATTTTTTCATAAAAGATTACAACCAGGAGAGAGACAAGTTCAGAGTCTATTTTGAGAAAAGAATTATTTACCTCTTACCATATTTTAAATTTATTTCAATGTTTATTCAATTTCATGGTAAAGTATGTATTTATCAGTTTAAGAACATTGATAAGTGCTATGAAAAGATAACTAAATTATAAATTATTCAGCACTTATCACACCCCCAAACCTATGTTTTGCTAGTCTTCGAGCAAAATAAAACTAGAAAAGAAGAATTCTAACTTACTTTCGCAGGCATCGCAGTTATATTTACCATATGTAACAAGACTTTAAACCCCTAGGTTACCCTAGTGGACGAGTTATAGTCTCGTGAGGGTTTTCAGTAAAGATATCCACAAACTTCAGTAAATCATTTATTATTATTGTTATTATTAATTTTTGTTTTATTTTCTTTTTTTAGATCGATTGATCTATGAAGTGAAAATCAAATTTAGTAAAGAATTTCAAAAACTCTTTTTTTTATTATTATTAAAATCTAATTTAAGATACATAAATGATAAGAATTTCAAAACACACACGGTTTTATTTACTAAGTCAGCCCAAATTCTAGGTTAGTATGCAATCTAAGTTAAAGTCATTAAGCTTCCGTTTAGGGAGTTGTAAGACTCATTTATACTAGTGTGCTCGGTGAAATCTGGACCGTACACAAGCTAAAGGTTCGGATCTTCAAAATATTGTTAATACTAGTAGTTTTCCAAGGATTGGTCGAAAGGACCTGCTCACTGATTCAAAATCATCTTATCTGCAGGATTTTGAGAGTTGTGGATGTTTACTTTAGTACCTCACGGGCTTTATCTGTAATATTCCAGTTTACTCGAATTTTTACAACGACGGCTTTCACACTATTATCTTTTTCAAGGTCAATAAAGAGTTTTTTTTTATCATAAAAGATATATAAGTTGTGCACTTTTACTCTTGTGGTGATTTCTCCGTGTAACGAGCAGTTAGTCGACAACTCTCATACCAGTTGGCATAAGGTGTCGGGTATCAAGACTCTCCTACAGACTTATGCTCGGAGTCCTCATCACAAGCCCATTTGTCTTTGACAATAGGTAGCCCTTTTTGATGTTCCTGACTAAATCCATTTTTATTGATGAACTTTTTTTTTTGGATTCGATAAATATGATTCATCAGGGTCCAAGGTTGCTACTATACTATCAACATAATGTCGAGCTTAGACCTTAGAAGGGTCGGCCAGTGTGTAGTGAAATTCCAAAGTATTAATTAGCTTACAACTTCCTAAGAGAGACTTAATAAAAAGAACTTAAATTTGTATTACTTCCGACTAGTCATTGGGCTTTTTAGATTTTATATATTTTGTGTGTTTATCATTCTTGCATAAATGTATAGAAATTAGATTTTTAAAAATAAAAACTTTTTTTTAATTTATTATTATTATTATTATTATATAAAAAATGAAAATGAACACATTTTTTTCTATTTTTTTTTGTTTTTTTGGATGAAAATCAAGATGAATACCCCAAACCTAAACCTGACATTGTGAAGTGAAACAAATGCAAGAGATGCAAACAAAACCAAAAATTCTTAAAAATACTTAAACATAACCTCCAAACCTAAACCTAACATTGTTCTCAATGTTAAAAAAAATCTAAGAGAATTGGGTTGCCTCCCAACAAGCGCTAAGTTTATTGTCTTCAGCCAGACACAGTGCATCCTTAATTATTTTGATAAACAAGGTTCGTCAAATTAAGGGATTCAATCAATTGCCTATCGGCAACATAGTCCACATAAGGTTTTAACCTTTGACCATTGACTTTTAAAACATGTCCACCATTGAGGTGTTGGATCTCTACTGCACCATAAGGAGAAACCTTTTTCACTACGAATAGTCCATCCCATCTGGAGCGAAGTTTACCCGGGAAGAGTCGCAACTTGGAATTGAATAGCCAAACCTTTTGACCAGGTTCGAAGGACTTACGGTTAATGTTTTTATCATGAAAAGCCTTAGTCCTTGCTTTATAAATTTTAGCATTTTCATAGGCTTCATTGCGCAACTCTTCAAGTTCACTTAGTTGGAGTTTTCGGTTAGGACCACCTGCTGCCATATCTAAGTTAAACTTTTTGATAGCCCAGAAAGCTCTATGTTCAAGTTCTACCGGTAAGTGACAAGCTTTTTCAAAAACTAATCGGTAGGGAGACATGCCAATAGGAGTTTTGTAGGCAGTACGGTATGCCCAGAGAGCATCATTTATCCTTTGAGACCAATCTTTTTTATCGGGACGTACCGTTTTCTCTAAGATGTGTTTTAACTCCCTATTGGACACCTCGACTTGTCCACTCGTTTGGGGATGGTATGGGGTAGCAACTTTGTGGGTGATGTTATATTTGCGAACCAAAGCCTCGAATGACCGGTTGCAAAAATAAGATTCCCCATCACTGATGATGGCTTTGGGTGTGCCAAAACGACAAAAGATATTTTCATGTAAAAATTTAACCACAACTTTGCGGTCATTAGTTTTAGTGTCGACAGCTTCTACCCATTTTGAGACATAATCAACCCCTACTAGAATGTATTCGAAACCAAAAGATGGTGGAAAAGGGCCCATAAAGTCAATACCCCATACATCAAAGATTTCTATAATTAAAATAGGATTGAGAGGCATCATATCTCTATGGAAGATGGTACCCATCCGTTGGCACCGTTCACAAGTTTGGCAAAAGTTATGGGCATCTTTGAAAAGTGTGGGCCAATAAAATTCACTCTGTAAAACTTTTGCTGCAGTTTTTCTACCCCCAAAATGTCCGCCACAAGCTTGTGAATGGCAGAATGAAAGAATTCTTTGAAATTCGCATTCGGGGACACATCGACGGATTACTTGATCGGGACAATACTTGAATAGATCGGGATCATCCCAATAATAGAACTTTACTTGTGAAAAGAATCGGTTCTTGTCTTGAGTTGACCAATCATCAGGAATTCGTCCTATGGCAAGGTAATTTACTATGTTTGCAAACCATGGCGTTTTCATTCCTTGTACCCCAAATAATTGTTCATCTGAAAAAGTATCATGTAAGGGTGAGGTATTCTTAGAGGGCTCAAGAAGAATCCTAGATAAGTGGTCTGCTACGACATTTGCAGTTCCTTTCTTGTCACAAATTTCTAGATCAAATTCTTATAGTAAAAGAATCCATCGAATCAGACGGGGTTTGTGTCCTTCTTTGCAAGAAGGTGTCGAAGGGCAGCATGATCAGTGAATACGGTAATCTTGGATCCTAATAGGTAAGATCGAAACTTGTCTAGCGCGAATACTACAGCTAGCAATTCTTTTTCAGTGGTGGTGTAGTTCAATTGTGCATCTGAGAGTGCTTTACTAGCGTAGTAGATGACATGAGGTACCTTATCTAGCCGTTGCCCTAAAACTGCCCCAATGGCATAGTCGGATGCGTCACACATCAGTTCAAATGGAAGGATCCAATTAGGGGGCCGTATGATAGGTGCAGTGGTTAATTTCAAGCGAAGATTTTTAAATGTCTCCTCGCATGCTTTATCAAAGACAAAGGGAGTGTCCTTAGCAAGAAGATTGCACAAGGGTTTGGAAATCTTTCTGAAATCCTGAATGAAGCGACGGTAGAAACCAGCATGGCCAAGGAATGATCGGATTTGTTTCACAGTTTTGGGTGGAGGAGATTGGAAATAAGATCGACTTTGGCTTTATCTACTTCAATGCCCCTCTTGGACACGACGTGTCCTAAAACTATGCCTTCTTGAACCATGAAATGGCTCTTTTCCCAACTTAATACTAGGTTGGTCTCCTTACATCTTTTCAAAACTAAGGTCAAATTGTCCAGACAATCGTCAAAAGATAGGCTAAAAACTGAGAAATCATCAATAAACACTTCTAGAAAGTTTTCCACCATATCTGAAAAAATGGCCATCATGCATCGTTGAAAAGTTGCGGGTGCATTGCATAGTCCAAAAGGCATCCTCCTATATTCAAATTTCCCAAATGAGCATGTAAAAATGGTTTTGTCTTGATCGTCCGGATAAACAGGTATTTGATTATATCCAAAATAACCATCTAAGAAGCAGTAGAAACCTTGACCAGCCAACCGTTCCAAAATTTGATCTATGAAAGGTAGAGGAAAATGGTCCTTCCTAGTCATTGAATTAAGTTTCCTGTAGTCAATGCACACGCGCCAACCCGTGGTTGTGCGTGTTTGTATCAATTCTCCTTCCATATTTTCAACCACAGTGATACCTGATTTCTTGGGTACCACTTATGTCGGACTCACCCACTTACTATCAGAAATTGGATAAATGATTCCAGCATCTAATAACTTCACCACTTCTTTCTTGACTACCTCCTTCATGTTAGGATTGAGTCTTTTTTGCATTTCTCGGGTGGGCTTTGCATCATCTTCGAGATGAATTCGATGCATGCAAACAGAGGGGTCAACCCCTTTCAAATCGGCTACAGACCATCCTATGGCATGTTTATTCTCTTCTAGTATCCTTAAAAGTTTACCCTCCTGTTCAGTAGATAAGTTGGTCGCGATGATTACAGGGAGGGTATCTTCTGGTCCTAGAAAGGCATACTTAAGAGTTGTCGGAAGTGGCTTCAACTCAAATTTAGGTGGAGAACCAATGGAAGGACAAAGTGGTGCGCTATCAATGGGGGGAAGAGGTTCAGGTCGGATCTTCCAAGAAAGGGAACTCATGGGAGATTAATTGTTGAGTAAGATATTGACTTCTTCTATGGCCTTGTCCATATCAAAGTTGTCAATGTCAAAATGGGCCAAGCATGCCTCTAGGGGGTCATCTGCTAAGATATAGGAAAGGGCTTCCTCTACAAGATCATCCATTTCGTCAATTAGGCAACACTCATCTTCCCTCACATGTTGGTCAGCGGCATGAAACACATTCAACTTAATTTTCATGTTCCCAAATGATATATCCATTGCCCTTGTTCTACAGTTGATACATGCATTGGCTGTCGCTAAAAAGGGACGACCAAGAATCACAGGGATTTGTTTTTTTAGGTTGGGCACATGTTCGAAGCTTGCTGCCTCCAAGAAAAATTTGGATGATTCCGCCATCCCGGGTTATATGTATTGGAAAATGGGTCATTACCCGGTCTGGGCTGTGTTTGGGCAGCATTGATCTGTTCTTGCACGAGTTCGGGAAATTGGGGTGCTGAGGGGCACTCATGAATAGGATGCGATGGGCTAGAACAGATAGCACACACTTGTGCTTGGAAAGAGATAACGACATGTCCTCCTATCATCAGTTGGTCGATCTTATGGGACAATGCATCTACCTTGCTAGACAGGTCCATAGAATGACTTATTTCACAAATGGTCCCTTTTCTTTGAGAACTCGGGGGTGCTTGACGAGAACAGGAAGCATGGTGAAGGGAGCTTTCATTAAGATTTTCAAATAATTGCCATGCTTCATGCTCATTTTGAAGCATAAAAGTTCCCCCATATGCAGCATCGATCTCTGATGGTTTCGTTCAGTCAATCCGTCATAGAAACATTGCACTAGTTGCCACTTAGGTATTTGATGATGAGGGCATTTACAGATTAGGTCCCGAAATCTCTCCCAAGTTTCATGAAATTCTTCTCCCTCGGTTTGGGAGAAGCTTGTAATGGCACGTCTAAACTGGTTCGTTCTTCCTATGGAAAAGTATTTTTTAAGGAATTCTTGTTGCATTTGATCCCAAGAACGAATCGAGTTGGCTTCTAAAGAATTCAGCCATTGTTTGGCTCTATCTTTAAGGGAGAAGGAAAATAATCTAAGTTTCAGAGCATCATCAGTGAAGTTCTGAATCTTGACAGTGGTGCAAATCTCAAAGAATTCATCTAGGTGTTTATATGGGTCTTCATTGGTGAGCCCATAAAAAGATGGGAGCATTTGGATCACACTAGACTTTATTTCATATTGTACAGCTGCTACTTCAGGTAATCGAATGCAAGATGGAGAAGTGTAAATGGTGGAAGTAAAGTACTTCCTCAGGAGTTTGGGTTGTTCTTCAGCCATCTCAAGAGGTGGGGATGATTCTATTGTTCTGATCTCAGCTCGAATATTTCTAAGGATCCATTCTATTTCAGGGTCAAAAGGTAATAGGTCACGTACTCTAGAACGACTCCCTTGCATACACTAGTACTTGATCAATCAAGCATGCAATAAAAGAAAAACACATAAATCCTTGTATTTGTTCTAAAATCACTAGACAGCTCCTAACTGGTTTGAAGAGGGCACCTAAGCCTCCAATCCGGTCTAATGAATCGAGTTGACCAGGTAAGCTCCTAGGTAAGTGGAGGGGTCACGATACGTTCGCAAAGGTCCCACCTAAAACCCACTTGCCTCGAACAGATGAACTGTCTTCCTTATAGGGACAAAGCTTGCCTAGACATCAACTAAGCCACAGAGCGAAATTGGTGCAACTTTCGGTGATCTTCGTCCTATCGAGCTCGAATGTCCCTAGGAGCCAATGTCTAATTGATTTTAATTAAAGTGACACTATGTGAGATTGAGTTCACCTAAGTTGGGCAAGAGTCCGGTGATGAAATCCAGCTCTTATCTTGTTGGGGTGATTGCCCTTACTAAGTGCAAATTAATTGGTGAATGTGTATCAGGCATGCATTCACAATTTTGCTGAAATTAAAATTAAACAATCACCACAAAATTTCAAGCTAATAATTAATTTAAATAAGAAAGGTTTAGAGGTTACCAAAGAAAATTTTCCAAGCAATTTAAAATTTTTTGTAGGCAAACCTTTACAGCATTCCTTTTCCAGCTATTCTCCTTTTGATCATCCCAGACTTTTCCTTCGATTCCTGATCAAATAAGACCGAAAGAAAAATTAAAAAAAAAATTAGTAGAAGAGAAAAAAAAGAGATAAGAAAAGTAACAATAATAGAAAATAATTTTTTTTATTTTATTATATATATATTTTTGAAAGTTTTTTTAATTAATTAATTTTTTAATGATAGAAAAAATAACTATGCTAGCAATCCCCGGCAACGGCGCCAAAAATTGATCGGTTCTTTCAATTTCAAAAATAAACCACGCAATAGCACGTATTCTGTAGGATAGTGATTACGGGTGTCGGTCCACAGGGATTGAAGAATAAGTTATTTTTCTTTTAAAAATAAATCAAGAAGAAAACTTTGCTAACTTGATTTAACTAAATTAAACTATGAGTGCAAATTAGAATTTATCAGAATAAATGGATCTAGGGTTTGCAGTCTACCACATAGCATTGCATCAGGGTTTGTATTCTTTATTTCTTATCTTTTGGAGAGGCATGCAATATTGGCTACAAGCCTTTTAAAATAAAAGCATAAAGAGTTTTAAGAAAATCCATCTTCGGTATAGCAAGAAGTGTCTACCTAATTATGCTAACCTAGGGTGCAGTACACCTCATCTTCCTAGGCATGGATCATCTTAGACTACTTTAGCAAACATGAATAATAAATAGCATGCTCAAAGTTTAAACATCATAAAAAGATTTTTCATTGATAATAAGAATTTAAACCAAGCTCCAAAATAATAAAGAAAATAAGAACTACAATGCCCTGTAACATTGCTAGGGCTTCATCCAGCCCTAGACTAGACGTTTAGCTGAGCATGGCTTCCGGACGACCTCCCATCTTCAAATGAAAGCCTTCACCTCCCATTATTCCCAAAATATCACAAAATATTCTCTTTCCCCCTCCTTTCTCTCTTTTTTTTTAATTTCTTCTTCTCTTCTTCTTCACTACGAAACAGAGCTCCCCTATTTTTCCCTCAACCGAGCTCTCCTCAAGCCGATGGCCACCCTCCTTTTATAGCTGTCCGGAGTGCTCATTTTGTTAGGGTTTCCCAGTGCCCTAGGGCGCAGCGGAAGATACGGGATTATAAAATTTTCTTATAAAACCCATTATATGAAACCCTAATAAGCCAAGATTGCCTTAATAGTATAACCAAATAATGTAGAAAATATAATCTTGGTATAGAAGAATACCTATCACGCTATATCCAATATATCTGAAGATGTCCTAAGGTGCCCAAATGTTCACCCTCCGATGTTGATCCACACAGGAATGGGTTCAAGACTCTAGCTCCACCAAAACTTGATTCTAATTGTTCAATCCTTCCAAAGGATTTAATTGGCTGATTTTCCTTCACTTCCTTCTTCCTTTCTACCTCTAAAACATTCACTAGCCTTTTTGTCCTAAAGAAGACCCTCTTGTCTTGGGTTAGGACAAAAGAGAGAGGCTTGTAAGAAAGAAGGGATAAGGGAGAGAGAAGGAGAGGCTTTTTCTTGGATGATCTTTAGAACCCCCAAGGCACCTCCTTATTTATAAGAGATGGAGGGATGCATCATAAAGGGATGCATCCCATCCACACACCTCATCATGATGAGGCATGTGCCAAGAGATGCATCCCATCATGATGGGGTGCTAAGGAGAAGGGTGTATCAACTTCTTTCTCACATCTCCCTCTTAAATCCTGATGATCCAAGGGCTCAAATGCAGTGAACCAAAGCCAATGGTCCAGATCTAGGTGCCATCTAATGGTCCAGATCAAGACATCATCATCCAGGGTGCCATCCAATGGTCCAAAAGTAAGATGCCATCACCGATGGTCCAGATTCAGGCGTTGAGCAACGGTCCAGATCTTTCATCCAGAGAGCCATCCAGTGGTCCAGATTCAGGCGCTGAGCAACGGTCCAGATCTTTCATCCAGAGAGCCATCCAGTGGTCCAGATTCAGGCGCTAACCAGTGGACCAGATCCTTCATCCAGGAAGCCATCCAATGGTCCAGAAGTGAATGCCCTATCAAACCCAATCCAATTGGGTTTAACCAACTTAAAGAAAACATTAAACCTAATCAAATCAGGTCTAATTAAAGCCAAATGGGTTTCAACTCTTGGCTAACCCATATTAGGTCATGATCTAATCATATTAGATCAACCTAATCTAAGAATCATATTCGAATTTAATTTGAATCAGGAGCTAGGATTTGCAACACGTGCTAGCATGTTCATCTTGCAAACATGATCTAATCCAATTAGACCCTTGATCAATTCCCTTGTGTGTGACCCATTGGGTTCCTTATCTTAGCCAGCAGTAGGTGCAGGTGCAAGTTGACCTAACCTGATTAGAATACCTCTAATCCAATTTAGGTTCAATTTAGTGCTAAACCTGACTTAGCAATCAGAACCTTTCTGATGCATTGATCTAATCAAACTCTTTGATCCGATCAACCCACAAGACATGATTGACGTCTAGCAACGTATCATGTCTATCCGGAAGATGAGGAATGTATTGGACAAATCCAAACATATCCTTCAGTGGCAAGTTACCGTGCAATTCAATCCCTCAGTCATACTACATCCTGAATAAGTGCATGAGTATGGATCAATATCAAACTCAATCACTTATTCATGTCTCTCTCAATCTTTTATATGATAATTCAAACAATGAAACATTAGAAACTCTTTCTAATATTCATTTTGCTTTGATCAAAGGCTTCTTGAATCATCATAAGATTAGAGTAAGTAGGATGTTACCTTCTCTTACTAGAAGTGACTGATTCCTTGTTGACCTACTCACAACCTTCGTACAAAATCCACCATATCCAGAATATCCCGTACACAACGCAATGTCGTGAATGAGGGTAAACCAAAACATAGCTTCAAGTGCACAAGGTACCATGGTGATCTCAGGTCTAAGGATCACTTGCACAACTCCCACTATGAGAACTATCTTTTGATAATTAAGTAAGAATCCATAAGATGTTCTCATGGCTGGTCATTTCAGTGAACTGATTCCTCTAATGAGCACCCACATCTTTGTATTAGTGTCTCACACAAGTGATTGTGAGATCAATCACCCTCTACATTGAGCATACATAAGATGTGCCAGTCTTTTCGGTAATATTGATCCCCGACTCAATATACCAATTTGACTGGGAATATTCTAAATTAGGATTTTAGAATTTTAGGTCTCACTGGTATGATCTCATCATAACCCTAAAACCAATGTCCTAATTTATGGGGTTCATCATCCAATAATAAAATAGATAAGCAGCAAATGATGAAACACAATGCCTTTATTGATATATATCGAGTGTCAAAGTACATGATTTGGAGGATTATAAAGAGAAACCCATCAAATGATTGGCTTATAGGGCATCTAGTCTTTCAATCTTCCACTTGCACTAAAGCCAATCGCCCTTATATTTTAACCCCATACAATCGAGGTGACGATTGAATTGCTGCTGTGGTAGAGCTTTAGTAAATGGGTCTGCTATATTGTTCTTTGTGTCTACTCGTTCAATCTTGACGTCTTGTCTTTCGATTATCTCTCGAACAAGATGGAAGCGTCTCAAAATGTGCTTGGATCTATGATGAGACCTTGGTTCCTTAGCCTGTGCAACAGCTCCAGTGTTATCGCAATAAACTGGGACTGGTCCGGCAATCTCAGGAACTACACCCAGCTCTGTGATGAACTTCTTCATCCAGACTGCTTCCTTAGCAGCTTCACTAACAGCTATGTATTCTGCCTCAGTAGTTGAGTCAGCTACAGTTTGCTGTTTGGAACTTTTCCAACTCACAGCTCCACCATTCAAAGTGAAGATATATCCAGAGATTGACTTGCTATCATCTGGATCAGATTGAAAGCTAGAATCTGAATAGCCTTCTAGTTTCAATTCTGATCCTCCATAAATCAGAAAAACATCTCTAGTCCTTCTCAAGTATTTGAGAATGCTTTTCACAATTTTCCAATGATCCTCCCCGGGATCTGCCTGAAATCTACTTACCATACCTAAGGCATAAGCTACATCAGGCCTGGTACATAACATAGCATACATGATCGACCCTACTGCTGAAGCATAGGGAATAGAACTCATTCTATTCCTCTCTTCGGATGTCTTAGGAGACATCTTCCTAGAGAGTTGTATGCCATGTCCTATGGGTAAGAAACCTTTCTTACTTGCATCCATGCTGAACCTCTTCAGCACATTATCTATGTACCTAGACTGGGACAAACCTAGCATCCTTTTAGATCTATCTCTATAGATCCTTATACCAAGTATATAGGATGCTTCACCCAAGTCTTTCATGGAAAATTTCTTTGATAGCCAAGTCTTGACCGATTGCATCATTGGAACATCATTTCCAATGACCAATATATCGTCCACATATAATATCAAGAAGACAATAGCACTCCCACTAGTCTTCTTGTATACACAAGATTCATCTATATTTTTAATGAAGCCAAACTCTTTGACTATCATGTCAAAATGGATGTTCCAACTCCTAGATGCCTGCTTTAATCCATAAATGGATTTCTTAAGCCTACATACTTGATTTGCTCTCCCTCTTGAGACAAATCCCTCTGGCTGTGTCATATAAACCTCTTCCTCAAGGTGACCATTAAGAAAGGCAGTTTTGACATCCATCTGCCAGATCTCATAATCATAGTATGCAGCTATAGCAAGCATAATCCGAATAGATTTGAGCATAGCTACTGGCGAAAAAGTTTCATCATAATCAATACCTTGTTTTTGCCTGAAACCTTTTGCCACTAGCCTGGCCTTGTAGGTTTCTACTTGGCCATCAGCTCCTATTTTCTTCTTGTATACCCATTTGCACCCTATTGGAATCACTCCCTCAGGTGCATCAACCAAAGTCCACACTTGGTTTGTATACATAGAATCTATCTCGGATTTCATGGCGTCCAGCCATCTGTCAAAGTCCCTACTCTTGACAGCTTCCGAATAGGTCAGAGGGTCATCGTTATCAATGATGTGGGCTTCATCATTCTCAATGATAAATCCATACCTCTCAGGTGCATTTCGCACTCTTTCTGACCTTCGGAGAGGAGTAGTGTGTAGTGGCTGTACCTCTTCCATGGGTACATCTGGTTGAGGATTATTATGTGTCTCACCTTGTAGGTCTTGAACTTCATCAAGTTCAATTCTTCTATCCTTGCCCTTTTCTAAGAAAAACTCTTTTTCCAAGAAAGTGGCATGCCTAGCAACAAATACCTTTTGTTCGGTAGGATCATAAAAGATATATCCTAAACTGTCTTTAGGATAACCTACGAATGTACACTTGTCCGATCTAGCACTTAGCTTATGTCCAAAATTTCTTTTGACATAAGCAATGACAACCCCATATCTTAAGATACTTAAGATTAGGTTTCTTTCCTTTCCATATCTCATATGGAGTGCTAGATACAGACTTAGATGGTACTCTATTTAATACTAATGCAGCAGTTTCTAGGGCATGTCCCCAGAAGAAAATTGGAAGATTTGTGAAGCACATCATGGACCGTACCATATCTAATAAGGTACGATTCCTTGTTTCAGCTACACCATTTAATTGTGGCGTATATGGAGGTGTCCATTCAGAGAGTATACCCTTTAATTTAAGATAGTCTAAAAATTCACTAGAAAGGTATTCTCCTCCTCGATCAGATCGAAGGATTTTAATACACTTTCCAGTTTGTTTTTCGACCATACTTTGATACTCTTTAAATTTATCAAAGGCTTCGGATTTATGTTTCATTAGATACACAAAACCGAACCTTGATAAGTCATCAGTAAATGTGATGAAGTAAGAGTATCCATCTCTAGCTTGAGTTGACATAGGACCGCACACATCAGTGTGTACGAGTTCTAACAACTCACTTGCCCTTTCTCTATGTCCCGAGAATGGAGACTTGGTCATTTTACCCATAAGACAAGATTCACAAGTTCCTAATGATTCAAAATCATAAGGGTCAAAGAATTTATCTTTATACAACTTATGTAACCTTGTCTCACTAATATGACCTAATCGGTAATGCCAGAGGAGGGTATTATTAATATTTTCTCTTTTTCTTTTATTATTTTTGCCAATATGAAACATAACATTATTAAGACATAATACTAAAAGACCATTTTCCATAGTGCCATGACAATAATACTCATTAGATAAAGAAATAGAGCAACCATTGCTCTTTTCATTTATTTCGAATCCTTTCTTAAGCAACAAAGGAATTGAAATTACATTTCTAATGATTTTTGGCATAAAATAACAGTCTTCTAGCTTCAAGAACTTTCCGGAGGGTAGCTCCAGTATGTAGGTGCCAACAGCTTCAGCCTGGATGGATTCTCCTCCAGCGCCATATAGCTCGAAGTCACCTTTCTTCAGTCTTCTAATTTTCTGCAGTCCATGCAAAGATTTGCATATGTGAGAACCACAACCGGTATCCAATACCCATGCATTAGAATCAGAAGAACTTAATGTCATATTGGCATGTAATAAAAACATACCTTTTGATGCAACACTTGCATCAGGCTTCACACTTGCAAGAAAGCTCTTGCAGTTCCTTTTCCAATGCCCCATCTTGCCACAGTGGAAACAGGTACCGGGTCCAGAGATTTTCTTTCCCTTCTTCTTTTTGATGCGACTCTTAGGGTTTAGTTTTTTTTTTGAACCCTTGTTGCCCGACTTCTTCTTTGAGCTCTCACCAACAAGAAGGATCGGACCCTTGTCCTTCTTGATGTGAGACTCTGCTGTTTTCAGCATATTTAGAAGCTCAGGCAGGGAGGAATTCAGTTTGTTCATGTGATAATTCACGACAAACTGCGAGAATGAGTCGGGTAGTGATTGCAGGATCAAATCCTGACTGAGCTCATTGTCCATAGCAAAACCAAGTTGACTTAATCGAGTGATTAAGTCTATAACCTTTAAACAGTGGTCTTGCACAGACGATCCCTCGATCATTCTAGCACGGAACAACTGTTTAGATATCTCATATCTAGCAGTTCTGCTCTGCTCACCATATAACTCCTTTAAGTTAAGGAGTATGGAGTGAGTATCCATGCTATCATGCTGCCTCTGCAATTCATTATTCATAGAAGCAAGCATGATACATTTGACAGTCAAACTATCATTTTTCCACATACGATATGTGGCCAATTCCTCCTCAGTTGCATCTTCCCCTGCTGACCCTAGGTCAGGGGTTTCAAGAATGTAGGAAAGTTTTTCTTGTGTGAGAACAATCTTTAAATTCCTCAACCAATCCACATAGTTGGGACCAGTCAATTTGTTTGTATCTAAGATACCTCTAAGTGAGAGTGAAGATGCCATTTTTGCAGAATTAATCTATAATTACAAAGAACACTAATATAAGCAGACCAATCATGATGACATGTATTCAATCAGACAAGGACTTTTATCTAATTGTTACTCCCACTATTTTTATCGAATATCATAACCCTCAAGTATGATGAACGAGAAAATACTAATTTTCTTAGTAGGGTTGAGATCCAAATTCCTTATAAAAGACCTTGTGGGAATCACAACAAGCCCTTATAAGTTCAAAGGTAGGAAACTCTTTTCAATTGCATCCCATGCAATTCCCAACTTTATTCTGTCCTCTAGCACACATATAGTCTTGTGGGAATCACAACAAACTATTGTGTCTAGTTAAGTCAAACCCTTCATTTTTATACAGTCATATTTGAATAATGCTGCCCTTGTGGGAATCACAACAAGGCAACATATTAAAATATGCCATATGCATCATATGCACCAAAATATTACAATATCAATCCCTAATACTAGCCTTGTGGGAATCACAACAAGCTAGCGTAGATATTGACATAATAATATCTAAGCATGAAGGAAGGACCTTTATAGTGTTATATCAGCAATTAGCTTTTCCATGGAGGTCAATCAAATAGTTGGCCAGGTAAGCAGATGGGAGGCTCTCCTTACTTAGTAAGGTCCTAATTAAATAACCACCTGTAGCCTCTTTCCTAGACACCAACTTAGTCAATTGATTCAGAATGGCTCAGCTTAAAGCAATTAACACTACGACTTAATTATGAATTTAGTGAGGACTTTCAAATAGTAGTATCTTACTAACATTAAGCTCAACCATAAAGGACAATCAAATAATTGGCCAGGAAAGCAGGTGGAAGGCACCCCTCACTCAGAGAGTGAGGTCCTAATTAAGTAACTACCTGTGGCTTCCTTCCTAGACACCAACTGAGTCGATTGTTCCAGAATGGGTCAGCCCAAAGTTTTCATACTACTATATTGGTCTCATTGCACATTCTATAATTTAGCACTAGCAATTATACTATGCTACAACATGAATATAACACTATCTCATGGCATAAACTAATCATGCGTACAAACAACCTAGCTATCTCATAGCATCAAGATAATAGCATGTATTATCATTTGGTTTAACTGATTAAGGGTGGCTCTGATACCATTGTTATGGTTTTCCAGTGCCCTAGGGCGCAGCGGAAGATACGGGATTATAAAATTTTCTTATAAAACCCATTATATGAAATCCTAATAAGCCAAGATCGCCTTAATAGTATAACCAAATAATGTAGAAAATATAATCTTGGTATAGAAGAATACCTATCACGCTATATCCAATATATCTGAAGATGTCCTAAGGTGCCCAAATGTTCACCCTCCGATGTTGATCCACACAGGAATGGGTTCAAGACTCTAGCTCCACCAAAACTTGATTCTAATTGTTCAATCCTTCCAAAGGATTTAATTGGCTGATTTTCCTTCACTTCCTTCTTCCTTTCTACCTCTAAAACATTCACTAGCCTTTTTGTCCCAAAGAAGACCCTCTTGTCTTGGGTTAGGACAAAAGAGAGAGGCTTGTAAGAAAGAAGGGATAAGGGAGAGAGAAGGAGAGGCTTTTTCTTGGATGATCTTTAGAACCCCAAGGCACCTCCTTATTTATAAGAGATGGAGGGATGCATCATAAAGGGATGCATCCCATCCACACACCTCATCATGATGAGGCATGTGCCAAGAGATGCATCCCATCATGATGGGGTGCTAAGGAGACGGGTGTGTCAACTTCTTTCTCACATCTCCCTCTTAAATCCTGATGATCCAAGGGCCCAAATGCAGTGAACCAAAGCCAATGGTCCAGATCTAGGTGCCATCTAATGGTCCAGATCAAGACATCATCATCCAGGGTGCCATCCAATGGTCCAGAAGTAAGATGCCATCACCGATGGTCCAGATTCAGGCGCTGAGCAACGGTCCAGATCTTTCATCCAAAGAGCCATCCAGTGGTCCAGATTTAGGCGCTGAGCAACGGTCCAGATCTTTCATCCAGAGAGCCATCCAGTGGTCCAGATTCAGGCGCTAACCAGTGGACCAGATCCTTCATCCAGAAAGCCATCCAATGGTCCAGAAGTGAAGGCCCTATCAAACCCAATCCAATTGGGTTTAACCAACTTAAAGAAAACATTAAACCTAATCAAATCAGGTCTAATTAAAGCCAAATGGGTTTCAACTCTTGGCTAACCCATATTAGGTCATGATCTAATCATATTAGATCAACCTAATCTAAGAATCATATTCGAATTTAATTTGAATCAGGAGCTAGGATTTGCAACACGTGCTAGCATGTTCATCTTGCAAACATGATCTAATCCAATTAGACCCTTGATCAATTCCCTTGTGTGTGACCCATTGGGTTCCTTATCTTAGCCAGCAGTAGGTGTAGGTGCAAGTTGACCTAACCTGATTAGAATACCTCTAATCCAATTTAGGTTCAATTTAGTGCTAAACCTGACTTAGCAATCAGAACCTTTCTGATGCATTGATCTAATCAAACTCTTTGATCCGATCAACCCACAAGACATGATTGACGTCTAGCAACGTATCATGTCTACCCGGAAGATGAGGAATGTATTGGACAAATCCAAACATACCCTTCAGTGGCAAGTTACCGTGCAATTCAATCCCTCAGTCATACTACATCCTGAATAAGTGCATGAGTATGGATCAATATCAAACTCAATCACTTATTCTTGTCTCTCTCAATCTTTTATATGATAATTCAAACAATGAAACATTAGAAACTCTTTCTAATATTCATTTTGCTTTGATCAAAGGCTTCTTGAATCATCATAAGATTAGAGTAAGTAGGATGTTACCTTCTCTTACTAGAAGTGACTGATTCCTTGTTGACCTACTCACAACCTTCGTACAAAATCCACCATATCCAGAATATTCCGTACACAACGCAATGTTGTGAATGAGGGTAAACCAAAACATAGCTTCAAGTGCACAAGGTACCATGGTGATCTCAGGTCTAAGGATCACTTGCACAACTCCCACTATGAGAACCATCTTTTGATAATTAAGTAAGAATCCATAAGATGTTCTCATGGCTGGTCATTTCAGTGAACTCATTCCTCTAATGAGCACCCACATCTTTGTATTAGTGTCTCACACAAGTGATTGTGAGATCAATCACCCTCTACATTGAGCATACATAAGATGTGCCAGTCTTTCCGGTAATATTGATCCCCGACTCAATATACCAATTTGACTGGGAATATTCTAAATTAGGATTTTAGGATTTTAGGTCTCACTGGTATGATCTCATCATAACCCTAAAACCAATGTCCTAATTTATGGGGTTCATCATCCAATAATAAAATAGATAAGCAGCAAATGATGAAACACAATGCCTTTATTGATATATATCGAGTGTCAAAGTACATGATTTGGAGGATTATAAAGAGAAACCCATCAAATGATTGGCTTATAGGGCATCTAGTCTTTCACATTTGGGAAGGGAGAAGAGATCACGGGTGGCTGATTCTGGGGCGTGATGCCGGAGGGCAGATCGCGGACAAAGACGGCGAGAAATGGGAGGCTGGGTTGGGGGCTGTAGATCCGTGGAGCGGCTGGGTCTCGGCGTGATCCGTGGAGCGGCTGGGGCGCAATGCTGGGAGGAGCGGAAGAAGAAGGTGGCCGGATCCATGGCATGATACGCTTGGAGAATGGCTGGATCTCGGGTGACGACGTGGACGGCGCTAGAGACGGATGCCGACGGCTGGGATCGTGGAGGAGTGGTCGCTGGCTGCACCGCGGATGGCGGAATACCCGAGGATGAAGACGATGCCGTGAATCTCGGCTGCTAGGAGGGGCTGATCGGAGGATCGATGGGAGGATGCCGTGGACGGCCGTGATGCTCTGCGGGAGGAAGAAGATGCACAGTGAAATTTCGTAGCACTGTTCATATGAACAGTATTTTTAGTAATTTCGGAAAAAATTCTTTTCTTGCTCTATTTTGACGTGAAAATGGGCATATGTGGATTTAAAATAAAGGTCTCCCCTGTTTTGCTTAGTTTGAAAATGTGATGCGGAAATGGGAATTTCTGAACCGTTGGATTGCTTGGGGGAGCTACGGACAGTGGTCACGGAAAAGGAATGGAATTGGTTGGGAATTGGCTTTGGATTTGAGGTGGGACATGATCGTTGACTTGCTTAAACTTATTCTCGAGCCCAATGTTATTTAATTCTTGCTAAACTGCTTCAGACCGAACTCGACCAGATAAAATAAACAAGACAAAAAACAAGACCGTGACTTAATAAAAAAGAAGGGTTAATCAAATATTTTTCCTCATACAAGAATAATTATCTAATCACGACCAAAGCCTATTTAATCATAGCCTTAGCTTGATTACAACTCCATCAGGTTACTAAACCGGGTCAACACAATCTCCTCCTTATATTTTTTCATAAAAGATTACAACCAGAAGAGAGACAAGTTCAGAGTCTGTTTTGAGAAAAGAATTATTTACCTCTTACCATATTTTAAATTTATTTCAATGTTTATTCAATTTCATGGTAAAGTATGTATTTATCAGTTTAAGAACATTGATAAGTGCTATGAAAAGATAACTAAATTATAAATTATTCAGCACTTATCATCACTTAATGATTCGAGTTAGCCCATGCCTATAAGGAAAATCAGTTTGACTGATTTAGGTGCCTCCTTAACCGGTTTGAGTCTAATCTGATTTGGTGAAGTCAGTGGGAGAAATTAAACTAATCGGATCTTCTTATCTATCCTAATTAAGAAATCCTCTAAAATTATTAGGTCCTTAAAATGAAATGGTTATGGGGATAACTAGGTCGTAGCCTCCCATTAAGTTGGGTGATAATGGGTCCAATATTTTGATAATTATTGGAGGCGTGACACGCCTGGTACTTATCAAGCATTGGAATTGTCATTCAATATATGATGAGTTAAGTGTACCTTCAATAGGCGGTCAGGTGAGCCGAGCGACACTCGGACTTGGCCGTCTATTAGTTTATTAGACTTAACCCTATCATTTAATGGTTGGACCTGACTAGGGTATTCGGTGAAGGCGCCACACGCCTACCGAAGAACCTAGGGCAAAATTATTACTAGAAGTTGCTTGGTGAAGCAACTGGTTTAGAACCTACCAATAGGTGCATATGGGTTAGCCGAGCCACACTCGGGCCTATATGCGATCTATTGGGTTCTAGTGCCCACTAAAGAATTAGAAGTAATTTTTCGAATTAGAGGTAGAGGCTACTAATTTGTATAAAATAGTGGGAATACCTTTAGACTAAAGTCCAAGTCTATTGAGTTTAGTCAATTCATATATTAATAGCCAAATTTTCTTTTTATGCAGAAATGGCCACTAATTTGTCACTTCGCTCATTGTTGGACGATGACAAGTTGACTGGTCCAAATTTCAATAATTGGTATAGAAAACTGAAAATAGTGCTAGAGCATGAGAGGATCTTTTATGTGATAACGGATCAAGCACCTGAGCAGCCTGCTGCTAATGCATCAAGATCGGCCAGAGACACTTATCAGAAGTGGCTCAGTGACCGGATCACTATTTGATGCATCATGTTGGCAGCAATGAGTGATGAGTTTAGTAGGCGTTTTGAGAATACGCAGCCGGAAGATATCATTCAAGTGTTGAATGAATCATTCGGCGTTCCTCACGACGTTGAGAAGCACAAAACTAGTTGTGTCATCTTCAGCGCCCGAATGAAAGATTGGACCTCGGTAACTGATCATGTACTGTACATGATTGAGTTGATCGAGCGTCTAAGCTCTCTTGGCTTTTTCCTTCATGATCAATTGGGGAAGGATGCCATACTAAACTCATTGCCTGGATCATACCGTCCTTTTCTCACTCATTTTCGTATGATGAAATCTGCAGTGAATTATCACCAATGTTGGAGTTACTACAGACGTTTGAGAATGATCACCAACTTCTTAAGAAGACGGTGAACTTAGTGGGAGGTTCATCCAAGGGTCGCCCCTTTAAGAAAGAAAAAAAGAAAAATAAAATTCAAAAGAAACAGGTGCACCATGCTCAGCCTAGTCAGAAAAAGAATAAAAAGGCTGATCAAAGCAAGATGGAGTGCTTTTTCTGCAAGAAGCAAGGACATTGGAAGAGGAACTATCCTCTTTACATTGCATCCCTCGATCCGAACCGGCTTAAAAAAAAGTAGGCAATCAGTTGCCAATCAAGGTACTTATATGATAACACCTTGCAATTTTTCTATTTGTGATAATTCAATCTGGGTATTGAATACCGGTAGTCCTTTTAATATTTGCAATTCGTTGCAGGGGCTACAAGTCAGTGAGAGGTTTGAAGAAGGAGAAAGGTTCCTGAATGTTGGAGATGGAAGATCAGTTCCAGTTCTAGCTTTAGAAATTCTTAAACTTGAATTCAGCTCTCATGTAAATGTCCTTAGTGATTGTCACTATTGTCCAAGTTTTTTATTGAATGACATTTCTGTAGGCCTTTTGGCCAAAAATGGTTATGAAATATCAATAAAAAAGGATTATTGCAATATCATTTGGAATGGTGCTGCTGTAATGAATGGAACTCTGAGTAATGGCATTTACATTTTGTCACAGCCTGTTCATGTAATGTACAAGTCCAATAAGCACCCTAGAATAGATAATATCATGGATGTCTACCTTTGGCACTATGATTAGGACATATTAATAAGAATAGGATGAACAGATTAAGTAAAGAGGGAATCCTCGATGTTAATGATTGTAAATTATTGACAACCTGTGAATCATGCCTTCTTGGTAAAATGACCAAATCACCTTTTATCGGAAAAGATGAACGAGCCAGTGACTTATTGACCCTTGTACATTCTGATGTATGTGGGCCAATGAGCACAAATGCTAGAGGTGGGTATTCATATTTCATTACATTTACAGACGTCCTTTCTAGGTATGGTTATGTCTATTTAATGAGACATAAATCTGAATCATTTGAAATATTTAAATTATATCGTAATGAAGTAGAAAAACAAACTAAAAAGAGTATTAAAACTCTTCGATCAGATCGAGGAGGTGAATACCTCACCAATGAGTTTTTGACATATCTAGGAGAAAATGAGATTCTCTCTCAATGGACTCCTCCTGGTACACCATAGTATAACGGTGTATCAGAAAGGAGAAATTGAACTCTGTTAGACATGGTTCGATCCATGATGGGGTTTGCTGATCTGCCCATATCCTTTTGGGGATATGCTCTTGAGTCAGCCTGCTACATTCTAAATAAGGATCCAAGTAAGTCTATAAATAAAACACCACATGAGATGTGGACTGGACGTAAGCCGATGCTCTCTCACCTTAGGGTTTGGGGGTGTCCAGCGTACGTCAAACATTTGAAGACAGACAAACTTGAACCCAAGTCTGACAAATGTTTCTTTGTTGGTTATCCTAAAGAAAATAAAGGATATTACTTCTACTTTGCTGAAGAACAAAAGTTGTTCGTAAGCAATAGAGCTGTTTTCATGGAGAAAGAATTCCTTAGTGAAAGAACTAAAAGCTCTAATGTTGACCTTAGGGAAGTTCAACATGTAGAAGACCCGATACCATCCACAGAACCAATTGAGTCAGATTTGATTAGATCAGATCCAGAACCCATCTTAGATGCACCATTAAGATGATCAGGTAGAGTACCACGTCAGCCGGACAGATACTACGGTTTCTTGGTCTGGAACGGGGATTCTATCGAACTTGATGAAAACGATGAGAATCCGATCACATATATGGATGCAATGCAGAGGTATGACTCTGATAAATGGCTTGGAGCCTTGCAATCCAAAATAGAATCCATGAAGGTCAATGATGTATGGACATTAGTTGACCCACCCGAAGGGATTAAACCCATAGGGTGTAAGTGGATATTCAAAAGAAAACGGGGTGCAAACGGAAAGATAGAGACCTATAAAGCCCATCTAGTTTCCAAGGGATATCGTCAACGTTATGGTATTGACTATGACGAGACATTTTCTCCTATGGTAATGCTCAAGTCCATTCGGATTGTGCTTGCGATAGCAGCACATTTAGACTATAAAATCTGGCAAATGGATTTAAAGACCGCATTTCTAAATGGAGATTTAGAAGAGGAGGTATATATGATACAACCTGAAGGTTTTACATCTACAGATGAGTCTAATGTGTGCAAGCTACAAAGGTCCATTTATGGATTAAAACAAGCTTCACGGAGTTGGAATATACGTTTTGATAAGGCAATCAAAACATATGGCTTCATTAAGAATGAAGAGGAACCTTGCATTTATAAATGGGCAAATGGTTCAGTTATTATATTTCTTATTTTGTATGTGGATGACATTCTTTTAATCGAAAATGACATTCCTGCATTACAAGGAATAAAGGTATGGCTTTCATCTCAATTTGCCATGAAGGATTTGGGAGAAGCATCTTACATCTTAGGGATGAAGATCTATAGAGATAGATCTAGAAGATTGCTTGGATTATCCCAATCCACATACATTGATACTATACTGAAAAGGTTCAGTATGATTAATTCCAAGAAATTGTTAGGTTTTCCAGTGCCCTAGGGCGCAGCGGAAGATACGGAATTATAAAATTTTCTTATAAAACCCATTATATGAAACCCTAATAAGCCAAGATCGCCTTAATAGTATAACCAAATAATGTAGAAAATATAATCTTGGTATAGAAGAATACCTATCACGCTATATCCAATATGTATGAAGACGTCCTAAGGTGCCCAAATGTTCACCCTCCGATGTTGATCCACACAGGAATGGGTTCAAGACTCTAGCTCCACCAAAACTTGATTCTAATTGTTCAATCCTTCTAAAGAATTTAATTGGCTAATTTTCCTTCACTTCCTTCTTCCTTTCTACCTCTAAAACATTCACTAGCCTTTTTGTCCTAAAGAAGACCCTCTTGTCTTGGGTTAGGACAAAAGAGAGAGGCTTGTAAGAAGAAGGGATAAGGGAGAGAGAAGGAGAAGCTTTTTCTTGGATGATCTTTAGAACCCCAAGGCACCTCCTTATTTATAAGAGATGGAGGGATGCATCATAAAGGGATGCATCCCATCCACACACCTCATCATGATGAGGCATGTGCCAAGAGAGGCATCCCATCATGATGGGGTGCTAAGGAGAAGGGTGTATCAACTTCTTTCTCATGTCTCCCTCTTAAATCCTGATGATCCAAGGGCCCAAATGCAGTGAACCAAAGCCAATGGTCCAGATCTAGGTGCCATCTAATGGTCCAGATCAAGACATCATCATCCAGCGTGCCATCCAATGGTCCAGAAGTAAGATGCCATCACCGATGGTCCAGATTCAGGCGCTGAGCAACGGTCCAGATCTTTCATCCAGAGAGCCATCCAGTGGTCCAGATTCAGGCGCTGAGCAACGGTCCAGATCTTTCATCCAGAGAGCCATCCAGAGGTCCAGATTCAGGCGCTGAGCAACGGTCCAGATCTTTCATTCAGAGAGCCATCCAGTGGTCCAGATTCAGGCGCTAACCAGTGGACCAGATCCTTCATCCAGGAAGCCATCCAATGGTCCAGATGAAGGCGCCAACCAGTGGACCAGATCCTTCATCTAGGAAGCGATCCAATGGTCCAGAAGTGAAGGCCCTATCAAACCCAATCCAATTGGGTTTAACCAACTTAAAGAAAACATTAAACCTAATCAAATCAGGTCTAATTAAAGCCAAATGGGTTTCAACTCTTGGCTAACCCATATTAGGTCATGATCTAATCATATTAGATCAACCAAATCTTAGAATCATATTTGAATTTAATTTGAATCAGGAGCTAGGGTTTGCAACACGTGCTAGCATGTTCATCTTGCAAACATGATCTAATCCAATTAGACCCTTGATCAATTCCCTTGTGTGTGACCTATTGGGTTCCTTATCTTAGCCAGCAGTAGGTGCAGGTGCAAGTTGACCTAACCTGATTAGAATACCTCTAATCCAATTTAGGTTCAATTTAGTGCTAAACCTGACTTAGCAATCAGAACCTTTCTGATGCTTTGATCTAATCAAACTCTTTGATCCGATCAACCCACAAGACATGATTGACGTCTAGCAACGTATCATGTCTACCCGGAAGATGAGGAATATATTGGACAAATCCAAACATACCCTTCAGTGGAAAGTTACTGTGCAATTCAATCCCTCAGTCATACTACATCCTGAATAAGTGCTCGAGTATGGATCAATATCAAACTCAATCACTTATTCATGTCTCTCTCAATCTTTTATATGATAATTCAAACAATGAAATATTAGAAACTCTTTCTAATATTCATTTTGCTTTGATCAAAGGCTTCTTGAATCATCATAAGATTAGAGTAAGTAGGATGTTACCTTCTCTTACTAGAAGTGACTGATTCCTTGTTGACCTACTCACAACCTTCGTACAAAATCCACCATATCCAGAATATCCCGTACACAACGCAATGTCGTGAATGAGGGTAAACCAAAACATAGCTTCAAGTGCACAAGGTACCATGGTGATCTCAGGTCTAAGGATCACTTGCACAACTCCCACTATGAGAACCATCTTTTGACAATTAAGTAAGAATCCATAAGATGTTCTCATGGCTGGTTATTTCAGTGAACTCATTCCTCTAATGAGCACCCACATCTTTGTATTAGTGTCTCACACAAGTGATTGCGAGATCAATCACCCTCTACATTGAGCATACATAAGATGTGCCAGTCTTTCCGGTAATATTGATCCCCGACTCAATATACCAATTTGACTGGGAATATTCTAAATTAGAATTTTAGGATTTTAGGTCTCACTGGTATGATCTCATCATAACCCTTAAAACCAATGTCCTAATTTATGGGGTTCATCATCCAATAATAAAATAGATAAGCAGCAAATGATGAAACACAATGCCTTTATTGATATATATCGAGTGTCAAAGTACATGATTTGGAGGATTACAAAGAGAAACCCATCAAATGATTGGCTTATAGGGCATCTACTCTTTCAGAAATGCTATCTTCCAATGGGCCATGGAATTAACCTCTCTAAGAGGGATTGTCCGACAACCCCTCAAGAAAGAGAGAGTATGGATAGAATTCCATATGCTTCGGCAGTGGAATCTATAATGTATGCCATGACATGCACTAGACCAGACGTGGCATACTCACTAGGAGTAGTGAGCAGATACCAGTCTGATCCAGGTAGCAACCACTGGAAGGTTGTAAAAACCATCCTTAAGTATTTGAGAAATACAAAAGACTAGTGGCTGGTCTACGGTAATTCTGACTTAAAACTTAAGGGATATACCGACTCAAGTTTTCAGTCAGATCAAGATGATAGCAAGAGCGTGTCGGGATATATCTTTACTCTTAAGGGTGGGGCCATCTGCTGGAAGAGTTCCAAGCAGCATACAGTGGCAGATTCTACATGTAAAGCAGAATACATTGCAGCATCTGATGCCGCCAAGGAAGCTGTATGGTTGCGAAAGTTCATCACCGAGCTTGGAGTGACACCCTCTATTGATGGTCCAGTGCCTATATTTTGTGATAACACTAGAGCCATAGCTCAGGCAAAGGAACCTAAAGCACATCAGCGGACCAAGCATATTCTGCGACGCTATTACCTGGTTCGAGAGATTATAGAACGAGGT
Organism: Phoenix dactylifera; assembly: GCF_051530095.1. Classification (NCBI taxonomy): domain Eukaryota; kingdom Viridiplantae; phylum Streptophyta; class Magnoliopsida; order Arecales; family Arecaceae; genus Phoenix; species Phoenix dactylifera. The sequence goes on from NC_143195.1 coordinate 10,301,174, forward strand.
GATATTGATCTTCAGAAGATTGACTAATAAGTGCTTAACAATTTATAATTTAGTTATCTTTTCGTAGCACTTATCAATGTTCTTAAACTGATAAATATTTATTTTACCATGAAATTGAATAATCATTGAAATAAATTTAAATTATGGTAAGAAGTAAATAGTTCTTTTCTTAAACCAGACTCTGAACTTATCTCTCTCTTGGTTGCGATCTTTCATGAAAACTACAGAAAAACATATAAGGAGGAGATTGTGTTGACCCGGTTCGGTAACCTGATGGAGTTGTAATCAAGCTAAGGTTATAATTAAATGGGCTTTGGTCCTGATTAGATTAAAAGTTATAATTAATTTTGTATGGGGAAAAGGTTTAATTAACCCTTTTTATTACGTCACGGGTTTGTTTTTAGTCTTGGTTATTTTTGTTGGAATTTGTATCCTAAATGTCAATCGTCAGCATATTGATGATTGAATTTTGTAAATGAATTGACAAATTAATAAAGTGTTATTTGGCATTATTCATCATTTCATCTTCAAATGAACTCTTATATGATGAAGTCCTTAGGACTTATGTTATGATAAAGGAGGATTTATCTTTGAGTCCTTAAACTTGTTTGCGACGAAATGATATGTTGTTACTAGGACGACAACATTATCGAGATTAGGTCATTGTGTGACATATACGTTGGTTGTCCTCTTAACCAAGGAGTGTGGAGATACTGGTATGCCACACAAGTGAAGTGTAGAAGTACATTTCACTAAACGTGACCAATTCCGGAACGCTCTACTGTCGAGAGATGTTCCGAGTGGATATGGGTATAAGTTTGGCCCTCTGACCTGAGACCGCAACCTGTGACTAGCAAGCAACTCACTGTACTTTGGTACCGGACTACCTGAATTTCTAATTCAGTGACGGAAGGTCACTGGGTGCAGTCAAGTACTTGCGTAGTCAGTTGTGAGTCAAGATGGAATTGACCCCTCCTGAAAACAGGAGATAATGTCCTGTGATTAATTTAGCAAAACCTTGGCCAGGGTAATCCCAGTGAGGAGTCACGGGATATCTAAAGTTAATCACATAATAGATGTACTAATTATAGAGTTGACAGTGAGCTCTAAGTCATCCTGGCATTAGGAGTCAAAGGGATTGAATTATACAGTAACCATAGTTCAGGGTTCCAGAATATTTGCTTCGCATATATTCGACCTATCCGGACGTCGGGTACCATTGCTAGATGGTCACATCGATTAGTGTAGAAAATTGTTTCTATACTACCGGCTTAGGTTCGAACCTATGAGGTCACACGCATAGAAGATTCCTGATTGATCAAGAAAGCTGATGAATGATTAAGAATCATTCAGGGGTAATTTGGTCAATTTGATTGGCAAATTATCTTATAAAATAATTAAAGTAATTATTGAAGGATTAATTAGTAATTAAATTACTAATAAACTCAATTTGATTGAGTAATTGTGCTAAGGATGAGCCAAATTGAATTGGATTCAAGTTTGGGCTCAATCAGGGTTTTGACCTGATTGGATTAGGTCAGAACCAAAAAGGACTTAAGCTGATCAAATTAATTTTAAATTAATTTGTTCTTAATTGGGGATTGACCTAATTGAATTAGGTCCAACACAAAGTAATAATTCAATTTGATTGAGTTTGCATGAGCCAAAATTGAATTGGATTCAATTTGAGCTCAATCAGGGTATGACCTGATTAGATTGGGTTCAACCAAATTGCTTTGTTTTAATTCGGGTTTGACCAAATTTGATTAGGTGCAACCCAAGGGGATTAGGCTCAGATAATGTGGCAATTATTGGTGACATGGAATTGGATTTCATGAATTTTAAATAAACCAAAATTATTGCATGGCACATGGACCCATTGCTTGACATATGGCGACATTGTTTGTTATTTGAATTTAAATTCAAACATTAAGCAATGTGTTAAATGATTTTAATCACTCAAACCATCAGCCAAGGTGGCGTCTGAGTTTTTGAATAGATTAAATTCGAATTTCAAGAGGTGATTTCGAAATTATGAAGTGTTTTACCTTGCCGCATGGATTTCAAATTCCTTCCCTCTTGCACATGTGTTTAAAATTTGAATTTAAATCAGATTTGGTTGAGATCTGATTTGGGTTGTTCCTATTCCTTTGCATGTGCCAACTAAAAGAGGTTTTCTGAAAATAAATTTCGAATTTTGAATGAAAATTCGGAGGCCATTAAAAGGGGTCAAACATGGGCACCAAAAACACATCCATTGCAGCCTTCTTCCTCACCCGCCGCCTCCTCCTGTTCTTCTCCATTTTAGATAGGGTTTTCAGGGTGAATATCTAGAAGATTCAAGATCAGATCTGAGTCCTCGACTTTCCTTACAAACCTCATCTCTATCTGCTTCAAGACGATTGATCAAGAGTTGATTGAATCCCGGCGGGCAGATTTCAGCTTTCAAGTATTCTGCAGCTGCTAGTACTGTTGCGGAAGAAGATCCTTCAGGACTTCACGTGTACTTCTCGTGGAGGCCATTCGTGTGCGTGGCTGCGAAGTCAAGAATCAGATTCACAACTTTCATCCATCATAAAAGGTATTAATCTAGCATTAATCATTTATTATGGTGTCAAGGTCTAGGTCCAATTCCCCGAGGTTTTACCCTCTTTTGGGGCTCCTCACGGAGATATCTCCAGAATCCATTCGATAGATATTCGGAGATTAATTGAAATAGAGTTCTTAAATTTCAGATCTGATAGTTAATCATGCATAAAAGTTTTAGCATAATTGTTTAAACGATTCCGGCATAATCCTATGTGTTCTTAAGGTGCTGATTTCTAGATTTGATCTTGTAAGCATGCATGAATTAAATTGTTTGATTCGGTTTTTTCGCTGCGTTTTAAAACTTAAAAAGAACTACGTATGGCTTGATCCCCCTTATGAAGGGGTACGTAGGCAACCCGATCAGGTTCAGCCATGGTTTTCAAAAAAAAAAAAAATTCAGCATGCTAAACACCGAAGAATCTAGGATTCACTTTCAGTGGTATCAGAGCCAGGTTTATGTTTAAACTTTTATGTTTTAATTCTTGCAATTAAATCTGAAATCATTAACATGTTTAGATTAGATCTAAAGTGCTTTTTATGATTGATTTAATTGCTGATTATGCATGATTAAGTAGATCTAAAATTTTGGATGCATATGATGCATGTTTGTGTTAGGATTAGTAACATGAATAAATCTGAAATCATAATATTGTTTAGATTAGATCTAAATAAAGTTTATGATTCATATGATCTTTGATTTTAATGAACAAATCAGATCTGAAAATAAAAGTGAAAAAACAAATACATAAGATGTATGTTGTTTGTATTAATTCATGTTGTTATGTATATGTGATGCATGAACATAAAACATAATGACTTAAACATGAATTAAATCTGATTACATGTGATTAATTACAAAAACTCAGATCTGAAAATGTGTTTTAAGAACTGAAAGATTGTAATTAATATGTAATTAAAAAGAAATATGCAATGATCAAAACTTTCATAAGTCTAAACTTAATTGAGAATTAAGTGTTATGAAATAGAATTGTAACTCAATTAATTGACATTGCATAATTCTTTGGGCATATGGGTTAGCTTGAATCAAGTTCTTAGGATTGGGTTAGACCTAAGGTTAGAATCAAACATGGTCTAATTAGAGTTAATTGATCAAATCTAATTAAGTAGTAACTAGATTAGGTCAAGGAAACTCTAGGTTAAATACAATAGTTGTAGATTGATCAATTCCATATCTTTGATTAGACCAAGATGGAACTTGATTTAGGCTCAGAGGTGTAGCCCAAGTCATTTGAGTAATCAAATCGAAATTGATTAACCAGTCGGTGTCTAAGGTAAGTTTGGCAGTTTTGACCGGTGGTTTTTAATTGGGAGCTACTCGCACTGATTCGTCTTTGTCGAGTTAATGGCATATCCCTTCCACCGATCTCACTTACCTGGCCGACATGGTCAATCACATTTTGATTGGATCACTTAATGATTCGAGTTAGCCCATGCCTTAAAGAAAATCAGTATGACTGATTTAGGTGTCTCCTTAACCGGTTTGAGTCTAATCTGATTTGGTGAAGTCAGTGGGAGAAATTAGACTAACCGGATCTTCTCATCTATCCTAATTATGAAATCCTCTAAAATTATTAGGTCCTTAAAATGAAATGGTTATGGAGATAACTAGGTCATAGCCTCCCATTAAGTTGGGTGATAATGGGTCCAATATTTTGATAATTATTGGAGGCGCCACACGCCTGGTACTTATCAAGCATTGGAATTGTCATTCAATATATGATGAGTTAAGTGTACCTTCAATAGGCGGTCAGGTGAGCCGAGCCACACTCGAGCTTGGTCGTCTATTAATTGATTAGACTTAACCCTATCATTTAATGGTTGGACCTGACTAGGGTATTCGGTGGAGGCGCCACACGCCTGCCGGAAAACCTAGGGCAAAATCATCACTAGAAGTTGCTTGGTGAAGCAATTGGTTAAGAACCTACCAATAGGTGCATATGGGTTGGCCGAGCCACACTCGGGCCTATATGGGATCTATTGGGTTCTAGTGCCCACTAAAGAATTAGGAGTAATTTTTCGAATTAGAGGTAGAGGCTACCAATTTGTATAAAATAGTGGGAATATCTTTAGACTAAAGTCCAAGTCTACTGTGTTTAGTCAATTCATATACTAATAGCCAAATTTTCTTTTTATGCAGAAATGGCCACTAATTTATCCCTTCGCTCATTGTTGGACAATGACAAGTTGACTGGTCCAAATTTCAATAATTGGCATATAAAACTGAAAATAGTGCTAGAGCATGAGAGGATCCTTTATGTGATAACGGATCAAGCACCTGAGCAGCCCGCTGCTAATGCATCAAGATCGGCCAGAGACACTTATCAGAAGTGGCTCAGTGACCGGATCACTGTTCGTTGCATCATGTTGGCAGCAATGAGTGATGAGTTTAGTAGGCGTTTTGAGAATACGCAGCTGGAAGATATCATTCAAGTGTTGAATGAATCATTCGGCGTTCCTGACGACGTTGAGAGGCACAAAACTAGTTGTGCCATCTTCAGCGCCCGAATGAAAGATGAGACCTCGGTAACTGATCATGTACTGTACATGATTGAGTTGATCGAGCGTCTAAGCTCTCTTGGCTTTCCCCTTCATGATCAATTGGGGAAGGATGCCATACTAAACTCATTGCCTAGATCATACCGTCCTTTTCTCACTCATTTTCGTATGACAAAACCTGTAGTGAATTATCACCAATTGTTGGGGTTACTACAGATGTTTGAGAATGATCACCAACTTCTTAAGAAGACGGTGAATTTAGTGGGAGGTTCATCCAAGGGTCGCTCCTTTAAGAAAGGGAAAAAGAAAAATAAAATCCAAAAGAAACAGGTGCACCATGCTCAGCCTAGTAAGAAAAAGAATAAAAAGGCTGATCAGAGCAAGGCGGAGTGCTTCTTCTGCAAGAAGCAAGGACATTGGAAGAGGAACTGTCCTCTTTACATTGCATCCCTCGATCCGAACCGGCCTAAGAAAAGTGGGCAATCAGTTGCCAATCAAGGTACTTATATGATAACACCTTACAATTTTTCTATTTGTGATAATTCGACCTGAGTATTGGATACCGGTAGTCCTTTTAATATTTGCAATTCGTTGCAGGGGCTACAAGTCAGTAAGAGGTTTGAAGAAGGAGAAAGGTTCCTGAATGTTGGAGATGGAAGACTAGTTCCAGTTTTAGCTTTAGGAATTCTTAAACTTGAATTCAGCTCTCATGTAAATGTCCTTAGTGATTGTCACTATTGTCCAAGTTTTCTATTGAATATCATTTCTGTAGGCCTTTTGGCCAAAAATGGTTATGAAATATCAATAAAAAAGGATTATTGCAATGTCATTTGGAATGGTGTTATTGTAATGAATGGAATTCTGAGTAATGGCATTTACATTTTGTCACAGCCTGTTCATGTAATGTATAAATCCAATAAGCGCCCTAGAATAGATAATGTCACGGATGTCTACCTTTGGCATCATAGGCTAGGTCATATTAACAAGAATAGGATGAACAGGTTAAGTAAAGAGGGAATCCTTGATGTTAATGATTGTGAATCATTGACAACCTGTGAATCATGTCTTCTTGGTAAAATGACCAAATCACCTTTTACCGGAAAAGGTGAACGAGCCAGTGATTTATTGACCCTTGTACATTCTGATGTATGTGGGCCAATGAGCACAGATGCTAGAGGTGGGTATTCATATTTCATTACGTTTACAGACGACCTTTCTAGGTATGGTTATGTCTATTTAATGAGACATAAATCTGAATCATTTGAAATGTTCAAATTATATCGTAATGAAGTAGAAAAACAAACTGGAAAGAGTATTAAAACTCTTCGATCAGATCGAGGAGGTGAATACCTCTCCAGTGAATTTTTGACATATCTAGGAGAAAATGAGATTCTCTCCCAATGGACTCCTCCTGGTACACCACAATATAATGGTGTGTCAGAAAGGAGAAATCGAACTCTGTTAGACATGGTTCGATCCATGATGGGGTTTGCTAATCTGCCCATATCCTTTTGGGGATATGCTCTTGAGTCAGCCTGTTATATTCTAAATAAGGTTCTAAGTAAGTCTGTAAATAAAACACCACATGAGATGTGGACTGGACGTAAGCCGATACTCTCTCACCTTAGGATTTGGGGGTGTCCGGCGTACGTCAAACGTTTGAAGACAGACAAACTTGAACCCAAGTCTGACAAATGTTTCTTTGTTGGTTACCCTAAAGAAACTAAAGGATATTACTTCTACTTTGCTGAAGAACAAAAGTTGTTTGTAAGCAATAGAGCAATTTTCTTAGAAAAGGAATTCCTTGGTGAAGGAACAAATAGCTCTAATGTTGAGCTTAGAGAAGTTCAACATGTAGAAGATCCGACACCATCTACTGAACCAGTTGAGTAGGATTTGATTAGATCAGATTCAGAACCCATATTAGATGCACCATTAAGGCGATCGGGTAGAGTACCACGTCAGCCGGACAGATACTACGGTTTCTTGGTCCGGGATGGGGATCCTATCGAACTTGATGAAAACGATGAGGATCCGATCACATATATGGATGCAATGCAGAGGTATGACTCTGATAAATGGCTTGGAGCCATACAATCCAAAGTGGAATCCATGAAGGTCAATGATGTTTGGACATTAGTTGACCCACCCGAAGGAATTAAATCCATAGGGTGTAAGTGGATATTCAAAAGGAAACGGGGCGCAGACGGAAAGGTAGAGACCTATAAAGCCCGTTTGGTTGCCAAGGGTTATCGTCAACGTTATGGTATTGACTATGACGAGACATTTTCTCCTGTGGCAATGCTCAAGTCCATTCGGATTGTGCTTGCGATAGCAGCACATTTAGACTATGAAATCTGGCAAATGGATGTAAAGACCGCATTTCTAAATGGAGATTTAGAAGAGGAAGTGTATATGATACAACCTGAAGGTTTTACATCTGCAGATGAGTCTAAAGTGTGCAAGCTTCAAAAATCCATTTATGGATTAAAGCAAGCTTCACGGAGTTGGAATATACGTTTTGATAAGGTAATCAAAACATATGGCTTCATTAAGAATGAAGAGGAACCTTGCATTTATAAATGGGCAAATGGTTCAATTGTTATATTCCTTATTTTGTATGTGGATGACATTCTTTTAATCGGGAATGACATTCCTGCATTACAAGGAATAAAAGTTTGGCTATCATCTCAATTTGCCATGAAGGATTTGGGAGAAGCATCTTACATCCTAGGGATGAAGATCTATAGAGATAGATCTAGAAGATTGCTTGGATTATCCCAATCCACATACATTGATACTATACTGAAGAGGTTCAGTATGATTAATTCCAAGAAAGGCTATCTTCCGATGGGCCATGGAATTAACCTCTCTAAAAGGGATTGTCCGACAACCCCTCAAGAAAGAGAGAGTATGGATAGAATTCCATATGCTTCGGCAGTGGGATCTATAATGTATGCCATGACATGTACTAGACCAGACGTGGCATACTCACTAGGAGTAGTGAGCAGATACCAGTCTGATCCAGGTAGCAACCACTGGAAGGTTGTAAAAACCATCCATAAGTATTTGAGAAATACTAAAGATCAGTGGCTTGTCTATGGTGATTCTGACTTAAAACTTGAGGGATATACTGATTCAAGTTTTCAGTCAGATCAAGATGATAGCAAGAGCGTGTCAGGATATATCTTCACTCTTAAGGGTGGGGCCATCTGCTGGAAGAGTTCCAAGCAGCATACAATGGCAGATTCTACATGTGAAGTAGAATATATCGCAGCATCTGATGCCGCCAAGGAAGCTGTATGGTTGCGGAAGTTCATCACCGAGCTTGGAGTGACACCCTCCATTGATGGTCCAGTGCCTGTATTTTGTGACAATACTGGGGCCATAGCTCAAGCAAGAGAACCCAAAGCACATCAGCGGACCAAGCATATTCTACGTCGCTACCACCTGGTTCGAGAGATCATCGATCGAGGTGATATTGATCTTCAGAAGATTGACACAAAAGAAAATCTGGCTGACCCATTTACCAAAGTCCTCGGCATCAAAGAGTTCGACGAACACAAGTCGAAGATGGGTATTAGATACTGTGCCGATTGGCATTAGGCTAAGTGGGAGTTGTTGGAATTTGTATCCTAAATGTCAATCGTCAGCATATTGATGATTGAATTTTGTAAATGAATTGACAAATTAATGAAGTGTTATTTGGCATTATTCATCATTTCATCTTCAAATGAACTCTTATATGATGAAGTCCTTAGGACTTATGTTATGATAAAGGAGGATTTATCTTTGAGTCCTTAAACTTGTTTGCGACGAAATGATATGTTGTTACTAGGACGACAACATTATCGAGATTAGGTCGTTGTGTGACATATACGTTGGTTGTCCTCTTAACCAAGGAGTGTGGAGACACTGGTATGCCACACAAGTGAAGTGTAGAAGTACATTTCACTAAACGTGACCAATTCCGGAACGCTCTACTGTCGAGAGATGTTCCGAGTTGATATGGGTATAAGTTTGGCCCTCTGACCTGAGACCGCAACCTGTGACTAGCAAGCAACTCACTGTACTTTGGTACCGGACTACCTGAATTTCTAATTCAGTGACGGAAGGTCACTGGGTGCAGTCAAGTACTTGCGTAGTCAGTTGTGAGTCAAGATGGAATTGACCCCTCCTGAAAACAGGAGATAATGTCTTGTGATTAATTTAGCAAAACCTTGGCCAGGGTAATCCCAGTGAGGAGTCACGGGATATCTAAAGTTAATCACATAATAGATGTACTAATTATAGAGTTGACAGTGAGCTCTAAGTCATCCTGGCATTAGGAGTCAAAGGGATTGAATTATACAGTAACCATAGTTCAGGGTTCCAGAATATTTGCTTCGCATATATTCGACCTATCCGGACGTCGGGTACCATTGCTAGATGGTCACATCGATTAGTGTAGAAAATTGTTCCTATACTACCGGCTTAGGTTCAAACCTATGAGGTCACACGCATAGAAGATTCCTGATTGATCAAGAAAGCTGATGAATGATTAAGAATCATTCAGGGGTAATTTGGTCAATTTGATTGGCAAATTATCTTATAAAATAATTAAAATAATTATTGAAGGATTAATTAGTAATTAAATTACTAATAAACTCAATTTGATTGAGTAATTGTGCTAAGGATGAGCCAAATTGAATTGGATTCAAGTTTGGGCTCAATCAGGGTTTTGACCTGATTGGATTAGGTCAGAACCAAAAAGGACTTAAGCTGATCAAATTAATTTTAAATTAATTTGTTCTTAATTGGGGATTGACCTAATTGAATTAGGTCCAACACAAAGTAATAATTCAATTTGATTGAGTTTGCATGAGCCAAAATTGAATTGGATTCAATTTGAGCTCAATCAGGGTCTGACCTGATTAGATTGGGTTCAACCAAATTGCTTTGTTTTAATTCGGGTTTGACCAAATTTGATTAGGTGCAACCCAAGGGGATTAGGCTCAGATGATGTGGCAATTATTGGTGACATGGAATTGGATTTCATGAATTTTAAATAAACCAAAATTATTGCATGGCACATGGACCCATTGCTTGACACATGGCGACATTGTTTGTTATTTGAATTTAAATTCAAACATTAAGCAATGTGTTAAATGATTTTAATCACTCAAACCATCAGCCAAGGTGGCGTCTGAGTTTTTGAATGGATTAAATTCGAATTTCAAGAGGTGATTTCGAAATTATGAAGTGTTTTACCTTGCCGCATGGATTTCAAATTCCTTCCCTCTTGCACATGTGTTTAAAATTTGAATTTAAATCAGATTTGGTTGAGATCTGATTTGGGTTGTTCCTATTCCTTTGCATGTGCCAACTAAAAGAGGTTTTCTGAAAATAAATTTCGAATTTTGAATGAAAATTCGGAGGCCATTAAAAGGGGTCAAACATGGGCACCAAAAACACATCCATTGCAGCCTTCTTCCTCACCCGCCTCCTCCTCCTCTTCTTCTCCATTTTAGATAGGGTTTTCAGGGTGAATATCTAGAAGATTCAAGATCAGATCTGAGTCCTCGACTTCCCTTACAAACCTCATCTCTATCTGCTTCAAGACGATTGATCAAGAGTTGATTGAATCCCGGCGGGCAGATTTCAGCTTTCAAGTGTTCTGCAGCTGTTAGCACTGTTGCGGAAGAAGATCCTTCAGGACTTCGCGTGTACTTCTCGTGGAGGCCATTCGTGTGCGTGGCTGCGAAGTCAAGAATCAGATTCACAACTTTCATCCATCATAAAAGGTATTAATCTAGCATTAATCATTTATTATGGTGTCAAGGTCTAGGTCCAATTCTCCGAGGTTTTACCCTCTTTTGGGGCTCCTCACGGAGATATCTCCAGAATCCATTCGATAGATATTCGGAGATTAATTGGAATAGAGTTCTTAAATTTTAGATCTGATAGTTAATCATGCATAAAAGTTTTAGCATAATTGTTTAAACGATTCCGGCATAATCCTATGTGTTCTTAAGGTGCTGATTTCTAGATTTGATCTTGTAAGCATGCATGAATTAAATTGTTTGATTCGTTTTTTCCGCTGCGTTTTAAAACTTAAAAAGAACTACGTATGGCTTGATCCCCCTTATGAAGGGGTACGTAGGCAACCCGATCAGGTTCAGCCATGGTTTTCAAAAAAAAAAAAAATTCAGCATGCTAAACACCGAAGAACCTACGATTCACTTTCAGTTTTATCTGATCGAGTTTGGTCTGAAGCAGTTTAGCAAGAATTAAATTTAAATGACATTGAGCTCGAGAACAAGTTCAAGCAAATCAACGATCATAACCCACCTCAAATCCAAAGCCAATTCCCAAACCAATCCCATTCCTTTCCCGCGACCACTATCCAAGCAATCCAACGGTTCTGAAACTCCCGTCTCCGCATCACGTTTCCAAACTAAGCAAAATAGAGGAAACACTTGTTTTAAATTCATATATGCCCATTTTCACGTCAAAATAAAGCAAGAAAAACAACTTTTCCCAAAATTACTGAAAACACTGTTCATATGAACAGTGTTCCGTGAAAACACTGTTCAAATGAACAGTGTTACGAAGACCAAAACCCATCTCACTATTCATCTTCTTCCTCCCGTAGTCATCACGGCCGTTTGTCTTCATCCAGGATCCAGCTCCTCCGCCATCAGCTCATTCCAGCGCATCCCCTCCTCCCCAAACTTCCAAAACAGGCAGCGATCCGTTGCGAAGCAAGGGAAAGATCTCTTCTCCCAGCGTATCATGCGGTGAACCAGCCTGCCGTCCATGCATCCAGCCATTTTTCAGATCCTCCCAGATCTCCTCTTATCCCACGGTGCAGCCAGCGAATCAGGAGTTCGTCCGAAGCGTCTTCAACGCGTCCATGGCATGATTCAAGGCTGCAGCGCATCTCCGACCATCCTTCCATTTCGAACACAGCCGCGGCGTCCCAGATTTCAGATCCCTGTAATCATCGCGACCAGATCAGCAGAGATCGTGCCGGCATGCCTCACAGCTTCCGCGATCACCGTGCGTACCATCTAGCAACGTCTCCAGCCAGCCGGACGACTCCCGCATCTGGCATCCGCCTGCATCCCCGCCTCCTCATAGCTGCCATTCCGAGCGAGATCCAAGATTCAGTGCGTCCAGCTCCTTCTCTTCCATCCCCACGCCTAAAAATCGGGGAAGATATGATTTTATTCCATGCTGAACCGGTGCCCAGGGAGATTAAAAGGGGGAGAGCTCGGTTCAAGGAAGGGGGGAGGTGATGGTTTGAATAACAGAGGAGGAGGCTCTGTCCGGATGGAAGAAAAGTGAAAGAAGAAAAAAAAAAAAAAAAAAAGAGAGAAAGGAAGGGAGGGGAAAGAGAATATTTTGGGATATTTTGGGAATAATGGGCGCTGAAGATTTTGACATGAAGATGCGAGGTCGTCCGGAAGCCATGAGCAGCTAAACCTCGGTTTAGGAGTTTGATGAAGCCATAGAAGAGTATTCATTTCATTTTTATTAATTTGAGTTTGTATTATAAGATTGTTGCATGATGAAGAATTTATCAATTGATCTTTATGATTTATCCAATTTATGTGAATCATTTATCTTGCATAAAATATTTTACATCAAATGATCTATTTCATCGAATCCAACACCTGTGGTTTGGAGGAGATATTCATGTGACATCGATTTCATGTTTAATGATTTAATGATGAGATGCATCATGCTAGGTTAGACAGGTCATGCTTATTGTTAGAGTAGATAGTTTGTGCTAGACTTAGATGATTCATGCTGGGAATTAGTTATAATTTTCTTTTATGATTGCTTTGGCTTGTAGTCGGAAGCAATCAAGTCTTAAATACAACTCAATTATTGAAAGCATCACGAATATAAATCTATCGGTGGATTCTGGCCCTAAACACCTCCCTCCACAGATAATTCATACTATTACATCCATATTAATTCTTAGTTTTTATCATTTACTCTAGCTTATACCCTTTGAAGTATTTTTAAAGAAAAATAACTTATTCTTCAATCCCTGTGGACCAACACCCATAATCACTATCCTACAGGATATGTGCTATTGCATGGTTTATTTTTGAAATTGAAAAAACCGATCATTGACACAAAAGAAAATTTGGCCGACCCATTTACCAAAGTCCTCGGCATCAAAGAGTTCAACGAACACAAGCCGAAGATGGGTATTAGATACTGTGCCGATTGGCTTTAGGCTAAGTGGGAGTTGTTGGAAATTGTATCCTAAATGTCAATCGTCAGCATATTGATGATTGAATTTTGTAAATGAATTGATAAATTAATAAAGTATTATTTGTCATTATTCATCATTTCATCTTCAAATGAACTCTTATATGATGAAGTCCTTAGGACTTATGTTATGATAAAAGAGGATTTATCTTTGAGTCCTTAAATTGGTTCGCGACCAAATGATGTTACTGGGACGATAGCATTATCGAGATTAGGTCGTTGTGTGATATATACGTTGGTTGTCCTCTTAATCAAGGAGTGTGGAGACACTGGTATAGCACACAGGTGAAGTGTAGGAGTACATTTCACTGAACGTGACCAATTTCGGAATGCTCTACTGTCAAGAGATGTTCCGAGTGCATATGGGTATAAGTTTGGCCCTCTGACCTGAGATCGCAACCTGTGATTAGCAAGCAACTCACTGTACTTTGGTACCGGACTACCTGAATTTCTAATTCAGTGACGGAAGGTCACTGGGTGCAGTCAAGTACTTGCGTAGTCAGTTGTGAGTCGAGATGGAATTGACCCCTTCTGGAAACAGGAGATAATGTCTTGTGATTAATTTAGCAAAACCTTAGCCAGGGTAATCCCAGTGAGGAGTCACGGGATATCTAAAGTTAATCACATAATGGATGTACTAATTATAGGGTTGACAGTGAGCTCTAAGTCATCCTGGCAATAGGAGTCAAAGGGATTGAATTATATAGTAACCATAGTCCAGGGTTCTAGAATATTTGCTTCGCATATATTCGGCCTATCCGGATGTCGGGTACCATTGCTAGATGGTCACATCGATTAGTATAGAAAGACGTTCCTATACTACCGGCTTAGGTTCGAACCTATGAGGTCACACGCATAGAAGTTTCTAGATTGATCAAATGGCTGATTGATGATTAAGAATCATTCAGGGATAATTTGGTCAATTCGATTGACAAATTATCCTAAGCAAAAGTTGCATTAAAATAATTATTGAATTATTGGAGGATTAATTAGCAATTAGATTGGTAATGAACTCAATTTGATTGAGTAATTGGGCTTAGGTTGAGCCAAATTGAATAGGATTCAATTTGGGCTGCATCAGGATTTGACCTAATTGGATTGGGTTCAACCCAAGTAGATTGAGCTTGACCCAATTGATGGAACTTGACCCAATTGGATTGGGCTTGATCCAAATCAATTAGAAGACCTTATTTGATGAGGATTATGAGTCCAAATAATCAGAATTGGATAAGGAGAAGAATATCTAAATTTTAGGAACCTATCCTTATCTTCTTGGAGAAGAATGACACCTTAATTTATCCCCAATAGTTTCTATGACTATTCTCTTTATTTTTGGCCAAAAATTGGCATGAGAAGAGAGGAGGCGTGGGGCTATATTTTCTATAAAAATGGCACCTTAAATCTTTATAGAAAGATTTATATGAATTTCCTAATTTGTAGGGATTGCATGGTGCATGAAATAGGATGGTCTGCGGCTGAACTTTGGATGCATGAATTCCTATCTTTTAGGGATCCAAAATGTGCAAAATTTGGATATGTTTATCTCCTCTTATCTTCCAAACTACCAGAATTTTTTGGGAATTTTATCAGCCAAATTAGTTGGCTAAATTAGGTGTGAGGCGTGGGGTGGTCTTTTGGCTATAAAAGACCCCCATGCCTTGGGTTCAACATATACCATATTTAGAGGTTTCAAAAAATTCTGAAAAAAATTCTTTGAGGGCCTCCATCCCTTCTTCTCCTTCTTCCTCACGTCCATCCTCCATCTCCTTGAAGAATAATCAAAGGTTGAGTATTTAGAAGGAGAAAGCTTCAGCCATTGCAACGTTCCTGTGCGAGCTAGCACTCCCACGGAAGACGATCTACCTAGGGCTTCGCGTGTACTTCTCATAGAGGCCATTCGTGTGCGTGGCTGCGAAGTCAAGGATCAGATCCATAAGTTTCTTCTATCATAAAAGGTATTAATCCCACATCAATATTTTATTTTGGAGTCAGGGTCTAGGTCTGATTCCCTGAGGTTTTACCCTCCTTTGGGGCTCCTCACGGAGTTATCTCCAGAATCCATTCGATGGATATTCGGAGATTAATCAAAATAGAGTGTTTATCTTTCAGATCTGATAGTTAATCATGCATGAATGTTTTAGCATAATTGTTGCCCAAGAAGATAACCCAAGAGGGGGGGTGAATTGGGTTTTAAGTAATAATTGCAAATTAAAACTTAATGAGTAACTAATTAAGATTATTGCAGGCAGATTAATTAGATTACTAGTTATAGTGAGTGGAGAGGATGGAAGAGACAATGAACCAATTACAAACACAAGAGGTTTTATAGTGGTTCGGAGCTAACCCTTGCTCCTACGTCCACTCCCCAAGCTTCACTTGGGAGTTCACTATAATTCCTAGGGTTACAGTCGGTTGTTTTACAAGTTCACAACCCAACTTGTTGTTTTCATGAGATCACAATGAACTCGGTCGGTTTTCATAGGCTCACCGACTAGAACCACCCGATTGTTTTTCCGGGATCACAATCGAACCCTTCCACCATTGGTTTTAACTTCGGCTTACCAACAAACCTTACAACCCTTGATTCAATCCCCTGATTGAATCAAGTAAGAAAATAGTTTGGGAAAAGTTACAAGAAAAGCTTCTTAATAAGCAAATATTAAACAATATGAAAAGAGAAGAGTTAGAAGCCCTCAAATAGATTTTGGAAGAGGAAGAAGGCGCTTCTCGAACTTTGAGTCTCCTCTTTGAATGCGCTAAAGATTTGATGTCAGAAGGAGAGCCTTGAATACGAAGGAAAGAGTTTGTTGGATGGAGTTCAATGCGCTTCTTCCTTCTTTCTCTTGTATTTACTCTTGAGAGCTTTTGGTAGGTGGAAATCCCTTTTTGTTTGAATGGAATAGCTCTCTTAGTGTCTACTACTGTTCACTCTAACTATTTAAGCAGTCCCCATTGAAAACTAGCCGTTAGACACTAATTTGTGGCCGTTCTGCACAATCTGCAACTCCTGACAATGTATCCGTTGGGGTCGGAGTCGACTCGCTCGATCTGGAGTCGACTCAGCTGTTGCTGGAGTTGACTCATGCTTTACTAGAGACGACTCACCCACTGTTCAGGATTTGAATTAAAGTGCTGTCCCATTCTGGAGTCGACTTGGCCAAACCTGGAGTCGACTCGCCAATATCCGGAGATGACTCGGTCCTCTGGAGACGACTCGTTCTCAGAATTCCAGAGATCTATTTTTCTGCATTTCATCTTGGAGTCGACTCGGATCATCTTGGAGTTGACTCGGCTCTCAGAACCCAAAAACTGATCTTCTGTCTTTGGAGTTGAACTGCCTCAGAGTCGACTCGGATCGTCTTGGAGTCGACTCGGCTCTCAGAGCCCGAAAACTGATCCTCTGTCTTTGGAGTTGAACTGCCTTGGAGTCGACTCGAATCGTCTTGGAGTCGACTCGGCTGACTTGGGAGTCGACTCTGAAGCGCTTGGAGTCGACTCGGCTCTCAGAGTCCCCGAAGTTGGTTCTCTACCTTTTAGTCTTGCTTTCCTCTGAGAGTCGACTCGGACGTAAATAGGAGTCGACTCGCCAAACTTTGGAGCGACTCGTAACCTTCTGAAGTCGACTCGGTTGCAGGGTCTGAAATACATCGTTCTGTCTTTCTTCTGTTACCCTTAGGAGTCGACTCGGAAACGTCGGGAGGCGACTCGGCAACCATCGGAGTCGACTCGAACCCTTCTGGAGTCGACTCGTTGATAGGATCTGAAAATCAACTTTCTGTCCTTCTGTCAGTTCTCAGTCGGAGTCGACTCGTAATGTATCGGAGTCGACTCGAGCATGTGCCAGAACTTCTGAAACACTTGGAGTCGACTCGTAATCTTCCGGAGTCGACTCGAGCTTCAGACTTTGGTTCAAACTGACTTCCATACTTAGCCAAAATATATTGAACCAAAGCTAGAGATACTTAAACATAAATTCACAAATATTTGCCTGAAATACTAGATTGAATTCATTAGTATAACATAAGATATACTCAAATGCTTTGAGCTCATCAAAATCAAATAGGGTTATAATCAATCACTCCACAATCTCCCCCTTTTTGATAATAACAAAATATTGAGTATTTGTAAAGTGAATTGCTCAACCAAGAAGTGATTCATAGCAAGGTTTTGAAATGAATTCAAATGTCTAGTTTTTTTAATTTATCTAAAATTGAAAGGTATGAAAGAGTAAATCCTGAAATTAAAGCTCCCCCTTTTATTTGGAATTATATAAGCCTTCATATCATGCAATCAATTGTTTGGCTTATATGTGTTTAATAAATTTGCTTTCTTAAGATTTCAGATTCTCCCCTTCAACATATGCATTCAATTTTGTTTAGGTTCTCTGAATTTTCTTTTAATGTCTTGAAGCTTTTGAGCTTAAATTTTTAGTTTTAGAGGGAAAATCTGACAATTTGTTCTTGAGTATGATTCAACTAATCTCCGAATATCCTTTGAATAGATTCTGAAGATTACTCCTTGAGGAGCCCCAACAGAGAGATAATGAGCCCCGAGGTATCGAATCCACTAAGAACAAATTACTTTTTGCATTAAGGATTTTCTTTTTAGTGATTCCCTTTACATTTCAAATCTACATATTTTCTCCCTCTTTTTGTCATCATAGCAAAAAGACACAGAACACAGAAAAGTATCAGAACTCAAGAATGCACAATTTTGAAAGAAAATTTCTACTCATTGTATTAAATTCAAATTTGAGTACAAGTGTGATTACATATCAAAAGAAGTCCTCAAGGGACTGTACATCATAAAAACATATAAGAATACACTAATTTTTCTTTGTAGTGGAGGATGTGGCTCCCGTACTCAGTCTCGTGTGTTTGATGACCATGTTTGATGACTATGTTCCAATATTGAGCTTGAACTAGGCTTCGTACATTGAATATTTCCTCCTTCAGGTGTGCAATCATCTCTGTCACGGCTGCCAAGGAGGGGACTATCTCGGTGGAGGGAGCAGTCTGAGGACCTCGTAGCTCCCTCAGCAGATCATCCCTCAGCTCCCTCACTATCTCCTGTCTCAACTCTCGGAGCTGCTCAGAAGATATCCGAACCTCCAGGGGCTGCTGCTGAGAAGGTGGGGCAGTGGAGGTGGAGGGCTCAGTATGGGTAGGACCAGAGGTGGAAGAAAAAGTGGGAGGAGCTATGTCATGATCCTGGTCATGGTCAGGACTGGGTGAGTGATAAGTGGTAGGGTCAGATGGTGTGGATGTAGATGGTCTCCTAACCCAGACTCCCTCGACTTTATGGAAACCCATACGATGGAGAGTCCCCTCACCCATGCGATCTGTATGACGCAGTGAGCGAGAGAGTTCCCCCTCAGGGATAGGGACCTCTAGTTCCCTAAAAAAGAGTGTGAACAGCATGCCATAAGGAAGGCTGAGCCTAGGTTTATCTAGGGGTTCACATATGTACTTGTAGATGAGCTTGGAAAAGTTGATGGGAGTGTCTTGGAGGATATGGTACATCAGTGCTAGGTCTCTCTCTGAAATAAAGTCAAACCTACCCATTTTGGGGAAGGGAGTCCTAGAGATGATACTTAGGAGGAGTCGTATTTCAGCTGAAAGCTGATTTGCAAACACCTCCTCAATAGGTGATTGAGGGGGACTCCCTAAGATGCCCGTTAGGGCCTCTGGCCTATCTGAGGGGTGTGTGGGAAAGATCCCTTCTCGGGAGAGATGGAGGATTCGAGTAATGAAGTCCTCCGAGATAAAAACAAGGACACCCGCTACGGTTTTTTGGATACCACCACTACCTCGGGCTACAGTCCCATAAAATTCTCTAACTAACCCTGGGTACGTAGGGAGGTCTAAAGAACAGAACAACTCTAACCCTTGAGCCCTAAGATGATGCCCTAGGATGAACCCTTTCCGAGAGAGGAAGTCAAAGTTGACTTTCCTCCTGGTAGAGACTGCCCTCCCGGCGCACGGACGTGAGGAAACCGGCCTAGGCGGGGAAGGAACCGGAGGTGGTGGCCTCACGGGTTCGTTCCATGCCTTGGACCGTCGCTCGGCACCGCTCGCGGAGAGAGGTCTCTTCCGGCTCGGAACAACGGCTTTTCTAGGCATTTTGACCTAAAACACGGAGTGATGGACAAGAAAAATGGAGGAAAACTCGACGGAGAGAACCTAGAACGGGTCGGAGACGAGGTCGGAGACGACTCTAGGGCTTTTAAGCAGTGGCGGCTGAAAATAGAAGTGAAGAGAAAAACATTCTGCTTAGGGTTAAAAGTCGAATTTCCGACCTCGAGTCGACTCTAGTAAGTCGCGAGTCGACTCCCAAATATGCGCGAGTCGACTCGCCCATGAGCCGACTCTAAAATCTTTTCGAGTCGACTCAAACTCTGGCACATAACCAAAAAACTTGTTATTTCCGTGCCAAAAGAGAGAGTTATGAAACTATTTAAGATTTAAGAACTGATTTGATGATCATAGATAAGAAACCCTATGTCTAACATAAGCTAATCATCAAAATCAATGAATTAGAGGAGAGTATCACTAGAATGGATCAATCACTCCTAATCCTCTTCTAAGTATACAAAATCGACTTCACTCAAAGATTTTGTGAAGATGTCAGCAAGTTGATCATCAGTACAAACAAATTGAAGTGTCACATCACCATTCAGTACATGATCTCTTATGAAGTGATGTCTTATCTCAATATGTTTAGTTCTTGAATGCTGAATTGGATTTTTAGTTAGATTAATGACACTTGTATTATCACAGTTAATGGGAATTTTATCTTGTTTAATGCCATAATCTTCAAGTTGTTGTTTAATCCACAAAACTTGGGCACAACAACTTCCGGCAGCAATATATTCGGCTTCAGCCGTAGATAGTACAACCGAGTTTTGTTTCTTGCTAGACCAAGAGATTAAGTTTTCTCCTAAGAATTGACATGACCCGCTGGTGCTTTTTCTATCTAGTTTACAACCAGTGAAGTCTGAATCAGTGTACCCTATTAAGTTTATGCTTGATTCTTTAGAGTACCATAGACCTATGTTTTTTGTTTCTATGAGATATTTAAAATTTCTCTTAACTGCAATTAGGTGTGATTTCTTAGGATTAGATTGATATCTAGCACACATGCATACACTAAACATGATATCAAGTCTCCTTGCTGTAAGATATAATAAAGATCCTATCATACCTCTATACATCTTTTGATCTACTGATTTACCTGATTCATCTTTGTCTAGTTTGCATGATGAACTCATGGGTGTGCTGATTGGCTTGTTTCCATCCATATCAAACTTCTTAAGCATCTCCTTGATGTATTTTGCTTGATTGATGAAGATGCCTTCTTTAGATTGTTTGATTTGGAGCCCGAGTAAATAGTTCAGCTCTCCCACCATGCTCATTTCAAATTCACTCTGCATTAAGTCAGCAAATTCTTCGCAGAGGCGATTGTTAGTAGCACCGAAAATAATATCATCTACATAAATATGTACTACTAACATATCTTTATTTTTCTTCTTTAAAAATAGTGTTGTATCAACATTCCCTCTAGAGAATTCATGGTCTAATAGAAATTTGCTAAGTCTTTCATACCATGCTCTAGTAGCTTGTTTTAGACCATAAAGTGCTTTGTTTAGTTTATAAACATGATTGGGGTATTGATGATTTTCAAAATCAGGAGGTTGTTCTACATATACCTCCTCATTAATATACCCATTCAAAAAGGCACTTTTTACATCCATTTAAAATAGTTTAAACTCTTTAGAGCATGCAAATGCTAGTAACAATCTAATTGCTTCAAGTCTAGCTACAGGAGCAAAAGTCTCGTCAAAGTCTATATCTTCTTCTTGATTATAGCCCTTTGCTACTAGTCTAGCCTTGTTCCTAATCACAACTCCATTTTCATCAAGTTTATTTTTGTATATCCATTTAGTTCCTATTATTGAGTATTCAGTGGGTCGTTCAACTAAGTTCCATACTTTGTTTCTAGTAAATTGGTTTAGTTCTTCTTGCATAACATTTATCCAATTTACATCATTTTCAACTCCTCCAATGTTTTTAGGTTCTAAGTGTGAAACAAAAGCTAGGTGATTATTTAAGTTTCTAAGAGAAGCTCTAGTTCTAATAGGTTGTGATGGATCATCTAATATTAATTCTTTAGGGTGACCGTATGCATACCTCCAAGCCTTTGTAAGCCCATGATCATCAATTACCTCTTGGCTTGTTGATGTTTCTTCAATTTGCTTCGGTTCATTCTCTTGTAATGTCATATCATCTATCTTTTTCTCAAGTATTTCTGCATCATCATCAAGAGCTACTCTCTTGCTAGAAGAGATATCATTAGTATCATCAAAAACAATATGTATAGACTCTTCAATAACAAGGGTTCTTTTGTTAAAGACTCTATAAGCTTTACTTGATGTAGAATATCCCAAAAAGATACCTTCATCAGATTTAGAATCAAATTTACCTAAGTTATCTTTTCCATTATTATGAATGAAACACCTACACCCAAAAAACATGAAAATAGTTTACTTTCGGCTTTCTATCTCTCCAAAGTTCATAAGGTGTTTTCTTTATAATTGGTCTCAATAAAACTCTATTTAATATATGACATGATGTGTTAATGGCTTCTCCCCAAAAATACTTAGGAAGGTTACTTTCACACAACATGGTTCTAGCCATTTTCTTTAGGGTTCTATTCCTTCTTTCCACAACTCCATTTTGTTGTGGTGTCCTAGGTGCCGAGAAATTATGAGTTATTTTCTTTTTACAACAGAATTCATCAAATAGATGATTTTCAAATTCCGTTCCATGATCACTCCTAATAGCTATAACTGAAGCATTTCTTGAATTAGTAACTTCCTTATGAAATTTCTTAAATACTGAAAATGCTTCATCTTTATGAGCTAAGAACATGACCCATGTGTATCTAGAAAAATCATCTACAATGACAAGGCCATACTTGTTTCCACCAAGACTTGTGGTTCTAGTTGGTCCAAATAGATCTATGTGTAGTAGTTCAAAGGGTCTAGTAGTAGTGACACAATTTATGGATTTAAAAGAGCTCCTAAATTGTTTGCCATATTGACATGCCTCACAAATTTTATTTTTCTCAAATTTTAGTTTTGGCAAACCTATTACAGAATCTCTTTTAACTAGTTTTGATATTGTATCCATACTTGCATGACCTAACTTACGGTGCCATAACCAACTTGCATCATTAACCTTAGTATCACTAGCTACTAAGCAAGGGTTATTTTTGGCAAGATCTTCAAGATCTACTACGTACACATTGCCACGTCTTATTCCTTTGAATACTAAGCTATTGTCAATTGAGTTGGTTATAATGCATAAAGTTGGCTTAAACAGAACATCAAAACTTCTATCACATAATTGACTAACGCTAAGTAAGTTATGCTTAAGACTATCTACAAATCGTGCATTATCAACAAAGGTTGAAGAGGTGATTTGTACTTTACCTATACCAATGATGTGACCTTGGCTATTGTCTCCAAAGGTCACTGCACCTCCCTTTTTAGGCTCTAGGGTGAATAATTGCTCCTTGTCACCCGTCATGTGTCTTGAGCAGCCACTATCCAAGTACCAACAGTTTTTGTCGACCTTGGCTGCAAGACACTCCTACACAAGAAAATCATACAATTTTAGGTACCCAAGTTTTCTTGGGTCCTTCATGGTTAGTAATGTTGGTTCCTTTTAGAACCCAAATCTTTTTAATATTTCTCTTATCTTTTGTCTTTCTATGGTCACACACATTAACTTTATGTCCTATTTTTCCACAGCAAAAATAGGTTATATTTTTAGTTTTACTTTTTTCAGCTTTTACAAAAAAGTTTTTAAGAAACTTTTGCTTATTCTTAGGCTTATACCCTAAACCAGCTCTATTAAATACAGCTCTTTGACTATTAAGAATCATCTTCAATTTTTCTGAACTATACGTAAACTTTTCTACAATAGGTTTGTATTTGTCAAGTTCTTTTGTTAAGTTCAGTTTTTCTGTTTTTAGTAAGTTTAAATCTTTTGTAAGATTATCTTTTATAGTTTGATTACTGTTTTTATATTCTGAAATCTCTTTACTTAACCTTTCTTTATCTTTAATTAAGGTACAGTTTTTTTGAGTTAATAGATGATTACTTGTTTTAAGTTCTAAGTTTTCTTTAATAATGAAGTCCTTTTCCTTAATTAGACTATCATTTTTATGACTATACGATTTATTAGTCACCCTTAAATCTTTGTTTTTAAGAGTTAAGGATTTATACTCATCCATTAGTTCATTGAAGGCATCATACAATTCATCAAAAGTAAACTCTAACTGAGTTTCAGATGTTACCTCATTATCATTTGCCATGAAGCAAAAATTAGCTTTTTCCTCTTGTTCCTCATCCGATGATGATGAAGATTGATCGGAATCTATCAAGGTGGAGACAAGAGCTTTCTTCTTCTTGTATTTGCTGCCCTTCTTCAGCAAGGGACAGTCGATTCTGAAATATCCCGACTTCTTGCATTCATAGCAACCGATTCCCTCACTTTCCCTTTCCTTACCTTTGTCCTTGTTGTAGGAACTTGAGGAACCTCTCTTCTGATGAAAGGACTTCTTTCAGTTGATGAATCTTCTGAACTTTCGCACAAGAAGAGCCTCATCTTCATCTCCCTCATTGTCTTCTTCTTCACTGCTGCTACTGCAAGAGGGATTCTTGTTAGAAGAAGTAGACTTAAGGGCAATTACCTTTTTCTTGCGAGAGGACTCTTCTTCACTATGTTGCTTCATTGTGAGCTCATGTGTCATCAAAGATCCAAGGAGCTCTTCGAGTGCCAGCTTGTTCAAGTCTTTGGCTTCTTGGATCGCCGTTACCTTGGCTTTCCATGACCTTGGCAAAGATCGAAGAATTTTTCTGACAAGGTCGCTGTTAGTATAACTTTTGCCAAGGCTTTTTAGGCTATTGACAATATCAGTAAATCTAGTAAACATGCAAGTGATAGTTTTATTAAATTCCATCTTAAATAGTTCATACTTATGTACTAGTATGTTTATCTTAGATTCCTTGATTCGTGCCCTCGTGGGTCACTTCAAGTTTGTTCCATATCTCTTTTGCAGAATTGCAAGTAAAGATTCTATTGAATTCATTATGGTCTAAGGCACAGTAAAGCATATTCATTGCTTTGGCATTTAGTTGTGTCTTCCTTCTATCATTGTCATCCCAATCTTTTTCAAGCTTGGGTATAGCAATGTTATCTACATAAATAGAAGGAATGTATGGTCCATTAACTATGATGCTCCAAACATCATAGTCTTGGGCTTGGATGAATATGAAGGGTTTTAGCATGTTATAATGCACAGCGGAAGCTAGGGATTTTAAAAATTTCTTAATAAAGTCCCTATGCATGAAACCCTTTTAAGCCTAGATCACCTTAATGATTACAATCAAATGATATAAAATAAATGCAGAATTAGTAGAATACCTCAAACGCTAATCCAAAGTATACAATCTCCACGAGGCGTCCAAGTGTCCGCCCTCCAATGGTGATCCACACGAAAACTTGATCAAGACTTTAGCTCCAAAGACTTTTGATCCTTAATGCAGAATTCTTCTAAAGAACTCTAATGGCTTGCTTTCCTTCCTTTCTATTTTTCTTTAGCCTTCTAAAATCACTTCTAATCCTTTTGTCCTAAAGAAGACCACCTTGTCTTGGCTTAGGACACACTAGAAGCAATGCTAGAAAGAAAGAAACTAATGTAAGAAAGAAAGAAGAGAGGAGTGGGGTGGAATTGGAATGATGAAACCCATGGAGTGCTAGCCTATTTATAATAGGTGTAGGGATGAATCTCCAAGGGATGCATCCCATCCACACATCCTCTCATGAAAGGGCATCATCTAAAGGGCCATTTCAAATAAGAGGAGGTGCAGATCAAGTGAGGAGGTGTATCAAATGATATGTCCTTTCATGTTGTGCCATATTTTGACCAAGTCAACATCACATGCTAATCACATGTCCATCATGCCTCACCTCTTGATCTTTCATGATGATGATCCAAGGGCTCCAATGCAAGGCGCCATTCACTTGACCCATTATGTCTTCATCCAATGGTGGGATTAAGATCCAATGGTCAATTATGGTAGCCATCCTCTAACTCAATCCAATTGGATTAAACCAACTCTCCATTATGTCTTCATCCAACGGTAGATCAAGATTTAATGGTCTAGATTGAATGATTTATTAAATATAATCCAATTAGACTCAAACCAAGCCAATTAGGTGCCAACTCTTGGCTAACCTGTTGCCCAAGGTGAAAAGCCAAGCGGGGGGGGGGGGGGGGTGAATTGGTTTCTTTTAATTTTAATTATCTTACTTGTGTTAAATGATGAGTTAGTAAACTTCAATAACTCACAATACAAACAACAAGAAATATAGTGGTTCGGTGCTCTCCTTAGCACCTACGTCCACTCCCCAAGCGACCCCTTGGGAATTCACTATAATCCCGCGGATTACAGTTGGATTGTTTTCCGGGCTCACAATCCAAAAACCTTTACACTTTGGTTTTCCGGGTTCACCAAAAACCTATGTTGGTTTTACGGGCTCACCAACGAACCTATGTTGGTTTTTCGGGCTCACCAACTAACCTTTACAATTGGTTTTTTGGGTTCACCAATCAACCTATTCCGTTGGTTTTGCGGGCTAACCAACCAACCTTTACAAGTAGTTTAACAAATAATGGAAGAAGATTTAAACTCCTAGATGAGCATATGAAACAATATAATCAACAAAGAAGAGTTTAGAAAGTATTTATCGCTTGAAGTGACTTCTCTCTTCTTTGTCAAGGATGCTTCTCTCTTTAAGGGTGGATGGAGCTCTTGATGACTCTTTGAATCTGCTCAACCACTTTCCTTTGATTCTTGAATGAAGCACTTGGATGAAGGAGATTAGGGCACTTTCTCTTTCTTGTGTTCTCTTTGATATTCTTTCGAAAAGATGTTCTATCTGATGAATAGTGCCCTTTTAAATAGTTTCCTACCTCCATTGGACAAGCCCCAATGGTTAGAATTCAAAAACTAGCCGTTACTCACTGTTGGAAGGACAAAAAGTACATCTGCAAAACTAGCCGTTATGCTTCTGCCCGTGTTTGGGTCGGCTCAACCTGTCCTTGGGTCGACCCAACTTTCACTTGGGTCGACTCAAACATTCCTTGGGTCGACCCTCTCAGAATCCACAGAAACTTGAAATTCAGCCTTCCTTCACTTGGGTCGACCCAACCTTTCTTTGGGTCGACTCAAGGTTCAGTTGGGTCGACTCAACTTCTTCTTGGGTCGACCCTAACAGGGTTTCCAGAGAACCTTTTTTGTCTTCTTTTCTGTCTTGCCTTTGGGTCGACCCTCTCAGGGTTTGGGTCGACTCAAGCTTGGGTCGACTCAACTATATCTTGGGTCGACCCTCTCAGTAAATCCAGAGAACCATTTTTGGTCTTCTGTTTGAGGATCTTGATGTTTGGGTCGACTCATGCTTTCCTTGGGTCGACCCAGCTCACTGTTCATTTGTGCCATTTTTGCAGAAGTGTGCCAAATGCTTTCTTGATGTGCCGGGGTCGACCCAATCATCCTTTGGGTCGACTCAATCCACACTTTGCTGCATCTCAAGGTTAGATTCATTCAAATAAATAATGAAATGTATCTATATCAATTTATCCAAATATACTGAGAGTAATAGACTTATAAATGAAGTATCGATTTAACTTATAACATACTCTAGATAATTGCTTGTTAATCATCAAAATAACACTATCATCCTCAATCTCCCCCTTTTTGATGATTATAAAATAAAGAGTATGAACTTTTTGATACTTATTTTAAAATCAGTTTTTGAAAGGGCTTAACTTGCTGAATTTCAGCTTTTCATATATAAGAGTGAAGTCTCCCCCTATATCATTTAAGTGTTGCCAATTTGACTTTTTGAATTGCTCCCCCTTTCATTTATAATTCATTAAAGATGAAACTCCAAAAATTTGAGATAAAACATGAGTTTCAGGTTATGTATCGAGGTGTGAAAGGTGCGTGCCAAATTCTGAAATTCTATGTGCCAAATTCTGAAATTTGATAGAAATTTTTGACTTGATCATTTTCATTGTTGCAAATTGCTCCCCCTTGGATGCATATGCTTTCCTATATGATTTTCAAGTTGTTTTACAAGTTATTTCGTTATTTCTCCTTCTTTCTTTACTTCTCTTATCACTCTGTCTTTACTTCTCCCCCTATTACATTACTCTTTCTTTACTTCTCCCCCTTTTTGTTATCATCAAATAGATGCATGGGAAAAGTGATGCAGGAGCACGAGCCCAAATCATAATGGATGTACGTCGAGTTTGGATTCTTGCTTGGGAGTGCCCGAAAACACATTGGGTTCGTAATTTCTAGCATTTAATTGGATTGAGTCTATTTTATTTTGGTCACATTGAGTCCTTTTATTTTGGGTTTATTTGAGTTCTTATTTTGGGTTTGCAATTTGCTGATTTATGTTTGCAATTGAATGCCAAGTGGCATCAAAAGAGTCCATGTTATGCAAGGATTGAGTCAAGTCATATTGGGTCATGTGTGGAGAATTTAGTTTAGTCGTATGAGTGAAATTGAGTCCTTATGTGAGAGGATTGAGTCCATGTGTTTAAGATTGAGTCCTTATAATTGAGTGCCATTAAGAAGGATTCCTAATGCCGTGAAGATCATCACTCATCACGTGGAGAAGTTCAACCATGAAGATCTCTCACATGTGGAAGAAATTCAGAGTTCAAATCCAGTTGAAATCCGTGACAGATTGAACACTATATGGTATTTTGAAGATTTTGGAAGCTACAGAAGTCTGATTAAGTTGATTCAAATTTTGTTGGAAAGTAGACATCCGTAGCTTTCCAATGACTATAAGAACATAAAATTTGGAGATCAGATGAAATTTGAGGAGTCTCCCGAACTTCATGCTGATGTTGGTACCCGAGAAGGAGTTCCACCTAGATTCCAACTCGTGGCATGCGGCTGAATTTCTTTTGATGGGTTTCAATCCACACGCCATAAGGAATGGATTCCTAGGTGTCTAGGCTTAGGTGTCAAGGCCTTTGATTGGTCAATTAGAAAATTTAAATTTTGAATTGAGTCCTCATGTAATTAGGAGTCCAATTTAAAATTCTGTGCCAACCTTTCTTTCTATATAAAGAAGGGTATGATGAATGAAGTTAGTTTTCTTTTGGATTTCGAAATTATGATTTGTCTGCGTGAAGAGAGGCTACTCCTCTTGCTGGTGCGATGCCAAAGAGGCTGAGGGAAGGTGGGACGCCTCCCCTTCACGCCATTTGAAATTGGGTTGGTTTTGGATGAGATTTCCCTAACAAACTCAAGTTTATCCTTATCCCTTCTTTTGTTCTCACGCCTCCACCTCTTGTGTGCACCCTCCTTGAGTGCCACATCAGCATTTCAGCACCTCCCTCACGCCCAAGACTCCTTTCCCACGTCCTCCTCTAAGTCCTATTGCCATTAGGACTCCACACAACCCAATTCAGCCAAAAAAATTGGTCTAGCCAATTTCAGCCCCCACAAAAATTGGTGCCTAATTTTGGTCCATTGGCTGACCCTCCTTGAACCCAATCTCACCAACCAGCAACCCATCTTCTTCCTCCTTCCTTCCACCACAAAGAACCCTAGCCTCCATTGCCATTGCTTTGAAAAAAAAAAAAGAGAAGAAAGATTCAGCCATCCTCAAGAAGAAAAAAATCTGCAGCCCACCCCGATTGCGTCAATTGGTATCAGAGCGAATCCTTGTCGCCATGAGTACCAGAAGTGGTCGCCCCTACAACAATGAACGACAACGTGCTGAGATGATGGCCGAGCTCATCCGGCAAGTGGCGGCCTTGAATCAGAAGGTGGAAGTTGTTTGGGATCGTCTCTTCCCCGAGCCAAACAATCTTGAAGATGAACATGCTGTCCCCGCGCAACCTGAAAATTCAGAAGTGCCATTTGGAGGAGACCCCGATGTTGAAGCATTCTCCCCCAGGGGTCTATCACCCCAAAGGCCACCTAGGGATCAGCGGATGCCCCCTCCAAACATTCCTCGTATGGGGAATAATTTCAGGAACCCCTATGTTCATCAAAATCAGCGGGAGCGCCATGATCTCGATGATGTCATGAAGCGGGTTCGTGTAGAAGTTGCTGATTACAGCGGAAGCATGGACCCAACCTACTTCCAGGATTGGTTGATGTCTCTCGAAGACTACTTCGAATGGTTCAGCATGCCCAATGAAACCAAGGTGCGATTCGTGAAGATGAAGCTCAAGGGCCAAGCACGCATATGGTGGCATAGCGTTGAAGAGAAGCTTCATCGACTCCGACAGCCCCCTATCAATGATTGGGAGGAGATGAAACTTCGTTTGAAGGAAAAGTATCTTCCCCTTGATTATGAGGAGACACTCTTTGAAGAACTTCTGAAACTTCGTCAAGGAAGCTCTTCCGTAGAGGAGTATACGGCACGATTCCATGAGTTGATGATCCGCAGCAACCTCACGGAGACGGATCAACAGTCCCTAACTCGGTACCGATCCGGGCTGAGGGATGACATCAAGAGGGAGCTAATGACAACGCGCATCTTCAGCCTAGAGGAGGCATACCAACTCGCCATTCGAGTTGAATCGCAGCTACGACAAAGACGGCCTGCGCAAGCACCAGTTGTACGACGATTTCCCGAGCGCAGCACCAACCGAGGAGTTCCATTTCCTCGAGGTAACGCCCCTACTTTCAGATCTGAAACCTCTGTAAATAGAAGCACATATCAGGAAAGGGGTGCTCCAAGGGCTAATGAAAAGGGTAAAGGTCCTATGCCACAATCCACACCGCAAGGGAAGAATCCTGTTGAATGCTACAAGTGCGGCGGGCGAGGCCATTTCGCCGTTGTTTGTCCTACCCGAGACCAACGATTTGCATTGGTATGCGAGGAGGATGAGATCATAGGACCCTCTGAAGTCACTCCTCCCTCTCAGCCCGCTGATGAAGAGGGAAATGAAGGAAACGAAGAACATGATGAAGAAGCCCCTGCGATGGAGCTAGAAGCTTCAGATCTACCTGTGTGCGTCGTGCGGCGGGTTCTTACGGGTTGCAAGCTGGAGGAGAACGTGGAGGAAGATTGGAGGCGCACCAATATCTTTCACACTCGTGTCGAGCATGCCAACAAGTCTCTAAACCTCATCATTGACAATGGAAGCTGCATGAATATCATTTCCGAAGAAGTGCTGAAAAAGCTGAATCTGAAACCGGTACCGCATCCAAAGCCGTATCGGGTAAGTTGGATCGAAGACTCCTCCATCCCTGTTAAACAAAGATGCTTGATCAGTTTTTCACTTGGTAAGGACCTCCGAGATGAAGTATGGTGCGATGTTCTGCCCATGAAAGCGTGCCATCTTCTTCTAGGAAGACCTTGGTTGTATGATCGTAGTGTCGAGTATGATGGTCAATCCAATTGTTATTCTCTATATTGTGCCAACAAAAGAGTTGTGTTAAAGCCCCTTAGGATCACTGATTTTACCTCTGAAAATCTGATAATCCAATGGGTTTTAATCATGAGAAAGTTTGAAGCTTGTAGCCGAGAGATTGGGGTCATGTATGCACTAATGGCTAGGGAAGTTGGGGCTGAAATTTCAGAAGTTGTTCCTCCTGATTTCAAGTCTATATTGGATGATTTCTCTGATGTAACCCCTGAGGATCTTCCCAAGGAGCTTCCACCGATGAGGGACATCCAACATTCCATAGATTTGGTGCCCGGTTCAAGTCTACCGAATCTTTCTGCATACCGGCTGAATCCTAGAGAACATGAGGAGCTTCACCGCCAAGTCCTGAAGCATGGGCCGCATGCAGAAGATTTTATTGCTGATGCCCTCAGTCAAAATTCATATGTTCTAACTCTTTTGAATGTTGAGGTAATGGGGTTTGCCAATCTAAAATTTTTGTACCCCTCTGAAGTATATTTTCAGCCCATATATGCAGAAGTTTCAGGAGTGGATCAGTGGCAGCATTCAGAATTTTTGACCCACCTCACTTGGTGATCATATTGTTCGAGAGGTCCATGGCGGAGACCTTGGTGGTCACTTTGGCTACGTCAAAACAGTCACCATGGTGGAGGATAAGTTCTATTTGCCGACCCTGCGCAAGGAAGCAAACTTTGTGTTGATGTGGTTGAGTGTTGAATGCAGAAATTTTCAGAAGCTTCAACCTTGCCAAGTCGAATTCTTCAAGGTGCTGAAGTGGATGGGACCCAAGGCCTTTGTGCTCGAGTTACCAGATGATTTGCAGGTTAGCCCCATCTTCTATGTTGAAGAGTTGCAGCCCTATGAAGCTCACTATGTTGAAGATGAAGACATCCCATCTGTACCATCTTCACTTCTTCGACGATCAGCCCCGACGGACATCATTGAGGACATCCTAGTTGTTCAGATAGTGTCCACCCACCGAGGAGGATATCAGAAGTTTTTCATTGGAGGACCGACTAAATTCAGATCGCTCATGATTAAAGACGGAGGAAGTCCAATAGCTAAATCCAAACTTCCACAAGCTCTATCAGTTGTGAAACTCGACGGAGTCGAGTATTTTTTCCAGAAGGGGGGAATTGATGCAGGAGCACGAGCCCAAATCATAATGGATGTACGTCGAGTTTGGATTCTTGCTTGGGAGTGCCCGAAAACACATTGGGTTTGTAATTTCTAGCATTTAATTGGATTGAGTCTATTTTATTTTGGTCACATTGCACTACAGAAAAAGATAGATTTCCCGACCCTTTTTTCCCGACGCTAGGGAGAAGCGTCGGGATAGTTTTGACCAGCGCCAAATTTTACCGACGCTTTGTAAAAGCGTCGGTATATCTTTAAAATTGACGTGTAAGTTGGACCTACGACGACGCTTATAAGCGTCATCGTAGGCCAAATCCTTTCGAACCCTCACGATTGATGCCCTCTCCTCTCCTCTCCTCTCATTCAAAAGGGTCCCTGAGCTCCGATCGCCTCTCCATCTCGCTCCCGAGCTCCGATCGGCGTCTCCGAGCTCCGATCGCCTCCCCATCTCGCTTCCCGAGCTCCGATCATTGTCCCTGAGCACCCATGTCACGCGATCCGTGAGCCCGAGTCCCACGACCCGGCCGGCCGGAACTGCCGGATTGCCCGAGCCGCATCGACCATGGCCCGCACCGTCCGCCGCAGCCCGTCTTGAGATCCCACGCTGCTGCCCCTGCTCCGCCGCCGACCTCGCCTCCCTAGCCCGCGACAACCTCCACTACCACCAAGCTCATCATCAAGGAGGACGGCGTGGGGCACCTCCTCCGCCTCGTCAAGGAGGGCCGGGCCGACGGTTAGGAGAACGCTGCCCGCGCCCTCGAAGGGGAAGGCGATGGTCGTGAGCAATCTCAATTCAAGACCTTCTGGTATTCCCGTCTGTTTTCTCTCTCATTTTCTTTCATTTCATTTCAGGGGGTCCGATGGCTGCCTACGACCTCGCCCAACGACTCCTCCCCGGCCAAGCTCCGACAGATCATACAATCCGCCGCAGGCTGGTGGCGGTCGCCATGTTTGCCCTCTGTGTCGCCTTTGGAGGGTTCTTGCTGGCGGGCGCTCAGTCGACGCTTATATTCCAGATGATGATTCTGATTGCCAATTTCACAGTCTTCTTCCTTGGCCTGCTGGTGATCTACTTCTTTATGCCAATCTCCTCCGGGATACCAGGGCTGCCGATCTCCGCCGATAGATTGATCTCGGTGACCCTAGCCGTATCCGTAGGCACCATGTTCCTTGATTCCACTTGTCTCATTCTGGTGGCCGGCTAATCGATTTGGACCTATAGATGATACTCAAGGAACGCCTTAATCCCTGTAGTCCGCTGGTTCTGCTTCTTTCTGTTTTAAATAATCAAGAGCTTTTTTTTGCTAGGAATAATCAAGAGCTTTTCTCTGTTCTGTGTTACTAATGTTTTACGAGTGTTTTACGAGTATTGCAGGTAGGGATTCAAGCTTCTGCGATTGTTTCAGTTGGAAAACAGATTGGGGATGAAATAGTTGTTGTTATTGAGGAAGCTCATCCCCGTGATGATGTCCTCTTTATTAAGGAAATATAAAGGAGTTTGGAAGGTCTTGTAGACGATGACATTGCTGCATTGTCCTTGAGCCCGGCCCCAGTGTTATCATCGGTAAGTAAAATGCTAATCTATTTTTTGAGTCATATTGCTTAAAATACCAGTCCTTTCATTTTCTTTAAATTTAGCATCATTTTTCAATATGTTTGAGTTCAAGATCAACTTTGTGTGCAAGCTTAAAACAGAAATTTTGACTATACACGTAAATCCTGTTTTAAATATCCTGGGCAGCCCATTGTGGGAATGGTTGGCAATTGAAGATCCATAAGCCAATCCCAAGTAGGTGGGAGAAGGTTTGATGGTTATGGGTGTTCATCCTGTTTTAAGTATGTTAATGTTATTCTAGAAGTTAAGGTTCGACTTAATATTTCCCTTTTCAATCACTTAAGAGTGAAAAAGAAAATCAAAATAATTTTGTTTTGTGTCATCTTTTATGTTTACAGGAGCTTGACAAATTCGTGTAGTCCATAATATTTGCCCAATTGATCCAGTTTATGTGAGTGTTACTAATTTCAGTCATCTCACATGAGCAAGATATCCAACGAGCACTTTGTACGAATCTTGCTCCTAACAATGCCACTGATGACTGTTCCAAAACTGAAGCTATACAATTTATAAGACTGCTACTTTTTTCGCCTTCTGGATTTGCTAGAAGATGCTGCCAAAGCTTTGAGAATTTGGTGGTTGTGCTCCGCTGCCTTGAGCTCATGTTCTGCATCAGGGAATATACCATCTATTCAGGTTAATTTGGTGGACAGTGACTGGTTTCTGTATTATCTTTGACGCATGATGTGCACCAGAACGCTTGTGGAGCCACATGTTAACATTATTAGTACTGCTATTAATAAACTGGTTTCTTCTTATTGTTCTTCTTATCATTATTAGTACTGCTATTAGCCCATTACTTCAATAAATAGACGGTAATCATGTTTCAGCACACATACATTGTCTGTCGGTTGATTCCATACTAATCTATATCATTTTACCCCTTTCGGCAGGGATGCGGTTGAAGTGTTTTCAATGGAAATGAACAGGATAACTGTTGAGCTGCTTGCCAATCTTTCTTTGCTAATGAACATGGATAAAGATGGGCTTTTAAGACTGCATGGGGCTTTAAAACAAGCTATGCGTATTAACTACTATCCAACTTGCTGCAGACCTGATCTAGTTCTGGGTGTGAGTCCACATTCAGATGGCAGCTCTGTCACCATACTCTTGCAAGATGACAATATAACTGGCCTCCAAATTAAGCACAAGGGGGAATGGTTTCCTGTAAAACCAATTCCAAAAGCTCTAGTGGTGAATATTGGAGATGCTATTGAGGTATTCAGAATCTAACTAGCAAATTTTCTATTTCCGGAACCCCAAAAAACATAATATTAAGCATCAACAATTAGCTTTTTCCTGCATGTCGGTCCTCCTCTACATAAATTGTACCTTGCCAGCGTCATATCTGAACCATTTATTTTAGTTTTTATTCTCGGTCGAGTAAATTGTACCTTGCCAGCGTCATATCTGAACCATTCTTTGGAAGCTAGCAGTGTGGATTTGTGATGTTTATCATTTTCTTGAAGCATGAATTGGAAAGATGATGAAAATTTGTGGGAATGACTGATGTTAATAACATGACAATTCTCTTGTTCTCTCAGGTTGAGATGTTGTAATTCTTGTTGACAAGAGCGCCTTTATCAATTGCCATTTTTTGCTGGTGCCATTTTTTCGTATTTTTATTTTTTTTTAAAAAATGGTCTCTCCCGACGCTTTAAAGCGTTGGTAAAAAAAGTGGCCTTCGCCGACGCTTTAAAGCGTCGGTAAACCATACGCCTACGCCGACGCTAAAAAGCGTCGGCAAAAACAGGTTTACCGACGCTTTAAAGCGTCGGTGAAAACCTTTTGATTTCTTTAAACTGGCCACTCTTTTGGGCTTTCCTGACGCTTTTAAGCGTCGGGTTTGTATAAAGTGAACGACGCTTAAAAGCGTCGGCATAGAGCGACGACGCTTTTTTGACGCGTCGGGTTAAACCCGACCCACTCCCACCTGCCCGACGCCTGACCCACGCTTTGCGATGCGTGGGCTGGAAATTCGCCGACGCTTAAAAGCGTCGGGAGAGACCAAAAAAAGCGTCGGGAGATATCCTTTCTTTTGTAGTGTTGAGTCCTTTTATTTTGGGTTTATTTGAGTTCTTATTTTGGGTTTGCAATTTGCTGATTTATGTTTGCTATTGAATGCCAAGTGGCATCAAAAGAGTCCATGTTATGCAAGGATTGAGTCAAGTCATATTGGGTCATGTGTGGAGAATTTAGTTTAGTCGTATGAGTGAAATTGAGTCCTTATGTGAGAGGATTGAGTCCATGTGTTTAAGATTGAGTCCTTATAATTGAGTGCCATTAAGAAGGATTCCTAATGCCGTGAAGATCATCACTCATCACGTGGAGAAGTTCAACCATGAAGATCTCTCACATGTGGAAGAAATTCAGAGTTCAAATCCAGTTGAAATCCGTGACAGATTGAACACCATATAGTATTTTGAAGATTTTGGAAGCTACAGAAGTCTGATTAAGTTGATTCAAATTTTGTTGGAAAGTAGACATCCGTAGCTTTCCAATGACTATAAGAACATAAAATTTGGAGATCAGATGAAATTTGAGGAGTCTCCCGAACTTCATGCTGATGTTGGTACCCGAGAAGGAGTTCCACCTAGATTCCAACTCGTGGCATGCGGCTGAATTTCTTTTGATGGGTTTCAATCCACACGCCATAAGGAATGGATTCCTAGGTGTCTAGGCTTAGGTGTCAAGGCCTTTGATTGGTCAATTAGAAAATTTAAATTTTGAATTGAGTCCTCATGTAATTAGGAGTCCAATTTAAAATTCTGTGCCAACCTTTCTTTCTATATAAAGAAGGGTATGATGAATGAAGTTAGTTTTCTTTTGGATTTCGAAATTATGATTTGTTTGCGTGAAGAGAGGCTACTCCTCTTGCTGGTGCGATGCCAAAGAGGCTGAGGGAAGGTGGGACGCCTCCCCTTCACGCCATTTGAAATTGGGTTGGTTTTGGATGAGATTTCCCTAACAAACTCAAGTTTATCCTTATCCCTTCTTTTGTTCTCACGCCTCCACCTCTTGTGTGCACCCTCCTTGAGTGCCACATCAGCATTTCAGCACCTCCCTCACGCCCAAGACTCCTTTCCCACGTCCTCCTCTAAGTCCTATTGCCATTAGGACTCCACACAACCCAATTCAGCCAAAAAAATTGGTCTAGCCAATTTCAACCCCCACAAAAATTGGTGCCTAATTTTGGTCCATTGGCTGACCCTCCTTGAACCCAATCTCACCAACCAGCAACCCATCTTCTTCCTCCTTCCTTCCACCACAAAGAACCCTAGCCTCCATTGCCATTGCTTTGAAAAAAAAAAAAGAGAAGAAAGATTCAGCCATCCTCAAGAAGAAAAAAATCTGCAGCCCACCCCGATTGCGTCAAAAAGACACAATAAATAACAAACATTCAAACTTCATTGATCAAAATAAGAATATTTTAGTACATTCATGCCCAAAAACAAAAACAAATACAATGTTCCTTAATCAAAGTTTAAAGATACATGATAAAAGCAAAATATATATGAGAACTAGATATCTAGCCTAGGCTCTAAACAGAAATGCTAATATCAGCCTAGGGAGTATCTAATGGCTGGGATCTAGTCCTCATCCTCCTAGTGTATGTGGCGAGGGGAGGTCGAGCCTGGTGAGACTGTGTCTGGCGTGGAGCACGACGAGCTGGATGACTCTGTGCCGATATCTCTGACTCAGCAGCCTGTGGCACAGATGGTCCATGGGTCTCTCTCTCTCTCCGGAGTGCTCCTATCTGCTGCCTCAGATCACTGATCTCAGCAGACATGATATCCAGTCGGCTCGTCAGCCCATCAGTAATAGTCCTCGCCTAAGCTGACATAATATCCAATCTGCTCGTCAGCCCGTCAGTGATAGTCCTGGCCTGAGCTGTCATAATCTCAGTCATCTTACTCCAGAACTCATCCGTATCTCTCGGAGGAGCAGATGACGATGGTCCAGCCTCGGAAGGTACAGTAGGATGATCCATATGCTCCTCATCCTCAGGGATAGGGTCTCCAATATCTGGTGTATCATCCTCTGCCTCACCCTCTGGTGCCTCACCCTGAATCCCTGCTCCAGTATGAATCCACTGCCCGTTCACTTTCTTATAATTCATACGTATAAGTGTCCGTGCAGTGTATGTGTCAGTATGAAGCAGATGCCTGGATACCTCCCCCTCGACAGATATGCCGTGCTGTCGAAAAACCAAAGTGAGTATCATACCATAAGGTAGGGATACTCTGGAGTTGCAGATCACTTTCCTCATCTGCTTCAGTATCATGGCCGAGAGATTCAGGGGAATACCCTGAATAATATACTCCATCACTACTAAATCTCGCTCTGTGATGCGATCGAATCTCCCGCTCTTTGGAAATAAAATTCTATTTATGATACTAAGCAATAATCTCATTTCAGCAGATAAAGAGCTTGCTATTACCTTTTCTGAGAAGTCAAAGCCCTCATTTTCCATAATCAACTGCAGAGCTCTCATCTTGTTTTCTGGTTTTTCCGGAGTGGCTCCTTCGCAGGGTAGATGAAGTAGCTCACTCAAACTTTCCTCGGAAA
Source organism: Phoenix dactylifera (assembly GCF_051530095.1). Lineage (NCBI taxonomy): Eukaryota > Viridiplantae > Streptophyta > Magnoliopsida > Arecales > Arecaceae > Phoenix > Phoenix dactylifera. The sequence goes on from NC_143195.1 coordinate 10,339,389, forward strand.
CTCGAACCCTAACTCCTCGAACTTCCGAAACAAGCCCTCCCATTCCAGTTTTAAGGAAGGCATAGATCTCCCGAACTAATCCGGGGTAGATCATCACATCTAGGGAGCAAAGATACTCCCAACCTTGCCTTTGGATCCATTCCCTCAACCTAAACCCTTCTTGATCAAAGAACTCGGAATGGATCCTTCTCCCCGTTGTAACCGGTCTCCCCGCAAATCTTGCAAGTATAACTGAGGGAGAAGGAGGAGGAGGTGGCTCCGCACGTGCCTCATGTTGGGGAGACACTGTAGATGGCTCCGTAGGTTGCCTTTCCTCACGTTGGATCCGTGAGACTCTTTCGGATCTCTTGGCTACGGCTCTTTTGGGTCCCATTACTTCAAGATCTTAAGGTAATCTACTGTTTGGAGGAGTTTGGAGAGTGGGGAATAGAGTATTCAGAAGAGGACAAGGGCAAACAGTGCCCTAACAATGCTCTCGGGTCCCCCTTTTAACAGTGGGGTCCCGACGTTGGGTCGACTCAAGAATTTTCTTGGGTCGACTCAACGTTGGGTCGACCCTATTCTGGGTTGGGTCGACCCAAGTGTAGAATTTTTCTTTTTTCTTCCTTTTTGCTTCTAAAAATTTTCCTTGCTTCCAATCCTTATAAATTCTTTCTGGGACAATGATACATGAGTAAGGAATCTATAGATTGTTAGATGTATGCCCTAGAAGCCAATCTGGCTGACACATTGTTAATTCTAGGGACATAATTTTGTACTTGACTATTTATTATTGAATAAATAAAAGGCATCTTTTCATTCATATTATTTATGTGTCTATGAATCGTCCAAGAAATTAATAAGATAATGATGCATATTCTCAAGAGTTGAGAATTTGAGCCATGTATCATTGGTGATTAATTTCTAAATGCTCCTGATCAATAGATCATCACGAGGACGGTGATCGATCCGATCAGTGCACAGATCACTTTCCTTCTGGATGGACGAGACTTGAGTCCACAGTGTAGGGACACTGAAGTGATAGTGCAGGTGCTTGTTAGAGAACAAGGGTACTGAGCGTGACCAAGACAAGAAGTCACTTGGATGTCTATCCACTCGTCAATGACTTGCTTGATGTTGCAGTAGTATGACTGGTCCTTTGACCTGCGGTACTTCAGCTACTCACAGTGAGGTTATTGTAGTTTGACTACACGTATACATGGTCTCTAGTCATATGGGTCCTTGTAGTGTAGATTGGCTGCAGTAAGTTCACTGTAGGAGTAGGGTATGCACTTACATGGAATCTATCGACCTTGATAGAAGAGGAGTGATCCTATGTGATTTGTTAGACTGAGTTCTAAGACCTTGGCCAGGGCAGTAATATAAAGTGAAGAAAGAGTTTTCCACTAACGAACTCGAGTCGAATAAATCTTGACATATGACAGACGAAGGGGTTTGACGAGTTATCCATGACCTCCGTCCTGTAGGGATCCACGATAGTAGGACTGTATCACACGATAACTGCACCTAGAGGTTCATCATTCTATTCTACTGGGTAGCCACTATATGCTGCTAGGTGTCACTGGTGGATGGTGAGACTCACAGGGATTATCTCGATGATCGATAAACCCTAAAGAGTAGAGTTGGAATCGTTCCAATCCATTGAAAGGAGTTTTCAATGATATTATGATAGAGATCATAATATATCTCACTACCAGTCAGAGTAGAACCTATGGGGTCACACACATTAGAAGTATTGACCGATCCGATGGTTGAATCGTGATTAGGAATCACAAGTAATCAATTCGATTGATATTCAGTTGAAGAAAGAACAAAGGGAATTAATTAATTGGACTTGAAACAAGAGTCCAACTTCGAGTAGGATTCCTAGAGTCCTAATTGGATTAGGACTAGGAATCCTAGTTGGAGTAGGACTGGGATTCCTACTTGAAATAGGATTCCTACAATCCTAATTAGATTAGGAGTTTTGAATTAAAATTGGATTCCTACTTGGAATAGGATTCCTAGAAGACCTAATTGGATTAGGACTTCGAATTCAAATAAGAGTCCTAATTGGATTAGGACTAAAATTAAATATGTCCTAATTTGGATTAGGGTTTCTTAAGTCACAATTAATTATTAATCTAATGAATCAATAAGACTCCTAATTGGATTAGGATTGAAGAGTTCAATTGAGTCAAAATTAATTTAAGTTCTAATTGGATTAAGACTTACCTAGATTGGATCCAATTAGTTCACCTGTGGGCTAAGCCTAATTGGATTAGGGCTAAACCACATTAGGGCCACCCAATCTTCATTAGATGAGGATTAGGGCATCACAAGAAGGAGGGGATCACACCCCTCCTCCTTGATTCCTTTGGTGCGGCAAGGAGAGAGGGAGGCGCCTAACATGGCATAACATCAAGGGCTCCTAATTTGTAGGAGCCCTAGATGTTTTAAAAGGGGGTAAAGAGGAGGTGCCCTAATTGTATGAAGGCTTCTCCTTTCAGCCGTGAACTCCACCCTCCTCTCCTCTCTTTTCAGCCGCAAGCAAGAAAGGATCAAAAGAAGTGTGGTGGCGGCCTTCTTCCCTCTCCATCTTGGTTCCAACGCAAGGGAGAAAAAGAAGGCTGCGGGGCTTCGTTCCTCTTCTTCTCCTCTTCCATCTTCTTCCTCCTCCCTCAGCATTCAAGGGTTGATTGAAAGGGAGGAAATCAGCCATCCAAAGTTGTCTCTGCAAGGGAACTAGCACCCCGGGGAAAGAAGGAAGCTTTGATCGGTTTCTGCTTCGTGTGGATACCTGTAGAGGCCGGGCAGTTGAACGGCTTCAAGCGAACCTTCATCCTAAACCACGAACTTCAGTTTGCGGTGATCATCTACCCGCACAAGGTGAAGATCTGATCTTCTAAAGATTTTAAAAGTTTTTAATCCTTATCTATCTACGAACGGTTTTTGAACAACGTTCATGCGATGAACGGATTTGATCCCGCGCATGCCTCTTCCGCTGCCATCAGATTTTTTTTGAATTTTCTGCGGCATGATCGGGGTTTTCTAACAGTGGTATCAGAGCCTAGGTTTCGTAGATTAAGGCAAGAATTAATTATTAGTAGGCTTATTAGATCTGAAATTGAAAGATTATGCATGCTGAAAATTTTCTGCATGCAGATTTTTTCTAGGGTGCTGATTTTTGCATGCTGATTTTAATGTGATAAGATGATGATTCTAATTGCATTGTTAATGAGATTACAAAGTTTAAAATCATGATTAGCATGATCAGCAACCTATGTCATGAGATAATCAGTTAGTTTTCAGATCTGAAAATTATAATTGCTGCATGTGGTGATGATCATAGGATTCAAACCCTTTTGGTATTAAATGTAAAGACCTGCGATGTGATCTGCAATGTCATGTAATTTTTCAGATGCTTGCATGCATCTTATTTGATGTTTTGAAAGGCCTGCGTGCCTCCTAAAAGAAGATGTAATTTATTATTATTTTTATTTTACATCTGGTTGTATTTCTGTGATGTGATGTACGTCAACGATCAAGTTGAAGACAAGGCATGAGATGAATAGGGGTCTAAGCGGTTGATGGCAATTGGATCAAGAGTTGGTCAAGGTTCGAATCAAGGAGGCTTGGAACCAATTCAAGAGTTGAAGACCAATTGATCGATTGACGTGCATGTGCTTGTAATATGACCTAATTAGAATCCATGATCATCACCTATTTAAAGTTTAGCTTTAATTATTGCTGCGATTATAACTGCCTGCAATGTGCCGTTTGCATGTGATGTAAATGAGAGTCGGGTAGATAGGTTTACATGTGATGTAGCAAATCCAATGAGACCTAAACTAAAACCTCCTCAATCAAGTCGAGAGTGAACCGACATGAGCAAGTCATATTAGATTAATTGATCTAATTGGTGTCTAGGAAAGCATGAAAGGTGGTTACTTAATTAGGACCTTACTCTCTGAGTAAGGAGAGCCTCCCACCTGCTTATCTGGCCAATTGTTCGATTACCTCTTATGAAGAGCTCAAGTTGCAAACACTAAGACCTGATTAACCAATATTAAGTCAATAGGTCTTCCACTGTAGTAGAGCTGCTAAGGTCTTTCTGATGTTGATTTGTCTCGGCTGGACACAGTGGGCAAGTTGCATCGGGGGGCTGGACCTCTCTATAGACATGAGATGTTGTAGGGTAAAGGTGGGGTTGGGCACCAATAACTGTTAGGTGAGGACCCAATGACGACTTTATTCCTACGGTTATACGGTGGGTCAGACTTAACTAAGAAATGAGACCAATAACTGTTAGGTGAGGTCTTCATGGCTTAGAGACCAAGAAGCACTGCAACATGCTTGAGAAGCATTGTACAAGAGTTGTACATTCATCAATTTATGTGTCATCAATAACTGTTAGGTGAGGTGGCATGTAAATCGGTGGAACTGCAGTACCCACTAGAAATCCTAGTCGTGTAGGATTTCTGTTTTTCTACCAGGGGAGTGTGAGGAATTCGAGAAAATAGTGGGAGGTACATTCGTTCTAAAAGTCCTTAGAACAGATTTAGGATCAAGTACAAAAGTCTAACTATAATCTTTACTCTCTAAGGATTATAAAGTCAGCTTCTAGACTCTTAACTCATATCCTATAGAACAACCGTTTGACCAAACCCAATTATAAAGATTGGCTCAGCAAATTTCAAAAATAGTTTTGAATTGTGAGAAATTCGGGTATATGCTAGACCATGGAATTCCCATGTTACCAATCCGTCCGATTACTGATCAGCGTAAGACGCTTGTTAAGTGGACGAACAATGACAATAAAGTTAGGTGCTGCACAATGGCATCCATGTCCAATGCATTACAATGCCAGCATGAGAACATGAAGACTGCCAGGGACATATTAAATCACCTGCAAGAGTTGTATGGTGAGCAGAGTCGCACAGCTTGTTTTGAAGTGTCCAAAAGGCTCTTCAAGGCAAAGATGCGTGAGGGGTTGTCCGTCCATGATCACGGTCTGACTATGATCAAGGACCTAGAGGAGCTTGAGAAGCTCGGTATGAACATGCACAAGGAATTGCAAGTAGATCTGATCCTTCAATCCCTTCCTGATTCATTTGGTCAGTTTATAGTAAGCTACCACATGAATAAGATTGAATGCACTAAGACTAAACTAATAAATATATTGGTAACTGCTGAGGGAGCCTTGAAAGGTTCAAGGGGCAATGTCCTTACTGCTGAGTTGACTTCTGGTTCCAAGAGAAAGTCTACTTGGAAGAAAAAGAAGCCTGCCAAAAAGCAGAAGAAAGACAAAAAGCCAAAGAAGGAAGTTCCAAGAAAAAGGCCAATTGCAAGGAAAAGTGTTTCCATTGCATCATGAACGGCCATTGGAAGAGGAACTGTCCTACATACATGGGAAGCATAAAGAACATGAAGGGTGACAGACCTTCAGAAAGTATGTCAGATATGCTCAGGATACTTAGGGACTGTTATCTATTGCTAGCAGAAATTTGATTTCTGTATTTTATTTAGCACAAAAAGATTTTTATTTGAAAAAATAAATTGATTCAACATGGTTTTATGATTGACAGTCTCTATCACATACATATGGATGTATCTATGAATATATCTGAGCAAACAGTAAATACCATAGGATCTAATAGATCCAAAAATGAGATAAATCTAAAGTATTTATGGCACCTCAGGCTTGGCCATATAGGAGAAGACAGAATAAACAAATTGGAGAAACATGAGCTTTTGGGCTCATTGACTTTCGAGTCATATTTAATTTGTGAATTCTGCCTTCAAGAAAAGATGGCCAAATTATCCTTTGTAGGACACAGTGAGGTCCACTGAAATACTTACCCTAGTACACACTGATGTGTGTGGCCCATTCGATGTGCAGGCTAGGGGTTGTAATTTTTACTTCATTTTACCGATGATTACTCACGGTATGGATATGTGTACGAGACACAAATATGAAACTTTTGAAAGGTTCAAAAAGCTTAGATATGAAGTAGAAAAATATGCAGAAAAACTCATTAAGGTTCTTCGATCAGATCGAGGAAGTGAATACCTTAATGGAGAGTTCCGTGATTATCTCAAGGAGAATGGTATAGTTTCATAATGGACTCCTTCTGGTACACCTCAGCTCAATAGAGTGTCAGAGAGGAGGAATCGGACTCTATTGATATGGTCCAGTCCATGATGAGCTTCACTGATTTACCCTTTTTTCTTTAGATAGATGCCCTATTTTCAGCTATTTACTTGTTGAATAGAGTTCCCTCTAAATCCGTTCCTACCACACCGTATGAGATATAGCATGGTAAGAAACCAAGTCTTGGTCATCTCAAGATTTGGGGATGTCCGGCCCACGTCAAGAGACTACAGGCAAACAAGTTAGAGGCTAGGACCATAAGTGCTCGTTTTATAGGATATCCTAAAAGTCATTAGGATACAGTTTTTACGTCTCAGAGGATCACAATGTGTTTGTGAGCCGTCATGCCATCTTCTTGGAAAACCAGTTTATCCTTGATAGAGGCAGTGGGAGGAAAATTGAGCTTGAAGAGAAAGTCTCTGAAAAGCAACGAGTCATGGATCCTATCGAACCCATTCATACAGAGCCAGTACACGATGTCCCTCGACCACCTCGTAGATCTAGTAGGGTCTCCCACTTCCCGATAGATACTTAGGTATACTAGAAGAGGATACCGAGAAAATGTTCCTAGTGGGAGATAGGGATCATACACAAAATTCCAAAACCTACGACGAGGCGATATCTGATATCGATTCCGAAAAATGGCTGGAAGCCATGAAGTCAGAGTTAGACTCCATGCATTCCAACCAAGTCTGGACCTTAGTAGACCCACCAGAAGGTATTGTACCTATTGGATGCAAATGGATCTACAAAAGGAAAATAGGTTCGGATGGAGAGGTAGAGACCTATAAGGCAAGGCTTGTGGCAAAAGGGTATAATCAGCGCGAAGGCGTTGACTATCAGGAGACCTTTTCACCTATAGCCATGCTAAAATCCATCCGAACATTGCTTGCCATTGCAGCATTTCATGATTATGAAATCTGGCAGATGGATGTGAAAACAGCTTTCCTGAATGGATATCTTGATGAAGACATCTATGTGGAACAGCCTTTGGGTTTCACTTCCAGTGATGGAGATCACAAGGTCTGCAAGCTGCAAAGGTCCATCTATGGACTAAAGCAAGCATCTCGGAGTTGGAACACTCGTTTCGATGACGCAATCAAAACGTTTGATTTCATCAAAAACGAAGAGGAACCGTGTGTTTACAAAAAGGTTAGTGGGAGCGCTGTCGTATTTCTCGTACTGTACGTGGACGACATCCTACTGATAGGGAATGATATTCCCATGCTAACCTCGGTCAAGGTCAGGTTGTCAAAAAGGTTCTCCATGAAAGACCTTGGGGAAGCATCCTATATTTTGGGAATAAAGGTCTATAGAGATAGATCTAAAAGGATGCTTGGCCTATCACAGAAGATGTACATAGAGGAAGTGCTGAAAAGGTTCAGCATGGAAAACTCTAAAAGGGGTCTCTTACCCCTAAGGCATGGAATTAATCTCTCCAAGAAGATGTGCCCCAACACATCTGAAGAGATTCAACGCATGAGCTAGATCCCCTATGCATCAGCAATAGGGAGCCTCATGTATGCCATGCTATGTACATGACTTGATATAGTACATGCTGTGAATGTCACGAGCATATGTCAATCAGATCCAGGCAAAAAGCACTGGATAGCTATGAAGAACAGTCTTAAGTACTTGAGAAGAACTAAGGACATGTTCTTGGTCTTTGGGAGAAGATCAGAGTTGAAGGTAGAAGGATGCACACATATTGATGATAGAAAGTCTACATCAGAATATGTGCAGTGGTGGTTCAGTAAATTGGAAGAGTTCCAAACAAACCGATCATTATAGATTCCACCTTAGAAGCTGAATGTTAAGCCGTATCTAATGGTGCAGTGGAAACCTTCTGGTTAAAAGTTCATTGCAGAGTTAGGTTTAATGTCATTAGATGCCATAACACTTTACTGCGACAACATTGGCACCATAGCACTAGCTATGGAGCCAAGGTCTCATCAGAAGTCCAAGCACATAGAGCGGCGCTTCCACCTCATACGCGACTATATTAAGAAGAAATATGTAGAGGTGCAGAGAGTAGACTCCACGGATAACGTGGCAGACCCGTTCACTAAGCAGCTGAGTCAGCAAAAGACTGAAGCCCACCTTGAGAAGATGGGGCTTAGATATATGACTGATTGGCTTTAGTGCAAGTGAGAAATTGTTAGATGTATGCCCTAGAAGCCAATCTGGCTGACACATTGTTAATTCTAGGGACATAATTTTGTACTTGACTATTTATTATTGAATAAATAAAAGGCATCTTTTCATTCATATTATTTATGTGTCTATGAATCGTCCAAGAAATTAATAAGATAATGATGCATATTCTCAAGAGTTGAGAATTTGAGCCATGTATCATTGGTGATTAATTTCTAAATGCTCCTGATCAATAGATCATCACGAGGACGGTGATCGATCCGATCAGTGCACAGATCACTTTCCTTCTGGATGGACGAGACTTGAGTCCACAGTGTAGGGACACTGAAGTGATAGTGCAGGTGCTTGTTAGAGAACAAGGGTACTGAGCGTGACCAAGACAAGAAGTCACTTGGATGTCTATCCACTCGTCAGTGACTTGCTTGATGTTGCAGTAGTATGACTGGTCCTTTGACCTGCGGTACTTCAGCTACTCACAGTGAGGTTATTGTAGTTTGACTACACGTATACATGGTCTCTAGTCATATGGGTCCTCGTAGTGTAGATTGGCTGCAGTAAGTTCACTGTAGGAGTAGGGTATGCACTTACATGGAATCTATCGACCTTGATAGAAGAGGAGTGATCCTATGTGATTTGTTAGACTGAGTTCTAAGACCTTGGCCAGGGCAGTAATATAAAGTGAAGAAAGAGTTTTCCACTAACGAACTCGAGTCGAATAAATCTTGACATATGACAGACGAAGGGGTTTGACGAGTTATCCATGACCTCCGTCCTGTAGGGATCCACGATAGTAGGACTGTATCACACGATAACTGCACCTAGAGGTTCATCATTCTATTCTACTGAGTAGCCACTACATGCTGCTAGGTGTCACTGGTGGATGGTGGGACTCACAGGGATTATCTCGATGATCGATAAATCCTAAAGAGTAGAGTTGGAATCGTTCCAATCCATTGAAAGGAGTTTTCAATGATATTATGATAGAGATCATAATATATCTCACTACCAGTCAGAGTAGAACCTATGGGGTCACACACATTAGAAGTATTGACCGATCCGATGGTTGAATCGTGATTAGGAATCACAAATAATCAATTCGATTGATATTCAGTTGAAGAAAGAACAAAGGGAATTAATTAATTGGACTTGAAACAAGAGTCCAACTTCGAGTAGGATTCCTAGAGTCCTAATTGGATTAGGACTAGGAATCCTAGTTGGAGTAGGACTGAGATTCCTACTTGAAATAGGATTCCTACAATCCTAATTAGATTAGAAGTTTTGAATTAAAATTGGATTCCTACTTGGAATAGGATTCCTAGAAGACCTAATTGGATTAGGACTTCGAATTCAAATAAGAGTCCTAATTGGATTAGGACTAAAATTAAATATATCCTAATTTGGATTAGGGTTTCTTAAGTCACAATTAATTATTAATCTAATGAATCAATAAGACTCCTAATTGGATTAGGATTGAAGAGTTCAATTGAGTCAAAATTGATTTAAGTTCTAATTGGATTAGGACTTACCTAGATTGGATCCAATTGGTTCACCTTTGGGCTAAGCCTAATTGGATTAGGGCTAAACCACATTAGGGCCACCCAATCCTCATTAGATGAGGATTAGGGCATCACAAGAAGGAGGGGATCACACCCCTCCTCCTTGATTCCTTTGGTGCGGCAAGGAGAGAGGGAGGCGCCCAACATGGCATAACATCAAGGGCTCCTAATTTGTAGGAGCCCTAGATGTTTTAAAAGGGGGTAAAGAGGAGGTGCCCTAATTGTATGAAGGCTTCTCCTTTTCAGCCGTGAACTCCACCCTCCTCTCCTCTCTTTTCAGCCGCAAGCAAGAAAGGATCAAAAGAAGTGTGGTGGCGGCCTTCTTCCCTCTCCATCTTGGTTCCAACGCAAGGGAGAAAAAGAAGGCTGCGGGGCTTCGTTCCTCTTCTTCTCCTCTTCCATCTTCTTCCTCCTCCCTCAGCATTCAAGGGTTGATTGAAAGGGAGGAAATCAGCCATCCAAAGTTGTCTCTGCAAGGGAACTAGCACCCCGGGGAAAGAAGGAAGCTTTGATCGGTTTCTGCTTCGTGTGGATACCTGTAGAGGCCGGGCAGTTGAACGGCTTCAAGCGAACCTTCATCCTAAACCACGAACTTCAGTTTGCGGTGATCATCTACCCGCACAAGGTGAAGATCTGATCTTCTAAAGATTTTAAAAGTTTTTAATCCTTATCTATCTACGAACGGTTTTTGAACAACGTTCATGCGATGAACGGATTTGATCCCGCGCATGCCTCTTCCGCTGCCATCAGATTTTTTTTGAATTTTCTGCGGCATGATCGGGGTTTTCTAACATAGATAACAAGTTTGACTCATGTTTCATGGGTTTTTAGAAATTGGAGGAATGTATCATGAGACTACTTGCTCCCTTTTATATTTCTTCAATAAAAAGGATCACATATGCCTAATTCCCTCCTTAGCGTGCAGAATCTATCTTCACTCAATGGTTTTGTGAATATGTCGGCTAATTGTTTCTTAGTACATATATGCTCAATACATACGTTTCCATTTTGCACATGATTCCTAATAAAATGATATCGTATTTCTATGTGTTTGGCTTTAGAATGCTGAACCGGATTTTTTGTAAGATTGATGGCACTAGTATTATCACACTTAATAGGAATATTATCTAGCTTAACTCCATAGTCCTCTAGTTATTGCTTAAGCCATAGTACTTGAGCACAACATCTACCAGCAGCTATATATTCGGCTTCAGCTGTTGACAGTGCCACTGAATTCTGCTTTTTGCTAAACCATGATACTAAGTTGTTTCCTAAGAATTGACATGTGCCACTTGTGCTCTTCCTATCTAATTTGGATCCGGCAAAATCAGCATCTGAATATGCAAGCAAATCTAGACAGGAGTCTCTTGAGTACCATAATCCTATATTGGTAGATCCTCTTAAATATCTAAGGATTCTTTTAACAGCACTTAAATGTGACTCCTTAGGATCCGATTGGTATCTAGCACATATTCCTACACTAAATACGATGTCGGGTCTACTAGTAGTAAGGTAGAGCAAGGATCCAATTAGTCCTCTATAGAGCTTAATATCAATACTCTTCCCTTTTTCATCTTTGTCTAGCTTACTAGTAGGATTCATTGGAGTGCCTACTCTCTTATGATTTTCATTCCCAAACTTCTTTAGTATTTCCTTTGTATACTTAGTTTGATGAATGAAAATGTCTTCCTTAGTTTGTTTGATTTGTAATCCTAGAAAGAAGCTTAGTTCTCCCATCAAACTCATTTCGAATTCTCCATGCATTAAATCAGCAAATTCTTTGCAAAGAGTATCATTTGTGGCACCAAAGATTATGTCATCTACATATATTTGAACCACTAATTGATTTCTGTCCTTTCTTTTGAGAAATAGCGTTTTATCTACATTTCCTCTACTAAAGTCATTATTAAGCAGAAATTTGCTTAATCGATCATACCAAGCCCTAGGAGCTTGCTTTAATCCATATAATGCCTTATGTAGTTTAAACACATGATTTGGCAATTCATGATTCTCAAAACTAGGAGGTTGTTCTACATATACTTCCTCCTCAATAAAACCATTTAAGAATGCACTCTTCACATCCATTTGATACAATTTGAAATCCATGAAACATGCAAATGCTAGAAGTAATCTAATAGCCTCTAATCTAGCTACTGGAGCAAATGTTTCATCAAAATCTATTCCTTCTTCTTGATTGTATCCCTTAGCTACAAGTCTAGCCTTATTTCTTATAACTAATCCATTTTCATCTAATTTATTTCTAAATATCCATTTTGTTCCAATTACTGAGTTATGCTTTGGTCTTTCAGTTAATGTCCATACATTACTTCTTTTAAATTGATTTAATTCTTCTTGCATGGCATTTATCCAATTAGTATCTTTTTCAGCTTCTTCATAAGTCTTAGGTTCTAATTGTGAAACAAAAGCAAGATAATCATTTAAATTTCTAAGAGATGATCGAGTTCTTACTCCTTGAGATGGATCACCAATGATTAAGTCTTTAGGGTGTCCATATGCATACCTCCATTCCTTTGGCAAGTTTTGAGATTGTGGTGGCACGCAATCATCTCCCTTATCTTGAATTGGCACGTCATTAATATTCAACTTTTCAAAGTCAATAATTCCTGTATCATCATCAACAATATTTTCTTTCCCAGCAGACTCACTATCAGACTCATCAAATATAATATTGACTGACTCTTCCACTACTAGAGTTCTTTTATTGAATACTCTGTATGCCCTGCTAGATGTGCAGTATCCTAAGAAGATACCTTCATCTGACTTGGCATCAAATTTACTTAGATCCTTCTTGCCATTGTTTAAGATGAAATATCTACATCCAAATACTTTAAGATATTTAGCAGTTGGTTTCTTATTCTTCCAAAGTTCATAAGGAGTTTTCTTGGTTATTGGTCGTATTAAAACTCGATTTAGAATATGGCAAGCAGTGCTTATAGCTTCAGCCCAAAAGTACTTTGGAAGATTTGACTCACACAACAGCGTGCGTGCCATTTCTGCCAATGTCCTATTTTTTCTTTCAACAACCCCATTTTGTTGAGGCGTTCTAGGTACTGAAAATTGATGTGAAATTCCATTTTTAGTACAAAATTCTTCAAAGTGTTGATTTTCAAATTCAGTACCATGATCACTTCGAATTGCTACTAAGGTGAATTTCTTTTCATTTATGATATTATTATATAGTTTCAAGAATTCTGAAAATGCTTCATTCTTATGTGCCAAAAATGAAACCCATGTATATCTTGAAAAATCATCAACAATAACTAGTCCATACTTCTTCCCTCCTAGACTCGCAGTTCTAGTGGGTCCAAATAAATCCATGTGTATAAGTTCAAAAGGCCTAGTTGTTGATATTATATTCTTTGATTTGAAAGATGATTTAGTTTGTTTTTCCAAAGAACATGGTCCACAGATTTTGTCCTTTTCAAAAATCAATTTTGGCACATCCTTTATTAATTCCTTCTTGACTAGTTTTGAGATTAATTCCATACTAGCATGTCCTAGTCTACGATGCCAAAGCCAACTTGTTTCATTTTTCTTTTCTTCATTAGTAATTAAGCATAATCCATTTTTCTTGCCTAAATCATGAAGATCTACCAAGTAAATATTTCTTTGCCTTTGTCCTACAAGTACAATGCTATTATCTTTAGGATTTGTGATTATGCATACAGATGCTTCAAACGTGACTTTAAACCCTTTATCACAAAATTGACTTATGCTAAGCAGATTATGTTTCAATCCCTTAACTAATAAGACATTTTCTATAAAAATAGATGGAGTAATGAAAATTTTACCCTTTCCAATGATATGCCCTTTACCATTGTCTCCATAGGTTACTACTCCACCCTTCTTTGATTCCAAGGTGACAAATTGATCTACGTCACCGGTCATGTGTCTTGAACAGCCGCTATCTAGATACCATCATTTTTCCACTTTATCAGCTGCAAGACACCCCTGCAATCAAGATCAAGAAAGAGCTTTAGGTACCCAAACTATGTTGGGTCCTTTAGGGTTAGTACTTGATGTTCCTTTTAGAACCCAAACTTTCTTGAATTTAATCTTTTGATTATTACTTAATTTGTTTTGACTGGACTTTCTATAGTTACATTCATATGCTCTATGTCCTAATTTATTGCAGCAATGACAAGTAATATTTTTAGCTTTTACAAAAATGTTCCTTAAGAATTTTTGTTTCCTATTTGTTTTATATCCTAAACCAGCCTTATCATATACAGCTTTTTGACTGTCAAGAATCATATTTAGTTTGGTAGAACTAAGTGTAAACTTATCTACCAAGGATTTAAATTTTTCAGCATCTTCTTTTAACTTGATATTTTCAGCAATTAGATTCTTAGTTTCGTTTGTAAGTTTCCTACTTAATGTTTTATAGTTATGAGATAGTTTTAACTTATCTTTGACAAGAGATTGATTTTCTTCTTTTAGAACTTTATTTTTATTGATTAGTTTCTTATGTTCTTCCATGAGTTCTAAGAATGCATCATGTAATTCATCAACAGTAAAATCACAGTCAAGTTCAGAATCTACCTCATCGTCATTGGCCATATGACACATTTGGGCTGTCTCTTGATGATCTTCCTCTTCCGAACTTGACTCCTCACTTTCACTCCATTCAGCCATGAAGTTCTTCTTTTTCAGTTTTCTTGCCATCCATTTCAAATCTGGGCAATCTATCTTATAATGCCCGGGTTTGTTACACTCATAGCAAATAGGAGTTTCTTTTTCCTTTTCTTTGTCCTTACCCTTTTCTTTGCTTGAGCTACCTTTGAGGAAGGGTTTCTTTCTATAAAATCTATTCTTACCTCTCATAAATTTTCTGAATTTTCTTCCAAGCATAGCCATCCCTTCTTCATCAAATTCATCATCATCATCTGAATCTTTCGATTCAGTTAGTTGTTTAGGGGTGGTAGTCTTTAAGGCAATGGGCTTTCTTCTCTTAACCTCATCTTCTGAATTTTGCCTCATTGTCAACTCATGGGTCATGAGTGATCCTAGAAGCTCCTCTAATTGCAGTGAGTTGAGGTCCTTAGTTTCCTGAATTGCGGTTACCTTGGCCTCCCAAATTCTTGGTAGAGACCTGAGAATTTTTCGCACCAATTCAGAGTTAGTGTAAGACTTTTCCAAACTCTTAAGCCCATTTATAATTTCAGTAAAACGAGTAAACATATCAGTTATGGACTCAGTAGGTTCCATTTTAAACAATTCATACTTGTGTACTAATATGTTTATTTTTGACTCTTTAACTTGATTGGTCCCTTCATGAGTGACCTCAAGTTTGTCCCAAATTTCTTTAGCAGTAATGCAAGTAGATATTCTATTAAATTCACTTACATCTAATGAGCAATAAAGTACATTTATAGCTTTTGCATTTAACTGTGCCAATCTTCTATCACTTTCATTCCAATCCATTTCTGGTTTGGGTATGATAGTGCCCTCTATATTAAGTGTGGGTGTGTGAGGTCCTCTAGTTATGATGTACCATAATTCATAGTCTGAAGCTTGAATGAATATCCTCATCCTAGCTTTCCAATATGTGTAGTTTGTGCCATTAAATAGAGGTGGTCTATTTGTGGATTGACCCTCACTCATAGAATATCCCACTTGGGTTGTCATGATCTTTAACTCTTGATTGTGAGATCAATGAGTACTATTGGAGCACCTTGCTCTGATACCACTTGTTGCCCAAGGTGACAAGCCAAGAGGGGGGGTGAATTGGTTTCTTTTAATTTTAATTATCTTACTTGTGTTAAATGATGAGTTAGTAAACTTCAACAACTCACAATACAAACAACAAGAAATATAGTGGTTCGGTGCTCTCCTTAGCACCTACGTCCACTCCCCAAGCGACCCCTTGGAAATTCACTATAATCCCGCGGATTACAGTTGGATTGTTTTCCGGGCTCACAATCCAAAAACCTTTACACTTTGGTTTTCCGGGTTCACCAAAAACCTATGTTGGTTTTACGGGCTCACCAACGAACCTATGTTGGTTTTTCGGGCTCACCAACCAACCTTTACAACTGGTTTTCCGGGTTCACTAATCAACCTATTTCGTTGGTTTTGCGGGCTAACCAACCAACCTTTACAAGTAGTTTAACAAATAATGGAAGAAGATTTGAACTCCTAGATGAGCATATGAAACAATATAATCAACAAAGAAGAGTTTAGAAAGTATTTATCGCTTGAAGTGACTTCTCTCTTCTTTGTCAAGGATGCTTCTCTCTTTAAGGGTGGATGGAGCTCTTGATGACTCTTTGAATCTGCTCAACCACTTTCCTTTGATTCTTGAATGAAGCACTTGGATGAAGGAGATTAGGGCACTTTCTCTTTTTTGTGTTCTCTTTGATATTCTTTCAAAAAGATGTTCTATCTGATGAATAGTGCCCCTTTAAATAGTTTCCTACCTCCATTGGACAAGCCCCAATGGTTAGAATTCAAAAACTAGCCGTTACTCACTGTTGGAAGGACAAAAAGTACATCTGCAGAACTAGCCGTTATGCTTCTGCCCGTGTTTGGGTCGGCTCAACCTGTCATTGGGTCGACCCAACTTTCACTTGGGTCGACTCAAACATTCCTTGGGTCGACCCTCTCAGAATCCACAGAAACTTGAAATTCAGCCTTCCTTCACTTGGGTCGACCCAACCTTTCTTTGGGTCGACTCAAGGTTCAGTTGGGTCGACTCAACTTCTTCTTGGGTCGACCCTAACAGGGTTTCCAGAGAACCTTTTCTGTCTTCTGTTCTGTCTTGCCTTTTGGTCGACCCTCTCAGGGTTTGGGTCGACTCAAGCTTGGGTCGACCCTCTCAGTAAATCCAGAGAACCATTTTCTGTCTTCTGTTTGAGGATCTTGATGTTTGGGTCGACTCATGCTTTCCTTGGGTCGACCCAACTCACTGTTCACTTGTGCCATTTTTGCAGAAGTGTGCCAAATGCTTTCTTGATGTGCCGGGGTCGACCCAATCATCCTTTGGGTCGACTCAATCCACACTTTGCTGTATCTCAAGGTTAGATTCATTCAAATAAACAATGAAATGTATCTATATCAATTTATCCAAATATACTGAGAATAATAGACTTATAAATGAAGTATCGATTTAACTTATAACATACTCTAGATAATTGCTTGTTAATCATCAAAATAACACTATCATCCTCATAACCCATATTAGAACATGATCTAATCAAATTAGATCAATTAAGAATCGGATTCGAATCCAATTCGAATCAAGAGCTAAGGGTTTGCAACACCTGCTAGGATGTCTATCTTGCAAACATGATCTAATCCAATTAGATCCTTAATAAGTTTTCTTGTGTGTGACCTATTGGGTTCCATACTTAGGCAGCAATAGGTGTGAGTGCGAGTTGACCCAACTTGATTAGAACTCTTCTAATCAATTTAAGTCCAAACTGCGCGAACCCGAATTTAACAATTAGAATCCTTTCTAATTGGTGATCGAATTAAACTCTTTAATTCGATCAAACCTATAAGACAAGATTGACGTCTAGCAACGTATCATGTCTATCCGAAAAATATGGAATTTGGTGAAAATACCAAAAATACCCTTCAGTGGCAAGTTACCGTGCAATTCAATCCTTTAATCAAACTGCATCCCGAATATGTATATGAGTATGAATATATGTCAAACTCAATTTCATATTCATATATTTCTCAATCTTCTAATGATAATTCGAATAATGAAACATTAGAAACTCTTTCTAATTTTCGTTGTGCTTTGATCAAAGGCTTTCTGAATTATCATATGATTAGAATAAATAGGATGCGATCTTCTCTTACTAGAAGTGATTAATTCCTTGTTGACCTACTCATAACCTTCGTACATAATCCACCATATCCAGAAGACCTCGTACATAACTTATTGTCATGAATGAGTGGAAACCAAAATATGGATTTATGTGCACAAGATACTATGGTGATCTCAGGTCAAAGGATCAGTTGCACAACTCCTACTAAGAGAATCATCTTTTGACATGTAAGTAAGACTTCATAAGATTTCTCTTTGTAGGTCAATTCAGTGAACTCATTTCTCTAATGAGCACCCACATCTTTGTATTAGTGTCTCCACACAAGTGATTGTGAGATCAATCACCCTCTGCATCGAGCATACATAAGATGTGCCAGTCTTTCCGGTAAATATTGATCCCCGACTCAATGTACCAATGACTGAGAATATTTAAGATTAGGATTTTAGGATTTTAAGTCTCACTAGTATGATCTCATCATAGTCTTAAAACCATTGCCCTAATCTAAGGAGTTTATCATAAATATAATCAACAGCATATGATAAAACATAACGCCTTTATTCATATTTAAATGTCATGTACATGATTTGGACAAATCAAAAGAAAAAACCTCGCAATACATATTGCGATTGGCTTGTAGGGCATCTACTCTTTCAGAATATCCTCATCCTAGCCTTCCAATAGATGTAGTTGGTTCTATTAAAGAATGGAGGCCTATTGGTAGATTGCCCCTCACTAAGAGAAGATCCAAAAGGGGTTGTCATTTTGATCTTTTACTCTTTTAATATAAGAGCTCCGGCTCTGATACCACTTGTTGCCCAAGAAGACAACCCAAGAGGGGGGGGGGTGAATTGGGTTTTAAGTAATAATTGCAAATTAAAACTTAATGAGTAACTAATTAAGATTATTGCAGGCAGATTAATTAGATTACTAGTTGTAGTGAGTGGAGAGGATGGAAGAGACAATGAACCAATTACAAATACAAGAGGTTTTATAGTAGTTCGGAGCTAACCCTTGCTCCTACGTCCACTTTCCAAGCTTCACTTGGGAGTTCACTATAATCCCTAGGATTATAGCCGGTTGTTTTACAAGTTCACAACCCAACTTGTTGTTTTCACGAGATCACAACGAACTCGGTCGGTTTTCACAGGCTCACCGACTAGAACCACCCGATTGTTTTTTCGGGATCACAATCGAACCCTTATACCGTTGGTTTTAACTTCAGCTCACCAACAAACCTTACAACCCTTGATTCAATCCCCTGATTGAATCAAGTAAGAAAATAGTTTGGAAAAAATTACAAGGAAAGCTTCTTAATAAGTAAATATTAAACAATATGAAAAGAGAAGAGTTATAAGCCCTCAAACAGATTTTGGAAGAGGAAGAAGGGGCTTCTCGAACTCTGAGTCTCCTCTTTGAATGCGCTAAAGATTTGATGTCAGAAGGAGAGCCTTGAATACGAAGGAAAGAGTTTGTTGGATGGAGTTCAATGCGCTTCTTCCATCTCTCTCTTGTATTTACTCTTGAGAGCCTTTGGTAGGTGGAAATTCCTTTTTGTTTGAATGGAATAGCTCTCTTAGTGTCTACTACTGTTCACTCTGACTATTTAAGCAGTTCCCATTGAAAACTAGCCGTTAGACACTAATTTGTGGCCGTTCTGCACAATCTGCAACTTCTGACAATGTATCCGTTGGGGTCGGAGTCGACTCGCTCGATCTGGAGTCGACTCGGCTATTGCTGGAGTCGACTCATGCTTTACTGGAGACGACTCGCCCACTATTCAGGATTTGAATTAAAGTGCTGTCCCATTCTGGAGTCGACTCGGCCAAACCTGGAGTCGACTCGCCAATATCCGAAGATGACTCGGCCCTCTGGAGACAACTTGCTCTCAGGGTTCCAGAGATCTATTTTTCTGCATTTCTTTCTCGAGTCGACTCGGATCATCTTGGAGTCGACTCGGCTCTTAGAGCCCAAAAACTGATCTTCTGTCTTTGGAGTTGAACTGCCTCGGAGACGACTTGGATCGTCTTGGAGTCGACTCGGCTCTTAGAGCCCGAAAACTGATCCTCTGTCTTTGGAGTTGAACTACCTCGAAGTCGACTCGGATCATCTTGGAGTCGACTCGGCTGACTTGGGAGTCGACTCTGGAGCGCTTGGAGTTGACTCGGCTCTCAGAGTTCCCGAAGTTGGTTCTCTGCCTTTTAGTCTTGCTTTCCTCTGAGAGTCGACTCGGACGTAACTAGGAGTCAACTCGCCAAACTTCGGAGTCGACTCGTAACCTTCTGGAGTCGACTCAGTTGCAGGGTCTGAAATACATCGTTCTGTCTTTCTTCTGTTACCCTTAGGAGTCGACTCGAAAACGTTGGGAGGCGACTCGGCAACCATCGGAGTCGACTCGAACTCTTCTGGAGTCGACTCGCTGATAGGGTCTGAAAATCAACTTTCTGTCCTTCTGTCAGTTCTCAGTCAGAGTCGACTCATAATGTACCAGAGTCGACTCGAGCATGTGCCAGAACTTCTGAAACACTTGGAGTCGACTCGTAATCTTCCGGAGTCGACTCGAGCTTCAGACTTTGGTTCAAACTGAGTTCCATACTTAGCCAAAATATATTGAACCAAAGCTAGAGATACTTAAACATAAATTCACAAATATTTGCCTGAAACACTAGATTGAATTTATTAGTATAACATAGGATATACTCAAATGCTTTGAGCTCATCAAAATCAAATAGGATTATAATCAATCACTCCACAATAATTGTTTAAACGATTCCGGCATAATCCTATGTGTTCTTAAGGTGCTGATTTCTAGATTTGATCTTGTAAGCATGAATGAATTAAATTGTTTGATTCGATTTTTCCGCTGCATTTTAAAACTTAAAAAGAACTACGTATGGCTTGATCCTTCTTATGAAGGGGTACGTAGGCAACCCGATCAGGTTCAGCCATGGTTTTCAAAAAAAAAAAGTCAACATACTTAACACCGAAGAACATAGGATTCACTTTCACATGGTTCATCGACTTCAGGCGAAACCGACCTGCAAACCTATGAAGCAGAAGAAACGGGGCTCCGCATTGGAACGACAACGAGCAGCGGCCGAGGAAGTGGACAAACTTCTCGAGGCCGGCTTCATCCGAGAGGTCTTTTATCCAGATTAGCTCGCCAACGTGGTTCTCGTGAAGAAAGCTAACAGAAAGTGGCGCATGTGCGTGGACTACACCGACTTGAACAAAGCCAACAAAGGATAGCTTTGCTCTCCCCAGCATCAACCAGCTCGTTGACTCCACCTCGGGACATCAGTTGCTGACCTTCATGGATGCCTTCTCGGAATATAATCAAATCCAAATGGCGCCAGAAGATGAGGAGAAGACGACCTTCATCACTGACAAGGGCATTTATTGCTATAAAGTGATGCCGTTCGGGTTGAAAAATGCTGGAGCAACATATCAAAGGCTGGTCAGCCAGATCTTTAAAAATCAAATAGGCCGAAACATGGAGGTCTATGTGGACGACATGCTGGTGAAGAGCTGAACAGCAGAGCACCATGTAGTTGACCTCAATGAGACATTTTCCACACTCAAGAAGTATCAAATGAAGCTCAATCCTGCCAAGTGCACATTCGGAGTCACCTCGGGAAAATTTCTCGGCTTCGTAGTGACCCAGCATGGAATCGAACCAAACCCTGAGAAGATCCGAGCGCTGCAAGAGATGGTGCCACCAAAGACGGTCAAGAAGGTACAGCGGCTCATTGGGCGGGTCGCAGCTCTGGAAAGATTTATTTCCAGGTCAGCTGAGCGATGCCTCCCATTCTTCAAAATCCTCAAGCGACCGAAGAACTTTCTATGGTCGGAGAAACATCAACAAGCTTTTGAAGAGCTTAGGCGCCTTCTTGCTTCCCCTCCATCACTCACAAAACCCCAGCAGGGTGAGCTCCTCTATTTATACCTGGCCATCTCTCCAGTCGCGGTGAGCTCGGTCCTGGTCCAAAAAGAGAACAAGCTTCAGAGACCAGTATATTATACCAGCCGAGTCCTAAGGGATGCTGAGACCCGATATTCCAAGCTGGAGAAAACAATCTTTGCCCTGGTCATCTCGGCTCGAAGGCTCCGATCCTACTTCCAGGCCCATACTGTGGCCATACTGACCGACCAGCCTATGAAGCAATTCTGCAATGGTCGGATCGCGCCGAGAGGATTGCGAAGTGGGCAGTCGAGCTCGGGGAGTTCGACCTTGAATACCGTCCGAGGCCGGCGATCAAAGCCCAAGCGCTCGCTGACTTTATCGTGGAGTGCACTTTACCGAACGATCCCGAGCTCGCACACACGCCAGCGGAGGAGACCCCAGGAAAACCATGGATTCTATATATGGATGGCTCCTCAACCTCGGGGGTAGCAGAGCGGGCCTTATCCTCACTAGCCCAGATGGGGTAGTTGCGGAGTAGGCTCTATGCCTTGAGTTTCCTGCCTCAAACGATGAAGCAGAGTACGAGGTACTCATTGCCGGGCTCAAATTGGCAAAGGAGCTGAAGGTGGAGGACCTGAAGGTTTTCAGTAACTCCCAACTGGTCGTGAGCCAGATTTTGGGAGACTTTGAAGCAAGAGAGCCATCGATGCAGTGATATCTCCAAAAGGTGCGAGACTTCACATCCATCTTGGGCATCTTCAACATCTAGCATATTTCCAGAACAGAGAACCTAAGGGCATACCACTTGTCAAAGCTAGCGACTTTCCGCATGAGCGAGCTCCCTAAGACAATAGTGTTCGAATACCTCCAAACGCCCAGTACAGAGGAGCCCGAGCTAACCTTCTGCATCGAGGCCGAGCCGAGCTGGATGGATGAGCTTGTCGGCTATCTGCAGAACGAAGTCCTCCCCAATGACGAGCTCGAGGCCCACCGAATCAGGCGTCAAGCCTTCCGATACATGCTATATGAAGGCAAGCTTTGTTGAAGGTCGTTCACCTCTCCCCTCCTCAGATGCCTCCGCCCGTCAGAGGTGGACTATGCTATGCGGGAGGTTCATGAAGGAATATACGGAAACCACTTGGGAGGCCGAGCACTGGCCCACAAAATCCTGCATCAAGGATACTACTGGCCCACACTTCAAAAGGACGCATTGAACTTCATTCGAAGATGCGATAGATGTCAGCGGAATGCCAACATTCAGCGCCGACCCTTAACCCCGTTGATCTCGATCAGTGCCCCCTGGCCATTCGCCCAATGGGGGATTGACATCCTGGAACCATTTTTCCTGGCCACCGGAAAAAAAAAATTTCTGGTTGTCTCTATTGACTATTTCACCAAATGGGTCGAAGTCGAACCAGTGGCCCGGATCTCCGAGCTGAGGATGCGGAACTTTGTCTGAAAGTCAATAATCTGCAGATTCGGACTTTCCCGCATCCTTATATCTAACAACGGCCGTCAGTTCGACAATATCCGTTTCAGTGAATTTTGCTCCGAGCTCGGCATCGACCACCGCTTCACCTCGGTCGCCCATCCACAGACGAACGGAGAAACCGAGGTGACAAACCGCACCATCCTTCAGGAGCTCAAGGTTAGGCTCGATCGATCCAAAGGGCAAAGGGTCGAAGACCTCTACAATGTTCTCTGGGCCTACAGAACCACATTTCGACTTTCCACCGGCGAGACCCCCTTCAGCCTGGCATACAGAATGGAAGCTGTCACCCACCTGGAAGTCGGACTTCCCTCACCAAGAGTAGAGCACTACTACGCAACCTCCAACTCCTCCCAGCTTAGAGGCAACTTGGACCTCATCGAGGAGACAAGGGATGCCGCCCGAGTCCGCATGGCGAGGTATCAACAGAAAGCGGCACAGTACTACAACTCCAGAGTAAAGGCCAAGCTTTTTAAGGCGGAAGATCTCATCCTCAGGAGAGCTGAAGCTTCTCAGCCTGCCGAGCAGGGAAAGCTTGCCCCGAACTGGGAAGGGCCATACCGGATTGCACGAGTCCAGCGGCCCGAAGCATTCAAGTTGGAGTCTCTCGGAGGAACTCTCATTCCACGAGGCTGGAATTCCGAAAACATTCGGATGTATTACCAGTAAAGCCCCTAGGGGCCCTCAACGATTGGAAACACAACTCTCATCCCCTTCTTATGTTAATTCATTCACAGCTCTCCCTTAATTATTTCATACTCTTCCTGATATTGGGATGCTTGTGAACTTCAGGATACTCGAATAAGCTCGGATGCCAGACCAAGCTCGGATGACCGACCAAGCTCGGATGCCCGACCAAGTTCGAGAGCCTGACCAAGTTCGGATGCCCCAGCAAAGTTTGGGATATCTTGCTACATCGACGTCGTGCTCGGTCTCGATCTCCATCAAAGATCCCGACCAAGATCGGGATGCTCCGTTGAGTCGACAGCGAGCCCAAGCTCCCTCGACCTCGGGAAGCGTCGCGGGGTCGACAGCGAGCCTAAGCTCCCTCGACCTCGTGCTCGATCCCTCGACTAAGGTCGAGATGCCCCGCTGAGTCGACAGCGAGCCCAAGCTCCCTGGACCTTGGAAAGCATCATGGGGTCGACAGCGAGCCTAAGCTTCCTCGACCTCGTGCTCGGTCCCTCGACTAAGGTCGGGATGCCCCGCTGAGTCGACAGCGAGCCCAAGCTCCCTCGACCTCGAAAAGCGTCGCGGGGTCAACAGTAAGCCCAAGCTTCCTTGACCTCGTGCTCGATCCTCCGATAAAGGTCGGGATGCCCCGCTGAGTTGACAGCGAGCCCAAGCTCTCTTGACCTCGAGAAGCATCACGGGGTTGATAGCGAGCCCAAGCTTCCTCAACCTCGGAAAGCGTCGCGGGGTCGACAACGAGCCCAAGCTCCCTCGACCTCGTGCTCGATCCTCCGATTAAGGTCGGGATGCCCCGCTGAGTCGACAGCGAGCCCAAGATCCCTTGACCTCGGAAAGCATCGCGGGGTCGACAGCAAGCCCAAGCTCCCTCGACCCTGGGAAACACCGCCGAACAACGCCGAGTTGACAGCGGACCAAGCCTCCCTTGACCTCGACCTTCACCTACTCCAGACTCCTTCGAGCGAAGTCCCGGCTAAGTCTGAACGTCGACTTAAGCCAAGACGGCCTGGCACGATGACTTCAAGCTCTGCCCAACGACGCCCTGGCGGAGCTCGGAAATGCCCAAGTCACTGGTCGAGTTCTGCCCGATGACACCTCGACCGAGTTCGAGATCAAAGAGCATGAAAGCTCCGATGATAACCCAGCCTCGGCCTATGTTGTCATGGAGCCCGAGCTTGGAGCTTCAACAAGCTTCTCCTGGACGCCGAGCCCAAAGACTTGGCGAAAACTCTCCAGAAGATAGGCCTAAAGGCTTAGCAGGGCTTCTTCGAAGCCCGAGCACAAGGACTTAGCGAGTCCTCCTAAAGCCTAGGCGTAGAGCCTTAGTGTAATTCCCCAGAAGTGGAGTTTGAAGACTTAGCGAATTCTACCAAATTCCCCAGAAGTGGAGTTTGAAGACTCAGCCGAGCTCGAAGACTTGGTGAAATGCGCCAGACAGGAACCCAAATCAAGCAGCCGAAAGGAAGGTTTACCAACTATGCAAATAGAAGCAAGCACAAATACTCACAGAATCTGAAGAAAGCATATTTCATTAATAAAAGCCCGAGGGCTAAGTACAAAACTTGACCTTGAGGTCGACTCACCTGGCCGGACAGTGGCCGTAGAGGTCGACCCCGTTTACAAAAAAATAAAGAAAAAGGGAGAAAAAAAAGGAGGCTAAGTCCTAAGGGGCAGCTGCAGCTTCGGCGTCAGCCCCGAGGTCGTCCACAACTATCACCTCAGAATTTTCAGCCGGAGCCTCCACGAGTTCCTCCACCGATCTGGGCACATTTGCAGTAGCCTCAGTCGAGATGCCGTCAGCGGCCTTGGGAACAATGGACGCTCCGTCAGAAATGCCTCCGGCAACTTCTTCGGGAGAAGCCTCTTGAGCAGTCTCCTCGACCGCTTTGACTCCGGCCTCGACAACTTCCTGCTCGACCTCAGGGCCCACAGGCGTCCTGCTGGCCTCGCCGCCGTCCGCCGGACCTTCGGGCTCGTCCTCACCCTCGACGATCCCTCCGCCGGGCTGAAGACTATCAAGGTAGTACTGAGGGTAGATCCGCCGCATCTACCTCCGGAAGTCCTCAAAGCCGTGGATGAGACCGTCCACGGCCTCCTCTTCCAGTAAGTTGCGGAACTCCTTCGACTCTCGGAAGAGTTGCACCGCGTTCTGGGCCTGCTCCAATGTCCTTTATTCTCGGGACTCCAGTTGCCCGATCCTCGTGCGATAGGCCTCCGCCTCGTGCTGAAAGCCAGTGATCGCGGAACGAGCTTCGACGAGGCGCGCCTCGGAGGCGCAAAGCTCCGACCTAGTCAGAGAATGCGTGGCCTTCTCCTCCTCGAGCTTCTCGACCGCCGACCGCCGCTCGGCGTCGGCAACTTGCATCCGCGCAATGGCCTTCCTGCACGAGGCCTTGGCCTTGCCAACCCTTTTCTCGGCGTTCTCCAGTGCCCTTTGGCTCCTCCGAGCCTTATCCTTATAATTGGCCGCCATGGAGATCAACATGTCGATCTCGTGAAGGTGCTGCAAGCAGAGAAGAAAGGAGTAAGCTGAGGATAGAAGTTCAAAAGATATGGAAATTACAACAAAAGGCTAAATTACCCGAACAGCGGAGCAATAGGTTCCGTCGATGAGGCCGCCAAAGTCCGCAGCCTCGAACTCAGCCCGATCGGCCGGAAGCAGCGCGACGTGGAATACCTGACACGCGACCTGGCCATCGTGGAGGGCCGAGTCGCCCTTGTAGACAACCCACTTCGAGCGATAGGGCCTTCTCTCCTGGTGGGTCTCGGCCCTCGAAGAGCTTGGAGGGGTGGATCTCGCCGAGCTCGGAACCTCGAGACCGCTGCCTGGCTCAGGGGCCGAGCGCCGCAGGCGAACGACTTGACGGCCCGGCCACTGAGAAATAGGGGCCGGGCAAGCAGGGACCACAAAAGTCTTCGTAGAGCTCGAGCCCGCGCGCTCGGGGCCCGGAACCTCCTTCCAAATGGGGTCGGAAGTTCCGGTCCTGGGGGCGCTCACTCGGGGGCTGTGCCCGTCGAGGACTTAACTTTCTTCCTAGGCTTAGGTGGAACCCCACCGGCCTTGGCCGCCCTCTTCTTGTATCGGGTATAGAGAGCTGCGTTGCTGGTCACCATCCTCAAAATATCTAAAAAGACTAAAAAAGAAAAGCCCGGATGTCAGGTTATCACCAAAGGAGAAAGGAAAAAGAGAAAAAGCAAAACAAACAAGACAAAAGACGACAGAACAGAGCCACAACCGCTCTTACCCTGAGGGCGCACCGAGCTCAAGCCGACATTCACTAAAGCCACCTCGCTCATGAGGTCGTTTAGAAGAATGTCCTCCTCGAGGCTGTAAAGAGCGTCGAGGGTCTTCGACTCGCTCTCTGAAAGTCTGGGGAGCCTGTTGGCGGCCTTGAGCCGAGCCTGTCCCCACCTAGGGTCGAATCCCCACGTGCGCTCGGAGGAAAGAAAGAAAAACCTCTCCTTCCATCCATGAATGGATGAAGGAGCACCTTGGAAGAGCGACCTACCACCCCAAAGGGCATGGTAAAGCCACTCTCCATTTTTCGGATTGGACTTCAACAAGAAGCACCGACGAAAGATGTTTACCAAGGTCGGTATCCCGTGCACAAGGCAGAGGGACAGAAAACCGACAATGGTCCTCCATGCATTCGGAGCGAGCTGCGCCGAGACAAGCAGATATGTCGCCAGGAGCTCGTTCACGAACCCGTGTAAGGAAAATCGCAGGCCGGCCCAGAGTGTCTCTATGTACACCCTGATCCGACCTGGGGGAGGCCTCATCACCCGATCCTCCGACCCCGTGGGTTCAAGACCAAATCCGCACCGAGAAAATAGAGGAAGAGTTCCTCATGGGAGAAAGATATCATAGTAATGATCCCAAGACCTACAACGAAGCGATGTTAGACATCGACTTCAAAAAATGGATGGATGCAATGAAGTCAGAAATAGCTCCATGCATTCCAACCAAGTATGGACTTTTATAGATCTGCTTGAAGGTATAGTATCTATTGGGTGTAAATGGATTTACAAAAGGAAAATGGGTTCGGATGGCAAGGTAGAGACCTATAAGGCAAGGTTGGTGGCAAAATGTTATAGTCAGCGCGAAGGTATTGACTATCAGGATACCTTTTCACCGGTAGCCATGCTGAAGTCCATTCGAACGTTGCTTGCCATTGTAGCTTATCATGATTATGAGATATGGCAGATGCATGTGAAAACTATTTTTCTTAATGGATATCTTGAGGAAGATATCTATATGGAATAGCCTCAGGGTTTCACTTTTAGTGATGGTGATCACAAGGTCTGCAAGCTGCAAAGATCCAATTATGAACTAAAACAAGCATCTCGGAATTGGAACACTCGTTTCGATGATGTGATCAAATCATTTGATTTCATCAAGAATCGTCCAAGAAATTAATAGATGATGACACATATTCTCAAGAAGTTGAGAATTTGAGGCATGTGTTATTAGGGATTAATTTCTAAATACTCCTGATCGATGGATCCATCACGAGGGACGGTGATTGATCCGCTAAGATTAGTGCACAGATCACTTAGTCAGATGGACGAGTCTCGAGTCCACAATGTAGAGACCAAAGATAGTAGTCATATGGATGTCTATCCACTCGCTAGTGACTACTTATGCTGCAGTTGCAAGACTGGTCCTTTGACCTACGATGCCTCAGCTATTCATTGTGAGGATGCTGTAGTTTAACGAGCATGTGAACTTGGGCCCTAGCCATTCGGGTCCTTGTAGTGCAGATTGACTACAATAAGTTTATTTTGGAATAGGGTTGCATTTAGATGGGATCTATCGACCTTGATAGATTAGGAGTGATCCTATGTAATTTATGAGACTAAATTCGATAAATTTTTGGTCAGGTATTTTGGAAAAAGAGTTTTCCATATCTCGAGCTAGAAGTCGTATAAATTTGACATATCACAGACAATGGGGTTTGACGAGATATCCATAACCTCCGTCATGTCGGGATCCATGAAAGAGGGATTGTATCATACGCTAACTGCAGTTAGAGGTTCAGACATTCCATTCTGCTGGATTACCACCATATACTGCTTGGTGTCACTAGTGGATTGTGAGATTCGAAGGTATTCACTTGGTGATCAATGAATTCTGAGAGTAGAACTGAAATCATTTCAGTCCACTGAAAGGAGTTTCAGTGATATTGAGATGGAGATCTCAATATGTCTCACTCCCAGTCAGAAAAGAACCTACGGGGTCACACATATAGAGGATTTAATTAGTTAGACTATCATAATTGTGATTTGAAATCACAATAGAAATCAATCATTAATATGATTGGTGATTGAATTAACTCACTAAGTGTTAGTAAGTTAATGGAAGAAGAATTAAGTGGAATTGATTGTAATTGGATTGCAATTGGGCTGATTTAATGAGCTAAATCAAATTGGGTTCGACCCAAATTGATTTGGGTTCATGATTGGTTCAATTTGATTAAACCAAGATTTGTGCGGATTTTAAAGACCACATATCATCGTAGGATGAATATGACTTAAGTCACCACACTATGCGGACTTTAAAGTCCACATGGCATTGTAGGATGCATGCTCCCAAATCAATTAATTCTCCTAATGAGATTTGGAATCCTAATGTGATTAGAAAATTAATCAATTGATTAAGTGGACACATGTCATGCATCTATGAGCACAAGGATTGGATACTTGGCATTAATCCAAGGGTGGGTTATAGTTCCATACTCCTAATAAGATTAAGGATGCTCTGATACCACTGTTGGGAACCCGCCCATGCCGCAGAAAATCAAAAAAAATTCAGATGGCAGCGGAAGAGGCATGCGCGGGATCAACCGTTCATCGCATGAACGTTGTTCAAAAACCGTTCGTAGTTAGATAAGGATTAAAAACTTTTTAAAACATTATGAAGATCAGATCTTCACCTTGTGCGGGTAGATGATCACCGCAAACTGAAGTTCGTGGTTTAGAATGAAGGTTCGCTTGAAGCCGTTCACATGTCCGGCCTCTATGGGTATCCACACAAAGTAGAGATCCGATCAAAGCTTCCTTGTCTCCCCGGGGTGCTAGCTCCTTTGCATAGACTACTTTAGATGGCTGATCTCCTTCCTTTTGATCAACCCTTGATTGTGCTTGGGAGGAGGAAGAAGAAGGATGAAGATTGAAGAAGAATCAAAGCACCTTTGAAACCCTCTTTTTTTTTTCCCTTGCGTTGGATGAAGCAAAGGAGGAGGGAGGAGGCCGCCAAGCTTCTTTCTTCTCCTCTTCTTGCTTGCGGCTGAACCAAGGAAAGGGGAGAGGGAGGCCACGGCACAAAAGGAAGAGGGCTTCTAATCAATGCCCTAGGTGCCTCCCATAGCCCTTTATAAGCAAGTGGAGCTCCTAACTTTTAGGAGCTCCTTGATAACCTTCCAAGAGGGGCGTCGGCCCCTCTTGTTTGCCGCACCAAGCAAGGAAAAGGAGGAGGGGCATGTGCCCCTCCTTCATGGTTAACCTAATCCTCATTAAGTAAGGACTGGGATGCCCTAATGTGGCTAAGCCCTAATCTAATTAGGCTTAGTCCAAGGGTGAACCAATTTTGGGTTTGATCCATGCAATGTTCTAATCCAATTAGAACTCAATGAATCATGACTCAATTGAACCCTTCAATCCTAATCTAATTAGAAGTCATTAGATTAATAATTAATTGGGACTTAAGAAATCCTAATCTAATTAGGACTTATTTAATTTTAATCCTAATCCAGTTAGGACTCTAATTTGAATCCAAAGTCCTAATCCAATTAGGACTTCTAGGAATCCTATTCTAAGTAGGAATCCAAATTGAATTCAAAATTCTAATCTAATTAGGATTGTTGGAATCCTATTCTAAGTAGGACTCCCAGTCCTACTCCAAGTAGGATTTCCAGTCCTAATCCAATTAGGACTCCTGAAATCCTACTCCAAGTAGGATTCGTGTTTAAGTCCAATTAATTAATTTTCATTGTTCCTTCTTCAATTGATCATCAATCAAATTGATTACTCGTGATTCATAATCACATTTCAACCATCGGATCGGTCAATACTTCTAGTGTGTGTGACCCCATAGGTTCTATTCTGACTGGTAGTGTATTGCGATCTCTATCACAATATTATTGAAAACTCCTTTCAATGGGTTGGAACGATTCCAACTCAACTCATTAGGGTTTATCGATCGTCAAGATATTCCTTGTGAGTCTCACCATCCATCAGTGACACCTAGCAACATGTAGTGGCTACCCAGCAGAATGGAATAATGAATCTCTAGGTGCAGTTATCGTGTGATACAGTCCTTCTATCGTGGATCCCCTACAGGGCGGAGGTCATGGACAACTCGTCAAACCCTATCGTCTGTCATATGTCAAGATTTATTTGACTTAAGCTTGAGAGTGGAAAACTCTTTCTCCACTGTACAATCTGTCTCGGCCGAGGTCTTACGAACTCAGTCTTATAAATCACATAGGATCTCTTCTTATCTATCAAGATCGATAGATTCCTTATAGGTGCATACACTACTCCTACAGTGAACCTATTGCAGCCAATCTACACTGCATGGACCCATATGGCTAGAGACTATGTATGTGTGCAGTCAAACTACAATAACCTCACTATGAGTAGCCGAAGCATCGCAGGTCAAAGGACCAGTCACACTACTGCATCATCAAGCAAGTCACTCACGAGTGGATAGACATCCAAGTGACTTCTTATCTTGGTCACGCTCAGTACCTTTGTTCTCTAACAAGTACCTGCATTATCACTTCAGTGTCCCTACACTATGGACTCGAGTCTCGTCCATCCGTAAAGAGAGTGATGTGTGCACTGATCGGATCAATCACCGTCCTCATGATGATCCATCGATCAGGAGCATTTAGAAATTAATCACCAATGATACATAGCTCTAATTCTCAATTCTTGAGAATATGCATCATCATCTTATTAATTCCTTGGACGATTCATAGACACATAAACAATATGAATAAAAAAGATGCCTTTTATTTATTCAATAATAAATAGTTAAGTATAAAATTATGTCCCAGAATTAATAATGTGTCAGCCTTATTGGCTTCTAGGGCATATATCTAATAATCTCCCACTTGCACTAAAGCCAATCAGTCATATATTTAAGCCCCATCTTCTCAAGATGGGCTTCAGTTTTCTGCTAACTCAGCTACTTAGTGAACGGGTCAGCCACATTATCCGCGGAGTTTACTCTCTGCACCTCAACATATTTCTTCTCAATGTATTCGCGTATAAGGTGATAGCGCCGCTCTATGTGCTTCGACTTCTGATGAGACCTTGGTTCCTTAGCAAGAGCTATGGTGCCATTATTATCGCAGTAGAGTGTTAAGGCATCTGATGTCATCACATCCAATTCTACAATGAATTTTTTATACCAGAAGCCTTCCTTAGCAGCTTCAGATGCGACGATGTATTCATCTTCCATAGTAGAGTCAGCAATGAACGATTGTTTAGGACTCTTCCAATTCACCGTACCACCATTGCACAAGAACATATATATGTACGTAGACTTTCTATCATTGACATCTGTCATGAAGTCTGAATTCGTATATCCTTCTATCTTTAATTCTGATGCTCCTCCAAAGACCAAGAACAAATCTTTAGTTCTTCTTAAGTACCTAAGAATGTTCTTCACAGCAGTCCAGTGCTCCTCTCCTGGATTTGACTGATATCTGCTAGTGACACTCACTGCAAGTGCTATATCAGGCCGTGTACATAGCAAGGCATACATGAGGCTCCCTATTGCTGATGCATAGGGAATCTTGCTCATGTGTTGAATCTCTTCAGATGTGTTGGGGCACATCTTCTTGGAGAGATGAATTCTATGCCTTAGGGGTAAGAGACCCCTTTTAGAGTTTTCCATGCTAAACCTTTTCAGCACTTCCTCTATGTACATCTTCTGTGATAGGCCAAGCATCCTTTTAGATCTATCTCTATAGACCTTTATTTCCAAAATATAGGATGCTTCCCCAAGATCTTTCATGGAGAACTCTTTTGACAACCAGACCTTGACCAAGGTTAGCATGGGAATATCATTTTCTATCAGGAGGATGTCGTCCACGTACAGTACGAGAAACACGACAGCACTCCCACTAACCTTTTTATAAACACACGGTTCCTCTTCGTTTTTGATGAAATCAAACATTTTGATTGCGTCATCGAAATGAGTGTTCCAACTCCGAGATGCTTGCTTTAGTCCATAGATGGACCTTTAGAGCTTGCAGACCTTGTGATCTCCATCACTGGAAGTGAAACCCAAAGACTGTTCCATATAGATATCTTCATCAAGATATCCATTCAGGAAAGCAGTTTTCACATCCATCTGCCAAATTTCATAATCATGAAATGCTGCAATGGCAAGCAATGTTCGGATGGATTTTAGCATGGCTACAGGTGAAAAGGTCTTCTGATAGTCAATGCCTTCGCGTTGACTATACCTTTTCGCCACTAGCCTTGCTTTATAGGTCTCTACCTTTTCATCCGAACCTATCTTCCTTTTGTAGATCCATTTGCATCCAATAGGTACAATACCTTCTGGTGGATCTACTAAGGTCCAGACTTGGTTGGAATGCATAGAGTCTAACTCTGATTTCATAGCTTCCAACCATTTCTCGAAATCGATATCAGATATCGCCTTGTCGTAGGTTTTGGGATCCTGTATGTGATCCCTATATCCCACTAGGAACATTTCCTTGGTATCCTCTTCTAGTATACCTAAGTATCTATCGGGAGGATGGAAGATCCTATTAGATCTGTGAGGTGGTTGAGGGACATCGTGTACTGGCTCTGTATGAATGGGTTCGATAGGATCCATGACTCGTTGCTTTTCAGAGACTTTCTCTTCAAGCTCAATTTTCCTCCCACTACCTCTATCAAGGATAAACTGGTTTTCCAAGAAGATGGCACGACGGCTCACAAACACATTGTGATCCTCTGAGACGTAAAAATTGTATCCTAATGACTCTTTAGGATATCCTATAAAACGAGCACTTATGGTCCTAGCCTCTAGCTTGTCCGCCTGTAGTCTTTTGACGTGGGCTGGACATCCCCCAATCTTGAGATGACCAAGACTTGGTTTCTTACCATGCCATATCTCATACAGTGTGGTAGGAATGGATTTAGAGGAAACTCTATTCAGTAGATATATTGCGGTAAGTAAGGCATCTCCCCAAAGAAATATAGGTAAATCAGTGAAGCTCATCATGGACCGCCATATCCAATAGAGTCCGATTTCTCCTCTCTAACACCCCATTGAGTTGTGATGTACCCAGAGGAGTCCATTGTGAGACTATGCCATTGTCCTTGAGATAGTCTCGGAATTCTCCACTAAGGTATTCTCCTCCTCGATCTGATCGAAGAGCCTTAAGGGGTTTTCCAGTTTGTTTTTCTACTTCATTTCTGAACTCTTTGAACTTTTCAAAAGATTCAGATTTGTGTCTCATAAGATACACATACCCATACCGTGAATAATCATCGGTAAAGGTAATGAAGTACGAATAACGTCCTCTAGCTTGCACATCGAATGGGCCACATACATCTGTGTGTACCAGGGTAAGTATTTCAGTGGTCCTCTCCCCATGTCCTATAAAGGGCAATCTAGCCATTTTTTCTTGAAGACTGGACTCGCAAACTGGATATGACTCGAAAATCAATGAGCCGAGAAGCCCATCTTTATCCATTTTGACCATTCTGTCCTCTCCAATATGGCCAAGCCTGAGGTGCCACAAATATTTTTGGTTTATCTCATCTCTGGATCTCTTGGATCCTTTGGCATTCACTTCTTGCTCAGACACATTTATAGATACATCCATATGCAAATGATAGATACTGTCAATCATAAAACCACGTGCGACTATTTTATTTCTGAAATAAATAGAACAGCAGTCTTTGTCAAATGTAAAAATATGACCTTCCTGTGCTAGACATGAAACAGAAATTAAATTTCTGCTAGCATCAGGTACATAATAGCAGTCTCTAAGTAATAAACTAAAACCAGACGGTAGTCGCAGATGGTAGGTGCCCACAGCTGCAGCAGCAACTTTTGCCCCGTTGCCAACCCGAAGGGTTACCGCACCTTCCGCCAGCCTTCTACTTTCCTTTAGACCCTGCATAATAGTGCACAAGTGAGCACTAAAACCAGAATCTATAACCCAACTAGAAGTAGAAGTGTTGCCCAGAGATGGTCACCCAAGAGGGGGGTGAATTGGGTGTTTTAAAAACTTTTGACTAATTAAAATAAAACACACGAATATATGCACTAAAGTAAAGGAGGAATGAGAAAGGTAAATCGCAAACACAAGGTTTTATAGTGGTTCGGAGCTTCCACTGCTCCTACATCCACTCCCCAAATCACCTTTGGGAATTTTCACTATAATCCACGATTACAGTATGGTAGTTTTGCGAGTTCACTACCCAACTCGTTGTTTTACACCGGGCTCACAACAAACCCTAAAACCCCCAATTTCACTTAGGCTTGGGACGCCTTTCCCTTGTTCCAAGTCCCTTGACTGGAACAAGCACCACAACGAAAGAGTTTACAAAAGAGAGGAAAAGCTCTAAAAAGCAAATATTGCAATTATGAACAATAGAACCCGGAAGAATCCTTTTGCCGTTGGAAGCGTGGGAGATATTGATTCTTCCGATGTGGAGCGCGTAGGATTGAGTGTGAGCTTTGAATCCCGAGCGCACGAGAGTGGTTGAGCTTGAAATCACTTGGGAATCTTAAAAAACACTTGATTTCTTCACTTGAATGCACTCACTCCCTTGAACTTTTCTTTCTTACTTCTCTCTTGAATGATCTAGCTTTGGGTTGGTGAAGAGTTGTTGAGAAGCACTTAAGAGGTCCCTTTTATAGCCCAAAAAGCAAATATAGCCGTTAGAGACAAAGAAAAAAGGATTTGAAATTCAAATCAAACCTGAAAAAGCTGTCAGTCGCGTCCCAGGCGCTCCGGGGACGTCTCCGCTTCAACGGGAGACGTCTCGGCTACAAGATTTTACTTTTTCCGTTGTCTGGGGTCGACTCGCCACTTTCAGGGGACGTCTCGGCTTGTTTGCACTTTTTGAATGGGGACGACTCCGCTGATCTGGGGACGACTCCGCTTCTTTATCTTCGAAGAACATGTCCTCTGGAATTTCCTGAGAGAGTCGACTCCGCTCCTTCAGGGGACGTCTCGGGTTGTCTGCACTTTATGCATGGGGACGACTCCGCTGTCTCAGGGTCGACTCCGCTTCCTTATCACCCAAAAAACCATTCTCTGGAAAACCCTGAGAGAGCCGTCTCCGCTATCTTGGAGACGACTCGGGAAGTCTCCTTTTTACTTGCGGGGACGACTCGGCTTACTGTGGGGACGTCTCGCGCATATCTCTTGAAAACTGCCTTTCTGCCGCCACTGAGAGAGTCGACTCCGCTACTGAGAGAGTCGACTCCGCTAACGCGGGGACGACTCGGCAGGTGTCGGGGACGTCTCCAAGTGTGCCGGTTCTTCCTGTTTGTCCCAGAGACGTCTCTGAAACTATCCGGAGACGTCTCGGCTGTCCCTGATCTGTTTTCTTTAACTCAAAATATTCTTCAATAAATTCATAAAAATTATGGGAACTTGCCTAGACATTTCTTAACAATATTCTTAATAAGACACATGAATTCCTCAATTAAATTGTTAAGATATAATGGAATTTTACTCTAGTGTTTTGTATTCATCAAAATCTATTAGGGGGTCAACAATCTCCCCCTTTTTGATGATGACAAAACACTGAGTATATGCAAAATTTGAGATTTAAACATATACACAGTATTTGATCAGATGTACAAGTATAATATTTTGATTAGAACTAGATACAATGTGCATCACTCAAAGTATTCAATTTTCAGTTCTTTCCTTGTGCATAAGATTGATCTTTATAGTTCTTAAATGATTTTAGCATATCAACTGAATTTGAATCAAGTTAAAATGAAGTATTGATGCTGAGGATAATTGAAAGCTAGATTCTTTTTGACTCCCCCTTTCTTTTCCAGAAGGGCAATTATCTTAAGGTCAATATTCTTCAATTTTATCTTTTCTAAATCAACTTTGGAGTATGATTATAAATTTTGCATTCCATATTCAATATCCATATATATAACTGCTCCCCCCTTTCAATATCTCTACATTCAATATCTACTCCCCCTTTTTGTAATCAACAATGAAGGGGACAAATTATCTCTATATTCAATATATTCAGTGTTCATTTTACTCCCCCTTTGATATTCAGGTTGTGCTCCCCCTGTTTCATATGCTTTGATACGTTGTGCCAAATCTGAATACTTAATGTATGTTATGAGATTCTTATGACACATCAAGAGGCACATTCACATTCATAGAAACACATACATAGAGTTGGCAATGTACACAGTTTTCAAAAGGGATTGTATTCATGTATCATTGTGAACCTTTGAAGTCAGTACATAGTCAAGAAGAAGAAATCATTACAAGTATTGATTTCTAATACAAAAGTGTTTCAAAAATAGCCTAGGATTTACAAAAAGAAGATCCTACAAGATATCCATCATCGGCGACGTTGCTCATGGGCCCTACCAGCTGTATTTTGTTCATAAACCTTACAAGCTGCATCTATGAATGTGTTGATGGAATCCATGAGGGTCTTAAATTGATCTCCCTGTGACTTGTGGAAACCTGCCACAAGTGCCTCAAACTCTATAGTTGCCATTTCAATTCTTCCTCTGAGTTGGGCAACTAAGGTGCTCACATTGCCATCTGGTTTTGTTAGCTCTTTAAGACTCTTGGAAATGCTCTTCAAGCTGTCCTTGAGTTCTAATGATCTGATGGTTTGGGTGGCACCCACACCAATTATTTCTTGTGTTGTAGCTTCAATTTGACTTCTAATATCCTTCATCTCTTGTAGAAGCCCTTCATGTGAAGCTCTGATGGGGGCCAACTCTGTAGAGATCATGGATCTCATCTCCTCCCTCATTTGCTGGCAAATTGCAGATGCTAGGGTGCGCATCTGATCTTCTGACAGGAAGGAGGGCCCACTAACTGGAGGAGGTGGTGGCATGGATGTGGAAGGTCCAGCTGAGCTGGAGGGTATATCAGGGATATCCAAGTGGCTAGGTGGAGGAGAGTGATGGTCAGACTCATGATGTGGGTTCTCGGGCTCTAGGATTTTGGCTTTTCTCTTTGGTACCTTCACCCACGACCCATCTATCTTATGAAATTCCATTCTTCTCATTGTGCCCTCATTATAATAGTCGGTGTTTCTCAAGGGCTTTGCAGGTTCATTTGTTGGAATGGGAACTTTGAAGTGTTTGAAAACTAAGGTAAAGATCATGCCGTAGGGTAAACTAAACCTAGAATACCTATGACATAGGGCAATGTAGTTTAGCATAAGTCTAGGGAGGTTTAGGGGTATCCCTAGTAGGATATGGTGCATTATAACTAAATCTCGCTCCGAAACAAAATCGAAGCGACCGGTTTTAGGAAATAGGACCCGGTTGACAATATTTAAGAGAAGTCTCATCTCTACATTTAGGTCCTGGGAATTGACAACATCAAGAGGGCCGCAGTCCTCTCTTCCTAAAAGTAAATTTAGGGCTGACTCCCTTTGGGGATGTGAGGTTGGAGCCTCACCGTCCCTAGGAATTTGTAAGACAGTGGATAGGACATCTTCATTGACTTCTACTAATGTCCCTTGGACATATCCAGTGTACCCTAGGTCCCCTAAGGCCATATTGCTAAAAAGTTCTCTAACTAGGCCGGGGTAGGTCGAGGTATTGAGGGTACAAAAGTGTTCCCACCCTTGGGCTCGGAGTCTCTCTCCAATAGAGAACCCCTCATGATCTAAAAAGGAGAAATCTATGTACCTTCCTGTCGTGACTATGCGATTTGCACAGGAAATAGTCGTGGTTGGCGGAGCAACCGAAGGAGACAGCGCGGAGGGTTCTTCCCGTCGTTCTTCACCGTCTGCCGCTACCCTAGGTCGCCTTCCACGGGTCGTCCTAGCCTTCTTTGGTGCCATGGATGCTAGGGTTTGTGATGTAGAGCAAACGGAGGCTAGGATTTGAGGTGGAGAGCAAATGGAGGCTAGGGTTTTTCGTTTTGGTCGGGAATGAAGGAGAAAGCTCGAGTCGGCTCGAGCGATTTCGACCTACTTAAAAAGCCCTCATTCGGTCCCCGAGACGTCTCCGCGACTAAGGCGAGACGTCTCCCCTAGGGGGGACGTCTCTGCGATTTGCCAGAGACGTCTCCGGCACTGAAAAATTTCAGACTGTATTCTATCTTCTCCCAATTTCTGTTTAATCATCCTAATCAACATGATCTCTTTTGATAAACTTAGAGTGAATTTGTTTGTGATCCTCCCCCTTAATGATACATCCTATAATAATTTGATAATGATTTTTGAATTATTAATATTGAAATGAGGAATGTTTGACCAAATTTCGAATACCTATGAAATAGGCTCTGAAAATATCTCCATGAAGAGTCCAAGGGAGGGTAACCATCCTCCGGAAAGTCAAACAGTTCGTCATTTAGCTTAGATGAATTCATGTTTTCACTTATGTTTACCTTGAGGTTGATTATTAGTTTGAGTAGCAAAGCAATGCAATACAAATTCAACTCATTTGCTAGGATCATACAAGCTCAAGGCATTCCTTAAGAAATTGAATCTTTCTTTACAAAGGGGCTTTGTAAAGATATCAGCTAATTGATTTTCAGTACATACATATTCAATCATCACATCATTTTTCAGCACATGATCCCTAATAAAATGATGCCTAATCTCTATATGCTTTGACTTAGAGTGTTGGACAGGATTTTTTGTTAAGTTAATTGCACTTGTATTATCACATTTAATTGGTATATTATCCATTTTGATACCGAAGTTTTCAAGTTGTTGCTTAATCCAAAGAATTTGGGCACAACAGCTTCCAGCTGCAATGTACTCAGCCTCAGCTGTGGACAAGGCAACTGAATTTTGTTTCTTGCTAAACCAAGAAACCAAATTAGCACCCAAGAATTGACATGTGCCACTTGTGCTTTTTCTGTCGAGTTTGCACCCGGCAAAATCAGCATCGGAATAAGCAATTAAATTTATGTCAGATTGTTTAGAATACCATAAGCCTACATTAGATGTCCCTACTAGATATCTAAAAATTCTCTTAACAGCTTGCAAGTGTGATTCCTTAGGACATGCTTGGTATCTAGCACACATACAAACACTAAATAATATATCTGGTCTACTAGCAGTAAGGTAAAGTAAAGAGCCTATCATACCTCTGTATAATTTGCAGTCTATACTTTTACCTTTTTCATCTTTGTCAAGCTTGCAACTTGAGCCCATGGGTGTGCTGATTTCTTTTGCATCCTTCATCTTGAATTTCTCCAACATTTCTTTGATATACTTGGTCTGACTGATGAAGATGCCTTCCTCTGATTGTTTTATTTGCAGCCCAAGGAAGAAGTTGAGCTCACCCATCATGCTCATTTCAAATTCTCCCTGCATAAGCTTGGCAAACTCTTGACAAAGACTATCATTAGTAGCACCAAAAATTATATCATCCACATAAATTTGTACAAGCAATAAGTCATTTCCTTTTCTTTTAATAAAGAGGGTTTTGTCTATATTTCCTCTCTTAAATTTGTTCTCAATTAGGAAATTACTTAATCTTTCATACCATGCCCTAGGAGCTTGCTTAAGTCCATACAATGCTTTATGCAATTTATACACATAATCTGGATGTAAGTGATTTTCAAAACCTGGAGGTTGTCCTACATAAACTTCCTCCATTATATAGCCATTTAAGAATGCACTTTTTACATCCATTTAATAGAGTTTAAAATCCATGAAGCATGCATATGCTAAAAGCAGTCTAATAGCCTCTAACCTAGCAACAGGAGCAAAAGTTTCATCAAAATCTATTCCTTCCTCCTGATTATATCCTTTGGCCACTAGCCTAGCTTTGTTTCTTATTACTATTCCATCTTCATCTAGTTTATTTCTATACACCCACTTGGTGCCTATAATTGAAACATTAGGGGGTCTTTTCATTAGAGTCCAAACTTCATTTTTTTCGAATTGGTTTAATTCCTCTTGCATAGCATTCATCCAATTATCATCTTTTTCAGCTTCTTCTAGTGATTTAGGCTCTATTTGTGAAACGAAAGCAAGATAATTACTAGTGTTTCTTAAAGAGGATCTAGTTCTTATACCTTGTGAAGGATCACCAAGGATTAGATCCTTTGGATGACCATGTGCATACCTCCATTCTTTAGGAAGATCTTGATTTCTTGATGGAGGTTGATCTTCTTCATCTCGCTGATTTGTATCTTCTTTGATCTCATCCTCATGTTGTTTGTCTTGAGTGGAGAGTTCCTTCATTTGGTCTTCAAGTATACCTACATCACCATCTTCTTCTTTTCTAGAAGAATCTCCATTAGTTTCATCAAAAACAACATGAATGGATTCTTCAACAACGAGAGTTCTCTTGTTGAAGACCCTGTATGCTCTACTAGATGAGGAGTAACCTAAGAAGATCCCCTCATCTGATTTAGCACTAAATTTACTGAGATTGTCCTTTCCATTGTTCAAAATAAAGCATCGACAACCGAAAACATGAAAATAACTTATATTTGGTTTCTTACCTTTTATCAACTCATACGGTGTTTTCTTTAAGATGGATCTAACTAAAGCACGATTTAAGATATAACATGAAGTATTTATTGCTTCAGTCCAAAAATATGTTGGTAGATCCGATTCGCACAACATGGTACGAGCCATATCTGCTAGTGTGCATTCTTCCTTTCTACCACCCCATTTTGTTGGGATATCCTAGGTGCCGAGAAATTGTGATTGATACCATTTTCGTCACAAAACTTTTCAAAGTGCTGATTTCAAACTCGGTACCATGATCACTCCTAATTGCTTTTAGTTTAAGATTGAGTTCATTCGAAACCCTATTATGAAACTTGATAAAAGCAGGAAAGGACTCATCTTTATGTGCAAGAAATGAAACCCATGTAAAACGTGAAAAATCATCAACAATTACAAGACCAAATTTCTTACCCCCTAGACTAGCAGTTCTAGTGGGTCCAAACAAATCCATGTGAATTAGTTCTAAGGGTTTTGTTGTTGAGACTATATTCTTAGACTTGAAGGAACTTCTTGTTTGTTTCCCTAATTGATATGCAGCGCAAATTTTATTCTTCTCAAAGTCTATTTTTGGTAGTCCTTTGACTAGATCTTTTGTAATTAATTTGGAGATTAAGTCCATGCTAGCATGCCCTAACCTACGATGCCATAACCAACTAGTCTCATTGACTTTGGGATTCATGGCTACAAGACATTGGCCATCCTTCATGGTGAGATCATCAAGATCTACCATGTAAACATTTCCATGCCTATTTCCTGTGAGTATGATCTCATTATCATTTGGACTACTAATTATGCATAGTGATGATTCAAATGACACTTTAAAGCCCTTGTCACAAAATTGACTTATACTTAATAAATTATGTTTTAGTCCATTAACTAACAATACATTATCAATAAATGAGGAGGGTGATATGGAGATTTTACCCATACCAATAATTCGGCCTTTAGCATTATCTCCAAATGTGACTACTCCTCCTTCTTTTGATTCCAAGGTGACGAAGAGACTCTTGTCACCGGTCATATGCCTTGAGCAACCACTATCAAGATACCACATTCTCTTTTTATTCCCGGCTGCAAGGCATACCTGCAAAATGATCATGTGAAGCTCTTAGGTACCCAAGTTTTCTTGGGTCCTTCGTGGTTAGTGTAGTTGGTTCCCTTAGGCACCCATACTTTAGTTATGCTTTTAGCTTTTACAAATGTATTCTTGTTAGTTTGGATTTTTCTTTGAATACAAGAGTAGGCTTTATGTCCATTCTTTCCACAAAGAAAGCATGTTGGTTTTTCAGTTTTTACGTCTTTTGCTTTTACAAAGAAATTCTTTAGATACTTTTGTTGCTCATTAGTTTTATATCCTAATCCGGCTTTATTAAAAACAGCTCTTTGATTTGAAAGAATAAGATTTAATTTTTCAGATCTTTGTGTAAATTTTTCAACAATTGGTTTGTATTTATGTACCTCATTCTTAAGATTCAAATTTTCTTTGACTAGTTCTTCCTTATCCTTTTTAAGAGATTCAACATTTTGTGCAAGTGAGGTATTATTATCGAGTAGGGATTTTACTTTTAGATTTAATTTCTTAATTAGTGTTTTTGCCTTTTCATTTTCAATGCTCAGTTTTGAATTTTTGATTTCTAGGTTAGTAGTGTTAATATTTTTAATGCTCTCCTTTTCAATTAATAAGTTTTCAATATTTTCCTTTAGTTTTTGATTGGAGGCTTTTAATTCTTTATTCTTTGCTCCTAACATACTACAATCACCCATAAGTTCTTGAAAAGCCTCATATAATTCTTCTAAAGTAAAATTTATGGTTGGATTTTGACATACCTCGTCGTCTTCGAACGCCATGAAGCATAGATTGGCGGTCTCTTCCTTCTCTTCCTCGGAGGATGATGTGTCACTATCATCCCATGTTGCCTTCAATGCCTTCTTCTTCTTCTTTCCAAAATACTTCTTTTGTTGAGGGCATTCGGAACGAATATGTCCCGGTCTCTTGCAATCATAGCATACGATTGGGTCTCTTTCTTTTTCCTTTTCTTTTTCCCAATCATTTCTCCCTCCAAATTTCTTTCTTGGGAAGGGTTTCTTTCTTCTCATGAATTTTTTAAACTTCCTTACTATCAAACCCAAGTCCTCATCTTGACTTTCTTCTTCACTCTCACTGCTCTCTTCTTCACATACACTTGAGGTAGCCTTGAGTGCGATTGTCTTTTTCTTTGGCAACTCTTCTTCATGCTGCTTCATCGTGAGCTCATGCGTCATCAATGAGCCCAAGAGTTGTTCTAGCCCCAAAGTGTTGAGGTCTTTGGCTTCTACAATCGCCGTGACCTGTGCTTCCCATGCTTTTGGCAGTGACCTGAGAATTTTACTCACAAGTTCGGGGTTAGTGTAAGATTTGCCCAAGCTTTTTAGGCCATTAATAATTTCGGTAAAACGTGTAAACATGCATGTGATGGTTTCATTAGGTTCCATCTTAAACAATTCATATTTGTGAACTAGAATGTTCACTTTGGACTCTTTGACTTGATTTGTACCCTCGTGGGTAACTTCAAGCCTATCCCATAATTCCTTAGCGGAACTACATGTAGAGACTCTATTGAACTCATTTACATCTAAAGAACAAAATAGTGAGTTCATGGCTCTAGAATTGAGTTGAGCCATCCTATCATCATTCTCATCCCAATCCTCCTCAGGTTTGGAAACTTGAATGCC
The DNA here is from genome assembly GCF_051530095.1 of Phoenix dactylifera. Taxonomy (NCBI): domain Eukaryota; kingdom Viridiplantae; phylum Streptophyta; class Magnoliopsida; order Arecales; family Arecaceae; genus Phoenix; species Phoenix dactylifera. The sequence continues at coordinate 10,383,511 of NC_143195.1, forward strand.
ATTAACCACATGTGATGGTTCTTGTGGTCCCTTGACTATAACCCTCCACAAGGCATAGTCTTGTGCTTGAATGAAGATTCTTATTCTAGTCTTCCAATAGGTATAATTTGTCCCATTGAAGAGTGGAGGTCTATTGGTTGCTTGCCCCTCGGCAGGGACATTGTTAAAGGGTGTTGCCATCTAGATCTTTGGCTAAGACGGTTAGGTCTTTCAAGAAATACACAGAGCACCCGCTCTGATACCACTTGTTGCCCAGAGATGGTCACCCAAGAGGGGGGTGAATTGGGTGTTTTAAAAACTTTTGACTAATTAAAATAAAACACACGAATATATGCACTAAAGTAAAGAAGGAGGAATGAGAAAGGTCAATCGCAAACACAAGGTTTTATAGTGGTTCGGAGCTTCCACTGCTCCTACATCCACTCCCCAAATCACCTTTGGGAATTTTCACTATAATCCACGATTACAGTACGGTAGTTTTGCGAGTTCACTACCCAACTCGTTGTTTTACACCGGGCTCACAACAAACCCTAAAACCCCCAATTTCACTTAGGCTTGGGACGCCTTTCCCTTGTTCCAAGTCCCTTGACTGGAACAAGCACCACAACGAAAGAGTTTACAAAAGAGAGGAAAAGCTCTAAAAAGCAAATATTGCAATTATGAACAATAGAACCCGGAAGAATCCTTTTGCCGTTGGAAGCGTGGGAGATATTGATTCTTCCGATGTGGAGCGCGTAGGATTGAGTGTGAGCTTTGAATTCCGAGCGCACGAGAGTGGTTGAGCTTGAAATCACTTGGGAATCTTAAAAAATACTTGATTTCTTCACTTGAATGCACTCACTCCCTTGAACTTTTCTTTCTTACTTCTCTCTTGAATGATCTAGCTTTGGGTTGGTGAAGAGTTGTTGAGAAGCACTTAAGAGGTCCCTTTTATAGCCCAAAAAGCAAATATAGCCGTTAGAGACAAAGAAAAAAGGATTTGAAATTCAAATCAAACCTGAAAAAGCTGTCAGTCGCGTCCCAGGCGCTCCGGGGACGTCTCCGCTTCAACGGGGGACGTCTCGGCTACAAGATTTTACTTTTTCCGTTGTCTGGGGTCGACTCGCCACTTTCAGGGGACGTCTCGGCTTATTTGCACTTTTTGAATGGGGACGACTCCGCTGATCTGGGGACGACTCCGCTTCTTTATCTTCGAAGAACATGTCCTCTGGAATTTCCTGAGAGAGTCGACTCCGCTCCTTCAGGGGACGTCTCGGGTTGTCTGCACTTTATGCATGGGGACGACTCCGCTGTCTCAGGGTCGACTCCGCTTCCTTATCACCCAAAAAACCATTCTCTGGAAAACCCTGAGAGAGCCGTCTCCGCTATCTTGGGGACGACTCGGGAAGTCTCCTTTTTACTTGCGGGGACGACTCGGCTTACTGTGGGGACGTCTCGCGCATATCTCTTGAAAACTGCCTTTCTGCCGCCACTGAGAGAGTCGACTCCGCTACTGAGAGAGTCGACTCCGCTAACGCGGGGACGACTCGGCAGGTGTCGGGGACGTCTCCAAGTGTGCCGGTTCTTCCTGTTTGTCCCAGAGACGTCTCTGAAACTATCCGGAGACGTCTCGGCTGTCCCTGATCTGTTTTCTTTAACTCAAAATATTCTTCAATAAATTCATAAAAATTATGGGAACTTGCCTAGACATTTCTTAACAATATTCTTAATAAGACACATGAATTCCTCAATTAAATTGTTAAGATATAATGGAATTTTACTCTAGTGTTTTGTATTCATCAAAATCTATTAGGGGGTCAACAAGAAGAAACCGTTAGATTAGTTTCAATTATGAGCAAGTCTATACCTTCTGAATGTGTTTTAGTCTTCTTGTTCTTCAGGCTCTCAAGATATGAAGGACAGTTTCTTTTCCAGTGGCCATCGACATTGCAGTGGAAACATTTTTCTTTGTCATTAGCCTTTTTCTTTTGAACTTCCTTCTTTGGCTTCTTATCTTTCTTCTGCTTCTTTGCAGGCTTCTTTTTCTTCCAAGTAGACTTTCTCTTGGAACCAGAAGTCAACTCAACAGCAAGGACATTGCCCTTTGAACCTTTCAGGGCTCCCTCAGCAGTTACCAACATGTTTAACAGTTCAGTCTTAGTGCATTCAATCTTATTCATGTGGTAGTTTACTATAAACTGTCCAAATAAATCAGGAAGGGATTGAAGGATCAGATCTACTTGCAATGTCTTGTGCATGTTCATACCGAGCTTCTCAAGCTCTTCTAGGTCCTTGATCATAGTCAGACCGTGATCATGGACAGACTGCCCTTCGCGCATCTTTACTTTGAAGAGCTTCTTGGACACTTCAAAACGAGCTGTGCGACTCTGCTCACCATACAACTCTTACAAGTGTGCCAGTATGTCCCTAGCAGTCTTCATATTCTCATGCTGGCATTGGAGTTCATTGGACATGGATGCCATGATGTGGCATTTGACTCTAACGTCATCATCCATCCACTTTTGATGCGTCTCACGCTGATCATCAGTAGGACGTGCTGGTAGTCTGGGGATATCTGTTTTGAGTATGTAGCCTAATTTCTCATAGTTCAAAATAATTTTGAGGTTTCTAAGCCAGTCCTTGTAATTAGTTCCAGTCAATCGGTTGGTCTCAAGAATACGGGTCAAAGAATTTGAAGCTGACATTATGATCTGCAGAGAGTAAAGATTCTAGTTAGACTTTGTACTTGATCTAAATTTGTTCTAAGGTCTTTTAGAACAAATGTTCCTCCCACTATTTTCTCTAATTCCTCACACTCCCCTGGTAGGAAAACGGAAATCCTACACGACTAGGATTTCTAGTGGGTACTGCGGTCTCACCGATTTACATGCCACCTCACCTAACAGTTATTGGTGACACATAAGTTGATGAATGTACAGCTCTTGTACAATGCTTCTCAAGCATGTTGCAATGCAACTTGGTCTCAAAGTCATGAAGACCTCACCTAACAGTTATTGGTCCCATTCCTTAGTTAAGTCAGACCCACCGTATAACCGTAGAAATAAAGTCGTCATTGGGTCCTCACCTAACAGTTATTGGTGCCCAACCCCACCTTTACCCTACAACATCTCATGTCTATAGAGAGGTCCAGCCCCCCGATGCAACTTGCCCACTGTATCCAGCCGAGACAAATCAACATCAGAAAGACCTTAGCAACTCTACTACGGTGGAAGACCTATGGACTTAATATCGGTTAATCAGGTCTTAGTGTTTGCAACCTTGAGCTCTTCATAAAAGGTAATCGATCAATTGGCCAGGTAAGCAGGTGGGAGGCTCTCTTTACTCAGAGAATAAGGTCCTAATTAAGTAACCACCTTTCGTGCTTTCCTAGACACCAATTAGATCAATTAATCTAATATGACTTGCTCATGTTGGTTTGCTCTCGACTTGATTGAGGAGATTTTAGTTTAGGTCTCATTGGGTTTGTTACATCACATGTAAACCTATCTACCCCGTTCTCATTCACATCACATGCAAACGGCACATCGCAGGTAGTTAGAATCGCAGCAATAAATAAAGCTAAACTTTAAATAGGTGATGATCATGGATTCTAATTAGGTCATATTACAAGCACATGCACGTCAATCGATCAACTAGTCTTCAACTCTTGAATTGGTTCCAAGCCTCCTTGATTCGATCCTTGATCAACTCTTGATCCAATCGCCATCAACCGCTCAGATTGTCGTTCATCTCATGCACTATCTTCTGAAATCTAGAGAATAGCATAATAGATTTAAAGTTTCAGATCTGAAAATATACATGAGATGCATGTGGCAATTATAATGTTCGTACTTGTTTAAGGTTATGTTTAAAACAATGTATACATGAGATGTATGTATTAGTTAAACAAAATTTATCTGCATGAGATGTAAATAAAACCCTTAAACAATAGGATATTTGCATAAGATGTAAACTAAAATAATTATGTCATTTACATAAGATGTAATCACATAATATATAAAAGAGTTTCATAATTACATAGGATGTAAACCTGAACCAATGTGACATTTACATAAGATGTAAATCGAATGACATATGGTATGGGGTAGATGGTTACATTCGAACGTTGCTTGCCATTGCAGCTTATCATGATTATGAGATATGACAGATGGATGTGAAAACTGCTTTTCTTAATGGATATCTTGAGGAAGATATCTATATGGAACAGCTTCAGGGTTTCACTTCTAGTGATGGTAATCACAAGGTCTGCAAGCTGCAAAGATCCAATTATGAACTAAACCAAGCATCCCGGAGTTGGAACACTCGTTTCGATGATGTGATCAAATCATTTGATTTCATTAAGAATGAAGAGGAATCATGTGTGTACACAAAGGACAGTGGCAGGGCTATAGTATTCCTCTATTGTACGTGGATGATATACTTCTAATTGGGAATGATATTCCCATGCTCACATCAGTCAAGTTATGGCTGTCTAAGAAGTTCTCCATGAAAGACCTTGGTGAAGCATCTTATATTTTGGAAATTAAGGTTTATAGAGATAGATCTAAGAGGATGCTTGACCTATCATAGAAAATGTACATAGAGGAAGTGCTGAGGAGGTTCAGCATAGAAAACTCTAAGAGTGGATTGTTAACCCTAAGGCATGGGATAAATCTCTCCAAAAAGATGCGCCCCAAAACATCTGAAGAGATTCAGCGCATGAGTAGGATCCCTTATGCATCGGCAATAGAGAGCCTTATGTATGCCATGCTATGTACTCGATCTGATATAGCACATGCTGTGAATGTCTCGAGCTGATATCAGTCAAATCCAGGCGAGGAGCACTGGATAGCTGTAAAAAATATCCTTAAGTACTTGAGAAGGACTAAGAATATGTTTTTGGTCTTTGGGGGAGACACAGAGTTAAAGGTATAAGGATATACTGATTCAGACTTCATGACTGACCCTGATGATAGAAAGTCTACATCAGAATATATATTCTTATGCAATGGAGGATCGGTAAGTTGGAAGAGTTCCAAGCAACCGATTATTGCAGATTCTACCATGGAAGCAGAGTACATTGCTGCATCGGATGCTGCGAAGAAAACATTCTGGTATAAGAAGTTTGTCGAAGAGTTAGGAGTCATGTCATTAGATCTCATAACCCTTTTCTACGACAACAACGATGCCATAGCACTGGCTAAGGAGCCGAGGTCTCACCAGAAGTCCAAGCACATAGAGCAGCGATTTCATCTAATTCGTGACTACTTCGAAAAGAAATATGTAGAGGTGCAGAGAGTAGACTCCACTGATAATGTGGCAGACCCATTCACTAAGCAGCTGAGTCAGAATAAATTAGAAGTCCATCTTGAAAAAATGAGACTTAAATACATGTCTGATTGACTTTAGTGCAAGTGGGAGATTGTTAGAAGTATGCTCTAAAAGCCAACATGGCTGGCACATATTTGTAATCTGGGGCATAAATTTGTATTTTGACTCTTATTAATAAATAAGATTGGTTAATTTGTTTTTCATTCATGTTTGTATGTGTCCATGAATCGTCCAAAAAATTAATAGATGATGGCACATATTCTCAAGAAGTTGAGAATTTGAGGCATGTGTCATTAGGGATTAATTTCTAAATACTCCTGATCGATGGATCCATCACGAGGGACGGTGATTGATCTGCTAAGATTACTGCACAGATCACTTATCAGATGGACGAGTCTCGAGTCCACAGTGTAGAGACACTGGAGTGATTATGCGAGTATTTGTTAGAGAATAAGGTACTGAGCGTGACCAAAGATAGTAGTCACATGGATGTTTATCCACTCGTCAGTGACTACTTATGCTGCAGTTGTATGACTGGTTCTTTGACCTGTGATGCCTCAGCTATTCAATGTGAGGTTGCTATACTTTGACGAGCATGTGAACTTGGGCTCTAGCCATTCAGATACTTGTAGTGCGGATTGGCTACAGTAGGTTCATTTTGGAATAGGGTTGCATCTAGATGGGATCTATCGACCTTGATAGATTAGGAGTGATCCTATGTGATTTATGAGACTAAGTTTGATAAATTCCTGGCCAGGTATTTTGGAAAAAGAGTTTTCCATATCTCGAACTGGAAGTCGTATAAATTTGATATATGACGGACGATGGAATTTGACGAGATATCCATAACCTCCATCACGTCGGGATCCATGATAGAGGGATTGTATCATACGCTAACTACACCTAGAGGTTCAGACATTCCATTCTGCTGAGTTGCCACCATATATTGCTAGATGTCATTAGTGGATTGTGAGACTCGAAGGCATTCACTTGGTGATCAGTGAACCCTGAGAGTAGAACTGAAATCGTTTCAGTCCACTGAATGGAGTTTCAGTGATATTGAGATGGAGATCTCAATATGTCTCACTACCAGTCAAAATAGAGAATTTAATTAGTCAGATTATCATAATTGTGATTTGGAATCATAATAGAAATCAATCATCAATATGATTGGTGATTGAATTAACCCACTAAGTATTAGTAAGTTAATGGAAGAAGAATTAAGTGGAATTGATTGCAATTGGATTGCAATTTGGCTGATTTAATGAGCCAAATCAAATTGGGTTCGACCCAAATTGATTTGGGTTCATGATTGGGTCAATTTGATTAAACCAAGGTTTGTGCAGATTTTAAAGACCACATATCATCGTAGGATGAATATGACTTAAGTCATGTTCACACTATGCGGACTTTAAAATCCATATGGCGTTGTAGGATGCATGCTCCCAAATCAATTAATTCTTCCAATGAGATTTAGAATCCTAATGTGATTAGAAAATTAATCAATTGATTAAGTGGACACATGTCATGCATCTATGAGCACAAGGATTGGACACTTGGCATTAATCCAAGGGTGGGTTATAGTCCCATACTCCTAATAAGATTAGGAGAAGCCCTAAACCCAATCTATAAAAGGGTAGCAAGGGAGACATTATGAATTAATTCTCTCCTCTTCCTCTCCATGCCTCCCTTTCTCTTTTCTTCTCTCTTCCCACGGCAGCAAGAGGCTTCCCCTCTTCTTCCCACGACAGCAAGGGAGATCAAGTTCATCTTCTTCCAAGTGTTGGAAAGAAAGAAAGAAGAAGAACCTAGGAAGAGATCAATTCGCCCAAGAAAAGAAAGAGTTTTTTCCTCCACGCCCAAGACCATTCTTCCTCCTTCTCCACGGCGGCAAGGGGGTCCTCTGCATCCTCTTTTTACACGACATTAAGGCAAGGAAGATCCACGCACAAAGGTTCCTCCTTCCTCTTCCTCCATTGCGAGTAAGATCAAAGAAGAAAGGATTTTTCTTCAAGAAGGTATGTTGCAGATTTCTTCCAATCTATTTGATAGTTATGAGAGGTCTTTGCAAGGAGTTAGCACTCTGATAAGATCCTATCTAAGATTATTAGATCCTCGTGTTGATACCTGTAGAGGCCGGACACATGTGCCGCTTAACCAGGAACCTAGAAAGATCATCAGGCTGCGGTGTTCCACACCTGTAGAATTTTTGAAGATGAGATCTTCAAATTAATAACTTCTGATTTTTGTTTCAGTTTTATGAATCTTAATCAACCCTCCTCAGATCCTAATCTTCCCTTCCTAATGAGTTCAAAGATCTTCTGGATTTGGATCCAGAAAATTTTTTGAATTTTACGATCCGATGCGCGTTTATATGATGAACGACGTCCCGTTCGAATTCCGCTGCGAACGCCGCATCGAACGGGGCGTAACTCAGCAGTTACATCACAGGTAATCCTGTACTCTTCTATAAAAGGGAAACCTCTCCCTCTTAAAGGGGGGTCCGAACTCTGAAAAACTTCTGAAAATAATTCCTCTCCCTATACACAATAGCCCCCTCTGACTTAAGCATCGGAGGGCCGGCGCCGGAAACCCCAGCCACCGGCTTCTTGCAGGTCTTCCGGAGGTCGCAACCCGTCGACGGACCGCCACCCGCCACTCTTGCCGAAGTTCTTCCTTCTCAGCAAGTGGTCGCCCCCGGGTCCAATTTCTAGCAACACTTTCCATGAATTTGGTCCAGTCTTCTTCGTTCCAAGCCGAATATTTGGAGTATGCATGGAAGTTGTTTACATTCATGAGCTATTTTACTCTATTTGATCTGGAATGTAAATATTAAATTATGCATCTGATGTTGCAATCGAAGATATATGTTGGATCAATTTTGAATGGTATGAGAGATCGAATAAGTTTAATTAAATTATACAAGAGAAAGTCTTAGGGCCATTTTAGTTGGTATACTGCAATTGTTTGCTAGTTTGTTACATCAATTGTTATAAATGGATTATATTTAGGTCTCTTGGTGGAGTAATAGATTTTCTAACCCGATTTTGATTACCAAGATCACAAATTATGTGTATGTACTATGATTTCTAATAAATGATGTAACATGGTATGGAGGTACAATTTATGACCGCTGAGTTGTGCTATCAATGGGTCCATCAAATGGTCTAACATGAGAAGGCCAAGTATGTGATTCAAGCCCTTCTTCCTCGGAGGCAATGTATTGACGAGAAATACAAGGATATGGACTAACAGGGGACAGGCAGGTTATGGTCAAGTTTTGTTAGCCTTAAAAGCAAACCATTTAAAAGCCTATGGGCTGCTCATTTTCTAATCCATTTAAAAGCAAACCATACTTTCCAAATAAATCTTAAGCCTAAAGTTGATCTCATGTCCATGTAATATTCACACAGTGCATATAAGTTGTTAGAACTATAACATGTGTATTAGAAGTTCATTCCTTCTGATGTCTAATTTATCATTAGTATCTTTTATTTCATTTGGGTTGAATATTTTTAAGGTCAATTACACATCAAATACTTATCATAAAATAAAATAAAATAAATTAGAAATCAAATTCTTATAGGTAAAAATGCACTTAATTATTTTATCCCATTAAGTTAACATGCATCTAATTTGTTTGGAGTTTAGATTGAACGACATGCAAAACCTAGTTTCACAAATTGGATAAATGATGTCAATAGATTAGCTTCTAAAATAGTCAAATTGGCATTGAAATGAGGTTGATCAAAATTTCACCCAACTTGCACAATTTGACTCAAGACCCAATTATCAAGGAAGTCATGTCCAAGATTTATCTCGGCCAAGGTTCAAGTATCCAATATAATTAACTAATGTAACTCAACTTTCTGCTATAATTTGTAATTAGTGTTTCTCTTCTTTTCCTTCTTTCTGTTAAGAAAGTCTCGGCTTTGTGATATTAGGCCTTGGGCACAACAGCGGCTATAGGGAAAAGATATGGAAAGAGTGAGGGAGGAGGTGGACTAATGGAGGAAAGTGGAGGGTAGCAACAAACAAGTGAGGGTAGGTGTTGGGAAGGAGGGTAGGAAGAAGGTGAGGCAAGTGGAGTTCAAAGTGGCAAGGCAATTAAGGATTGGGTTACAGGAGTGGGGCCAAGGCAAAGGAAGGGCAAAGTTTGTAGATGAAGAGAGAGCTCCTGGTTAGAGAAATAAAGAGGACTGGGACAAATATAGATGCTTAGGAATGCTAGCTGCTGGGAGACCTGTGGGGCTTATACTAGGATTCTATTCTAAGTTTATCCTAGTTTTCTATTTCAATTTTAGTTGGAATAATTTGTCTTATTATCTTATTTGGAAGAGGATGTAAGTTTGAGATGGGAAAAGTGTATCCTATTTCAAATTTGGAGGGAACCCGATCCTATCAGGTTTGCTGGTTAATGGAGTCTAAAATAGGACAAAAGTGTTTTTAGCTTGGAGTTTGTGCCAGGAGAGGCACGAGAATGAGAAGACATTCCACGGATGGATGGATGGAGTGAGGGAGAGGCAGGCGCTTTGGTTTGTGATTTTTTTTTTCTTTTTTTGGTTTTTGGTGCACCAGCATCTCACGACATTCAGGTGTGGACATACCACGAGAAATCAAAATACAAAACATGGGCTAGTCTCTTCAGTGCCACTCCAAGAGAAATTTCTGCAGATTCTTTTTCTCTTTAGAGCAAGAGCCGAGAACGCCCAGAACTTGTAATATCTTTTGTATATAATCTTTTTCTCTTTCCAATAAATGTTCTTATCTTTCACTATTTTTTCTTTTATCACATCGATGCTTGAACATATTTGATCTACAAAGAAAAGCATGTTATTTACATGATATCAAAGCTATAAGCTTTAAGATTGGTGGTCCATATATTTGTAGCTTAGCATGATTGAAAAGTTTTTAGTAATTTACTATATGGTTGTATGTGTATGTAGATTATTATTGGCGTGATTCAATAGGTGAATCATTATGACTGATGCTAGTACCATCTCTTTCATAGAGATCCAAAAATTGAACACTAATTATATATGGCTATTGGAAGTCCTTCATCAAGTTTTATTTAATCGGCCAAGATTTATAGAATACGATGAACGTAACATATCTTGATGCCACCAGAAACTCTTGACAATATAAAAGTGACAAGAGAGTGGAAAATTAAAGTTGGACGCAATGTATACTCTCCAAATCAATGTGATGACAACACTCATCAACATATTCAAGATATAGGAGAGCCAAAGAGAGCATATGATGTTCTTACACCTATCCAGTCAAAGTCTGATGGGCTCGGCTTTAATTTTTTTGGAGAAGATTGGTGCTCTCAAACAAGGCAATCCTATAATTTCCTAATATTTTCTTAAATGAAAGAATTTTTTTGATGAACTTAACATGCTTGATGAAACTTCTCGCTATGATAAAAATTAATGGCATAGACTGTTGGCTTATAGTTTGAATAAAGAATATAGTTCTTATATTCTTGCTATTTCTAAATAGGATAAACACAACCTATATTAGTAGAAGTGAAAAATATATTTGTTAATCAAGAAGAATTTAGTATTTAGATTTATTATTTGACTATATTCCTTCCAAAAAAAGAGGTATCTGTATAGGAGAGAGAGTCAAACTCATTATTTTGACCTTTATGTTTTAAATAATTTTTCCCTCCAGATTCTTTTCTTTCAGTACTACTGCTTGAATTAATTAATTAGTACTTATTTTAGATCTGGGGCAGTGCTTAAGATCTACACCGAAAAGTATACTATTCTACACCATTATACTTTGACTAATGGATGGCACTCAAACAAAAACATGGGCAAAATTACCTATAATTGTTTAAGAGAGACAAAGATCTAGGAGAGGGGTTAGGCCAAACAGGCCCCATCCCCTCTACTAAACCCCATCTCACTATAAACCTATATATCATATGATCTTGAAAGAGTAGATGCCCTATAAGCCAATCATTTGATGGGTTTCTCTTTGTAATCCTCCAAATCATGTACTTTGACACTCGATATATATCAATAAAGGCATTGTGTTTCATCATTTGCTGCTTATCTATTTTATTATTGGATGATGAACCCCATAAATTAGGACATTGGTTTTAGGGTTATGATGAGATCATACCAGTGAGACCTAAAATCCTAAAATCCTAATTTAGAATATTCCCAGTCAAATTGGTATATTGAGTCGGGGATCAATATTACCGGAAAGACTGGCACATCTTATGTATGCTCAATGTAGAGGGTGATTGATCTCACAATCACTTGTGTGAGACACTAATACAAAGATGTGGGTGCTCATTAGAGGAATGAGTTCACTGAAATGACCAGCCATGAGAACATCTTATGGATTCTTACTTAATTATCAAAAGATGGTTCTCATAGTGGGAGTTGTGCAAGTGATCCTTAGACCTGAGATCACCATGGTACCTTATGCACTTGAAGCTATGTTTTGGTTTACCCTCATTCACGACATTGCGTTGTGTACGGGGTATTCTGGATATGGTGGATTTTGTACGAAGGTTGTGAGTAGGTCAACAAGGAATCAGTCACTTCTAGTAAGAGAAGGTAACATCCTACTTACTCTAATCTTATGATGATTCAAGAAGCCTTTGATCAAAGCAAAATAAATATTAGAAAGAGTTTCTAATGTTTCATTGTTTGAATTATCATATAAAAGATTGAGAGAGACATGAATAAGTGATTGAGTTTGATATTGATCCATACTCGAGCACTTATTCAGGATGTAGTATGACTGAGGGATTGAATTGCACAGTAACTTTCCACTGAAGGGTATGTTTGGATTTGTCCAATACATTCCTCATCTTCCGGGTAGACATGATACGTTGCTAGACGTCAATCATGTCTTGTGGGTTGATCGGATCAAAGAGTTTGATTAGATCAAAGCATCAGAAAGGTTCTGATTTTTAAGTCAGGTTTAGCACTAAATTGAACCTAAATTGGATTAGAGGTATTCTAATCAGGTTAGGTCAACTTGCACCTGCACCTACTGCTGGCTAAGATAAGGAACCCAATGGGTCACACACAAGGGAATTGATCAAGGGTCTAATTGGATTAGATCATGTTTGCAAGATGAACATGCTAGCACGTGTTGCAAACCCTAGCTCCTGATTCGAATTAAATTCGAATATGATTCTTAGATTAGGTTGATCTAATATGATTAGATCATGACCTAATATGGGTTAGCCAAGAGTTGAAACCCATTTGGCTTTAATTAGACCTGATTTGATTAGGTTTAATGTTTTCTTTAAGTTGGTTAAACCCAATTGGATTGGGTTTGATAGGGCCTTCACTTCTGGACCATTGGATCGCTTCCTGGATGAAGGATCTGGTCCACTGGTTGGCGCCTTCATCTGGACCATTGGATGGCTTCCTGGATGAAGGATCTGGTCCACTGGTTAGCGCCTGAAACTGGACCACTGGATGGCTCTCTGGATGAAAGATCTAGACCGTTGCTCAGCGCCTGAATCTGGACCACTGGATGGCTCTCTGGATGAAAGATCTGGACCGTTGCTCAGCGCCTGAATCTGGACCACTGGATGGCACCCTGGATGATGATGCCCTGATCTGGACCATTAGATGGCGCCTAGATCTGGACCATTGGCTTTGGTTCACTGCATTTGGGCCCTTGGATCATCAGGATTTAAGAGGGAGATGTGAGAAAGAAGTTGATACACCCTTCTCCTTAGCACCCCATCATGATGGGATGCATCTCTTGGCACATGCCTCATCATGATGAGGTGTGTGGATGGGATGCATCCCTTTATGATGCATCCCTCCATCTCTTATAAATAGGAGGTGCCTTGGGGTTCTAAAGATCATCCAAGAAAAAGCCTCTCCTTCTCTCTCCCTTATCCCTTCTTTCTTACAAGCCTCTCTCTTTTGTCCTAACCTAAGACAAGAGGGTCTTCTTTAGGACAAAAAGGCTAGTGAATGTTTTAGAGGTAGAAAGGAAGAAGGAAGTGAAGAAAAATCAGCCAATTAAATCCTTTGGAAGGATTGAACAATTAGAATCAAGTTTTGGTGGAGCTAGAGTCTTGAACCCATTCCTGTGTGGATCAACATCGGAGGGTGAACATTTGGGCACCTTAGGACATCTTCAGACATATTGGATATAGCGTGATAGGTATTCTTCTATACCAAGATTATATTTTCTACATTATTTGGTTATACTATTAAGGTGATCTTGGCTTATTAGGGTTTCATATAATGGGTTTTATAAGAAAATTTTATAATCCCGTATCTTCCGCTGCGCCCTAGGGCACTGGGAAACCCTAACAGTGGTATCAGAGCCACCCTTAATCAGTTTAACCAAATGATAATACATGCTATTATCTTGATGCTATGAGATAGCTAGGTTGTTTGTATGCATGATTAGTTTATGCTATGAGATAGTGTTATATTCATGTTGTAGCACAGTATAATTGCTAGTACTAAATTATAGAATATGCAATGAGACCAATATAGTAGTATGAAAACTTTGGGCTGACCCATTCTGGAACAATCGACTCAGTTGGTGTCTAGGAAGGAAGCCACAGGTGGTTACTTAATTAGGACCTCACTCTCTGAGTGAGGGGTGCCTCCCACCTGCTTTCCTGGCCAATTATTTGATTGTCCTTTATGGTTGAGCTTAATGTTAGTAAGATACTATTATTTGAAAGCCCTCACTAAATTCATAATTAAGTCGTAGTGTTAATTGCTTTAAGCTGAGCCATTCTGAATCAATTGACTAAGTTGGTGTCTAGGAAAGAGGCTACAGGTGGTTATTTAATTAGGACCTTACTAAGTAAGGAGAGCCTCCCATCTGCTTACCTGGCCAACTATTTGATTGACCTCCATGGAAAAGCTAATTGCTGATATAACACTATAAAGGTCCTTCCTTCATGCTTAGATATTATTATGTCAATATCTACGCTAGCTTGTTGTGATTCCCACAAGGCTAGTATTAGGGATTGATATTGTAATATCTTGGTGCATATGATGCATATGGCATATTTTAATATGTTGCCTTGTTGTGATTCCCACAAGGGCAGCATTATTCAAATATGACTGTATAAAAATGAAGGGTTTGACTTAACTAGACACAATAGTTTGTTGTGATTCCCACAAGACTATATGTGTGCTAGAGGACAGAATAAAGTTGGGAATTGCATGGGATACAATTGGAAAGAGTTTCCTACCTTTGAACTTATAAGGGCTTGTTGTGATTCCCACAAGGTCTTTTATAAGGAATTTGGATCTCAACCCCACTAAGAAAATTAGTATTTTCTCGTTCATCATACTTGAGGGTTATGATATTCGATAAAAATAGTGGGAGTAACAATTAGATAAAAGTCCTTGTCTGATTGAATACATGTCATCATGATTGGTCTGCTTATATTAGTGTTCTTTGTAATTATAGATTAATTCTGCAAAAATGGCATCTTCACTCTCACTTAGAGGTATCTTAGATACAAACAAATTGACTGGTCCCAACTATGTGGATTGGTTGAGAAATTTAAAGATTGTTCTCACACAAGAAAAACTTTCCTACATTCTTGAAACCCCTGACCTAGGGTCAGCAGGGGAAGATGCAACTGAGGAGGAATTGGCCACATATCGTATGTGGAAAAATGATAGTTTGACTGTCAAATGTATCATGCTTGCTTCTATGAATAATGATTGCAGAGGCAGCATGATAGCATGGATACTCACTCCATACTCCTTAACTTAAAGGAGTTATATGGTGAGCAGAGCAGAACTGCTAGATATGAGATATCTAAACAGTTGTTCCGTGCTAGAATGATCGAGGGATCATCTGTGCAAGACCACTGTTTAAAGGTTATAGACTTAATCACTCGATTAAGTCAACTTGGTTTTGCTATGGACAGTGAGCTCAGTCAGGATTTGATCCTGCAATCACTACCCGACTCATTCTCGCAGTTTGTCGTGAATTATCACATGAACAAACTGAATTCCTCCCTGCCTGAGCTTCTAAATATGCTGAAAACAGCAGAGTCTCACATCAAGAAGGACAAGGGTCCGATCCTTCTTGTTGGTGAGAGCTCAAAGAAGAAGTCGGGCAACAAGGGTTCAAAGAAAAAACTAAACCCTAAGAGTCGCATCAAAAAGAAGAAGGGAAAGAAAATCTCTGGACCCGGTACCTGTTTCCACTGTGGCAAGACGGGGCATTGGAAAAGGAACTGCAAGAGCTTTCTTGCAAGTGTGAAGCCTGATGCAAGTGTTGCATCAAAAGGTATGTTTTTATTACATGCCAATATGACATTAAGTTCTTCTGATTCTAATTCATGGGTATTGGATACCGGTTGTGGTTTTCACATATGCAAATCTTTGTATGGACTGCAGAAAATTAGAAGTCTGAAGAAAGGTGACTTCGAGCTATATGGCGCTGGAGGAGAATCCATCCAGGCTGAAGCTGTTGGCACCTACATACTGGAGCTACCCTCCGGAAAGTTCTTGAAGCTAGAAGACTGTTATTTTATGCCAAAAATCATTAGAAATGTAATTTCAATTCCTTTGTTGCTTAAGAAAGGATTCGAAATAAATGGAAAGAGCAATGGTTGCTCTATTTCTTTATCTAATGAGTATTATTGTCATGGCACTATGGAAAATGGTCTTTTAGTATTATGTCTTAATAATGTTATGTTTCATATTGGCAAAGATAATAAAAGAAAAAGAGAAAATATTAATAATACCCTCCTCTGGCATTACCGATTAGGTCATATTAGTGAGACAAGGTTACATAAGTTGTATAAAGATAAATTCTTTGACCCTTATGATTTTGAATCATTAGGAACTTGTGAATCTTGTCTTATGGGTAAAATGACCAAGTCTCCATTCTCGGGACATGGAGAAAGGGCAAGTGAGTTGTTAGAACTCGTACACACTGATGTGTGCGGTCCTATGTTAACTCAAGCTAGAGATGGATACTCTTACTTCATCACATTTACTGATGACTTATCAAGGTTCGGTTTTGTGTATCTAATGAAACATAAATCCGAAGCCTTTGATAAATTTAAAGAGTATCAAAGTATGGTCGAAAAACAAACTGGAAAGTGTATTAAAATCCTTCGATCTGATCGAGGAGGAGAATACCTTTCTAGTGAATTTTTAGACTATCTTAAATTAAAGGGTATACTCTCTGAATGGACACCTCCATATACGCCACAATTAAATGGTGTAGCTGAAAGAAGGAATCGTACCTTATTAGATATAGTACGGTCCATGATGTGCTTCACAAATCTTCCAATTTTCTTTTGGGGACATGCCCTAGAAACTGCTGCATTAGTATTAAATAGAGTACCATCTAAGTCTGTATCTAGCACTCCATATGAGATATGGAAAGGAAAGAAACCTAATCTTAAGTATCTTAAGATATGGGGTTGTCATGCTTATGTCAAAAGAAATTTTGGACATAAGCTAAGTGCTAGATCGGACAAATGTATATTTGTAGGTTATCCTAAAGACAGTTTAGGATATATCTTCTATGATCCTACCGAACAAAAGGTATTTGTTGCTAGGCATACCACTTTCTTGGAAAAAGAGTTTTTCTTAGAAAAAGGCAAGGATAGAAGAATTGAACTTGATGAAGTTCAAGACTTACAAGGTGAGACACATAATAATCCTCAACCAGATGTACCCATGGAAGAGGTACAACCACTACACACTACTCCTCTCCGAAGGTTAGAAAGAGTGCGAAATGCACCTAAGAGGTATGGATTTATCATTGAGAATGATGAAGCCCACATCATTGATAACGATGACCCTCTGACCTATTCGGAAGCTGTCAAGAGTAGGGACTCTGACAGATGGCTAGACGCCATGAAATCCGAGATAGATTCTATGTATACAAACCAAGTGTGGACTTTGGTTGATGCACCTGAGGGAGTGATTCCAATAGGGTGCAAATGGGTATACAAGAAGACGATAGGAGCTGATGGCCAAGTAGAAACCTACAAGGCCAGGCTAGTGGCAAAAGGTTTCAGGCAAAAATAAGGCATTGATTATGATGAAACTTTTTCGCCAGTAGCTATGCTCAAATCTATTCGGATTATCCTTGCTATAGCTGCATACTATGATTATGAGATATGGCAGATGGATGTCAAAACCGCCTTTCTTAATGGTCACCTTGAGGAAGAGGTTTATATGACACAGCCAGAGGGATTTGTCTCAAAAGGGAGAGCAAATCAAGTATGTAGGCTTAAGAAATCCATTTATGGATTAAAGCAGGCATCTAGGAGTTGGAACATCCATTTTGATATGATAGTCAAAGAGTTTGGCTTCATTAAAAATATAGATGAACCTTGTGTGTACAAGAAGACTAGTGGGAGTGCTATTGTCTTCTTGATATTATATGTGGACGATATATTGGTCATTGGAAATGATGTTCCAATGATGCAATCGGTCAAGACTTGGCTATCAAAGAAATTTTCCATGAAAGACTTGGGTGAAGCATCCTATATACTTGGTATAAGGATCTATAGAGATAGATCTAAAAGGATGCTAGGTTTGTCCCAGTCTAGGTACATTGATAATGTGCTGAAGAGGTTCAACATGGATGGAAGTAAGAAAGGTTTCTTACCCATAGGACATGGCATACAACTCTCTAGGAAGATGTCTCCTAAGACATCTGAAGAGAGGAATAGAATGAGTTCTATTCCCTATGCTTCGGCAGTAGGGTCGATCATGTATGCTATGTTATGTACCAGGCCTGATGTAGCTTATGCCTTGGGTATGGTAAGTAGATTTCAGGCAGATCCCGGGGAGGATCATTGGAAAATTGTGAAAAGCATTCTCAAATACTTGAGAAGGACTAGAGATGTTTTTCTGATTTATGGAGGATCAGAATTGAAACTAGAAGGCTATTCAGATTCTAGCTTTCAATCTGATCCAGATGATAGCAAGTCAATCTCTGGATATATCTTCACTTTGAATGGTGGAGCTGTGAGTTGGAAAAGTTCCAAACAGCAAACTGTAGCTGACTCAACTACTGAGGCAGAATACATAGCTGTTAGTGAAGCTGCTAAGGAAGCAGTCTGGATGAAGAAGTTCATCACAGAGCTGGGTGTAGTTCCTGAGATTGCCGGACCAGTCCCAGTTTATTGCGATAACACTGGAGCAGTTGCACAAGCTAAGGAACCAAGGTCTCATCATAGATCCAAGCACATTTTGAGACGCTTCCACCTTGTTCGAGAGATAATCGAAAGACAAGACGTCAAGATTGAACGAGTAGACACAAAGAACAATATAGCAGACCCATTTACTAAAGCTCTACCACAGCAGCAATTCAATCGTCACCTCGATTGTATGGGGTTAAAATATAAGGGCGATTGGCTTTAGTGCAAGTGGGAGATTGAAAGAGTAGATGCCCTATAAGCCAATCATTTGATGGGTTTCTCTTTGTAATCCTCCAAATCATGTACTTTGACACTCGATATATATCAATAAAGGCATTGTGTTTCATCATTTGCTGCTTATCTATTTTATTATTGGATGATGAACCCCATAAATTAGGACATTGGTTTTAGGGTTATGATGAGATCATACCAGTGAGACCTAAAATCCTAAAATCCTAATTTAGAATATTCCCAGTCAAATTGGTATATTGAGTCGGGGATCAATATTACCGGAAAGACTGGCACATCTTATGTATGCTCAATGTAGAGGGTGATTGATCTCACAATCACTTGTGTGAGACACTAATACAAAGATGTGGGTGCTCATTAGAGGAATGAGTTCACTGAAATGACCAGCCATGAGAACATCTTATGGATTCTTACTTAATTATCAAAAGATGGTTCTCATAGTGGGAGTTGTGCAAGTGATCCTTAGACCTGAGATCACCATGGTACCTTATGCACTTGAAGCTATGTTTTGGTTTACCCTCATTCACGACATTGCGTTGTGTACGGGGTATTCTGGATATGGTGGATTTTGTACGAAGGTTGTGAGTAGGTCAACAAGGAATCAGTCACTTCTAGTAAGAGAAGGTAACATCCTACTTACTCTAATCTTATGATGATTCAAGAAGCCTTTGATCAAAGCAAAATAAATATTAGAAAGAGTTTCTAATGTTTCATTGTTTGAATTATCATATAAAAGATTGAGAGAGACATGAATAAGTGATTGAGTTTGATATTGATCCATACTCGAGCACTTATTCAGGATGTAGTATGACTGAGGGATTGAATTGCACAGTAACTTTCCACTGAAGGGTATGTTTGGATTTGTCCAATACATTCCTCATCTTCCGGGTAGACATGATACGTTGCTAGACGTCAATCATGTCTTGTGGGTTGATCGGATCAAAGAGTTTGATTAGATCAAAGCATCAGAAAGGTTCTGATTGCTAAGTCAGGTTTAGCACTAAATTGAACCTAAATTGGATTAGAGGTATTCTAATCAGGTTAGGTCAACTTGCACCTGCACCTACTGCTGGCTAAGATAAGGAACCCAATGGGTCACACACAAGGGAATTGATCAAGGGTCTAATTGGATTAGATCATGTTTGCAAGATGAACATGCTAGCACGTGTTGCAAACCCTAGCTCCTGATTCGAATTAAATTCGAATATGATTCTTAGATTAGGTTGATCTAATATGATTAGATCATGACCTAATATGGGTTAGCCAAGAGTTGAAACCCATTTGGCTTTAATTAGACCTGATTTGATTAGGTTTAATGTTTTCTTTAAGTTGGTTAAACCCAATTGGATTGGGTTTGATAGGGCCTTCACTTCTGGACCATTGGATCGCTTCCTGGATGAAGGATCTGGTCCACTGGTTGGCGCCTTCATCTGGACCATTGGATGGCTTCCTGGATGAAGGATCTGGTCCACTGGTTAGCGCCTGAAACTGGACCACTGGATGGCTCTCTGGATGAAAGATCTGGACCGTTGCTCAGCGCCTGAATCTGGACCACTGGATGGCTCTCTGGATGAAAGATCTGGACCGTTGCTCAGCGCCTGAATCTGGACCACTGGATGGCACCCTGGATGATGATGCCCTGATCTGGACCATTAGATGGCGCCTAGATCTGGACCATTGGCTTTGGTTCACTGCATTTGGGCCCTTGGATCATCAGGATTTAAGAGGGAGATGTGAGAAAGAAGTTGATACACCCTTCTCCTTAGCACCCCATCATGATGGGATGCATCTCTTGGCACATGCCTCATCATGATGAGGTGTGTGGATGGGATGCATCCCTTTATGATGCATCCCTCCATCTCTTATAAATAGGAGGTGCCTTGGGGTTCTAAAGATCATCCAAGAAAAAGCCTCTCCTTCTCTCTCCCTTATCCCTTCTTTCTTACAAGCCTCTCTCTTTTGTCCTAACCTAAGACAAGAGGGTCTTCTTTAGGACAAAAAGGCTAGTGAATGTTTTAGAGGTAGAAAGGAAGAAGGAAGTGAAGGAAAATCAGCCAATTAAATCCTTTGGAAGGATTGAACAATTAGAATCAAGTTTTGGTGGAGCTAGAGTCTTGAACCCATTCCTGTGTGGATCAACATCGGAGGGTGAACATTTGGGCACCTTAGGACATCTTCAGACATATTGGATATAGCGTGATAGGTATTCTTCTATACCAAGATTATATTTTCTACATTATTTGGTTATACTATTAAGGTGATCTTGGCTTATTAGGGTTTCATATAATGGGTTTTATAAGAAAATTTTATAATCCCGTATCTTCCGCTGCGCCCTAGGGCACTGGGAAACCCTAACAGATCTAACCCTTTAAAAATTACATTTAAATAATATAATATATATAAATTTATGTCAACGAAAACCTAGGTTCAACTTGATTATTCAATGACGTAATCAGGTTGGGCCAAAATTAAGTATATCTAGCTAAAAATTAATACAATCAAATCCATCTAATCAATGATGGTTAGTCATGCTAAACAAATCTATATCAATGGGTAACTATGGTCTAAGTATATTCTAATGGATTCAAGTGGATTTCAGGTTGGAGTTGGCATTGAGGGTGGAGGATTGTGATAAGTGCTAAATAATGAATAAATTTATCTATTTTACATAACACTTATTATTATTTTTATGCACATATTTTAAATTTAAACATAAGAAAATGTGTTTTCCTTCATCATTGTATTCTAATAAATTACTACAAGTAATTCGAGTTTGATTTAATTATTTATTGGTCGAATCTAATGTATGCAGGTCAAGTTAGACTCAATTGGATGATGTCTAACCCATGCTGCACCATTTCACAAGCCCACAACCAATCAGAGTCGACTCCAATAACTCTTCTCCAAGACCAACTATATCCCATCAAATTATTCTCTTCTCCTTATGGGTTCACCCATAAAGACTCTTTCCTTCCACATGTCTAAACTTTTCCTATTTTAGCTTTAAAACAAAACCAATCTCCCAACCAATTGGAGTCAGCCCACATCCTCCCGAGTCGACCCCAATCTCTTTTCTCAGCGCGTGGAACAAGTCCCAGGCATCCTTCACTTCGTTCATTCCATCCTCCCCCGTGTTCGGATATTCCGTGATTCAAACCTTCACACATGGATCCCAGCCCTCCTTCTCCACGATTCGACTTCATCCTCCCAAGCTTCACGGCATTCAAACACATTCCCCTACTTCAGCCGCGAATCGGATTAAGCAGCATCTCCGTGAGCATTCCGAGCTTCACGATGAGTTCCCTTTCTTCTGGATAATCTCCTAGCTATCCAGCAACCCAAACTTTCCAGCATCAAAGGATCAAGTCTTCTCAGCCGTGAGCTTCATCCACATCATCCCCTGCCTCAAAACAGAACTCCTCTTCCGGATAAGATCAAATCCCAGCTCATGGCTCATCACTTCTTCCCAACCAAATCCAAACGAATCATCCCCTGCTTTGGAACAGAGTATCATCCTTATCCTCTTCCGAATCAGAACAAACTTCATCCCAATGGCATCATCACCAAACTCCCAGCCGGATGAGCATCCCATCTTTTTCCACTAGTTCCCAAGCTTATCCCGTGATCCTCTTCTTCCGGATCAACCTCATCCGCAAGCCATTCCGCATTTCAGCAGCCACCCTCTTCTTCCGGACTCCCAGTTTTTTTCCGTGATCCATCTTCTGCTGAGATACACCCCATTCGATGCGATGTTCGCAACGAAATTCGAACGGAACTTCGTTCATCGTATGAACACGCCTCGAATCCTAGAGTTCAAAAATTTTCTAGATCCAAATCCAGAAGATCCTTGAACTCAAGAGTGAGGGAGATTAGGATCTGAGGAGGATTGATTAAGATTCATAAAACTGAAACAAAATCAAAAGTTATTAATTTGAAGATCTCATCTTCAAAAATTCTGCAGGTGTAGAACACCGCAGCCTGATGATCTTTCTAGGTTCCTGATTAAGCCGCACACGTGTTCGGCCTTTACAGGTATCCACACGAGGATTTTATCATCTGAGATAAGATCTTACCGGAGTGCTATCTCCTTGCAAAGACCTCTCATGACTATCATAATATGGGAAGATAAAAATCTGCAGCATACCTCTTTGAAGAAGAATGCTTTCTTCTTCAACCTTGCTCGCAATTAAGGGAGAGATGGAGGTAGCTTTGCTCGTGGATCTTCCTCTCCTTGCAACCATGGAAGAAGAGGATGAAGAACACCACTTGCTGCCGTGGAGAAGGAGAAGAGGAAGAAGGGGCTGACGTGAGGAAGAACACCTTCTTCTTTGGCGTGTTTTGATCTCTTCCTTTGATTCTTCTTCTTCTTTTCTTTCCAACGCTTGGAGGAAGAAGAACCCTTTCACCTTGCTGCCGTGAGGAGAGAAGAGAACCTCCTCTTGCTGCCGTGGAAAAGAAAGAAGGGAAGAGAAAAGGAGACGTGGAGAGGAAGAGGAGAGAATTGATTCATAACGTCTCCCTTGCTCCGTTTTTATAGATTGGGTTTAGGGCTTCTCCTAATGTTATTAGGAGTATGGGACTATAACCCACCCTTGGATTAATGCCAAGTGTCCAATCCTTGTGCTCATAGATGCATGACATGTGACCACTTAATCAATTGATTAATTTTCTAATCACATTAGGATTCCTAATCTTATTAGGAGAATTAATTGATTTGGGAGCATGCATCCTACGACGCCATGGGGACTTTAAAGTCCGCATAGTGTGAACATGACTTAAGTCATATTCATCCTACGACGACATGTAGTCTTTAAAATCTACACAAACCTTGGTTTAATCAAATTGACCCAATCATGAACCCAAATCAATTTGGGTCGAACCCAACTTGATTTGGCTCATTAAATTAGCTCAATAGCAGTCCAATTGCAATCAATTCCACTTAATTCTTCTTCCATTAACTCACTAACACTTAGTGGGTTAATTCAATCACCAATCATATTGATAATTGACTTCAATTGAGATTCTAAATCACAATTTATGATAGTCTGACTAATTAAATCCTCTATGTGTGTGACCCCGTAGGTTCTATTCTGACTGGTAGTGAGACATATTGAGATTTTCATCTCAATATCACTGAAACTCCTTTCAGTGGACTGAAACAATTTCAGTTCTACTCTCAGGGTTCACTGATCACCAAGTGAATGCCTTCGAGCCTCATAATCCACTAGTGACACCTAGCAGTATGTGGTGGCAAGTCAGCAGAATGGAATGTCTGAATCTCTAGGTGCAGTTAGCGTATGATACAGTCCCTCTATCATGGCTTCCGATGTGACGGAGGTTATGGAAATCTTGTCAAATCCCATCGTCCGTCATATGTTAAATTTATACGACTTTCAGTTCGAGATATGGAAAACTCTTTTTCCAAAATACCTGACTAGAAATTTATCGAACTCAGTCTCATAAATCACATAGGATCACTCTTAATCTATCAAGGTCAATAGATCCCATCTAGATGCAACCCTATTTCAAAATGAACCTACTGTAGCCAATCCGCACTACAAAGAGCCGAATGGCTAGGGCCCAAGTTCACATGCTCGTCAAAGTACAGCAACCTCATAGTGAATAGCTGAGGCATCGTAGGTCAAAGGACCAGTCATACAACTGCAGCATAAGTAGTCACTGACGTGTGGATAGAGATCCATGTGACTACTATCTTTGGTCACGCTCAGTACCTTATTCTCTAACAAGTACTTGCTTAGTCACTGCAGTGTCTCAACACCGTGGACTCGAGACTCGTCCATCTGACTAAGTGATCTGTTCACTAATCTCAACGGATCGATCACCATCCCTCGTGATGGATCTATCGATCAGGAGCATTTAGAAATTAATCCCTAATGACACATGCCTCAAATTCTCAACTCCTTTGAGAATATGTGTCATCTTCTATTAATTTTTTGGATGATTCATGGACACATACAAACATGAATGAAAAATAAATTGCTCAATCTTATTTATTAATAAGTGTCGAATTATAAATTTATGCCCCAGATTAGAAGTATGCGTTAGCCACGTTGGCTTATAGGAATCACTTATAACAATCTCCCACTTGCACTAAAGTCAATCAGATATGTATTTAAGTCCCATTTTTTCAAGATGGACTTCTAATTTATTCTGACTCAGCTGCTTAGTGAATGGGTCTGCCACATTATCAGTGGAGTCTACTCTCTGCACCCTCTGCATATTTCTTTTTGAGGTAGTCGAGGATTAGATGAAATCGCCGCTCTTTGTGCTTGGACTTCTGGTGAGACCTCGGCTTCTTAGCCAATGCTATGGCGCCGTTGTTGTCGCAAAAAAGGGTTATGGCATTTGATGACATGACTCCTAGCTCTTCGACAAACTTCTTATACCAGAATGCTTCCTTTGCAGCATCCGATGCAGCAATATATTCTGCTTCCATGGTAGAATCTGCAATAATCGGTTGTTTGAAACTCTTCCAATTTTTCGATCCTCCATTGCATAAGAATACATATCCTGATGTAGACTTTCTATCATCAGGGTTAGTCATAAAGTCTGAATCAGTATATCCTTCTACCTTTAACTCTGTGCCTCCCCCAAAGATCAAAAACATATTCTTAGTCCTTCTTAAGTACTTAAGGATATTTTTCACAGTTATCCAGTGCTCCTCATCTGGATTTGACTGTTATCTGCTCGTGACACTCACAGCATGTGCTATATCAGGTCGAGTACATAGCATGGCATACATGAGGCTCCCTATTGCCGATGCATAAGGGATCCTACTCATGCGCTGAATCTCTTCAGATGTTTTAGGGCACATCTTTTTAGAGAGATTTATCCCATGCCTTAGGGGTAACAATCCCCTCTTAGAGTTTTCCATGCTGAACCTCTTCAACACTTTCTCTATGTACATTTTCTGTGATAGGCCAAGCATTCTCTTTGATCTATCTCTATAGACCTTAATCCCCAAAATATAAGATGCTTCACCTAGGTCTTTTATAGAGAACTTCTTAGACAACCATAACTTGACCGATGTGAACATGGGAATATCATTCCAATTAGGAGTATATCATCCACATACAATACGAGAAATACTATAGCCCTCCCACTGACCTTTTTGTACACACATGGTTCCTCTTCATTTTTGATGAAATCAAACAATTTGATCACATCATCGATACGAGTGTTCCAATTTCGAGATGCTTGCTTTAGTCCATAAATGGATCTTTGCAGCTTGCAGACCTTGTGATCACCATCACTGGAAGTGAAATTCTGAGGCTGTTCCATATAGATATCTTCCTCAAGATATCCATTAAGAAATGTAGTTTTCATATCCATCTGCCATATCTCATAATCATGATAAGCTGCAATGGCAAGCAACGTTCGAATGGACTTTAGCATGGCTATCGGTGAAAAAGTATCCTGATAGTCAATGCCTTCGCGCTGACTATAACCTTTTGCCACCAACCTTGCCTTATAGGTCTCTATCTTGCCATCCGAACCAATTTTTCTTTTTAGATCCATTTACACCCAATAGGTACAAAACCTTCAGGTGGATCTACTAAAGTCCATACTTGGTTGGAATGCATGGAGTCTATCTTTGACTTCATTGCATCCATCCATTTCTCGGAGTCAATGTCTAACATCGCTTCGTTGCAGATTTTGGGATCATTACTATGATCTCTTTCTCCCATGAGGAACTCTTCCTCTATGTCCTCTGTAAGCATACCTAAGTATCTTTCAGGAGGATGGGAGATCCTACTGGATCTACGAAGTGGACGAGGTGCTGAGTTACGCCCCGTTCGATGCGACGTTCACAGTGGAATTCGAACAGGACGTCGTTCATCGTATGAACGTGCCTCGGATCGTAGAATTTAAAAATTTTTCTGGATCCAAATCAGAAGATCTTTGAACTCATTAGGAAGGGGAGATTAGGATCTGAGGAGGGTTGATTTAAATTTATAAAACTGAAACAAAATCAGAAGTTATTAAATTTGAAGATTTCATCTTCAAAAATTCTGCAGGAGTAGAACACCGTAGCCTGATGATCTATTCTAGGTTTCTGTTTGAGTCGCACAATTGTCCGGCCTCTACAGGTATCCACACGAGGATCTAATCATCTGAGAATGGATCTTAACGGAGTGCTAGCTCCTTGCAAAGACCTCTCATGACTATTATAAGTTGGAATAAGAATTTGCAACTTACCTCCTTGATGAAGAACCTTTCTTCTTCAACCTTGCTCGCGATGGAGGAAGAGGAAGGAGGAACCTTGCACGTGGATCTTCCTTGCCTTGCTACTGTGGAAGAAGAGGAGGATGAAGACCCCTTGCTGCCGTGGAGAAGGAGGAAGAAAGAAGAGGAGGCGTGGAGAGAAAGAGGAGAGAATTCATTCATAATGTCTCCCTTGCTACCCTTTTATAGATTGAGTTTAGGGCCTCTCCTAATCTTATTAGGAGTATGGGACCATAACCCACCCTTGGATTAATGCCAAGTGTCCAATCTTTGTGCTCATAGATGCAGGACATGTGTCCACTTAATCAATTGATTAATTTTCTAATCACATTAGGATTCCTAATCTCATTAGGAGAATTAATTGATTTGGAAGCATGCATCCTACGACGCCATGTGGACTTTAAAGTCCGCATAGTGTGAACATGACTTAAGTCATATTCATCCTATAACGACATTGTTGGAATTTGTATCCTAAATGTCAATCGTCAGCATATTGATGATTGAATTTTGTAAATGAATTGACAAATTAATAAAGTGTTATTTGGCATTATTCATCATTTCATCTTCAAATAAACTCTTATATGATGAAGTCCTTAGGACTTATGTTATGATAAAGGAGGATTTATCTTTGAGACCTTAAACTTGTTCGCGACCAAATGATATGTTGTTACTAGGACGACAACATTATCGAGATTAGGTCGTTGTGTGACATATACGTTGGTTGTCCTCTTAATCAAGGAGTGTGGAGACACTGGTATGCCACACAGGTGAAGTGTAGGGTACATTTTACTGAACGTGACCAATTCCGGAATGCTCTACTGTCGAGAGATGTTCCGAGTGGATATGGGTATAAGTTTGGCCCTCTGACCTGAGACCGCAACCTGTGACTAGCAAGCAACTCACTGTACTTTGGTACCGGACTACCTGAATTTCTAATTCAGTGACGGAAGGTCACTGGGTGCAGTCAAGTACTTGCGTAGTCAGTTGTGAGTCAAGATGGAATTGACCCCTCCTGAAAACAGGAGATAATGTCTTGTGATTAATTTAGCAAAACCTTGGCCAGGGTAATCCCAGTGAGGAGTCACGGGATATCTAAAGTTAATCACATAATGGATGTACTAATTATAGGGTTGACAGTGAGCTCTAAGTCATCCTGGCTGTTAGATGTATGTCCTAGAAGCCAATTTTTGGCTGACACATTATTAATTCTGGAACATAATTTGTATTTGACTTTATTATTATTAAATAAATAAAAGGCATCTTTTTTATTCATATTATTTATGTGTCTATGAATCGTCCAAGAATTAATAAGATGATGATGCATATTCTTAAGAGTTAAGAATTTGAGCCATGCATCATTGGTGATTAATTTATGAATGCTCCTGATCGATGGATCATCACGAGGGCGGTGATCGATCCTATGAGATCAGTGCACACATTACTTTCCTTATGGATGAACGAGACTCGAGTCCACAGTGTGGCGACACTGAAGTAATAGTGCAGGTGCTTGTTAAGAACAAGGGTACTGAGCGTGACCAATACAAGAAGTCACTTGGATGTCTATCCACTCGTCAGTGACTTGCTTGATGTTGCAGTAGTGTGACTGGTCCTTTGACCTGCGGTGCTTCGGCCACTCTCAGTGAGGTTATTGTAGTTTGACTGCACATATACATGGTCTGTAGCCATATGGGTCCATGCAGTGTAGATTGGCTGCAGTAGGTTCACTGTAGGAGTAGGGTATGCACCTATAAGTAATCTATCGATCTTGATAGATAAGGAGAGATCCTATGCGATTTATAAGATTGAGTTCGTAAGACCTCGGCCGGGGCAGATTGCACAGTGGAGAAAGAGTTATCCGCTCTCGAACTTAAGTCGAATAAATCTTGACATATGACAGACGAAGGGGTTTGACGAGTTATCCATGACCTCCGTCTTGTAGGGATCCACGATAGTAGGACTGTATCACATGATAACTGCACCTAGAGGTTCACCATTCTATTCTGCTGGGTAGCCACTACATGCTGCTAGGTGTCACTGGTGGATGGTGGGACTCTTAGGGATTGTCTCGATGATCGATAAACCCTAATGAGTTGACTTGGAATCGTTCCAACCCATTGAAAGAAGTTTTCAATGATATTGTGATAGAGATCGCAATATATCTCACTACCAGTCAGAATAGAACCTATGGGGTCACACATACTAGAAGTATTGACCGATCCGATGGTTGAAAAGTGATTATGAATCACGAGTAATCAATTCGATTGATAATAAGTTGAAGAAGAAATGGGAATTGATTAATTGGACTTAAAACACGAATCCTACTTGGAATAGGATTTCTAGAGTCCTAATTGGATTAGGACTGGGAATCCTAATTGGAGTAGGACTGGAATACCTACTTGGAATAAGATTCCTACAGTCCTAATTAGATTAGGAGTTTTGAATTAAAATTGGATTCCTACTTGGAATAGGATTCCTAGAAGTCCTAATTGGATTAGGACTTCGAATTCAAATAAGAGTCCTAATTGGATTAGGACTAAAATTAAATATGTCCTAATTTGGATTAAGGTTTCTTAAGTCATAATTAATTATTAATCTAATGAATCAATAAGACTCCTAATTGGATTAGGATTGAAGAGTTCAATTGAGTCAAAATTGATTTAAGTTCTAATTGGATTAGGACTTACCTAGATTGGATCCAAATTGGTTCACCCTTAGGCTAAGCCTAATTGGATTAGGGCTTGACCACATTAGGGCATTCCAAACCCTACTTAATGTGGATTAGGGTTTACCAAGAGGGAGGGGCGCAAGCCCCTCCCCTTTTGCTTCCTTGGTGCGGCATGAAGAGAGGGGGCCGGCGCCCCCTCTTAGGAAATAACTCTAGGGCTCCTAAATTGTAGGAGCCCTAGATGGTTTTAAAAGGAGAGCAAGGGCCAGCGCCCTAGAATCATAGAAGCTCTCTTCCTCCAAGCCATGGCCACCCCTCTCCCCTCCTTGTTTCAGCCGCAAGCAAGGTGAAAGAAAAGAAGAGGCTTGGCGGCATCCTTTCTTCCCTCTCTTGGTTTCCAACGTGAGCAAGGGAAAAGGCTGCAAGCAAGCATTGGATCATCATCCATCTTCATCCTTCTTCTTCCTCCTCCCAAGCGCAATCAAGGGTTGATCAAAAGGGAGGAGATCAGCCATCAAAGTTATCTCTGTAAGGGAGCTAGCACCCCGGGGAGATAGAAAGCTTGGATCGGTTCCTGCTTTGCGTGGATACCCATAGAGGCCGGGCACTTGAACGGCTTCAAGCGAACCTCCATCCAAAACCACGAACTCCAGTTTGCGTTGATCATCTACCCGCACAAGGTGAAGATCTGATCTTCTAAAGATTTTAAAAGTTTTTAATCCTTATCTATCTACGAACGGTCTTGAAAAAATGTTCATACAATGAACGGTTGATCCCGCGCATGCCTCTTCCGCTGCATCTGAATTTTTTGAATTTCAGCGGCATGGGCGGAGTTTTCTAACAGTGGTATCAGAGCCTAGGCATCATAGATTAAGGTAAGGATTAATTATTAATTGGCTTATTAGATCTGAAAATTGAATGATCATGCATGCTGAAAATTTTCTGCATGCAAATTTTTTCTAGGGTGCTGATTTTTGCATGCTGATTTTTATGTGATAAAAAGATGATTCTAATTGCATTGTTAATAGGATTACAAAGTTTAGAATCATGATTAGCATAATCAGCAACCTATATCATAAGATAATCAATTAGTTTTCAGATCTGAAAATTATAATTGCTGCATGTGGTGATGATCATAGGATTCAAATCCTTTTGGTATCAAATGTAATGACCTGCGATGTGATCTGTAATATCATGTAATTTTTCAGATGCTTGCATGCATCTTATTTGATGTTTTGAGAGGCCTGCGTGCCTCCTAAAAGGGAGATGTAATTTATTTTTATTTTTATTTTATATCTGGTTGTATTTCTGTGATGTGATGTACGTCAACGATCAAGTCGAAGATGAGCAGGGGTCTAAGCGGTTGATGGCGATTGGATCAAGAGTTGGTCAAGGATCGAATCAAGGAGGCTTGGAACCAATTCAAGAGTTGAAGACTAGTTAATCGATTGACGTGCATGTGCTTGTAATATGACCTAACTAGAATCCATGATCATCACCTATTTAAAGTTTAGCTTTAATTATTGCTGCGATTATAACTGCCTGCAATGTGACGTTTGCATGTGATGTGAATGAGAGTCGGGTAGATAGGTTTACATGTGATGTAGCAAACCCAATTGAGACATAAATTAAAACCTCCTCAATCAAGTCGAGAGTGAACCAACATGAGCGAGTCATATTAGATTAATTGATCTAATTAGTGTCTAGAAAAGCATGAAAGGTGGTTACTTAATTAGGACCTTACTCTCTGAGTAAGGGGAGCCTCCCACCTGCTTACCTGGCCAATTGTTCGATTACCTCTTATGAAGAGCTCAAGTTGCAAACACTAAGACCTGATTAATCAATATTAAGTCAATAGGTCTTCCACTGTAGTAGAGCTACTAAGGTCTTTCTGATGTTGATTTGTCTCGGCTGGACACAGTGGGCAAGTTGCATCGGGGGACTGGACCTCTCTATAGACATGAGATGTTGTAGGGTAAAGGTGGGGTTGGGCACCAATAACTGTTAGGTGAGGACCCCATGACGACTTTATTCCTACGGTTATACGGTGGGTCTGACTTAACTAAAAAATGGGACCAATAACTGTTAGGTGAGGTTTTCATGGCTTAGAGACCAAGTAGCACTGCAACATGCTTAAGAAGCATTGTACAAGAGTTGTACATTCATCAATTTATATGTCATCAATAACTGTTAGGTGAGGTGGCATATAAATCGGTGGAACCGCAGTACCCACTAGAAACCCTAGTCGTGTAGGATTTTCATTTTCCTACCAGGAGAGTGTGAGGAATTCGAGAAAATAGTGGGAGGTACATTCGTTCTAAAAGTTCTTAGAACAGATTAAGGATCAAGTACAAAAGTCTAACTAGAATTTTTACTCTCTGCATATCATAATGTCAGCCTCAAATCCTTTGACCCGTATTCTTGAGACCAACCGATTGACCGGCACCAATTACAGAGACTGGCTTAGGAATCTCAAAATTGTTCTGAGTTGCGAGAAAATAGGCTATGTGCTCGACAATGACATCCCCGCATTACCAGCACGTCCGACCGCTGATCAGCGTACGACGCATGAGAAGTGGACAGACGATGATACTAGGGTCAAGTGCTATATCATGGCATCCATGTCCAATGAACTACAATGCCAGCATGAAAATATGAAGACTGCTAGGGACATACTGGCACACCTGCAAGAGTTGTATGGTGAGCAGAGTCGCACAGCTCGTTTTGAAGTGTCCAAGAGGCTCTTCAAAGCAAAGATGCGCGAGGGTAGTCCGTCCATGATCACGGTCTGACTATGATCAAGGATCTAGAGGAGCTTGAGAAGCTCAGTATAAACATGCACAAGGAATTGCAAGTTGATCTGATCCTTCAATCCCTTCCTGATTTATTTGGTCAGTTTATAGTAAACTACCACATGAATAAGATTGAATGCACTTGTTGGGGTTTCCGAGTGCCCTAGGGCGCAGCGGAAGATACGGGATTATAAAATTTTCTTATAAAATCCATTATATGAAACCCTAATAAGCCAAGATCGCCTTACTAGTATAACCAAATAATGTAGAAAATATAATCTTGGTATAGAAGAATACCTATCACGCTATATCCAATATGTATGAAGATGTCCTAAGGTGCCCAAATGTTCACCCTCCGATGTTGATCCACACAGGAATGGGTTCAAGACTCTAGCTCCACCAAAACTTGATTCTAATTATTCAATCCTTCCAAAGGATTTAATTGGCTAATTTTCCTTCACTTCTTTCTTCCTTTCTACCTCTAAAACATTCACTAGCCTTTTTGTCCTAAAGAAGACCCTCTTGTCTTGGGTTAGGACAAAAGAGAGAGGCTTGTAAGAAAGAAGGGATAAGGGAGAGAGAAGGAGAGGCTTTTTCTTGGATGATCTTTAGAACCCCAAGGCACCTCCTTATTTATAAGAGATGGAGGGATGCATCATAAAGGGATGCATCCCATCCACACACCTCATCATGATGAGGCATGTGCCAAGAGATGCATCCCATCATGATGGGGTGCTAAGGAGAAGGGTGTATCAACTTCTTTCTCACATCTCCCTCTTAAATCCTGATGATCCAAGGGCCCAAATGCAGTGAACCAAAGCCAATGGTCCAGATCTAGGCGCCATCTAATGGTCCAGATCAGGGCATCATCATCCAGGGTGCCATCCAATGGTCCAGAAGCAAGATGCCGTCACCGATGGTCCAGATTCAGGCGCTGAGCAACGGTCCAGATCTTTCATCCAGAGAGCCATCCAGTGGTCCAGATTCAGGCGCTGAGCAACGGTCCAGATCTTTCATCCAGAGAGCCATCCAGTGGTCCAGATTCAGGCGCTAACCAGTGGACCAGATCCTTCATCCAGGAAGCCATCCAATGGTCCAGATGAAGGCGCCAACCAGTGGACCAGATCCTTCATCCAGGAAGCGATCCAATGGTCCAGAAGTGAAGGCCCTATCAAACCCAATCCAATTGGGTTTAACCAACTTAAAGAAAATATTAAACCTAACCAAATCAGGTCTAATTAAAGCCAAATGGGTTTCAACTCTTGGCTAACCCATATTAGGTCATGATCTAATCATATTAGATCAACCTAATCTAAGAATCATATTCGAATTTAATTTGAATCAGGAGCTAGGATTTGCAACACGTGCTAGCATGTTCATCTTGCAAACATGATCTAATCCAATTAGACCCTTGATCAATTCCCTTGTGTGTGACCCATTGGGTTCCTTATCTTAGCCAGCAGTAGGTGCAGGTGCAAGTTGACCTAACCTGATTAGAATACCTCTAATCCAATTTAGGTTCAATTTAGTGCTAAACCTGACTTAGCAATCAGAACCTTTCTGATGCTTTGATCTAATCAAACTCTTTGATCCGATCAACCCACAAGACATGATTGATGTCTAGCAACGTATCATGTCTACCCAGAAGATGAGGAATGTATTGGACAAATCCAAACATACCCTTCAGTGGCAAGTTACCGTGCAATTCAATCCCTCAGTCATACTACATCCTGAATAAGTGCATGATTATGGATCAATATCAAACTCAATCACTTATTCATGTCTCTCTCAATCTTTTATATGATAATTCAAATAATGAAATATTAGAAACTCTTTCTAATATTCATTTTGCTTTGATCAAAGGCTTCTTGAATCATCATAAGATTAGAGTAAGTAGGATGTTACCTTCTCTTACTAGAAGTGACTGATTCCTTGTTGACCTACTCACAACTTTCGTACAAAATTCACCATATCCAGAATACCTCGTACACAACGCAATGTCGTGAATGAGGGTAAACCAAAACATAGCTTCAAGTGCACAAGGTACCATGGTGATCTCAGGTCTAAGGATCACTTGCACAACTCCCACTATGAGAACCATCTTTTGATAATTAAGTAAGAATCCATAAGATGTTCTCATGGCTGGTCATTTCAGTGAACTCATTCCTCTAATGAGCACCCACATCTTTGTATTAGTGTCTCACACAAGTGATTGTGAGATCAATCACCCTCTACATTGAGCATACATAAGATGTGCCAGTCTTTCCGGTAATATTGATCCCCGACTCAATATACCAATTTGACTGAGAATATTCTAAATTAGGATTTTAGGATTTTAGGTCTCACTGGTATGATCTCATCATAACCCTAAAACCAATGTCCTAATTTATGGGGTTCATCATCCAATAATAAAATACATAAGCAGCAAATGATGAAACACAATGCCTTTATTGATATATATCGAGTGTCAAAGTACATAATTTGGAAGATTACAAAAAGAAACCCATCAAATGATTGGCTTATAGGGCATCTACTCTTTCAATCTCCCACTTGCACTAAAGCCAATCGCCCTTATATTTTAACCCCATACAATCGAGGTGACGATTGAATTGCTGCTGTAGTAGAGCTTTAGTAAATGGGTCTGCTATATTGTTCTTTGTGTCTACTCGTTCAATCTTGACGTCTTGTCTTTCGATTATCTCTCGAACAAGATGGAAGCGTCTCAAAATGTGCTTGGATCTATGATGAGACCTTGGTTCCTTAGCCTGTGCAACAGCTCCAGTGTTATCGCAATAAACTGGGACTGGTCCGGCAATCTCAGGAACTACACCTAGCTCTGTGATGAACTTCTTCATCCAGACTGCTTCCTTAGCAGCTTCACTAACAGCTATGTATTCTGCCTCAGTAGTTGAGTCAGCTACAGTTTGCTGTTTGGAACTTTTCCAACTCACAGCTCCACTATTCAAAGTGAAGATATATCCAGAGATTGACTTGCTATCATCTGGATTAGATTGAAAGCTAGAATCTGAATAGCCTTCTAGTTTCAATTCTGATCCTCCATAAATCAGAAAAACATCTCTAGTCCTTCTCAAGTATTTGAGAATGCTTTTCACAATTTTCCAATGATCCTCCCCGGGATCTGCCTGAAATCTACTTACCATACCTAAGGCATAAGCTACATCAGACCTTGTACATAACATAGCATACATGATCGACCCTACTGCTGAAGCATAGGGAATAGAACTCATTCTATTCCTCTCTTCAGATGTCTTAGGAGACATCTTCCTAGAGAGTTGTATGCCATATCCTATGGGTAAGAAACCTTTCTTACTTCCATCCATGCTGAACCTCTTCAACACATTATCTATGTACCTAGACTGGGACAAACCTAGCATCCTTTTAGATCTATCTCTATAGATCCTTATACCAAGTATATAGGATGCTTCACCCAAGTCTTTCATGGAAAATTTCTTTGATAACCAAGTCTTGACCGATTGCATCATTTTAACATCATTTCCAATGACCAATATATCGTCCACATATAATATCAAGATGACAATAGCACTCCCACTAGTCTTCTTGTACACACAAGGTTTATCTATATTTTTAATGAAGCCAAACTCTTTGACTATCATGTCAAAATGGATGTTCCAACTCCTAGATGCCTGCTTTAATCCATAAATGGATTTCTTAAGCCCACATACTTGATTTGCTCTCCCTCTTGAGACAAGTCCCTCTGGCTGTGTCATATAAACCTCTTCCTCAAGGTGACCATTAAGAAAAGCGGTTTTGACATCCATCTGCCAGATCTCATAATCATAGTATGCAGCTATAGCAAGCATAATCCGAATAGATTTGAGCATAGCTACTGGCGAAAAAGTTTCATCATAATCAATACCTTGTTTTTGCCTGAAACCTTTTGCCACTAGCCTGGCCTTGTAGGTTTCTACTTGGCCATCAGCTCCTATCTTCTTCTTGTATACCCATTTGCACCCTATTGGAATCACTCCCTCAGGTGCATCAACCAAAGTCCACACTTGGTTTGTATACATAGAATCTATCTCGAATTTCATGGCATCCAACCATCTGTCAGAGTCCCTACTCTTGACAGCTTCCGAATAGGTCAGAGGGTCATCGTTATCAACGATGTGGGCTTCATCATTCTCAATGATAAATCCATACCTCTCAGGTGCATTTCGCACTCTTTCTGACCTTCGAAAACGAGTAGTATGTAGTGGCTGTACCTCTTCCATGGGTACATCTGGTTGAGGATTATTATGTGTCTCACCTTGTAGGTCTTGAACTTCATCAAGTTCAATTCTTCTATCCTTGCCCTTTTCTAAAAAAAACTCTTTTTCCAAGAAAGTGGCATGCCTAGCAACAAATACCTTTTGTTCGGTAGGATTATAGAAGATATATCCTAAACTGTCTTTAGGATAACCTACAAATATACATTTGTCCGATCTAGCACTTAGCTTATGTCCAAAATTTCTTTTGACATAAGCATGACAACCCCATATCTTAAGATACTTAAGATTAGGTTTCTTTCCTTTCCATATCTCATATGGAGTTCTAGATACAGACTTAGATGGTACTCTATTTAATACTAATGCAGCAGTTTCTAGGGCATGTCTCCAGAAGGAAATTGGAAGATTTGTGAAGCACATCATAGACCGTACCATATCTAATAAGGTACGATTCCTCCTTTCAGCTACACCATTTAATTGTGGCGTATATGGAGGTGTCCATTCAGAGAGTATACCCTTTAATTTAAGATAGTCTAAAAATTCACTAGAAAGGTATTCTCCTCCTCGATCAGATCGAAGAATTTTAATACACTTTCCAGTTTGTTTTTCGACCATACTTTGATACTCTTTAAATTTATCAAAGGCTTCGGATTTATGTTTCATTAGATACACAAAACTGAACCTTGATAAGTCATCAGTAAATGTGATGAAGTAAGAGTATCCATCTCTAGTTTGAGTTGACATAGGACCGCACACATCAGTGTGTACGAGTTCTAACAACTCACTTGCCTTTTCTCCATGTCCCGAGAATGGAGACTTGGTCATTTTACCCATAAGACAAGATTCACAAGTTCCTAATGATTCAAAATCATAAGGGTCAAAGAATTTATCTTTATACAACTTATGTAACCTTGTCTCACTAATATGACCTAATCGGTAATGCCAGAGGAGGGTATTATTAATATTTTCTCTTTTTTTTTTATTATCTTTGCCAATATGAAACATAACATTATTAAGACATAATACTAAAAGACCATTTTCCATAATGCCATGACAATAATACTCATTAGATAAAGAAATAGAGCAACCATTGCTCTTTCCATTTATTTCGAATCCTTTCGTAAGCAACAAAGAAATTGAAATTACATTTCAAATGATTTTTGGCATAAAATAACAGTCTTCTAGCTTCAAGAACTTCCCGGAGGGTAGCTCTAGTATGTAGGTGCCAACAGCTTCAGCCTGGATGGATTCTCCTCCAGCGCCATATAGCTTGAAGTCACCTTTCTTCAGACTTCTAATTTTCTGTAGTCCATGCAAAGATTTGCATATGTGAGAACCACAACCGGTATCCAATACCCATGAATTAGAATCAGAAGAACTTAATGTCATATTGGCATGTAATAAAAACATTCCTTTTGATGCAACACTTGCATCAGGCTTCACACTTGCAAGAAAGCTCTTGCAGTTCCTTTTCCAATGCCCCGTCTTGCCACAGTGGAAACAGGTACCGGGTCCAGAGATTTTCTTTCCCTTCTTCTTTTTGATGCGACTCTTAGGATTTAGTTTTTTCTTTGAACCCTTGTTGCCCGACTTCTTCTTTGAGCTCTCACCAACAAGAAGGATCGGATCCTTGTCCTTCTTGATGTGAGACTCTGCTGTTTTCAGTATATTTAGAAGCTCAGGCAGGGAGGAATTCAGTTTGTTCATGTGATAATTCACGACAAACTGCGAGAATGAGTCGGGCAGTGATTGCAGGATCAAATCCTGACTGAGCTCACTGTCCATAGCAAAACCAAGTTGACTTAATCGAGTGATTAAGTCTATAACCTTTAAACAGTGGTCTTGCACAGACGATCCCTCGATCATTCTAGTACGGAAAAACTATTTAGATATCTCATATCTAGCAGTTCTGCTCTGCTCACCATATAACTCCTTTAAGTTAAGGAGTATGGAGTGAGTATCCATGCTATCATGCTGCCTCTGCAATTCATTATTCATAGAAGCAAGCATGATACATTTAACAGTCAAACTGTCATTTTTCCACATACGATATGTGGCCAATTCTTCCTCAGTTGCATCTTCCCCTGCTGACCCTAGGTCAGGGGTTTCAAGAATGTAGGAAAGTTTTTCTTGTGTGAGAACAATCTTTAAATTCCTCAACCAATCCACATAGTTGGGACCAGTCAATTTGTTTGTATCTAAGATACCTCTAAGTGAGAGTGAAGATGCCATTTTTGCAGAATTAATCTATAATTACAAAGAACACTAATATAAGCAGACCAATCATGATGACATGTATTCAATCAGACAAGGACTTTTATCTAATTGTTACTCCCACTATTTTTATCGAATATCATAACCCTCAAGTATGATGAACGAGAAAATACTAATTTTCTTAGTGGGGTTGAGATCCAAATTCCTTATAAAAGACCTTGTGGGAATCACAACAAGCCCTTATAAGTTCAAAGGTAGGAAATTCTTTCCAATTGCATCCCATGCAATTCCCAACTTTATTCTGTCCTCTAGCACACATATAGTCTTGTGGGAATCACAACAAACTATTGTGTCTAGTTAAGTCAAACCCTTCATTTTTATACAGTCATATTTGAATAATGCTGCCCTTGTGGGAATCACAACAAGGCAACATATTAAAATATGCCATATGCATCATATGCACCAAGATATTACAATATCAATCCCTAATACTAGCCTTGTGGGAATCACAACAAGCTAGCGTAGATATTGACATAATAATATCTAAGCATGAAGGAAGGACATTTATAGTGTTATATCAGCAATTAGCTTTTTCATGGAGGTCAATCAAATAGTTGGCCAGGTAAGCAGATGGGAGGCTCTCCTTACTTAGTAAGGTCCTAATTAAATAACCACCTGTAGCCTCTTTCCTAGACACCAACTTAGTCAATTGATTCAGAATGGCTCAGCTTAAAGCAATTAACACTACGACTTAATTATGAATTTAGTGAGGGCTTTGAAATAGTAGTATTTTACTAACATTAAGCTCAACCATAAAGGACAATCAAATAATTGGCCAGGAAAGCAGGTGGGAGGCACCCCTCACTCAGAGAGTGAGGTCCTAATTAAGTAACCACCTGTGGCTTCCTTCCTAGACACCAACTGAGTCGATTGTTCCAGAATGGGTCAGCCCAAAGTTTTCATACTACTATATTGGTCTAATTGCACATTCTATAATTTAGCACTAGCAATTATACTATGCTACAACATGAATATAACACTATCTCATGGTATAAACTAATCATGCATACAAACAACCTAGCTATCTCATAGAATCAAGATAATAGCATGTATTATCATTTGGTTAAACTGATTAAGGGTGGCTCTGATACCACTGTTGGGGTTTCCCAGTGCCCTAGGGCGCAGCGGAAGATACGGGATTATAAAATTTTCTTATAAAACCCATTATATAAAACCCTAATAAGCCAAGATCGCCTTAATAGTATAACCAAATAATGTAGAAAATATAATCTTGGTATAGAAGAATACCTATCACGCTATATCCAATATGTATGAAGATGTCCTAAGGTGCCCAAATGTTCACCCTCCGATGTTGATCCACACAGGAATGGGTTCAAGACTCTAGCTCCACCAAAACTTGATTCTAATTATTCAATCCTTCTAAAGGATTTAATTGGCTGATTTTCCTTCACTTCTTTCTTCCTTTCTACCTCTAAAACATTCACTAGCCTTTTTGTCCTAAAGAAGACCCTCTTGTCTTGGGTTAGGACAAAAGAGAGAGGCTTGTAAGAAAGAAGGGATAAGGGAGAGAGAAGGAGAGGCTTTTTCTTGGATGATCTTTAGAACCCCAAGGCACCTCCTTATTTATAAGAGATGGAGGGATGCATCATAAAGGGATGCATCCCATCCACACACCTCATCATGATGAGGCATGTGCCAAGAGATGCATCCCATCATGATGGGGTGCTAAGGAGAAGGGTGTATCAACTTCTTTCTCACATCTCCCTCTTAAATCCTGATGATCCAAGGGCCCAAATGCAGTGAACCAAAGCCAATGGTCCAGATCTAGGCGCCATCTAATGGTCCAGATCAGGGCATCATCATCCAGGGTGCCATCCAATGGTCCAGAAGCAAGATGCCGTCACCGATGGTCCAGATTCAGGCGCTGAGCAACGGTCCAGATCATTCATCCAGAGAGCCATCCAGTGGTCCAGATTCAGGCGCTGAGCAACGGTCCAGATCTTTCATCCAGAGAGCCATCCAGTGGTCCAGATTCAAGCGCTAACCAGTGGACCAGATCCTTCATCCAGGAAGCCATCCAATGGTCCAGATGAAGGCGCCAACCAGTGGACCAGATCCTTCATCCAGGAAGCGATCCAATGGTCCAGAAGTGAAGGCCCTATCAAACCCAATCCAATTGGGTTTAACCAACTTAAAGAAAATATTAAACCTAACCAAATCAGGTCTAATTAAAGCCAAATGGGTTTCAACTCTTGGCTAACCCATATTAGGTCATGATCTAATCATATTAGATCAACCTAATCTAAGAATCATATTCGAATTTAATTTGAATCAGGAGCTAGGATTTGCAACACGTGCTAGCATGTTCATCTTGCAAACATGATCTAATCCAATTAGACCCTTGATCAATTCCCTTGTGTGTGACCCATTGGGTTCCTTATCTTAGCCAGCAGTAGGTGCAGGTGCAAGTTGACCTAACCTGATTAGAATACCTCTAATCCAATTTAGGTTCAATTTAGTGCTAAACCTGACTTAGCAATCAGAACCTTTCTGATGCTTTGATCTAATCAAACTCTTTGATCCGATCAACCCACAAGACATGATTGATGTCTAGCAACGTATCATGTCTACCCAGAAGATGAGGAATGTATTGGACAAATCCAAACATACCCTTCAGTGGCAAGTTACCGTGCAATTCAATCCCTCAGTCATACTACATCCTGAATAAGTGCATGATTATGGATCAATATCAAACTCAATCACTTATTCATGTCTCTCTCAATCTTTTATATGATAATTCAAATAATAAAATATTAGAAACTCTTTCTAATATTCATTTTGCTTTGATCAAAGGCTTCTTGAATCATCATAAGATTAGAGTAAGTAGGATGTTACCTTCTCTTACTAGAAGTGACTGATTCCTTGTTGACCTACTCACAACTTTCGTACAAAATTCACCATATCCAGAATACCCCGTACACAACGCAATGTCGTGAATGAGGGTAAACCAAAACATAGCTTCAAGTGCACAAGGTACCATGGTGATCTCAGGTCTAAGGATCACTTGCACAACTCCCACTATGAGAACCATCTTTTGATAATTAAGTAAGAATCCATAAGATGTTCTCATGGCTGGTCATTTCAGTGAACTCATTCCTCTAATGAGCACCCACATCTTTGTATTAGTGTCTCACACAAGTGATTGTGAGATCAATCACCCTCTACATTGAGCATACATAAGATGTGCCAGTCTTTCCGGTAATATTGATCCCCGACTCAATATACCAATTTGACTGAGAATATTCTAAATTAGGATTTTAAGATTTTAGGTCTCACTGGTATGATCTCATCATAACCCTAAAACCAATGTCCTAATTTATGGGGTTCATCATCCAATAATAAAATAGATAAGCAGCAAATGATGAAACACAATGCCTTTATTGATATATATCGAGTGTCAAAGTACATGATTTGGAGGATTACAAAGAGAAACCCATCAAATGATTGGCTTATAGGGCATCTACTCTTTCAGCACTAAGACTGAACTGATAAATATGTTGGTAACTGCTGAGGGAGCCTTGAAAGGTTCAAGGGGCAATGTCCTTGCTGCTGAGTTGACTTCTGGTTCCAAGAGAAAATCTGCTTGGAAGAAAAAGAAGCCTGCTAAGAAGCAGAAGAAAGACAAGAAGTCAAAGAAGGAAGTTCAAAAGAAAAAGGCTAATGACAAAGAAAAATGTTTTCACTGCAATGTGAACGGCCACTGAAAGAGAAACTGTCCTTCATACCTCGAGAGCCT
This sequence comes from Phoenix dactylifera, assembly GCF_051530095.1. Lineage (NCBI taxonomy): Eukaryota > Viridiplantae > Streptophyta > Magnoliopsida > Arecales > Arecaceae > Phoenix > Phoenix dactylifera. The sequence goes on from NC_143195.1 coordinate 10,426,196, forward strand.
GAAGAACAAGAAAGGTGACACACCTTCAGAAGGTATAGACTTGCTCATAATTGAAACTAATCTAACGGTTTCTTCTACTTCTAGTTGGGTTATAGATTCTGGTTCTAGTGCTCATTTGTGCACTATCATGCAGGGTCTAAAGGAAAGTAGAAGGCTGGCGGAAGGTGCGGTAACCCTTCGGGTTGGCAACGGGGCAAAAGTTGCTGCTGTGGCTGTGGGCACTTACCATCTGCGACTACCGTCTGGTTTTAGTTTATTACTTAGAGACTGCTATTATGTACCTGCTGCTAGCAGAAATTTGATTTCTGTTTCATGTCTAGCATAGGAAGGTCATATTTTTACATTTGACAAAGACTGCTGTTCTATTTATTTCAGAAATAAAATAGTCGCACGTGGTTTTATGATTGACAGTCTCTATCATTTGCATATGGATGTATCTATAAATGTGTCTGAGCAAGAAGTGAGTTCCAAAGGATCTAAAAGATCCAGGGATGAGATAAACCAAAAATATTTGTGGCACCTCAGGCTTGGCCATATTGGAGAGAACAGAATGAACAAAATGGATAAAGATGGGCTTCTCGGCTCATTGACTTCCGAGTCATATCCAGTTTGCGAGTCCTGTCTTCAAGGAAAAATGGCCAGATTGCCCTTTGTAGGACATGGGGAGAGGACCACTGAAATACTTACCGTGGTACATACAGATGTATGTGGCCCATTCGATGTGCTAGCCAGGGGACGTTATTCATACTTCATTACCTTTACCGATGATTATTCACGGTATGGGTATGTGTATCTTATGAGACACAAATCTGAATCTTTCGAAAAGTTCAAAGAGTTCAGAAATGAAGTAGAAAAACAAACTGAAAAATTCCTTAAGGCTCTTCGATCAGATCGAGGAGGAGAATACCTTAGTGGAGAATTCCGGGACTATCTCAAGGACAATGGCATAGTCTCACAATGGACTTCTTCGGGTACATCTCAACTCAACGGGGTGTCAGAGAGGAGAAATCGGACTCTATTGGATATGGTCCGGTCCATAATGAGCTTCACTGATCTACCGATGTTTCTTTGGGGAGATGCCTTACTTACCGCAGTATATCTACTTAATAGAGTTCCCTCTAAATCCGTTCCTACCACACCGTATGAGATATGGCATGGTAAGAAACCAAGTCTTGGTCATCTCAAGATTTGGGGATGTCCGGCCCACGTCAAAAGACTACAGGCGGACAAACTAGAGGCTAGGACCATAAGTGCTCGTTTTATAGGATATCCTAAAAAGTCATTAGGATACAATTTTTACGTCTCAGAGGAGCACAATGTGTTTGTGAGCCATCATGCCATCTTCATGGAAAACCAGTTTATCCTTGATAGAGGCAGTGGGAGGAAAATTGAGCTTGAAGAGAAAGTCTCTGAAAAGCAACGAGTCATGGATCCTATCGAACCCATTAATACAGAGCCAGTGCACGATGTCCCTCAACCACCTCGCAGATCAAGTAGGGTCTCCCATCCTCCCGATAGATACTTAGGTATACTAGAAGAGGATACCGAGAAAATGTTCCTAGTGAGAGATAAGGATCACATACAGGATCCCAAAACCTACAACGAGGCGATATCTGATATCGATTCTGAGAAATGGTTGGAAGCTATGAAGTCAGAATTAGACTCCATGCATTCCAACCAAGTCTGGACCTTGGTAGATCCACCAGAAGGTATTGTACCTATTGGATGTAAATGGATCTACAAAAGGAAGATAGGTTCGGATGGAAAGGTAGAGACCTTTAAGGCAAGGCTGGTGGCGAAAGGGTATAGTCAACGCGAAGGCATTGACTATCAGGAGACCTTTTCACCTGTAGCCATGCTGAAATCCATTCGAACATTGCTTGCCATTGCAGCATTTCATGATTATGAAAACTAGCAGATGGATGTGAAAACAGCTTTCCTAAATGGATATCTTGAAGAAGATATCTATATAGAGCAGCCTCTGGGTTTCACTTCCAGTGATGGAGATCACAAAGTCTGCAAGCTGCAAAGGTCCATTTATGGACTAAAACAAGCATCTCGGAGTTGGAACACTCGTTTCGATGACGCAATCAAAACGTTTGATTTCATCAAAAATGAAGAGAAACCGTGTGCTTACAAAAAGGTTAGTGGGAGCGTTGTCGTATTTCTCGTACTGTACGTGGACGACATCCTCCTGATAGGGAATGATATTCCCATGCTAACCTCGGTCAAGGTCTGATTGTCAAAAGAGTTCTCCATGAAAGACCTTGGGGAAGCATCCTATATTTTGGGAATAAAGGTCTATAGAAATAGATCTAAAAGATGCTTGGCCTATCACAGAAAATGTATATAGAGGAAGTGCTGAAAAGGTTCAGCATTGAAAACTCTAAAAGGGGTCTCTTACCCCTAAGGCATGAAATTCATCTCTCAAAAAGGATGTGTCCCAACACATCTAAAGAGATTCAACGCATGAGCAAGATCCCTTATGCATCGGCAATAGGGAGCCTCATGTATGCCATGCTATGTACACGACCTGATATAGCTCTTGCTGTGAGTGTCACAAGCAGATATCAGTCAAATCCAGGTGAAGAACACTGGACAGCTGTGAAGAATATTCTTAAGTACTTGAGAAGAACTAAAGATTTATTCTTGGTCTTTGGAGGATCATCAGAGTTGAAGGTAGAAGGATACACAGATTCAGACTTCATGACTGATGTCGATGATAGGAAGTCAACATCTGGATATGTGTTCTTGTGCAATGGTGGTACGGTGAATTGGAAGAGTTCTAAACAACCGATCATTGCTGATTCTACTATGGAAGCTGAATACATCGCCGCCTCTGAAGCTGCTAAGGAAGGCTTTTGGTTCAAGAAATACATTGCGGAATTGGATGTAATATCATCAGATGCCATAACACTCTACTGCGATAATAATGGCGCCATAGCTCTTGCTAAGGAGCCAAGGTCTCATCAGAAGTCCAAGCATATAGAGCGGCGCTTCCATCTCATACGCGACTATGTTGAGAAGAAGTATGTTGAAGTGCAGAGAGTAGACTCCGCGGACAACGTGGCAGACCCATTCACTAAACAGCTAAGTCAGCAAAAGACAGAAGCCCACCTTGAGAAGATGGGTCTAAGATATATGACTGATTGGCTTTAGTGCAAGTGGGAGATTGTTAGATGTATGCCCTAGAAGCCAATTTTTGGCTGACACATTATTAATTCTGGGACATAATTTGTATTTGACTTTATTATTATTAAATAAATAAAAGGCATCTTTTTCATTCATATTGTTTATGTGTCTATGAATCGTCCAAGAATTAATAAGATGATGATGCATATTCTTAAGAGTTAAGAATTTGAGCCATGCATCATTGGTGATTAATTTATGAATGCTCTTGATCGATGGATCATCACGAGGGCGGTGATCGATCCGATGAGATCAGTGCACACATTACTTTTCTTATGGATGGACAAGACTCGAGTCCACAGTGTGGCGACACTGATGTAATAGTGCAGGTGCTTGTTAAGAACAAGGGTACTGAGCGTGACCAATACAAGAAGTCACTTGGATGTCTATCCACTCGTCAGTGACTTGCTTGATGTTGCAGTAGTGTGACTGGTTCTTTGACTTGCGGTGCTTCGGCCACTCATAGTGAGGTTATTGTAGTTTGACTGCACATATACATGGTCTCTAGCCATATGGGTCCATGCAGTGTAGATTCGCTGCAGTAGGTTCACTGTAGGAGTAGGGTATGCACCTATAAGGAATCTATCGATCTTGATAGATAAGGAGAGATCCTATGTGATTTATAAGATTGAGTTCGTAAGACTTCGGCCGGGGCAGATTGCACAGTGGAGAAAGAGTTCTCCGCTCTCGAACTTAAGTCGAATAAATCTTGACATATGACAGACGAAGGGGTTTGACGAGTTATCCATGACCTCCGTCTTGTAGGGATCCACGATAGTAGGACTGTATCACATGATAACTGCACCTAGAGGTTCACCATTCTATTCTGCTGGGTAGCCACTACATACTGCTAGGTGTCACTGGTGGATGGTGGGACTCATAGGGATTGTCTCGATGATCGATAAACCCTAATGAGTTGATTTGGAATCGTTCTAACCCATTGAAAGAAGTTTTCAATGATATTGTGATAGAGATCGCAATATATCTCACTACCAGTCAGAATATAACCTATGGGGTCACACACACTAGAAGTATTGACCAATCCGATGGTTGAAAAGTGATTATGAATCACGAGTAATCAATTCGATTGATAATAAGTTGAAGAAGAAATGGGAATTGATTAATTGGACTTAAAACACGAATCCTACTTGGAATAGGATTCCTAGAGTCCTAATTGGATTAGGACTGGAAATCCTAATTAGAGTAGGACTGGGATTCCTACTTGGAATAAGATTCCTACAATCCTAATTAGATTAGGAGTTTTGAATTAAAATTGGATTCCTAGAAGTCCTAATTGGATTAGGACTTCGAATTCAAATAAGAGTCCTAATTGGATTAGGACTAAAATTAAATATGTCCTAATTTGGATTAGGGTTTCTTAAGTCACAATTAATTATTAATCTAATGAATCAATAAGACTCCTAATTGGATTAGGATTGAAGAGTTCAATTGAGTCCAAATTGATTTAAGTTCTAATTGGATTAGGACTTACCTAGATTGGATCCAAATTGGTTCACCCTTGGGCTAAGCCTAATTGGATTAGGGCTTGACCACATTAGGGCATTCCAAATCCTACTTAATGTGGATTAGGGTTTACCAAGAGGGAGGGGCGCAAGCCCCTCCCCTTTTGCTTCCTTGGTGCGGCATGAAGAGAGGGGGCCGGTGCCCCCTCTTAGGAAATAACTCTAGGGCTCCTAAATTGTAGGAGCCCTAGATGGTTTTAAAAGGAGAGCAAGGGCCGGCGCCCTAGAATCATAGAAGCTCTCTTCCTCCAAGCCGGGGCCACCCCTCTCCCCTCCTTGATTCAGCCGCAAGCAAGGTGAAAGAAAAGAAGAGGCTTGGCGGCATCCTTTCTTCCCTCTCTTGGTTTCCAACGTGAGCAAGGGAAAAGGCTGCAAGCAAGCATTGGATCTTCATCCATCTTCATCCTTCTTCTTCCTCCTCCCAAGCACAATCAAGGGTTGATCAAAAGGGAGGAGATCAGCCATCAAAGTTATCTCTGCAAGGGAGCTAGCACCCCGGGGAGATAGAAAGCTTGGATCGGTTCCTGCTTCGTGTGGATACCCGTAGAGGCCGGGCACTTGAACGGCTTCAAGCGAACCTCCATCCAAAACCACGAACTCCAGTTTGCGGTGATCATCTACCCGCACAAGGTGAAGATCTGATCTTCTAAATATTTTAAAAGTTTTTAATCCTTATCTATCTACGAATGGTCTTGAAACAACGTTCATACGATGAACGGTTGATCCTGCGCATGCCTCTTCCGCTGCATCTGAATTTTTTGAATTTCAGCGGCATGGGCGGGGTTTTCTAACACTGGCATTAGGAGTCAAAGGGATTGAATTATACAGTAACCATAGTTCAGGGTTCCAGAATATTTGCTTCGCATATATTCGGCCTATCCGGACATTGGGTACCATTGCTAGATGGTCACATCAATTAGCGTATGAAATTGTTCCTATACTACCGGCTTAGGTTCGAACCTATGAAGTCACACGCATAGAAGATTCCAGATTGATCAAGAAAGCTGATGAATAATTAAGAATCATTCAGAAATAATTTGGTCAATTTGATTGGCAAATTATCTTATAAAATAATTAAAGTAATTATTGAAGGATTAATTAGTAATTAAATTACTAATAAACTCAATTTGATTGAGTAATTGCTAAGGATGAGCCAAATTGAATTGGATTCAAGTTTGGGCTCAATCAGGATTTTGACCTGATTGGATTAGGTTAGAACCAAAAAGGACTTAAGCTGATCAAATTAATTTTAAATTAATTTGTTCTTAATTGGAGATTGACCTAATTGGATTAGGTCCAACACAAAGTAATTAATTCAATTTGATTGAGTTTGCATGGGCCAAAATTGAATTGGATTCAATTTGAGCTCAATCAGGGTCTGACCTGATTAGATTGGGTTCAACCAAATTGCTTTGTTTTAATTCGGATTTGACCAAATTTGATTAGGTGCAACCCAAGAGGATTAGGCTCAGATGATGTGGCAATTATTGGTGACATGGAATTGGATTTCATGAATTTTAAATAAACCAAAATTATTGCATGGCACATGGACCCATTGCTTGACACATGGCGACATTGTTTGTTACTTGAATTTAAATTCAAGCATTAAGCAATGTGTTAAATGATTTTAATCACTCAAACCATCAGCCAAGGTGGCGTATGAGTTTTTGAATGGATTAAATTCGAATTTCAAGAGGTGATTTCGAAATTATGAAGTGTTTTACCTTGCCGCATGGATTTCAAATTCCTTCCCTCTTGCACATATGTTTAAAATTTGAATTTAAATCAAATTTGGTTGAGATCTGATTTGGGTTGTTCCTATTCCTTTGCATGTGCCAACTAAAAGAGGTTTTCTGAAAATAAATTTCTAATTTTGAATGAAAATTCGGAGGCCATTAAAAGGGGTCAAACATGGGTACCAAAAATACATCCATTGCAGCCTTCTTCCTCACCCGCCTCCTCTTCCTCTTCTTCTCCATTTTAGATAGGGTTTTCAGGGTGAATATCTAGAAGATTCAAGATCAAATCTGAGTCCTCTACTTTCCTTACAAACCTCATCTCCATCTGCTTCAAGACGATTAATCAAGAGTTGATTGAATCCCGACAGGCAGATTTCAGCTTTCAAGTGTTCTGCAACTGCTAGCACTGTTGCGGAAGAAGATCCTTCAGGACTTCGTGTGTACTTCTCGTAGAGGCCATTCGTGTGCGTGGCTGCGAAGTCAAGAATCAGATTCACAACTTTCATCCATCATAAAAGGTATTAATCTAGCATTAATCATTTATTATGGTGTCAAGGTCTAGGTCCGATTTCCCGAGGTTTTACCCTCTTTTGGGGCTCCTCACGGAGATATCTCCAGAATCCATTCGATGGATATTCGGAGATTAATTGGAATAGAGTTATTAAGTTTCAGATCTGATAGTTAATCATGCATAAAAGTTTTAGCATAATTGTTTAAACGATTTCGGCATAATCCTATGTGTTCTTAATGTGCTGATTTCTAGATTTGATCTTGTAAGCATGCATGAATTAAATTGTTTGATTCATTTTTCTGCTGTATTTTTGAAATTTTAAAAGAACTACGTGTGGCTTGATTCCCCTTGTGAAGGGGTACGTAGGCAACCCGATCAGGTTCAGCCATGGTTTTCAAAAAAAAAAAAAATTCAGCATGCTAAACACCGAAGAACCTAGGAATAACTTTCATTGGTATCAGAGCTAGGTTTATGTTTAAACTTTTATGTTTTAATTCTTGCAATTAAATCTGAAATCATTAACATGTTTAGATTAGATCTAAAGTGCTTTTTATGATTGATTTAATTGCTGATTATGCATGATTAAGTAGATCTGAAATTTTGGATGCATATGATGCATGTTTGTGTTAGGATTTGTAACATGAATAAATCTGAAATCATAATATTGTTTAGATTAGATCTAAATAAAGTTTATGATTCAAATGATCTCTGATTTTAATGAACAAATCAGATTTGAAAATAAAAGTGAAAAAATAAATACATAAGATGTATGTTGTTTGTATTAATTCATGTTGTTATGTATATGTGATGCATGAACATAAAACATAATGACTTAAACATGAATTAAATCTGATTACATGTGATTAATTACAAAAACTTAGATCTGAAAATATGTTTTAAGAACTGAAAGATTGTAATTAATATGTAATTAAAAAAAAATATGCAATGATCAAAACTTTCATAAGTCTAAACTTAATTGAGAATTAAGTGTTATGAAATAGAATTGTAACTCAATTAATTGACATTGCATAATTCTTTGGGCATATGGGTTAGCTTGAATCAAGTTCTTAAGATTGGGTTAGACCTAAGGTTAGAATCAAACATGGTCTAATTAGAGTTAATTGATCAAATCTAATTAAGTAGTAACTAGATTAGGTCAAGAAAACTCTAGGTTAAATACAATAGTTGTAGATTGATCAATTCCATGTCTTTGATTAGACCAAGATGGAACTTGATTTAGGCTCAGAGGTGTAGCCCGAGTCATTTGAGTAATCAAATCGAAATTGATTAACCAGTCGGTGTCTAAGGTAAGTTTGGCAGTTTTGACCGGTGGTTTTTAATTGGGAGCTACTCGCACTGATTCGTCTTTGTCGAGTTAATGGCATATCCCTTCCACTGATCTCACTTACTTGGCCGACATGGTCAATCACATTTTGATTGGATCACTTAATGATTCGAGTTAGCCCATGCCTTAAGAAAAATTAGTATGACTGATTTAGGTGTCTCCTTAACCGGTTTGAGTCTAATTTGATTTGGTGAAGTCAGTGGGAGAAATTAGACTAACCGGATCTTCTCATCTATTCTAATTATGAAATTCTCTAAAATTATTAGGTCCTTAAAATGAAATGGTTATGAGGATAACTAGGTCATAGCCTCCCATTAAGTTGGGTGATAATGGGTCCAATGTTTTGATAATTATTGGAGGCGCCACACGCCTGGTACTTATCAAGCATTGGAATTGTCATTCAATATATGATGAGTTAAGTGTACCTTCAATAGGCGGTCAGGTGAGCCGAGCCACACTCGGGCTTGGTCATCTATTAGTTGATTAGACTTAACCCTATCATTTAATGGTTGGACTTGACTAGGGTATTCGGTGGAGGCGCCACACGCCTGCCGGAAAACCTAGGGCAAAATCATCACTAGAAGTTGCTTGGTGAAGCAATTGGTTAAGAACCTACCAATAGGTGCATATGGGTTGGCCGAGCCACACTCGGGCCTATATGTGATCTATTGGGTTCTAGTGCCCACTAAAGAATTAGGAGTAATTTTTCGAATTAGAGGTAGAGGCTACCAATTTGTATAAAATAGTGGAAATACCTTTAGACTAAAGTCCAAGTCTATTGAGTTTAGTCAATTCATATACTAATAGCCAAATTTTCTTTTTATGCAGAAATGGCCACTAATTTGTCACTTCGCTCATTATTGGACAATGACAAGTTGACTGGTCCAAATTTCAATAATTGGCATAGAAAACTGAAAATAGTGCTAGAGCATGAGAGGATCCTTTATGTGATAACGGATCAAGCACCTGAGCAGCCCGCTGCTAATGCATCAAGATCGGCCAGAGACACTTATCAGAAGTGGCTCAGTGACCGGATCACTGTTCGATGCATCATGTTGGTAGCAATGAGTGATGAGTTTAGTAGGCGTTTTGAGAATACGCAGCCGGAAGATATCATTCAAGTGTTGAATGAATCATTCGGCATTTTTGACGATGTTGAGAGGCACAAAACTAGTTGTGCCATCTTCAGCGCCCGAATGAAAGATGGGACCTCGGTAACTGATGATCGTTACTTTCAATTTTGAAAATAAACCACGCAATAGCACGTATCCTGTAGGATAGTGATTACGGGTGTCGGTCCACAGGGATTGAAGAATAAATTATTTTTCTTTTAAAAATAACTCAAGAAGAAGAATTTGCTAACTTGATTTAACTAAATTAAACTATGAGTGCGAATTAGAATTTATCAGAATAAATGGATCTAGGGTTTGGAGTCCACCACATAGCATTGCATCAGGGTTTGTATTCTTTATTTTTTTTATCTTTTGGAGAGGCATGCAATATTGGCTACAAGCCTTTTAGAATAAAAGAATAAAGAATTTTAGGAAAATCCATCTTCGGTATAGCATGAAGTGTCTACCTAATTATGCTAATCTAGGGTGCAGCACACCTCATCTTCCTAGGCATGGATCATCTTAGACTACTTTATCAAATATGAATAGTAAATGGCATGCTCGAGGTTTAAATATCATAAAAGAAATATTTCATTGAAGATAAAAATTTAAACAAGCTCCAAAATAATAAAGAAAATAAGAACTACAATGCTCTGATACATTGCTAGGGCTTCATCCAGCCCTAGACTAGACGTTTAGCCGAGCATGGCTTCCGAACGACCTCCCATCTTCAAATGAAATTGATCAACTCCCATTATTCCCAAAATATCAAAACTATTCTCTTTCCCCCTCCTTTCTCTCTCTCTTTTTTTTTTTCTCTTCTTCCCTCTCGGTTTTCTTCCTCTTCTCACCGAAAGAGGGGTTCTCCCCTGTTTTCTTTCGAACAGAGCTCTCTCCCTTTGCCTCATGATTCTTCCTCCTTTTATAGCTCCCCACTAAGGATTAGCCAGCGGTGGATCCTTGATTTCGTGTGAAGAGGAGGAAGAACGCATGCTTGATTGTTGGGCGGAATCCATGGGATCGGAAGCTGACCGCGGGATGGAGGCGCTGATCCGAGGGCGTCACGGGCGGCAGAAGCGGCGAAGGATCTGGTTGCTGGCTGCACCACGTGGGACTCGTGGCTGGAACGGGGGAATCGACGGGTGGCGACTCGAATCTCGGCCGTGATCCGCTGCGAGAGGAAGAAGATGAACAGTGGAGATCTGTGAACGTGCTGGGACGAGCGGCCGGTCCGGGATGCTGCGGCTGTAAACGGAAAGGAGTTGCGGGAGAGGAGGAAGAGGGCTGATGCGGAAGGTTTCACGAGCGGCTGGGGCGCGATGCGTGGGAGGTGTTGATCACGGCGTGGAGTCGGAAGTCCGGGAGAGGAGATGCCGCACGCGGTTGATGGCGGAGGAGCTTGATCTCCGCTGCTGGGGATTTGGATTTGAATGAAGACAGCATGGATGCGGTGGCACGCGGTGGGGAAGCTGGAAAGGATAGGTAACGGGGAGGGAAAAGAAGATAAACAGTGGAAGAAGAAGAAGATAAACAGTGAACTTATATATATATTATTTATTAATTTATTTATTTATTATTTGATTTATATATACATAAATATATATTTGTAAAAACACTGTTCATATGAACAGTGTTTTCACGGGATACTATTCATATGAATAGTGAATTCAGTAATTCTTTCCAAAATTATTTTTATTTATTTTATTATTTTATTATTATTATTATTTATTATTATTATTTTTTTAAAAAAATTATAAATTTTATATGAAGGCACGCAAGGCATTGGTTGGGAATTGACTTTGGGTTTGAGGTGGGTCATGAATGTTGATTTGCTTGAACTTGTTCTTGAGCCCAATGACATTTAATTTTTACTAAACCGCTTCAGATTGAACTCAACCAGATCAGACTGTGACTTAATAAAAGGGTTAATCAAATATTTTCCATACAATTATAACTTTCAATCTAACCATGACCAAAGCCAATTTAATTATACCCTTAGCTTGATTACAACTCCATCAGGTTAATAAATCGGGTCAACATAATCTCCTCCTTATATATTTTTATGAAAGATCTCAACCAGAAGAGAGGCGAATTCAGAGTCTGTTTTAAGAAAAGTATTATTTATCTCTTACCATAATTTAAATTTATTTCATTGTTTATTCAATTTCATGGTAAAACAAGTAGTTATCCGTTTAAGAACATTGATAAGTGCTGAAAAAAAATTATTAAATTATAGATTAATCAGCACTTATCACACCCCCAAACCTATGTTTTGCTAGTCCTCGAGCAAAATAAAATTAAAAAAAAACAACTCTAACTCACTTTCGCAGGCATCGCGATTGCATTTACCATATGCAACATGGCTTTAAACCCCTAGGTTACCCTAGTGGACGAGTTATAGTCTCGTGAGAGTTTTCAGTGAAGATACTCACAAACTTCAATAAATCATTTTTTTTATTATTATTTATTATTATTATTATTATTTTTATTTTTTTTATTATTTATTTTTTTTATTAGATCGATTGATCTATGAAGTGAAAATCGAATTCCAAATGCATACTAGCTAAGATTTTCAAAAACTCTCTTTTATTATTATTATTATTATTATCTAAGATACATAAATGATAAGAATTTCAAAGCACACACGGTTTTATTTACTAAGTCAGCCCAAATTCTAGGTTAGTATGCAATCTAAGTTAAAGTCATTAAGTTTCCTTTTAGGGAGTTGTAAGACTTATTTATACTGGAGTGCTCGGTAAAATCTGGACCGTACCCAAGCTAAGAGTTCGGATCTCCAAAATATTGCTAATACCAGTAGTTTCCAAGGATTGGTCGAAGGAACCTACTCACTGATTCAAAATCATCTTATCTGCAGGATTTCGAGAGTTGTGGATGTTTACTTTAGTACCTCACGGGCTTTATCTGTAATATTCCAGTTTACTCGAATTTTTACAACGACGGCTTTCACACTATTGTCTTTTCGGTCAATACAGCATTTTTTTTCCTTTTTTTTTTCTTTTTTTTTAGAAAGATATATAAATTGTGCACTTTTACTCTCGTGGTGATTTCTCCGTGTAACGAGCAATCAGTCGACAACTCTCACACCAGTTGGCATAAGGTGTCGGGCATCAAGACTCTCCTACGGACTTATGCTCGGAGTCCTCATCACAAGCCCACTTGACCTTTAACAATAGGTAGCCCTTTTCGATGTCCCTAACTAAATCCATTTTTATTTATTTTTTTTTTATTGGATTAGATAAGTATGATTCATCAGGGTCCAAGGTTGCTACTATACTATCAACATAATGTCGAGCCTAGACCTTAGAAGGGTCGGCCAGTGTGTAGTAAAATTCTAAAGTATTAATTAGCTTACAACTCCCTAAGAGAGACTTAATAAAAAGAACTTAAATTTGTATTACTTTCCACTAGTCATTGGGCTTTTAGATTTTATATACCTTGTGTGTTTATCATTCTCGCATAAATGTATATAAATTAGGTTTTTTTTTTAACAAACTTTTTTTTTAATATTTTTTTTAATATTATTTTATGAAAATAAATACATTTTTTTAAAAAAAATAATTTTTATTTTTTATTTTTTTTAAAAGATGATTTTTTTTATTATTTTTTTTAACTTTTTTTTTGGGATGAAAATCAAGATGAATACCCCCAAACCTAAACCTAACATTGTCCTCAATGTTAAGAAATAATTTAAGAGAATTGGGTTGCCTCCCAACAAGCGCTAAGTTTATTGTCTTCAGCCAGACACAGTGGGTCCTTAATTATTTTGATAAACAGGGTTCGTTAAATTAAGGGATTCGATCAATTGTCCGTCGGCAACACAGTCTACATAAGGTTTTAACCTTTGACCATTGACTTTTAAAACATGTCCACCATTGAGGTGTTGGATCTCTATTGCACCATAAGGAGAAACTTTTTTCACTACGAATGGTCCATCCCACCTAGAGCGAAGTTTACCCAGGAAGAGTCGCAACTTGGAATTGAACAGCCAAACCTTTTGACCAGGTTCGAAGGACTTACGGTTAATATTTTTATCATGAAAAGCCTTAGTCCTTGCTTTATAAATTTTAGCATTTTCATAAGCCTCATTACGCAATTCTTCAAGTTCACTTAGTTGGAGTTTTCGGTGAGGACCAGCTACTGCCATGTCTAAGTTAAATTTTTTTATAGCCCAGAAAGCTCTATGTTCAAGTTCTACCGGTAAGTGACAAGCTTTACCAAAAACTAATCGGTAGGGGGACATGCCAATAGGAGTTTTGTAGGCGGTACGGTAAGCCCAGAGTGCATCATTTATCCTTTGAGACCAATCTTTCCTATCGGGACGTACCGTTTTCTCTAAGATGTGTTTTAACTCTCTATTGGACACCTCGACTTGTCCACTCGTTTGGGGATGGTATGGGGTAGCAACTTTGTGGGTGATGTTATATTTGCGAACCAAAGCCTCGAAAGATCGGTTGCAAAAATGAGATCCCCCATCACTGATAATGGCTCGGGGTGTACCGAAACGACAAAAGATGTTTTCATGTAAAAATTTAATCACAACCTTGTGGTCATTAGTTTTAGTGGCGACAGCTTCTACCCATTTTGAAACATAATCAACCCCTACCAGAATATATTCGAAACCAAAGAATGGTGGGAAAGGGCCCATGAAGTCAATACTGACATCAAAGATTTCTACAATTAAAATAGGATTGAGAGGCATCATATCTCTACGAGAGATGGTACCCATCCGTTGGCACCGTTCACAAGTTTGGCAAAAGTTATGGACATCTTTGAAAAGTGTGGGCCAATAAAATCCACTTTGTAAAACTTTTGCTGCAGTTTTTCTACCCCTAAAATGTCCCCCACAAGCTTGTGAATGGCAGAATGAAAGAATACTTTGAAATTCACATTCAGGGACACATCGACGGATGACTTGATCGGGACAATACTTGAATAAATCAGGATCATCCCAATAATAGAACTTTACTTGTGAAAAGAATCAGTTCTTATCTTGAGTTGACCAATCATCAGAAATTCGTCCTATGGCAAGGTAATTCACTATGTTTGCAAACCATGGCATTTTTATTCTTTGTACCTCAAATAATTGTTCATCTGAAAAAGAATCGTGTAAGGGTGAGGTATTTTTACAAGAGGGCTCAAGAAGAATCCTAGATAAGTGGTCCGCTACGACATTGCAGTTCCTTTCTTGTCACGAATTTCTAGGTCAAATTCTTGTAGTAAAAGAATCCATCGAATCAGACGGGGTTCGGTATCCTTCTTTGCAAGAAGGTGTCGAAGGGCAGCATGATCAGTGAATATGGTAACCTTGGATCCTAATAAGTAAGATCGAAACTTGTCTAGTGCGAATACTACCGCTAGCAATTCTTTCTCAGTGGTGGTGTAGTTTAATTGTGCATCTGAGAGTGCTTTACTAGCATAGTAAATGACATGAGGTACTTTATCTAGCCGTTGCCCTAAGACTGCCCCAATAGCATAGTCGGATGCATCACACATTAGTTCAAATGGAAGGGTCCAATTAGGAGGCCGTATGATAGGTGCAGTGGTCAATTTCGAGCGAAGATTTTCAAATGCCTCCTCGCATGTTTTATCAAAGACAAAGGGAGTGTCCTTGGCAAGAAGATTGCACAAGGGTTTGGAAATCTTACTGAAATCCTGAATAAGGCGACGGTAGAAACCAGCATGGCCAAGGAATGATCGGATTTGTTTCACAGTTTTTGGTGGAGGAAGATTGGAAATAAGATCGACTTTGGCTTTATCTACTTCAATGCCCCTCTTGGACACGACGTGTCCTAAAACTATGCCTTCTTGAACCATAAAATGGCTCTTTTTCCAACTTAGTACTAGGTTGGTCTCCTTACATCTTTTCAAAACTAAGGTCAAATTGTCTAGACAATCATCAAAAGATAGGCCAAAAACTGAGAAATCATCAATGAACACTTCTAGAAAGTTTTCCACCATATCTGAAAAGATGGCCATCATGCATCGTTGAAAAGTTGCGGGTGCATTACATAGTCCAAAAGGCATCCTCCTATATGCAAATGTCCCAAATGGGCAAGTAAAGGTGGTTTTCTCTTGATCGTCCGGGTAGACAGGTACTTGGTTATATCCAGAATAACCATCTAAGAAGCAGTAGAAACCTTGACCAGCCAACCGTTCCAAAATTTGATCTATGAAAGGTAGAGGGAAATGGTCCTTCCTAGTCATTGAATTAAGTTTTTTATAGTCAATGCACACGCGCCAACCCGTGGTTGTGCGTGTTTGTATTAATTCTCCTTCCGTATTCTCAATCACAGTGATACCTGATTTCTTGGGTACCACTTGTGTCGGACTCACCCACTTACTATCAGAAATTGGATAAATGATTCCGGCATCTAATAACTTCACCACTTCTTTCTTGACTACCTCCTTCATGTTAGGATTGAGTCTTCTTTGCATTTCTCGGGTAGGCTTTGCATCATCTTCGAGATGAATTTGATGCATGCAAACAGAGGGGTCAACCCCTTTCAAATCGGCTACAGACCATCCTATGGCATGTTTATTTTCTTCTAGCACCCTCAAAAGTTTACCCTCCTGTTCAGTAGATAAGTTGGCTGCGATAATTACAGGGAGGCTATCTTCTGGTCCTAGAAAGGCATACTTAAGATTTGTTGGAAGTGGCTTTAACTCAAGTTTCGGTGGTGAATCAATGGAAAGACAAAGTGGCGCGCTAGCAATAGGAGGAAGAGGTTCAGGTCGGCTCTTCCAAGGAAGGGAACTCACAGGAGATTGATTGTCAAGTAAGATGTTAACTTCTTCTATGGCCTTGTCTATATCAAAGTTGTCAATGTCAAAATGGGCCAGACATGCCTCTAAGGGGTCATCTGCTAAGATATAGGGAAGGGCTTCCTCTACAAGATCATCCATTTCGTCAATTAGGCAACACTCATCTTCCCTCACATGTTGGTCAGCGGCATGAAACACATTCAATTTAATTTTCATGTTCCCAAATGATATATCCATTGCCCCAGTTCTACAGTTGATGCATGCATTGGCTGTCGCTAAAAAGGGACGACCAAGAATCACAGGGATTTGTTTTTTTAGGTTGGGCACATGTTCCATGTCAAGGACGATAAAATCTACTGAAAAATAGAATTTGTCTACCTTGACAAGAACATCTTCAATCATCTCCCGTGGTATCTTCACAGATCGATCAGCCAATTGTAAGGACACCGAGGTAGGTTTTAATTCACCTAACCCAAATTTCTCATAGACTGAATAGGGTAGAAGATTCACACTTGCCCCTAGATCTAAGAGCGCTCGGTCAATGGAGTTATCTCCTATGACACAGGAAATAGTGGGAGCGCCAGGATCTTTGAATTTTGGAGGGGTGTTGTATTGGAGAATGGAACTTACCTGTTCAGTAAGTAAGACCTTTTTAGGCACATGTGTCCTAGATTTTCGCTTTTGGGTGCAAAGGTCTTTAAGAAATTTGGCATAGGAGGGAACTTGTTTGATGGCATCAAGAAGTGGAAGGTTGATTTTAACTTGTTTGAACACCTCCATCATCTCTTCTAGTGAAGTTCCCTTCTTGCCAAAGGGAGTGGGTGCATTAAGTGCTTCAGAAAATGGAGCCTTTGGAGTATGGGTTGTGACAGATGGTGGACTAGCTGAAGAAAGTTTTGGGTTTTCATGTGAAACATTCCTCTCCTCTTCTTCATCTTCCTTATTGTGACTCTCCCCAACCTTATTATCTATTATACGACCACTCCTTAGGGTAGTCAAAGCATTGGCTTGCTCATGATTTAGTCGGGTTTCTTGAGCCACGTATTGTCCCCTTGGATTACTCATTGGTTGACTTGGAAGCTTATCTTCCTCTCGTTTATTTAATGCATTGGCTAGTTGACCCATTTGGGATTCTAGCTTAGCAATTGATTGTGTGTGAGAGTGCAATAGTTGTGTATTTGCCTCCAAACCTTGAAGGGCAGTCAACACCTTCTCCTCAAAGGCTGTATTTCTTTGGGTTGGAGGAGGAGGATGCTGAAATTGAGTTGAGGGACGGTAGGGATGAAAATTCTGAGGGTTTTGAAAATTTTGGAAGAAGGGTTGGGAGATATTAGAAGCTTGCTGCCTCCAAGAAAAATTTGAATGATTCCGCCATCCTGGATTATATGTATTGAAAAATGGAACATTACCCGATCTGGGCTGTGTTTGGGCAGCATTGATGTGTTCTTGCACGAGTTCGGAATATTGGGGTGCTGAGGGGCACTCATGAATAGGATGCGATGGGCTAGAACAGATAGCACACACTTGTACTTGGGAAGAGCTAACGACATGTCCTCCTATCATTAGTTGGTCAATCTTATGGGACAATGCATCTACTTTGCTAGACAGGTCCATAGAATTACTTATTTCACAAATGGCCCCTTTTCTTTGATAATTCGAGGATGCTTGACGAGAACATGAAGCATGGTGGAAGGAGTTTTCATTAAGATTTTCAAATAGTTGCCATGCTTCATGCTCATTTCGAAGCATGAAAGTCCCCCCACATGCAGCATCGATCATCTGACGGTTTCGTTCCGTCAAATCATCATAGAAACATTGCACTAGCTGCCACTTAGGTATTTGATGATGAGGGCATTTACGGATTAGGTCCCGAAATCTCTCCCAAGTTTCATGAAATTCTTCTCCCTCGGTTTGGGAGAAGCTTGTAATGGCACGTCTAAACTGGTTCGTTCTTCCTATAGGAAAGTATTTTTTAAGGAATTCTTGTTGCATTTGATCCCAAGAACGAATTGAGTTAGCTTCTAAAGAATTCAGCCATTGTTTGGCTCTATCTTTAAGGGAGAAGGGGAATAATCTAAGTTTTAAAGCATCATCAGTGAAATTTTGAATCTTGACAGTGGTGCAAATCTCAAGAAATTCATCTAGGTGTTTATATGGGTCTTCATTGGTGAGCCCATAAAAAGATGGAAGCATTTGGATCACACTAGACTTTATTTCATATTGTACCGCTGCTACTTCAGGTAATCGAATGCAAGATAGGAAAGTGTAAATGGTGGGAGTAAAGTACTCCCTCAGGAGTTTGGGTTGTTCTTCAGCCATCTCAGGAGGTAGGGATGATTCTAATGTTTTGATCTTAGCTCGAATATTCCTAAGGGTTCGTTCTATTTCAGGGTCAAAAGGTAATAACTCACGTACTCTAGAACGACTCCCTTGCATACATTAGTAATCGATCAGTCAAGCATGCAATAAAAGAAAAACACATCAGTCCTTGATTTGTCCTAAAATCACTAGACAGCTCCTAACTGGTTTGAAGAGGGCACCTAAGCCTCCAATCCGGTCTAATGAACCGAGTTGACCAGGTAAGCTCCCAAGTAAGTGGAGGGGTCACGATGCGTTCGCAAAGGTCCCACTTAAAACCCACTTGCCTCGAACAGATGAACTGTCTCCCTTATAGGGACAAAGCTTGCCTAGACATCAACTAAGCCACAGAGCGAAATTGGTGCAACCTTCGGTGATCTTCGTCCTATTGAGCTCGAATGTCCCTAGGGGCCAATGTCTAATTGATTTTAATTAAAGATGACACTATGTGAGATTGAGTTCACCTAAGTTGGGCAAGAGTCCGGTGATGAAATCCGGCTCTTATCTTGTTGGGGTGATTGCCCTTACTATGTGCAAATTGATTTGTGTATGTGTATCAAGCATGCATTCACAATTTTGCTATAATTAAAATCAAACAATCACTACAAAATTTCAAACCAATAATTAATTTAAATAAGAAAAGTTTAGAGGTTACCAAAGGGAATTTCCCCAGCAATTTATTTTTTTTTTTTTTTTGCAAACCTCTACAGCATTTCTTTTTCGGCAGTTCTCCTTTTGATCATCCCAAATTTTTTTCCTCGATTCCTGATCAAATAGTATATAAAAAAATAAATAAAAATTAGTAAGGGAGAAAAAGAAGATAAGAAAAGTAACAATAATAGAAAAAAAAAATTTTTAAGAAATTTTTTTAATTTTTTTTAAAAAAAAATTTAGTAAGAAAAATAACTATGCTAGCAATCCCCGGCAACGGCGCCAAAAATTGATCGTTACTTTCAATTTTGAAAATAAACCGCGCAATAGCACGTATCCTGTAGGATAGTGATTACGGGTGTCGGTCCACAGGGATTGAAGAATAAATTATTTTTCTTTTAAAAATAACTCAAGAAGAAGAATTTGCTAACTTGATTTAACTAAATTAAACTATGAGTGCGAATTAGAATTTATCAGAATAAATGGATCTAGGGTTTGGAGTCCACCACATAGCATTGCATCAGGGTTTGTATTCTTTATTTTTTTTTATCTTTTGGAGAGGCATGCAATATTGGCTACAAGCCTTTTAGAATAAAAGCATAAAGAATTTTAGGAAAATCCATCTTCGGTATAGCATGAAGTGTCTACCTAATTATGCTAATCTAGGGTGCAGCACACCTCATCTTCCTAGGCATGGATCATCTTAGACTACTTTATCAAATATGAATAGTAAATGGCATGCTCGAGGTTTAAATATCATAAAAGAAATATTTCATTGAAGATAAAAATTTAAACAAGCTCCAAAATAATAAAGAAAATAAGAACTACAATGCCCTGATACATTGCTAGGGCTTCATCCAGCCCTAGACTAGACGTTTAGCCGAGCATGGCTTCCGGACGATCTCCCATCTTCAAATAAAATTGATCAACTCCAATTATTTCCAAAATATCAAAACTATTCTCTTTCCCCCTCCTTTCTCTCTTTTTTTTTTTTTCTTTTTCTCTTCTTCCCTCTCGGTTTTCTTCCTCTTCTCACCGAAAGAGGGGTTCTCCCCTGTTTTCTTTCGAACCGAGCTCTCTCCCTTTGCCTCATGATTCTTCCTCCTTTTATAGCTCCCCACTAAGGATTAGCCAGTGGTGGATCCTTGATTTCGTGTGAAGAGGAGGAAGAACGCATGCTTGATTGTTGGGCGGAATCCATAGGATCGGAAGCTGACCGCGGGATGGAGGCGCTGATCCGAGGGCGTCACGGGCGGCAGAAGCGGCGAAGGATCTGGTTGCTGGCTGCACCACGTGGGACTCGTGGCTGGAACGGGGGAATCGACGGGTGGCGACTCGAATCTCGGCCGTGATCCGCTGCGAGAGGAAGAAGATGAACAGTGGAGATCTGTGAACGTGCTGGGACGAGTGGCCGGTCCGGGATGCTGCGGCTGTAAACGGAAAGGAGTTGCGGGAGAGGAGGAAGAGGGCTGATGCGGAAGGTTTCACGAGCGGCTGGGGTGCGATGCGTGGGAGGTGTTGATCACGGCGTGGAGTCGGAAGTCCGGGAGAGGAGATGCCGCACGCGGTTGATGGCGGAGGAGCTTGATCTCCGCTGCTGGGGATTTGGATTTGAATGAAGACAGCATGGATGCGGTGGCATGTGGTTGGGAAGCTGGAAAGGATAGGTAACGGGGAGGGGAAAGAAGATAAACAGTGGAAGAAGAAGAAGATAAACAGTGAACTTATATATATATTATTTATTAATTTATTTATTTATTATTTGATTTATATATACATAAATATATATTTGTAAAAACACTGTTCATATGAACAGTGTTTTCACGGGATACTGTTCATATGAACAGTGAATCCAGTAATTCTTCCCAAAATTATTTTTATTTATTTTATTATTTTATTATTATTATTTATAATTATTATTTTTTTTAAAATTATAAATTTTATATGAAGGCACGCAAGGCATTGGTTGGGAATCGACTTTGGGTTTGAGGTGGGTCATGAATGTTGATTTGCTTGAACTTGTTCTTGAGCCCAATGACATTTAATTTTTACTAAACCGCTTCAGATTGAACTCAACCAGATCAGACTATGACTTAATAAAAGGGTTAATCAAATATTTTCCATACAATTATAACTTTCAATCTAACCAGGACCAAAGCCAATTTAATTATACCCTTAGCTTGATTACAACTCCATCAGGTTAATAAATCGGGTCAACACAATCTCCTCCTTATATATTTTTATGAAAGATCTCAGCCAGAAGAGAGGCAAATTCAGAGTCTGTTTTAAGAAAAGTATTATTTATCTCTTACCATAATTTAAATTTATTTCATTGTTTATTCAATTTCATGGTAAAATAAGTAGTTATCCGTTTAAGAACATTGATAAGTGCTGGAAAAAGAATATTAAATTATAGATTAATCAGCACTTATCAACTGATCATGTACTGTACATGATTGAGTTGATCGAGCGTCTAAGCTCTCTTGGCTTTTTCCTTCATGATCAATTGGGGAAGGATGCCATACTAAACTCATTGCCTGGATCATACCGTCCTTTTCTCACTCATTTTCGTATGACGAAACCTGTAGTGAATTATCACCAATTGTTGGGGTTACTACAGACGTTTGAGAATGATCACCAACTTCTTAAGAAGACGGTGAACTTAGTGGGAGGTTCATCCAAGGGTCGCTCCTTTAAGAAAGGAAAAAAGAAAAATAAAATCCAAAAGAAACAGGTGCACCATGCTCAGCCTAGTCAGAAAAATAATAAAAAGGCTGATCAGAGAAAGGCGGAGTGCTTCTTCTGCAAGAAGCAAGGACATTGGAAGAGGAACTGTCCTCTTTACATTGCATCCCTCGATCCGAACCGGCCTAAGAAAAGTGGGCAATCAGTTGCCAATCAAGGTACTTATATGATAACACCTTGCAATTTTTCTATTTGTGATAATTCGACCTGAGTATTGGATACCGGTAGTCCTTTTAATATTTGCAATTTGTTGCAAGGGCTACAAGTCAGTAAGAGATTTGAAGAAGGAGAAAGGTTCCTAAATGTTGGAGATGGAAGACCAGTTCCAGTTCTAGCTTTAGGAATTCTTAAACTTAAATTCAGCTCTCATGTAATGTCCTTAGTGATTGTCCCTATTGTCCAAGTTTTCTATTGAATATCATTTCTGTAGGCCTTTTGGCCAAAAATGGTTATGAAATATCAATAAAAAAGGATTATTGCAATGTCATTTGGAATGGTGTTGTTGTAATGAATGGAATTCTGAGTAATGGCATTTACATTTTGTCACAGCCTGTTCATGTAATGTATAAATCCAATAAGCGCTCTAGAATAGATAATGTCACGGATGTCTACCTTTGGCATCATAGGCTAGGTCATATTAACAAGAACAGGATGAACAGGTTAAGTAAAGAAGGAATCATTGATGTTAATGATTGTGAATTATTGACAACCTGTGAATCATGTCTTCTTGGTAAAATGACCAAATCACCTTTTACCGGAAAAGGTGAACGAGCCAGTGATTTATTGACCCTTGTACATTCTGATGTATGTGGGCCAATGAGCACAGATGCTAGAGGTGGGTATTCATATTTCATTACGTTTACAGACGACCTTTTAAGGTATGGTTATGTCTATTTAATGAGACATAAATCTGAATCATTTGAAATGTTCAAATTATATCGTAATGAAGTAGAAAAACAAACTGGAAAGAGTATTAAAACTCTTCGATCGGATCGAGGAGGTGAATACCTCTCCAGTGAATTTTTGACATATCTAGGAGAAAATGGAATTCTCTCTCAATGGACTCCTCCTGGTACACCACAATATAATGGTGTGTCAGAAAGGAGAAATTGAACTCTGTTAGACATGGTTCGATCCATGATGGGGTTTGCGAGTCTGCCCATATCCTTTTGGGGATATGCACTTGAGTCAGCCTGCTACATTCTAAATAAAGTTCCAAGTAAGTCTGTAAATAAAACACCACATGAGATGTGGACTGGACGTAAGCCAAAGCTCTCTCACCTTAGGGTTTGGGGGTGTCCGGCATATATCAAACGTTTGAAAACAGACAAACTTGAACCTAAGTCTGACAGATATTTCTTTGTTGGTTATCCTAAAGAAACTAAAGGATATTACTTCTACTTTGCTGAAGAACAAAAATTGTTCGTAAGCAATAGAGCAATTTTCTTAGAAAAGGAATTTCTTGGTGAAGGAACAAATAGCTCTAATGTTGAGCTTAGAGAAGTTCAACATGTAGAAGATCCGACACCATCTACTGAACCAGTTGAGTCGGATTTGATTAGATCAGATCCAGAACCCATATTAGATGCACGATTAAGGCGATCGGGTAGAGTACCACGTCAGCCGGACAGATACTACGGTTTTTTGATTCGGGATGGGGATCCTATCGAACTTGATGAAAACGATGGGGATCCGATCACATATATGGATGCAATGCAGAGGTATGACTCTGATAAATGGCTTGGAGCCATGCAATCCAAAATGGAATCCATGAAGGTCAATGATGTTTGGCCATTAGTTGACCCACCCGAAGGAATTAAACCCATTGGGTGTAAGTGGATATTCAAAAGGAAACGAGGCGCAGACGAAAAGGTAGAGACCTATAAAGCCCGTCTGGTTGCCAAGGGTTATCGTCAACGTTATGGTATTGACTATGACGAGACGTTTTCTCCTGTGGCAATGCTCAAGTCCATTCGGATTGTGCTTGCGATAGCAGCACATTTAGACTATGAAATCTGGCAAATGGATGTAAAGACCGCATTTCTAAATGGAGATTTAGAAGAAGAAGTGTATATGATACAACCTGAAGGTTTTACATCTGCAGATGAATCTAAAGTGTGCAAGCTTCAAAAATCCATTTATGGATTAAAGCAAGCTTCACGGAGTTGGAATATACGTTTTGATAAGGTAATCAAAATATATGGCTTCATTAAGAATGAAGAGGAACCTTGCATTTATAAATGGGCAAATGGTTCAGTTATTATATTCCTTATTTTGTATGTGGATGACATTCTTTTAATCGGGAATGACATTCCTGCATTACAAGGAATAAAGGTTTGGCTATCATCTCAATTTGCTATGAAGGATTTGGGAGAAGCATCTTACATCCTAGGGATGAAGATCTATAGAGATAGATCTAGAAGATTGCTTGGATTATCCCAATCCATATACATTGATACTATACTGAAGAGGTTAAGTATGATTAATTCCAAGAAAGGCTATCTTCCGATGGGCCATGGAATTAACCTCTCTAAAAGGGATTGTCCGACAACCCTTCAAGAAAGAGAGAGTATGGATAGAATTCCATATGCTTCGACAGTGGGATCTATAATGTATGCCATGACATGTACTAGACCAGACGTGGCATACTCACTAGGAGTAGTGAGTAGATACCAGTCTGATCCAGGTAGCAACCACTGGAAGGTTGTAAAAACCATCCTTAAGTATTTGAGAAATACTAAAGATCAGTGGCTTGTCTATGGTGATTCTGACTTAAAACTTGAGGGATATACTGATTCAAATTTTCAGTCAGATCAAGATGATAGCAAGAGCGTGTCAGGATATATCTTCACTCTTAAGGGTGGGGCCATCTCCTGGAAGAGTTCCAAGCAGCATACAGTGGCAGATTCTATATGTGAAGCAGAATATATCGCAGCATCTAATGCCGCCAAGGAAGCTGTATGGTTGCGGAAGTTCATCACCGAGCTTGGAGTGACACCCTCCATTGATGGTCCAGTGCCTGTATTTTGCGACAATACTGGGGCCATAGCTCAAGCAAGGGAACCTAAAGCACATCAGCGGACCAAGCATATTCTACGTCGCAACCCGTTGGTTTGAGAGATCATCGATCGAGGTGATATTGATCTTCAGAAGATTGATACAAAAGAAAATCTGGCTGACCCATTTATCAAAGTCCTCGGCATCAAAAAGTTCGACGAACACAAGTCGAAGATGGGTATTAGATACTGTGCCGATTGGCATTAGGCTAAGTAGGAGTTGTTGGGATTTGTTTCCTAAATGTCAATTGTCAGCATATTGATGATTGAATTTTGTAAATGAATTGACAAATTAATAAAGTGTTATTTGGCATTATTCATCATTTCATCTTCAAATGAACTCTTATATGATGAAGTCCTTAGGACTTATGTTATGATAAAGGAGGATTTATCTTTGAGTCCTTAAACTTGTTCGCGACCAAATGATATGTTGTTACTAGGACGACAGCATTATCGAGATTAGGTCATTGTGTGACATATACGTTGGTTGTCCTCTTAACCAAGAAGTGTGGAGACACTGGTATGCCACACAGGTGAAGTGTAGGAGTACATTTCACTGAACGTGACCAATTACAGAACGCTCTACTGTCGAGAGATGTTCCGAGTGGATATGGGTATAAGTTTGGCCCTCTGACCTGAGACCGCAACCTGTGACAAGCAAGCAACTCACTGTACTTTGGTACCGGACTACCTGAATTTCTAATTCAGTGACGGAAGGTCACTGGGTGCAGTCAAGTATTTGCGTAGTCAGTTGTGAGTCAAGATGGAATTGACCCCTCCTGAAAACAGGAGATAATGTCTTGTGATTAATTTAGCAAAACCTTGGCCAGGGTAATCCCAGTGAGGAGTCACGGAATATCTAAAGTT
This sequence comes from Phoenix dactylifera, assembly GCF_051530095.1. Lineage (NCBI taxonomy): Eukaryota > Viridiplantae > Streptophyta > Magnoliopsida > Arecales > Arecaceae > Phoenix > Phoenix dactylifera. The sequence continues at coordinate 10,452,075 of NC_143195.1, forward strand.
AATCACATAATGGATGTACTAATTATAGGGTTGACAGTGAGCTCTAAGTCATCCTGGCATTAGGAGTCAAAGGGATTGAATTATACAGTAACCATAGTTCAGGGTTCTAGAATATTTGCTTCGCATATATTCGGCCTATCTGGACGTTGGGTACCATTGCTAGATGGTCACATCAATTAGTATAGGAAATTGTTCCTATACTACCGGCTTAGGTTCGAACCTATGAGGTTACACGCATAGAAGATTTCTGATTGATCAAGAAAGCTGATGAATGATTAAGAATCATTCAGGGATAATTTGGTCAATCTGATTGGCATATTATCTTATAAAATAATTAAAGTAATTATTAAAGGATTAATTAGTAATTATATTACTAATAAACTCAATTTGATTGAGTAATTGTGCTAAGGATGAGCCAAATTGAATTGGATTCAAGTTTGGGCTCAATCAGGATTTTGACCTGATTGGATTAGGTTAGAACCAAAAAGGACTTAAGCTAATCAAATTAATTTTAAATTAATTTGTTCTTAATTGGGGATTGACCTAATTGGATTAGGTCCAACACAAAGTAATTAATTCAATTTGATTGAGTTTGCATGAGCCAAAATTGAATTGGATTCAATTTGAGCTCAATCAGGGTCTGACCTGATTAGATGGGTTCAACCAAATTGCTTTGTTTTAATTCGGGTTTGACCAAATTTGATTAGGTGCAACCCAAGGAGATTAGGCTCAGATGATGTGGCAATTATTGGTGACATGGCATTGGATTTCATGAATTTTAAATAAACCAAAATTATTGTATGGCACATGGACCCATTGCTTGACACATGGCGACATTGTTTGTTATTTGAATTTAAATTCAAACATTAAGCAATGTGTTAAATGATTTTAATCACTCAAACCATCAGCCAAGGTGGCGTATGAGTTTTTGAATGGATTAAATTCAAATTTCAAGAGGTGATTTCGAAATTATGAAGTGTTTTACCTTGCCGCATGGATTTCAAATTCCTTCCCTCTTGCACATGTGTTTAAAATTTGAATTTAAATCAGATTTGGTTGAGATCTGATTTGGGTTGTTCCTATTCCTTTGTATGTGCCAACTAAAGGAGGTTTTCTAAAAATAAATTTTGAATTTTGAATGAAAATTTGGAGGCCATTAAAAGGGATCAAACATGGGCACCAAAAATACATCCATTGCAGCCTTCTTCCTCACCCGCCTCCTCTTCCTCTTCTTCTCCATTTTAGATAGGGTTTTCAGGGTGAATATCTAGAAGATTCAAGATCAGATCTGAGTCCTCTACTTTCCTTACAAACCTCATCTCCATCTGCTTCAAGACGATTGATCAAGAGTTGATTGAATCCCGACGGGCAGATTTCAGCTTTCAAGTGTTCTGCAACTGCTAGCACTGTTGCGGAAGAAGATCCTTCAGGACTTCACGTGTACTTCTCGTAGAGGCCATTCGTGTGCGTTGCTGTAAAGTCAAGAATCAAATTCACAACTTTCATTCATCATAAAAGATATTAATCTAGCATTAATCATTTATTATGGTGTCAAGGTCTAGGTCCGATTCTCCGAGGTTTTACCCTCTTTTGGGGCTCCTCACGGAGATATCTCCAGAATCCATTCGATGGATATTCGGAGATTAATTGGAATAGAGTTCTTAAGTTTCAGATCTGATAGTTAATCATGCATAAAAGTTTTATCATAATTGTTTAAACGATTCCGGCATAATCCTATGTGTTCTTAATGTGCTGATTTCTAGATTTGATCTTGTAAGCATGCATGAATTAAATTGTTTGATTCTTTTTCCCGCTGTATTTTTGAAATTTTAAAAGAACTATGTGTGGCTTGATTTCCGTTGTGAAGGGGTACGTAGGCAACCCGATCAGGTTCAGCCATAGTTTTCAAAAAAAAAAAAATTCAGCATGCTAAACACCGAAGAACCTAGGAATAACTTTCGGACATGTGGTCTTTAAAATCTGCATAGTGTGAACATGACTTAAGTCATATTCATCCTACGACGACATGTGGTCTTTAAAATCCGCACAAATCTTGGTTTAATCAAATTGACCCAATCATGAACCCAAATCAATTTGGGTCGAACCCAATTTGATTTGGCTCATTAAATCAGCCCAATTACAATCCAATTGCAATCAATTCTACTTAATTCTTCTTTCATTAACTTACTAACACTTAGTGGGTTAATTCAATCACCAATCATATTGATGATTGATTGATTTCTATTGTGATTCCAAATCACAATTATGATAGTCTGACTAATTAAATCCTCTATGTGTGTGATCCCGTAGGTTCTATTCTGACTAATTAGATCTCCATCTCAATATCACTGAAACTTCTTTCAGTGGACTGAAACGATTTCAGTTATACTCTCAGGGTTCACTGATCACCAAGTGAATGCCTTCGAGTCTCACAATCCACTAGTGACACCTAACAGTATATGGTGGCAACCCAGCAGAATGGAATGTCTGAACCTCTAGGTGCAGTTAGCGTATGATACAGTCTCTTTATCATGGATCCCGACGTGACGGAGGTTATGCATATCTCGTCAAACCCCATCGTCCGTCATATGTCAAATTTATACGACTTCTAGTTTGAGATATGGAAAACTCTTTTTCCAAAATACCTGACTAAAAATTTATCGAACTTAGTCTCATAAATCACATAGGATCACTCTTAATCTATCAAGGTCGATAGATCCCATCTAGATGCAACCCTATTCCAAAATGAACCTACTGTAGCCAATCCGCACTACAAAAATCCGAATGGCTAGGGCCTAAGTTCACATGCTCGTCAAAGTACAGCAACCTCACAGTGAATAGTTGAGGCATCGTAGGTCAAAGGACCAGTCATACAACTGCAGCATAAGTAGTCACTGACGAGTGGATAGAGATCCATGTGACTACTATCTTTGGTCACGCTCAGTACCTTGTTCTCTAACAAGTACTTGCTTAGTCACTGCAGTGTCTCTACACCGTGGACTCGAAACTCGTCCATCTGACCAAGTGATCTATGCACTAATCTCAGCGGATCGATCACCATCCTTCGTGAAGGATCCATCGATCAGGAGCATTTAGAAATTAATCCCTAATGACACATGCCTCAAATTCTCAACTTCTTGAGAATATGTGTCATCATCTATTAATTTCTTGGACGATTCGTGGACACATACAAACATGAATGAAAAATAAATTGCCTAATCTTATTTATTAATAAGAGTCAAATTACAAATTTGTACCTCAGATTACAAATATGCATCAGCCATGTTGGCTTTTAGGGCATACTTCTAAAAATCTCCCACTTGCATTAAAGTCAATCAGACATGTATTTAAGTTCCATTTTTTTAAGATGGACTTCTAATTTCTTCTGACTCAGCTGCTTAATGAATGGGTCCGCCATGTTAACAGTGGAGTCTACTCTCTGCACCTCTACATATTTCTTTTCAAGGTAGTCGCGAATTAGACTTCGGCTCCTTAGCCAGTGCTATGGCGCCGTTGTTGTCGCAAAAAAGGATTATGGCATCTGATGACATGACTTCTAGCTCTTCGACAAACTTCTTGTACCAGAATGCTTCCTTCGCAGCATCCGATGCAGCAATGTACTCTGCTTCCATGGTAGAATCTGTAATAATCAGTTGCTTGAAATTCTTCTAATTTACCGATCCTCCATTGCATAAGAGTACATATCCTGATGTAGACTTTCTATCATCAGGGTCAGTCATGAAGTCTGAATCAGTATATCATTCTACCTTTAATTCCATGCCTCCCCCAAAGACCAAAAACATATCCTTAGTCCTTCTCAAGTACTTAAGGATATTTTTGACAGCTATCCAGTGCTCCTCGTCTGGAATTGACTGATATCTGCTCGTGACACTCACAGCATATGCTATATCAGATTGAGTACATTGCATGGTATACATGAGGCTCCCTATTGCCGATGCATAAGGAATCCTACTCATGTGCTGAATCTCTTCAGATGTTTTGGGGCACATCTTTTTGGAGAGATTTAGGGGTGACAATCCCCTCTTAGAGTTTTCCATGTTGAACCTCTTCAGCACTTTCTCTATGTACATTTTCTGTGATAGGCCAAGCATCCTCTTAGATCTATCTCTATAAATCTTAATCCTCAAAATATAAGATGCTTCACCTAGGTCTTTCATGGAGAATTTCTTAGACAACCATAACTTGACCGATGTGAGCATGGGAATATCATTCCCAATCATAAGTATATCATCCACGTACAATACGAGGAATACTATAGCCCTCCCACTAACCTTTTTGTATACACATGGTTCCTCTTCATTTTTGATGAAATCAAACAATTTGATTACATCATCGAAGCGAGTGTTCCAACTCCGAGATACTTGCTTGAGTCCATAAATGGATCTTTGCAGCTTGCAGACCTTATGATCGCCATCACTGGAAGTGAAACCCTAAGGCTGTTTCATATAGATATCTTCCTCAAGATATCCATTAAGGAATGCAGTTTTCACATCCATCTGCCATATCTCATAATCATGATAAGCTGCAATGGCTAGCAACGATCGAATGGACTTCAGCAAGGCTACCGGTGAAAAGGTATCCTGATAGTCAATGCCTTCGCGCTGACTATAATCTTTTGCCACCAACCTTGCCTTATAGGTCTCTACCTTGCCATCCGAACCCATTTTCCTTTTGTAGATCCATTTGCACTCAATAGGTACTGTACCTTCAGGCGAATCTACTAAGGTCCATACTTGGTTGGAATGCACTGAGTCTATTTCTAACTTCATCGCATCCATTCATTTTTCGGAGTCGATGTCTAACATCGCTTCGTTGTAGGTCTTGGGATCATCACTATGATCTCTTTCTTCCATGAGGAACTCTTCCTCTATTTCCTCTGTAAGCATACTTAAGTATCTTTCAGGAGGATGGGAGATCCTACTAGATCTACGAAGTGGACGAGGTTCTTCATGTATTGGCTCAACGTGAATAGGTTCACTAGGCTCAATTGCTCGTTGCTCTTGAAAGACTTTCTCTTCGAGCTCAATTTTTCTTCCACTGCCTCTATCAAGGATAAACTGTTTTTTCAAGAAGATGGCATGTCGGCTCATAAGCACTTTGTGATCTTCTGGGATGTAAAAATTGTATCCTAATGACTCTTTAGGATATCCAATGAAATGAGCACCAATTATCCAAGCCTCTAACTTGTCTTCTTGTTGTCGTTTGACTTGGGCCGGACATCCCAAAATCTTGAGACAACCAAGACTTGGTTTCTTACCATGCCATATCTCATATGGTGTGGTAGGAACAGACTTAGAGGGAACTTTATCCAATATGTAGATAGCAGTAAGTAGGGCATCTCCCCACAAGAATAAGGGTAATTCAGTGAAGCTCATCATGGACCTGACCATATCCAATAGGGTCCGATTCCTCCTTTCTGACACTTTGTTGAGTTGAGGTGTTCCAGAAGGTGTCCATTATGAAACTATACCATTTTGTTTGAGATAATCGTGAAACTCTCCACTAAGGTATTCTCCTCCTCAATCTGATCGAAGAACCTTAATGAATTTTTCTGTCTGTTTTTCTACTTCAAATCTGAATTCTTTGAACTTTTCAAATGCTTCAGATTAATGTCTCATAAGATAGACATAACCGTACCGTGAGAAATCATCGGTAAAAGTAATAAAGTAGAAAAATTGATCCCTAGCCTGCACATCGAATGGGCCACACACATCAGTATGTACTAGGGCAAGTATTTCAGCGGACCTCTCCCCGTGTCCTACAAAGGGTAATTTGGCCATTTTTTCTTGAAGGCAGGATTCAAATCGGATATGACTCAGAAGTCAATGAACTCAAAAGCCCATATTTCTCTAATTTGTTAATTCTGTCTTCTCCTATATGACCAAGTCTGAGGTGCCACAAATACTTTTAATTTATCTCATCTCTAGATCTTTTAGATCTTATGGTACTCACTGTATGCTCAGATACGTTTACAGATACATCCATATGTAAGTGATAGAGACCGTCAATCATAAAACCACGTCCAAACAGATTATTTTGCAAATAAATGAAAACGTAGTCTTTATTGAAATTGAATTCATAATGTTCCTGTGCTAGACAAAATATAGAAATCAAATTTCTGCTAGCACTAGGTACAAAATAACAATCTCTAAGTATCAAACTAAATTCTGACGGTAAATGTAAAGGAAATGTGCCCACAGCAACAGCAGCAACTCTTGCTCCATTGCCAATCCATAGGGTTACCGTACCTTCCGTAAGCCTTCTACTTTTTTTTAGACCCTGCATGGTAGTGCACAAGTAAACACTAGAGGCAGAGTCTATAACCAACTGGAAATAGAACAAACTGTTAGATTAGTTTCAATAATGAGCATATTAGACATACCTTCAGAAGGTATGTCAGCCTTCTTGCTCTTTATGTTTTCCATGTAGATAGGACAGTTCTTCTTCCAATGGCCGTCTTCATTGCAATGGAAGCATTTTCTTTTGGATTCGGCCTTCTTCTTAGGAACTTCCTTCTTCGATTTTTTCTTGGTCTTCTGCTTCTTCGCAGGCTTCTTCTTCTTCCCAGTAGACTTTCTCTTGGAAGTAGAAGCTAGCTCAGTAGCGAGAACTGTGTCCCTTGAACCTTTCAAGGCTTCCTCAGTTGTCACCAACATATTCAACAATTCAAGTTTGGTGCATTCAATTTTATTCATATGGTAGTTTACAATAAACTGCCCATATGAACATGGCAACGATTGTAGGATCAAATCCATTTGCAAATCCTTGTGCATGGTCAAGCCAAGCTTCTCAAGCTCCTCAAGATCCTTGATCATGGTCAAACCATGTTCATGGACAGACTGCCCATCGCGCATCTTGGCTTTGAAGAGCCGCTTGGATACTTCAAACCTCGCTGCGCGACTCTGTTCACCATACAACTCTTGTAGGTGATCAAGTATGTCATTAGCAGTCTTCATGCTCTCATGCTGGCATTGCAAATCATTGGACATGGATGCCAAAATGTAGCACCTAACCTTATTATCGTCATCCAACCATTTTGCATGCGTCTCGCGCTGCTCATTGGTTTCATGGGTTGGTAACACTGGAAGTGTTGGGAACCCGCCCATGCCGTGGAAAATTAAAAAAAATTTCAGATGCAGCGGAAGTGGCATGCGCGGGATCGACGTTCGTCTCATGAACGTTGTTCAAAAACCGTTCGTAGTTAGATTAGGATTAAAACTTTTAACAACATTAGGAAGATCATATCTTCACCTTGTGCGGGTAGATGATCACCGTAAATTGAAGTTCGTGGTTTAGGATGAAGGTTTGCTGGAAGCCGCACACGTGTCCGGCCTCTACGGGTATCCACACGAAGCAAAAACCGATCCAAGCTTCTTTATCTCCCCGGGGTGCTAGCTCCCTTGCAGAGATAACTTTTAATGGCTGATTTCCTCCCTTTGAATCAACCCTTGATTGTGCTTGGGAGGAGGAAGAAGAAGGATGAAGAGAGGAAGAGGAACAAGAACCCCTAGCAGCCTTTTCCCTTTTGCATGCGTTGGGACCTTTAGGAAGAAGATCTTCAAGGGACGCACGCCCTTTCTTCTCCTTGCTGGTGGCGGCTGAAAACCAAGAGGGAGAGGGAGGCTCACGGCTGAAAAGAGGAGAGAATTAATTGCCCTAGGTGTTGGTCTTTATCTCCTTATAAAGGCATATGGAGCTCCTACCTTTTAGGAGCTTCATTATTTTCCTTTTAGGAACCAAGAGGAGGGGCGCACGCCCCTCTTCTTTTCTCTTTGATTTCGGCCAACCCCTCCCTCATAACCCTTCATCACGCATGCCCCCACTTGATCTAATCAAGTGGGGCGTGGGGCCTAAGCCTAGTTGGTTCAATCCTCTTCCAAAGAGGATTGGGTGCACTTGTTTCCCTTCAAATCCTAATCCAATTAGGATTTGATTGAACCATGACTCAATTGAACCCTTCAATCCTAATCAAATTAAGAGTCATCATAATTCATTAGATTAATAATTAATTTGGACTTAAGAAATCCTAATCCAATAAGGATTTATTAAATTTTAGTTCTAATCCAATTAGGACTTTTATTTGAATCCGAAGTCCTAATCTAATTAGGACTTCTAGGAATCCTATTCTAAGTAGAAATCCATATTGAATTCAAAATCCTAATCTAATTAGGATTGTAGGAATCCTACTTCAAGTAGAACTCCCAGTCCTAGTCCAAGTAGGATTTTCAGTCCTAATCCAATTAGGATTCTAGGAATCCTACTCCAAGTAGGATTCGTGTTTTAAGTCCAATTAATCAATTCTCATTGTTCCTTCTTCAACTGATTATCAATCGAATTGATTTCTCGTGATTCATAATCATATTTCAACCATCGGATCGGTCATTACCTCTAGTGTATGTGACCCCATAGGTTCTATTCTGACTGATAGTGAGATATATTGCGATCTCTATCACAATATCATTGAAAACTCCTTTCAATGGGTTGGAACAGTTCCAACTCAACTCATTAGGGTTTATCGATCATCAAGATATTCTCTGTGAGTCTCACCATCCACCAGTGACACCTAGCATTATGTAGTGGCTACCCAGTAGAATGGAATGATGAACCTATAGGTATAGTTATTGTATGATATAGTCCTACTATCATGGATCCCTATAGGACGGAGGTCATGGATAACTCGTCAAACCCCATCGTCTGTCATATGTCAAGATTTATTCGACTTAATTTTGAGAGTGAAAAACTCTTTCTCCACTATTTTTACTGTCCCGGTCGAGGTCTTACGAACTCAGTCTAATAAATCACATAGGATCTCTCCTTATCTACCAAGGTCGATAGATTCCATATAGGTGCATACCCTACTCCTACAGTGAACCTATTGCAGCCAATCTACACTGCATGGACCGTATGTCTAGAGACCATGTATACGTGATCAAACTACAATAATCTCACTATAAGTAGCCGAAGCACCGCAAGTCAAAGGACCAGTCACACTACTGCAACATCAAGCAAGTCACTGACGAGCGGATAGACATCCAAGTGACTTCTTGTCTTAGTCATGCTCAGTACCCTTGTTCTTTAACAAGCACTTGCACTACTACTTCAGTGTCCCCACACCGTGGACTCGAGTCTCGTCCATCCTCAAGAAAAGTAGTGTGTGCACTAATCTCATTGGATCGATCACCGTCCTCGCGATGATCCATCGATCAGGAACATTTAAAAATTAATCACCAATGATACATGGCTCAAATTCTCAATTCTTGAGAATATGCATCGTCATCTTATTAATTCCTTGGACGATTCATAAACACATAAACAATATGAATGAAAAAGATGCCTTTTATTTATTCAACAATAAATAGTCAAGTACAAATTTATGTTCCAGAATTAATAATGTGTCCGCCAGATTGGCTTCTAGGGCATACATCTAACGGAGAGTTCATGGTCAAGAACATAAGCTATCTTTTCGCAACTCAAGACAATCTTCAAGTTGCAGAGCCAATCTTTATAGTTTGGTCCGGTCAACCTATTGTTATCTAGAATTCGATCTATCGGGTTGGAAGCCATTGACATCTGTAGAGAGTAAAGATTCTAATTAAAAATTTGTATTTGACATTAATTTATTTTAGGGACTTTTAAAACAAAATTGGATCAAATCCTCTCACTATTTTTTGGATCTCTCACACTTTCCTGGTAAAGATACGAAAACCTGCGACTTAGGATTTTTAGTGGGGTGCTGCGGTCCCACCAATCTACATATCACTTCACCTAACAGTTATTGGAAACACATATACGATGAGTGTACAACTCTTGTACAATACTTCGTAAGCATATTGTGCTAACTTAGTCTCCAAGTCATAAGGATCTTACCTAACAGTTATTGGATCCGTTCCTTGGTTAAGTCAGACCCACCGTATATCCCGCGAAAATAAAGCTGTGATTGGGTCCTCACCTAACAGTTATTGGAGCCCAACCCCACCTTTACCCCACAACATCTCATGTTAATAGAGAGGTCCAATCCTTCAATGCAACTAGCCCACTGTATCCAGCCGAGACTAATCAACGTCGGAAAGATCTTAGCAATTTTACTATGGTGGAAGACCAATCGACTTAATATTGGGTAATCAGATCTTAGTAATTCCAACTTTGAGCTTTTCATAGGAGGTAATCAATCAATTGGCCAGGTAAGCAGGTGGGAGGCTCTCCTTACTTAGAGAGTAAGGTCCTAATTAAGTAACCACCTTTGAGCTTTCCTAGACACCAATTAGATCAATTAATCAAATATGGCTAGCTCAATGTATCTTGAAAGTGAATCCTAGGTTCTTCGGTGTTTAGCATGCTGATTTTTTTTTTTTTTGAAAATTATGGCTGCACCTGATCGGGTTGCCTACGCACCCCTTCACAAGGGGGATCAAGCCACACGTAGTTCTTTTTAAATTTTAAAAATGCAGCAGAAAAACTGAATCAAACAATTTAATTCATGCATGCTTACAAGATCAAATCTAGAAATCAGCACCTTAAGAACACATAGGATTATGCCGGAATCGTTTAAACAATTATGCTAAAACTTTCATGCATGATTAACTATCAGATCTGAAATTTAAGAACTCTATTCCAATTAATCTCTGAATATCCATCAAATGGATTCTGGAGATATCTCCGTGAGGAGCCCCAAAAAAGGATAAAATCTTGGAGAATCGGACCTAGATCTTGACACCATAATAAATGATTAATGCTAGATTAATACCTTTTATGATGGATGAAAGTTATGGATCTGATCCTTGACTTCGCAGCCACGCACACGAATGGCCTCTACAAGAAGTACACGCGAAGTTCCTGAAAAGATCCAATCCTACAGAAGTGCTAACTTGCGCAGAATTTCTTAAGGCTGAAATTTGATCTTCCCAACGCTATCAACTTTTGAACCACCTTCTTGGAAGAACTTGGAGGAAAGGTTTGGAGGGATTGAAGAGGACTTAGATCTGATCTAAAGATTCTTATCAGGGACCCCTAACACTAACGGCGTGATGGACTTAGAGTAGGAAGAAGTTGGCTAGATTGAATGCAGAATTTTTCCATGCATGAATTAGGGTTCCTCTCTTTTCTTTTCCCTTTTTTCTTCTTCTTTTTCTCTCTTTTTTTCTTGAATTCGACCACTAGCTGATGGAGGTCCTTTTAATGTTGCTATCCTCTCTAACTTCATGCCAACCATCCCATATTTGTGGAGGATTTTGTGGGGTTTTGAATTTTGAATTCAAAATTCAAGTTCATGTGCCATTACATAATGAAGCTTGATCTAATTTAAACCATTCATCATGTTGCCACTTTTCTCTTTCAATTTCGAAATTTTCATGCCTCCAATTAGATTAGAGGGTCATGTGGTGATTTTGTGGTGATTAAATTCGAAATTCAACCTTAATTAGAAGTGAGATAAAGATAAGGATGACATATGCCATGAAGAGAGAGAATTTGATCTTATCCAATTCTTTTCATGAATTTATCTCTCCATTTTGACCCATCTAATGTTGAAAGAGGTCTCTGATGTTGCCAAGTGTCCCATGGCACCATTAAATAAATTAAATTAATTTTTAATCATATTAAAAATCAATTTATGGCACCATGCATGGATATGTGACAAGTGGATTTCAAGATCCGAACAGTTTCAGATCAAATCAATTTAACTTAATTAAATCCTAACAATTAGAATGATCCAATTACCATGGGTTGAACCTAATCCAATTAGGTCAATTTCTAATTAAGCATAAATTTAATCTAATTTAATTTGGTTAACCTAAGTCCTCTTGATTCAGACCTAATCCAATCAGGTCAAAAACCCTGATTGAGCCCAGAATTGAATCTAATTCAATTTGGCTCATTCTTAGTCTAATTACTCAATCCAATTGAGTTCATTAGCAATCTAATTACTAATTAATCCTCCGATAATTACTTTATTTATTTATAAGATAATTTGCCAATCGAATTGACCAAATTAACCCTGAATGATTCTTAATCATTCATAAGCCTTCTTGATCAATCAGGAATCTTCTATGCATGTGACCTCATAGGTTCGAACCTAAGCCAGTAGTATAGGAATGACTTCCTACACTAATCGATGTGACCATCTAGCAATGGTACCCGACGTCCGGATAGGTCGAATATATGCGAAGCAAATATTCTGGAACCCTGAACTATGGTTACTGTATAATTCAATCCCTTTGTCTTCTAATGTCAGAATAACTTAAAGCTCACTGTCAACCATATAATTAGTACATCCATTATGTGATTAACTTTAGATATCCCGTGACTCCTCACTGGGATTATCCTGGCCAAAGTTTTGCTAAATTAATCATAAGACATTATCTCCTATTTCCAGAAGGGGTCAATTCCATCTTGACTCACAACTGACTACGCAAGTACTTGACCGCACCCAGTGACCTTCCATCACTGAATTAGAAATTCAAGTAGTCCGGTACCAAAGTACAAGGAGTTGCTTGCTAGTCACAGGTTGCGGTCTCAGGTCAGAGGGCCAAACTTATACCCATATCCACTCGGAATATCTCTTGACAGTAGAGCGTTCCAGAATTGGTCACGTTCAGTGAATGTACTCCTACACTTCACCTGTGTGGCATACCAGTGTCTCCACACTCCTTGGTTAAGAGGACAACCAACGTATATGTCACACCACGATCTAATCTCGATAATGCTGTCGTCCTTGTAACGACATATCATTTGGTCGCGAAATAGTTTAAGGACTCGAAGATAAATTCTCCTTTATCATTAATAAGTCCTAAGGACTTCATCATATAAGAGTCCATTTGAAGATGTAAAATGATGAATAATGCCAAAAAATACTTTATTGATTTGTCAATTTATTTACAAAATTCAATTGTCGACATGCTGACGATTAACATTTAGGATACAATTCCCAACATATCGTTCACTTTCGATTGATTTAGGGTGGTTTTAGGTCTCTTGGGATTTACATCTAATGTAACAATCTACCCCATACCATATGTCATTCGATTTACATCTTATGTAGATGTCATATTGGTTCAATTTTACATCCTATGTAATTATGAAATTCTTTCATATATTATGTGATTACATCTTATGTAAATGACATAATTATTTTAGTTTACATCTTATGTAAATATCCTATTATTTAAGAGTTTTATTTACATCTCATGCAAATAAATTTTATTTAACTAATACATACATCTCGTGCATGCATTGTTTTAAACATAACCTTAAATAAGTATGAACATTATGATTACATGCATCTTATATATATTTTCAGATATGAAACTTTAAACCTATTATGCTATTCTCTGGATTTCAGATCATGCATTACTTGATTTAAAATATTGTAATCTAATTGTAATTCTAAAATAATTTGCAAGATCATAGCAAATAAAAATCTGCATGCTGAACTTGAAATTTCAGCACGCAGAAAATCCAGCAAGCATAATTTTTTTAAAAATCAGATTAAAAATATAGTAATCAATCCTTAAGTCCTAATCATGCTTCCTAGAACCTTGGCTCTGATACCACTGCTGAGTTACGCCCCGTTCGATGTGACGTTCGCAGCGGAATTCGAACAGAACGTCGTTCATCGTATGAACATGCCTCGGATCGTAGAATTCAAAAATATTTCTGGATCCAAATTCAGAAGATCTTTGAACTCATTAGGAAGAAAAGATTAGGATCTGAGGAGGGTTGATTAAGATTTATAAAACTAAAACAAAATTAGAAGTTATTAGATTTGAAGATCTCATCTTCAAAAATTCTGCAGGTGTAGAACACCGCAGCCTGATGATCTATTCTAGGTTTCTGTTTGAGCCGCACAATTGTCCGGCCTCTACAGGTATCCACACGAGGATCTAATCATCTGAGAATGGATCTTACCGGAGTGCTAGCTCCTTGCAAAGACCTCTCATGACTATCATAAGTTGGAATAAGAATCTGCAACTTACCTTCTTGATGAAGAACCTTTCTTCTTCAACTTTGCTCGCGATGGAGGAAGAGGAAGGAGGAACCTTGCACGTGGATCTTCCTTGCCTTGCTACCGTGGAAGAAGAGGAGGATGAAGACCCCTTGCTGTCGTGGAGAAGGAGGAAGAAAGAAGAGGAGGCGTGGAGAGGAAGAGGAGAGAATTCATTCATAATGTCTCCTTTGCTACCCTTTTATAGATTGGGTTTAGGGCCTCTCCTAATCTTATTAGGAGTATGGGACTATAACCCACCCTTAGATTAATGCCAAGTGTCCAATCCTTGTGCTCATAGATGCATGACATGTGTCCACTTAGGAGAATTAATTGATTTAGGAGCATGCATCCTATGACGCCATGTGGATTTTAAAGTCCGCATAGTGTGAACATGACAAATCATATTCATCCTACGACGACATGTGATCTTTAAAATCTGCATGGTATGAACATGACTTAAGCCATATTCATCCTATGACGACATGTGGTCTTTAAAATCTGCACAAACCTTGGTTTAATCAAATTGACCAATCATGAATCCAAATCAATTTGGGTCGAACCTAATTTGATTTGGCTCATTAAATCAGCCCAATTGCAATCCAATTGCAATCAATTCCACTTAATTCTTCTTTCATTAACTTACTAACACTTAGTGGGTTAATTCAATCAAAAATCATATTGATGATTGATTTTTATTGTAATTCCAAATCACAATTATGATAGTCTGACTAATTAAATCCTCTATGTGTGTGACCCCATAGGTTCTATTCTGACTGGTAGTGAGACATATTGAGATCTCCATCTCAATATCACTGAAACTCCTTTCAGTGGACTAAAACGATTTCAGTTCTACTCTCAGGGTTTACTGATCACCAAGTGAATGCCTTCGAGTCTCACAATCCACTAGTGATACCTTGCAGTATATGGTGGTAACCCAGCAGAATGAAATATCTGAACCTCTAGATGCAGTTAGCGTATGATACAGTCCCTCTATCATGGATCCCGATGTGACGGAGGTTATGGATATCTCGTCAAACCCCATCATCCGTCATATGTCAAATTTATACGACTTCCAGTTCGAGATATGGAAAACTCTTTTTACAAAATAACTGGCCAGAAATTTATCGAACTCAGTCTCATAAATCACATAGGATCACTCCTAATTTATCAAGGTCGACAGATCCCATCTAGATGCAACCGTATTCCAAAATGAACCTACTGTAGCCAATCCGCACTACAGGACCTGAATGGCTAGGGCCCAAGTTCACATGCTCGTCAAACTACAACAATCTCATAGTGAATAGCTGAGGCATCGCAGGTCAAAGGACCAGTCATACAACTGCAGCATAAGTAGTCACTGACGAGTGGATAGACATCCATGTGACTACTATCTTTGGTCATGCTCAGTACTTTGTTCTCTAACAAGTACTTGCATATTCACTCCAGTGTCTCTACACCGTAAACTCGAGACTCGTCCATTTGACCAAGTGATATGTGCACTAATCTCAGCGGATCGATCACCATCCTTCATGATGGATCTATCGATCAGGAGCATTTAGAAATTAATCCCTAATGACACATGCCTCAAATTCTCAACTCCTTGAGAATATGTGTCATTATCTATTAATTTCTTGGTCGATTCCTGGACACATACAAACAAGAATGAAAAATAAATTGCCCAATCTTATTTATTAATAAGAGTCAAATTACAAATTTATGCCCCAGATTATAAATATGCGTCAGCCACGTTGGCTTCTAGGGCATACTTCTAACACGAGATTCTTAATGTATTGGCTCAATGTGAATAGGTTCACTAGGCTCAATTGCTCGTTGCTCTTGAGAGACATTCTCTTCGAGCTCAATTTTTCTCCCACTGCCTCTATCAAGGATAAACTGTTTTTCCAAGAAGATGGCATGTCGGCTCACAAACACTTTGTGGTCTTTTAGGATATAAAAATTATATCCTAATGGCTCTTTAGGATATCCAATTAAACGAGCACCAATTGTCCTAACCTCTAACTTGTCTGCCTGTTGTCGCTTGACTTGGGCCGGACATCCTCAAATCTTAAGATAATCAAGACTTGGTTTCTTACCATGCCATATCTCATACAGTGTGGTAGGAACGGACTTAGAGAAAACTCTATTCAATATGCAGATAGCTGTAAGTAGGGCATCTCCCCACAAGAATAAGGGTAAGTCAGTGAAGCTCATCATGGATCTGACCATATCCAATAGGGTCCGATTCTTCCTTTCTGACACTCCGTTGAGTTGAGGTGTTCCAGGAGGTGTCCATTGTGAAACTATACCATTTTGTTTGAGATAATCGCGAAACTTTCCACTAAGATATTCTCCTCCTCTATCTGATCGAAGAACCTTAATGAGTTTTTCTGTCTATTTTTCTACTTCAAATCTGAATTCTTTGAACTTTTTAAATGCTTCAGATTTATGTCTCATAAGATAGACATAACCATACCGTGAGAAATCATCAATAAAAGTAATAAAGTAGAAAAATTGATCCCTAGCATGCACATCGAATGGGCCACACACATCAGTGTGTACTAGGGCAAGTATTTCAGCGGACCTCTCCCCGTGTCCTCCAAAGGGTAATTTAGCCATTTTTTTTTGAAGGCAGGATTCACAAATCGGATATGACTCAGAAGTCAATGAACTCAAAAGCCCATGTTTCTTCAATTTGTTAATTCTTTCTTCTCCTATATGACCAAGTCTGAGGTGCCACAAATACTTTTGATTTATCTCATCTCTAGATCTTTTAGATCTTATGGTACTCACTGTATGCTCAGATACGTTTACAGATACATCTATATGTAAGTGATAGAGACCGTCAATCATAAAACCACGTCCAAACAGATTATTTTGCAAATAAATGAAAACGTAGTCTTTATTGAAATTGAATTCATAATGTTCCTGTGCTAGACAAAATATAGAAATCAGATTTCTGCTAGCACTAGGTACGAAATAACAATCTCTAAGTATCAAACTAAATCCTGACGGTAAATGCAAAGAGAATGTGCCCACAGCAACAGCAGCAACTCTTGCTCCATTGCCAATCCATATGGTTACCGTACCTTCCGTAAGCCTTCTACTTTTCTTTAGACCCTGCATGGTAGTGCACAAGTAAACACTAGAGGCAGAGTCTATAACCCAACTGGAAATAGAAGAAACTGTTAGATTAGTTTCAATAATGAGCATATTAGACATACCTTCAGAAGGCATGTCACCCTTCTTGCTCTTTATGTTTTCCATGTAGATAGGACAGTTCCTCTTCCAATGGCCGTCTTCATTGCAATGGAAGCATTTTCTTTTGGGTTCGGCCTTCTTCTTAGGAACTTCCTTCTTCGATTTTTTCTCGATCTTCTGCTTCTTCGCAGGCTTCTTCTTCTTCCCAGTAGACTTTCTCTTAGAAGTTTGGTGCATTCAATTTTATTCATATGGTAGTTTATAATAAATTGCCCATATGAAGATGGCAACGATTGTAGGATCAAATCCATTTGCAAATCCTTGTGCATGGTCATGCCAAATTTCTCAAGCTCCTCAAGATCCTTTATCATGGTCAAACCATGTTCATGGACGGGTTGCCCATCACGCATCTTGGCTTTGAAGAGCCGCTTGGACACTTCAAACCCCGCTGTGCGACTCTGTTCACCATACAACTCTTGTAGGTGATCAAGTATGTCCTTAGCAGTCTTCATGCTCTCATGCTGGCATTGCAATTCGTTGGACATGGATGTCAAAATGTAGCCCCTAACCTTATTGTCGTCATCCAACTATTTTGCATACATCTCACGCTGCTCATTGGTTGCTCGGGTTGGTAACACCGGGAGTTCATGGTCAAGAACATAAGCTATCTTTTCGCAACTCAAGATAATTTTCAAGTTGCGGAGCCAATCTTTATAGTTTGGTCCGGTCAACCTACTGTTATCTAGAATTTGAATTATCGGGTTGGAAGCCAATGACATCTGCAGAGAGTAAAGATTCTAATTAGAAATTTGTATTTGACATTAATTTATTTTAGAAACTTTTAAAACAAAATTGGATCAAATCCTCCCACTATTTTTTGGATCTCTCACACTCCTCTGATAATGATACGGATACCTGTGACTTAGGGTTTCGAGTGGGGTGCTGCGGTCCCACCAATCTACATGTCACCTCACCTAACAGTTATTGGAGACACATAAACGATGAGTGTACAACTCTTGTACAATGCTTTGTAAGCATATTGAGCTAACCTGGTTTCCAAGTCATAAGGACCTCACCTAACAGTTATTGGACTCGTTTCTTAGTTAAGTCAGACCTACTGTATATCCCGCGAAAATAAAGCTGTGATTGGATCCTCACCTAACAGTTATTAGAGCCCAACCCCACCTTTACCTACAACATCTCATGTTAATAGAGAGGTCCAATCTCCCGATGCAACTAGCCCACTGTATCCAGCCGAGACTAATCAACGTCGGAAAGATCTTAGCAACTCTACTATGGTGGAAGACCAATCGACTTAATATTGGGTAATCATATCTTAGTGATTCCAACTTTGAGCTTTTCATAGGAGGTAATCGATCAATTCGCCAGGTAAGCAGATGGGAGGCTTTCCTTACTCAGAGAGTAAGATCCTAATTAAGTAACCACCTTTGAGCTTTTCTTGACACCAATTAGATCAATTAATCAAATATGGCTAGCTCAATGTATCGTTCACTTTCGATTGATTTAGGAAGGTTTTAGGTCTCTTGGAATTTACATCTAATGTGACAATCTACCCCATACCATATGTCATTCGATTTACATTTTATGTAAAAGTCATATTGGTTCAAGTTTACATCCTATGTAATTATGAAATCATTTCATATATTATGTGATTACATCTTATGTAAATGACATAATTGTTTTAGTTTACATCTTCTGTAAATGTCCTATTATTTAAGAATTTTATTTACATCTCATGCAAATAAATTTTGTTTATCTAATACATACATCTCATGCATACATTGTATTAAACATAACCTTAAACAAATATGAATATTATGATTACCACATGCATCTCATGTATACTTTTTCATATCTATAACTTTAAACCTATTATGCTATTCTCTGGATTTCAGATCATGCATTACTTAATTTAAAATATTATAATCTAATTGCAATTCTAAAATAATTTACAAGATCATAGAAAATAAAATTCTGCATGCTGAAAATTTCAGCAATCTGAAATTTCAGCACACAGAAAATTCAGCAAGTATAATTCCTTTAAAAGTCAGATTAAAAATGTGGTAATGAATCCTTAAGTCCTAATCATGCTTCCTAGAACCTTGACTATGATACCACTGCTGAGATATACCCCGTTCGATGCGACGTTCATAACGGAATTCGAACGGAACTTCATTCATTGAATGAATGCGCCTCGAATCATAAAGTTCAAAAATTTTCTAGATCCAAATCCAGAAGATCCTTGAACTCAAGAGCGAGATTAGGATCTGAGGAGGGTTGATTAAGATTCATAAAACTAAAACAAAATCAGAAGTTATTAATTAGAAGATCTCATCTTCAAAAATTCTGCAGGTGTAGAACACCGCAGCCTGATGATCTTTTTAGATTCCTGGTTAAGCCGCACACGTATCCGGCCTCTACAGGTATCCACACGAGGATTTAATCATCTGAGATAAGGTCTTACCGGAGTGCTAGATCTTTGCAAAGACCTCTTATGACTATCATAATATGGGAAGATAAAAATCTGCAGCATACCTTGTTAGGATCTCATGCATGCCGCAGAAAAATTTCAAAAATTTTCAGATCTGTAGCGGAAGGGCATGCGCAGATTCCGTTCATCGCATGAACGTATTTTAAAACCATTTGTAGATAGATTAGGATTAAATTTCTTTGGCTTGAAAGTCCTCTTCAGGGCGTTGAGCTGTGTCCTGAAGATCGTTTCATCTATCCCCTGCTTTCTTCTCTCTTTCGGTCAGAGCATGGTCTTACCAGTTCGTCACCGGGGTGATGCCTAATGCCTAATCAATGCTTCACGGCCACCGTGCGATGCTGCACGCTTTGTCGGTCCTGGTTTTCCAGGTCTGGAGTTGTATCCGAGTCTGCAGCTCTTAGCTCAGAAAAATCAGCTGTTTCCCCCCACTTTTCTTGTCCGACAATTAGAGTACCTTGCCCTAAGGTTTTTTACAGTTGGATTGATCGACTTGCTGCACGCTTCTCTTTTGCTTTTCTTAAACTATTTAAAAATCAATAAGAAGATCAGATCTTCACTTTGTGCAGGTAGATGATCTCCGCAAATCTGATTTACGTAGATTTGTTGAAGGTTCGATGGAAGCCGCACACGCGTCTAGCCTCTATAGGTATCCACTGTTGGGAATTGTGTCCCAAAGCCAATTTTTAATTGTAAGAAATTGGATTATGTATATATATTTTATTAAAATGAATAAAAATTTATTCTGGTAATTTTCTATTCATCACAAGTGTTGCATCTTCAAATTGAACTCCTGTGTATTGTGATGAAGTCCTTAGGACTAATTTAGTGGATAAAAGAGGTTTTATCATTTAGTCCTTAAACCAGTTCGCGACCAAATGACAAGCTGTCAATTGGACGATAGCTATGTCAAGTATAGGTCGTTGTGTGCCATTTAGTTGGTTGTCCTCTTAAACCAAGGAGTGTGGAGACACTGTATGGCATACAGGTGAGATGTAGGAGTACATCGTCACTGAATAGTGACTCACCTGCGTAGCACTCCACTGTCGGGAGTTAGCTCGTAAAACGTATGGGCATAAGTACCCCTTAGACCTGAGACTGTCACGGTGACTTGCAAGCAACTCACTGTACTTAGGCACTGGATGACCTGAATTTCTATTTTAGGGATCGGAAGGATGCTGGGTGCAGTCAAGTACTCGCGAAGTCTGCGTACGAGTCAAGATGGGATTGACCGCTCCAGATTAGAGGAGTTGATGTCTTGCTGTATTTCAATTCAGTAAAACCTTGGCCAGGGTAAACCAAGTGATGGTCACTTGATTTGATTAATTGAAATATACTATGGATGACCGGATCCAGAGTTCGACAGTCCACTCTGAGGTCATCTTGAGCATCGAAGGTCATAGGGATGAATTATGCAACAACCATACGTCTAGGTTCTTGAATGTTGCTTTGCATATTTGACCTATCCGGACGTCGGGTATCATTGCTAGATGGTCACCTCGATTAGTGCATGGAGTAGTCCATGTACTACCGGCTTAGTGTTCGAACCTATCGGAGTCACGCACATTAGTCAAGCTGAGTAGGAAGGTCTTGACCCAATTTAATTAAGAATTAAATTATGGGTCATTTGGAATTTGTTTCTGTCCATGTTCAGCTAGCACTGAACATGAGGTACATGCTAAATTTCATGGATGAACAACTAATTAAGTCTGTATTTCGGGTCAATCAAGTTTTAATTAATATAATTGAACTTGATCAGGACTCAATTGTTGAGATTGGATTTGATTGGGTCTAAATTAGTGTAATTGGGCTCGATCATGATTTAATTGGGATTTAATTTCGTATTTGTTCTGATCTAAGTCGGACTTGGATCGAGCCGAAACTAGACCCAATTGAATCTCCTATGAGTCAGACTCATGTGGAATTTTTTCGGGTCAAAAATTCATTCAAATGGGCTGCAAATTTGGTTTAGAACCAAATAGACTAACTTATGATTAAATGGGCTAACCCATTTGTATCAAGTTGACTTTTTCCATTTTGTGTGGTTGCTGACCGTGAATAAATGCCGTGGACCCGTGGACCACTCCCTTCACATGGACCCTTAGCATTTGTTTTGTGAGCCGCGACTCACCTGGGACGCATGAAACAGAGCTTCTCTGTTTCACGCGTCCGCAAGCTTTCCGACCGGCGATTGCGCGGCCAACCGGCCTCCGGCCAGACGGCCGACTGGACCGGAATGTGCGGTTTTGAACCGCCAACATTCCAGTCCAGTTTGATTTTTGAAATCCGGCAATAATAGGCATTAATCGCTGGTTTATTCCATGGTTGTTTTTGAAACAACCGTTATCAAATTCATTCATATTTGATAATGAATGAATTCAATAACGCTGGACCATTACGCCTCTTAACTCCTCTCAGCGTTGGCCTATTTGTAGGCCACCGTTTCCTCTCGAATGGAGAGAGAGAGAAAAAAAATTTTCTTGGGAAGAAAACGTCAGACAGAGAAGGAGATTTGATTCTGTGGAGAAGAAGAAGAAGAGAAAGGAAGGAGTCCTTTCTCTCTGGTGGTTTGGAGTTCGGCCCAGATCCGGTGTCCTCTCCTCCCTTCCATTCCCTCTGTGATCGGGATCAAGAGACGGGCATCTGTGGCTTGTGCGTGCTGTGAAGAAACGGGAGAAAAGAAACTGAAGAAAGAAAGAAAGAGAAGAAAGAAAGAAAGAGAAAAGGGAACGTCCTTTTTCTGGATTTCTTTTCTTCCAAGGGTCCTTTTTGCAAAAGATTGTTTTGCACGAGTAAAAACATCATCCAACCTTCTTGCGAAGTTTGACGTGCGTGCGAAGTAGAGGGCTTGTAGATCCAGGCCTCGCAGAGCTACCTTCAGGGATCTAGATCCAGATCCAGATTCAAATTACCTCGACCAACTTCCGCTACGGCCTTGAGGTAATTTTACACAAAAGTTAAATTTAATATTTATAATTGTTATAAATAAAATAAAAAAAATTAAAACTGATTTTTCATGCCTGGCGTTCGATTTTATCGGACAACTCGGGAAATTTTTCCTTCAACTGGTATCAGAGCCAGGTTGGCCGATGGAATTGGCCTATAATATCTAGAATTATGCATGATTTAATTTTTAAATTTAGATTAGATCTAGATTTATTGATAAAATATCAATCTTGTGCTGAATTATAAGGTTGTCCTGCTATAAGGTTAACCCCTTATAGTGAAAAGGTTGTCCTAGCACAAAATTGAGATTAATTTGTATCATAAAATAAATAGTTTATTTTTGTGAAATTATGCATAATTGATGTTTATGAAATTTCAGTTTTAAATTTATTATGACCACAAAATTTAAATATAAATTGTTTATATTTGGAATAAATTGACACCTTGAATCCATGATCATAATGCATTTAATAAAGAATTAAATGTTGAATTTAAAATTTAAAATTTGAATTTCAAATAAAGATTTAAAATTCAAAATTTGAAATTCGAATTAAAATTTAAATTTGAACATGGGATTTGGGGATGGGTTAGCACAATCAGATTAGTTGACTAGGTTAGACCTAATCATGAAATCAAATTGAAATGGACTAACTTAAGAAACATGATTTAATCTAATCAATAGTTGAACTTGACTAAATCAAGGTTTATAAAATGATCAAACTCAATAGTTGTAGTTTATCATATCCAAACATTTCAATTGGATCTGATTGTGGCTTAGTGGTCGAGCCCGAGTTCCCAAGGATAACCTAAATCAACTTGATAAACCAATTGGTGTCTAAGGTAAGTCGGCATTTGATCATGGTTTTTAATTGGGGCTACTTCTTACCTGGCCAACATAGTTGGTGTCTAGGAAAGAGGTTAATGGCGTAACCCTCCCATGATCTCTCTTACCTGGCCAATTTGGTCGATCAAGTTTTGATTAAGGTACCTTGATACTTGGCACTCACCCATGCCATTAAGAAAAATCAGTGTGACTGATTTAGGTGTCTAATAGACCAATAAGAGCTAGTCCTCTATATGATTTGGTGAAGTCAGTGGGAGGATTTAGAATTATCGGTCAGTGTTACATATCATTTAAAATCCTCTAAATTATTAGGTCCTTAAAATGATAAAGTTATATAGATAACTAGATCATAGCCTCCCATTAAGGTGAATGATAATAGGTCCAATATTACAGTTGAACATGCAGGACGCTTCCGTCTGGTGTTCCTCTAAATACTGGAATTATCCTTCATTATATGATAGCTTTTTGAGCTATCTAATTGTGATTAGGTTGGCCGAGCCTTCCTCGGGCCTGATCATACATTAGGTAGTATCATCGAGTTAGTTCATTAATGGTTGGACCTAACCAGGATTTTCAGTGGAGGCCTCCGCCTACTGATTACCACTTGGGGCAAAATTGATTGCTAGAAATTGTTTAGAGAAATAATTGGTAATGTACCTACCCTTAGATGCACATGGGTTGGCCGAGCCTTCCTCGGGCCCATATGCAGTCTATGCGGATTCTGGTACCCACTAGGGAATTAAAGTAATTCCTCGAATTAAAGGTAGAGGCTATTAATTCGATTAAAATAGTGGGAGAAAACTTTAGACTAAAGTCCAAGTCTTTAGGATTAAATAAATCATATACTGATTAGTTGGATTTTTTCTTTATTTTTCAGATATGGCTAACTCATTGTCCCTCCGAACACTATTAGACAATGATAAGCTTAATGGACCTAACTTCGATAGCTGGTATCGAAAGATGAAAATAGTATTAGAGCATGAGCGGATCCTGTATGTGATATCGGATCCTGCACCTGAGGAACCTGCAGCCAATGCACCACGTGCAATCAGAGACGCTTATCAGAAGTGGCTCAACGATCGCACTACAGTGCGTTGCATCATGAGGGCCTCGATGAATGATGAGTTTAGTCGTAAATTCGAGGAAGCGCAGCCAGTGGAAATCCTTCAAATGTTGAAGGAGTCTTTCGGCACACCTGATGATGTTGAACGACATAAGACCTCCTGCGCTATATTCAATGCCCGCATGAGGGAAGGGGCATCGGTCACCGATCATGTATTGTATATGGTCGAACAAATCGATCGCCTAAGTAAACTTGGCTTTCCTTTGCACGAGCAATTGGGCAAGGACGCCATTTTGAACTCACTTCCCAAGTCCTACCTGACCTTCCTTAGTCATTATAGAATGACTAAACCTGAAGTATCCTATCATGGTTTGCTAGGTTTACTGCAGACCTATGAGAAGGATCACCAACTCAAAAAGGAAACGGTGAATGTGGTAGGTGGGACTTCTGCAGGACTTTCTTCCTTTAAGAAAGGAAAGAAGAAGAAGGTGCAAAAAGCTCGTGCTGGGGTCTCTAAGCCCAGCCAGACTAAGAAGCGTAAAGCCGATAAGAGCAAGGCAGAGTGCTTCTTCTGTAAGAAGATGGGTCATTGGAAGTGGAACTGTCCGGCTTACATAGCGTCCCTTGATCCAAACAGGCCTAAGAAGAAAAAGCAGCAAACAGTTGCTGCACAAGGTAATTATATGATAACACCTTGTAATTTTTCAATTTATGATTCTACCACTTGGGTATTGGATACCGGAAGTCCAATTAATATTTGCAATTCGTTGCAGGGACTTCAAGTTAGTAGAAGATTCAAGAATGACGAGAGATTCCTGAACGTTGGAGATGGAAGATCAGTTCCAGTCCTAGCTTTAGGAGTCATTCAGCTTGTTTTTGAATCTAGAGTAGTCATATTAGATGATTGTCATTATTGTCCAACATTTTTAATGAATGTCATCTCTGTAGGCCTTTTGGCCAAAAATGGTTATTGTTTATCAATAAAAGAAAATTTTTGT
The DNA here is from genome assembly GCF_051530095.1 of Phoenix dactylifera. Taxonomy (NCBI): domain Eukaryota; kingdom Viridiplantae; phylum Streptophyta; class Magnoliopsida; order Arecales; family Arecaceae; genus Phoenix; species Phoenix dactylifera. The sequence goes on from NC_143195.1 coordinate 10,477,635, forward strand.
GATATCATTTTGAATGGTATTAAAATTTTTCGTGGACAATTGAAATATGGCATTTATACTCTATCACTGCCTGTGAATGTAATGTACACCTCTAATAAACGCCCTAAGTTAGATAATGTCAATGAAGCCTATTTGTGGCATTGCCGGTTAGGTCACATAAATAAAAACAGGATAAACAGGTTAGCCCAACAGGGCATTTTAGAAATCAATGATTGTGAATCATTGCCAACTTGTGAATCCTGTCTTCTGGGTAAGATGACCAAGTCACCTTTTTCTAGAAAGGGTGAACGAGCTAGCGATGTTCTTGGCCTCATACATATTGATGTATGTGGACCTATGAACGTAAGTGCCAAAGGTGGTTATGCCTACTTCATAACCTTCACAGATGACCTATCCAGGTATGGGTATGTCTATCTGATGAAGCATAAGTCGGAATCATTTGAAATGTTCAAACGATTTCGTAATGAAGTAGAAAAACAGACTGGAAAGAGTATTAAGATCCTTCGGTCAGACCGAGGAGGAGAATACCTTTTCGGTGATTTCTTGACTTATCTAGAGGAGAATGGGATTCTCTCACAATGGACCCCTCTAGGAACACCTCAGCACAATGGTGTATCCGAAAGGAGGAATCGAACTCTATTAGACATGGTTCGATCCATGATGGGGTTTACTAGTCTGCCTGTATCTTTTTGGGGTTATGCTTTAGAGTCTACGTGTATAATACTAAATAAGGTTCCAAGTAAGTCTGTTGAGAAGACTCCATATGAGATATGGACTGGGCGTAAGCCGACACTTTCATACCTTAGGGTTTGGGGATGTCCGGCTTATGTTAAACGTTCTCAAACTGACAAACTTGGTCCTAGGTCCGATAAGTGTTATTTTGTAGGGTACCCCAAGGAAACTAGGGGTTATTACTTCTACCTTCCTAATGAACAAAAGGTGTTCGTAGGACTTAAGGCAACCTTTTTGGAAAGGGAATTCCTTAGTGAAGGAATTGTTGCCTCTAAGGTTGAACTTAGTGAAGTTCAACAGGTAAAAGATTTAACACTGTTACGGGGGAACTCAGCCACCATGCACCACGTGACCGGCACGCGCGCCCAAGAAGACTACAGCTGCCCCTTGATCCAGTAACCCGACCCCGAGTCGGATATCTTCGGCTTCGCAGCCCGACCCCGAGTCGGCTGCCCCTTGATTCAGTAGCCCGACCCCGAGTCGGATATCTTCGGCTTCGCAGCCCGACCCCGAGTCGGCTGCCCCTTGATCCAGCAATCCGACCCCGAGTCGGCAGTCTCTCGACAACGACAGGCTGTTCCCCTGAAGCACGCCGCGACCCTCTGCTCCACTACTCCCTGCAACGGTCGTATCCGGCGCTGCTCCACGATCTCCTATAACAGCCGTACAAAGCGGAGCTCCACTACGCCCTGTCATGGCCGTACCCAGCGCTGCCCCACGACGCCCTGTAACGGCCATGTCAGTGGCAACTCCATCGTGCCACACGATGACCAACCCCCCAGAAGGACCCCCAGCCTGGTATATATGCGGCTGGGGGGGAGAAGGGGGGAGGTAAGCAAGAACTTCCAGAGCATTCTCCTACTTGCTACTATTATCTCTCCTTCTCCTCCAATCTCCTCTGACTTGATCGTCGGAGGGCCCCCACTACCCCAGTGGTGGTGCGAGGCTTGCTTGCAGGTTTCCCGGTGGAAGGTGGAGCACAATCAACACCAACCAAGGCAACTCAAACGGAACCCCGTTCACACCGCTGTGCCAATCGTTCTCGGTTTGGACCACCAGCAACAGTTGGCGCTAGAGGAAGGGCCCGAATCTCAGAGCGATCGTAATGGCATGGCGAGGTGGTCGTGGAGCTTCCAATGCCTCCGGTCGCGGGGCCTCTCGCGCCTCCGGCCGGGAGGCCGCTGCGTCTCCAACACATTCTCAGCAACACTCCACCGTTCCACCCCCCATTCAGATGGTCGAAGCCGCTCAGTTCGACCAGTTAGCCCAGCAGGTTCGCACCCTCGCGGAGGCAGTGCAGAACCTGCAGGGTGTGATGTCTCGGGCGCCGCAGCGGGCCCAGGAGCCGCTGCTCCCTGAGCGCTCACCTGTCCTCCTCAACCCGCGCTCCTTCCTCTCCCATGGGGAGGAGCGCCGGCGCGAGGAAGATTCTCGAGCACGGTCCATTCTGCCGGGACCTTCCCATCGGAGCTGCGCGGGGTACGAGAGGCGGGCCCGGGCGCGTTCCCAGACCCCCCAGTCCTCAAGGAACCCGCGCTCCAGTCGGTCCCCCTCTCGGTGCTCCTTGTCTCCCACCCATCGGTCGCGCTCCCTGGACCGGCGGGTGGACGATCTCCACCGACAACTCCAGGTCCTGAAGGGCCACTCCAAAGATCCCTTCGCCGACTTGGAGATCTCCTCCCAGCCAGCGCTTGCCTCAAGGATCCTGCAGACCCCGAATCCGCCGGGGTTTAAAATGCCGGCGATCAAGCCCTATGACGGGGCGGCGGACCCGCGGGATCACGTCTTTCAGGACCCTTATGCTCCTCCACGGAGCATCAGATCCTCTCCTCTGCAAGGCCTTCCCGGCGACCCTCCGTGGCCCGGCCAGGGCGTGGTTCGCCGGCTTGGAGGCTAACTCAATCCAGTCCTTCGACCAGTTTACTCGCCTCTTCATCACCCATTTCGCCGTCAGTAGCCGGCGGCGACTGGTCTCCGACTCCCTTTTCGATATCCGGCAAAACGAGGGAGAAAGCTTGCGGGATTATCTTACCCGCTTCAACAAGGCTACACTGGAAGTCCGGAACCTGAGCCAGGAGGTGGCTCTTTCAGCCCTGAAGCGTGGCTTCCGAAAGGGCAGACTCACCTTCTCCCTGGACAAACGCCTGCCGCGGAGCTTTCCGGAGCTGTTGTCCCGGGCGAACCAGTATGCGGACGCCGAGGAGGCGGCCGCCCACCGGAGCAAGGAGGCCGCCGAGATCCCTCCAAAGCTCGGAAAGAAAAGGCGAAAAGAGGCACGCCAGAGGAGGAGCCCGACGCCTCAACGTCGGCGCAGAAGCCTGTCGCCGGCGAGGAACCACGGCGCCCTACGCCCTCGTTCTCTGCCCCGACGTTTCAACCGGTACACTCCTCTCCTGACTCCCCGGGCCCAGATCCTCATGGAAATCAAGGGGCGGGAGGACCTCCCGGTCCCGAGACAGATGAAGAAGATCCCTGGGAGGAGGCCCTCTCGGGCGTACTGTGAGTACCACCGGGACCACGGCCACGACACCGAAGACTGCTTCCAGCTTCGGGACGAGATCGAGGCTCTCATCCGCCGAGGGCGTCTCGGTCGATATGTGAACGACCGACGTCCCCCAGCAGACTCGCGTCCGGCCGACCCGGCCCCTCCGGAGCCTCGGGAGCAGAATCGACCCGTCGCGGGCGTGATCCATACTATCACTGGGGGCTGCCCCCGGCCCGAGAGGAACGCAGGGGGCTCGACTGAAGCATCAGGGGCAGCCGTCGCAAAGAGGCAGAGGGTCGGTAATGTAATCACTTTTTGTGATGAAGATGTAAAGGGGGTTCAGACCCCCCACGATGACGCCATGGTGATCTCCCTCACTATGGCAAACTATGATGTAAGGCGTGTTCTTGTGGATAGTGGAAGCTCAGCTGATATTTTGTTTTACGAGGCCTTCCAAAAGATGAGCTTGTCCAGACAATTGTTGCACAAAACATCCACCCCCCTCATAGGATTCACTGGTGACGCTATCTCGGCCGAAGGTGTCGTTGAGCTGCCTGTGACTGCGGGCGTTGCACCCGTAGAAGCCACGGTGCGGCTCGGGTCCTTGGTCGTCCGCGTTCCCTCGGCCTACAACGCTATCCTCGGATGACCCAGACTGAACGCCCTTCGCGCGGTGGTCTCTACGTACCACTTGCTCATGCGGTTCCCCACGGCGGCCGGGATTGGAGAGGTCCGAGGTGACCAACCGACCGCAAGGCAATGTTTCCTAGCAACTCTCAAAGGGAAGAAGCCCGTAGAAGCCTTAAGCGTCGAGTCCCTCGACGCCAGAGACGAGGTGGCCTTGCGGCACGGGGAGCCGGCCGAAGGTATGATCGAAGTTCCCCTCGAGGAAGGTCGCCCGGACCGGACGGTCCGGGTCGGCACCAATCTCAACCCAGGAGCTCGGGCTCGGTTGGTGGAATTCCTCCGAGCCAACGCCGATGTATTTGCCTGGTCGGCGGCCGATGTACCTGGGATCGACCCGGAGGTCATTTCTCACGCCCTCAACGTCGACCCAACCCACCGACCAGTAAAGCAGAAGAAGAGACACTGTGCCCCGGATCGGATCCGAGTGGTCGACCAGGAGGTAGACAAGCTCTTGGAGGCAGGATTCATAAGGGAGGTCAGCTACCCCGAATGGCTGGCAAATGTCGTACTTGTCCGGAAGGCGAGCGGAAAGTGGAGGATGTGCGTCGACTACACCGACCTGAACAAGGCATGCCCCAAGGATAGCTTTCCGCTTCCGCGGATAGACCAACTGGTCGACGCGACTTCCGGATATCAGCTGCTGTCTTTCATGGACGCCTTCTCCGGCTACAACCAGATAATGATGGCTCCACAGGACGAGGAGAAAACTGCCTTTATAACAGACCGGGGGCTGTACTGTTACAAGGTAATGCCCTTCGGTCTGAAGAATGCTGGCGCCACTTACCAGCGCCTCGTCAACAAAATCTTCAAAGAGCAAATCGGCCGGAACATGGAGGTGTACGTGGACGATATGCTGGTGAAGAGCCGCCATGCAGACCAGCACATCGCGGATCTGGAGAAGACTTTCGCCACCCTGCGGAAGTTTCGCATGAAGCTGAACCCAGCGAAGTGCGCCTTTGGCACTTCGGCCGGGAGGTTCCTCGGTTTCATTGTCAACCAGCGGGGGATCGAAGCCAACCCGGACAAAATCAAGGCCATCCAAGATATGTCCCCTCCGACCAAAGTGAAGGAGGTTCAGGAGCTCGCTGGGAGGGTCGCCGCGCTCGGACGATTTGTGGCAAAATCGGCCGAACGCTGCCAACCTTTCTTCAAGGTATTGAAACGCCCGAAAGACTTCCTCTGGACGGCCGAATGTCAAGCAGCATTCGACCAGCTCAAGGAATACTTGGCGTCTCCTCCCTTGCTGTCCAAGCCGCAAGAAGGGGAGATGCTCTACCTCTATCTGGCGGTCTCCCCAACCGCAGTCAGTGCGGTACTGGTTCGGGAAGAGGCGAAGCTCCAGAAGCCTGTGTACTACATCAGCCGGGTCCTACGGGATGCCGAGACGCGGTATACGAAGGCTGAAAAGATCGCCTTCGCGCTGCTGACCGCGACCAGGAGGCTTCGCCCCTATTTCCAGGCCCATTCTGTCACCCTCTTGACTGATCAACCGCTGCGGCAGATCCTCAGCAATCCTGAGAATGCGGGACGGCTGGTGAAGTGGGCAGTAGAACTTGGTGAGTTCGACATCCGCTACCAGCCCCGACCCGCCATCAAGGCCCAGGCGCTCGCGGATTTCCTCGCTGAGTGCACGGTGCAGGAGGCGGAACCTAGGTCGCCGGAAACACCCAGCCTCGACCTCCCGATTTGGACGCTTCACATCGATGGGTCGTCGAACCCCGAAGGTGGAGGGGTCGGGCTGGTCCTCACCAGCCCTGATGGAGTGATAGCCGAGTATGCCTTGAGGTTCGAATTTCCAGTGACCAACAACGAGGCGGAGTACGAGGCCCTAGTCACGGGACTCAAACTCACCAAGGAGCTCGGCATCCGGCGCCTGAAGGTCTTCACCGACTCCCAGCTGGTGGTCGGGCAGGTCCGTGGGGAGTTCGAAGCCCGGAACCCGACCATGCAGAATTACGTCCGGAAGGTGCAAGCACTCATTCCCGACCTCGGCAGTGTCGACATCCAGCAGGTCCCAAGAAGTGAAAATGCCAGGGCCGACAGGTTGTCCCGCTTAGTGAGCGCAGACGCGCACAACTTGTCGAGGGCGATCTACCTGGAGACCCTGGATACCCCGAGCATCGGCGAGGCTGGAGCGGTGATGGCGATTGATCCGGAGCCGTCTTGGATGGACCCGCTTGTCGCCTACCTCGCCGAAGGGATCCTCCCTGAAGATGAAGATCAAGCTCGGCGACTTGTTATGAAGTCCGCCCACTACGTACTCTATGAAGGGAGGCTGTATCGGACCTCGTTCACCGCCCCCCTCTTAAAGTGCCTCCGCCCCTCGGAAGCGGCCTACGTCCTCGGCGAAGTCCACGAAGGCGTTTGCGGATCACACTTGGGGGCTAGGTCCTTGGCGCACAAGATCATGAGGCAAGGCTATTATTGGCCTACCTTGTTGGAGGACTCAAAGGATCATGTACGGAAATGCGACGCCTGCCAGCGCCACGCCAACGTCCAGAGAGTCCCTTCTGTCCCCTTGGCACCAATCACTGCACCCTGGCCCTTCGCCCAGTGGGGAATGGATATCCTCGGACCATTCCCCGTCGCTTCAGCTCAGCGGAAATTTTTGATTGTTGCAATCGACTACTTCACCAAGTGGGTGGAGGCAGAGCCGCTGGCCACTATCACGGAGGCGCAAGTCCGGAAGTTCGTGAAGAAGAACATCATTGTCCGATTTGGGGTACCTCGGGTCCTCATCTCGGATAATGGCCGACAGTTCGACAACAAGCATTTCCGTGACTTCTGCGAGGAGTTCGGGATCGAGCATCGGTTCACATCTGTGTCGCATCCCCAAACCAACGGCGAGGCCGAGGTCACAAATCGGACAATCCTCCAAGGAATCAAAGCGCGAATCGGTCGGACGGGGCAAGCTTGGGTCGAAGAACTCGAGAATGTCCTTTGGGCGTATCGGACCACGCATCGGACCCCTACCGGGGAGACGCCTTTCAGCCTAACCTATGGCACGGAAGCCGTTGTCCCCGTGGAGCTCGGACTCCCCTCACCTCGGGTGGCCGCGCACCGACCCGAGGCCAATTCGGAGCAACTCCGAGGGAACCTGGATCTCTTGGAAGAAGCGAGGGAAATGGCGCAGGTTCGGATGGCGATGTATCAGCGGAGGGTGGCCCGATATTACAACTCCAAGGTCCGACCGAAGCTTTTCAGAATCGGAGATCTGGTGCTAAGGCGAGCTAAAGCATCTCAACCTGCGGAAGGTGGAAAGCTAGCGCCAAATTGGGAAGGCCCGTATAGGGTTCGCTGGGTAAACCGACCTGGCTCCTACCAGTTGGAGGCCCTAGATGGTCGAGAAATTCCAAGGAGCTGGAATTCCGCTAACCTGCGGATGTATTACCAGTAGAACGACAATGCCAGAAAGACAGTTCAAAAATGTATAACACTTTTCATTTCAATAATTTCTGGTTACAATGGCGTGCTCGTATGATTACAAGGAATTCTCAGAGGGGAATTAGGGTGTAAAGAAAGTAAAGAAGAGGCGGAGACTCCGAGGAGCTGAAGATCTGGGATCCCGAAACCTCCATCCGAAGCGGCTGCAATCCCGCCGGAAGTGGGTGCTTCCAACCGGAGGCGCCATCGGCGTCTCACGAAGAAGACGAAGAGCCGACGCGGATGAAGAAGAAGTGGACGAAGGAGAAGTCCACACTGCTCCTACCCAGAGGCGCCATCCACGCCTCACGAAAAAGACGAGGAGCCGCCGCAGACGAAGCTCCCGTTGCCTCCAGGGGAACGCCACCTCCAAGGGATATTCCGGTCCTACCCAGTGTTAGGGGAGAGAAGGAATACAAGGGGGAAGAGCATATGGAGGCGCGGTCCCGGATCAAGCGCCTGGTGCGGAGCTCAATCGGGAGGCCGAATTTCAAGGAGGGGAGACGTGATCCCGGATGAAACGCCTAGAGCGGAGTTCCGCCGGGGAGTACCTCCTTGTTGATCCCAGATGAAACGGCTAGTTGGCGGAAGTCGCGAAGGGCGCGCCTCCCGTTCCTTCGGTAGGGGTCTCTCAACCATGCGCCGGAGAGGAGGCCCACGATCCATGGCAACCTGAACAGCTCCGGCTTGGCAGGCTCCATCGCACCTGCACCTATATTTATAGCCAAACTGCGGCCCCCCGGTCGTTCCGATGCGGGTGGCTCCAATAAATGCGGGCGCATTGAATCCGGAGCCGATCCGTCTCTCGAGGCGTATCTTCCTGCGATTTTCTAAGCGTCATTCTCCTTAATCGCATTCTTTGTGCAGGACACTCCGGGTGGCCTGTACCCCTAGGTCCACGTATCTCCGCTCGCGCCCAGGCCGCATCCGCCTCGAAGAACGCGCGTATCGCGGCCGCTTAACTGACACTCCTCGCAAGCAGCAACTGGCGATCCGATTTCCCAGGTAACCCCTTAATTAGCATTTAATGCCCATCTGGTGTTCCCCAGGCGACGCTTGGAGAGGAGGAGAAACACGATCGCAGCTGGCCACGGAGAAATCCCGTCGGGCGGCAAGCGACAGGCGCACGACCAGCGAGCGGAATTTCCCGAGGCTCGGCCCTCGGATGCCAGGCTAACCCGATGATCATCCCGGGAGCAGACTAGCCTGAAGCCCCGACCGGTCGCCTCGGCTTGCGCCAGCCTTGGCCGACCAACGAGCGGAATTTCCCGAGGCTCGGCCCTCGGATGCCAGGCTAACCCGATGATCATCCCGGGAGCAGACTAGCCTGAAACCCCGACCGGTCGCCTCGGCTTGCGCCAGCCTTGGCCGACCAACGAGCGGAACTTCCTGAGGCCTGACAACCCTCAGATGCCAGGCTAACCCGATGATCATCCCGGGAGCAGACTAGCCTGAAGCCCCGACCGGTCGCCTCGGCTTGCGCCAGCCTTAGCCGACCAACGAGCGGAATTTCCCGAGGCTCGGCCCTCGGATGCCAGGCTAACCCGATGATCATCCCGGGAGCAGACTAGCCTGAAGCCCCGACCGGTCGCCTCAGCTTGCGCCAGCCTTGGCCGACCATCGAGTAGAATCTTCCGAGGCTCGGCCCTCGGATGCCAGGCTAACCCGATGATCATCCCGGGAGCAGACTAGCCTGAAGCCCCGACCGGTCGCCTCGGCTTGCGCCAGCCTTGGCCGACCAACGAGCGGAATTTTTCGAGGCTCGGCCCTCGGATGCCAGGCTAACCCGATGGTCATCCCGGGAGCAGACTAGCCTGAAGCCCCGACCGGTCGCCTCGGCTTGCGCCAGCCTTGGCCGACCAACGAGCGGAATCTCCCGAGGCTTGGCCCTCGGATGCCAGGCTAACCCGATGATCATCCCGGGAGCAGACTAGCCTGAAGCCCCGACCGGTCGCCTCGGCTTGCGCCAGCCTTGGCCGACCAATGAGCGGAATTTCCTGAGGCCTAACCCTCGGATGCCTGGCTTAGCGCCGGAAGAATTTCCTGAGGCCTAACCCTCGGATGCCTGGCTTAGCGCCGGAAGAATTTCCTGAGGCCTAACCCTCGGATGCCTGGCTTAGTGCCGGAAGAATTTCCTGAGGCCTAACCCTCGGATGCCTGGCTTAGCGCCGGAAGAATTTTCTGAGGCCTAACCCTCGGATGCCTGGCTTAGCGCCGGAAGAATTTCCTGAGGCCTAACCCTCGGATGCCTGGTTTAGCGCCGGAAGAATTTCCTGAGGCCTAACCCTCGGACGCCTGGCTTAGTGCCGGAAGAATTTTCTGAGGCCTAACCCTCAGATACCTGGCCTAGCGCCAGAAGAATTTCAAGAGTCGGGAGTCAGCGAGACGCTACCAAGAGTTAAAAAGAAGGACGAAAGTGAAATGAAGAAACCCTATTTGCATTAACTTTCATTGTTTCAGGGCCGAGACTCATACAACTTGGCAAAACGCCAACACACAAAGAAAAGTACAGAGGGTCAGCTTGGAGGAACCCCCGGGTCGGGAACGCCCGGCACGTCTGCAAGGGGTAGGGAGACGGTTGGAGAATCAGGAGGCAATGGCGCCGAGGGGAGTCGAGAAAGGAGATCCCACTCAGGTCAATTTCGGGGTACTTAGCCGACACCCTTGCCAGGCCTTCCTCGAAGCCTAAGACAAAGGAGTCGGACCCCGCGTCCGACATGTCACGGAGGAACTCGTCAGACTGACGATAGGCCTGTACCGCCCCCGACATGTCACGGGTGAACTCGGCGGACTGACGATAAGCCTGTACCGCCTGACGCCCGATCTCCGCACTCTTCTCGGCCAGCGCCGCCTCTGCTCGCTCCATAATCTGAGCTTTTGCCTCCAAGACCTTCGCCACAATCCGGTCATCCGCCTCGAAGGAGACCCTCAGCAGATCAGCCTGGGCCTCCTTGTGCTTCACCTCGGCAGCGATGCGAGCAGCCTCAGCCTCCTCCAGGCGCGAATGAAGCTCCTGGTCGCTCGCGCGGGACTTCTCCAAGGCCGACTCCAATTCGCCCAGCTTGGCTTCAAGAGACCGGGTCTGGTTGCGGGCGTTGTCGGTGTTAGATGTATGCCCTAGAAGCCAATTTGGCTGACACATTGTTGATTCTAGGGACATAATTTTGTACTTGACTATTTATTATTGAATAAATAAAAGGCATCTTTTCATTCATATTGTTTATGTGTCTATGAATCGTCCAAGAAATTAATAAGATGATGATACATATTCTCAAGAGTTGAGAATTTGAGCCATGTATCATTGGTGATTAGTTTCTAAATGCTCTTGATCAATGGATCATCACGAGGACGGTGATCGATCCGATCAGTGCACAGATCACTTTCCTTCTGGATGGACGAGACTTGAGTCCACAGTGTAGGGACACTGAAGTGATAGTGCAGGTGCTTGTTAGAGAACAAGGGTACTGAGCGTGACCAAGACAAGAAGTCACTTGGATGTCTATCCACTCGTCAGTGACTTGCTTGATGTTGCAGTAGTGTGACTGGTCCTTTGACCTGTGGTGCTTCGGCTACTCACAGTGAGGTTATTGTAGTTTGACTGCACACATACATGGTCTCTAGCCATATGGGTCCATGCAGTGTAGATTGGCTGCAGTAAGTTTACTGTAGGAGTAGGGTATGCACCTATATGGAATCTATCGACCTTGATAGATAAGGAGAGATCCTATGTGATTTATAAGACTGAGTTCGTAAGACCTCGGCCGGGGCAGTATGCACAGTGGAGAAAGAGTTTTCCACTCTCGAACTTAAGTCGAATAAATTTTGACATATGACAGACGAAGGAGTTTGACGAGTTATCCATGACCTCCGTCTTGTAGGGATCCACGATAGAAGGACTGTAACACATGACAACTGCACCTAGAGGTTCATCATTCTATTCTGCTGGGTAGCCACTACATGCTGCTAGGTGTCACTGGTGGATGGTGGGACTCATAGGGATTATCTTGATGATCGATAAACCCTAATGAGTAGAGTTGGAATCGTTCCAACCCATTGAAAGGAGTTTTCAATGATACTGAGATGGAGATCTCAATATGTCTCATTACCAGTCAGATTAGAACCTATGAGGTCACACACATTAGAGGTTCTGATTATTAGGATTGTCGATTTGTGATTTGGAATCACAATGTCAATTGTCAATAAGATTGATGTACAAAATAACCCACTAAGAGTTAGTGAGTTAAATGGAAGAATTAAATAATTATAATTAGATTATAATTAAGTCTTTTGCTGATTAATTGAGTCAAATTATGTTGGGTCTGACCCAAAGAAATTTGACTCAAATCCTAGTCAAAAGTTGGCTAGATCGAGTCCTTGAAAATCCTGCCAAATTCAGCCTTTTTCCTATTATTGGAGCCTCCCTCTTGATGCCTTATTTTGAGGGGTCAAAATAGGCAAGAGGGGGCAGCCAAGAGGACAAGGAGGGGCGTGGCCCCCTCTCCTTCTTTGCTGGGAGCCAACGCCCCTTGATTCTTTCCAAGAATCAAGGGGCCCGCCAATAAAGAAAGGCACCAGGAAACCTATTAGGAATAGGTTTCCTGGCGCATAGGGTTTTGAACCCCATAAAAAGGGAGCCCCACGTCCCATGTTTGAAGAGAAGAACTTCTCCCAGCCGTGGGGCAGCAAGAAGGAATTTTTGGGATTTTTAAATCAGCAAATAGGGAGAGAAAAGAATAAAAAAAGGTGAAGGGTTTTCTTCTTCCTTTTGAAGGCTGCACAAGGTGGGATCCTTGTGATTTCTTCTTCCTTCTTCTTTGACATCCAAGAGAGGCTTTTGCAAGGAGCTAGCACCCCGGTGAAGCCCCATCTCTGATCTTCAGCAACCTCGTGTGGATACTTGTAGAGGCCGGACGTTTGTGCGGCTACAAGGAACCAAACCACGATCATCGGTTGCGGTGTTCTTCTACCCGCACAAAGGTGAAGATGAGATCTTCATTTGAAATTTTATATTTCTGATTTTCTAGTAGTTTAACAATTCATAATTAATTATTAGATCTTAGTTTAGTCCCCATCTTAATTCAAAAGGGTTCTGAATCGTTTTGATTCAGAAAAATTTTGAAATCTACCCGATCCTGTTCCGGCGTATGCGATGCACCGGGCCCGGCATGCGGATTCCGCCGCGAACGTCGCGCCGCTGTGGGGCAATCCAATAGTGGTATCAGAGCCATAGTTTTGGGGATCCAATTAAGATAATAGTTAATTAATTATGAATTAGTTCTGATTTTTTAATTATTATGCATGCTGAAAAATTCTGCGTGCTGAAATTTTGTGTTGCTGAAAATTTTCAGCATGCTGATTTTGTTAGATCGATCATGCGATGTTAGTTTTAAAATTATGATATGATTATGATGTTTAAAATTAAGGTATTGCATGATCTGGATCTCAGATGGTTGCATAATAAAATTAAAATCAGATTAGATAAAATCATGCATGAGATGCATGTGGTGATGATCATAGGATTCAAACCCTTTTGGTATCGAATGTAATGACCTGCGATGTGATCTGTAATGTCATGTAATTTTGTAGATGCTTGCATGCATCTTATTTTATATTTTGAGAGGCCTGCGTGCCTCCTAAAAGGAGATGTAATTTATTTTATTTTTATTTTACATCTGGTTGTATTTCTGTGATGTGATGTACATCAACGATCAAGTTGAAGCAAAGGCATGAGATGAAAGGTGATCTAAGCAGTTGATGGCGATGGGATCAAGAGTTGATCAAGGATCGAATCAAGGAGGCTTGGAACCAATTCAAGAGTTGAAGACCACTTGATCGATTGATATGCATGTGCTTGTAATACGACCTAATTAGAATCCATGATCATCACCTAGTTAAAGTTTAGCTTTAATTTGATGCTGCGATTATAACTGCCTGTGATGTACCGTTTGCATGTGATGTGAATGAGAGTCGGGTAGATAGGTTTACATGTGATGTAGCAAACCCAATTGAGACCTAAATCAAAACCTCCTCAATCAAGTCGAGAGTGAACCGACATGAGCAAGTCATATTAGATTAATTGATCTAATTGGTGTCTAGGAAAGCATGAAAGGTGGTTACTTAATTAGGACCTTACTCTCTGAGTAAGGGGAGCCTCCCACCTGCTTACCTGGCCAATTGTTCGATTACCTCTTATGAAGAGCTCAAGTTGCAAACACTAAGACCTGATTAACCAATATTAAGTCAATAGGTCTTCCACTGTAGTAGAGCTGCTAAGGTCTTTCTGATGTTGATTTGTCTCGGCTGGACACAGTGGTCAAGTTGCATCGGGGGGCTGGACCTCTCTATAGACATGAGATGTTGTAGGGTAAAGGTGGGGTTGGGCACCAATAACTGTTAGGTGAGGACCCAATGACGACTTTATTCCTACGGTTATACGGTGGGTCTGACTTAACTAAGAAATGGGACCAATAACTGTTAGGTGAGGTTTTCATGGCTTAGAGACCAAGTTACACTGCAACATGCTTGAGAAGCATTGTACAAGAGTTGTACATTCATCAATCTATGTGTCACCAATAACTGTTAGGTGAGGTGGCATGTAAATTGGTGGGACCGCAGTACCCACTAGAAATCCTAGTCGTGTGGAATTTCCGTTTCCCTACCAGGGGAGTGTGAGGGATTCGAGAAAATAGTGGGAGTTACATTTGTTCTAAAAGACCTTAGAACAGATTAGGATCAAGTACAAAAGTCTAACTAGAATCTTTACTCTCTGCAGATACAATGTCGGCTTCAAACTCTTTGACCCGTATTCTTGAGACCAACCGACTGACCGGAACCAATTACAAGGACTGGCTTAGAAATCTCAAAATTGTTTTGGACTGTGAGAAAATAGGCTACATACTCAATTCAGATATCCCCACACTACCAACACGTCCTACTGATGTTCAGCGTGAGATGCATAAAAAGTGGTTGGATGATGACATTAGAGTAAAATGCTATATGATGGCATCCATGTCTAATGAACTCCAATGCCAGCATGAAAATATGAAGACTGCTAGGGACATACTGGCACACCTGCAAGAGTTGTATGGTGAGCAGAGTCGCACAGCTCGTTTTGAAGTGTCCAAGAGGCTCTTCAAAGCGAAGATGCGCGAAGGGCAGTCTGTCCATGATCACGGTCTGACCATGATCAAGGACCTAGAGGAGCTTGAGAAGCTCGGTATGGACATGCACAAGGAATTACAAGTGGATTTGATCCTACAGTCACTTTCTGATTCATTTGGTCAGTTTATAGTAAACTACCACATGAATAAGATTGAATGCACTAAGACTGAACTAATCAACATGTTGGTAACTGCTGAGGGAGCCTTGAAAGGTTCAAGGGGCAATGTCCTTGCTGCTGAGTTGACTTCTGGTTCCAAGAGAAAGTCTACTTGGAAGAAAAAGAAGCCTGCTAAGAAGCAGAAGAAGGACAAGAAGCCAAAGAAGGAAGTTCAAAAGAAAAAGACTAACGACAAAGGAAAATATTTCCACTGCAATGTCGAAGGCCACTGGAAGAGAAACTGTCCTTCATACCTCGAGAGCCTGAAGAACAAGAAAGGTGACACACCTTCAGAAGGTATAGACTTGCTCATAATTGAAACTAATCTAACGGTTTCTTCTACTTCTAGTTGGGTTATAGATTCTGGTTCTAGTGCTCATTTGTGCACTACCATGCAAGGTCTAAAGAAAAGTAGAAGGCTGGCGGAAGGTGCGGTAACCCTTCGGGTTGGCAACGGGGCAAAAGTTGCTGCTGTGGCTGTGGGCACCTACCATCTGCGACTACCGTCTGGATTTAGTTTAATACTTAGAGACTGCTATTATGTACCTGCTGCTAGCAGAAATTTGATTTCTGTTTCATGTCTAGCACAGGAAGGTCATGTTTTTACATTTGACAAAGACTGCTGTTCTATTTATTTAAGAAATAAAATAGTCGCACGTGGTTTCATGATTGACAGTCTCTATCATTTACATATGGATGTATCTGTGAATGTTACCGAGCAAGATGTGAGTGCCAAAGGATCCAAAAGATCCAGAGATGAGATAAACCAAAGATATTTGTGGCACCTCAGGCTTGGCCATATTGGAGAAGACAGAATGAACAAAATGGATAAAGATGGGCTTCTCGGCTCATTGACTTCCGAGTCATATCCAGTTTGCGAGTCCTGTCTTCAAGGAAAGATGGCTAGACTGCCCTTTGTAGGACATGGAGAGAGGACCACTGAAATACTTACCCTAGTACATACAGATGTATGTGGCCCATTCGATGTGCTAGCCAGGGGACGATATTCTTACTTCATTACCTTTACCGATGATTATTCACGGTATGGGTATGTGTATCTTATGAGACACAAGTCTGAGTCTTTTGAAAAGTTCAAAGAGTTCAAGAATGAAGTAGAAAAACAAACTGGAAAACCTCTTAAGGCTCTTCGATCAGATCGAGGAGGAGAATACCTTAGTGGGGAATTCCGGGACTATCTCAAAGAAAACGGCATAGTCTCACAATGGACACCTCCAGGTACACCTCAACTCAACGGGGTGTCAGAGAGGAGGAATCGGACCCTATTGGATATGGTCAGGTCCATGATGAGCTTCACTGATTTACCTATGTTCCTTTAGGGAGATGCCTTACTCACAGCGATTTATTTATTGAATAGAGTTTCCTCTAAATCCGTTCCTACCACACCGTATGAGATATGGCATGGTAAGAAACCAAGTCTGGGTCATCTCAAGATTTGGGGATGTCCGGCCCACGTCAAGAGACTACAGGCAGACAAGTTAGAGGCTAGGACCATAAGTGCTCGTTTTATAGGATATCCTAAAGAGTCATTAGGATACAATTTTTACGTCTCAGAGGATCACAATGTGTTTGTGAGCCGTCATGCCATCTTCTTGGAAAATCAGTTTATCCTTGATAGAGGCAGTGGGAGGAAAATTGAGCTTGAAGAGAAAGTCTCTGAAAAGCAACGAGTCATGGATCCTATAGAACCTATTCATAAGGAGCCAGTACACGATGTCCCTCGACCACCTCGTAGATCTAGTAGGGTCTCCCATCCTCCCGATAGATACTTAGGTATACTAGAAGAGGATACCGAGGAAATGTTCCTAGTGGGAGATAGGGATCACATACAGGATCCCAAAACCTACAACGAGGCGATATCTGATATCGATTCCGAGAAATGGCTGGAAGCTATGAAGTCAGAGATAGACTCCATGCATTCCAACCAAGTCTGGACCTTAGTAGACCCACCAGAAGGTATTGTACCTATTGGATGCAAATGGATCTACAAAAGGAAAATAGGTTCGGATGGAGAGGTAGAGACCTATAAGGCAAGGCTTGTGGCGAAAGGGTATAGTCAGCGCGAAGGCATTGACTATCAGGAGACCTTTTCACCTGTAGCCATGCTAAAATCCATCCGAACATTGCTTGCCATTGCAGCATTTCATTATTATGAAATCTGGCTGATGGATGTGAAAACTGCTTTCCTGAATGGATATCTTGATGAAGATATCTATATGGAACAGCCTTTGGGTTTCACTTCCAGTGATGGAGATCACAAGGTCTGCAAGCTGCAAAGGTCCATCTATGGACTAAAGCAAGCATCTCGGAGTTGGAACACTCGTTTCAATGAAGCAATCAAAACGTTTGATTTCATCAAAAACGAAGAGGAACCGTGTGTTTACAAAAAGGTTAGTGGGAGTGCTGTCGTTTTTCTCGTACTGTACGTAGATGACATTCTCCTGATTGGGAATGATATTCCCATGCTAACCTCGGTCAAGGTCTGGTTGTCAAAAGAATTCTCCATGAAAGACCTTGGGGAAGCATCCTATATTTTGGGAATAAAGGTCTATAGAGATAGATCTAAAAGGATGCTTGGCCTGTCACAGAAAATGTACATAGAGGAGGTGCTGAAGAGGTTCAGCATGGAAAACTCCAAGAGGGGTCTCTTACCCCTTAGGCATGGAATTCATCTCTCCAAGAAGATGTGCCCCAACACATCTGAAGAGATTCAACGCATGAGCAAGATTCCCTATGCATCGGCAATAGGAAGCCTCATGTATGCCATGCTGTGTACACGACCTGATATAGCTCTTGCTGTGAGTGTCACAAGCAGATATCAGTCGAATCCAGGTGAAGAACACTGGACAGCTGTGAAGAATATTCTTAAGTACTTGAGAAGAACTAAAGATTTATTCTTGGTTTTTGGAGGATCATCAGAGTTAAAAGTAGAAGGGTACACAGATTCAGACTTCATGACTGATGTCGATGACAGGAAGTCAACATCTGGATATGTGTTCTTGTGCAATGGTGGTGCGGTAAATTGGAAGAGTTCTAAACAACCGATCATTGCTGATTCTACTATGGAAGCCGAATACATCGCCGCCTCTGAAGCTGCTAAGGAAGGCTTCTGGTTCAAGAAATTCATTGCAGAGTTGGACGTGATGACATCAGATGCCATAACACTCTACTGCGATAATAATGGCGCCATAGCCCTTGCTAAGGAGCCAAGGTCTCATCAGAAGTCTAAGCATATAGAGCGGCGCTTCCATCTCATACGCGACTATGTTGAGAAGAAATATGTAGAGGTGCAGAGAGTAGACTCCGCGGATAACATGGCAGACCCGTTCACTAAGCAGCTGAGTCAGCAAAAGACTGAAGCCCACCTTGAGAAGATGGGCCTAAGATATATGACCAATTGGCTTTAGTGCAAGTGGGAGATTGTTAGATGTATGCCCTAGAAGCCAATTTGGCTGACACATTGTTGATTCTAGGGACATAATTTTGTACTTGACTATTTATTATTGAATAAATAAAAGGCATCTTTTCATTCATATTGTTTATGTGTCTATGAATCGTCCAAGAAATTAATAAGATGATGATACATATTCTCAAGAGTTGAGAATTTGAGCCATGTATCATTGGTGATTAGTTTCTAAATGCTCTTGATCAATGGATCATCACGAGGACGGTGATCGATCCGATCAGTGCACAGATCACTTTCCTTCTGGATGGACGAGACTTGAGTCCACAGTGTAGGGACACTGAAGTGATAGTGCAGGTGCTTGTTAGAGAACAAGGGTACTGAGCGTGACCAAGACAAGAAGTCACTTGGATGTCTATCCACTCGTCAGTGACTTGCTTGATGTTGCAGTAGTGTGACTGGTCCTTTGACCTGTGGTGCTTCGGCTACTCACAGTGAGGTTATTGTAGTTTGACTGCACACATACATGGTCTCTAGCCATATGGGTCCATGCAGTGTAGATTGGCTGCAGTAAGTTTACTGTAGGAGTAGGGTATGCACCTATATGGAATCTATCGACCTTGATAGATAAGGAGAGATCCTATGTGATTTATAAGACTGAGTTCGTAAGACCTCGGCCGGGGCAGTATGCACAGTGGAGAAAGAGTTTTCCACTCTCGAACTTAAGTCGAATAAATTTTGACATATGACAGACGAAGGGGTTTGACGAGTTATCCATGACCTCCGTCTTGTAGGGATCCACGATAGAAGGACTGTAACACATGACAACTGCACCTAGAGGTTCATCATTCTATTCTGCTGGGTAGCCACTACATGCTGCTAGGTGTCACTGGTGGATGGTGGGACTCATAGGGATTATCTTGATGATCGATAAACCCTAATGAGTAGAGTTGGAATCGTTCCAACCCATTGAAAGGAGTTTTCAATGATACTGAGATGGAGATCTCAATATGTCTCATTACCAGTCAGATTAGAACCTATGAGGTCACACACATTAGAGGTTCTGATTATCAGGATTGTCGATTTGTGATTTGGAATCACAATGTCAATTGTCAATAAGATTGATGTACAAAATAACCCACTAAGAGTTAGTGAGTTAAATGGAAGAATTAAATAATTATAATTAGATTATAATTAAGTCTTTTGCTGATTAATTGAGTCAAATTATGTTGGGTCTGACCCAAAGAAATTTGACTCAAATCCTAGTCAAAAGTTGGCTAGATCGAGTCCTTGAAAATCCTGCCAAATTCAGCCTTTTTCCTATTATTGGAGCCTCCCTCTTGATGCCTTATTTTGAGGGGTCAAAATAGGCAAGAGGGGGCAGCCAAGAGGACAAGGAGGGGCGTGGCCCCCTCTCCTTCTTTGCTGGGAGCCAACGCCCCTTGATTCTTTCCAAGAATCAAGGGGCCCGCCAATAAAGAAAGGCACCAGGAAACCTATTAGGAATAGGTTTCCTGGCGCATAGGGTTTTGAACCCCATAAAAAGGGAGCCCCACGTCCCATGTTTGAAGAGAAGAACTTCTCCCAGCCGTGGGGCAGCAAGAAGGAATTTTTGGGATTTTTAAATCAGCAAATAGGGAGAGAAAAGAATAAAAAAAGGTGAAGGGTTTTCTTCTTCCTTTTGAAGGCTGCACAAGGTGGGATCCTTGTGATTTCTTCTTCCTTCTTCTTCGACATCCAAGAGAGGCTTTTGCAAGGAGCTAGCACCCCGGTGAAGCCCCATCTCTGATCTTCAGCAACCTCGTGTGGATACTTGTAGAGGCCGGACGTTTGTGCGGCTACAAGGAACCAAACCACGATCATCGGTTGCGGTGTTCTTCTACCCGCACAAAGGTGAAGATGAGATCTTCATTTGAAATTTTATATTTCTGATTTTCTAGTAGTTTAACAATTCATAATTAATTATTAGATCTTAGTTTAGTCCCCATCTTAATTCAAAAGGGTTCTGAATCGTTTTGATTCAGAAAAATTTTGAAATCTACCCGATCCTGTTCCGGCGTATGCGATGCACCGGGCCCGGCATGCGGATTCCACCGCGAACGTCGCGCCGCTGTGGGGCAATCCAACAGTCGGCTGACCGCTGGGCCTTCTCCCACCTCTCCCGGTAGTCGGCAGCCTTCCGGGACTGCTTCTCGGCCCGCTCCTCCGCCTTCTTGATCTCGCCCTCGAGACCCGAGGCAACCTTGAGTTGCTCCCGAGCCTCCAACAGTTGCTTCTCGAGGGTGGCGAAGCCGAGTGCCCGCTCTTCGGCCACCTGGAGCCTCGTCTCGAGGTCCCTGGTCGTCCTCCCCGCCGCAGCCTGACCTCCCTCCTCTACTGCCTTCAGTTGGCTCTCGGCCCTCGCCAGAAGCCTCGCCTGTTCCTCGTAGCACTCCTCCAGGCGGATCAAGTACTGGGCGAGCTAAGAGATAGGAAAAACGAGGGCGTCAGGCGGGGATCAACAGAGCCTATAAATGATGAAAGTGACCAAAAGAGCACTCACCGACATGAGACAGACGCAGCTGGCAGCCCCAACGTCAGGGACCCTCATCTCCCGGACCTGCCTGCGGTCCTTCTCCAGCAGCACCGTCTCGATGAGGTTTCGGGCGCCGGCAAAAGTGAAGGCCGACCCCGACTTCTCCCCGGAGTCGGACGGTGGTTCTGCAGCCTTACCCTTACCCATCGCTTGGGGAAGAGTCATGCTGACCATGCTCGGGGCGGGGACCGCCCCTGGAATTGACAGGGTCCCGCTCGGCCGGGGCCTCGGCGCGTCCCTCCTCGTATCATCCGGAGCCGACCGAGTCGAAGGCTGGGCTGGGGACCGATCACGTCCGACCCGTCCATCTCGGGCGCGCCCGGGTGATGCCTCCGGAGAAACGGTAGTCTCGGCATCGGAGGGCTGATACAGCGTCAACTCCCGGTCCGCGCCCACGGCGTCCCCCTGATCGGTGGGTTCGGACCCGTCTGTCGGCGTCGGAGTCGCCTGCCGGTGGGACTTCTTCGCCGGTGGGGCCCCGCTCGGAGGAGCTCGTTTCTTCCTCCGGACTGCTTCCAGTAGGGACGTCCTACCAACAGCCGTTGCCTTGTCTGACCGCATGACGTCGTCGATCTCTGCAAAAAGGACGAAGTGGTCGGAGGTTGAGAAACTGAAGGAAAGAACGAGACGAAAGAGGAGAAAAGAGCTAAAAAAGAAATGGTGGCGGGCTCACGGTCAGCGGGGACCGAGCTCAGACCGACGTTCACCAAGGTATCCTCGGAAATAAGGCGAGCCACCGGGGGGAGCCGGCCCTCGGCAACCAACTCCTTCAAGACGGCGACGCCATCGGATTCCTCCCTCGACAACCTCGATAGGCCAATCGGGGACTTCATCGGCGTCTCCCAGGTTGCCCTGATTCCCCAAGAGGGATCTGCGTCAACGAAAAAGAAGCGCCCCTTCCAGCCGTGAATGGAGGTAGGAGCCTCCTTGACGAGGCCGCACCCTCGCCGCGCCGCAAAGCACCACCACCCTTTATCCTGGGGGTGGCCGCTCAGGCCGTAGCATTCCCAAAAGACATTCAGGGTGGCGGGAACCTCGTGCATGCGGCAGAGAACCTGAAAGGCCGTCAGGGCGCGCCATGAGTTCGGCACCAGTTGCGTCGGCGCCACTCTTAAACCCCGAAGCACCTGAACGACTAAGTCCGAGGGGGGAAAGCGGAACCCGGCCTAAAGAATGCCCTCATTGATGGCAACCTTCCCTGGAGGAGGATGGGACATCCTCTCCTCAGGCCCAGGGAGTGTAACATTGCAGGCCTCGGGAAGGTGGTATCGAGCCACGAACCTATCTAGGTCTTCGGCGACCAACTCCGACTTAATGCGGTCTGCTCTCACTTCGCCCATCCCTAATGGCCAGTGAATCTACGGTCAGGACAGGGTCAAGAAGGGGGAAAGGACCGGAACGACTGGAGTACACTAATACAAAAGGAGAGTATGGAGAGCCCTAAATTAAAGAATGAGGCAACTCACCGGAAGAGAAGGAAGAACGGCTCCGAGAGCGTCAAAGGAGGAGCAAGCGAACAGTCCGACGGCGATGACGGCAGCGCAAAGGAGAAACTCGAAGATGTCTGTAAAGAGAAAGGCGGACGGAGGAGGACCCCGGTTAAATAGGCGGAAAGGTGGGTGACGCCTCGGTGACGCCAGAGGACGCCTGGCTGCCGAAGGGTCGCTCGCGCCCCAAAGGCGAATCGACACCATTAAGGAAGGATGTCCGCCGAAATCCTCAGACTGCCAGGTCAGCAACAACCGCCATACGCCATAAAGAAGGCGGGGAGCTCGAAGCGCGCGCGCCTCTCCGAGGGATGGCGGCAATCTCGAAGCATCACTTCCTTCACCCGTTCCCCTTCTGGTTCCAGGCTCGGAAGTGGGGGGCTACTGTTACGGGGGAACTCAGCCACCATGCCCCACGTGACCGGCACGCGCGCCCAAGAAGACTACAGCTGCCCCTTGATCCAGTAACCCGACCCCGAGTCGGATATCTTCGGCTTCGCAGCCCGACCCCGAGTCGGCTGCCCCTTGATTCAGTAACCCGACCCCGAGTCGGATATCTTCGGCTTCGCAGCCCGACCCCGAGTCGGCTGCCCCTTGATCCAGCAATCCGACCCCGAGTCGGCAGTCTCTCGACAACGACAGGCTATTCCCCTGAAGCACGCCGCGACCCTCTGCTCCACTACTCCCTGCAACGGTCGTATCCGGCGCTGCTCCACGATCTCCTGTAACAGCCGTACAAAGCGGAGCTCCACTACGCCCTGTCATGGCCGTACCCAGCGCTGCCCCATGACGCCCTGTAACGGCCATGTCAGTGGCAACTCCATCGTGCCACACGATGACCAACCCCCCAGAAGGACCCCCCAGCCTGGTATATATGCGGCTGGGGGGGAGAAGGGGGGAGGTAAGCAAGAACTTCCAGAGCATTCTCCTACTTGCTACTATAATCTCTCCTTCTCCTCCAATCTCCTCTGACTTGATCGTCGGAGGGCCCCCACTACCCCAGTGGTGGTGCGAGGCTTGCTTGCAGGTTTTTCGGTGGAAGGTGGAGCGCAATCAACACCAACCAAGGCAACTCAAACGGAACCCCGTTCACACCGCTGTGCCAATCGTTCTCGGTTTGGACCACCAGCAACAAACACAATCTACTGAACCCACAGAACCGGATTCAATTAGATCAAACCCGGAGCCCAATGTAGAAGCACCATTAAGGCAATCAGGTAGAGTACTGCGTCAAGTGGATAGATACTATGGTTTCTTGGTCCAAGACGCAGATCCCATTGAGCTCGATGAGAACAATGAGGATCCGATCACCTATATGGATGCTATGCGGAGGTCCGACTCTGAGTTGTGGCTTAACGCCATGAGATCCGAAATGGAATCCATGGAAATCAATAGTGTATGGACACTAGTTGATCCACCCGAAGGGATAAAACCCATAGGGTGCAAATGGATCTTCAAAAGAAAGAGAGGCGCAGACGGAAAGGTGGAAACCTATAAAGCCCGTCTGGTTGCCAAGGGCTATCGTCAACGTTATGGTATCGATTATGACGAGACTTTTTCTCCTGTGGCAATGCTAAAATCTATTCGGATCATGCTAGCTATAGCAGCATATATGGATTATGAAATCTGGCAAATGGATGTGAAAACAGCTTTTCTAAATGGAGAGCTGGAAGAAGAGGTGTATATGATACAACCTGAGGGTTTCACATCCATAGACGAGTCCAAAGTATGCAAGCTACAAAAGTCCATTTATGGACTTAAGCAAGCTTCTCGAAGTTGGAACATACGTTTCGATAAAACTATCAAAACATATGGCTTCGTTAAGAACGAAGAAGAACCTTGTGTCTACAAGTGGGTTAACGGTTCAGTGATCACATTTCTTGTGTTGTATGTGGATGACATTCTCTTAATTGGGAATGACATTCCTGCATTACAAAATGTGAAACTTTGGTTGTCATCACAGTTCTCCATGAAGGATCTGGGAGAAGCATCCTACATCCTAGGGATGAAAATCTATAGAGATAGATCTAAGAGGTTGCTTGGATTGTCCCAATCCACGTACATCGACACTATGTTGAAGCGGTTCAACATGGAGAATTCCAAGAAGGGCTATCTTCCGATAGGCCAAGGAATTTCTCTCTCTAAGAAAGATTGTCCGACAACTTCCGAAGAGAGAGAGCGTATGAGTAGAATCCCATATGCTTCTGCAGTAGGTTCTATTATGTACGCCATGACATGTACAAGACCGGATGTTGCTTACTCACTAGCAGTAGCGAGTAGGTATCAGTCTGATCCGGGTGAGAACCATTGGAAGGTGGTGAAAACCATCCTTAAGTATTTAAGAAATACTAAGGACCAATGGTTAATCTATGGAGAATCTGACTTAAAACTTGTGGGGTTTACAGACTCTAGTTTTCAGTCAGACCATGATGACAGTAAGAGTATGTCAGGATTTGTGTTTACCCTGAATGGAGGAGCAGTCTGCTGGAAAAGTTCCAAGCAGCATTCAGTAGCCGATTCCGTATGCGAAGCAGAGTATGTTGCTGCATCAGATGCGGCAAAGGAAGCTGTTTGGATCAAGAAATTTGTAAATCAACTTGGTGTTGCTCCCTCAATCAACGGTCCAGTTCTTTTGTATTGTGACAATACTGGAGCCATTGCACAAGCAAAGGAGCCAAAGTCTCACCACAGGACCAAGCACATTCTGCGTCGCTACCACCTTGTACGAGAGATTGTGGAACGAGGTGACGTCAATCTTCAGAAGATCGATGGAAAGGAGAACCTAGCTGACCCATTCACTAAAGCCCTTTCTGTAAAGGAGTTCGATTATCACAAATCGAAGATGGGTATAAGATACTGTACAAATTGGCTTTAGTCCAAGTGGGAGTTGTTGGGAATTGTGTCCCAAAGCCAATTTTTAATTGTAAGAAATTGGATTATGTATATATATTTTATTAAAATGAATAAAAATTTATTCTGGTAATTTTCTATTCATCACAAGTGTTGCATCTTCAAATTGAACTCCTGTGTATTGTGATGAAGTCCTTAGGACTAATTTAGTGGATAAAAGAGGTTTTATCATTTAGTCCTTAAACCAGTTCGCGACCAAATGACAAGCTGTCAATTGGACGATAGCTATGTCAAGTATAGGTCGTTGTGTGCCATTTAGTTGGTTGTCCTCTTAAACCAAGGAGTGTGGAGACACTGTATGGCATACAGGTGAGATGTAGGAGTACATCGTCACTGAATAGTGACTCACCTGCGTAGCACTCCACTGTCGGGAGTTAGCTCGTAAAACGTATGGGCATAAGTACCCCTTAGACCTGAGACTGTCACGGTGACTTGCAAGCAACTCACTGTACTTAGGCACTGGATGACCTGAATTTCTAATTCAGGGATCGGAAGGATGCTGGGTGCAGTCAAGTACTCGCGAAGTCTGTGTACGAGTCAAGATGGGATTGACCGCTCCAGATTAGAGGAGTTGATGTCTTGCTGTATTTCAATTCAGTAAAACCTTGGCCAGGGTAAACCAAGTGATGGTCACTTGATTTGATTAATTGAAATATACTATGGATGACCGGATCCAGAGTTCGACAGTCCACTCTGAGGTCATCTTGAGCATCGAAGGTCATAGGGATGAATTATGCAACAACCATACGTCTAGGTTCTTGAATGTTGCTTTGCATATTTGACCTATCCGAACGTCGGGTATCATTGCTAGATGGTCACCTCGATTAGTGCATGGAGTAGTCCATGTACTACCGGCTTAGTGTTCGAACCTATCGGAGTCACGCACATTAGTCAAGCTGAGTAGGAAGGTCTTGACCCAATTTAATTAAGAATTAAATTATGGGTCATTTGGAATTTGGCTCTGTCCATGTTCAGCTAGCACTGAACATGAGGTACATGCTAAATTTCATGGATGAACAACTAATTAAGTCTGTATTTCGGGTCAATCAAGTTTTAATTAATATAATTGAACTTGATCAGGACTCAATTGTTGAGATTGGATTTGATTGGGTCTAAATTAGTGTAATTGGGCTCGATCATGATTTAATTGGGATTTAATTTCGTATTTGTTCTGATCTAAGTCGGACTTGGATCGAGCCGAAACTAGACCCAATTGAATCTCCTATGAGTCAGACTCATGTGGAATTTTTTCGGGTCAAAAATTCATTCAAATGGGCTGCAAATTTGGTTTAGAACCAAATAGACTAACTTATGATCAAATGGGCTAACCCATTTGTATCAAGTTGACTTTTTCCATTTTGTGTGGTTGCTGACCGTGAATAAATGCCGTGGACCCGTGGACCACTCCCTTCACATGGACCCTTAGCATTTGTTTTGTGAGCCGCGACTCACCTGGGACGCATGAAACAGAGCTTCTCTGTTTCACGCGTCCGCAAGCTTTCCGACCGGCGATTGCGCGGCCAACCGGCCTCCGGCCAGACGGCCGACTGGACCGGAATGTGCGGTTTTGAACCGCCAACATTCCAGTCCAGTTTGATTTTTGAAATCCGGCAATAATAGGCATTAATCGCTGGTTTATTCCATGGTTGTTTTTGAAACAACCGTTATCAAATTCATTCATATTTGATAATGAATGAATTCAATAACGCTGGACCATTACGCCTCTTAACTCCTCTCAGCGTTAGCCTATTTGTATGCCACCGTTTCCTCTCGAATGGAGAGAGAGAGAAAAAAAAATTTCTTGGGAAGAAAACGTCAGACAGAGAAGGAGATTTGATTCTGTGGAGAAGAAGAAGAAGAGAAAGGAAGGAGTCCTTTCTCTCTGGTGGTTTGGAGTTCGGCCCAGATCCGGTGTCCTCTCCTCCCTTCCATTCCCTCTGTGATCGGGATCAAGAGACGGGCATCTGTGGCTTGTGCGTGCTGTGAAGAAACGGGAGAAAAGAAACTGAAGAAAGAAAGAAAGAGAAGAAAGAAAGAAAGAGAAAAGGGAACGTCCTTTTTCTGGATTTCTTTTCTTCCAAGGGTCCTTTTTGCAAAAGATTGTTTTGCACGAGTAAAAACATCATCCAACCTTCTTGCGAAGTTTGACGTGCGTGCGAAGTAGAGGGCTTGTAGATCCAGGCCTCGCAGAGCTACCTTCAGGGATCTAGATCCAGATCCAGATTCAAATTACCTCGACCAACTTCCGCTACGGCCTTGAGGTAATTTTACACAAAAGTTAAATTTAATATTTATAATTGTTATAAATAAAATAAAAAAATTAAAACTGATTTTTCATGCCTGGCGTTCGATTTTATCGGACAACTCGGGAAATTTTTCCTTCATCCACACGAGGCAAAGTACCGATCGAAGCTTTTAGATCTCCCCGAGGTGCTAGATCCCTTGCAAAGATGGCTATTGATGGCTGATATCCTCCCTATCAATCAACTCTTGAATGCCTAAGGGAGGAGAAAGAAGAAGGATGGTTCAATGGAAGGAGAATAAAAACCCGCAGCCTTTTCTTTTTCCTTAGCGTTGGAACCAAGGAAGGGGAGGAAGTAGACCACGCCAAGAGCTTCTTTTCCCTTGCTTCCTTGTGGCTGAAAGGAGGAATGGAAGGAGGTTCCTTGCTGCCAAAAATCTCAAGAAAAACCATGAAAAATTCGGAGCCCCTTTGAACCCCTCTTTTATGGTGTGTGGATAGAGATGAGCTCCTAAATTTTAGAAGCTCATCTTTATCCCTTTGTGAATTCAAAATAGGTGGGGCATGGCCCCTTCTTTTTCCTTCAAGCTACCAACCAAGGGAGGGGCATAGGCCCCTCCCTCTTCTCCCATTTGGTTAGCCCCTACTTAATCTAATTAAGTGGGGAGGGTTGGGTCCAAGTGCTAGGATTCAATCCTATTCAAAATAGGATTTGCACCCATTTCAATTTCCTCCAAATCCTAATCTAATTAGGATTTAATTGAACCATGACTTAATTGAACTATTCAATCCTAATCCAATTAGGAGTCTTTTAATTAATTAGATTAAAATTAAAATTAATTAAGACTTAAGAAAATTCTAATCTAATTAGGACTTATTAAATTTCAGCCCTAAGGCAATTAGGACTTTAGAAATCCTACTCCAAATAGGACTCTAATTTAATTTGAAATACTAATACAATTAGGACTCCAAGGATCCTACTCTAAGTAGGACTCGTGATCAAGTTCAATTAATTAAATCTAATTAATTAAATTAAATTGCAATCCGTTTGCAATTATTTATTCTTCAACTCACTAACTCTTAGCGGGTTCACCAATTATCAATCAAATTGATTATTTGTGATTTCTAATCACAATTCAACCATCGGATCGATCAATACCTCTAATGTGTGTGACCCCATAGGTTCTATTCTGACTGGTAGTGAGATATATTGCGATCTCTATTACAATATCATTGAAAACTTCTTTCAATGGGTTGAAACAATTCCAACTCAACTCACCAGGGATCATCAACCATCAAGATGGTCCCTATGAGTCACACCAACCACCAGTGACACCTAGCAGCATGTAGTGGCAACCCAGTAGAATGGAATGATGAACCTCTAGGTGCAGTTATCGTATGATATAGTCCTTCTATCGTAGATCTCTACAGAACGGAGGTCATGGATAACTCGTCAAATTCCGTCGTCTGTCATATGTCTAGATTTATTCGACTTGAATTCAAGAGTGGAAAACTCTTTCTCTACTGTATATACTGCCCTGGCCAAGGTCTTAGAACTCAGTCTTATAAATTACATAGGATCACTCCTCATCTATCAAGGTCGATAGATTTCATGTAGGTGCATACCCTACTCCTACAGTGAACCTATGGCAGCCAATCTATACTACAAGGATTCAAATGACTAGAGACCATGTATATGTATAGTCAAACTACAATAACCTCACTGTGAGTAGCCGAATCACTGCAGGTCAAAGGACCAGTCACACTACTGCAACATCAAGCAAGTCACGGACGAGTGGATAGACATCCAAGTGACTTCTTATCTTGGTCACGCTCAGTACCCTTGTTCTCTAACAAGCACCTGCACTATCACTTTAGTGTCTCTACACTATGAACTCGAGTCTCGTCCATCCATAAGAAAAGCGATCTGTGCACTGATCTTATCGGATCGATCACCGTCCTCGTGATGATCCATTGATCAGGAGCATTTAGAATTTAATCACCAATGATACATGGCTCAAATTCTCAACTCTTGAGAATATGTATTATCATCTTATTAATTTCTTGGACGATTCATAGGCACATAAATAATGTGAATGAAAAAGATGCCCATTTATTATTCAATATTAATAAAGTCAAGTACAAAACAATGTCTCAGAATTAATAATGTGTCAGCCAGATTGGCTTCTAGGGCATATATCTAACAATCTCCCACTTGCACTGAAGCCAATCAGTCATATATCTAAGTCCCATCTTCTTAAGATGGGCTTCGGTCTTCTGCTGACTTAGCTTCTTAGTGAGCGGGTCCGCTACATTGTCTGCGGAGTCTACTCTCTGCACCTCGACATATTTCTTCTCGAGGTAGTCACGTATGAGGTGAAAGCGCCACTCTATGTGCTTAGACTTCTGATGAGACCTTGGCTCCTTAGCAAGAGCTATGGCACCATTATTATCGCAGTAGAGTGTGATGGCATCTGATGGCATTATATTTAGCTCTGCAATAAATTTCTTGAACAAGAAGGCTTCCTTTGCAGCTTCAGAGGCATTGATATACTCAGCTTCCATGGTAGAATCAGCAATGATCGGTTGTTTGAAACTCTTCTAATTTACCGTACCACCATTGCACAAGAATACATATCCAGACGTAGACTTTCTATCATCAATATCAGTCATAAAGTCTGAATCTGTGTATTCTTCTACCTTTAACTCTGATGCTCCTTCAAAAACCAAGAATAAATTTTTAGTTCTTCTCAAGTACTTAAGAATGTTCTTCACAGCTGTCCAGTGCTCTTTGCCTGGATTCGACTGATATCTGCTAGTGACACTCACAGCAAAGGTTATATTAGGTCGTGTACACAGCATAGCATACATGAGGCTCCCTACTGCAGAAGCATAAGGGATCCTGCTCATGCGTTGAATCTCTTCAGATGTATTGGAAAACATCTTCTTGGAGAGATGAATCCCATGCCTAAGGGGTAATAGACCCCTTTTGGAGTTTTCCATGCTGAACCTTTTCAGCACCTCCTCTATGTACATTTTCTGTGATAGGCCAAGCATTTTTTTAGATCTATCTCTATAGACCTTAATTGATAAGTGCTTAACAATATATAATTTAGTTATTTTTTCATAGCACTTATTGATGTTCTTAAACTGATAAATACATATTTTATCATAAAATTGAATGAACACTGAAATAAATTTAAAATATGGTAACAGGTAAATAATTCTTTTCTTAAAACAGACTCTGAACTTGTCTCTCTTCTGGTTGTGATCTTTCATGAAAACATATAAGGAGGAGATTGTGTTGACCCGGTTTAGTAACCTGATGGAGTTGTAATCAAGCTAAGGCTATGATTAAATAGGTTTTGGTCCTGATTAGATTATTATTCTTGTATGAGGAAAAAGGTTTGATTAACCCTTTTTATTAAGTCACGGTCCTGCTTTTAGTCTTATCAAGATCGGTCTGAAGCAGTTTACCAAGAATTAAATGACATTGGGCTCGAGAACAAGTTCAAGCAAATCAACGATCATGACCCACCTCAAACCCAAAGTCAATTTCCAACCAATTCCTTACCTGCCTTCATATAAAATTTATAATTTTAAAACAAATATATATATATAAAGAAAAATAAATAATATCCACTGTTGCCCAGAGATGGTCACCCAAGAGGGGGGTGAATTGGGTGTTTTAAAAACTTTTTGACTATTTAAAAGTAAAACACACAAATATAAGAGCTAAAGCAAGAATAAAGCTATGAAGACAACCAATCGCAAACACAGGCTTTTATAGTGGTTCGGAGCCTCCACTGCTCCTACATCCACTCCCCAAAGCACCTTTGGGAATTTTCACTATAATCCACGATTACAGTACGGTAGTTTTGCGAGTTCACTACCCAACTCGTTGTTTTACACCGGGCTCACAACAAACCCTAAAACCCCCAATTTAACCTAGGTTTGGGATGCCTTTCCCTTGTTCCAAGTCCCTTGACTGGAACAAGCACAATGTTAAAAGAGTTTTACAAACAATTGGAAAGCTCTAAATAAGCAAATATGACAATGATAAACAATAGAACCCGGAAGAATCCTTTTGCCGTTGGAAGCGTGGGAAATGGTGATTCTTCCGATGTGGATCGCGTAGGTTTGAGTGTGAGCTTTGAATGCACGAGCGGAAGAGAGTAGTTGAGCTTGAAATCACTTGGGAAGCTTGAAAGCACTTGATTTCTTCACTTGAATGCACTAACTCCCTTGAACCTCTTTTTCTTTCTTCTCTCTTGAATGATTTTGCTTTGGGTTGGTGAAGAGTTGTTTAGAAGCACTTAAGAGGTCCCTTTTATAGCCCAAAAAGCAAATATAGCCGTTAGAGATAAAGTGAAGGAGATTTGAAATTCAAACCAAACCTGAAAAATTGTCAGTCGCGTCCCAGGCGTTCCGGGGACGTCTCCGCTTCAACGAGAGACGTCTCGGCTACAAGATTTTACTTTTTACGTTGTCTGGGGACGACTCGGCTCTTTACGGGGACGACTCTGGAATTGTACCATTTGAATCCTTGCCTTTCTGATTTGCTGAGAGGGTCGTCTCTGCACTTTACGGGGATGTCTCGGCTTGTTTGCACTTTTTGAATGGGGACGACTCCGCTCCCTCGGGGACGACTCCGCTTCTTTATCTCAGAAAAACATGTCTTCTGGAATTCCCTGAGAGAGTCGACTCCGCTCTTTCAGGGGACGTCTCTGCTGCCTTATCACCGAAAAAATCATTCTCTGAAAAACCCTGAGAGAGCCGTCTCCGCTATCTAGGGGACGACTCCGGAGATCTGCTTTTTACTTGCGGGGACGACTCCGCGTATGGTGGGGACGTCTCGCGCATATCTCTTGAAAACTGCCTTTCTGCCGCCACTGAGAGAGTCGACTCCGCTATCGCGAGGACGACTCGGCAGGTGTCGGGGACGTCTCCAGATGTGCCAGTTCTTCCTGTTTGTGCTAGAGACGTCTCTGAGACTATCAGGAGACGTCTCGGCTGTCCCTGAACTTTTTCTTTCATCTCAAAAAATTCTTCAATAAATTCATAAAAATTATGGAAACATGCCTAGATATTTCTTAACAATATTCTTAATAAAACACATGAATTTCTCAATTAAATTGTTAAGATAAATGGAATTATACTCTAGTGTTTTGTATTCATCAAAATCCATTAGGGGGTCAACAATCTCCCCCTTTTTGATGATGACAAAACACTGAGTATATGCAAAATTCGAAATTTAAACATATACACAGTATTTGCTCAGATGTACAGGTATAATGTTTTGATTAGAACTAGATACAATGTGAAATGAAATATTGATGCTAAAGATAATTGAAAGCTAAGTTCTTTTTGACTCCCCCTTTCTTTTCGCCAATATTCTTCAATTTTATCTCTTCTAATTCAACTTTTAAGCATGAATTTTGTATTTTGCATTCCAATGTATCCATATTGGTTCTACTCCCCTTATCCATATTGGTTCTATGGTTCTACTCCCCCTTTTTGTCATCAACAATGAAGGGGACAAATTATCTGTAGGTGCTTAAAGCATACTTCCTAGTAAGATTCAGCATATTTCCATGAACCACTCAAGAATATTCAAGTTGTGCTCCCCCTGTCCAAGTCATTTCTATTAATGAATTCAGTCATTCATATCACTCCCCCTTTGTTTTGGAATTCATTTCAGACTCATCTTTTTGTTTAGTATAGTTATCACAAGATGTGCTCCCTCTGTTTTATATGCATTGTTTCTTTGTATCAAATTTGAACACTCAAGGTATGTGATAAGATTTTTATGGCACATCACAAAATCACATACACAATCACATACACAGAGTTAGAAATGTACACAGGGTTTCAAAAGAAATTGTATGTCATTCATATGTCATTGTAAAGCTTTGAAGTCAGTACATAGTCAAAAGAAGAAATCATTACAAGTATTGATTTCTAATACAAAAAGTGTTTCAAAATAGCCTAGGGTTTACAAAAAGAAGATCCCTAGATGTTTACAAAACGTCCCTTATCGGCGACGTTGCTCATAAACCCTACAAGCTGCATCTATAAAAGCATTGATTGAATCCATTAGGGTCTTAAATTGATCTCCCTGTGACTTGTGGAAGGCTGCCACAAGTGCTTCAAATTCTTCAGTTGCCATTTCAATCCTCCCTCTAAGTTGGGCAACTAAAGTGCCCACATTGCCTCCTGGGCTTGTCAACTCTTTGAGACTCTTGGAAATGGTCTTCAAGCTGTCCTTGAGCTCAATTGACCTGCAGGTTTGGGTGGCACCCACACCAATCATTTCTTGCGTTGTAGCTTCAATTTGAGCTCTAACTTCCTTCAGCTCTTGTAGAAGCCCTTCATGTGAAGCTCTGATGGGGGCCAACTCATTGGAGATCATGGATCTCATCTCCTCCCTCATCTGCTGGCAAATGACAGATGCTAAGGTGCGCATCTGATCCTCTGATAGGAAGGAAGGCCCACTGACTGGAGGAGATGGTGGCATGGATGTGGAAGGTCCAGCTGAGCTGGAGGGTATATCAGAGATATCCATGTGGCTAGGTGGAGGAGAGTGATGGTCAGACTCGTGATGTGGGATCTCAGGCTCTAGGGTTTGTGCTTTTCTTTTTGGAACCTTGACCCAAGATCCATCTATCTTATGAAACTCCATTCTTCTCATTGTGCCCTCATTATAGTAGTCGGTGTTTCTCAAGGGCTTTGCAGGTTCATTTTCGGGAATGTGAACCTTAAAGTGTTTGAAAACTAAGGTAAAGATCATGCCATAGGGTAAACTAAACCTAGAATACCTATGACATAGGGCAATGTAGTTTAGCATGAGTCTAGGGAGGTTTAGAGGAATCCCTAGTAGGATATGGTGCATTATAACTAAATCTCGCTCCGAAACAAAATCGAAGCGACCGGTTTTGGGAAACAAGACCCGGTTGACAATACTTAAAAGTAATCTCATTTCGGCGTTTAGGTCTTGGGAGTTGACAACATCAAGAGGGCCGCAGTCCTCTCGTCCTAAAAGTAAATTTAGGGCTGACTCCCTTTGGGGATGTGAGGTTGGAGCCTCACCGTCCTTAGGGATTTGCAAGACAGTGGATAGGACATCTTCATTGACTTCTACTAATGTCCCCCGGACATATGCAGTGTACCCTAGGTCCCCTAAGGCCATATTGCTAAAAAGTTCTCTAACTAGGCTGGGGTAGGTCGAGGTATTAAGGGTACAAAGGTGCTCCCACCCTTGGGCTCGGAGTCTCTCTCCAATAGAGAACCCCTCATTATCTAAAAATGAAAAATCTATATACCTACCGGTCGTGACTGTGCGATTTGCACAGGAGATGGTTGTGGTTGGCGGAGCAACCGGAGGAGACGGCGCGGAAGGTTCTTCCCTCCGTTCCTCACCGTCGGCCGCTGCCCTAGGTCGCCTTCCACGGGTCGTCCTAGCTCTTTTGGGTGCCATTGAGTGGAAATCCTAAGGAAATGTGGAGAAGGAGGCTAGGGTTTGTGATGGAGAACAAGCGGAGGCTAGGGTTTTTGGTTTTGGTCGGGAATGAGAGAAGATAGCTCGGGTCGGCTCGAGCTGTTTCACTTATTTTAAAAACCTTAGTTCGGTCCCCGAGACGTCTCCGCGACTAAGGCGAGACGTCTCGCCTGGGGGGACGTCTCTGCGATTTGCCAGAGACGTCTCCGGCACTGAAAAAATTTCAGACTGAACTCTATCTTTTTCCAATTTTTGTTTAATCACCCTAATCAACATGATCTCTTTTGATAAACTCAGAGTGAATTTGTTTGTGATCCTCCCCCTTAATAATACATCCTATAATAATTTGATAATGATTTTTGAATTATTAATATTGAAATGAGGAATGTTTGACCAAATTTCGAATACCTATGAAATAGGCTCTGAAAATATCTCCATGAAGAGTCCAAGGGAGGGTAACCATCCTCCGGAAAGTCAAACAGTTCGTCATTTAGCTTAGATGAATTCATGTTTTCACTTATGTTTACTTTGAGGTGGATTACTAGTTTGAGTAGCAAAGCAATGCAATACAAGTTCAATTCATTTACTAGGATCATACAAGCTCAAAGCATTCCTTAAGAAGTTGAATCTATCTTTACAAAGGGGCTTTGTAAAGGTATCGGCCAATTGATTTTCAGTGCATATATATTCAATCATCACATCATTTTTCAGCACATGATCCCTAATAAAATGATGCCTAATCTCTATATGCTTTGACTTAGAGTGTTGAACAGGATTTTTTGTTAAATTAATTGCACTTGTATTATCACATTTAATTGGTATATTATCCATTTTGATACCGAAGTCTTCAAGTTGTTGCTTAATCCAAAGAACTTGGGCACAACAGCTTCCAGCTGCTATGTACTCAGCCTCAGCTGTGGACAAGGCAACTGAATTTTGTTTCTTGCTAAACCAAGAAACCAAATTAGCACCCAAGAATTGACATGTGCCACTTGTGCTTTTTCTGTCGAGTTTGCACCCGGCAAAATCAGCATCGGAATAAGCAATTAAATTTATGTCAGATTGTTTAGAATACCATAAGCCTACATTAGATGTCCCTACTAGATATCTAAAAATTCTCTTAACAGCTTGCAAGTGTGATTCCTTAGGACATGCTTGGTATCTAGCACACATACAAACACTGAATAATATATCTGGTCTACTAGCAGTAAGGTAAAGTAAAGAGCCTATCATACCTCTGTACAATTTGCAGTCTATACTTTTACCTCTTTCATCTTTGTCAAGCTTGCAACTTGAGCCCATGGGTGTGCTGATTTCCTTTGCATCCTTCATCTTGAATTTTTCCAACATTTCCTTGATGTATTTGGATTGACTGATGAAGATGCCTTCCTCTGATTGTTTTATTTGTAGCCCAAGGAAGAAGTTGAGCTCACCCATCATGCTCATTTCAAATTCTCCCTGCATAAGCTTGGCAAACTCTTGACAAAGATTATCATTAGTAGCACCAAAAATTATATCATCCACATAAATTTGCACAAGCAATAAGTCATTTCCTTTTCTTTTGATAAAGAGGGTTTTGTCTACATTTCCTCTCTTAAATTTGTTTTCAATTAGGAAATTACTTAACCTTTCATACCATGCCCTAGGAGCTTGCTTAAGTCCATACAATGCTTTATGCAATTTATACACATAATCTGGATGTAAGTGATTTTCAAAACCTGGAGGTTGTCCTACATAAACTTCCTCCATTATATAACCATTTAGAAATGCACTTTTTACATCCATTTGATAAAGTTTAAAATCCATGAAGCATGCATATGCCAAAAGTAATCTAATAGCTTCTAATCTAGCAACAGGAGCAAAAGTTTCATCAAAATCTATTCCTTCCTCCTGATTATATCCTTTGGCCACTAGCCTAGCTTTGTTTCTTATTACTATCCCATCTTCATCTAGTTTATTTCTATATACCCATTTGGTGCCTATAATTGAAACATTAGGGGGTCTTTTCATTAGAGTCCAAACTTCATTTCTTTCAAATTGATTTAATTCCTCTTGCATAGCATTCATCCAATTGTCATCTTTTTCAGCTTCTTCTAGTGATTTAGGCTCTATTTGAGAAACGAAAGCAAGATAATTACTAGTATTTCTTAGAGAGGATCTAGTTCTTATACCTTGTGAAGGATCACCAAGGATTAGATCCTTTGGATGACCATGTGCATACCTCCATTCCTTAGGAAGATCTTGATTTCTTGATGGAGGTTGATCTTCTTCACCTTGCTGATTTGTATCTTCTTTGATCTCATCCTCATGTTGTTTGTCTTGAATGGAGAATTCCTTCATTCGGTCTTCAAGTATACCTGCATCACCATCTTCTTCTTTTCTAGAAGAATCTCCATTAGCTTCATCAAAAACAACATGAATGGATTCTTCAACAACGAGAGTTCTCTTGTTGAAGACCCTGTATGCTCTACTAGATGAGGAATAACCTAAGAAGATCCCCTCATCTGATTTAGCACTAAATTTGCTTAGATTGTCCTTTCCATTATTTAAAATAAAGCATCGACAACCGAAAACATGAAAATAGCTTATATTTGGTTTCTTACCTTTTATTAGCTCATAAGGTGTTTTCTTCAAGATGGATCTAACTAAAGCACGATTCAAAATATGACATGAAGTATTTATTGCTTCAGCCCAAAAATACTTTGATAGATCTGATTCGCACAACATGGTACGAGCCATATCTACTAGTGTGCGATTCTTCCTTTCTACCACCCCATTTTGTTGGGGTGTCCTAGGTGCCGAGAAGTTGTGATTGATACCATTTTCTTCACAAAATTTTTCAAAATACTGATTTTCAAACTCGGTACCATGATCACTCCTAATTGCTTTTAGTTTAAGATTGAGTTCATTTGAAACCCTATTATGAAACTTGATAAAAGCGGGAAAGGACTCATCTTTGTGTGCAAGAAATGAAACCCATGTAAAACGTGAAAAATCATCAACGATTACAAGACCAAATTTCTTACCCCCTAGACTAGCAGTTCTAGTGGGTCCAAACAAATCCATGTGAATTAGTTCTAAGGATTTTGATGTTGAGACTATGTTCTTAGACTTGAAAGAACTTCTTGTTTGTTTCCCTAATTGACATGCAGCACAAATTTTATTCCTTTTAAAGTCTATTTTTGGTAGTCCTTTGACTAGATCCTTTGTAATTAATTTAGAGATTAAATCCATGCTAGCATGCCCTAACCTACGATGCCATAACCAACTAGTCTCATTGACTTTGGGATTCATGGCTACAAGACATTGGCCATCCTTCATGGTGAGATCATCAAGATCTACCATGTAAACATTTCCATGCCTATGTCCTGTGAGTATGATCTCATTATCAATTGGACTACTAATTATGCATAGTGATGATTCAAATGATACTTTAAATCCCTTGTCACAAAATTGACTTATACTTAATAAATTATGTTTTAGTCCATTAACTAACAATACATTATCAATAAATGAGGAGGGTGATATGGAGATTTTACCAACACCAATGATTCGGCCTTTAGCATTGTCTCCAAATGTGACTACTCCTCCTTCTTTTGATTCCAAGGTGACGAAGAGACTCTTGTCACCGGTCATATGCCTTGAGCAACCGCTATCAAGATACCACATTCTCTTTTTATTTCCGGCTGCAAGGCATACCTGCAAAATGATCATGTGAAGCTCTTAGGTACCCAAGTTTTCTTGGGTCCTTCGTGGTTAGTGTGGTTGGTTCCCTTAGGCACCCATACTTTAGTTATGTTTTTGGCTTTCACAAATGTACTCTTGTTAGTTTGGATCTTTCTTTGAATACAAGAGTAGGCTTTATGTCCATTCTTTCCACAATGAAAGCATGTAGGTTTTTCAGTTTTTACATCTTGTGCTTTTATGAAGAAATTCTTTAGATACTTTTGTTGTTTGTTAGTTTTATATCCTAATCCGGCTTTATTGAAAACAACTCTTTGATTTGAAAGAATAAGATTTAGTTTTTCAGAGCTTTGTGTAAATTTTTCAACAATTGGTTTGTACTTATGTACCTCGTTCTTAAGATTCAAATTTTCTTTAACTAGTTCTTCCTTATCCTGTTTAAGAGATTCAACATTTTGTGCAAGTGAGGTATTATTATTGAGTAGGAATTTTATTTTTAGATTTAATTCCTTAATTAGTGTTTTTGCCTTTTCATTTTCAATGCTAAGTTTTGAATTTTTGATTTCTAGGTCAATAGTGTTAATATTTTTAATGCTCTCTTTTTCAATTAATAGGTTCTCAATATCTTCCTTCAGTTTTTGATTGGAGACTTTTAATTCTTTATTCTTTGCTCCTAACATACTACAATCACCCATAAGTTCTTGAAAAGCTTCATACAATTCTTCTAAAGTAAAATTTATAGTTGGGTTTTGACATACCTCGTCGTCTTCGAACGCCATGAAGCATAAATTGGCGGTCTCTTCCTTCTCTTCCTCGGAGGATGATGTGTCACTATCATCCCATGTTGCCTTCAATGCCTTCTTCTTCTTCTTTCCAAAGTACTTCTTTTGTTGAGGGCATTCAGAACGAATGTGTCCCGGTCTCTTGCAATCATAGCATATGATTGGGTCTCTTTCTTTTTCTTTTTCCTTTTCCCAATCATTTCTCCCTCCAAACTTTTTCCTAGGGAAGGGTTTCTTTTTCCTCATGAATTTTTTAAACTTCCTAACTATCAAACCCAAGTCCTCGTCCTCACTTTCTTCCTCACTCTCACTACTTTCTTCTTCACACACACTCGAAGTAGCCTTGAGTGCAATTATCTTCTTCTTTGGCAAATCATCTTCATGTTGCTTCATCGTGAGCTCATGCGTCATTAATGAGCCCAAAAGTTGTTCTAGCCCCAAGGTGTTGAGGTCTTTGGCTTCTACGATCGCCGTGACCTTTGCTTCCCATGCTTTTGGCAAAGACCTGAGAATTTTACTCACAAGTTCCGGGTTAGTATAATTTACCCAAACTTTTTAGACCATTAATTATATCGGTAAAGCGTGTAAACATGCATGTGATGGTTTCATTGGGTTCCATTTTAAACAACTCATATTTGTGAACTAGAATGTTCACTTTGGACTCCTTGACTTGATTTGTACCCTCGTGGGTAACTTCAAGCTTATCCCATATTTCCTTAGCGGAACTACATGTGGAGACTCTATTAAACTCATTTGCATCTAAAGAACAAAATAATGAGTTCATGGCTCTAGAATTGAGTTGAGCCATCCTATCATCATTCTCATCCCAATCCTCCTCGGGTTTGGGAACTCGAATGCCATTAACCATGTGTGATGGTTCTTGTGGTCCCTTGACTATAACCCTCCACAAGGCATAGTCTTGTGCTTGAATGAAGATTCTCATTCTAGTCTTCCAATAGGTATAATTTGTCCCATTGAAGAGTGGAGGTCTATTGGTTGCTTGCCCCTCGGCAGGAACATTGTTAAAGGGTGTTGCCATCTAGATCTTTGGCTAAGACGGTTAGGTCTTTCAAGAAATACACAGAGCACCCGCTCTGATACCACTTGTTGCCCAGAGATGGTCACCCAAGAGGGGGGTGAATTGGGTGTTTTAAAAACTTTTTGACTATTTAAAAGTAAAACACACAAATATAAGAGCTAAAGCAAGAATAAAGCTATGAAGACAACCAATCACAAACACAGGCTTTTATAGTGGTTCGGAGCCTCCACTGCTCCTACATCCACTCCCCAAAGCACCTTTGGGAATTTCCACTATAATCCACGATTACAGTACGGTAGTTTTGCGAGTTCACTACCCAACTCGTTGTTTTACACCGGGCTCACAACAAACCCTAAAACCCCCAATTTAACCTAGGCTTGGGACGCCTTTCCCTTGTTCCAAGTCCCTTGACTGGAACAAGCACAATGTTAAAAGAGTTTTACAAACAATTGGAAAGCTCTAAATAAGCAAATATGACAATGATAAACAATAGAACCCGGAAGAATCCTTTTGCCATTGGAAGCGTGGAAAATGGTGATTCTTCCGATGTGGATCGCGTAGGTTTGAGTGTGAGCTTTGAATGCACGAGCGGAAGAGAGTAGTTGAGCTTGAAATCACTTGGGAAGCTTGAAAGCACTTGATTTCTTCACTTGAATGCACTAACTCCCTTGAACCTCTTTTTCTTTCTTCTCTCTTGAATGATTTTGCTTTGGGTTGGTGAAGAGTTGTTTAGAAGCACTTAAGAGGTCCCTTTTATAGCCCAAAAAGCAAATATAGCCGTTAGAGATAAAGTGAAGGAGATTTGAAATTCAAACCAAACCTGAAAAGTTGTCAGTCGCGTCCCAGGCGTTCCGGGGACGTCTCCGCTTCAACGAGAGACGTCTCGGCTACAAGATTTTACTTTTTACGTTGTCTGGGGACGACTCGGCTCTTTACGGGGACGACTCTGGAATTGTACCGTTTGAATCCTTGCCTTTCTGATTTGCTGAGAGGGTCGTCTCTGCACTTTACGGGGATGTCTCGGCTTGTTTGCACTTTTTGAATGGGGACGACTCCGCTCCCTCGGGGACGACTCCGCTTCTTTATCTCAGAAAAACATGTCTTCTGGAATTCCCTGAGAGAGTCGACTCCGCTCTTTCAGGGGACGTCTCCGCTGCCTTATCACCGAAAAAATCATTCTCTGGAAAACCCTGAGAGAGCCGTCTCTGCTATCCAGGGGACGACTCCGGAGATCTGCTTTTTACTTGCGGGGACGACTCCGCGTATGGTGGGGACGTCTCGCGCATATCTCTTGAAAACTGCCTTTCTGCCGCCACTGAGAGAGTCGACTCCGCTATCGCGGGGACGACTCGGCAGGTGCCGGGGACGTCTCCAGACGTGCCAGTTCTTCCTGTTTGTGCCAGAGACGTCTCTGAGACTATCAGGAGACGTCTCGGCTGTCCCTGAACTTTTTCTTTCATCTCAAAAAATTCTTCAATAAATTCATAAAAATTATGGGAACCTGCCTAGACATTTCTTAACAATATTCTTAATAAAACACATAAATTTCTCAATTAAATTGTTAAGATAAATGAAATTATACTCTAGTGTTTTGTATTCATCAAAATCCATTAGGGGGTCAACATCCACAGTAATTTCGAGAAGAATTACTGGATTCACTGTTCATATGAACAGTGTCCCGTGAAAACACTGTTCATATGAACAGTGTTTAAAAAAAAATAAAAGAAGAGAAATATACTAAAAAAACTCCACTATTCATCTTCTTCCCCCACTCCGCAGTGTATCACGGTCGAGATTCTCGAGATGGCATCGCCTGAGAGATCTTCCATGAAATCTTCCACACGGCGCAGCCACCTCCCGTTCCTCCGCCTCTTCATCCGCCTGCATCCTCGCTTCCGCACTGCTGTTCCGAGCGTCCGACACAAGCTCCGCATCCTCCCAGCGTATCACACCATGGATCCGGCCACCTTCTTCTTCTGCTCCTCCCAGCATCGCGTCCTAGCCGCTCTCGGAGTCAGCCATTCTTCCACCCGTGACGCCTCCGACCCAGCAATCACCCAGCATCCAAGCATCTGCGTCGTCTCCCCTTCCGGATTGATCCCACAGCCGATAACCCAGCTCGGCATCCATCTCCAGCTCTGTCCCCGTCTTCTCCGAGATCCAGACATTCCGCATCAGCCTCCCATCGATCCCGCGGCCTTCTCGTCTTCTTCCATCCACCACCCGTCGATCCAGCGGCCAGCCCCATTTTCGGCCATCTACAGTCAATCCGGCGCTCCACGGGCCACGTATTCCTCCCAAGATCCAGCCATTTCCACGGATTGACGCCCTTCATCCTCTATAAAAGGAGGAGGTGTT
Organism: Phoenix dactylifera; assembly: GCF_051530095.1. Lineage (NCBI taxonomy): Eukaryota > Viridiplantae > Streptophyta > Magnoliopsida > Arecales > Arecaceae > Phoenix > Phoenix dactylifera. Next base: position 10,520,276 of record NC_143195.1, read on the forward strand.
AGAATACCCGCCCATGCCGCAGAAAAATTTCAAAAATTTCAGATGCAGCGGAAGAGGCATGCGCGGGATCAACCGTTCATCGCATGAACGTTGTTTAAAATCGTTCGTAGATAGATAAGGATTAAAAACTTTTTAAGAACATTAGAAGATCATATCTTCACCTTGTGCGGGTAGATGATCACCGCAAACTGATGATCGTGGTTTTTGGATGAAGGTTCGCTTGAAGCCGCTCAAGTGCCCGGCCTCTACGGGTATCCACACGAAGCAGGAACCGATCCAAGCTTTCTATCTCCCCGGGGTGCTAGCTCCCTTGCAGAGATAACTTTGATGGCTGATGTCCTCTCTTTTAATCAACCCTTGATTGTGCTTGGGAGGAGGAAGAAGAAGGATGAAGAGAGGAAGAAGATCAAAGCCCCTGCAGCCTTCTTTCTTTTTCCTGCGTTGGAAGGAAGAAGGGAGGATGATGAGGCCACCTTTTTTTTTCTTCCTTTGCTTGCGGCTGAACCAAGGAAAGGGGAGGAGAGGGGGCCACGAATTGGAGAGGGAGAGGGCTTCAATGAATGCCCTAGGTCAGCCCCACGCCTCCTCTTAAATAGCATGTGGAGCTCCTACTTTGTAGGAGCTCCTTGATTAAATTCCAAGAGGGGCGCCGGCCCCTCTTCTTTGCCGCACCAAGCAAGGAAAAGGAGGAGGGGCGTGTGCCCCTCCTTCATGGTTAACCTAATCCTCCTCTAAGGAGGATTAGGAAGGTCCCTCTTGGTTAGGTCCTAATCTAATTAGGTTTGGACCAAGGGTGAACCAATTTGGGTTTTAATCTAGGTAAGTCCTAATCCAATTAGAACTTGATGAGCCATGACTCAATTGAACCCTTCAATCCTACTCTAATTAGGAGTCATCTTGATTCATTAGATTAATAATTAATTGGGACTTAAGAAGTCCTAATTCCATTAGGATTTATTTAATTCTAGTCCTAATCCAATTAGGACTCTAATTTGAATTCGAAGTCCTAATCCGATTAGGACTCTAGAAATCCTACTCCAAGTAGGAATCCAAATTTAATTCAAAACTCCTAATCTAATTAGGATTATAGGAATCCTACTCCATGTAGGAATCCTAGTCCTACTCCAAATAGGATTTCCAGTCCAAGTAGGAATCCCAGTCCAAGTAGGAATTCCAGTCCTAATTCAATTAGGACTCCAAGAATCCAACTCCAAGTAGGACTCTTGTTTCAAGTCCAATTAATTAATTTCCTTTGTTCCTTCTTCAACTTATTATCAATCGAATTGATTACTTGTGATTCCTAATCACGATTCAACCATCGGATCATTCAATGCCTCTAGTGTGTGTGACCCCATAGGTTCTACTCTGACTGGTAGTGAGATATATTGTGATCTCAATCACAATATCATTGAAAACTCCTTTCAATGGGTCGGAACGATTCCAACTCTACTCATTAGGGTTTATCGATCATCAAGATAATCCCTATGAGTCCCACCATCCACCAGTGACACCTAGCAGCATGTAGTGGCTACCCAGCAGAATAGAATGATGAACCTCTAGGTGCAGTTATCATGTGATACAGTCCTTCTATCGTAGATCCCTACAAGACGGAGGTCATGGATAACTCGTCAAACCCCTTCGTCTGTCATATGTCAAGATTTATTCGACTTAAGTTCGAGAGCGACGAACTCTTTCTCCACTGTGCAATCTGCCCCGGCCGAGGTCTTACGAACTCAGTCTTATAAATCACGTAGGATCTCTCCTTATCTATCAAGGTCGATAGATTCCTTGTAGATGCATACCCTACTCCTACAGTGAACCTACTGCAGCCAATCTACACTGCATGGACCCATATGGCTAGAGACCATGTATTTGTGCAGTCAAACTACAATAACCTCACTGTGAGTAGCCGAAGCATCGCAGGTCAAAGGACCAGTCACACTACTGCAACATCAAGCAAGTCACTGACGAGTGGATAGACATCCAAGTGACTTCTTGTGTTGGTCACGCTCAGTACTCTTGTTCTCTAACAAGCACTTGCACAATTGCTCCAGTGTCCCTACACTATGGACTCAAGACTCGTCCATCAAAGAAAGCAATATGTGCACTAATCTCAGCGGATCAATCACCGTCCTCGTGATGATCCATCGATCAGGAGCAATTCAGGAATTAATCACCAATGACACATGCCTCAAATTTTCAACTCTTGAGAATATGCATCATCATCTTATTAATTCCTTGGACGATTCATGGACACATAAGAACATGAATGAAAAAGATGCCTTTTATTTATTCAATAATAAATAGTCAAGTACAAAATTATGTCCTAGAATAAAATAATGCGTCAGCCAAATTGGCTTCTAGGGCATACTTCTAACAATCTCCCACTTGCACTAAAGCCAATTAGCCATAAATCTAAGCCCCATCTTCTCAAGATGCGTTTTAGTTTTCTGCTGAGTTATCTGCTTAGTGAATGGGTCCACCACATTTCCTGTGGAGTCTACTTTTTGATCCTCTACTTATTTCTTTTCGAGGTAGTCGCTTATTAGGTTAAACCTCCGCTCTATGTGCTTCGGTTTCTGGTGGCTCCTTAGCTAGTGCTATGGTGCCTTTGTTATTGCAGAAGAGTGCTATGGCATCTGATGGCATTACACCTAATTCTGCAATGAACCTTTTAAACCAAAAGGTTTCCACTGCACCCTTAGAGATCGCTTAACATTCAGCTTCTAAGGTAGAATCTACAATGATTGGTTATTTGGAACTCTTCCAATTTACTCAACCATTATTGCACATATTCTGATGTAGACTTTCTATCATCAATATGTGTGCATCCTTCTACTTTCAACTCTGATATTCTTCCAAAGACCAAGAATAAATCTTTAGTTCTTCTTAAGTACTTAAGAATATTCTTCACAGTTATCCAGTACTTCTTGCTTGGATTTGACTGATATATGCTCGTGACACTCACAGCATATACTATATCATTTCACGTACATAGCATGGTATATATGAGGCTCCCTATAGCCGAAGCATAAGGGATCTTGCTCATCTGCTGAATCTCTTCAGATGTGTTAAGGCACATCTTCTTGGAGAGATTTATCCCATGCCTCAGGGGTAATAATCCCCTTTTAGAGGTTTCCATGCCGAACCTCTTCAGCACTCCCTCTATATACATATTCTGTGATAGGACAAGCATCCTTTTAGATCTATCTTTATAGACCTTTATTCTCAAAATATAGGATGCTTCCCCAAGGTCTTTCATGGAGAACTCTTTTAACAACCAGACCTTGACCGAGGTTAGCATGGGAATATCATCCCCTATCAGGAGGATGTCATCCATGTACAGTACGAGAAATACGACAGCACTCCCACTAACCTTTTTGTAAACATACGGTTCCTCTTCGTCTTTGATGAAATCAAACGTTTTGATTGCGTCATCGAAACGAGTGTTCCAACTCCGAGATGCTTGCTTTAGTCCATAGATGGACCTTTGCAGCTTGCAGACCTTGTGATCTCCATCACTGGAAGTGAAACCCAAAGGCTGTTCCATATAGATATCTTCATTAAGATATCCATTCAGGAATGCAGTTTTCACATCCATCTGCCAGATTTCATAATCATGAAATGCTGCAATGGCAAGCAATGTTCGGATGGATTTTAACATGGCTACAGGTGAAAAAGTCTCCTGATAGTCAATGCCTTCGCGTTGACTATACCCTTTCGCCACTAGCCTTGCTTTACAGGTCTCTACCTTTCCATCCGAACCTATTTTTCTTTTGTAGATCCATTTGCATCCAATAGGTACAATACCTTCTGGTGGATCTACTAGGGTCCAAACTTGGTTGGAATGCATGGAGTCTAACTCCAATTATTTCTCGGAATCGATATCAGATATCGCCTCGTCATAGGTTTTGGGATCTTGTATGTGATCCCTATCTCCCACTAGGAACATTTCCTCGGTATCCTCTTCTAGTATACCTAAGTATCTATCGGGAGGATGGAAGACCCTACTAGATCTACGAGGTGATTGAGGGACATCGTGTACTGGCTTAATATAAATAGGTTCTATAGGCACAATGGTTCGTTGCTATTTAGAGACTTTCTCTTCAAGCTCAATTTTCCTCCCACTGTCTCTATCAAGGATAAACTATTTCCATGAAGATAGCATCTAGGCTCACAAACACTTTGTGATCCTTTGGGATGAAAAGTCGTATCCTAATGACTCTTTAGGATATCCTATAAAACGAGCATTAATTGTCCTATCCTCTAGCTTGTCTGCCTGTAGTCGCTTGACGTGGGCCGGACATCCCCAAATCTTGAGATGACCAAGACTTGGTTTCTTACCATGTCATATCTCATATGGTGTGGTAGGAACGGACTTTAGAGGGAACTCTATTCAATAAGTAAATAGCTGAAAATAGAGCATCTATCTAAAGAAACAAGGGTAAATTAGTGAAGCTCCTCATGGACCGGACCATATCCAATAGAGTCTGATTCCTCCTCTCTGATACTCCATTGAGCTAAGGTGTACCAAGAGGAGTCCATTATGAAACTATACCATTCTCCTTGAGATAATCACGAAACTCTCTATTAAGGTGTTCACCTCCTCGATCTGATCGAAGAACCTTAATGAGTTTTTCTGTTTATTTTTCTACTTCATATCTTAACTTTTTGAAACTTTCAAAAGTTTCAGATTTGTGTGTCATACACATATCCATACCGTGAGTAATCATCGGTAAATGAAGTAAAAATTATAACCCCTAGCTTTCACATCGAATGGGCCACACATATCAGTGTGTACTAGGGTAAGTATTTCAGCGGACCACCCTGTGTCCTACAAAGGATAATTTGGCCATCTTTTCTTGAAGGCAGAATTAACAAATCGAATATGACTCGAAAGTCAATGAGCCCAAAAGTTCATTTTTTTTCAATTTGTTTATTCTGTCTTCTCCTATATGGCTAAGCCTGAGGTAGCAGAAATACTTTGGATTTATCTCATTTCTGGATCTATTAGATCCTATGGTATTGACTGTTTGCTCAGATACATTCACAGATACATCCATATGTATGTGATAGAGAATGTCAATCATTAAACCACGTTGAACTAATTTATTTCTCAAATAAATGGAACAGTAGTCTTATAAAAATCCTTTTTGTACTAAACAAAATACAGAAATCAAATTTCTGCTAGCAATAGGTAATAGTCCCTAAGTATCCTTGAGCATATCTGACATACCTTCTGAAGGTCGTCACCCTTCATGTTTTTATGCTTTCCATGTATGTAGGACAGTTCCTCTTCCAATGGTCGTCCATGATGCAAATGAAAACATTTTTCCTTGCAATTGGCCCTTTTCTTGGAACTTCCTTACTTGACGTTTTCTCAGTCTTCTGCTTCTTCGCAGGCTTCTTCTTCTTCCAAATAGACTCTCTCTTAGAATTAGAAACCAACTCGACAGCGAGAACGATGCCCCTTGAACTCTTCAATGTCCCTAAGGTAGTTACCAATTTATTTAACAATTCTGTTTTGGTGCATACAATCTTGTTCATATGATAATTTACTATAAACTGTTCATATAAAGCTAGAAGGGATTGTAGGATCAAATCCGTTTGCAATTCCTTGTGCATGGTCATGCCGAGCTTCTCAAGCTTCTCTAAGTCCTTTATCATGGTCAAACCATGATCATGGATAGACTGCCCATCACGCATCTTGGCCTTGAAGAGCCTCTTGGACATTCAAACCAAGCTGCGTGACTCTGATCACCATACAACTCTTGCAGGTGTTTTAATGTGTCCTTGGCAATCTTCATGTTCTCATGCTGGCATTATAATTTATTGGACGTGGATGCCATTATGTAGCACCTAACTTTATTGTCATCGTTCGTCCGCTTGGCATGCGTCTTACGCTGATCAGTGATCGGACAGATTGGTAATACAGGGATTCCATGGTCTAGCTCATACCCTAATTTCTCACAATTCAAAATTATTTTGAAATTTGCTGAGCCAGTCTTTATAATTGAATTTGGTCAAACGGTTGTTCTACAGGATATGAGTTAAAAATCTGGAAGCTGACATTATAATCCTCATAGAGTAAAGATTCTAGTTAGAATTTTGTACTTGTCCTTATTTGTTCTAGGGTCTTTTTTAGAACAAATGTACCTCCCACTATTTTCTCGAATTCCTCACACTCCCCTGGTAGGAAAACGGAAATCCTCGCGACTAGGGTTTCTAGTAGATACTGCGGTCTCACCAATCTACATGGCACCTCACCTAACAGTTATTGGTGACACATAGATGGATGAGTGTACAACTCTTGTACAATGCTTCTCAAGCATGTTGCAGTGCAACTTGGTCTCTAAGCCATGAAGACCTCACCTAACAGTTATTGGTTCCATTTCTTAGTTAAGTCAGACCCACCGTATAACCGTAGGAATAAAGTCGTCATTGGGTCCTCACCTAACAGTTATTGGTGCCCAACCCCACCTTTATCCTACAACATCTCATGTCTATGGAGAGGTCCAGCCCCCCGATGCAACTTGCCCACTGTATCCAGCCGAGACAAATCAACATCAGAAAGACCTTAGCAGCTCTACTACAGTGGAAGACCTATTGACTTAATATTGGTTAATCAGGTCTTAGTGTTTGTAACTTGAGCTCTTCATAAGAGGTAATCGAACAATTGGCCAGGTAAGCAGGTGGGAGGCTCCCCTTACTCAGAGAGTAAGGTCCTAATTAAGTAACCACCTTTCATGCTTTTCTAGACACCAATTAGATCAATTAATCTAATATGACTCGCTCATGTTGGTTCACTCTCGACTTGATTGAGGAGGTTTTAATTTAGGTCTCATTGGGTTTGCTACATCACATTAAACCTATCTACCCGACTCTCATTCACATCACATGCAAACGGCACATCACAGGCAGTTATAATCGCAGCATCAAATAAAGCTAAACTTTAAATAGGTGATGATCATGGATTCTAATTAGGTCGTATTACAAGCACATGCACGTCAATCGATCAACTGATCTTCAACTCTTGAATTGGTTCCAAGCCTCCTTGACTCGATCCTTGATCAACTCTTGATCCCATCACCATCAACCACTTGGATCGCCGTTCATCTCATGCCTTGTCTTCAACTTGATCGTTGACGTACATCACATCACAGAAATACAACCAGATGTAAAATAAAAATAATAACAAATTACATCCCCTTTTAGGAGGCACGCAGGCCTCTCAAAACATCAAATAAGATGCATGCAAGCATCTGAAAAATTACATGACATTACATATCACATCGCAGGTCATTACATTTGATACCAAAAGGGTTTGAATCCTATGATCATCACTACATGCAACAATTATAATTTTCAGATCTGAAATCTAATTGATTATCTCATGACATAGGTTGCTGATCATGCTAATCATGATTCTAAACTTTGTAATCCCATTAACAATGCAATTAGAATCATCTTTTTATCACATAAAAATCAGCATGCAAAAATCAGCATCCTAGAAAAAATCTGCATGCAGAAAATTTTAAGCATGCATAATCATTTAAATTTCAGATCTAATAAGCCTATGAATAATTAATCCTTATCTTAATCTACGATGCCTAGGTTCTGATACCACTGTTAGAATACCCGCCCATGCCGCAGAAAAATTTCAAAAATTTCAGATGCAGCGGAAGAGGCATGCGCGGGATCAACCGTTCATCGCATGAACGTTGTTTAAAATCGTTCGTAGATAGATAAGGATTAAAAACTTTTTAAGAATATTAGAAGATCATATCTTCACCTTGTGCGGGTAGATGATCACCGCAAACTGATGATCGTGATTTTTGGATGAAGGTTCGCTTGAAGCCGTTCAAGTGCCCGGCCTCTACGGGTATCCACACGAAGCAGGAACCGATCCAAGCTTTCTATCTCCCCGGGGTGCTAGCTCCCTTGCAGAGATAACTTTGATGGCTGATGTCCTCCCTTTTAATCAACCCTTGATTGTGCTTGGGAGGAGGAAGAAGAAGGATGAAGAGAGGAAGAAGATCAAAGCCCCTGCAGCCTTCTTTCTTTTTCCTGCGTTGGAAGGAAGAAGGGAGGATGATGAGGCCACCTTTTTTTTTCTTCCTTTGCTTGCGGCTGAACCAAGGAAAGGGGAGGAGAGGGGGCCTCGAATTGGAGAGGGAGAGGGCTTCAATGAATGCCCTAGGTCAGCCCCACGCCTCCTCTTAAATAGCATGTGGAGCTCCTACTTTGTAGGAGCTCCTTGATTAAATTCCAAGAGGGGCGCCGACCCCTCTTCTTTGCCGCACCAAGCAAGGAAAAGGAGGAGGGGCGTGTGCCCCTCCTTCATGGTTAACCTAATCCTCCTCTAAGGAGGATTAGGAAGGTCACTCTTGGTTAGGTCCTAATCTAATTAGGTTTGGACCAAGGGTGAACCAATTTGGGTTTTAATCTAGGTAAGTCCTAATCCAATTAGAACTTGATGAGCCATGACTCAATTGAACCCTTCAATCCTACTCTAATTAGGAGTCATCTTGATTCATTAGATTAATAATTAATTGGGACTTAAGAAGTCCTAATCCCATTAGGATTTATTTAATTCTAGTCCTAATCCAATTAGGACTCTAATTTGAATTCGAAGTCCTAATCCGATTAGGACTCTAGAAATCCTACTCCAAGTAGGAATCCAAATTTAATTCAAAACTCCTAATCTAATTAGGATTATAGGAATCCTACTCCATGTAGGAATCCTAGTCCTGTTAGATGTATGCCCTAGAAGCCAATTTGGCTGACACATTGTTGATTCTAGGGACATAATTTTGTACTTGACTGTTTATTATTGAATAAATAAAAGGCATCTTTTCATTCATATTATTTATGTGTCTATGAATCGTCCAAAGAATTAATAAGATGATGATACATATTCTCAAGAGTTGAGAATTTGAGCCATGTATCATTGGTGATTAATTTCTAAATGCTCCTGATCAATGGATCATCACGAGGACGGTGATCGATCCAATCAGTGCACAGATCACTTTCCTTCTGGATGGACGAGACTTGAGTCCACAGTGTAGGGACACTGAAGTGATAGTGCAGGTGCTTGTTAGAGAACAAGGGTACTAAGCGTGACCAAGACAAGAAGTCACTTGGATGTCTATCCACTCGTCAGTGACTTGCTTGATGTTGTAGTAGTGTGACTGGTCCTTTGACCTGCGGTGCTTCGGCTACTCACAGTGAGGTTATTGTAGTTTGACTGCACACATACATGGTCTCTAGCCATATGGGTCCATGCAGTGTAGATTGGCTGCAGTAGGTTCACTGTAGGAGTAGGGTATGCACCTATAAGGAATCTATCGACCTTGATAGAAGAGGAGTGATCCTATGTGATTTATTAGACTGAGTTCTAAGACCTTGGCCAGGGCAGTAATATAAAGTGGAAAAAGAGTTTTCCACTATCGAACTCAAGTCGAATAAATCTTGACATATGACAGACGATGGGGTTTGACGAGTTGTCCATGACCTCCGTCCTGTAGGGATCCACGATAGTAGGATTGTATCACATGTTAACTGTACCTAGAGGTTCATCATTCCATTCTGCTGGGTAGCCACTACATGCTGCTAGGTGTCACTGGTGGATGGTGGGACTCATAGGGATTATCTTGATGATCGATAGACCCTAATGAGTTGAGTTGGAATCGTTCCAACCCATTGAAAGGAGTTTTCAATGATATAGTGATAGAGATCACAATATATCTCACTACCAGTCAGAATAGAACCTATGGGGTCACACACACTAGAAGTATTGACCGATCCGATGGTTGAAAAGTGATTATGAATCACGAGTAATCAATTTGATTGATAAGAAGTTGAAGAAGGAACAAAGGGGATTAATTAATTGGACTTGAAACAAGAGTCCTACTTCGGGTAGGATTCCTAGAGTCCTAATTGGATTAGGACTGGGAATCCTAGTTGGAGTAGGACTGGGATTCCTACTTGGAATAGGATTCCTACAATCCTAATGAGATTAGGAATTTTGAATTAAAATTGGATTCCTACTTGGAGTAGGATTCCTAGAAATCCTAATTGGATTAGGACTTCGGATTCAAATAGAGTCCTAATTGGATTAGGACTAAAATTAAACAAATCCTAATTAGATTAGGATTCCTTAAGTCTAAATTAATTATTAATCTAATGAATCAACATGACTCCTAATTGGATTAGGATTGAAGAGTTCAATTGAGTCATGGTTCATTCAAGTCCTAATTGGATTAGGACTAGCATAGATTGAACCCAAATTTGGCCAATCCTAATTAGATTAGGATTAAACCATGAAAGAGGGACCTAATCCTCTTTGGAAGAGGATTAGGCTAACCAAGTAAGAGGGGCATCAGCCCCTCTCCACTTGATTAGGTGCGACATGAAGAGAGAGGGGGCCGGCGCCCCCTCTTGGAAAGTTGTCAAGGGCTCCTAACTTGTAGGAGCCCTTCATCCTTATTAAAGGAGGACTAGGGCCGGCGCCCTAGTTGAATCTTTTTCCTCCTCTTCAAGCCGTGGAAGCCCCCTCTCCTCCTCTTGGTTCAGCCGCAAGCAAAGGGAGAAGAAAAGCCAAGAGTTGGCGGCTTCCTTTCCCTTCCCTTCCTTCATCCAACGCAAGGAACAGCAGAAGGCTGCGTAGGGGCTAATCTTCATCCTCTTCTTCATCCTTCTTCTTCCTCCTTCCAAGCACAATCAAGAGTTGATTGAGAGGGAGGACATCAGCCATCAAAGCTATCTCTGCAAGGGAGCTAGCACCCCGGTGAGATAGAGAGCTTGGATCGGATCCTGCTTCGCGTGGATACCCGTAGAGGCCGGACATTTGAACGGCTTCAAGCGAACCCTCTTCCAAAACCACGAATTCAGATTTGCGGTGATCATCTACCCGCGCAAGGTGAAGATCTGATCTTCCTAATAGTTTTAAAAGTCTTAATTCTTACCTAATTACGAAAGGTCTCGAAACAACGTTCATGCGATGAACGTCGATCCCGTGCATGCCTCTTCCGCTGCCACCTGATTTAATTTTTGAAATATCAGCGGCATGGGCGGGTTCCCAACAAGTCCTACTCCAAATAGGATTTCCAGTCCAAGTAGGAATCCCAGTCCAAGTAGGAATCCCAGTCCTAATCCAATTAGGACTCCAAGAATCCAACTCCAAGTAGGACTCTTGTTTCAAGTCCAATTAATTAATTTTCTTTGTTCCTTCTTCAACTTATTATCAATCGAATTGATTACTTGTGATTCCTAATCACGATTCAACCATTGGATCGGTCAATGCCTCTAGTGTGTGTGAACCCATAGGTTCTACTCTGACTGGTAGTGAGATATATTGTGATCTCTATCACAATATCATTGAAAACTCCTTTCAATGGGTCGGAACGATTCCAACTCTACTCATTAGGGTTTATCGATCATCAAGATAATCCCTATGAGTCCCACCATCCACCAGTGACACCTAGCAGCATGTAGTGGCTACCCAGCAGAATAGAATGATGAACCTCTAGGTGCAGTTATCATGTGATACAGTCCTTCTATCGTAGATCCCTACAAGACAGAGGTCATGGATAACTCGTCAAACCCCTTCGTCTGTCATATGTCAAGATTTATTCGACTTAAGTTCGAGAGCGAAGAACTCTTTCTCCACTATGCAATCTGTCCCGGCCGAGGTCTTACGGACTCAGTCTTATAAATCACATAGGATCTCTCCTTATCTATCAAGGTCGATAGATTCCTTGTAGATGCATACCCTACTCCTACAGTGAACCTACTGCAGCCAATCTACACTGCATGGACCCATATGGCTAGAGACCATGTATTTGTGTAGTTAAACTACAATAACCTCACTGTGAGTAGTCGAAGCATCGCAGGTCAAAGGACCAGTCACACTACTGCAACATCAAGCAAGTCACTGACGAGTGGATAGACATCCAAGTGACTTCTTGTGTTGGTCACGCTCAGTACTCTTGTTCTCTAACAAGCACTTGCACAATTGCTCCAGTGTCCCTACACTGTGGACTCAAGACTCGTCCATCAAAGAAAGCAATATGTGCACTAATCTCAGCGGATCAATCACCGTCCTCGTGATGATCCATCGATCAGGAGCAATTCAGGAATTAATCACCAATGACACATGCCTCAAATTCTCAACTCTTGAGAATATGCGTCATCATCTTATTAATTCCTTGGACGATTCATGGACACATAAGAACATGAATGAAAAAGATGCCTTTTATTTATTCAATAATAAATAGTCAAGTACAAAATTATGTCCTAGAATAAAATAATGCGTCAGCCAAATTGGCTTCTAGGGCATACTTCTAACAGGAGGGTGGCCATCGGCTGAAGGGGGGCGGTTGAGGAAAAACAGGGGAGACCCCCTGTTTCGGTGAAAAGAAGAAGAAAGCCAAGAGGGAACCAGAGAAAAAGAAATAAAAAAAAGAGAGAAAGGAGGGGGAGAGAGAGAGTATTTTGGATATTTTGGGAAGAATGGGAGTGGAAAACTTTCACTTGAAGATGGGAGGTCGTCCAGAAGCCATGAGCGGCTAAACGTCCAATCTAGGGCTGGATGAAGCCCTAGCAATGTATCAGGGCAATTGTAGTTCTTATTTTTTTTATTATTATTTTGGAGCTTATTTAAATTCTTATTTTCAATGAAATATTTCTTTATGATATTTAAACTTTGAGCTTGCTAGTTACTAATCATATTTGCTAAAGTAGTCTAAGATGATCCATGCCTAGGAAGATGAAGTGTGCTACATCCTAGATTAGTATACTTAGGTAGACACTTCATGCTACACCAAAGATGGATCTTCCTAACACGCTTTATGATTTTATTTTAAAAGGCTTGTAGCCAAATTGCATGCCTCTCCAAAAGACAAAAATTAAGAACACAGTCCTTGATGCAATGCTATGTGTTGGATTCCAAATCCTAGATCCATTTACTCTGATAAATTCCAATTCGCATTCATAGTTTAATTTAGTTAATTCGAGTTAGCAAATTCTTCTTCTTAATTTATATTTAAAAGAAAAATAATTTATTCTTCAATCCCTGTGGACCGACACCCGTAATCACTATCCTACAGGATACGTGCTATTGCGTGGTTTATTTTCAAAATTGAAAGAACCGATCAATTTTTGGCGCCGTTGCCGGAGATTGCTAGCATAGTTATTTTTCCTATCATTAAAAAAAATTAATTAAAAAAAAACTTTCAAAATATATATATATATATCTAAAATGTTACTGTTCTTATCTCCTCTTTCTTTCTAACTTTTAATTTTTCTTTTTATATTATTTTATCAGGAATCGAGAAAAAAATCTGGGATGATCAGAAGAGAACTGCTGGAAAAGAAATGCTGCAGAGGTTTGCCTAAAAAAAAATAAATTTAATTGCTGGAAAAATTTCCTTTGGTAACCTCTAAACCTTTCTTGTTTAAATTGATTATTAGCTTAAAATTTTGTGGTGATTGTTTAATTTTAATTTCAGCAAAATTGTGAATGCATGCCTAATAAACTTACACCAATTGATCTACACTTAGTAAGGGAAATCACCCCAACAAGATAAGAGTCGGATTTCATCACCGGACTCTTGCCCAACTTAGGTGAACTCAATCTCACATAGTGTCACATTAATTAAAATCAATTAGACGTTGGCTCCTAGGAACATTCGAGCTCAATAGGACGAAGATCACCGAAAGTTGCACCAGTTTCGCTCTGTGGCTCAGTTAATGTCTAGGCTAGCTTTGTCCCTATAAGGGAGACAGTTCATCTGTTTGAGGCAAGTGGGTTTTAAGTGGGACCTTTGCGAATGCATCGTGACCCCTCCACTTACCTGGGAGCTTACCTGGTCAACTCGGTTCATTAGACCGGATTGGAGGCTTAGGTGCCCTCTTCAAATAAGTTAGGAGCTGTCTAGTAATTTTAGGACAAATACAAGGATTGATGTGTTTTTCTTTTATTGCATGCTTGATTGATCAAGTACTAGTGTATGCAAGGGAGTCATTCTAGAGTATGTAACCTATTACCTTTTGACCCTGAAATAGAACGGACCCTTAGAAATATTCGAGCTGAGATCAGAACAATAGAATCATCCCCACCTCTTGAGATGGCAGAAGGACAACCCAAACTCCTGAGGGAGTACTTTACTCCCACCATTTACACTTCCCCATCTTGCATTCGATTATCTGAAGTAGCAGCTGTACAATATGAAATAAAGTCTAGTGTGATCCAAATGCTCCCATCTTTTATGGGCTCACCAATGAAGACCCTTATAAACACTTAGATGAATTTCTTGAGATTTGCACCACTGTCAAGATTCAGAACTTCACTGATGATGCTCTGAAACTTAGATTATTCCCCTTCTCCCTTAAAGATAGAGCCAAACAATGGTTGAATTCTTTAGAAGCTAATTCGATTCGTTCTTGGGATCAAATGCAACAAGAATTCCTTAAAAAAATACTTTCCCATAGGAAGAACGAACCAGTTTAGACGTGCCATTACAAGCTTCTCCCAAACCGAGGGAGAAGAAATTTTTGAAACTTGGGAGAGATTTCGGGACCTAATCCGTAAATGTCCACATCATCAAATACCTAAGTGGCAGCTAGTGCAATGTTTCTATGACGGATTGACTGAACGAAACCGTCAGATGATTGATGCTGCATGTGGGGGGACTTTCATGCTTCAAAATGAGGATGAAGCATGGCAATTATTTGAAAATCTTAATGAAAACTCCCTCCACCATGCTTCATGTTCTCGTCAAGCACCCCCGAATTCTCAAAGAAAAGGGACCATTTGTGAAATAAGTCATTCTATGGACCTGTCTAGCAAGGTAGATGCATTGTCCCATAAGATTGACCAACTGATGATAGGTGGGCATTACATTAACTCTTCCCAAGCACAAGTGTGTACTATCTGTTCTAGCCTATCCCACCCTATTCATGAGTGCACTTCAGTGCCCTAATTCCTTGAACTCGTGCAAGAACACATCAATGCTGCTCAAACACAGCCTAGACCGGGTAGTAACCCATTTTTCAATACATATAACCCAAGATGGCGGAATCATCCAAACTTTTCTTAGAAGCAGCAAGCTTCGAATACAGCCCAACCCTATTTCCAAAATTTTCAAAATTCTCAGAATTTTCAAATCCCACAAAATATTCATCCCTACTGTCCCTCGATTCAATTTCAACACACTCCTCCTCCACCCCAAAGAAACACAGCCTTTGAGGAGAAAGTGTTGAACGCCTTTCAAGGTTTGGAAACCATTACACAATTGGTACACTCTCACACGCAATCCATCGCCAAGCTAGAATCCCAAATGGGGCAACTAGCTAATGCACTGAACAAGCGAGAGGAAGGAAAGCTTCCAAGCCGACCATTAAGTAATCCTAGGGGACAATACATGGCTCAAGAAAATCAACTAAATGCAATTCATCATGAATAAGCCAATGCTTTGACTACCCTATGGAGTGGACGTGTAGTAGACAATAAGATTGGGGAAGATAACAATAAGGAAGATGAAGAAGAGGGTAGACATGTGTCAAATAAAAATCTAAAACCTTCTTCTTCTTCAGCTAGTCCACCTTCTGCCAAAACTCACATTCCAAAGCCCCATTTTTTGAAGCTCTTAATTCACCCTCTTCCTTTGACAGAAAGGGAACTTCACTAGAGGAAATGATGGAGGTTTTCAAACAAGTGAAAATCAACCTTCCGCTTGTTGATGCTATTAAATAAGTTCCCTCCTATGCTAAATTTTTCAAAGACCTTTGTACCCAAAAGCGAAAATTTAGGACACATGTGCCTAGAAAGGTCTTCCTAACTGAGCAAGTGAGTTTTATTCTCCAACACAACACCCCTCCAAAATTCAAAGATCTTGGTGCTCCCACCATCTCCTGTGTCTTAGAAAATAATTTAATTGATCGAGCACTCTTAGATCTAGGGGCAAGTATCAACCTTTTACCTTATTCAGTTTATGAGAAACTTGGGTTAGGTGAGTTAAAACCAACCTCGGTATCCCTTCAATTGGCTGATCGATCTGTAAAAACACCACGTGGGATAATTGAAGATGTTCTTGTCAAGGTAGACAAATTCTATTTTCCAGTAGATTTCATTGTCCTTGATATGGAACATGAACCTAATCCTAAGAAACAAATCCCCGTGATCCTTGGGCGACCCTTTTTAGCAACAGCCAATGCGTGCATCAATTGTACAATAGGGGTAATGAACATATCATTTGGGAACATGAAGGTAAAATTAAATGTGTTCAATGCGGACGACCAATTCATAGAAGGAGATGCAAAAACTACCTCACTGTGTCTGGCTGAAGACAATGAACTTAGCGTTTGTTGGGAGGCAACCCAATTCTTTTAGTTTTCTTTAACATTGAGGACAATGTTAGGTTTAGATTTGGGGGTATATTTTTAAATATTTTAATCATTTTTGTTTTGTTTGCATCTCTTGCATTCGTTTTCACTTCACAATGTCAGGTTTAGGTTTGGAGGTATTTATCTTGATTTTCATCCAAAAAAAAAGTCTTCATTTTTTATAAAATAATAATAAATAATAATTAAAAAAATTTAAATAAAAAAAGTTTTTGTTTTAAAAAAATCTAATTTCTGTACATTTATGCAAGAATGATAAATACACAAGGTATATAAAATCTAAAAAGCCCAATGACTAGCCGGAAGTAATACAAAATTAAGTTCTTTTTATTAAGTCTCTCTTAGGGAGTTGCAAGCTAATTAATACTTTGGAATTTCACTACACACTGGCCGACCCTTCTAAGGTCTAGGCTCAACAATATGTTGATAGTATAGTAGCAACCTTGGACCCTAATGAATCATACTTATCTAATTCAAAAAAATAAAATCATCAATAAAAATGGATTTAGTCAGAAACATCGAAAAGGGCTACCTATTGTCAAAGGTCAAGTGGGCTTGTGATGAGGACTCCGAGCATAAGTCCATAGGGGAGTCTTGATGCCCGACACCTTATGCCAACTGGTGTGAGAGTTGTCGACTGACTGCTCGTTACACGAAAAAATCACTACAAGAGTAAAAGTGCACAATTTATATATCTTTAAAAAAAAACTCTGTATTGACCTTGAAAAAGACAATAGTGTGAAAGCCGTCGTCGTAAAAATTTGAGTAAACTAAAATATTACAGATAAAGCTCGTGAGGTACTAAAGTAAACATCCACAACTTTCGAAATTCTGTAGATAAGATGATTTTGAATCAGTGAGCAGGTCCTTTCAACCAATCCTTGGAAACTACTAGTATTAGCAATATTTTGGAGATTCGAACTCTTAGCTTGTGTACGGTTCAGATTTCACCGAGCACTCCAGTATAAATGAGTCTTATAACTTTCTAAATGGAAACTTAATGACTTTAACTTAAATTGCATACTAACCTAGAATTTGGGTTGACTTAGTAAATAAAACCATGTGTACTTTGAAATTCTTATCATTTATGTATCTTAAATTAGATTTTAATAATAAAAAAAGAGAGTTTTTGAAATTCTTTACTAGTATGCATTTGGAATTTGATTTTCACTTCATAGATCAATCGATCTAAAAAATAAAATAAATAAATAAATAAATAAATAAAAAAATATAATAATAATAATTTTTTTAACAATAATAATAAATGATTTATTTTAAGATTGAAGTTTGTGGATATCTTCACTGGAAATCCTCACGAGACTATAACTCGTCCACTAGGGTAACCTAGGGATTTAAAGACTTGTTGCATATGGTAAATGCAATCGCGATGCCTGCGAAAGTGAGTTAGAGTTTTTCTTTTGTAATTTTATTTTGCTCGAGGACTAGCAAAACATAGGTTTGGGGGTGTGATAAGTGCTTAACAATTTATAATTTAGTTATCTTTTCATAGCACTTATCGATGTTCTTAAACTGATAAATACATATTTTACCATAAAATTGAATGAACATTGAAATAAATTTAAAATATGGTAAGAGGTAAATAATTCTTTTCTTAAAACAGACTCTGAACTTGTCTCTCTTCTAGTTGTGATCTTTCATGAAAACATATAAGGAGGAGATTGTGTTGACCCGGTTTAGTAACCTGATGGAGTTGTAATCAAGCTAAGGCTATGATTAAATAGGTTTTGGTCCTGATTAGATTATTATTCTTGTATAAGGAAAAAGGTTTGATTAACCCTTTTTTATTAAGTCACGATCCTGCTTTTAGTCTTGTCAAGACCGGTTTGAAGTAGTTTAGCAAGAATTAAATGATATTAGGCTCGAGAACAAGTTCAAACAAATCAACAATCATGACCCACCTCAAACCCAAAGTCAATTCCCAACCAATTTCTTACATGCCTTCATATAAAATTTATAATTTTAAAACAAAATATATATATATATATAATATCCACAGTAATTTTGAGAAGAATTACTGGATTCACTGTTCATATGAACAGTGTCCCGTGAAAACACTGTTCATATGAACAGTGTTACAAAAAAAAAAGAGAAATATACTAAAAAAACTCCACTGTTCATCTTCTTCCCCCACTCCCCGCAGTGTATCAAGGCCGAGATTTTCGAGATGGCGTCGCCTGAGAGATCTTCCACGAAATCTTCCACGCGACGCAGCCACCTCCCGTTCCTCCGCCTCTTCATCCGCCTGCATCCCTGCTTCCGCACTGCCGTTCCGAGCGTCCGAGACAAGCTCCGCATCCTCCCAGCGTATCACGCCATGGATCCGGCCACCTTCTTCTTCCGCTCCTCCCAGCATCGCGTCCTAGCCGCTCTAGGAGTCAGCCATTCTTCCGCCCGAGACGCCTCCGACCCAGCAATCACTCAGCATCCAAGCATCTGCGTCATCTCCCCTTCCGGATTGATCCCTAGCACCAAGCCGTGATTGGCTCCCAACAGCCGATAACCCAGCTCGGCATCCATCTCCAGCTCTGTCCCCGTCTTCTCCGAGATCCAGACATTCCGCATCAGCCTCCCATCGATCCCGCAGCCATCTCGTCTTCTTCCATCCACCACCCGTCGATCCAGCGGCCAGCTCCATTTTCGGCCATCTACAGTCAATCCGGTGCTCCACGAGCCACGTATTCCTCCCAAGATCCACCCATTTCCATGGATTGATGCCCTTCATCCTCTATAAAAGGAGGAGGGTGGCCATCGGCTGAAGGGGGGCGGTTGAGGAAAAACAGGGGAGACCCCCTATTTCGGTGAAAAGAAGAAGAAAGCCGAGAGGGAACTAGAGAAAAAGAAATAAAAAAAGAGAGAAAGGAGGGGGAGGGAGAGAGTATTTTGGATATTTTGGGAAGAATGGGAGCGGAAGACTTCCACTTGAAGATGGAAGGTCATCCGGAAGCCATGAGCGTTTAAACATCCAATCTAGGGCTGGATGAAGCCCTAGCAATGTATCAGGATAATTGTAGTTCTTTTTTTTTATTATTTTGGAGCTTGTTTAAATTCTTATTTTCAATGAAATATTCTTTTATGATATTTAAACTTTGAGCATGCTAGTTACTAATCATGTTTGCTAAAGTAGTCTAAGATGATCCATGCCTAGGAAGATGAAGTGTGCTGCATCCTAGATTAGTATACTTAGGTAGACACTTCATGCTACACCAAAGATGGATCTTCCTAACACTCTTTATGATTTTATTTTAAAAGGCTTGTAGCCAAATTGCATGCCTCTCCAAAAGACAAAAATTAAGAACACAGTCCTTGATGCAATGCTATGTGTTGGATTCCAAATCCTAGATCCATTTACTCTGATAAATTCCAATTCGCACTCATAGTTTAATTTAGTTAATTCGACTTAGCAAATTCTTCTTCTTAATTTATATTTAAAAGAAAAATAACTTATTCTTCAATCCCTGTGGACCGACACCCGTAATCACTATCCTACAGGATACGTGCTATTGCGTGGTTTATTTTCAAAATTGAAAGAACCGATCATTAATCCCCAAAATATAGGATGCTTTCCCAAGATCTTTCATGGAGAACTCTTTTGGCAACCAGACCTTGACCGAAGTTAGCATGAAAATATCATTTCCAATTAGGAGGATGTCGTCCACGTACAGTATGGGGAACACGACAGCACTCCTACTAACCTTCTTATGTATATATGGTTCCTCTTCGTTTTTGATGAAATCAAACAATTTGATTGCATCATTGAAATGAGTGTTCCAACTCCAAGATGCTTGCTTCAGTCCATAGATGGACTTTTGCAGCTTGCAGACCTTGTGATCTCCATCACTGGAAGTGAAACCCAAAGGCTGCTCCATATAGATATGTTCATCAAGATATCCATTCAGAAAAGCAGTTTTCACATCCATCTGCCATATTTCATAATCATGAAATGCTGCAATGACAAGCATTGTTCGAATGGATTTCAGCATGGCTACAGGTGAAAAGGTCTCCTGATAGTCAATGCCTTCGCGCTAACTATACCCTTTCACCACTAGCCTTGCCTTATAGGTCTCTACGTTTCAATCCGAATCTATCTTCCTTTTGTAGATCCATTTACATCCAATAAGTACTATACCTTCTGGTGGATCTACTAAGGTCCAGACTTGGTTGGAATACATGGAGTCTATCTCTAACTTCATGGCTTCCAGCCATTTCTCGGAATCGATATCTGATATAGTCTCGTTGTAGATATTGGGATCCTGTACATGTTCCCTATCTCTCATGAGGAATATTTCCTCGGTATCCTCTATAAGCATACCTAAGTATCTATCAGGAGGATGGGAGATCCTACTAGATCTACGAGGTGGAGGAGGTACTACGTGTACTAGCTCTATGTGAATAGGTTCTATAGGATCCATAACTCGTTGCTTTTCAGAGACTCTCTCTTTAAGCTCAATTTTCCTCCCACTGCCTCTATCAAGGATAAACTGTTTTTTCAAGAAGATGGCATGTCGGCTCACAAATACATTGTGATCCTCTGAGATGTAAAAATTGTATCCTAATGACTCTTTAGGATATCCTATAAAACGAGCATTAATGGTCCTAGCCTCTAACTTGTATGCCTGTAGTCGCTTGACATGGGCCGGACATCCCCAAATCTTAAGATGACTAAGACTCAGCTTCTTACCATACCATATCTCATACGGTGTGGTAGGAATAAATTTAGAGGGAACTTTATTCAATAAGTAAATTGCGGTAAGTAAGACATCTTTCTAAAGAAACATAGATAAATTAGTGGAGCTCATCATGGATCAGACCATATCCAATAGAGTCTGATTCCTCCTCTCTGACACCCCGTTGAGTTGAGGTGTACCTGGAGGCGTCCATTGTGAGACTATGCTATTTTCTTTGAGATAGTCCCGGAATTTTCCACTAAGGTATTCTCTCCTCGATCTGATCGAAGAGCCTTAAGAGTTTTTCCAGTTTATTTTTCTATTTAATTTTTGAACTCTTTGAACTTTTCAAAAGATTCAGATTTGTGTCTCATAAGATACACATACCCATATCGTGAAAAATCATCGGTAAAGCCAATGAAGTACGAATAACAATCCCTGGCTAGCACATCAAATGGGCCACACACATTAGTGTGAACCAGGGTAAGTATTTCAGTGGTCCTCTTTCCATGTTCTACAAAAGGTAGTCTTGCCATTTTTTCTTAAAGACAGGATTCGCAAACTGGATATGACTCGAAATTCAATGAGCCAAGAAGCCCATCTTTCTCCATTTTGTCCATTCTATCTCCTCCAATATGGCCAAGCCTGAGTTGCCACAAATACTTCTGATTTATCTCATTTTTGGATCTTTTTGATCCTATGGCACTCACTACTTACTCAGATACATTCAAGACACATCGACATGTAAGTGATACAGACTATCAATCATGAAACCACGTGCAACTAATTTATTTCTAAAATAAATAGAACAACAGTCTTTGTCAAATGTGAAACATAACCATTCTGTGCTAAACATGAAACAGAAATCAAATTCCTGCTAGCAGCAGGGACAGAATAACAGTCTCTAAGCAACAAACTAAAACCAGACGGCAGTCGCAGAGGATAGGTGCCTGTTGCCCAAGGTGACAAGCCAAGAGGGGGGGGGGGGGTGAATTGGTTTCTCTTGATTTTTACTATATTACTTATGTCAATTGATGAGTTAGTGGAATTTAACAAAGCACAATACAAACACACAAGAAGTATAGTGGTTCGGTGCTCTCCTAAGCACCTACGTCCACTCCCCAAGCGACCCCTTGGAAATTCACTATAACCTGCGGATTACAGTTGGATTGTTTTCCGGGCTCACAATCCAAAAATCTTTACACTTTGGTTTTCCGGGATCACCAAAAACCTATGTCGGTTTTACGGGCTCACCAACGAACCTATGCTGGTTTTTCGGGCTCACCAACGAACCTTTACAATTGGTTTTACGGGTTCACCAATCAACCTACACCGTTGGTTTTGCGGGCTTACCAACAAACCTTTACAAGGTGATTAATAAAAGAAGTAAGAAGATTTAAGCTCCTAGATGAGCAAATATAACAATATAATCTACAAAGAAGAGTTTAGAGAATAGTTATCGCTTGATGAGACTTCTCTCTTCTTTGTCAAGGATGCTTCACTCTTCAAGGGTGGATGGAGCTCTTAATGACTCTTGGAATCTGCTCAACCACTTTCTTTTTACTCTTGAATGAAGCACTTGGATGAAGAAGATTAGGGCACTTGTTTTTCTTGTGTACTCTTTGATATTTTGCAAAAAGATGTTTTCTCTGATGAATAGTGCCACTTTAAATAGTTTTCTTCATCCATTGGACAAGCCCCAATGGTTAGAATTCAAAAACTAGCCGTTACTCACTGTTGGAAGGACAAAAAGTACTTCTGCAGAACTAGCCGTTATGCTTCTACCCGTGCTTGGGTCGACTCAACTTTTACTGGGGTCGACCCAACTTTCACTTGGGTCGACTCAACCTTTCCTTGGGTCGACCCTCTCAGAACTACAGAACCTTGCAATTCAGCCTTCCTTCACTTGGGTCGACTCAACATCTTTTTGGGTCGACTCAAGGTTCAGTTGGGTCAACTCAACTTTCACTTGGGTCGACCCTCTCAGGGTTTCCGGAGAACCTATTTTGAATGTCATTGCCTTTGGGTCGACCCTCTCAATGTTTGGGTCGACTCAAGTTTGGGTCGACTCAACTTCCTCTTGGGTCGACCCTCTCAGTGTTTCCAGGGAACTGCTTTCTTGAGGCTTGAGAGGCTTGAGGTTTGGGTCAACTCATGCTTTCCTTGGGTCGACCCAACTACTGTTCATCCGTGCCATTTTTGCAGAAGTGTGCCAGATGCTTTCTTGATGTGCCGAGGTCGACCCAATCAACCTTGGGGTCGACTCAATCCACACTTTGCTGCAACTCAAGGTTAGATTCATCCATATAAACAATGAAATGCATCTTTATCTTATTATACGAATATACTGAGAGTAACAGACCTATAAATGAAGTATCGAATTAACTTGTAACATACTCTTGATTATTGTATTAATCATCAAAATACCACTATCATCCTCAATTTTTTTCTTTTTGATGATTACAAAATATAGAGTATGAGCCTATTGATACTTATCTTAAAATTAGTTTTAAAAGGGCTCAAGTTGCTGAATTTCAGTTTTTCAAATTTGAGAGCGAAGTCTCCCCCTATTTCATCCAAATGTTTCCAATTTGACTTTTTGAATTACTCCCCCTTTCTTTTATATTTCATTAAAGATGAAACTTCAAAAATTTGAGATAAAGCATGAGTTTCAGATTATGTATCAAGGTGTGAAAGGTATGTGCCAAATTCTGAAATTCTATGTGCCAAATTCTGAAATTCAATATAAATTTTAGATTTGATCATTTTTATTATTACAAATTGCTCCCCCTTAAATGTATATGCTTTCCTATTATAATTTTCAACTTGTTTGACAACTTATTTCTCTTTCCTTACTCAACTTATTTCTCTTTCCTTACTTCTCCCCCTTTTTGTTATCATCAAATAGGTGCATGGGAATAGACACAATAATTAACAAACATTTAAACTTCATTGATCAAAAAGGAACATTTTAGTACAATAATGCCAAAATAAAAACAAATACAATATTCCTCAATCAAAGTTCAAAATACATGACCAACACAAAATATATACGAGAACTAGATACATATCCTAGGCTCTAATCAGAAATGCTAATATCAGCCTAGGGGATATCTAATGGCTGTGATCTAGTCCTCATCCTCCTAGCATAAGTGGCGAGGGGAGGTCGAGCCTGATGAGACTGAGTCTGGCGTGGAGCACGGTGAGCTGGATGACTCTGTGCCGAAATCTCTGACTCAGCTGCCTGTGGCACAGATGGTCCATGAACCTCTCTCTCTCTCCGTAGAGCTCCTATCTGCTCTCTAAGATCACTGATCTCAGCAATCATGATATCTAGTCTGCTCGTCAGCCCATCAGTGATAGTCCTCGCCTGAGCTGACATAAGCTCATTCATCCTACTCCAAAACTCATCTGTGTCTCCCGCAGGAACAGATGACGAAGGTCCAGCCTCTGAAGGTGCAGTAGGATGATCCGTATGCTCCTCATCCTCAGAGATAGGGTCTCCAATATCTGGTGCATCACTCTGAATCCCTGCTCCAGCACGTACCCACTGCCCGTTCACCTTCTCATAGCCCATGCGAATAAGGGTTCGTGCAGTGTATGTGTCAGTGAAAAGTAGATGCCTGAAGATCTCTCCCTCTACAGATATATCGTGCTGTCGGAAGATCAAGGTGAGTATCATACCATAAGGCAGGGAGACTCTGGAGTTGCATATCACCTTCCTCATCTGCCTCAGTATCATGGCCGGGAGATTCAGGGGAATACCCTGAATAATATGCTCCATCACAACTAGATCTCGCTCTGAAATGAGATCAAACCTCCCGCTCTTCGGAAACAGAATCCGACCAATGAAGTTGTGCAACAACCTCATTTCTGCAGAAAGAGAGCTTGCTATAACATTCTCTGAGTAGTCGAAGTCTTCATTCTCAAGAATTAACTGCAAGGCTCTCAATTTATTTTCTGGCTTTTCTGGAGTTGCTCCTTCGCAGAGGAGATGAAGCAACTCACTCAAACTCTCTTCGAAAACTCGAACCCTAACTCCTCGAACTTCCGATATAAGCCCTCCCATCCCAGTTTTGAGGAAGGCATAGAACTCACGGACTAGTCTCGGGTATATCACCACATCTAGGGAGCAGAGATACTCCCATCCTTGCCTTCGGATCCATTTCCCCAAACGGAATCCTTCTTGATCTAAGAACTCGGAATGGATCCTTCTCCCCGTTGTAACCGGTCTCCCCGCAAACTTTGCAAGTTGTACTGAAGGGGAGGGAGGAGGAGGTGGCTCTACACGTGTCTTACCTTGTGGAGGCACTGTAGATGGCTCTGTAGCTTCCCTATCCGCACGTGTGATCCGTGAGACTCTCCCGGATCGCTTGGCTACGGCTCTCTTGGGTCCCATTTCTCCAAGATTTTGAAGTAATCTACTGTTTGGAGATGATTGGAGGAGATTTGAGAGTGGGGAATAGGGTTTTCGAAAGAGGACAAAGTGAAAACAGTGCCCTAGATAGCTCACGGGTCCCCCTTTTAACAGTGGGGTCCCGACGTTGGGTCGACTCAAGAATTTTCTTGGGTCGACTCAACGTTGGGTCGACCCTATTCTGGGTTGGGTCGACCCAAGTTCAGAAATTTTTCCTTTCTCTTCCTTTTTCCTTCTAAAAATTTTCCTTACTTCCAATCCTTACAAATTCTTTCTGGGACAATGATACATGAGTAAGGAATCTATAGATGATAAGTTTGACTCATGTTTCATGGATTTTTAGAAATGGGAGGAGTATATCATGAGACTGCTTGCTCCCTTTTATATCTCTTCAATAAAAAGGATCATATATGCCTAATTCCCTCCTAAGCGTGCAAAATCTATCTTCACTCAAAGGTTTTGTAAATATGTCAGCTAATTATTTCTCAGTACATACATGCTCAATACATATGTTTCCATTTTGCACATGATCTCTAATAAAATGATATCTTATTTCAATGTGTTTGGCTTTAGAATGCTGAACCGGATTTTTAGTAAGGTTGATGGCACTAGTATTATCACACTTTATAGGAATGTTATCTAGCTTAACTCCATAGTCCTCTAGTTGTTGCTTAAGCCATAGTATTTGAGCACAACAACTGCCGACAGCTATATATTCAGCTTCAGTTGTCAACAGTGCCACTGAATTCTGCTTTCTGCTAAATCAAGATACTAAGTTATTTCCTAAAAATTGACATGTTCCACTAGTGCTCTTCCTATCTAATTTGCATCCAGCAAAATCAGCATCTGAGTATGCAAGCAAATCTAGACAGGAGTCTCTCGAGTACCATAATCCTATGTTTGTAGTTCCCATTAAATATCTTAGGATTCTTTTAACATCACTTAAATGTGACTCCTTAGGATCTGATTGGTATCTAGCACATATTCCTACACTAAACACGATGTCTGGTCTACTAGCAGTAAGGTAGAGCAAGGATCCAATTAATCCTCTATAAAGCTTAATATCAATATTCTTTCCTTTCTCATCTTTGTCTAGCTTACTAGTAGGATTCATTGGAGTGCCTACTCCCTTGTGATTTTTATTCCCAAACTTCTTTAGTATTTCCTTTGTATACTTAGTTTGATGAATGAAGATACCTTCCTTAGTTTGTTTGATTTGTAATCCTAGAAAGAAACTTAATTCTCCCATCAAACTCATCTCGAATTCTCCGTGCATTAAATCAGCAAACTCTTTGCAAAGATTATCATTTGTGGCACCAAAGATTATGTCATCTACATATATTTGTACCATTAGCAGATTTTCGTCCTTTCCTTTGAGAAAAAGTGTTTTATCTACATTTCCTCTACTGAAGTCATTATTTAGTAGAAATTTGCTTAATCGATCATACCAAGCCCTAGGTGCTTGCTTCAATCCATATAATGCCTTATGTAGTCTAAACACATAATTTGGCAATTCATGATTCTCAAAACCAGGAGGTTGCTCTACATATATTTCTTCTTCTATAAAACCGTTTAAGAATGCACTTTTTACATCCATTTGATACAATTTGAAATCCATGAAACATGCAAAGGCTAGAAGTAATCTAATAGCCTCTAATCTAGCTACAGGAGCAAATATTTCATCAAAATCTATCCCTTCTTCTTGATTGTATCCCTTAGCTACAAGTCTAGCTTTATTTCTTATAACTAACCCATTTTCATCTAATTTATTTCTAAAGATCCATTTTGTTCCAATTACAGAATTATGCTTTGGTCTTTCAGTTAATGTCCATACATTACTTCTTTTGAATTGATTTAATTCTTCTTGCATGGCATTTATCCAATTGGTATCTTTTTCAGCTTCTTCATAAGTCTTAGGTTCTAACTGTGAAACAAAAGCAAGATAATCATTTAAATTTCTAAGAGAGGATCGAGTTCTTACCCCTTGAGATGGATCACCAATGATTAAGTCTTTAGGGTGTCCATATGCATACCTCCATTCCTTTGGCAAGTTTTGAGATTGTGGTGGCACGCAATCATTTCCCTTATCTTGAATTGGCACGTCATCAAGATTCAACTTTTCAAAGTTAATAATTCCTGCATCATCATCAAGAATATTTTCTTTCCTAGCAGACTCACTATCAGACTCATCAAATATAAAATTAACTGACTCTTCGACTATAAGAGTTCTTTTATTGAACACTCTGTATGCCCTGCTAGATGTGGAGTATCCTAAGAAGATACCTTCATCTGACTTGGCATCAAATTTACTTAGATCCTCCTTGCCATTGTTTAAAATGAAACATCTACATCCAAATACTCTAAGATATTTAGCGGTTGGTTTCTTATTCTTCCAAAGTTCATAAGGAGTTTTCTTGGTTATAGGTCGTATTAAAACCCGATTTAGAATATGGCAAGCAGTGCTTATAGCTTCAGCCCAAAAGTACTTTGGAAGATTTGACTCGCACAACATCGTGCGTGCCATTTCTGCCAAGGTCCTGTTTTTTCTTTCAACAACCCCATTTTGTTGAGGCGTTCTAGGTGCTGAAAATTGATGTGAGATACCGTTTTCATTACAAAATTCTTCAAAGTGTTGATTTTCAAATTCAGTTCCATGATCACTTCGAATTGCTACTAAGGTGAGCTTCTTTTCATTTATGATATAATTATAATGTTTCAAGAATTCTGAAAATGCTTCATTCTTATGTGCCAAAAATGAAACTCATGTATATCTTGAAAAATCATCTACTATAACTAATCCATACTTCTTCCCTCCTAGACTCGCAGTTCTAGTGGGTCTAAATAGATCCATATGTATGAGTTCAAAAGGCCTAGTTGTTGATACTATATTCTTTGATTTGAAGGATGATTTAGTTTGTTTTTCTAATGAGCATGGTCCACAAATTTTGTCCATTTCAAAAATCAATTTTGGCACATCTTTTATTAATTCCTTCTTGACTAGTTTTGATATTAATTCCATACTAGCATGTCCTACTCTACGATGCCAAAGCCAACTTGTTTCATTTTTCTTTCTTCATTAGTAATTAAACATAATCCATTTTTCTTGCCTAAATCATGAAGATCTACCATGTAAATATTTTTTTGCCTTTGTCCTACAAGTACAATGCTATTATCTTTAGGATTTGTGATTATGCATACTGATGCTTCAAATGTGACTTTAAACCCTTAATCACAAAATTGACTTATGCTAAGTAGGTTATGTTTCAAACCATTAACTAATAAGACATTTTCTATGAAGGTAGATGGAGTAATGAAAATTTTATCCTTTCCAATGATATACCCTTTTTCATTGTCTCCATAGGTTACTACTCCACCCTTCTTAGATTCCAAGGTGACAAATTGGTCTACGTCACCGGTCATGTGTCTTGAACAGCCGCTATCTAGATACCATCATTTTTCCACTTTGTTAGCTGCAAGACACCCCTGCAATCAAGATCAAGAATGAGCTTTAGGTACCCAAACTATGTTGGGTCCTTTAGGGTTAGTACTTGATGTTCCTTTTGAACCCAAACTTTCTTGAATTTAAGCTTATGATTATTACTCAATTTATTTTGACTGGACTTTCTATAGTTATATTCATATGCTTTATGTCCTAATTTATTGCAGCAATGACAAGTAATATTTTCATTTTTAGCTTTTACAAAAATATTCTTTAAATATTTTTGTTTTCTATTTGTTTTATATCCTAATCCAGCCTTATCATATACAGCTTTTTGACTATCAAGAATCATATTTAATTTGGTTGAACTAAGTGTAAACTTATCTACTAAGGATTTATATTTTTCAGCATCTTCTTTTAACTTGACATTTTCAGCAATTAGATTCTTGGTTTCATTTGTGAGTTTCCTACTTAATGTTTCATAGTTATGAGATAGTTTTAATTTATCTTTGATAAGAGATTGATTTTCTTCTTTTAGAACTTTATTTTTATTGATTAGTTTTTTATGTTCTTCCATGAGTTCTAAAAATGCATCATGTAATTCATCAACAGTAAAATCACATTCAAGTTCAGAATCTACCTCATCGTCATTGGCCATATGGCATATTTGGGCCGTCTCTTGATGATCTTCCTCTTCCGAACTTGACTCCTCACTTTCACTCCATTCAGCCATGAAGTTCTTTTTTTTAAGTTTTCTTGCCATCCACTTTAATTCCGGGCAATCTATCTTATAATGCCCGAGTTTGTTACACTCATAACAAATAGGTGTTTCTTTTTCCTTTTCTTTGTCCTTACCCTTTTCTTTGCTTGAGCTACCTTTGAAGAAGGGTTTCTTTTTATAAAATCTATTCTTACCTCTCATAAATTTTCTGAATTTTCTTCCAAGCATAGCCATTCCTTCTTCATCAAATTCATCATCATCATCAGAATCTTCCGACTCAGTTTGTTGTTTTGGAGTGGTAGATTTTAGGACAATGGTCTTTCTTCTCTTGACCTCATCTTCTGAATTTTGTCTCATGGTCAACTCATGGGTCATGAGTGATCCTAGAAGTTCCTCTAATTGCAGTGTATTGAGGTCCTTTGCTTCCTGAATTGCAGTTACCTTGGCCTCCCAAACTCTTGGTAGAGACCTGAGAATTTTTTGCACCAATTCAGAATTAGTATAAAACTTTCCTAAACTCTTTAGCCCATTTATAATTTCAGTAAAACGAGTAAACATATCAGTTATGGACTCAGTGGATTCCATTTTAAACAATTCATACTTATGTACTAATATGTTTATTTTTGACTCCTTAACTTGATTAGTTCCTTCATGTGTGACCTCAAGTTTGTCCCAAATTTCTTTTGCAGAGATGCATGTAGATATTCTATTGAATTCACTTACATCTAATGAACAGTAAAGTACATTAATCGCTTTAGCATTTAATTGTGCTAATATTCTATCACTTTCATTCCAATCCATTTCTGGTTTGGGTATGATAGTGCCTTCTATACTAATTGTGGGTGTGTGAGGTCCTCTAATTATAATATACCACAATTAATAGTCTAGAGCTTGAATGAATATCCTCATCCTAGCTTTCCAGTATGTGTAATTTATGCCATTAAATAGAGGAGGTCTATTTGTGGATTGCCCCTAACTCATAGAACATCCCACTTGGGTTGTCATGATCTTTAACTCTTGATTGTGAGATCAATAAATACTATTGGAGCACCTTGCTCTGATACCACTTGTTGCCCAAGGTGACAAGCCAAGAGGGAGGAGGGGTGAATTGGTTTCTCTTGATTTTTACTATATTACTTATGTCAATTGATGAGTTAGTGGAATTTAACAAAGCACAATACAAACACACAAGAAGTATAGTGGTTCGGTGCTCTCCTAAGCACCTACGTCCACTCCCCAAGCGACCTCTTGGAAATTCACTATAATCCCGCGGATTACAGTTGGATTGTTTTCCGGGCTCACAATCCAAAAACCTTTACACTTTGGTTTTTCGGGATCACCAAAAATCTATGTTGGTTTTACGGGCTCACCAACGAACCTATGCTGGTTTTCCGGGCTCACCAACGAACCTTTACAATTGGTTTTACGGGTTCACCAATCAACCTACACCGTTGGTTTTGCGGGCTTACCAACAAACCTTTACAAGGTGATTAATAAAAGAAGTAAGAAGATTTAAGCTCCTAGATGAGCAAATATAACAATATAATCTACAAAGAAGAGTTTAGAGAATAGTTATCGCTTGATGAGACTTCTCTCTTCTTTGTCAAGGATGCTTCACTCTTCAAGGGTGGATGGAGCTCTTAATGACTCTTGGAATCTGCTCAACCACTTTCTTTTTACTCTTGAATGAAGCACTTGGATGAAGAAGATTTGGACACTTGTCTTTCTTGTGTACTCTTTGATATTTTGCAAAAAGATGTTTTCTCTGATGAATAGTGCCACTTTAAATAGTTTCCTTCATCCATTGGACAAACCCCAATGGTTAGAATTCAAAAACTAGCCGTTACTCACTGTTAGAAGGACAAAAAGTACTTCTGCAGAACTAGCCGTTATGCTTCTGCCCGTGCTTGGGTCAACTCAACTTTTACTGGGGTCGACCCAACTTTCACTTGGGTTGACTCAACCTTTCCTTGGGTCGACCCTCTCAGAACTACAGAACCTTGCAATTCAGCCTTCCTTCACTTGGGTCGACTCAACATCTTTTTGAGTCAACTCAAGGTTCAGTTGGGTCGACTCAACTTCCACTTGGGTCGACCCTCTCAGGGTTTCCAGAGAACCTATTTTGAATGTCATTGCCTTTGGGTCGACCCTCTCAGTGTTTGGGTCGACTCATGTTTGGGTCGACTCAACTTCCTCTTGGGTCGACCCTCTCAGTGTTTCCAGGAAACTGCTTTCTTGAGGCTTGAGAGGCTTGAGGTTTGGGTCGACTCATGCTTTCCTTGGGTCGACCCAACTACTGTTCATCCGTGCCATTTTTGCAGAAGTGTGCCAGATACTTTCTTGATATGCCGGGGTCGACCCAATCAACCTTGGGGTCGACTCTATCCACACTTTGCTGCAACTCCAGGATAGATTCATCCATATAAACAATGAAATGCATCTTTATCTTATTATACGAATATACTGAGAGTAACAGACTTATAAATGAAGTATCGAATTAACTTGTAACATACTCTTGATTATTGTATTAATCATCAAAATACCACTATCATCCTTAGTGCCCACAGCTACAGCAGCAACTCTTTGCTCCGTTGCCAACCTGAAGGGTTACTGCACCTTCCGCCAGCCTCCTACTTTTCTTTAGACCCTGCATAGTAGTGCACAAATGAGCACTAGAACCAGAATCTATAACCCAACTAGAAGTAGAAGAAATTGTAAGGTTAGTTTCAATTACGAGCAAGTCTAACATACCTTCTGAAGGTGTGTCTGCCTTTTTGTTCTTCAGGCTCTCGAGTTATGAAAGGCAGTTCTTTTTTCAGTAGCCGTCGATGTTGCAGTGAAAACATTTTCCTTTGTCATTAGCCTTTTTCTTGTGAACTTCCTTCTTAGGCTTCTTGTCTTTCTTCTACTTCTTAGCAGGCTTTCTTTTCTTCCAAGTAGACTTTCTTTTGGAACCAGAAGTCAGCTCAGCAGCCAGAACAGAGCCTCTTGAACCTTTCAAGGCCCCTCAGCAGTTACCAACATACTTAATAGTTCGGTCTTAGTGCATTCAATTTTATTCATATGGTAGTTTACTACAAACTGCCCAAATGAATCAGAAAGGGATTGCAGGATCAGATCTATCTGTAGTTTCTTATGCATAGTCATACCTGTTAGGATCTGATGCATGCCGCAGAAAAATTTCAAAAAATTTCAGATCTGCAGAGGAAGGCATGCAAGATCCCGTTCATCGCATGAACGTATTTTAAAACCATCATTTGTAGATAGATTAGGATTAAATTCTTATAAACTATTTTAAAATCATTAAGAAGATCAGATCTTCACCTTGTGTGGGTAGATGGTCTCCACAAATCTGATTTACATGGTATTTGATGAAGGTTCAGTGGAAGCCGCACACGCGTCCGGCCTCTAGGGATATCCACACGAGGCAAAGCACCGATCGAAGCTTTTAGATTTCCCCGGGGTGCTAGCTCCCCTGCAGAGATGGCTATTGATGGCTGATATCCTCCCTATCAATCAACTCTTGAATGCCTAAGGGAGGAGGAAGAAGAAGGATGGTTCAATGGAAGGAGAACAAAAATCCGCAGCTTTTTCTTTTTCCTTCGCGTTGGAACCAAGGAAGGGGATGAAGTAGACCACGCCAAGAGCTTCTTTTCTCTTGCTTCCTTGTGGCTGAAAGGAGGAATGGAAGGAGGTTCCTTGCTGCTATAAATCTCAAGAAAAACCATAAAAAATTCGTAGCCCCTTTGAACCCCTCTTTTATGGTGTGTGGATAGAGATAAGCTCCTAAATTTTAGGAGCTCATCTTTATCCCATTGTGAATTCAAAATAGGAGGGGTGTGGCCCCTCCTTTTTCCCTCACGCCACCAGCCAAGGGAGGGCTCCCTCTTCTCCCATTTGGTTAGCCCCCACTCAATCTAATTAAGTGGGGAGGGTTGGGTCCAAGTGCTAGGATTCAATCCTATTCAAAATAGGATTTGCACCCATTTCAATTTCCTCCAAATCCTAATCTAATTAGGATTTAATTGAACCATGACTCAATTGAACTCTTCAATCCTAATCTAATTAAGAGTCTTTTAATTAATTAGATTAAAATTAAAATTAATTAGGACTTAAGGAAATCCTAATCTAATTAGGACTTGCTAAATTTCAGCCCTAAGGCAATTAGGACTTTAGAAATCCTACTCCAAGTAGGACTCTAATTTAATTTGAAATTATAATCCAATTAGGACTCCAAGGATCTTACTCCAAGTAGGACTCATGATCAAGTCCAATTAATTAAATCCAATTAATTAAATTAAATTGTAATCCGATTGCAATTATTCCTTCTTCAAGTCACTAACTCTTAGCGGGTTAACCAATTATCCATCAAATTAATTATTTGTTATTCCTAATTACAATTCAACCATCGGATCGGTTAATACCTCTAATGTGTGTGACCCCATAGGTTCTATTCTGACTATTAGTGAGATATATTGCGATCTCTATCACAATATCATTGAATACTCCTTTCAATGGGTTGAAATAATTTCAACTCAACTCACCAGGGATCATCGACCATCAAGATGGTCCCTGTGAGTCTCACCATCCACCAGTGACACCTAGCAGTATGTAGTGGCTACCCAGCAGAATAGAATGATGAACCTCTAGGTGGAGTTATCATAGGATAAAATTCTTCTATTGTGGATCCCTATAGAACAGAGGTCATGGATAACTCGTCAAATCCCGTCGTCTGTAATATGTCTAGATTTATTCAACTTGACTTCGAGAGTGGAAAACTCTTTCTCCACTGTATATACTGCCCTAGCCAAGGTCTTAGAACTCAGTCTTATAAATCACATACGATCATTCCTCATCTATCAAGGTCGATAGATTCCATGTAGGTGAATACCCTACTCCTACAGTGAACCTACTGCAGCCAATCTACACTACAAGGATCCATATGACTAGAGACCATATATATGTGTAGTCAAACTACAATAACCTCACTGTGAGTAGCTGAATCTCTGCAGGTCAAAGGACCAGTCACACTACTGCAACATCAAGCAAGTCACCGATGAGTGGATAGACATCCAAGTGACTTCTTGTCTTGGTCATGCTCAGTACCCTTGTTCTCTAACAAGCACATATACTATCATTTTAGTGTCTCTGCACTATAGACTCGAGCCTCGTCCATCCATAAGGAAAGCGATCTGTGCACTAATCGGATCGATCACCTTCCTCGTGATGATCCATTGATCAAGAGCATTTAGAAATTAATCACCAATGATACATAGCTCAAATTCTCAACTCTTGAGAATATGTATCATCATCTTATTAATTTCTTGGACGATTCATAGACACATAAACAATATGAATGAAAAGATGCCCTTTTATTATTCAATAATAATAAAGTCAAGTACAAATTTATGTTTCAGAATTAATAATGTGTTTGCCAGATTGGCTTCTAGGGCATACATCTAACAATCTTCCACTTGCACTAAAGCCAATCAGTCATATATCTAAATCCCATCTTCTCAAGGTGGGTTTCAGTCTTCTACTGATTTAACTGCTTAGTGAGCAGGTCCGCCAAGTTGTCCGCGAAGTCTACTCTCTGCACCTCGACATATTTTTTCTCGAGGTAGTCGCATATGAGGTGAAAGCGCCACTCTATATGTTTGAAATTCTGATGAGACCTTAGCTCCTTAGCAAGAGCTATGGCGTCATTATTATCGCAGTAGAGTGTGATGGCATTACATCTAGCTCTGCAATGAATTTCTTGAACCAGAAGGCTTCCTTTGCAGCTTCAGAGGCGGCGATATACTCAGCTTCCATAGTAGAATCAGCAATGATCGGTTGTTTGGAACTCTTCCAATTTACCGTACCACCATTGCACAAGAACACATATCCAGATGTAGACTTTCTATCATCAATATCAGTCATGAAATGTGAATCTGTGTATCCTTCTACCTTTAACTTTGATGATCCTCCAAAAATCAAGAACAAATCTTTAGTTCTTCTCAAGTACTTAAGAATATTCTTTACAGCTGTCCAGTGCTCTTCGCCTGGATTCGACTGATATCTGCTAGTGACACTCACAGCAAGGGCTATATCAGGTCGTGTACACAACATGGCATACATGAGACTCCCTATTGCCGAAGCATAAGTGATCTTGCTCATGCGTTGAATCTCTTCTGATGTGTTGGAGCACATCTTCTTGGAGAGATGAATCCCATGCCTAAGGGGTAATAGACCCTTTTGGAGTTTTCCATGTTGAACCTTTTCAGCACTTCCTCTATGTACATCTTCTGTGATAGGCCAAGCATCCTTTTAGATCTATCTCTATAGACCTTAATCCCCAAAATATAGGATGCTTCCCCAAGGTCTTTCATGAAGAACTCTTTTGACAACCAGACCTTGACCGAGGTTAGCATGGGAATATCATTTCCTATCAGGAGGATGTCGTCTACGTACAGTACGAGAAACACGACAGCCCTCCCACTAACCTTCTTGTAAACAAACGGTTCCTCTTCGTTCTTGATGAAATCAAACGATTTGATCACATCATTGAAACGAGTGTTCCAACTCCGAGATGCTTGCTTCAGTCCATAGATGGACTTTTGCAGCTTGCAGACTTTGTGATCACCATCACTAGAAGTGAAACCCAAAGGCTGCTCCATATAAATATCTTCATCAAGATATCCATTCAGAAAAATAGTTTTCGCATCTATCTGCCATATTTCATAATCATGAAATGCTGCAATGGCAAGCAATGTTCGAATGGATTTCAGCATGGCTACATGTGAAAAGGTCTTCTGATAGTCAATGCCTTCGCGCTGACTATACCCTTTCGCCACTAGCCTTGCCTTATGGGTCTCTACCTTTCCATCCGAACCTATCTTCCTTTTGTAGATCCATTTGCATCCAATAGGTACTATACCCTTTGGTGGATCTACTAAGATCCAGACTTGGTTGGAATACATGGAGTCTATCTCTGACTTCATAGCTTCCAGCCATTTTTCGGAATCAATATCTGATATCGCCTCGTTGTAGGTATTGTGATCCTGTACATGTACCCTATCTCCCATAAGGAAAATTTCCTCGGTATCCTCTATAAACTGAAAGAGTAGATACCCTATAAGCCAATCATTTGATGGGTTTCTCTTTGTAATCCTACAAATCATGTACTTTGACACTCGATATATATCAATAAAGGCATTGTGTTTCATCATTTGCTGCTTATCTATTTTATTATTGGATGATGAACCCCATAAATTAGGACATTGGTTTTAGGGTTATGATGAGATCATACCAGTGAGACCTAAAATCCAAAAATCCTAATTTAGAATATTCCCAGTCAAATTGATATATTGAGTCGGAGATCAATATTACCGGAAAGACTGGCACATCTTATGTATGCTCAATGTAGAGGGTGATTGATCTCACAATCACTTGTGTGAGACACTAATACAAAGATGTGGGTGCTCATTAGAGGAATGAGTTCAGTGAAATGACCAGCCATGAGAACATCTTATGGATTCTTACTTAATTATCAAAAGATGGTTCTCATAGTGGAGTTGTGCAAGTGATCCTTAGACCTGAGATCACCATGGTACCTTGTGCACTTGAAGCTATGTTTTGGTTTACCCTCATTCACGACATTGCGTTGTGTACGGGGTATTCTGGATATGGTGGATTTTGTACGAAGGTTGTGAGTAGGTCAACAAGGAATCAGTCACTTCTAGTAAGAGAAGGTAACATCCTACTTACTCTAATCTTATGATGATTCAAGAAGCCTTTGATCAAAGCAAAATGAATATTAGAAAGAGTTTCTAATGTTTCATTGTTTGAATTATCATATAAAAGATTGAGAGATACATGAATAAGTGATTGAGTTTGATATTGATCCATACTCATGCACTTATTTAGGATGTAGTATGACTGAGGAATTGAATTGCACAGTAACTTGCCACTGAAGGGTATGTTTGGATTTGTCCAATACATTCCTCATCTTTTGGGTCGACATGATACGTTACTAGACGTCAATCATGTCTTGTGGGTTGATCGGATCAAAGAGTTTGATTAGATCAAAGCATCAGAAAGGTTCTGATTGCTAAGTCAGGTTTAGCACTAAATTGAACCTAAATTGGATTAGAGGTATTCTAATCAGGTTAGGTCAACTTGCACCTGCACCTACTGCTGGCTAAGATAAGGAACCCAATAGGTCACACACAAGGAAATTGATCAAGGGTCTAATTGGATTAGATCATGTTTGCAAGATGAACATGCTAGCACGTGTTGCAAACCCTAGCTCCTGATTCAAATTAAATTCGAATCTGATTCTTAGGTTAGGTTGATCTAATATGATTAGATCATGACCTAATATGGGTTAGCCAAGAGTTGGAACCCATTTGGCTTTAATTAGACCTGATTTGATTAGGTTTAATGTTTTCTTTAAGTTGGTTAAACCCAATTGGATTGGGTTTGATAGGGCCTTCACTTCTGGACCATTGGATCGCTTCCTGGATGAAGGATCTGGTCCACTGGTTGGCGCCTTCATCTGGACCATTGGATGGCTTTCCGGATGAAGGATCTGGTCCACTGGTTAGCGCCTGAATCTGGACCACTGGATGGCTCTCTGGATGAAAGATCTGGACCGTTGCTCAGCGCCTGAATCTGGACCATCGGTGATGGCATCTTGCTTCTGGACCATTGGATGGCACCCTGGATGATGATGCCTTGATCTGGACCATTAGATGGTGCCTAAATCTGGACCATTGGCTTTGATTCACTGCATTTGGGCCCTTGGATCATCAGGATTTAAGAGGGAGACTTTGGTTGACCTATAGTCACGATGCAGTCACATATATAATAAAAATATTTATATGGTTCAGTCTACCATTTCTTTTCTTGCATGTATATATATATAATAAAAAAAAATCCTTATGATGACAAGTCTGGCCTCGTGGCGTAGTCTGGTTCGAGTAATTAAGCCCGAGGGGTGTTTCACTTAATGTCTTGAGCCAACTGGATCGGGGGTCATTGGCTGAAAGCTCGCTACATGGACCTTACTAGAGCCTAATGGGATTGGATAGCTGTAGTTGTCATGTGTATTGAAAAAAAAAAAATTGAAAAATTGAAATAAAAATAATGAGTTGGTTAGGCTGAACCTAGTGACATGTGGTAATGGCTGGTTTGACTCCATTGTATTGGACCTCCGTGTACCCAGGTTGTTTAGTTGAGATTGATAACTCTTTCTTTACATGCGAACCATTCATGACAGATTTAGACAACATGTGATATTCTGAAAATTTGATGGATCAAGTTCTAATAAATTGTAGAAAACACTTGTGAACTTGAGTAGTGCACCTAAAACTCAGGCGGTGCCCTGTTGTGGTGGAGGTATTAGTACTCTGAGAAAGTCATGCGGTTTGATGCACACTACACTTTTATATTTCCTTGCCTTGACAGTTGCCATGCTTGAAAATATATATCAATTAATTACATGTGTATTAGCTTAAGATTTATTTCATATTTCTATTAGAATCTCATGTCATATCATTCATGATGTTTGTGGGTAGCATCCCTGAAAACCCTCACGAGACAACACTCGTCCACTAGGGTAACCTAGGGGTTTAACGGCTTGTTGCACGTGCTAAGTGCAATCGTGATTCCTACGAAAGTGAGTATTTATCTTAATTTTATGCAATTAGTTCTAATAAAACATCAAAGGATGAACCAACACTTTTTGTACTCTCATATTATTATTTACTCTGAATTGCTAGAGACTAGCAATAAGCTAGTTGGGGGGTGTGATGAGAGCACAAAAGTGCGATCTACACATCACTTAAATTAGTATTATTGCTAACAAATAATGATAGAAGTGCTGTATTAATATTATATTTTTGTGGGGTGCAGGTGATCGGAAATCAAAGTTAAAATGCACAGTGGGTTCAAAAAGATGCATCATAGTAGGTGACTAGTCAACCACATGAGGTCAGTCCCAGTTGCAGCCACAAGCCACATCCAGCAGCAGCATGTCCTCCCCATTTCGACTAAGTCCATTTGAAGGAATCCTGCACACATCCGTGCTTCAGCCGAGCCCATATCACAACGTCCATGAGCCTTCTTCCCGTCCAGGTTCATCACCCACGCATCCAAGCAGCCGAGTCCCAGCGTCCGTGCCCCATTCTCACGTGTTCCCGCGATGCAAGCAATTGCAATCCTCCCGTCTTCTCCGCGTGCACCATCCCAGCAAAGTCCAGCCATCCACGGTTCATCTCCCATGCATCCAAGGCCCTTCTACCAGCTTCCCACGCGTCCGACTGATCCTCCCACGCATCTCACGCGCTCTAGCTTTCGGATTCCACGATCAGATCTCACAATCCCTGAGTTCCGACTTCATCCCACTTCTTCCGCCTCATCCGCGAAGCTCCCGAATTTTTCTCCCCACCAGCGCATCTTCCGGATCTCATGCGTTGGAGCATCCCGCAATGCAAGCGATCGCAATCCAGCTTCTCCCGAGTTCCAGCCGCATCCAACGCCTCCCAGCCATTCGCGAGCGTCTTCCCAACGTCCGCATCCCATCC
The DNA here is from genome assembly GCF_051530095.1 of Phoenix dactylifera. Taxonomy (NCBI): domain Eukaryota; kingdom Viridiplantae; phylum Streptophyta; class Magnoliopsida; order Arecales; family Arecaceae; genus Phoenix; species Phoenix dactylifera. The sequence continues at coordinate 10,560,510 of NC_143195.1, forward strand.
GTCCACATCCTGCAGCCGTCCGCGTTCGAAGATCCCGCATCCCAGCAAAGTCCCGGCCGTCCGCGTGCAAAAATCCACCGCGATCCAGCCTCTCCCAGACATCCCGCGTTCGTGATCTCAGCGTATGCGTCCCAGGTTCTCCCAGTTCTCAGCAGTCCACGCATCCCAGCTCCCCTCGAATCTCCAACGATCCACCCGCGAAGCTCCCAGCGTCCGCGTGCATCCCGCGAAGATCGCGATCCATCCACGTCCGAGCTTCTCGCGTCTGGGATACTCGGCATCTCCACGTATTCTGGGAGATCAGGGACTCATCGCATTTTAAAAGGAGGGCTCTCTCGGCTGGGAGGAGGTATCCCTCATTCGGAAGAAAAGAAGAAACAGAGGAGAGCCCTCTGTCAAAAGAAAAAAAAAAGAAAGGGAAACAGGGCCTCCCCTGTTTCCGAAAAGAAAAAGAAAAAAATGAAAGGGGGATTAATGTTTTCAATGAGTGGCTAATTCTTAGGGAGGGAGATGGATGAACCTTTGATGTATTGCTCTTTGAAGTAAACTCTAAACTTTTGCCTTGAATGAATTATATTTACTGATATGTTTTTGATCTATGCATAGTTATTTCGTAGATAGTTCTTAAATGGATTATGATTATTGATATATGGTTGCTTTAGTATTTGATTCGTCGTAGACGTAGAAAGCACGACGAATGCTTAGAAATTGAGTTCATATATTCATGAAACATATACCATGATTAGATCTATCCTACCACTCATTTTTAATCAAGAACCATAGAGTTTATTTCTTGGATGCAATATCGTCAAGGGGGATTCCAGATCCCTACCATCTTTATTTTATTGAACTTTGTTTATTGCTATATTGTTCTCCGATTTTAATTTCTGAAAATTAAAACATAATTTTAATCCACAAATTTATTGAATTAATTAATCTAAAATTATATTAAATAATCTCATATATATTTCGTTCCCTGAGGATTCGACCTCGGACTTTCGAGAATTTACTACTTGTGCGATTCTCCTGCACTTGGGAGAACAATTTTATTTTTGCATCAAGTTTTTGGCGCTGTTGCCGGGGAACGGCTGATTTATTAGTATATTTTTAGAGTTAATTTTTAGTTGATTTGTTAGTATTTTTCTTTTGAAAAAAAAAAAAAAATTTTGAATCTTTATTGCTGTTTTTTTTATTCCCTGCACAGTCTGCATCAAACTCTGATATCGGAGTAATTCACCGTCTGATTGGATTCAAATTTGGTCGTCGGGTGCAGGACCTGTGTTTCTTTCATCTGAACGGTCTGATTGACATTCTGATACTTTTACGACCATTATATTAATCTGAAACCTTGCTACTGTCTGTTTTGAATTTTCTGTGTTTAAATTTTTTTTTTTTTAGAATCAGAATTTTATTATTATCATATCTCATTAACCCTTGTTGCTAGTTTAAAATTGATAAGAACTTTAAGAAAAGATCAAGGGTGATCATTAAAAGAATAAATAAATAAATAAACTCTGAAACTTTGTATGCTAGGGTGGAATAGGGACGACACCGGTCGATTAAGTCGTACAACTTTAGATCATCCCTTAGGACACATCCTTGAAATTCCTTCGCAGTATCTCACACCTTTTGAGATGGCAAATTTTTCTGATGATGTAGGAAGTCACCATGGTGATGAAGGTAGACCCCCAGTTATGACACTTCGACAATATTTACACCCTACTAGGACTAGTCAACCTTCATGCATGATTATTCCTGAAAATGTAGGACACTTTGAAATTAAACCAGGAGTAATTCAATTGCTGCCAAAGTATCATGGAATGGAATCTGAGAACCCTTATCTTCACCTTAAGGATTTTGAGGAAATTAGCATCACATTTAGAGTGCCAAATGTATCGGAAGATGTCCTTAAATTGACCTTGTTTTCTTTTTCCTTAAAGGATAAAGCCAAAACATGGCTGAACTCCTTGAGACCTAGATCGCTAGGAACATGGCAGGATATGCAAAGAGAATTCTTGAAAAAATTCTTTCCCGTACAAAGGACTAACTTTTTGAAAAGACACATTAGTAACTTCCAACAAAAAGACCATGAAACATTTTATGAATGCTGGGAGAGATTTAAAGATTTGCTTCTCTCTTGTCCTCATCACGGGTTTGAAACATGGAGAACCATTAGTTTCTTTTACAAAGGGTTGTCTCCACAATTAAAACAATTTATAGACACTATGTGTAATGGTCTATTTTTGGAAAAGCAACCCGATGAGGCATGGGATTATTTAGATTCTCTCGCAGAGACTGCACAATTATGGGATACAGGGGATAGAGTGAATAAACCTTTGGCTAAGCCTACTAGCATTGGACACGGGGGCCTTTACAACCTTAGTACTCAGGATGATATTCAGGCTAAAATGGCAGCCCTTACTAGGAAGGTAGAGGAAATTGAACTTAGAAGGATTGAACCCGTCAAGACCTTAGAATATAACAGCGAGTGTTGTAGGATTTGTGAGATGCCTGGTCATCTCACCACTGATTGCCCCACAATACCCGCATTCAAGGAAGTCTTGCATGATCAGGCCAATGTTATGAATACATATCAAAAATCTTTTAATAATCCTTTTTCGGGTACTTATAACCCTGGATGGAAGAACCATCCAAATTTCAGGTGGAGGAATGACCAACCTCAACAAGTATATAACCCAACTCCTCCACCACCGCAACCTCATTATGCACACGCACCCCCTCAAAAACCCAGTCTCGAAGAAACTTTGCAATCTTTCATGCAAGGTCAAGCTAAAATCAATGATGACTTAAGAAATCAACTGACAACGCTGACCACTGTTTTAAGTGCTCAAGAGAAAGGTAAGCTACCAGCTCAACCACAACCTAATCCTCAAATCTATGGCGGTAGCAATGCATCATCTTCAACTTCGCATAGAGAACAAGCAAAGAGTATAATAACTTTGCGAAGTGGAAAGGTTATTGACCGACCAGTCCCAGAACAAACACAAGTCATACCTGATTCTGACCCTCCCAAGACAAAAGAAAAGGATAATGAAGAAAATGAAGCACCAACATCTACTGAAAAAATTGAATGTCCTTTTCCTGCACCATTTCTACAAAGCTTAAAGCCCTTGCAAAAGCTTGAACCAAACTCTGAAATTCTTGAGCTTTTTAAGCAAGTAAAAATTAATGTACCTCTTCTTGATGCAATCAAACAAGTGCCCTCCTATGCAAAATTTTTAAAAGATTTGTGCACTGTCAAGCGTCGTTTAAATGTCAAGAAGAAGGCATTTCTGGCTGAAAATGTGAGTGCAATTTTACAGCATAACAATCTTCCTAAATATAAGGATCCAGGTTGCCCAACTATCTCGTGCATCATTGGCAATTTTAGGATTGAGCGAGCATTGCTAGATTTAGGAGCGAGTGTGAACTTGTTGCCATATACGGTATATGAGCAACTCGGTTTGGGTGAGTTGAAGCCAACAACTGTGACCTTACAATTAGCTGACCGGTCAGTGAAGGTCCCTCGAGGGATTATCGAAGATGTGTTGGTCCAAGTAGACAAGTTCTATTTTTCTGTCGACTTTATCATACTGGACACACATCCGGCTTCCAATTCACCATCTCAGATTCCAGTCATCTTAGGACGTCCATTCCTTGCAACTTCTAATGCATTGATCAATTGTAGGAATGGTATCATGAAGCTTTCTTTTGGCAATATGACTTTGGAACTGAACGTCTTTAGTATAGGCAAACAACCCAGTGATCATGAAGAAAGTAAAGAAGTTGAATGGGTTGAAACCATTGCGGAAGAATATTTGTTAAAAGAAACATTTACTGAATTGACCGACAATGGTTTGATAGATTGGTGTTCTGAAGGTACTGCTGATGATATGGTCCCACCTATTTTAGATAACTCGGATGTCATGATGGTCAATGGGTGGAGACCGAGAATAGAGGAATTTGAACAGTTGCCACCTCTAAAAGCAAAGATAGTACCATCCCATGAACAAACACCTAAGCTCGAGTTGAAACCTTTACCGAAGGAACTCAAGTATGCCTTTCTTGGACCCGAGGATACATTTTCTATAATCATCTCATCTGATCTGGATCATGCCCAAGAAAGAAAATTACTTGGTGTTCTAAAGAATCATAAAGGAGCTTTAGGATGGTCTATTGCCGACTTGAAGGGGATTAGCCCTTTAATTTGCACGCACAGGATATATTTGGAGGACAATGCCAAAACCACAAGGCAAATGCAACGCAGGTTGAATCCTACGATGAGAGATATGGTTAAAGCAGAAGTCCTCAAGTTGCTTGATGTGGGTATTATTTACCCAATTTCCAACAGTAAATGGGTAAGTCCTACTCAAGTCGTTCCTAAGAAGTCGGGTCTGACGGTAGTCAAAAATGAGCAGGGTGAACTAGTTCCAACTCGTGTTCCGACGAGTTGGCGCATGTGTGTTGACTACCGAAAATTGAATTTGGTCACTAGGAAAGATCACTTTCCCCTACCCTTCCTAGACCAAGTTTTAGAAAGAGTTGCAGGACACAATTTCTATTGTTTTCTCGATGGCTATTCTGGATACTACCAAATCGAGATTTCACCAGAAGATCAAGAGAAGACTACCTTCACTTGTCCTTTTGGCACATTCGCTTTCCGTCGGATGCCATTCGGGTTGTGTAATGCACCTGCAACATTCCAAAGATGCATGCTCAGTATTTTTGAAGACATGAATGAGAAATTTTTAGAAGTGTTTATGGATGATTTCTCTGTTTTTGGCGATTCTTTTGATGATTGTTTGTTATATTTACAAACTGTCTTATCTCGGTGTATAGAAAAGAATCTGATACTGAATTGGGAGAAATGCCACTTCATGGTGCCAAAGAAAATTGTCCTAGGACATATTGTTTCATCGAAGGGCATGGAAGTTGATAGAGCTAAGATTGACTTAATCGCCAAGCTACCTGCACCCAAGACGGTTAGAGATGTTAGATCATTTTTGGGTCACGCGGGATTTTATAGGAGGTTCATCAAGGACTTTAGTGTCATAGCTCGACCATTATATAACCTCTTATCCCTTGATACACCGTTCGATTGGACCGAAACATGTCAAGAGGCATTCGAAAAATTGAAGGCTATGCTTAGCACTGCACCCATCGTGCGACCACCTGATTGGTCATTACCTTTTGAGATCATGTGCGATGCTAGTGACTATGCGATAGGAGCTGTCCTAGGACAACGCAAGGATAATAAGCCATATGTCATCTACTATCAAGCAAAATCTTAAATGATGCTCAAATGAATTACACCACCACCGAGAAGGAATTGCTTGCGGTAGTATTTGCATTAGACAAATTTCGCTCTTATATCCTTGGTGCTCCTATTGTTATCTTTACAGATCATGCAGCGCTAAAATATTTATTGGATAAGAAAGATGCCAAACCACGCTTAATACGATGGATACTTCTACTCCAGGAATTTGACATCACTATCAAAAATAAAAAGGGAGTAGAGAATGTGGTTGCTGACCATCTATCACGGCTAGTTGTTCATGATTTGGTGCCACAGTTGCCCATCAAGGACTCGTTCCCTGAAGAACAATTGTTTGCACTTTCTACTATGCCGTGGTATGCTGATATTGTAAACTTTCTTGTCACGAACCGGATGCCGGAGCATTGGGGATCAAATGATAAGAATAATTTCTTGCGTGAAGTAAGGAGTTATTATTATGATGCCCCCTATTTGTTCAAGTATTGCAATGATCAAATCTTTAGAAGATGCATACCGGATCAGGAGATTCAAAGTGTACTCTCTTTTTGTCATGCCAGTGCTTGCGGAGGACACTTTGCATCTAAGAAAACAGCAGCTAAGGTGTTACAATGTGGTTTTTATTGGCCTACACTATTTAAAGATGCCCACGAGTTCTGTAGGACATGTGACCCATGTCAACGTATTGGAAGTCTAACTCGTAGGCAAATGATGCCTCTTCAGCCCATTACTGCTATTGAAATTTTTGACATGTGGGGCATGGATTTTATGGGCCCATTTCCACCATCTTTTGGATATGAGTATATTTTAGTTGGTGTTGAGTATGTGTCAAAATGGGTAGAAGCTGTTGCCTGTAGAACTAATGATCACAAACCTGTTTTGAAATTTCTAAAAGAAAATATTTTTTCACGATTTGGGATGCCCAAGGTTATAATTAGTGATGGGGAAAAACATTTCTGTAATAAGCCTTTTGAGATCCTATTGCAAAAGTACGGTATCACTCATAGAATTGCAACTCCTTATCACCCGCAGACTAGTGGCCAAGTAGAGTTAGCCAATCGGGAAATTAAACGAATTTTGGAGAAAACGGTGAATCCATCACGCAAAGATTGGCCTTTAAAACTTTTTGACGCATTGTGGGCTTACCGTACTGCTTATAAAACTATTCTTGGTATGTCCCCGTATCGGCTAGTCTATGGAAAAGCATGTCATCTACCTGTTGAAATAGAGCATAAATCGTATTGGGCCATTAGAAAATTAAACTTTGAACTGTCAGATGCTGGTTTCGCTAGAAAATTACAATTAAGTGAATTGAATGAAATTCGTCGGGATGCGTATGACAATGCTAGACTTTGTAAAGAACGAATGAAAATTAGGCATGATAACTCAATTCTAAGAAAATCTTTTGAGCCTGCACAAAAAGTTCTTTTGTATGACTCTCGCTTACATCTGTTTTCTGGAAAGTTACGATCAAGATGGACAGGTCCTTTCATTGTAAAAACTGTTTTTCCACACGGGGCAGTTGAAATTGAGAATCCACAGGATGGTCAAATTTTTAAGGTAAATGGACACAGATTAAAACCTTTTCTTGAAAATTTTGCAGATGAAGAGGACTCCTTTTTCTTGGGGGAGCCTTCTTATGACTGAACATGAAGGCCAAGGTACGTGTATATTAGTTAGAATAAAATTTTTTCTTTTATTTCTAGTTTTCTTCTTATTTTGTAGGTCTTTTTTTTTGAAAATCAACAGCTCAAGGTATTCTTCTTCTCTCTATTATTTTCTCTATTGTCTCTCATATATAGTTTTCTTGCATTTTTTTTACATTGAGGACAATGCAATGTTTAAGTTGGGGGGAGGGAAATTTTGATCCAAAAAAAAAAAAAAACTTGTTTTTGCATTTGATTTATTCTATTGCTTTCTTTTCTGAGCAAATGCACATGTATTTTCATATTGAGTTTGTGCAACTATTAAGGCAAGGAACACATGCATACTATGACTGATCAGAGACCTATTATTAGATCCCCACACGTGTACTAAATGACAATAGGAAGGCCTCAGGAGTTCATATTTGTTAACTGCATTTTTGTTAGCCTTATCCATGAAAGAAGTATGAGTATTCTTGTTCGTACCATAAGGTTCAGGATTTGGTTTTCACATAAAGATAGAGGTTGAATATCCCGACTAGATTACTTAGGTGCCTTATGATCCGACTTTGGTTGACCTATAGTCACGATGCAGTCACATATATAATAAAAATATTTATATGGTTCAGTCTACCATTTCTTTTCTTGCATATATATATATAATAAAAAAAAAAATCCTTATGATGACAAGTCTGGCCTCGTGGCGTAGTCTGGTTCGAGTAATTAAGCCCGAGGGGTGTTTCACTTAATGTCTTGAGCCAACTGGATCGGGGGTCATTGGCTGAAAGCTCGCTACATGGACCTTACTAGAGCCTAATGGGATTGGATAGCTGTAGTTGTCATGTGTATTGAAAAAAAAAAAATTAAAAAATTGAAATAAAAATAATGAGTTGGTTAGGCTGAACCTAGTGACATGTGGTAATGGCTGGTTTGACTCCATTGTATTGGACCTCCGTGTACCCAGGTTGTTTAGTTGAGATTGATAATTCTTTCTTTACATGCGAACCATTCATGACAGATTTAGACAACATGTGATATTCTGAAAATTTGATGGATCAAGTTCTAATAAATTGTAGAAAACACTTGTGAACTTGAGTAGTGCACCTAAAACTCAGGCGGTGCCCTGTTGTGGTGGAGGTATTAGTACTCTGAGAAAGTCATGCGGTTTGATGCACACTACACTTTTATATTTCCTTGCCTTGACAGTTGCCATGCTTGAAAATATATATCAATTAATTACATGTGTATTAGCTTAAGATTTATTTCATATTTCTATTAGAATCTCATGTCATATCATTCATGATGTTTGTGGGTAGCATCCCTGAAAACCCTCACGAGACAACACTCGTCCACTAGGGTAACCTAGGGGTTTAACGGCTTGTTGCACGTGCTAAGTGCAATCATGATTCCTACGAAAGTGAGTATTTATCTTAATTTTATGCAATTAGTTCTAATAAAACATCAAAGGATGAACCAACACTTTTTGTACTCTCATATTATTATTTACTCTGAATTGCTAGAGACTAGCAATAAGCTAGTTGGGGGGTGTGATGAGAGCACAAAAGTGCGATCTACACATCACTTAAATTAGTATTATTGCTAACAAATAATGATAGAAATATTGTATTAATATTATATTTTTGTGGGGTGCAGGTGATCGGAAATCAAAGTTAAAATGCACATTGGGTTCAAAAAGATGCATCATAGTAGGTGACTAGTCAACCACATAAGGTCAGTCCCAGTTGCAGCCACATCCAGCAGCAGCATGTCCTCCCCATTTCGACTAAGTCCATTTGAAGGAATCCTGCACACATCCGTGCTTCAGCCGAGCCCATATCACAACGTCCATGAGCCTTCTTCCCGTCCAGGTTCATCACCCACGCATCCAAGCAGCCGAGTCCCAGCGTCCGTGCCCCATTCTCACGTGTTCCCGCGATGCAAGCAATTGCAATCCTCCCGTCTTCTCCACGTGCACCATCCCAGCAAAGTCCAGCCGTCCACGGTTCATCTCCCATGCATCCAAGGCCCTTCTACCAGCTTCCCACGCGTCCGACTGATCCTCCCACGCATCTCACGCGCTCTAGCTTTCGGATTCCACAATCAGATCTCACAATCCCTGAGTTCCGACTTCATCCCACTTCTTCCGCCTCATCCGCGAAGCTCCTGAATCTTTCTCCCCACCAGCGCATCTTCCGGATCTCATGCATTGGAGCATCCCGCAATGCAAGCGATCGCAATCCAGCTTCTCCCGAGTTCCAGCCGCATCCAACGCCTCCCAGCCATTCGCGAGCGTCTTCCCAACGTCCGCATCCCATCCGTCCACATCCTGCAGCCGTCCGCGTTCGAAGATCCCGCATCCCAGCAAAGTCCCGGCCATCCGCGTGCAAAAATCCACCGCGATCCAGCCTCTCCTAGACATCCCGCGTCCGTGATCTCAGCGTATGCGTCCCAGGTTCTCCCAGTTCTCAGCAATCCACGCATCCCAGCTCCTCTCGAATCTCCAACGATCCACCCGCGAAGCTCCCAGCGTCCGCGTGCATCCCGCGAAGATCGCGATCCATCCACGTCCGAGCTTCTCGCGTCCGGGATACTCGGCATCTCCACGTATTCCGGGAGATGAGGGACTCATCGCATTTTAAAAGGAGGGCTCTCTCGGCTGGGAGGAGGTATCCCTCATTCGGAAGAAAAGAAGAAACAGAGGAGAGCCCTCTGTCAAAAGAAAAAAAAAGAAAGGGAAACAGGGCCTTCCCTGTTTCCGAAAAGAAAAAGAAAAAAATGAAAGGGGGATTAATGTTTTCAATGAGTGGCTAATTTCTTAGGGAGGGAGATGGATGAACCTTTGATGTATTGCTCTTTGAAGTAAACTCTAAACTTTTGCCTTGAATGAATTATATTTACTGATATGTTTTTGATCTATGCATAGTTATTTCGTAGATAGTTCTTAAATGGATTATGATTATTGATATATGGATTGCTTTAGTATTTGATTCGTCGTAGACGTAGAAAGCACGACAAATGCTTAGAAATTGAGTTCATATGTTCATGAAACATATACCATGATTAGATCTATCCTACCACTCATTTTTAATCAAGAACCATAGAGTTTATTTCTTGGATGCAATATCGTCAAGGGGGATTCCAGATCCCTACCATCTTTATTTTATTGAACTTTGTTTATTGCTATATTGTTCTCCGATTTTAATTTCTGAAAATCAAAACATAATTTTAATCCACAAATTTATTGAATTAATTAATCTAAAATTATATTAAATAATCTCATATATATTTCGTTCCCTGAGGATTCGACCTCGGACTTCCGAGAATTTACTACTTGTGCGATTCTCCTGCACTTGGGAGAACAATTTTATTTTTGCATCAATGACCATGACTCGGCTTCTTACCATGCCATATCTCATACGGTATGGTAGGAACGGATTTAGAGAGAACTCTATTCAATAAATAAATCGTGGATAGTAAGGCATCTCCCCAAAGAAACATAGGCAGATCTGTGAAGCTCATCATGGATCAGACCATATCCAATGGAGTCCGATTCCTCCTTTCCGACACCCCGTTGAGTTGAGGTGTACCCGGAGGCATCCATTGTGAGACTATGGCATTCTCCTTGAGATGGTCCCGAAATTTTCCACTAAGGTATTCTCCTCCTCGATCTGATCGAAGAGCTTTAAGGAGTTTTCCAGTTTGTTTTTCTACTTCATTTTTGAACTCTTTGAACTTTTCAAAAGACTCAGATTTGTATCTCATAAGATACATATACCCATATCATGAATAGTCGTCGGTAAAGATAATGAAGTACGAATAACGACCTCTGGCTAGCACATCAAATGGGCCACACACATCAGTGTGTACCAAGGTAAGTATTTTAGTGGTCCTCTCCCCATGTCCTACAAAAGGTAATCTAGCCATTTTTTCTTGAAGACAGGACTCACAAACTGGATATGACTCGAAAGTCAATGAAACGAGAAGCCCATCTTTCTCCATTTTGTTCATTATGTCCTCTCCAATATGGCCAAGTATGAGGTGCCACAAATACTTCTGGTTTATCTCATCTCTGGATCTTTTGGATCCTATGGCACTCACTACTTGCTTAGACACATTCATATACACATCAATATGCAAGTGATAGAGATTGTCAATCATGAAACTACGTATAACTAATTTATTTCTGAAATAAATAGAACAACAGTCTTTGTCAAATGTAAATACATGACCATCCTATGCTAAACTCGAAATAGAAATCAAATTCCTGCTAGCAGCAGAGACATAATAACAGTCTCTAAGCAATAAACTAAAATCAGACGGTAGTCGCAGAGGATAGGTGCCCACAGCTACAGCAGCAACTCTTGCCCCGTTGCCTACCCGAAGGGTTACTGCACCTTCCGCCAGCCTCCTACTTTTCTTTAGACCCTGCATAGTAGTGCACAAATGAGCACTAGAACCAGAATCTATAACCCAACTAGAAGTAGAAGAAACCGTAAGGTTAGTTTCAGCTACGAGTAAGTCTAACATACCTTCAGAAGGTGTGTCTGCCTTTTTGTTCTTCAGGCTCTCGAGATATGAAGGGTAGTTCCTTTTCCAATGGCCGTCGACGTTGCAGTGGAAACATTTTCCCTTGTCATTAGCCTTTTTCTTATGAACTTCCTTCTTCGGCTTTTGTTTTCCTTCATCTTCTTTACAGGCTTCTTTTTCTTCCAAGTAGAGTTTCTCTTGGAACCAGAAGTCAGCTCAGCAGCCAGAATAGAGCCCCTTGAAACTTTCAAGGCTCCCTCAGCAGTTACCAACATATTCAATAGTTCAGTCTTCGTGCATTCAATTTTATTCATATGGTAGTTTACTATAAACTGCCCAAATGAACCAGGAAGGAATTGTAGGATCAGATCTATCTGCAGTTCCTTATGCATGGTCATACCGAGCTTCTCAAGCTCCTCTAGGTCCTTGATCATAGTCAGACAGTGATCATGGACAGACTGCCCCTTGCGCATCTTTGCCTTGAAGATCCTTTTGGATACTTCAAAGCGTGTAGTGCGGCTCTGCTCACCATAAAACTCTTGCAGGTGTGCAGTATTTTCCTAGCAGTCTTCATGTTCTCATGCTGGTATTGAAGTTCATTAGTCATGGATGCCATGATGTAGCACTTGACCCTAATGTCATCATCTGTCCACTTTTGATGCGTCTCACGCTGAGCATCAGTAGGATGTGCTGGTAACCTGGGAATATCATTCTCGAGTACATACCCTAGTTTCTCACAATTCAAAACAATTTTGAGCTTTCTAAGCCAGTCTTTGTAATTGGTTCCGGTCAGTCGGTTGGTCTCAAGAATACGGGTTAAAGGATTTGAAGCTGACATTGTGATATGTAGAGAGTAAAGATTCTAGTTAGACTTTGTACTTGAACTTAATTTGTTCTAGAAACTTTTAAAACAAATATGCTCCTACTATTTTCTCGAATCCTTCATACTCCCCTGATGGAGAAACGAAAATCCTATGCGACTAAGATTTCTAGTGGGTACTGCGGTCTCACCGATTTACATGCCGCCTCACCTAACAGTTATTGGTGATATATAAATGGATGAGTGTACAACTCTTGTACAATGCTTCTCAAGCAAATTACAGTGGTACTTGGTCTCTAAGCCATGAAGACCTCACCTAACAGTTATTGGCCCCATTATTTAGTTAAGTCAGACCCACCGTATAACCGCAGAAATAAAGTTATCATTTGATCCTTACCTAACAGTTATTGGTGCCCAACCCCACCTTTACCCCGCAACATCTCATGTCTAATAGAGAGGTCCAATCCCCTGATGCTACTTGCCCACTGTGTCCAGTCGAGACAAATCAACACCGGAAAGACCTTAGCAGCTCTACTAGGTGGAAGACCTATGGACTTAATATTGCATAATCATATCTTAGTATTTGCAACTTAAGTTCTTCATAAGAGATAATCGAACAATTGGCCACGTAAGCAGGTAGGAGGCTCTCCTTACTCGGAGAGTAAGGTCCTAATTAAGTAACCACCTTTTAGGCTTGCCTAGATACCAATTAGATCAATTAATCTAATATGACTAACTCATGTGGGTTCACCCTCGACTGATTAGGGAGGTTTATAATTAGGTCTCACTCGATCGTGTATTCACTTCTCATGCAAATATAAATCTACCCGCATAGACATAAGCATTAAACATCCAGACATTTATCAACAAAATAAATATAATGGTGATGATGATGGATCCAGGATGGGGTCATTTTACAAGCACATGCACGTCAATTGGTTAGATCGTCTTCAACTCTTGATTCGATCTTGATCCCTTAGGTCCAATTGTGATCAACTCCTTGATCCATCTTCAATCAATCCTTGATCTCGATCCGCGCATGTTGAGCTTGTTGATGTACATATCGATCAACCATCGACGTGCAACACACATCACAGATTACATCCCATATTGCTTTAAAAATTAAATAAAAATAAAGAATTAATTACAACCCTTTTTCATGAGACACGCGGGTCTCTAATACATGAATTTAAGATGCACGCAGGCATCTAAAAATTAAAATTACATGCATCACAAAACATCGCAGAATATTTCAGCACATTCAAAAGGATCCATCCATGATCATCACCATACGCATCACATGCATAAAAATTATTTTTAGATCTATAATTTAACTGATTATTTCATCTCATGACTTGCTGATCATGCAAGATTTGATTCTAAACATTTGTAATCATATTATCAAAGCATTAGAATCATTAATCTAAGCATCCAAAAAAATCAGCATGCAAAAAAATCAGCAAGCTGAAAATTCTGCATACATAAATTTCAGCAAGCATAATCCCTTAAATTTCAGATCTAAAATGCCTTTAAAAATTTAATCCTAATTTTAATCTATATAACCATGGTTCTGATACCACTGTTAGGATCTGATGCATGCCGCAGAAAAATTTCAAACATTTTCAGATCTGCAGCGGAAGGCATGCAAGGTCCCGTTCATCGCATGAATGTATTTTAAAACCGTCGTTTGTAGATAGATTAGGATTAAATTCTTATAAACCATTTTAAAATCATTAAGAAGATTAGATCTTCATCTTGTGTAGGTAGATGGTCTCCGCAAATCTGATTTACATGGTATTTGATAAAGGTTCAGTGGAAGCCGCACACGCGTCCAGCCTCTACGGGTATCCACACGAGGCAAAGCATAGATCAAAGCTTTTAGATCTCCCCGGGGTGTTAGCCCCCTTGCAGAGATGGCTATTGATGGCTGATATCCTCCCTATCAATCAATTCTTGAATGCCTAAGGGACGAGGAATAAGAAGAATGGTTCAATGGAAAGAGAACAAAAACCCGCAGCCTTTTCTTTTTCCTTCGCGTTGGAACCAAGAAAGGGGATGAAGTAGACCACGCCAAGAGCTTCTTTTCCCTTGCTTCCTTGTAGCTGAAAGGAGGAATGGAAGGAGGTTCCTTGCTGCCAAAAATCCCAAGAAAAACCATAAAAAAATTCGTAGCCCATTTGAACCCCTCTTTTATGGTGTGTGGATAGAGATAAGCTCCTAAATTTTAGGAGTTCATCTTTATCCCATTGTGAATTCAAAATAGGAGGGGTGTGGCCCCTCCTTTTTCCCTCATGCCACCAGCCTACGCCCCTCCCTCTTCTCTCATTTGGTTAGCACCCACTCAATCTAATTATGTGGGAGGGTTGGGTCCAAGTGCTAGGATTCAATCCTATTCAAAATAGGATTTGCACCCGTTTCAATTTCCTCCAAATCCTAATCTAATTAGGATTTAATTGAACCATGACTCAATTGAACTCTTCAATCCTAATCCAATTAGGAGTCTTTTAATTAATTAGATTAAAATTAAAATTAATTAGGACTTTAGAAAATTCTATTGTAATAAGGACTTATTAAATTTCAGCCTTAAGGTAATTAGGACTTTAGAAATCTTACTCTAAGTAGGACTCTAATTTAATTTGAAATCCTAATCCAATTAGGACTCCAAGGATCCTACTCCAAGTAAGACTCATGATCAAGTCCAATTAATTAAATTAAATTGCAATCCGATTGCAATTATTCCTTCTTCAACTCACTGACTCTTAGCGGGTTAACCAATTATCAATCAAATTGATTATTTGTGATTCCTAATCACAATTCAACCATCGGATCGGTTAATACCTCTAATGTGTGTGACTCCATAAGTTCTATTCTGACTGGTAGTGAGATATATTGCGATCTCTATCACAATATCATTGAATACTTCTTTTAATGGGTTGAAATAATTCCAACTCAACTCACCAGGGATCATCGACCATCAAGATGGTCCCTGTGAGTCTCACCATCCACCAGTGACACCTAGCAGAATGTAGTGGCTACCTAGCAAAATAGAATGATGAATCCCTAGGTGCAGATATCATATGATAAAATCCTTCTATCGTGAATCCCTACATAATGGAGGTCATGGATAACTCGTCAAACGTCGTCGTCTGTCATATGTCTAGATTTATTCGACTTGAGTTCGAGAGTGGAAAACTTTTTCTCCACTGTATATACTGCCTGGCCAAGATCTTAGAACTCAGTCTTATAAATCACATAAGATCACTCCTTATCTATCAAGGTCGATAGATTCCATGTAGGTGTATACCCTACTCCTACAGTGAACCTACTGTAGCCAATCTACACTACAAGGACCCATATGACTAGAGACCATGTATATGTATAGTCAAACTACAATAATCTCACTGTGAGTAGCGGAATCACTGCAGGTCAAAGGACCAGTCACACTACTGCAACATCAAGCAAGTCACCGACGAGTGAATAGACATCTAAGTGACTTATTGTCTTGGTCACGCTCAGTACCCTCGTTCTCTAACAAACACATGCACAATTACTTTAGTGTCTCTACACTATGGACTCGAGTCTCGTCCATCCATAAGAAAAGCGATCTGTACACTGATCGGATCGATCACTGTCATCGTGATGATCCATTGATCAGGGGCATTTAGAAATTAATCACCAATGATACGTGGCTCAAATTTTCAACTCTTGAGAATATGTATCATCATCTTATTAATTCCTTAGACGATTAATGGACACATAAACAATATGAATGAAAAAATGCCATTTTATTATTCAATAATAATAAAGTCAAGTTCAAATTTATGTCCCATAATTAATAATGTGTTCGCCATATTGGCTTCTAGGGCATACATCTAACAATACCGAGCTTCTCAAGCTCCTCTAGGTCCTTGATCATAGTCAGACAGTGATCATGAATAGACTGCCCTTCGCGCATCTTTGCCTTTAAGAGCCTCTTGGACACTTCAAAGCAAGCTGTGTGACTCTGCTCACCATACAACTCTTGCAGGTGTGCCAGTATTTCCTTAGCAGTCTTCATATTCTCATGCTAGCATTGAAGTTCATTAGTCATGGATGCCATGATGTAGCACTTGACCCTAATGTCATCATCCGTCCATTTTTCATGCGTCTCACGCTGTTCATACGTCGGACGTGATGGTAACCTAGGGATATCATTCTCGAGTACATACCCTATTTTCTCACAACTCAGAACAATTTTTAGGTTTCTAAGCCAGTCTTTGTAATTGGTTCCGGTCAGTCAGTTGGTCTCAAGAATATGGATAAAAGGGTTTGAAGCTGACATTGTGATCTGTAGGAAGTAAAGATTCTAGTTAGACTTTGTACTTGATCTTAATTTATTCTAGGGTCTTTTAGAATAATTGCACTTCCACTATTTTCTCGAATCCCTATACTTCCCTGATGGAGAAACAAAAATCCTACGCGACTAGGGTTTCTAGTGGGTACTGCGGTCTCACCGATTTACATGCCGCCTCACCTAACAGTTATTGGTGACATATAAATGGATGAGTGTACAACTCTTGTATAATGCTTCTCAAGCAAATTGCAGTGGTACTTGGTCTCTAAGTCATGAAGACCTCACCTAACAGTTATTGGCCCCATTACTTAGTTAAGTCAGACCCACCATATAACCGCAAAAATAAAGTCGTCATTGGGTTCTCACCTAACAGTTATTGATGCCCAACCCCACCTTTACCCCGCAACATCCCATGTCTAATAGAGAGGTCCAGCCCCCCGATGCAACTTGCCCACTGTGTCCAGCCGAGACAAATCAACACCGAAAAGACCTTAGCAGCTCTACTATGGTGGAAGACCTATGGACTTAATATTGTGAAATCATGTCTTAGTGTTTGCAACTTGAGTTCTTCATAAGAGGTAATCGAACAATTGGCCAGGTAAGCAGGTGGGAGGCTCCCCTTACTCGGACAGTAAGGTCCTAATTAAGTAACCACCTTTTAGACTTGCCTAGACACCAATTAAATTAATTAATCTAATATGACTAGCTCATGTTGGTTCACTCTCGACTGATTGGGGAGATTTGTATTTAGGTCTCTCTCGATCGACTATTCACATCTCATGCAAATATATATCTACCCGCATAGACATAAGCATTAAACATCTAGGCATTTATCAATAAATAAAATTTAAATGGTGATGATCATGGATCCAGGATGGGATCATTTTACAAGCACATGCACGTCAATTGGTTTGATCGTCTTCAACTCTTGACTCGATCTTGATCCCCTAGGTCCAATTGTGATCAACTCCTTGATCCATTTTCAATCAACCCTTGATCTCGATTGGTCGGTTCTTTCAATTTCAAAAATAAACCACGCAATAGCACGTATCCTGTAGGATAGTGATTACGGGTGTCGATCCATAGGGATTGGAGAATAGTTATTTTTCTTTAATAATAAATCAAAAAGAAGAGTTTGCTAACTTAATTATACTGAATTAATCTATGAGTACGAATTGAAATTTATCAGAGTAGAGATGGATCTAGGGTTTGGAATCCACTGTGTAGCATTGTATTAGGGACTGTGTTCTTAATTTTTATCTTTTGGAGAGGCATGCAAATTGGCTATAAGCCTTTTAAAATAAAAACATAAAGAGTTTTAGGAAGATCCATCTTCGGTATAGCATGAAGTGTCTACCTAAATATGCTAATCTAGGGTGTAGCACACCTCATCTTCCTAGGCATGGATCATCTTAGACTACTTTAGCAAACATGAATAGTAAATGGCATGTTCAAGGTTTAAACATCATAAAATAATTTTTCATTGAGAAAGAGAATTTAAACAAACTCCAAAAAGATTAAAAGAGTAAGAACTACAATGCCCTGTTACATCGCTAGGGCTTCATCCAGCCCTAGACTAGATGCTCAGCCGCGCATGGCTTCCGGACGGCCTTCGTCTTCATATAAAAATCTTCCGCTCCCGCTATTCCCAAAATACCCAAAATATTCTCTCCCCCCTCCTTTTCTTTTCTTTTCTTTTCTCCCGAACAGAGCATCTCTCCTCTGTTCTTCAAACCGTTTTTTTTCCCCCTTTGAACCGAGCTCCCCTCTCCCTTCTTATAGTCACGGGATGCTGAAATCTAGGGGAGAATCACGAGCGGCCGGGATCGCACGCAGCTAGAGGAGGCTGAGGCGCTGAGAGGAGCGGATCCAGAATGGAGGGCGCTGCGGGATTGCTGGGAGGAGGATATCGTCCGGGTCGCACGCGGGAGAGGATGATGCGGCTGGGATTCGGTGGTCTGTTCGTTGGACGCGGAGGATCTCATGAAGCTGGCTGAGGTCAATCCGGAGGAAGAGGATGTTGTACGGGATGCTAAGAGGATTTGGTTGCTGGGAAGGAAAGAAAGAGAGGATTTCTTCTTGGAACGAATGAGGCTCGGTGAAATCTGAGAGGATCTTGGCTGGGATTGAAATCTTTGGATGCTGGAATGGATGATCTGTCAATTTTGGGAAGATTGCATCGCGGGAGGGACGCGGAGAAGGCTCAGATGCGATTGAATGCGAACGAGAGGAAGCAGAAGGAATGGATACGGCTGAGCTGGGAGATGGGCTCTGTTTTGGAGCAGGGGGAAAACATGTGGTTTTTAAGTCGTGAGCTGGGATTTATTCGGGGAAGGAGATGAAGATGTTGAGATTCAGAATCGGCTGGGAGGAGTTCTTTGAACGTGGAAGCGGGGGAGGATGCGGAGGATCAGACGACTTGTTCCAAAACAGGGGAAGAGAAAGGAAAAAGAAATGATGTGGGAGATGAATACGGGCGTGATGGCATATGAATTTTATATTCCCTTTTCTTTCTTTTTTTTCATCTCTTTTCTTTTTTTTTTAGAAGGATGGTTGGGGTCCACTCGGGTAGGTTGGATAGCTTCATGCACATGTGGAAGAAAGTAATCCACACGTGAAACAGATTGGGACTAATTCGTGAATGGGATGACTCGACCTGCATACATTAGACTAGATCAATATAGAAAATCAATCAAACTTGAATAATTTATTTAAAATGAAATGATGCAGGAAACACATTTTCCTATGTTTAAATCCAAAGTATGTGCAAAATAATAATAATAAGTTCTATGTAAAATAGATTAATTTATATATTATTTTGCACTTATCACACCCCCAAACCTATATTTTGCTAGTCCTCAAGCAAAATAAAACTAGAAAAGAAAAATTGTAACTCGCTCTCGCAGGCATCGCGATTGCATTTACCATATGCAACAAGGTTTTAAACCCCTAGGTTATCCTAGTGGACGAGTTATAGTCTCGTGAGGGTTTTCAGTGAAGATACCCACAAACTTCAATAAATCATTTATTATTATTGTTATTATTAATTTCTTTTTTTTTAGATCGATTGATCTATGAAGTGAAAATCAAATTCCAAATGCATACTAGTAAAGAATTTCAAAAAGTCTCTTTTTTTATTATTAAAATCTAATTTAAGATACATAAATGATAAGAATTTCAAAGCACACACGGTTTTATTTACTAAGTTAGCCTAAATTTTAGGTTAGTATGCAATCTAAGTTAAAGTCATTAAGTTTCCATTTAGGAAGTTGTAAGACTCATTTATATTGGAGTGCTCGGTGAAATCTGGACCATACACAAGCTAGGAGTTCGGATCTCCAAAATATTGCTAATACTAGTAGTTTCCAAGGATTGGTCGAAAGGATCTGCTCACTGATTCAAAATCATCTTATCTGCAGAATTTCGAGAGTTGTGGATATTTACTTTAGTACCTCATGGGCTTTATCTGTAATATTCCAATTTACTCGAATTTTTACAACGACGGCTTTCACACTATTGTCTTTTTCAAGGTCAATACAGAGTTTTTTTTATATATAAAAGATATATAAATTGTGCACTTTACTCTTGTGGTGATTTCTCCATGTAACGAGCAGTCAATCGACAACTCTCACCCCAGTTGGCATAAGGTGTCGGACATCAAGACTCCTCTACGGACTTATGCTCGGAGTCCTCATCACAAGCCCACTTGACCTTTGACAATAGGTAGCCCTTTTCGATGTTCCTGACTAAATCCTTTTTATTGATGATTTTTTTTTTTGAATTAGATAAGTATGATTCATCAGGGTCCAAGGTTGCTACTATACTATCAACATATTGTCGAGCCTAGACCTTAGAAGGGTCGGCCAGTGTGTAGTGAAATTCCAAAGTATTAATTAGCTTACAACTCCTCAAGAGAGACTTAATAAAAAGAACTTAAATTTATATTACTTCCAACTAGTCATTGGGCTTTTTAGATTTTATATACCTTGTGTATTTATCATTCTCGCATAAATGTATAGAAATTAGGTTTTTAAAAATAAAAACTTTTTTAATTTAAATTTTTTTATTATTATTTATTATTATTTTATAAAAAATGAAAATGAACACACATTTTTTTTAATTTTTTTTTGGATGAAAATCAAGATGAATACCTCCAAACCTAAACCTAACATTGTCCTCAATGTTAAAAAAAATCTAACAGAATTGAGTTGCCTCCCAACAAGTGCTAAGTTTATTGTCTTCAGCCATACACAGTGAGGTAGTTTTTTGCATCTCTTTCTATGAATTCATCTATTTTGTCTATCATAAAACACTCAACTTTTTTCGCGGATTGGTCGTCCGTATTGAACACATTTAATTTTACCTTCATGTTTCCAAATGATATATTCATCCTATTCTACAATTGATGCACGCATTGGCTGTTGCTAAAAAGGGCTGCCCAAGGATCACGGGGATTTGTTTCTTAGGATTAGGTTCATGTTCCATATCAAGGACAATGAAATCTACTGAAAAATAGAATTTGTCTACCTTGACAAGAACATCTTCAATTATCCCACGTGGTGTTTTTACAGATCGATCAGCCAATTGAAGGGATACCGAGGTTGGTTTTAACTCACCTAACCCAAGTTTCTCATAAACTGAATAAGGTAAAAGGTTGACACTTGCCCCTAGATCTAAGAGTGCTCGATCAATGAAATTATTTTCTAAGACACAGGAGATGGTGGGAGCACCAGGATCTTTGAATTTCGGAGGGATGTTGTGTTGGAGAATAGAACTCACTTGCTCAATTAGGAAGACCTTTCTAGGCACATGTGTTCTAGATTTTTGCTTTTGGGTATAAAGGTCTTTGAGAAATTTAGCATAGGAGGGAACTTGTTTAATAGCATCAAGAAGCGGAAGGTTAATTTTCACTTGTTTGAAAACCTCCATCATTTCCTTTAGTGAAGTTCCCTTTCTGTCAAAGGGAGAGGGTGAAATAAGAGCTTCAGAAAATGGAGCCTTTGGGATGTGAGTTTTGGCAGAAGGTGGACTAGCTGAAGAAGAAGAAGGTTTTAGATTTTTATTTGACACATGTCTATCCTCTTCTTCATCTTCCTTATTGTTATCTTCCCCAATCTTATTGTCTACTACACGTCCACTCCTTAGGGTAGTCAAAGCATTGGCTTGTTCATGATGAATTGTATTTAGTTGATTTTCTTGAGCCAGGATTACTTAATGGTTAGCTTGGAAGCTTTCCTTCCTCTCGCTTGTTCTGTGCATTAGCTAGTTGCCCCATTTGGGATTCTAGCTTGGCGATGGATTGCGTGTGAGAGTGCACCAATTGTGTAATGGTTTCCAAACCTTGAAGGGCGTTCAACACTTTCTCCTCAAAGGCTGTGTTTCTTTGGGGTGGAGGAGGAGTATATTGAAATTGAGTCGTGGGACGGTAGGGATGAATATTTTGTGGGGTTTGAAAATTCTGAAAGTAGGGTTGGGCAGTATTCGAAGCTTGCTGCTTCCAAGATAAGTTTGGATGATTTTGCCATCCCGGGTTATATGTATTGGAAAATGGGTCATTATCCGATCTGGGTTGTGTTTGAGCAGTATTGATGTGTTCTTGCACGAGTTTGGAAAATTGGGGCGCTGAGGGGCACTCATGAATAGGGTGGGTTGGGCTAGAACAGATAGTACACACTTGTGCTTGGGAAGAGTTAATGAAATGCCCACCTATCATCAGTTGGTCAATCTTATGGGACAATGCATCTGCCTTGCTAAACAAGTCCATAGAATGACTTATTTCACAGATGGTCCCTTTTTTTTGAGAACTCGGGGGTGCTTGACGAGAATAGGAAGCATGGTGGAGGGAGTTTTCATTTAGATTTTCAAATAATTGTTGTCAACCCGCCCATGCCGCAGAAAAATTTCAAAAATTAAAGATGCAGCGGAAGAGGCATGCGCGGGATCAACCGTTTATCGCATGAACGTTGTTTAAAAACCGTTCGTAGATAGATAAGGATTAAAAACTTTTAAATAATATTAGAAGATCAGATCTTCACCTTGTGCGGGTAGATGATCACCGCAAACTGATGATCGTGGTTTTGGATGAAGGTTTGCTTGAAGCCGTTCAAATGCCCGGCCTCTACGGGTATCCACATGAAGCAGAAAACCGATCCAAGCTTTCTATTTCCCCGGGGTGCTAGCTCCCTTGCAGAGATAACTTTGATGGCTGATCTCCTCTCTTTCTTTCAACTCTTGAATGTGCTTGAGAGGAGGAAGAAGAAGGATGAAGAATAGTAAAGGAACAAAACCCCTACAGCCTTCTTTCTTTTCCTTGCGTTGGAAGGAGGAAGGGAGGATGAAGAGGCCACCTGTTTTTTCTTCTTTTGCTTGCGGCTGAACCAAGGAAAGGGGAGGAGAGGGGGCCACGAATTGGAGAGGGAGAGGGCTTCAATCATGCCCTAGGTCAGCCCCCACGCCTCCTCTTAAATAGCATGTGGAGCTCCTACTTTGTAGGAGCTCCTTGATAAACTTCCAAGAGGGGTGCCGGCCCCTCTTCTTTGCCGCACCAAGCAAGGAAAAGGAGGAGGGGCGTGTGCCCCTCCTTCATGGTTAACCTAATCCTCCTTTAAGGAGGATTAGGAAGGTCACTCATGGTTAGGTCCTAATCTAATTAGGCTTGGACCAAGGGTGAACCAATTTGGGTTTAATCTAGGTAAGTCCTAATCCAATTAGAACTTAATGAACCATGACTCAATTGAACCCTTCAATCCTAATCCAATTAGGAGTCTTGTTGATTCATTAGATTAATAATTAATTAGGACTTTAAGAAATCCTAATCCAATTAGGACTTATCTAATTTTGGTCCTAATCAAATTAGGACTCTAATTTGAATCCGAAGTCCTAATCCGATTAGGACTCTAGGAATCCTACTCCAAGTAGGAATCCAAATTTAATTCAAAACTCCTAATCCAATTAGGATTGTAAGAATCCTACTCCAAGTAGGAATCCTAGTCCTACTCCAAATAGGAATCCCAGTCCAAGTAGGAATCCCAATCCAAGTAGGAATCCTAGTCCTAATCCAATTAGGACTCTAGGAATCCTACTCCAAGTAGGACTCTTGTTTTAAGTCCAATTAATTAATTCCCTTTGTTCTTTCTTCAACTTATTATCAATCGAATTGATTACTTATGATTCCTAATCACGATTCAACCATCGGATCGGTCAATGCCTCTAGTGTGTGTGACCCCATAGGTTCTATTCTGACTGGTAGTGAGATATATTGCGATCTCTATCACAATATCATTGAAGACTCCTTTCAATGGGTTGGAACGATTTCAACTCTACTCATCAGGGTTTATCGATCATCGAGATAATCTCTGTGAGTCTCACCATCCACCAGTGACACCTAGCAGCATGTAGTGGCTACCCAGCAGAATAGAATGATGAACCTCTAGGTGCAGTTATCATGTGATACAGTCCTTCTATCATGGATCCCTACAAGACGGAGGTCATGGATAACTCGTCAAACCCCTTTGTCTGTTCATATGTCAAGATTTATTCGACTTAAGTTCGAGAGCGGAGAACTCTTTCTCCACTGTGCAATATGCCCCGGCCGAGGTCTTACGAACTCAGTCTTATAAATCACATAGGATCTCTCCTTATCTATCAAGGTCGATAGGTTCCTTGTAGATGCATACCCTATTCCTACAGTGAACCTACTGCAGCCAATCTACACTGCATGGACCCATATGGCTAGAGACCATGTATTTGTGTAGTCAAACTACAATAACCTCACTGTGAGTAGCCGAAGCATCATAGGTCAAAGGACCAGTCACACTACTGCAACATCAAGCAAGTCACTGACGAGTGGATAGACATCCAAGTGACTTCTTGTCTTGGTCACGCTCAGTACCCTTGTTCTCTTACAAGCACCTGCACTATTACTTCCGTGTCTCCACACCATGGACTCGAGTCTCGTCCATCCATAGGAAAAGTAATGCGTGCACTGATCTCATCGGATCGATCACCGTCCTCGTGATGATCCATCGATCAGGAGCGTTTAGAAATTAATCACTAATAATACATGGCTCAAATTCTCAACTCTTGAGAATATGCATCATCATCTTATTAATTTCTTGGACGATTCATAGACACAATAACAATATGAATAAAAAAGATGCCTATTATTTATTCAATAATAAATAGTCAAGTACAAAATTATGTCCCTAGAATTAACAATGTGTCAGCCAAATTGGCTTCTAGGGCATACTTCTAACAATCTCCCACTTACACTAAAGCCAATTAGCCATAAATCTAAGGCCCATCTTCTCAAGATGCGTTTTAGTTTTCTGCTGACTTATCTGCTTAGTGAGTGGGTCCACCACATTTCCTGTGGAGTCTACTCTTTAATCCTCTACTTATTTCTTTTCGAGGTAGTCGCTTATTAGGTTAAACCGCCGCTCTATGTGCTACGGTTTCTGGTGAGACCTTTGGCTCCTTAGCTAGTGCTATGGTGCCTTTCTTATTGCAGAAGAGTGCTATGGCATCTGATGGCATTACACCTAATTCCGCAATGAACCTTTTAAACCAAAAGGTTTCCACTGCACCCTTAGAGACGGCTTAACATTCAGCTTCTAAGGTAGAATTTACAATGATCGGTTGTTTAGAACTCTTCCAATTTACTGAACCACCATTGCACATATTCTCATGTAGACTTTCTATCATCAATATGTGTGCATCCTTCTACCTTCAACTGTTATCTTTTCCTAAAGACCAAGAACATGTCCTTAGTTCTTCTCAAGTACTGAAGACTGTTCTTCACAGCTATCCTGCGCTTCTTGCCTGGATTCGTCTGATATATGCTCGTGACACTCACAGCATGTACTATATCAAGTCACGTACATTGCATGGTATACATGAGGCTCCCTATAGCCGAAGCATAAGGGATCTTGCTCATCCGCTGAATCTCTTCAGATGTGTTGGGGCACATCTTCTTGGAGAGATTTATCCCATGCCTAAGGGATAATAATCCCCTTTTAGAGGTTTCCATGCCGAACCTCTTCAGCACTCCCTCTATATACATATTCTGTGACAGGATAAGCATCCTTTTTGATCTATCTCTATAGACCTTAATTCAAGATATAGGATGCTTTTCCAATGTCTATCATGGAGAATTCCTTACACAACCAAACCTTGACCTAAGTTAGTATGGGAATATCATTCCCAATTTGAAGGATATCATCTATGTACAATACGAAGAATGCAATAGCCCTCCCACTAACTTTCTTATAAACACATGGTTCCTTTTCGTTATTGATGAAATCAAACGATTTGATTATATCATTGAAACGAGTGTTCCAATTCCGAGATGCTTGCTTTTGTCCATAGATGGACCTTTGCAGCTTACAGACCTTGTGACCACCATCACAGTATCATGATATGCTGCGTAATAACCCCAAATTTTTTTTTTATATAAAAGGGATAGAATAGTCCTTTAAAATTGATATAAGGGGTAAAATGGGAAGGAATCAAAAGATAATGGCATAGTTGTAGATGCGTTGAAGTGGTAAGGGTAAAATTGGAAAGGAATCAAAAGTTAATGGCATAACAGTAGATATGTTGAAGTATATGGGGCAAAATGGGAATTTAATAATATTAAACAAAGGGTGAATAGTGTTTTGATGTGATTTAATTAGAGGGTTGTGCTGTCGGTGGAATGAAACCGAGAGAGAGGGAGTCTCAGGCGTGAAACAGAGAGGAAAGAAAGAAAGAAAAAGAGAAGAAGAAGAAGAAGAAAGAAGAAGAGGAAGGGGATTCGAGAGGGAAAGGGATCCCGGTTGCGCTGCCAGCTGAAGGAAAAAGTGTAGATCTCCTTCTCTTCTACGCAAGGACCTAAGTTTCACAAGAAGAAAAAGGTAAATACCCATCCCTACCTAGTATTCTAAAGAATTTATGCTATAGAAAGGGTAGATGATAGTTGTAAAGGGTGTTAAAAGGGGAAGAATCGGATTTCGACAAATTTTTCCGGCACTACGAAAAAATCGTGTCAAAGTCCCAACTTTGGCAAATTATTTAGGGGATCAAACGGCCTCCGATAGTGATGCATGTTACCTTTTTGGAATCCCCTATGAGTGTAGAATGTTAGGTAAAAATTTCATCAAATTTGGAGTCTAGAAAGTGGATCAAACCCAAGATGAAGTAACCGGCTGTCGGTCCGGGTTACTGTTCATCCGAGTAGGAAAATAGGGGATTTCATGCCATAATAGGATATTAAGCCCAGATTAAGCTAAGGGGACCTTGTACTCATGCAAGGGAGTCCCTAATACACATAAATGGTGAGTTAATTAATAGAA
This sequence comes from Phoenix dactylifera, assembly GCF_051530095.1. NCBI lineage: Eukaryota > Viridiplantae > Streptophyta > Magnoliopsida > Arecales > Arecaceae > Phoenix > Phoenix dactylifera. The sequence goes on from NC_143195.1 coordinate 10,587,436, forward strand.
AAAAAAAAAGAAAAAAAAAAGATTTAGGGAACGGGGGAGTTAAATTAATTAAAGTCCCCTATATTATAATTGGCACGTAGATTATAGCCCTTGATACAAAACTAAATGTATTGTAAATGCATGTCACAGTTGGGCAAGAAGCTAGAGAACAAGAGGAAGAAGTTCCCCACTGCATGCTGTAGATTTTTGGAGGCGTATCAGGGCTGTGCCGGATTGACAGGTGAGTGGGAGTCATGTACTTTGCACCATGAGCATCCTTAATTCATTTTCATGAATGTCGCCAAGTGTGAATTGATTCCACTTGAGCATATTGATTGATATCGTAGTAGATTCCTCTATAATCTTGATTCTCCATGCTTGATTATTCTGTACATGCATTTGAGGGAACATTGAGAGGAATTACGAGGGGTTGATGAGTAATCAAATTGATTCCGAATTATGAAATGATTTCTTTTGTAAATTGATTTCATTTCCTCTATTTTAAAGACTTGTGAGTCGTAGCTTGATTATACTCTTTTATGAGTAATTAAATTGGTTCCAAATTGTGAAATAACTTCTTTTGTAAATTGATTTCATTTCCGCCATTTCAAAGATTTGTAGAGCCTTTTTAGTGGTATATTGAGTTGTATTGCACTTCCTTGACCCTCACTCCTAACCCTGATGTTAGTTTATGATTGGGTCATGATCGAGTGAGTGGTAATCTTGATTATACTCCTTTTTAGTAGAGTATTGGGAGGGTGCATTATGGCATTTATGCATGGCTTGGCAGTATCTGCAGGACACCTATAGTCGATGGGGTTGAACATCGGCCTTTGTGCACATAGTAGCCTTCTGGGTGGGCGGAGCCCAGTCCCTTCCTAGGGGGGACACGGCCCTAGGCGTAGGATCGGCCGGTCCTACGACTTATATTCTGCTTGCCGCCGGGCATAGTAAGACCCCGCGAGGTGCAGTATGGCTTTCCGCGGATGTAGAATTCCCGCGAGGTGCCGTTTAGTATATAGATGTGAGATGTATTTCTGTTCTGGATACTGGCAGGCATTTACATGATTAGTGTGGTGTCTTATCCTGCATATGCATGTGACAGTAGGAAGTTGTTGCTGGTTCGCCTGGGGCGTAAAACCCACCTTCCGACAGCTGTCTAGCATTTACATTATCGATATGGTGTATTATCCTGCATATGCATGTGACAGTAAGGAGTTGTTGCTGGTTCGCCTGGGGCGTAAAACCCACCTCCCGACAGCTGTCTAGTGATGATTTCAGCATATTGACACCTGATTTGTATGTTCCAGCATTATGATCTGTTGAGCATATTCATGAGTAGCATATATGTTTACTTGATTATTCCATATATGCTTCAGATGAGTTGATATTGATTGTGGTGATATTGATGATTTACTCTATATTCTCTATGTTGAGTTCATCATGTTCATGTTGTTATTGATCTTGAGATTTCATCTCGAGCCATGATTATATTCTGTCTCATGTGCATAGTACTCTCTACTCCACTCACTGAGTATTCATATACTCACTCCCCAGTTTGGTGTTTTTGATCGCAGGGCAGGTATTGTATAGAGAAGAGCAGGGTTAGAGATTGCCTGCTAGCTGTGCCGTTCCATAGTATAGTATAATGTAGATAGAGGTTTATACCCTTTTGGTGTATTATAAACGTTCTGTTGTATATAGTGTATAGTTACAGTCATAGATCCTGTTGTGGATATGGGTTTGACCATGGATGGAATGGAAACCAGATTTTTATACAGATGAGTTATATGCCTGAGATAATGTATTGATATATATTGTCCAGGTTCATTATGTGACGGATTATGTGATTGCTGCTCTGACAGGTAGTGTGTTGTATGTATTGAGATAATCCTGACAGGTCACTATAGGAAAAGTGATCATTTTGTGCATGCATCATGCCAAATTTTTTAAGATTTATTGATGATTGATAGGTAGTAGGGTTCTACGCGGTGGCTGGTGGCCTTATGCCTACCCGCACCCTAGGACCGTCGCGGCGGCCCGCCGGGAACGGGGCGGGGGTCGTGGCATGCTGCAACAGCAAGCAATATTCGAATGGACTTCAGCAATGCTACAGGATGAAAAGTATCATTATAATCAGTACTTTCGTACTGACTATAATCTTTCGCCACTAGCCTTGCCTTACAGGTTTCTACCTAACCATCCGAACTTAATTTCCTCTTGTAGATCCATTTATACCCAATAGGTACTATACCTTATGGTGGATCTACTAAGGTTCAGACTTGGTTGGAATAGATGAAGTCCGTCTCTGACTTCATCATTTCCAGCCATCTCTCGGAATTGATGTCTAACATCGCCTCGTTGTAGGTATTAAGATCATTACCTTGATCCCTATCTCCCATGAGGAACACTTCCTCTACATCCTCTGTAAGCATACCTAAGTACCTTTCAGGCGGACAGGAGATCCTACTAGATTTACGAGGTGGAGGAGGTACTACGTGTACTGGCTTAATATAAATAGGTTCTACAGGCACAATGGCTCGTTGCTGTTTTAGAGACTTTTCTCTTCAAGCTCAATTTTTCTCCCACTGTTTCTGTCAAGGATAAACTACTTTCCATGAAGATAGCATCTAGGCTCACAAACACTTTGTGATCCTTTGGGATGAAAAGTCGTATCCTAATGACTCTTTAGGATATCCTGTAAAATGAGCATTAATTGTCCTATCCTCTAACTTGTCCACCTGTTGTCGCTTGAGTTGAGCTGGACATCTCCAAATCTTGAGATAACCAAGACTCAGCTTCTTACCATGTCATATCTCATATGGTGTGGTAGGAACGGACTTTAGAGGGAACTCTATTCAATAAGTAAATAGTTGAAAATAGGGCATCTATCTAAAGAAACAAGGGTAAATCAGTGAAGCTCATCATGGACCGAACCATATCCAATAGAGTCCGATTCCTCCTCTCTGACACTCCGTTGAGCTGGGGTGTACCAGGAAAAGTCCATTATGAAACTATACCATTCTCCTTGAGATAATCACGAAACTCTCCACTAAGGTATTCACCTCCTCATCTGATCGAAGAACCTTAATGAGTTTTTCTGTTTATTTTTCTACTTCATATCTCAACTCTTTGAACCTTTCAAAAGTTTCAGATTTGTGTATCATACACATATCCATACCGTGAGTAATCATCAGTAAATGAAGTAAAAATTACAACCACTAGCTTGCACATCGAATGGGCCACACACATCAGTGTGTACTAGGGTAAGTATTTCAGTGGACCACCCTGTGTCCTACAAAGGATAATTTGGCCATCTTTCCTTGAAGGCAGAATTCAGAAATCGAATATGACTCGAAAGTCAATGAGCCCAAAAGTTCATGTTTCTCCAATTTGTTTATTCTGTCTTCTTCTATATGGCCAAGTCTGAGGTGCCACAAATACTTTAGATTTATCTTATTTCTAGATCTATTAGATCCTATGGTACTCATTGTTTGCTCAGATACATTCACAGATACATCCATATGTATGTGATAGAGACTGTCAATCATAAAACCATGTTGAACCAATTTATTTCTCAAATAAATAGAACAGTAGTCTTATAAAAATCTTTCTGTGCTAAACAAGATACAGAAATCAAATTTCTGCTAGCAACAGGTAACAGTCCCTAAGTATCCTGAGCATATCTGACATACCTTCTGAAGGTCTGTCACCCTTCATGTTTTTTATGCTTTCCATGTAGGACAGTTCCTCTTCCAATGGCCGTCCATGATGCAATGAAAACACTTTTCCTTGCAATTGGCCTTTTTCTTGGAACTTCCTTACTTGGCATTTTCTCAGTCTTCTGCTTCTTCGCAGGCTTCTTCTTCTTCCAAATAGACTCTCTCTTGGAAGCAGAAACCAACTCGACAGCGAGAATGATGCCCTTGAACTCTTCAAGGTCCCTAAGGTAGTTACCAATTTATTTAACAATTCTGTTTTGGTGCATACAATCTTGTTCATATGGTAATTTACTATAAACTGTTCATATGAAGCTAGAAGGGATTATGGAATCAAATCCATTTGCAATTCCTTGTGCATGGTCATGCCGAGCTTCTCAAGCTTCTTTAAGTCCTTTATCATGGTCAAACCATGATCATGGATAGACTGCCCATCACGCATCTTGGCCTTGAAAAGCCTCTTGGACATTTAAACCAAGCTGCGTGACTCTGATCACCATACAATTCTTGCAGGTGATTTAATGTGTCCTTGGCAATCTACATGTTCTCATGCTGGCATTATAATTTATTGGACATGCATGCCATTATGTAGCACCTAACTTTATTATCATCGTTCGTCCACTTAGCATGCATCTTACGCTGATCAGTGATCGGACAGATTGGTAATACAGGGATTCTATGGTCTAGCACATACCCTAATTTCTCATAATTCAAAACTATTTTGAAATTTGCTGAGCCAGTCTTTATAATTGGGTTTGGTCAAACGATTGTTCTATAGGATATGAGTTAAAAGTCTAGAAACTGACATTATAATCCTCAGAGAGTAAAGATTCTAGTTAGAATTTTGTACTTGATCTTAATTTGTTCTAGGGTCTTTTAGAACAAATGTGCCTCCCACTATTTTCTCGAATTCCTCACACTCCCCTGGTAGGAAAACGAAAATCCTACACGACTAGGGTTTCTAGTGGGTACTGCAGTCCCACCGATTTACATGCCACCTCACCTAACAGTTATTGGTGACACATAAATAGATGAGTGTACAACTCTTGTACAATGCTTCTCAAGCATGTTGCAGTGCTACTTGGTCTCTAAGTCATGAAGACCTCACCTAACAGTTATTGGTCCCATTCCTTAGTTAAGTCAGACCCACCGTATAACCGTAGAAATAAAGTCGTCATTGGGTCCTCACCTAACAGTTATTGGTGCCCAACCTCACCTTTATCCTACAACATCTCATGTCTATAGAGAGGTCCAGCCCCCCGATGCAACTTGCCCACTGTATCCAGCCGAGACAAATCAACATTAGAAAGACCTTAGCAGCTCTACTACGGTGGAAGACCTATTGACTTAATATTGGTTAATCATGTCTTAGTGTTTGCAACCTTGAGCTCTTCATAAGAGGTAATCGAACAATTGGCCAAGTAAGCAGGTGGGAGGCTCCCTTACTCAGAGAGTAAGGTCCTAATTAAGTAACCACCTTTCATGCTTTCCTAGACACCAATTAGATCAATTAATCTAATATGACCCGCTCATGTTGGTTCACTCTTGACTTGATTGAGGAGGTTTTAGTTTAGGTCTCTTTCGATTGGCAACTCGCATCTCATGCACACATCCATCTACCCGCTATGCATAGGCATAAATATTAAACATCCAGGCATATATATAAAAAGTAGTAAATGTAACTAGTGATGATCATGGATCCAGGATGGGTCATAGTACAAGCACATGCACGTCAATTGGTTTGATCGTCTTCAACTCTTGACTCGATCTTGATCCCTTAGGTTCAATTGTAATCAACTCTTTGATCCATCTTCAATCAACCTATGATCTCAATCCGCGCAATGCTTGCTTGTAGGAGGCATACATCGATCAACCATCGACGTGCAACATACATCACAGATTACATCCCAGATAAAATTCAAAAATAAAAGAATAATTACAACCCTTTTTCATGAGACATGCAGGTCTCTAATACATGAATTTGAGATGCTCGCAGGCATCTGAAAAATTGATTTACATGTCATCACATACCATCACAGATTACATCGCAGATCATATCAGCACATTCACAAAGGGTCATCCATGATCATCACCATTCGCATCACATGCATTATAATTTACAGATCTGAAACTTATTTGATTACCTCATCTCATGAGTCGCTGATTATGTAAGGGATGATTCTAAATAATTTTAATCATATTAATTACATAACAGAATCATTAATCAATGCATACCAAAATTCAGCATGCAGAAAAATTCTGCAACCTGAAAATCTGCATGCATAAAAATCAGCAGGCATAATCCTTTAATTTTCAGATCTAATATGCCTTAATTCTATTAATCCTAATCGTAATCTACGAGGCCTTGGCTCTGATACAACTGTTGTCAACCCGCCCATGCCGCAGAAAAATTTCAAAAATTAAAGATGCAGCGGAAGAGGCATGCGTGGGATCAACCGTTCATCGCATGAACGTTGTTTAAAAACCGTTCGTAGATAGATAAGGATTAAAAACTTTTAAATAACATTAGAAGATCATATCTTCACCTTGTGCGGGTAGATGATCACCGCAAACTGATGATCGTGGTTTTGGATGAAGGTTCGCTTGAAGCCGTTCAAATGTCCAGCCTCTACGGGTATCCACACGAAGCAGAAAACCGATCCAAGCTTTCTATCTCCCCGGGGTCCTAGCTCCCTTGCAGAGATAACTTTGATAGCTGATCTCCTCTCTTTCTTTCAACTCTTGAATGTGCTTGAGAGGAGGAAGAAGAAGGATGAAGAATAGTAAAGGAACAAAACCCCTGCAGCCTTCTTTCTTTTCCTAGCGTTGGAAGGAGGAAGGGAGGATGAAGAGGCCACCTTTTTTTTCTTCTTTTGCTTGCGGCTGAACCAAGGAAAGGGGAGGAGAGGGGCCACAAATTGGAGAGGGAGAGGGCTTCAATCATGCCCTAGGTCAGCCCCCACGCCTCCTCTTAAATAGCATGTGGAGCTCCTACTTTGTAGCAGCTCCTTGATAAACTTCCAAGAGGGGCGCCGGCCCCTCTTGTTTGCCTCACCAAGCAAGGAAAAGGAGGAGAGGCGTGTGCCCCTCCTTCATGGTTAACCTAATCCTCCTTTAAGGAGGATTAGGAAGGTCACTCATGGTTAGGTCCTAATCTAATTAGGCTTGGACCAAGGGTGAACCAATTTGGGTTTAATCTAGGTAAGTCCTAATCCAATTAGAACTTAATGAACCATGACTCAATTGAACCCTTCAATCCTAATCCAATTAGGAGTCTTGTTGATTCATTAGATTAATAATTAATTAGGACTTTAAGAAATCCTAATCCAATTAGGACTTATCTAATTTTGGTCCTAATCAAATTAGGACTCTAATTTGAATCCGAAGTCCTAATCCGGTTAGGACTTTAGGAATCCTACTCCAAGTAGGAATCCAAATTTAATTCAAAACTCCTAATCCAATTAGGATTGTAAGAATCCTACTCCAAGTAGGAATCCTAGTCCAACTCCAAATAGGATTTCCAGTCCAAGTAGGAATCCCAGTCCAAGTAGGAATCCTAGTCCTAATTCAATTAGGACTCTAGGAATCCTACTCCAAGTAGGACTCTTGTTTTAAGTCCAATTAATTAATTCCCTTTGTTCCTTCTTCAACTTATTATCAATCGAATTGATTACTTGTGATTCCTAATCATCATTCAACCATCGGATCGGTCAATACCTCTAGTGTGTGTGACCCCATAGGTTCTATTTTGACTGGTAGTGAGATATATTGCGATCTCTATCACAATATCATTGAAGACTCCTTTCAATGGGTTGGAACGATTTCAACTCTACTCATCAGGGTTTATCGATCATCGAGATAATCTCTGTGAGTCTCACCATCCACCAGTGACACCTAGCAGCATGTAGTGGCTACCCAGCAGAATAGAATGATGAACCTCTAGGTGCAGTTATCATGTGATACAGTCCTTCTATCGTGGATCCCTACAAGACGGAGGTCATGGATAACTCGTCAAACCCCTTTGTCTGTTCATATGTCAAGATTTATTCGACTTAAGTTCGAGAGCGGAGAACTCTTTCTCCACTGTGCAATCTGCCCCGGCCGAGGTCTTACGAACTCAGTCTTATAAATCACATAGGATCTCTCCTTATCTATCAAGGTCGATAGGTTCCTTGTAGATGCATACCCTATTCCTACAGTGAACCTACTGCAGCCAATCTACACTGCATGGACCTATATGGCTAGAGACCATGTATTTGTGCAGTCAAACTACAATAACCTCACTGTGAGTAGCCGAAGCATCGCAGGTCAAAGGACCAGTCACACTACTGCAACATCAAGCAAGTTACTGACGAGTGGATAGACATCCAAATGACTTCTTGTCTTGGTCACGCTCAGTACCCTTATTCTCTAACAAGCACCTGCACTATTACTTCCGTGTCTCCACACCGTGGACTCGAGTCTCGTCCATCCATAGGGAAAGTAATGCGTGCACTGATCTCATCGGATCGATCACTGTCCTCGTGATGATCCATCGATCAGGAGCGTTTAGAAATTAATCACTAATGATACATGGCTCAAATTCTCAACTCTTGAGAATATGCATCATCATCTTATTAATTCCTTGGACGATTCATAGACACAATAACAATATGAATAAAAAAGATGCCTATTATTTATTCAATAATAAATAGTCAAGTACAAAATTATGTTCCTAGAATTAACAATGTGTCAGCCAAATTGGCTTCTAGGGCATACTTCTAATAATAATTGCCATGCTTCATGCTCATTTTGAAGCATGAATGTCCCCCCGCATGCGGCATCAATCATCTGACGGTTTCGTTCAGTCAATCCGTCATAGAAATATTGCACTAGCTGCCATTTAGGTATTTGATGATGTGGGCATTTACGGATTAGGTCCCGAAATCTCTTCTAAGTTTCATGAAATTCTTCTCCCTCAGTTTAGGAGAAGCTTGTGATGGCACATCTAAACTGGTTCGTTCTTCCTATGAAAAAATATTTTTTAAGGAATTCTGATTGCATTTTATCCGAAGAACGAATCGAGTTGGCTTCTAAAGAATTCAGCCATTGTTTGGCTCTATTTTTAAGGGAGAAAGGGAATAATCTAAGTTTCAGAGCATCATTAGTAAAGTTTTGAATCTTGACAGTGGTGCAAATCTCAAAAAATTCATCTAAGTGTTTATATGGATCTTCGTTGGTGAGCCCATAAAAAGATGGGAGCATTTGGATCATACTAGACTTTATTTCATATTGTACTGCTGCTACTTCAGGTAATCGAATGCAAGATGGGGAAGTATAAATGGTGGGTGTAAAGTACTCCCTCAGTAGTTTGGGTTGTTCTTCAGCCATCTCAGGAGGTGGGGATGATGAAAGAGTAGATGCCCTACAAGCCAATCGCAATATGTATTGTGAAGGATTTTCTTTTGATTTTCCAAATCATGTACATGACATTTAATATAAATAAAGGCATTGTGTTTCATCATATGCTGTTGATTATATTTGTGATGAACCCCCTAGATTAAGGCAATGATTTTGAGGCTATGATGAGATCATACTAGTGAGACCTAAAATCCTAAAACTCTAATCTTAAATATTCTCAGTCATTGGTACATTGAGTCGGGGATCAATGTTTACCGAAAAGACTGGCACATCTTATGTATGCTCGATGCAGAGGGTGATTGATGTCACAATCACTTGTGTGGAGATACTAATACAAAGATGTGGGTGCTCATTAGAGAAATGAGTTCACTGAATTGACCTACAAAGAGAAATCTTATGAAGTCTTACTTACATGTCAAAAGATGATTCTCTTAGTGGGAGTTGTGCAACTGATCCTTTGACCTGAGATCACCATAGTATCTTGTGCACATAAATCCATATTTTGGTTTCCACTCATTCATGACAATAAGTTATGTACGAGGTCTTCTAGATATGGTGGATTGTGTACGAAGGTTATGAGTAGGTCAACAAGAAATTAATCACTTCTAGTAAGAGAAGATCGCATCTTATTTATTCTAATCATATGATAATTCAGAAAGCCTTTGATCAAAGCACAATGAAAATTAGAAAGAGTTTCTAATGTTTCATTATTCGAATTATCATTAGAAGATTGAGAAATATATGATTATGAAATTGAGTTTGACATATATTCATACTCATATATATATTCGGGATGCAGTTTGTTTAAAGGATTGAATTGCACGGTAACTTACCACTGAAGGCTATTTTTGGTATTTCTACCAAATTCTATATTTTTCGGGTAACGTCAATCTTGTCTTATAGGTTTGATCGAATTAAAGAGTTTAATTCGATCACTAATTAGAAAGGATTCTAATTGTTAAGTTCGGGTTCGCGCAGTTTGGACTTAAATCGATTAGAAGAGTTCTAATCAAGTTGGGTCAACTCGCACTCACACCTATTGTTGGCTAAGTATGGAACCCAATGGGTCACACACAAGAAAACTTATTAAGGATCTAGTTGGATTAGATCATGTTTGCAAGATAGACATCCTAGCAGGTGTTGCAAACCCTTAGCTCTTGATTCGAATTGGATTCGAATTCGATTCTTAATTGATCTAATTTGATTAGATCATGTTCTAATATGGGTTAGCCAAGAGTTGGCACCTAATTGGCTTGGTTTGAGTCTAATTGGATTAGATTTAATAAATCATTCAATCTAGACCGTTAGATCTTGATCTACCGTTGGATGAAGACATAATGGAGAGTTGGTTTAACCCAATTGGATTGGGTTAGAGGATGGCTATCATAATTGACCATTGGATCTTAATCCCACCATTGGATGAAGACATAATGGGTCAAGTGAATGGCGCCTTGCATTGGAGCCCTTGGATAATCATCATGAAAGATCAAGAGGTGAGGCGTGATGGACATGTGATTAGCATGTGATGTTGACTTGGTCAAAATATGGCATCACATGAAAGGACATATCATTTGATACACCTCCTCGCTTGATCTGCACCTCCTCTTATTTGATATGGCCTTTTAGATGATGCCCTTTCATGAGAGGATGTGTGGATGTGATGCATCCCTTGGAGATGCATCCCTACACCTATTATAAATAGGCTTGCACTCCATGGGTTTCATCATTCCAACTCCACCACACTCCTCTCTTCTTTCTTTCTTACATTAGTTTCTTTCTTTCTAGCATTGCTTCTAGTGTGTCCTAAGCCAAGACAAGGTGGTTTTCTTTAGGACAAAAGGATTAGAAGTGATTTTAGAAGGTTAAAGAAAAATAGAAAGAAAGAAAAACAAGCCATTAGAGTTCTTTAGAAGAATTCTGCATTAAGGATCAAAGTCTTTGGAGCTTAAGACTTAAATCAAGTTTTCGTGTGGATCAACGTTGGAGGGTGAACACTTGGGCACCTAGTGGAAATTCTGCACGTTGGATTAGCGTTAGAGGTATTCTTCTATTTCTGCATTTATATTATATTATTTGATTGCTTCCATTAAGGTGATCTTGGCTTATAAGGGTTTTATGTTAAGGAACATTATCAAGAAATTTTTAAAATTCCTAACTTCCGCTGCCCATTATAGCATGCTAGAACCCTTCAGTGGTATCAGAGCCACCCTTAATTGGTTCAATCAAGTGATTATGCATGATGTATGATTGTTAAATTACTATGAGATATTAATGTCATATGTTTAGAGGAATGCTGAATTATATGATTCATATATGATATAATATATAATAAAATGCCATGATATGAATTTTTTATAAGAAGATATGTTGAAGCATATTAATTGATCCAATCAATTGGTAATAATTTGTACATGCTATGAGATAGCCATGATGTATATATGCTATGAGATAGTATTATGTTATAAATTTCATGATATGAATTTTTATATGAAGATATGTTAATTGATTTAGTTAATTGATAATAATTTATACATGCTATGGCCGCCTATGAGATAGCTATGATGCATGATAGTTGGTTATGATTTATATATGCTATGAGATAGATATATAATTTGTTATAGCATATACAAAGACATATGTTCAATATGTTATAATTATAGAATGTGCATGAGATCAGTAAGCCCTCAATAACATTATATTAAGTCATAGTGTTGAAAAACTTTGAGCTGACCCATTCTAGAACAATTAATCTAATTGGTGTCTAACGAAAGAATTAAAGGTGGTTACTTAATTAGGACCTTACTCTCTGAGTAAGGGGAGCCTCCCACCTGCTTACCTGGCCAATTGTTTAATTGCCTATTATGGATAAGCTTAATATTGATAAAACACTACTGATATCCTTCCTTCGTGCCTCGACATTATTATGTCAAGATCCATGCTAGTTTGTTGTGCAACCACAAGACTTGCAATGAGGACTGATGTTATACTGTCTTGATTTATAGAGATGCTTATGGCATATTTTAATATGTTGCTTTGTTGTGCAACCACAAGGGCAATATTATTTGAATATGACTATATGGAAATTAAGGGTTTGACTTAACTAAAACATTATAGTTTGTTGTGCAACCACAAGGCTATAAGTGTTTTAAGAGGATAGGATAAAGTTGAGAATTGCATGAGATGCAATTGGAAAGAGTTTCCTACCTTTGAACTCATAAAGGTTTGTTGTGCAACCACAAGGCTTTTATGATGAATTAGGATCTCAACCCTACTAAGAAAAATTAGATTTTCTCGTTTATCATAGGAGAGGGCTATGATATTCGATAAAATAGTGGGAGTAACAATTAGATAAAGTCCTTGTCTAATTGTATATATGTCATCATGATTGGTTTGTTTATGATAGTTTTGTTCTTTGCTTATGTAGAATTAATTCTGAATTAAATGGCATCTTCACTATCACTAAGAGGCATCTTGGATGCCAACAAGTTGACCGGTCCAAACTATGTAGACTGGTTGAGGAATCTTAAGATTGTACTCACTCAGGAGAAAATTTTCTATATTCTTGAAACCCCTGATCTTGGAGATCTAGGGGATGATGCTACAGAAGAGGAGGTAGCCACACATAAGATGTGGAAGAATGACAGTTTAACTGTCAAATGTATCATTCTTGCCTCCATGAGCAATGAGCTACAGAGATAATATGAGAACATGGACACTCAATCCATACTTCTTAATTTAAAGGAGTTGTATGGAGAGCAGAGTAGAACTGCTAGATATGAGATATCTAAGCAATTGTTCCGTGCTAGAATGAATGAAGGAACGTCCGTGCAAAACCATTATCTTATGGTTATAGACTTGATCACCAGATTAAGTCAATTAGGTTTTGCTATGGATAGTGAGCTCAGTCAGGATTTGATCCTGCAATCACTACCTGAATCATTCTCTCAGTTTGTTGTGAATTTTCACATGAACAAGCTGAATGTTTCACTGCCTGAGCTGTTAAATATATTAAAGACAGCTGAAACCCATATCAAAAAGAAAAAGGGTCCGATCCTTCTTGTTGATAGGGGCTCAAAGAAGAAATCAGGCAATAAGGGTTTTAAGAAAAGGTTGAACCCTAATAGTAGCAAGATCAAGAAGAAGAAAGGAAAGAAAAACTCCAAACCCAGTACTTGTTTCCATTGCGGCAAGAAAGGCCACTGGAAGAGAAATTGTAAGAGTTTTCTTGCAAGTATGAAGACCGATGCAAGAGTTGCATCGAAAGGTATGTTTATGTTACATGCCAACTTATCATTAAGTTCTTCAAATTCAAATTCTTGAGTATTGGATACCGGCTGTGGTTCTCATATTTGCAAATCTTTGAATGGACTACAGAAAATTAGAATTTTGAAGAAAGGTGACTTCGAGCTGTATGGCACTGGAGGAGAGTCCATCCAGGCTGAAGCAGTTGGAACCTACCATTTGGAGTTGCCTTCGGAAGAGCTCCTGGAATTAGAAGATTGTTATTATATGCCCAAAATTATTAGAAATGTAATTTCCGTTCCTTTGTTGTTAAAGAAAGGATATGAAATTAATATAAAGAGCAATGGTTGCTCAATTTTTTTTTCTAATAAAGTCTATTGCAATGACATTATGGAAAATGGTCTTCTTGTTCTATTACTTAATGACAATGTCTTTCATATTGATAAAAGCGATAAAAGAAAGAGAGAAGAAGTAAATAACACCCTTCTTTGGCATTGCCGACTTGGTCACATAAGCGAATCAAGAATCAATAAGTTGTACAAAGAAGAGTTCTTTGATCCTTATGATTATGAATCATTAGGAACTTGTGAATCTTGTCTTATGGGTAAAATGACTAAGTCTCCATTCATTGGACATGGAGAAAGGGCAAGAGAGTTATTAGGACTTGTGCATATAGATGTATGTGGTCCTATGACAACTCCTGCTAGAGGTGGATACTTTTATTTCATCACATTTACTGATGATTTATCAAGGTTCGGATATGTGTATCTTATGAAACATAAATCCAAAGCCTTTGATAAATTTAAAGAGTATCAAAGTATGGTTGAAAAACAAACTGGAAAATGTATTAAAATCCTTCGATCTGATCGAGGAGGTGAATACCTTTCTAGTGAGTTTTTAAATCATCTTAAAGCAAAGGGCATTCTCTCTGAATGGACACTTCCGTATACGCCACAATTAAATGGTGTAGCTGAATGGAGGAATCGTACTCTATTAGATATGGTACGGTCCATGATGTGCTTTATAGATCTTTCTATTTTCTTTTGGGGTTTTGCCCTAAAAACTGCTGTACTTATATTAAATAGGGTACCATCAAAATCTGTATCTAGTACTCCATATGAGATATGGAGAGGAAAAAAGCCTAATCTTAAGTATCTTAAGATATGGGGCTGTAAAGCTTATGTCAAAAGAAATTTTGGACATAAGCTAAGTGCTAGATCAGATAAATGTATTTTTGTAGGTTATCCTAAAGATAGTATAGGATACATCTTTTATCATCCTACCAAACAAAAGGTCTTTGTAGGTAGACATGCCACTTTCTTAGAGTAAGAGTTTATCTTAGAAAAAGGCAAGGATAGAAGAATTAAACTTGAAGAAGTTCAAGACCTACAAATGGAAACACAAGATATTCCTCAACCAGATGTACCCATTGATGAAGTACAACCACAACACACATCTTCTCTCCAAAGGTCAGATAGAGTGCGAAATGCACCTAAGAGGTATGGGTTTATCATTAAGAATGATGAAGCCCACATCGTTGAAAATGATGATCCTCTGATCTATTCGGAAGCTATCATGAGTAATGACTCTAGCAAATGGTTAGAAGCTATGAAATCCGAAATAGACTCTATGTATACCAACCAAGTATGGACTTTGGTTGATGCACCAGAAGGTGGTCTATAAGAAGAAGATTGGAGCAGATGGCCAAGTAGAAATCTACAAGGCTAGATTGGTGGCAAAAGATTTCAGGCAAAATCAAGGAATTGACTATGATGAAACTTTTTCACCAGTTGCCATGCTTAAATCTATTCGGATTTGCTTGCAATAGCTGCATACTATGATTATAAAATTTGGCAGATGGATATCAAAACTGCCTTCCTTAATGGTTATCTTGAGAAAGAGGTTTACATGACACAGCCAGAAGGATTTGTCTCAAGTGGGAGAGCAAATCAAGTATGCAAGCTTAAGAGATCTATTTATGGATTAAAGCAAGCATCGAGGAGTTGGAACATCCATTTTGATACAACAGTCAAAGAGTTTGGTTTTATCAAAAATGTGGATGAACCATGTGTGTACAAGAAGACAAGTGGGAGTGCCGTTGTCTTCTTAATATTGTACTTAGATGACATACTAATCATTGGAAATGATATTCCAATGTTACAATCGGTCAAGACTTGGCTATCAAAAAGCTTTTCCATGAAAGACTTGGGAGAAGCATCCTATATACTTGGTATAAAGATCTATAGGGATAGATCTAAAAGGATGCTAGGCTTGTCCCAGTCTAAGTACATAGATCATATGCTGAAAAGATTCAGCACGGAAGGAAGTAAAAGTGGTTACTTACCTATGAGTCATGGCATACGTCTCTCTAAGAAGATGTCTCCTAAGACATCTGAAGAGAGGAATAGAATAAATTCTATTCCCTATGCTTCGGCAGTAGGATCAATTATGTATGCTATGCTATGTACTTGAACGGATGTTGCTTATGCCTTAGGCATAACAAGCAGATTCCAGGCTGATCCAGGAGAGAATCATTGGATAACTGTGAAAAATATTCTTAAGTACTTAAGAAGGACTAAAGATATTTTTCTAGTTTATGGAGGATCTAAGTTGAAACTAGAAGAATTTTCTGATTCTAGTTTTCAATCAGACCCAGATGATAGCAAGTCCACTTCAGGATATGTCTTTACCCTAAATGGTGATGCAGTGAGCTGGAAGAGTTCCAAGCAGCAAACTGTAGCTGACTCAACTACTGAGGCAGAATACATTTCTGTAAGTGAAGCCGCTAAGGAAGCTGTCTGGATGAAGAAGTTCATCTCTAAGTTGGGAGTAGTTCCTGAGATTGCTGGACCAGTTCCAGTTTATTGTGACAACACTGGAGCTGTTGCTCAAGTAAAGGAACCAAGGTCTCATCACAAATCCAAGCACATTCTAAGACGCTTCCATCTCGTTCGAGAGATCGTCGAGAGATAAGACATAGTCATTGAACGAGTAGACACAAAGAACAACTTAGCAGACTCGTTTACTAAAGATCTACCACAACAGCAGTTCGATCGCCACCTCGATTGTATGGGGATGAAATATAAGGGCGATTGTCTTTAGTGCAAGTGGGAGATTGAAAGAGTAGATGCCCTGCAAGCCCATCGCAATATGTATTGTGAAGGATTTTCTTTTGATTTTCCAAATCATGTACATGATATTTAATATAAATAAATGTATTGTGTTTCATCATATGCTGTTGATTATATTTGTGATGAACCTCTTAGATTAAAGCAATGATTTTGATGCTATGATGAGATCATACTAGTGAGACCTAAAATCCTAAAACCCTAATCTTAAATATTTCCAGTCATTGGTACATTGAGTCGGGGATCAATGTTTACCGGAAAGACTAGCACATCTTATGTATGCTCGATGCAGAGGGTGATTGATCTCACAATCACTTGTGTGGAGATACTAATACAAAGATGTAGGTGCTCATTAGAGAAATGAGTTCACTGAATTGACCTACAAAGAGAAATCTTATAAAGTCTTACTTACATGTCAAAAGATGATTCTCTTAGTGGGAGTTGTGCAACTGATCCTTTGACCTGAGATCACCATAGTATCTTGCGCACATAAATCTATATTTTGGTTTCCACTCATTTATGACAATAAGTTATGTATGAGGTCTTCTGGATATGGTGGATTGTGTACGAAGGTTATGAGTAGGTCAATAAGAAATTAATCACTTCTAGTAAGAGAAGATCGCATCTTATTTATTCTAATCATATGATAATTCAGGAAGCCTTTGATCAAAGCAGAATGAAAATTAGAAAGAGTTTCTAATGTTTCATTATTCGAATTATCATTAGAAGATTGAAAAATATATGAATATGAAATTGAGTTTGACATATATTCATACTCATATACATATTCGGGATGCAGTTTGTTTAAAGGATTGAATTGCATGGTAACTTGCCACTGAAGGGTATTTTTGGTATTTCTACCAAATTCCATATTTTTTGAGTAGACATGACACGTTGCTAGACGTCAATCTTGTCTTATAGGTTTGATCGAATTAAAGAGTTTAATTCGATCACCAATTAGAAAGGATTCTAATTGTTAAGTTCGGGTTCGCGCAGTTTGGACAAATCGATTAGAAGAGTTCTAATCAAGTTGGGTCAACTCGCACTCACACCTATTGCTGGCTAAGTATGGAACCCAATGGGTCACACACAAGAAAACTTATTAAGGGTCTAACTGGATTAGATCATGTTTGCAAGATAGGTGTTGCAAATCCTTAGCTCTTGATTCGAATTGGATTCGAATCCGATTCTTAATTGATCTAATTTGATTAGATCATGTTCTAATATGGGTTAGCCAAGAGTTGGCACCTAATTGGCTTGGTTTGAGTCTAATTGGATTAGATTTAATAAATCATTCAATCTAGACCGCAAGATCTTGATCTATCGTTGGATGAAGACATAATGGAGAGTTGGTTTAACCCAATTGGATTGGGTTAAAGGATGACTATCATAATTGACCATTGGATCTTAATCCCACCATTGGATGAATACATAATGGGTCAAGTGAATGGCGCCTTGCATTAGAGCCCTTGGATCATCATCATGAAAGATCAAGAGGTGAGGCGTGATGGACATGTGATTAGCATGTGATGTTGACTATTAGAACTCGCCCATGCCGCAGAAAAATTTCTACAATTTCAGATGCAGCAGAAGAGGCATGCGCGGGATCAACCGTTCATCGCATAAACGTTGTTTAAAACCGTTCGTAGATAGATAAGGATTAAAAACTTTTAAGAATATTAGAAGATCAGATCTTCACCTTGTGCGGGTAGATGATCACCGCAAACTGATGATCGTGGTTTTGGATGAAGGTTCGCTTGAAGCCGTTCAAGTGTCCGGCCTCTACGGGTATCCACACGAAGCAGGAACCGATCCAAGCTTTCTATCTCCCCGGGGTGCTAGCTCCCTTGCAGAGATAACTTTGATGGCTGATGTCCTCCCTCAAAATATGGCACCACATGAAAGGACATATCATTTGATACACCTCCTCACTTGATCTGCACCTCCTCTTATTTGATATGGCCTTTTAGATGATGTCCTTTCATGAGAGGATGTGTGTATGGGATGCATCCCTTGGAGATGCATCCCTACACCTATTATAAATAGGCTAGCACTCCATGAGTTTCATCATTCCAACTCTACCCCACTCCTCTCTTCTTTCTTTCTTACATTAGTTTCTTTCTTTCTAGCATTGCTTCTAGTGTGTCCTAAGCCAAGACAAGGTGGTTTTCTTTAGGACAAAAGGATTAGAAGTGATTTTAGAAGGTTAAAGAAAAATAGAAAGAAAGAAAAGCAAGCCATTAGAGTTCTTTAGAAGAATTCTGCATTAAGGATCAAAGTCTTTGGAGCTTAAGACTTAAATCAAGTTTTCGTGTGGATCAACGTTGGAGGGTGAACACTTGGGCACCTAGTGAAAATTCTGCACATTGGATTAGTGTTAGAGGTATTCTTCTATTTCTGCATTTATATTATATTATTTGATTGCTTCCATTAAGGTGATCTTGGCTTATAAGGGTTTTATGTTAAGAAACTTTATCAAGAAATTTTTAAAATTCCTAGCTTCCGCTGCCCATTATAGCATGCTAGAACCCTTCAGATGATTCTAATGTTCTGATCTCAGCTCGAATATTCCTAAGGGTCCGTTCTATTTCAGGGCCAAAAGGTAATAGGTCACGTACTCTAGAACGACTCCCTTGCATACACTAGTACTTGATCAGTCAAGCATGCAATAAAAGAAAAAAAAAACACATCAATCCTTGTATTTTGTCCTAAAATCACTAGACAGCTCCTAACTGGTTTGAAGAGGGCACCTAAGCCTCCAATCTGGTCTAATGAACTGAGTTGACCAGGTAAGCTCCCAGGTAAGTGGAGGGGTCACGATGCGTTCGCAAAGGTCCCACTTAAAATCCACTTGCCTCGAACAGATGAACTGTCTCCCTTATAGGGACAAAGCTTGCCTAGACATCAACTAAGCCATAGAGCGAAATTGGTGCAACTTTCGGTGATCTTCGTCCTATTGAGCTCGAATGTTCCTAGGAGCCAACGTCTAATTGATTTTAATTAAAGTGACACTATGTGAGATTGAGTTCACCTAAGTTGGGCAAGAGTCCGGTGATGAAATCCGGCTCTTATCTTGTTGGGGTGATTGCCTTTACTAGGTGCAGATTAATTGGTGTATGTGTATCAGGCATGCATTCAAAATTTTGCTGAAATTAAAATCAAACAATCACCACAAAATTTCAAGCTAATAATCAATTTAAACAAGAAAGGTTTAGAGATTAACAAAGAGAATTTTCCCAGCAATTTTAAATTTTTTTAGGCAAACCTCTACAGCATTCCTTTTCCAGCAGGTCTCTTTTTGATGATCCCAGATTTTTTCTCAATTCCTGATCAAATAATTTAAAAATAAAAATTAAAAATTAGTAAGAGAAAAAAAAGGAGATAAGAAAAGTAACAACAATAGAAAATATTTTTATTTTAGATATATATATTTTTAAAAGTTTTTTTATATGAAAGGAAAAATAACTATGCTAGCAATTCCCTGCAACGACGCCAAAAATTGGTCGGTTCTTTCAATTTCAAAAATAAACCACGCAATAGCACGTATCCTGTAGGATAGTGATTACGAGTGTCGGTCTACAGGGATTGGAGACTAGTTATTTTTCTTTAATAAAAAATCAAAAAGAAGAGTTTGCTAACTTAATTATACTGAATTAATCTATGAGTACGAATTGAAATTTATCAGAGTAGAGATGGATCTAGGGTTTGGAATCCACCGCGTAGCATTGCATTAGGGACTGTGTTCTTAATTTTTATCTTTTGGAGAGGCATGCAAATTGGCTACAAGCCTTTTAAAATAAAAACATAAAGAGTTTTAGGAAGATCCATCTTCGGTATAGCATGAAGTGTCTACCTAAGTATGCTAATATAGGGTGTAGCACACCTCATCTTTCTAGGCATGGATCATCTTAGACTACTTTAGCAAATATGAATAGTAAATGGCATGCCCAAGGTTTAAACATCATAAAATAATTTTTTATTGAGAAAGAGAATTTAAACAAACTCCAAAAAGATTAAAAGAGTAAGAACTACAATGCCCTGTTACATCGCTAGGGCTTCATCCATCCCTAGACTAGATGCTCAGCCGCGCATGGCTTCCGGACGGCCTTCCGTCTTCATATAAAATTCTTCCGCTCCCGCTATTCCCAAAATACCCAAAATATTCTCTTCCCCCCTCCTTTTCTTTTCTTTTCTTTTCTCCCAAACAGAGCATCTCTCCTCTGTTCTTCAAACCGTTTTTTCCCTCCCCCTTTGAACCGAGCTCCCCTCTCCCTTCTTATAGTCACGGGATGCTGAAATCTGGGGGAGAATCACGAGCGGCCGGGATCGCACACGGCTAGAGGAGGCTAAGGCGCTGAGAGGAGCGGATCCGGAATGGAGGGCGCTGCGGGATTGCTGGGAGGAGGCGATCGTTCGGGTCGCACACGGGAGAGGATGATGCGGCTGGGATTGGGTGGTCTGTTCGTTGGACACGGAGGATCTCATGAAGCTGGCTGAGGTCAATCCGGAGGTAGAGGATGTTGTACGGGATGCTAAGAGGATCTGGATGCTGGGAAGGAAAGAAAGAGAGGATTTCTTCTTGGAACGAATGAGGCTCGGTGAAATCTGAGAGGATCTTGGCTGGGATTGAAATCTTTGAGCACTGGAATGGATGATCTGTCGATTTTGGAAAGATTGCATCGCGGGAGGGACACTAGAAGGCTCGGATGCGATTGAATGCGAACGAGAGGAAGTGGAAGGAATGGATACGGCTTTTGGAGCAGGGGGAAAACATGTGGTTTTTAAGTCGTGAGCTGGGATTTATTCGGGGAAGGAGATGAAGATGTTGAGATTCAGAATCGGCTGGGAGGAGTTCTTTGAATGCGGAAGCGGGGGAGGATGCGGAGGATCAGGCAACTTGTTCCAAAATAGGGGAAGAGAAAAGAAAAAGAAATGATGTGGGAGATGAATACGGTCGTGATGACATGTGAATTTTATATTCCCTTTTCTTTCTTTTTTTTCATCTCTTTTCTCTTTTTTAGAAAGATGGTTGGGGTCCACTCGGGTAGCTTCATGCACATGTGAAAGAAAGTAATCCACACATGAAACAGATTTGGACTAATTCGTGAATGGGATGACTCGACCTGCACACATTAGACTAGATCAATATAGAAAATCAATCAAACTTGAATAATTTATTTAAAATGAAATGATGCAGGAAACACATTTTCCTATGTTTAAATCCAAAGTATGTGCAAAATAATAATAATAAGTTCTATGTAAAATAGATTAATTTATACATTATTTTGCACTTATCATCGATCCGCGCATGTTGAGTTTGTTGATGTACATATCGATCAACCATCGACGTGCAACACACATCACAGATTACATCTCAGATTGCTTTAAAAATTAAATAAAATAAAAGAATAAATTACAACTCTTTTTCATGAGACACGCAGGTCTCTAATACATGAATTTAAGATGCACGCAGGCATCTAAAAAAATAAAATTAATAGCATCACAAAACATTGCAGAACATTTTAGCACATGTAAAGGGTTCATCCATGATCATCACCATACGCATCTCATGCATAAATATTATTTTCAGATCTATAATATAACTGATTATTTCATCTCATGACTTGCTGATTATGCAAGATATGATTCTAAACATTTGTAATCAGATTTTCAAAGCATTAGAATCATTAATCTAAGCATCTAAAAATCAGCATGCAGAAAAAATCAGCAAACTGAAAATTCTGCATGCAGAAAATTTTCAGCAAGCATAATCCTTTAAATTTTAAATCTAAAATATCTTTAAATATTTAATCCTAATCTTAATCTATATAACCTGTCTCTGATACGACTGTTAGGATCTCATGCATGCCGCAGAAAAATTTCAAAAATTTTCAGATCTGCAGCGGAAGGGCATGCGCAGATCCCGTTCATCGCATGAACGTATTTTAAAACCATTTGTAGATAGATTAGGATTAAATTATTTTAAACCATTTAAAAATCAATAAGAAGATCAGATTTTTACCTTGTGTGGGTGATGATCTCCGCAAATCTGATTTACGTGGATTTGTTGAAGGTTCGATGGAAGCCGCACACGCGTCCGGCCTCTACGGGTATCCACACGAGGCAAAGCACCGATCGAAGCTTTTAGATCTCCTCGGGGTGCTAGCTCCCTTGCAGAGATGGCTATTGATGGCTGATATCCTCCCTATCAATCAACTCTTGAATGCCTAAGGGAGGAGGAAGAAGAATGATGGTTCAATGGAAGGAGAACAAAAATCCACAGCCTTTTCTTTTTCCTTCGCGTTGGAACCAAGGAAGGGGATGAAGTAGACCACGCCAAGAGATTTTCTTCCCTTACTTCCTTGTGGCTGAAAGGAGGAATGGAAGGAGGTTCCTTGCTGCCAAAAATCCCAAGAAAAACCATGAAAAATTCAAAGCCCCTTTGAACCCCTCTTTTATGGTGTGTGGATAGAGATGAGCTCCTAAATTTTAGGAGCTCATCTTTATCCCTTTGTGAATGTTGGGAATTATATCCTAAATGTCAATCGTCAGCATATTGATGATTGAATTTTGTAAATAAATTGACAAATTAATAAAGTATTATTTGGCATTATTCATCATTTCATCTTCAAATGAACTCTTATATGATGAAGTCCTTAGGACTTATGTTATGATAAAGGAGGATTTATCCTTGAGTCCTTAAACTTGTTCGTGACCAAATGATATGTTGTTACTAGGACGGCAACATTATCGAGATTAGGTTGTTGTGTGACATATACGTTGGTTGTCCTCTTAACCAAGGAGTGTGGAGACACTGGTATGTCACACAGGTAAAGTGTAAGAGTACATTTCACCGAACGTGACCAATTCCGGAATGCTCTACTGCCGAAAGATGTTCCGAGTAGATATGGGTATAAGTTTGGCCTTCTGACCTGAGACTGCAACCTATGACTAGCAAGCAACTCACTGTACTTTGGTACCGAACTACCTGAATTTTTAATTTAGTGACGGAAGGTCACTGGGTGCAATCAAGTACTTGCGTAGTCAGTTGTGAGTCAAGATGGAATTGACCCTTCCTGGAAACAGGAGATAATGTCTTGTGATTAATTTAGCAAAACCTTGGCCAGGGTAATCCCAGTGAGGAGTCACAGGATATCTAAAGTTAATCACATAATAGATGTACTAATTATAGGGTTGACAGTGAGCTCTAAGTCATCCTGGCATTAGGAGTCAAACGGATTGAATTATACAGTAACCATAGTACAGGGTTCTAGAATACTTACTTCGCATATATTCGGCCTATCCGGACGTCGGGTACCATTGCTAGATGGTCACATCGATTAGTATAGGAAGATGTTCCTATACTACCGGCTTAGGTTTGAACCTATGAGGTCACATGCATAGAAGTTTCTAGATTGGTCAAATGGCTGATTGATTATTAAGTATCATTTAGGAGTAATTTGGTCAATTCGATTGACAAATTATCCTAAGCAAAAGTTGCATTAAAATAATTATTGAATTATTGGAGGATTAATTAGCAATTTATTGCTAATGAACTCAATTTGATTGAGTAATTGGGCTTAGGTTGAGCCAAATTGAATATGAGTCAATTTGGGCTGCATCAGGGTTTGACCTAATTGGATTGGGTTCAACCCAAGTAGATTGAGCTTGACCCAATTGATGGGACTTGACCCAATTGGATTAGGCTTGATCCAAATCAATTAGAAGATTTTATTTGATGAGGATTATGAGTCCAAATAATCAGAATTGGATAAGAAGAAGAATCCCTAAATTTTAGGAACCCATCCTTATCTTCTTAGAGAAGAATGATACCTTGATTTATCCCCAATATTTTCCATGCCTATCCTCCTTATTTTTGGCCAAAAATTGGCATGAGAAGAGAGGAGGTGTGGGGCTATATTTTCTATAAAAATGGTGCCTTAAATATTTCTAGAAAGATTTAGATGAATTTCCTAATATGTAGGGATTGCATGGTGCATGAAATAGGGTGGTTTGCGGCTGAACTTTGGATGAATGAATTTCTATCTTTTAAAGATCCGAAATGCACAAAATTTGGATATGTTTATGTCCTCTTAGCTACCAAACCACCAAAATTTTTTGGGGTTTTTATCAGCTAAATTAGTTGGCTAAATTAGGTGTGAGGCATGGGATGGTCTTTTGGCTATAAAAGACCTCCATGCCTTGGGTTCAACATATACAATATTTAGAAGTTTCAAAAAATTCTGAAAAAAATTCTCTGAGGGCCTCCATCCCTTCTTATCCTTCTTCCTCTCATCCATCCTCCATATCCTTGAAGAACAATCAAAGGTTGAGTGTTTAGAAGGAGATAGCTTCAGCCATTGCAGCATTCCTGCACGAGCTAGGACTCCCGTGGAAGACGATCTACCTAGGGCTTCACGTGTACTTCTCATAGAGGCCATTCATGTGCGTGGCTGCAAAGTCAAGGATCAGATCCACAAGTTTCTTCTATCATAAAAGGTATTAATCCCACATCAATATTTTATTTTGGAGTCAGGGTCTAGGTCTGATTTTCCGAGATTTTACCCTCCTTTGGGGCTCCTCACGGAGTTATCTCCAGAATCCAATCGATGGATATTTAGAGATTAATTGGAATAGAGTGTTTACCTTTTAGATCTGATAGTTAATCATGCATGAAAGTTTTAGCATAATTGTTTAAACAATTTCGGCATAATCCTATGTGTTCTTAAGGTGCCGATTTCTAGATTTGGTCCTGTAAGCATGCATGAATTAAATTATTTGATTCGGTTTTTCCACTGCATTTTAAAACTTAAAAAGAACTACATATGGCTTGATCCCTCTTATGAAGGGGTACGTAGGCAACCCGATCAGGTTCAGCCAGGGTTTTAAATAAAAAAAATTCAACATGCTTAATACCGAAGAACCTAGGATCACTTTCAGTGGTATCAGAGCCAGGTTCGTGTTTAAACTTTTATGTTTTAATTTTTATAATTAAATCTAAAATCATGAACATATTTTGATTAGATCTAAAGTATTTTTTATGATTGATTTAATTACTGATTATGCATAATTAACTAGATCTGAAATTTTGGATGCATATGATGCATATTTGTGTTAGAATTAGTAACATGAATTAATCTGAAATCATAATATTATTTTGATTAGATCTAAATAAAGTTTATGATTCATATGATCTCTGATTTTAATAAACAAATCAGATCTGAAAATAAAAGTGAAAAAACAAATACATAAGATGCATGTTGTTTGAATTAATTCATGTTGTTATGTATATGTGATGCATGAACATGAAACATAATGAGTTAAATATGAATTAAATCTGATTACATGTGATTAATTACAAAAACTCAGATCTAAAAATATATTTTAAGAACTGAAAGATTGTAATTAATATGTAATTAAAAAGAAATATGCAATGATCAAAACTTTCATATGTCTAAACTTAATTTAGAATTAAGTGTTATGAAATAGAATTGTAACTCAATTAATTGACATTACATAATTCTTTGGGCATATGGGTTAGCTTGAATCAAATTCCTAGGATTGGGTTAGACATAAGGTTAGAGCCATACATGGATAAATAGAATAAATTGATCAAATCTAATTAAGTAGTAACTAGATTAGGTAAAGAAAATTCTAGGTCAATTTACAATAGTGGTAGATGGATCAAGTCCATGTCTTTGATTAGACCAAGATAGAACTTGATTTAGGCTCAGAGGTGTAGCCCGAGTCATTTGAGTAATCAAATCGAAATTGATTAACTAGTCGGTGTCTAAGGTAAGTTTGGCAGTTTTGACCGGTGATTTTTAATTGGAAGCTACTCGCACTGATTCGTCTTTGTCGAGTTAATGGCATATCCCTTCCACCGATCTCACTTACCTGGCCGACATGGTCAATCATATTTTGATTGGATTACTTAATGATTTGAGTTAGCCCATGCCTATAAGAAAAATCAATTTGACTGATTTAGGTGCCTCTTTAACCGGTTTCAGTCTAATCTGATTTGGTAAAGTCAGTGGGAGAAATTAGACTAACCGGATCTTCTCATCTATCCTAATTATGAAATCCTCTAAAATTATTAAGTCCTTAAAATGAAATGGTTATGGTGATAACTAGGTCATAGCCTTCCATTAAGTTGGGTGATAATGGGTCCAATATTTTGATAATTATTGAAGGCGCCACACGCCTGATACTTATCAAGCATTGGAATTGTCATCCAATATATGATGAGTTAAGTGTACCTTCAATAGGCGGTCAGGTGAGCCGAGCCACACTCGAGCTTGGTCGTCTATTAGTTGATTAGATTTAATCCTATCATTTAATGGTTGGACTTGACTAGGGTATTCGGTGGAGGCGCCACACGCCTGCCGAAAAACCTAGGGCAAAATCATCACTAGAAGTTGCTTGATAAAGCAATTAGTTAAGAACCTACTAATAGGTGCATATGAGTTAGCTGAGCCACACTCGGGCCTATATGCGATCTATTGGGTTCTAGTCCCACTAAAGAATTAAGAGTAATTTTTCGAATTGGAGGTAAAGGCTACCAATTTGTATAAAATAGTGGAAGTACCTTTAGACTAAAGTTCAGGTCTAATGTGTTTAGTCAATTCATATACTAATAGCCAAATTTTCTTTTATACAGAAATGGCCACTAATTTGTCACTTCGCTCATTATTGGATAATGACAAGTTGAAGACAGACAAACTTGAACCCAAGTCTGACAAATATTTCTTTGTTGGTTATCCTAAAGAAACTAAAGGATATTACTTCTACTTTGCTGAAGAACAAAAGTTGTTTGTAAGCAATAGAGCTATTTTCTTAAAGAAAGAATTTCATAGTAAAGAAACTAAAAGCTCTAATGTTGAGCTTAGGAAAGTTCAACATGTAGAAGATCCGACACCATCTACTAAATCAATTAAGTCAGATTTGATTAGACCAGATCTAGAACCCATCTTAGATGCACCATTAAGGCGATCAGGTAGAGTACCACGTCAGCCGGACAGATATTACGGTTTCTTGGTCCAGGATGGGGATTCTATTGAACTTGATAAAAATGATGAGGATCCGATCACATATATGGATGCAATGCAGAGGTATGACTCTGATAAATGGCTTGGAGCCATGCAATCCGAAATGAAATCCATGAAAGTCAATGATGTATGGACATTAGTTGACCCACCCGAAGGGATTAAACCCATAGGGTGTAAGTGGATATTCAAAAGAAAACAAGGCGCAGACGGAAAGGAAGAGACCTATAAAGCCCATCTAGTTGCCAAAGGATATCGCCAACGTTATGGTATTGACTATGACGAGACATTTTCTCCTGTGGCAATGCTCAAGTTTATTCGGATTGTGCTTGCGATAGCAGCACATTTAGACTATGAAATCTGGCAAATGGATGTAAAGACCGCATTTCTAAATGGAGATTTAGAAGAGGAAGTATATATGATACAACCTAAAGGTTTTACATCTGCAGATGAGTCTAAGGTATGCAAGCTTTAAAAATCCATTTATGGATTAAAGCAAGCTTCATGGAGTTGGAACATACGATTTGATAAGGTGATCAAATCATATGGCTTAATTAAGAATGAAGAGAAACCTTGCATTTATAAATGGGCAAATGGTTCAGTTATTATATTTCTTGTTTTGTATGTGGATGACATTCTTCTAATCGGGAATGACATTCCTGCATTACCAGGAATAAAGGTATGGCTATCATCTCAATTTGCCATGAAGGATTTGGGGGAAGCATCTTACATCCTAGGGATGAAGATCTATAGAGATAGATCTAAAAGATTGCTTGGATTATCCCAATCCACATACATTGATACTATACTGAAGAGGTTTAGTATGATTAATTCCAAGAAAGGCTATCTTCCAATGGGCCATGGAATTAACCTCTCTAAAAGGGATTGTCCGACAACCCCTCAAGAAAGAGAGAGTATGGATAGAATTCCATATACTTCGAAAGTGGGATCTATAATGTATGCCATGACATGTACTAGACCAGACGTGGCATACTCAATAGGAGTAGTAAGTAGATACCAGTCTGATCTAGGTAGCAACCACTGGAAGGTTGTGAAAACCATTCTTAAGTATTTGAGAAATACTAAAGACCAGTGACTTGTGTTTGGTGATTCTAACTTAAAACTTGAAGGATATACCGATTCAAGTTTTCAATCAGATCGAGATGATAGCAAGAGCGTGTCGGGTTATATCTTTACTCTTAAGGGTGGTGCTATCTGCTGGAAGAGTTCCAAGCAGCACACAGTGGCAGATTCTACAAAAAATTGATACAAAAAAAATATGACTGACCCATTTACCAAAGTCCTCGGCATCAGAGAGTTCAACGAACACAAGTCGAAGATGGGTATTAGATACTGTGCCGATTGGCTTTAGGCTAAGTGGGAGTTGTTGGAAATTGTATCCTAAATGTCAATCATCAGCATATTGATGATTGAATTTTGTAAATGAATTGACAAATTAATAAAGTGTTATTTGGCATTATTCATCATTTCATCTTTAAATGAACTCTTATATGATGAAGTCCTTAGGACTTATGTTATGATAAAGGAGGACTTATCTTTGAGTCCTTAAACTTGTTCACAACCAAATGATATGTTGTTACTAGGACGACAACATTATCGAGACTAGGTTGTTGTATGACATATACGTTGGTTGTCCTCTTAACCGGAGTGTGGAGACACTGGTATGCCCCGTTCGATGCGACGTTCGCAGCAGAATTCGAACGGAACGTCGTTCATCGTATGAACGTGCCTCGGATCGTAGAATTCAAAAATTTTTCTGGATCCAAATCCAGAAGATCTTTAAACTCATTAGGAAGGGGAGATTAGGATCTGAGGATGGTTGATTAAGATTTATAAAACTGAAACAAAATCAAAAGTTATTAGATTTGAGGATCTCATCTTCAAAAATTCTACAGGTGTAGAACACCGCAACCTGATGATCTATTCTAGGTTCCTGTTTGAGCTATACAATTATCCGGCCTCTACAGGTATCCACACGAGGATCTAATCATCTGAGAATGGGTCTTACCGGAGTGCTAGCTGCTACGATTTTAATCTTGCTCTTTTTAAAAGAGAAATTGAATGTAGGATACCCCAAGTATAGGGTGTAGCAAAGTAATATTCTCGGAGAGTTCGAGATCGAATTCACAGGAATTTGACAGTGAACAAAAACTAAAGGCTAAATAATATTCAGATTAAAAAAATATATATATATAACTAAGGCATCAGGATTCAGCCTAGCACTTCATCATTCTTTTCTTAAAATCATCTATTAATCATAATAAAATAGATTTAGTTTTATGGGCAGCATTACAGTAATTCTATTTTAAACTACAGAAATTTCTAAGCATCTGTTATACCCGGAGGAAATGACAAATCAAAGAAAATATATAAGTTTGAAATAATTTCTATCAATCTACTGCACCATAAATCAAATCAAAAACATTAAAATCCCATTGATGATTAAAGGAAATACATGAGAAAATGCTAGGCTTTTCCCTAGCCTTAGCTAAAAGAGATTTAGCTATCCATATGAGATGGAAACATTTTTATAAAAAGGATTAGTAAAGAATAACTTAAAATAAACATAAATCCCTTTTCTTTTTTTCTTTGGTTCAGAAAACAGGGTGCTCTGTTTTCTTCTCCCAGCTGCTTTCTCCCTTCCTCCGTGCCAACTCCTAGGGGAATGTAGTCGGTTGGAGAGAAAAAAATGAAAGGCCTCCTCTCTTCCGTCTGCCTCCACCGTGGTCTCCTCTCCCTTGCTCCATGTCCTCCTGTCTCCACCGGATGTAAGATCAATCCCCCTTCGCCTCTTCTTCACCTGGGTCCTTTTATAGGCTGCGGTTGCTTGGGACGATTTTGAATGCTGATGAGACGCGGCTTGGAGATGGGAAGTTGCTGGGAAACCACGGGTGTTGGGAAGACTCCTCAGATGGCTGGAATTTATTCGTTGGGAAGGGAATGGAGGACTCGGCTAGATGAAACGATCGAATGCCACGACGCTTGGGATGCTCTTTATGGCTGGGACGGTTCTCTGTTGCTTGGAAGCCAAAAGAGCTTGGGGAGTTGCTTCATGGATGAAAGAAAGAGCCGGTTTGGCTTTGGATTTCCCTCGCTGCCGTTGGAAATTTGAAGATGAAACGATTGGATGCCACGATCGCTTGGGATGCCACGAAGGTGTCGAAGGGACTTTGGGAGATCACAGAAGCTGGAACGCTCAATCCGGTTGCATGCTGCCACGGACGGTTGGAAAATGCTGAGAAGCTCCATAACGCGGGCACTTGTGCTAGCTGAAACATCTGGATACAGTGATATGAATTGCATGCGGATGACGAGCGGTGTGAGGCTCAGATGAGACGCTAAGGATTTGTTGAGCTTGGAACGCCAAGCATTGAGCTCAAACCCAGCATTATTCGATCTCTTGAATTACTTGCACTCAAACACAAATAAAATATTAATTAATCAATTTTATTAAAAAAAAGATTAGCTCTAATATTAATTATGATAGTATGAAAATTTCACTTTTGTACTCTCATCACACCCTTCAACTAACTTATTGCTAGTCTCTAACAATTTAGTGTGAAAATGATAAAATGAGGGTGCAAAAGTATTATTTATTTTTATTAATATATATCAATATGCATGAATTAAAATAAATACTCATTTTCGTAGAGCATTACGATTGCACTTAGCACGTGCAACAAGCCGTTAAACCCCTAGGTTACCCTAGTGGACGAGTGTTGTCTCGTGAGGGTTTGCAGTGATGTTACCCACAAACATCGTTTTTAAGTTAAAAGATACTTTAAATCATAGCAACCCTTAAAGCAAATGTAAATGTGACGTCTCAGAATACCTATACCTCCACCACAATTGGGTACCCCTTGAGTTCTAGGTGCACTACTCAAATTCACAAGTGTTAACTACCATTTGTTAGCTTTTGACCCACTAAATTTTTCGAATATCACATGTTATTTGTCCAGAATGGTTCGAATATAAAAATGAAGCTATCAATCCCAACTAGACATTCCAAGTATACAGAGTTCTAAAACAATGGAATCAAACCAGTCATCCACATGTCACTTGGTTTTAGTTTAACTAACCCACTCTTTTTTTTTTATAGTGATTACAACAGTCTAACTCCATTAGGCTCTAGTAAGTGTTAGATGTATGCCCTAGAAGCCAATCTGGCTGACACATTGTTAATTCTAGGGACATAATTTTGTACTTGACTATTTATTATTGAATAAATAAAAGGCATCTTTTCATTCGTATTATTTATGTGTCTATGAATCATCCAAGAAATTAATAAGATGATGATGTGTTGACCCCCTAATGGATTTTGATGAATACAAAACACTAGAGCATAATTCAATTATATCTTAACAATTTAATTAAGGAATTCATGTGTTTTATCTAGAATATTGTTGAGAAATGTCTAGGCAAGTTCCCATAATTTTTATGAATTCATTGAAGAACATTTTGAGTTAATGAAAAAGTTCAGGGACAGCCGAGACGTCTCCTGATAGTTTCAGAGACGTCTCTGGCACAAACAGGAAGAACTGGCACACTTGGAGACGTCCCCGGCACCTGCCGAGTCGTCCCCGCGTTAGCGGAGTCGACTCTCTCAGTAGCGGAGTCGACTCTCTCAGTGGCGGCAGAAAGGCAGTTTTCAAGAGATATGCGCGAGACGTCCCCACTGTACGCCGAGTCGTCCCCGCAGTGCAGACGAGCCGAGACGTCCCCTGAAAGAGCGGAGTCGACTCTCTCAGGAAATTCCAGAGGACATGTCTTTTAGAGATAAAGAAGCGGAGTCGTCCCCAAGGCAGCGGAGTCGTCCCCACTCAAAAAGTGCAGACAAGCCGAGACGTCCCCGTAAAGTGCCGAGTCGACCCCAGACAACATAAAAAGTAAAATCCTGTAGGCGAGACGTCCCTCGTTGTAGCGGAGATGTCCCCGGAGCGCCTGGGACGCGACTGACAGCTTTCAGGTTTGGTTTGAATTTCAAATCCTTCTCTTTTTGTTTCTAACGGCTATATTTGCTTTTTGGGCTATAAAAAGGGACCTCTTAAGTGGTTCTCAACAACTCTTCACCAACCAAAAAGCTAGATCATTCAAGAGAGAAGTTAGAAAGAAAAGCTCAAGGGAGTGAGTGCATTCAAGGAAGGAAATCAAGTATTCTCAAGTCTCCCAAGCGATTTCAAGCTCAACCACTCTCGTGCGCTCGGGATTCGAAGCTCACACTCAACCCTACGCGCTCCACCTCGGAAGAATCAACATCTCCCACGCTTCCAACGGCAAAAGGATTCTTCCGGGTTACATTATTCATAATTGTTATATTTGCTTCTTAGAGCTTTTATTTCCTTTTGTAAACTCTTTTATTGTGGTGCTTGTTCCAGTCAAGGGACTTGGAACAAGGGAAAGGCGTCCCAAGCCTAAGAGAAATTGGGGGTTTTAGGGTTTGTTGTGAGCCCGGTGTAAAACAACGAGTTGGGTAGTGAACTCGCAAAACTACCGTACTGTAATCTTGGATTATAGTGGAAATTCCCAAAGGCACTTTGGGGAGTGGATGTAGGAGCGGTGAAGGCTCCGAACCACTATAAAACCGTGTGTTTGTGGTTGTCTCTTCTTATCTCTTTATCCTTATTTTAGTTCATATATTTGTGTGTTTTATTTTTAATTAGGCAAAAAGTTTTTAAAACACCCAATTCAGCCCCCTCTTGGGTGACCATCTCTGGGCAACAAGTGGTATCAGAGCGGGTGCTCTGTATATTTCTTGAAAGACCTAACCGTCTTAGCCAAAGATCTAGATGGCAACACCCTTTAACAATGTTCCTGCCGAGGGGCAAGCAACCAATAGACCTCCACTCTTCAATGGGACAAATTATACCTATTGGAAGACGAGAATGAGAATTTTCATTCAAGCACAAGACTATGCCTTGTGGAGGGTTATAGTCAAGGGACCACAAGAACCATCACACGTGGTGAATGGCATTCGAGTTCCCAAACCTAAGGAGGATTGGGATGAGAATGATGATAGGATGGCTCAACTCAATTCTAGAGCCATGAACTCATTATTTTGTTCTCTAGATGTAAATGAGTTCAATAGAGTCTCTACATGCAGTTCCGCTAAGGAAATATGGGATAGGCTTGAAGTTACCCACGAGGGTACAAATTAAGTCAAAGAGTCCAAAGTGAACATTCTAGTTCACAAGTATGAATTGTTTAAGATGGAACCTAATGAAACCATCACATGCATGTTTACACGTTTTACCGAAATTATTAATGGTCTAAAAAGCTTGGGCAAATCTTACACTAACCCCGAACTTGTGAGTAAAATTCTCAGGTCACTGCCAAAAGCATGGGAAGCAAAGGTCACGGCGATTGTAGAAGCCAAAGACCTCAACACCTTGGGGCTAGAACAACTCTTGGGCTCATTGATGACGCATGAGCTCACGATGAAGCAGCATGAAGAAGAGTTGCCAAAGAAAAAGACAATCGCACTCAAGGCTACCTCAAGTGTATGTGAAGAAGAGAGCAGTGAGAGTGAAGAAGAAAGTCAAGATGAGGACTTGGGTTTGATAGTAAGGAAATTTAAAAAGTTCATGAGAAGAAAGAAACCATTCCCAAGAAAGAAATTTGGAGGAAGAAATGATTGGGAAAAAGAAAAAGAAAAAGAAAGAGATCCAATCGTATGCTATGACTGCAAGAGACCGGGACATATTCGTTCCGAATGCCCACAACAAAAGAAGCATTTTGGAAAGAAGAAGAAAAAGGCATTGAAGGCAACATGGGATGACAGTGACACATCATCCTCCGAGGAAGAGAAGGAAGAGACCGCCAATCTATGCTTCATGGCGCTCGAAGATGACGACGTATGTCAAAACCCAACTATAAATTTTACTTTAGAAGAATTATATGATGCTTTTCAAGAACTTATGGGTGATTGTAGTATGTTAGGAGCAAAGAATAAAGAATTAAAAGCCTCAAATCAAAAACTAAAGGAAAATATTGAAAACCTATTAATTGAAAAGGAGAGCGTTAAAAATATGAACACTACTAACCTAAAAATCGAAAATTCAAGACTTAGCACTGAAAATGAAAAGGCAAAAACACTAATCAAGGAATTAAATCTAAAAGTAAATTCCCTACTCAATAGTAATACCTCACTTGCGCAAACTGTTGAATCTCTTAAAAAGGATATGAAAGAACTAGTTAAAGAAAATTTGAATCTTAAGAATGAGGTACATAAGTACAAGCCAATTGTTGAAAAATTCACACAAAGCTCTGAAAAATTAAATCTTATTCTTTCAAATCAAAGAGCTGTTTTCAATAAAGCCGGATTAGGATATAAAACTAATAAGCAACAAAAGTATCTAAAGAATTTCTTTGTAAAAGCAAAAGACGTAAAAACTGAAAAACCAACATGCTTTCTTTGTGGAAAGACCGGACATAAAGCCTACTCTTGTATTCAAAGAAAAATCCAAACTAACAAGGGTACATTTGTAAAAGCTAAAAACATAACTAAAGTATGGGTGCCTAAGGGAGTCAACTACACAAACCACGAAGGACCCAAGAAAACTTGGGTACCTAAGAGCTTCACATGATCATTCTGCAGATATGCCTTGCAGCCAGAAATAAAAAGAGAATGTGGTATCTTGATAGTGGTTGCTCAAGGCATATGACCGGTGACAAGAGTCTCTTCGTCACCTTGGAATCAAAAGGAGGAGGAGTAGTCACATTTGGAGACAATGCTAAAGGTCGAATTATTGGTGTTGGTAAAATCTCCATATCACCCTCCTCATTTATAGATAATGTATTGTTAGTTAATGGACTAAAACATAATTTATTAAGTATAAGTCAATTTTGTGACAAGGGCTTTAAAGTGTCATTTGAATCATCACTATGCATAATTAATAGTCCAATTGATAATGAGATCATACTCACAGGACATAGGCATGGAAACGTTTACATGGTAGATCTTGATGATCTCACCATGAGGGATGGCCAATGTCTTGTAGCCATGAATCCCAAAGTCAATGAGACTAGTTGGTTATGGCATCGTAGGTTAGGGCATGCTAGCATGGATTTAATCTCTAAATTGATCACAAAGGATCTAGTCAAAGGACTACCACAAATAGACTTTGAAAAGAATAAAATTTGTGCGGCATGTCAATTAGGGAAACAAACAAGAAGTTCTTTCAAGTCTAAGAACATAGTCTCAACATCAAAACCCTTAGAACTAATTCACATGGATTTGTTTGGACCCACTAGAACTGCTAGTCTAGGGGGTAAGAAATTTGGTCTTGTCATTGTTGATGATTTTTCACGTTTTACATGGGTTTCATTTCTTGCACACAAAGATGAGTCCTTTCTCGCTTTTGTCAAGTTTCATAATAAGGTTTCGAATGAACTCAATCTTAAACTAAAAGCAATTAGGAGTGATCATGGTACCGAGTTTGAAAATCAACACTTTGAAAAGTTTTGTGACGAAAATGGTATCAATCACAATTTCTCGGCACCTAGGACACCCCAACAAAATGGGGTGGTAGAAAGGAAGAATCGCACACTAGCCGATATGGCTCGTACCATGTTGTGCGAATCGGATCTACCAAAGTATTTCTGGGCTGAAGCAATAAATACCTCATGTTATATCTTAAATTGTGCTTTAGTTAGATCCATCTTAAAGAAAACACCGTATGAATTGATAAAAGGTAAGAAACCAAATATAAGTTATTTTCATGTTTTCAGTTGTCGATGCTTTATTTTGAATAATGGAAAGGACAATCTCAGTAAATTTAGTGCTAAATCAGATGAGGGGATCTTCTTAGGTTATTCCTCATCTAGTAGAGCATACAGGGTCTTCAACAAGAGAACTCTCGTTGTTGAAGAATCCATTCATGTTGTTTTTGATGAAACTAATGGAGATTCTTCTAGAAAAGAAGAAGATGGTGATGCAAGTATACTTGAAGACCGAATAAAGGAATTCTCCATACAAGACAAACAACATGAGGATGAGGTCAAGGAAGATACAAATCAGCAAGATGAAGAAGGTCAACCTCCATCAAAAATTCAAGATTTTCCTAAAGAATGGAGGTATGCACATGGTCATCCAAAGGATCTAATCCTTGGTGATCCTTCACAAGGTATAAGAACTAGATCCTCTTTAAGAAACACTAGTAATTACCTTGCTTTCGTATCACAAATAGAGCCTAAATCACTAGAAGAAGCTGAAAAAGATGATAATTGGATGAATGCTATGCAAGAGGAATTAAATCAATTCGAAAGAAATGAAGTTTGGACTCTAATGAAAAGACCCCCTAATGTTTCAATTATAGGTACCAAGTGGGTGTATAGAAATAAACTAGATGAAGATGGAATAGTAATAAGAAACAAAGCTAGGCTAGTGGCCAAAGGATATAATCAGGAGGAAGGAATAGATTTTGACGAAACTTTTGCTCCTGTTGCTAGATTAGAGGCTATTAGACTACTTTTAGCATATGCATGCTTCATGGATTTTAAACTTTATCAAATGGATGTAAAAAGTGCATTTTTAAATGGCTATATAATGGAGGAAGTTTATGTAGGACAACCTCCAGGTTTTGAAAATCACTTACATCCAGATTATGTTTATAAATTGCATAAAGCATTGTATGGACTTAAGCAAGCCCCTAGGGCATGGAATGAAAGGTTAAGTAATTTCCTAATTGAGAACAAATTCAAGAGAGGAAATGTAGACAAAACCCTCTTTATTAAAAGAAAAGGAAATGACTTATTGCTTGTACAAATTTATGTGGATGATATAATTCTTGGTGCTACTAATGATAGTCTTTGTCAAGAGTTTGCCAAGCTTATGCAGGGAGAATTTGAAATGAGCATGATGGGTGAGCTCAACTTCTTCCTTGGGTTACAAATAAAACAATCAGAGGAAGGCATCTTCATCAGTCAGTCCAAATACATCAAGGAAATGCTGGAAAAATTCAAGATGAAGGATGCAAAGAAAATCAGCACACCCATGGGCTCAAGTTGCAAGCTAGACAAAGATGAAAAAGGTAAAAGTATAGACTGCAAATTATACAGAGGTATGATAGGCTCTCTACTTTATCTTACTGCTAGTAGACCAGATATATTATTCAGTGTTTGTATGTGTGCTAGATACCAAGCATGTCCTAAGGAATCACACTTGCAAGCTGTTAAGAGAATTTTTAGATATCTAGCAGGGACATCTAATGTAGGCTTATGGTATTCTAAACAATCTGACATAAACTTAATTGCTTATTCCGATGCTGATTTTGCCGGGTGCAAACTCGACAGAAAAAGCACAAGTGGCACATGTCAATTCTTGGGTGCCAATTTGGTTTCTTGGTTTAGCAAAAAACAAAATTCAGTTGCTTTGTCCACAGCTGAGGCTGAGTACATTGCAGCTGGAAGCTGTTGTGCCCAAGTTCTTTGGATTAAGCAACAACTTGAAGACTTCGGTATCAAAATGGATAATATACCAATTAAATGTGATAATACAAGTGCAATTAATTTAACAAAAAATCCTGTCCAACACTCTAAGTCAAAGCATATAGAGATTAGGCATCATTTTATTAGGGATCATGTGCTGAAAAATGATGTGATGATTGAATATGTATGTACAGAAAATCAATTAGCTGATATCTTTACAAAGCCCCTTTGTAAAGAAAGATTCAATTTCTTAAGGAATGCCTTGAGCTTGTATGATCCTAGCAAATGAGTTGAATCTGTATTGGATTACTTTGCTACTCAAACTAGTAATCAACCTCAAGGTAGACATAAGTGAAAACATGAATTCATCTAAGCTAAATGACGAACTGTTTGACTTTCCAGAGGATGGTTACCCTCCCTTGGACTCTTCATGGAGATATTTTCAGAACCTATTTCATAGGTATTCGAAATTTGGTCAAACATTCCTCATTTCAATATTAATAATTCAAAAAAAATTATCAAATTATTATAGGTTGTATCATTAAGGGGGAGGATCACAAACAAATTCACTCTAAGTTTATCAAAAGAAATCATGTCGATTAGGGTAATTAACCAAAATTGGGAGAAGATAGAATACAGTCTGAAATTTTTCAGTGCCGGAGACGTCTCTGGCAAATCGCAGAGACGTCCCCCCAAGGGGAGACGTCTCGCCTTAGTCGCGGAGACGTCTCGGGAACCGAATGAGGGCTTTTTAAATAGGTCGAAATCGCTCGAGCCGACTCGAGCTTTCTCCCTCATTCCCGACCAAAATGGAAAACCCTAGCCTCCATTTGCTCTCCACCTCAAATCCCAGCCTCCGTTT
Organism: Phoenix dactylifera; assembly: GCF_051530095.1. Lineage (NCBI taxonomy): Eukaryota > Viridiplantae > Streptophyta > Magnoliopsida > Arecales > Arecaceae > Phoenix > Phoenix dactylifera. The sequence continues at coordinate 10,626,257 of NC_143195.1, forward strand.
GCTCTAAATCACAAACCCTAGCATCCATGGCACCAAAGAAAGCTAGGACAACCCGTGGGAGGCGACCTAGAGTAGCGGCCGACGGTGAGGAACGGCGGGAAGAACCCTCCGCGCCTTCTCCTCCGGTTGCTCCGCCGACCACGACGATTTCCTGTGCAAATCGCACAGTCACGACTGGTAGGTACATCGATTTCTCCTTTTTAGATCATGAGGGGTTCTCTATTGGAGAGAGACTCCGAGCTCAAGGGTGGGAGCACCTTTGCACACTAAATACCTCGACCTATCCCGGCCTAGTTAGAGAGTTTTTTAGCAATATGGCATTAGGGGACCAAGGGTACACTGGATGTGTCCGGGGGACATTAGTGGAAGTAAATGAAGATGTCCTATCCACTGTCCTACAAATCCCTAAGGACGGTGAGGCTCCAACCTCACTTCCCCAAAGGGAATTAGCCCTAAATCTGCTGTTAGGACAAGAGGACTGCGGCCCTCTTGATGTTATCAACTCCCAAGACCTAAACGCCGAAATGAGATTACTTTTAAGTATTGTCAACCGGGTCTTGTTTCCCAAAACCGGTCGCTTCGATTTTGTTTCGGAGCGAGACTTAGCTATTATACATCATATCCTACAAGGGATCCCTCTAAACCTTCCTAGACTCATGCTAAATTACATTGCCCTATGTCATAGGTATTCTAGATTTAGTATACCCTATGGCATGATCTTTACCTTAATCTTTAAACACTTCAAGGTTCCCATTCCAACAAATGAACCTGCAAAGGCCTTGAGAAACACCGACTACTATAATGAGGGCACAATGAGAAGAATGGAGTTTCATAAGATAGATGGGTCGTGGGTCAAGGTTCCAAAAAGAAAAGCACAAACCATAGAGCCTGAAATCCCACATCATGAGTCTGACCATCACTCTCCTCCACCTAGCCACATGAACATCCCTGATATTCCCTCCAGCTCAGCTGGACCTTCCACATCCATGCCACCACCTCCTCCAGTCAGTGGGCCCTCCTTCCTATCAGAGGATCAGATGCACACCTTAGCATCTGCCATTTGCCAGCAGATAAGGGAGGAGATGAGATCCATGATCTCCACAGAGTTGGCCCCCATCAGAGCTTCACATGAAGGGCTTCTACAAGAGATGAAGGATATTAGAAGTCAAATTGAAGCTACAACACAAGAAATAATTGGTATGGGTGCCACCCAAACCATCAGATCATTAGAGCTCAAGGACAGCTTGAAGAGCATTTCCAAGAGTCTTAAAGAGCTAACAAAGCCAGATGGCAATGTGAGCACCTTAGTTGCCCAACTCAGAGGAAGAATTGAAATGGCAACTATAGAGTTTGAGGCACTTGTGGCAGGTTTCCACAAGTCACAGGGAGATCAATTTAAGACCCTCATGGATTCTATCAATGCATTCATAGATGCAGCTTGTAAGGCTTATGCACAAAGTACAACTAGTAGGCCCCATGAGCAACGTCGCCGATGATGGATATCTTGTAGGATCTTCTTTTTGTAAATCCTAGGCTATTTTGAAACACCTTTTGTATTAGAAATCAATACTTGTAATGATTTCTTCTTTTGACTATGTACTGACTTCAAAGGTTTATGATGACATATGAATGAATACAATCTCTTTTGAACACTTTGTGTACATTGCCAATTCTGCGTATGTGTTTCTGTGATTGTGTATGTGATTGTATGATATGCCATAAAAATCTTACCACATACCTTGAGTGTTCAAATTTGATACAAAGAAACAATGCACATAAAACAGGGGGAGCACATTTTGTGATAACTATGTTAAACTAAAAGATAAGTCTGAAATGAATTCCAAAACAAAGGGGGAGTGATATGAATACATTAATAGAAATGACTTGGACAGGGGGAGCACAACTTGAATATCCTTGAGTAAAATGAATGCTGAATTCCACTATAAATTGAGTCTTAAGCACCTAAGGATAATTTGTCCCCTTCATGTTGCTGACAAAAAGGGGGAGTAGATAGTATATGGAATGCAAAATTTATAATAGATATTGAATATGGAGATATTGAAAGGGGGAGTATGAAAGGGGGAGTAGACATGGATATTGAATATGGAATGCAAAATTTTTAATCTTACTCCAAAGTTGAATTAGGAAAGATAAAATTGAAAAATATTGATTTTAAGATAATTGCCCTTCTGGAAAAGAAAGGGGGAGTCAAAAAGAATCTAGCTTTCAATTATCTTCAGCATCAATATTTCATTTTAACTTGATTCAAACTCAGTTCATATGCCAAAATCATTTAAGAACTATAAAGATCAATCTTATGCACAAGGAAAGAACTGAATTGAGTGATGCACATTGTATCTAGGCCAAAATATTATACTTGTACATCCGATCAAATACTGTGCATATGTTTAAATTTCAAATTTTGCATATACTCAGTGTTTTGTCATCATCAAAAAGGGGGAGATTGTTGACCCCCTAATGGATTTTGATGAATACAAAACACTAGAGCATAATTCCATTATATCTTAACAATTTAATTAAGGAATTCATGTGTTTTATCTAGAATATTGTTGAGAAATGTCTAGGCAAGTTCCCATAATTTTTATGAATTCATTGAAGAACATTTTGAGTTAATGAAAAAGTTCAGGGACAGCCGAGACGTCTCCTGATAGTTTCAGAGACGTCTCTGGCACAAACATGAAGAACTGGCACACTTGGAGACGTCCCCGGCACCTGCCGAGTCGTCCCCGCGTTAGCGGAGTCGACTCTCTCAGTAGCGGAGTCGACTCTCTCAGTGGCGGCAGAAAGGCAGTTTTCAAGAGATATGCGCGAGACGTCCCCACTGTACGCCGAGTCGTCCCCGCAGTGCAGACGAGCCGAGACGTCCCCTGAAAGAGCGGAGTCGACTCTCTCAGGGAATTCCAGAGGACATGTCTTTCGGAGATAAAGAAGCGGAGTCGTCCCCAAGGCAGCGGAGTCGTCCCCACTCAAAAAGTGCAGACAAGCCGAGACGTCCCCGTAAAGTGCCGAGTCGACCCCAGACAACATAAAAAGTAAAATTCTGTAGGCGAGACGTCCCTCATTGTAGCGGAGACGTCCCCGGAGCGCCTGGGACGCGACTGACAGCTTTTCAGGTTTGGTTTGAATTTCAAATCCTTCTCTTTTTGTTTCTAACGGCTATATTTGCTTTTTGGGCTATAAAAAGGGACCTCTTAAGTGGTTCTCAACAACTCTTCACCAACCAAAAAGCTAGATCATTCAAGAGAGAAGTTAGAAAGAAAAGCTCAAGGGAGTGAGTGCATTCAAGGAAGGAAATCAAGTATTCTCAAGTCTCCCAAGCGATTTCAAGCTCAACCACTCTCGTGCGCTCGGGATTCGAAGCTCACACTCAACCCTACGCGCTCCACCTCGGAAGAATCAACATCTCCCACGCTTCCAACGGCAAAAGGATTCTTCCGGGTTACATTATTCATAATTGTTATATTTGCTTCTTAGAGCTTTTATTTCCTTTTGTAAACTCTTTTATTGTGGTGCTTGTTCCAGTCAAGGGACTTGGAACAAGGGAAAGGCGTCCCAAGCCTAAGAGAAATTGGGGGTTTTAGGGTTTGTTGTGAGCCCGGTGTAAAACAACGAGTTGGGTAGTGAACTCGCAAAACTACCGTACTGTAATCTTGGATTATAGTGGAAATTCCCAAAGGCACTTTGGAGAGTGGATGTAGGAGCGGTGAAGGCTCCGAACCACTATAAAACCGTGTGTTTGTGGTTGTCTCTTCTTATCTCTTTATTCTTATTTTAGTTCATATATTTGTGTGTTTTATTTTTAATTAGGCAAAAAGTTTTTAAAACACCCAATTCACCCCCCTCTTGGGTGACCATCTCTGGGCAACATGATACATATTCTCAAGAGTTGAGAATTTGAGCCATGTATCATTGGTGATTAATTTCTAAATGCTCCTGATCAATGGATCATCACGAGGACGGTGATCGATCCGATCAGTGCACAGATCACTTTCCTTCTGGATGGACGAGACTTGAGTCCACAGTGTAGGGACACTGAAGCGATAGTGCAGGTGCTTGTTAGAGAACAAGGGTACTGAGCGTGACCAAGACAAGAAGTCACTTGGATGTCTATCCACTCGTCAGTGACTTGCTTGATGTTGCAGTAGTATGACTGGTCCTTTGACCTGCGGTGCTTCAGCTACTCACAGTGAGGTTATTGTAGTTTGACTACACGTATACATGGTCTCTAGTCATATGGATCCTTGTAGTGTAGATTGGCTGCAGTAAGTTCACTGTAGGAGTAGGGTATGCACTTACATGGAATCTATCGACCTTGATAGAAGAGGAGTGATCCTATGTGATTTGTTAGACTGAGTTCTAAGACCTTGGCCAGGGCAGTAATATAAAGTGGAGAAAGAGTTTTCCACTATCGAACTCGAGTCGAATAAATCTTGACATATGACAGACGAAGAGGTTTGACGAGTTATCCATGACCTCCGTCCTGTAGGGATCCATGATAGTAGGACTGTATCACACGATAACTGCACCTAGAGGTTCATCATTCTATTCCACTGGGTAGCCACTACATGCTACTAGGTGTCACTGGTGGATGGTGGGACTCACAGGGATTATCTCGATGATCGATAAACCCTAAAGAGTAGAGTTGGAATCGTTCCAATCCATTGAAAGGAGTTTTCAATGATATTGTGATAGAGATCATAATATATCTCACTACCAGTCAGAGTAGAACCTATGGGGTCACACACACTAGAAGTAATGACCGATCCGATGGTTGAATCGTGATTAGGAATCACAAGTAATCAATTTGATTGATAATAAGTTGAAGAAGGAACAAAGGGAATTGATTAATTGGACTTAAAACAAGAGTCCTACTTGGAGTAGGATTCATAGAGTCCTAATTGGATTAGGACTAGAAATCCTACTTGGACTGGGATTCCTACTTGGACTGGAAATCCTATTTGGAGTAGGACTAGGAGTCCTACTTGGAGTAGGATTCATAGAGTCCTAATTGGATTAGGACAGGAATCCTACTTGGACTGGGATTCCTACTTGGACTGGGAATCCTATTAGGAGTAGGACTAGGATTCCTACTTGGAGTAGGATTCCTATAATCCTAATTAGATTAGGAGTTTTGAATTAAATTTGGATTCCTACTTGGAGTAGGATTCCTAGAGTCCTAATCGGATTAGGACTTCGAATTCAAATTAGAGTCCTAATTGGATTAGGACTAGAATTAAACAAGTCCTAATTGGATTAGGATTTCTTAAGTCCCAATTAATTATTAATCCAATGAATCAAGATGGCTCCTAATTAGATTAGGATTGAAGAGTTCAATTGAGTCATGGTTCATTCAAGTTCTAATTGGATTAGGACTAGCATAGATTGAACCCAATTGATTCATGATTTGGACTAAACCAAATAGGAGCCCTAGATGCTATTTAAGAGGAGGCTTGGGGGCTGACCTAATTCATATGAGAAGCTCTCCCCTTGTGGCCGTACGCCCCCTTTCTCCTCTCCTCTTGGATCAGCCGCAAGCAAGAAAGAAAAAGATCCATGGTGGTCTCCTTCTTCCTCCTCCGTTTGGGATTCAACGCAAGGAAAGGAAAGGCTGCATCTAGCTTTTTGGATCTTCTTCCTTGATCCTTTCATCTTCTTCCTCCTCCCTCTAGCATTCAAGAGTTGAAAGAAAGGGAGGTGATCAGCCATCAAAACCAATCTCTGCAAGGGAGCTAGCACCCCGGGGAGATTAGAGCGATTGGATCGGTCCTCTGCTTCGTGTGGATACCCGTAGAGGCCGGGCACTTGAACGGCTTCAAGCGAACCTTCATCCTAAACCACGAACTTCAGTTTGCGGTGATCATCTACCCGCACAAGGTGAAGATCTGATCTTCTAAATGTTTTAAAAGGTTTTTTAATCCTTATCTATCTACGAACGGTTTTTGAACAACGTTCATGCGATGAACGGTTGATCCCGCGCATGCCTCTTCCGCTGCATCTGAATTTTTTTAAATTTCAGCGGCATGATCGGGGTTTTCTAACAGTGGTATCAGAGCCTTGGCTTCATAGATTAAGGTAAGGATTAATTATTAATAGGCTTATTAGATCTGAAAATTGAAAGATTATGCATGCTGAAAATTTTCTGCATGCAGATTTTTCTAGGGTGCTGATTTTTGCATGCTGATTTTTATGTGATAAAAAGATGATTCTAATTGCATTGTTAATGGGATTACAAAGTTTAGAATCATGATTAGCATGATCAGCAACCTATGGCATGAGATAATCAATTAGATTTCAGATCTGAAAATTATAATTGCTGCATGTGGTGATGATCATAGGATTCAAACCCTTTTGGTATTAAATATAAAGACCTACGATGTGATCTGCAATGTCATGTAATTTTTCAGATGCTTGTATGCATCTTATTTGATGTTTTGAGAGGCCTGCGTGCCTCCTAAAAGAAGATGTAATTTATTATTATTTTTATTTTACATCTGGTTGTATTTCTGTGATGTGATGTACGTCAACGATCAAGTTGAAGACAAGGCATGAGATGAACAGGGGTCTAAGCGGTTGATGGCGATTGGATCAAGAGTTGGTCAAGGATCGAATCAAGAAAGCTTGGAACCAATTCAAGAGTTGAAGACTAATTGATCGATTGACGTGCATGTGCTTGTAATACGACCTAATTAGAATCCATGATCATCACCCATTTAAAGTTTAGCTTTAAATTATTGCTGCGATTATAACTGCCTGCAATGTGCCGTTTGCATGTGATGTGAATGAGAGTCGGGTAGATAGGTTTACATGTGATGTAGCAAACCCAATTGAGACCTAAATTAAAACCTCCTCAATCAAGTCGAGAGTGAACCAACATGAGCGAGTCATATTAGATTAATTGATCTAATTGGTGTCTAGGAAAGCATGAAAGGTGGTTACTTAATTAGGACCTTACTCTCTGAGTAAGGGGAGCCTCCCACCTGCTTACCTGGCCAATTGTTCGATTACCTCTTATGAAGAGCTCAAGTTGCAAACACTAAGACCTGATTAACCAATATTAAGTCAATAGGTCTTCCACTGTAGTAGAGCTGCTAAGGCCTTTCTGATGTTGATTTGTCTCGGCTGGATACAGTGGTCAAGTTGCATCGGGGGGCTGGACCTCTCTATAGACATGAGATGTTGTAGGATAAAGGTGGGGTTGGGCACCAATAACTGTTAGGTGAGGACCCAATGACGACTTTATTCCTTCGGTTATACGGTGGGTCTGACTTAACTAAGAAATGGGACCAATAACTGTTAGGTGAGGTTTTCATGGCTTAGAGACCAAGTTACACTGCAACATGCTTGAGAAGCATTGTACAAGAGTTGTACATTCATCAATCTATGTGTCACCAATAACTGTTAGGTGAGGTGGCATGTACATCGGTGGGACCGCAGTACCCACTAGAAACCCTAGTCGTGTGGGATTTCCGTTTTCCTACCAGGGGAGTGTGAGGAATTCGAGAAAATAGTGGGAGTTACATTTGTTCTAAAAGACCTTAGAACAGATTAGGATCAAGTACAAAAGTCTAACTAGAATCTTTACTCTCTGCAGATCATAATGTCAGCCTCAAACCCTTTGACCCGTATTCTTGAGACCAACCGATTGACCGGAACCAATTACAAGGACTGGCTTAGAAACCTCAAAATTATTTTGAGCTGTGAGAAAATAGGCTACATACTCGATTCAGATATCCCCACACTACCAACACGTCCTACTGATGTTCAGCGACAGATGCATCAAAAGTGGATGGATGATGATATTAGAGTCAAGTGCTATATGATGGCATCCATGTCCAATGAACTCCAATGCCAGTATGAGAATCTCAAGACTGCTAGGGACATACTAGCACACCTGCAAGAGTTGTATGGTGAGCAGAGTCGCACAGCTCGTTTTGAAGTGTCCAAGAGGCTCTTCAAGACAAAGATGCGCGAAGGGCAGTCTGTCCATGATCACGGTCTGACTATGATCAAGGACTTAGAGGAGCTTGAGAAGCTCAGAATGAACATGCACAAGGAATTGCAAGTGGATTTCATCCTACAGTCACTTTCTGATTCATTTGGTCAGTTTATAGTAAACTACCACATGAATAAGATTGAATGCACTAAGACTGAACTGATAAATATGTTGGTAACTGCTGAGGGAGCCTTGAAAGGTTCAAGGGGCAATGTCCTTGCTGCTGAGTTGACTTCTGGTTCCAAGACAAAGTCTACTTGGAAGAAAAAGAAGCCTGCTAAGAAGCAGAAGAAAGACAAGAAGCCAAAGAAGGAAGTTCAAAAGAAAAGGGCCAATGACAAAGAAAAATGTTTCCACTGCAATGTCGACGGCCACTGGAAGAGAAACTGTCCTTCATACCTCGAGAGCCTGAAGAACAAAAAGGCAGACAGTCCTTCAGAAGGTATGTCAGATATGCTTAGGATACTTAGGGACTGTTACCTACTGCTAGCAGAAATTTGATTTCTGTATTTTGTTTAGCATAGGAAGAGTTTTGTAAAACTACTGTTCTATTTATTTGATAAATAAATGGGTTTCATGTGGTTTTATGACTGACAGTCTTTATCACTTACATATAGATATATCGGTGAATGTATCTGAGCAAATAGTGAGTGCCATAGGATCAAGAAGATCTAGAGATGAGATAAACCAGCAGTATTTGTGGCACCTCAAAATTGGCCATATAGGAGAAGACAGAATAAACAAATTGGATAAACATGGGCTTTTGGGCTCATTGACTTTCGAGTCATATCCGATTTGTGAATCCTGCCTTCAAGGAAAGATTGCCAAATTATCCTTTGTAGGACACAGGGGAGGTCCACTGAAATACTTATCCTAGTACACACAGATGTGTGTGGCCCATTCGATGTGCAGGCTAGGGGTTGTAATTTTTACTTCATTTACCGATGATTTCTTTTGGTATGGATATGTGTATGAGACACAAGTCTGAATCTTTTGAAAAGTTCAAAGAGTTCAGAAATGAAGTAGAAAAACAAACTGGAAAACCCCTTAAGGCTCTTCGATCAGATCGAGGAGGAGAATACCTTAGTGGGGAATTCCGGAACTATCTCAAGGAAAACGGCATAGTCTCACAGTGGACACCTCCAGGTACACCTCAATTCAACGGGGTGTCAGAGAGGAGGAATCGGACCCTATTGGATATGGTCAGGTCCATAATGAGCTTCACTGATTTACCTATGTTTCTTTAGGGAGATGCCTTACTCACAGCGATTTATTTATTGAATAGAGTTCCCTCTAAATCCGTTCCTACCACACCGTATGAGATATGGCATGGTAAGAAACCAAGTCTTGCTCATCTCAAGATTTGGGGATGTCCGACCCACGTCAAAAGACTATAGGCAGACAAGTTAGAGGCTAGGACCATAAGTGCTCGTTTTATAGGATATCCTAAAGAGTCATTAGGATACAATTTTTCCGTCTCAGAGGATCACAATGTGTTTGTGAGCCGTCATGCCATCTTCTTGGAAAAACAGTTTATCCTTGATAGAGGCAGTGGGAGAAAATTGAGCTTGAAGAGAAAGTCTCTGAGAAGCAACGAGTCATGGATCCTATCGAACCCATTCATACAGAGCCAGTACACGATGTCCCTCAACCACCTCGCAAATCTAGTAGGGTCTCCCATCCTCCCGATAGATACTTAGGTATACTAGAAGAAGATATCGAGGAAATGTTCCTAGTGGGAGATAGGGATCACACGCAGGATCCCAAAACCTACAACGAGGCGATATCTGATATCGATTCCGAGAAATGGTTGGAAGCTATTAAATCAGAGTTAGACTCCATGCATTCCAACCAAGTCTGGACCTTAGTAGATCCACCAGAAGGTATTGTACCTATTGGATGCAAATGGATCTACAAAAGGAAGATAGGTTCGGATGGAGAGGTAGAGACCTATAAGGCAAAGCTTGTGGCGAAAAGGTAAAGTCAGCGCGAAGGCATTGACTATCAGGAGACCTTTTTCACCTGTAGCCATGCTGAAATCCATCCGAACATTGCTTGCCATTGCAGTATTTCATGATTATGAAATCTGGCAGATGGATGTGAAAACAGCTTTCCTGAATGGATATCTTGATGAAGACATCTATATGGAACAGCCTTTGGGTTTCACTTCCAGTGATGGAGATCACAAGGTCTGCAAGCTGCAAAGGTCCATCTATGAACTAAAGCAAGCATCTCGAAGTTGGAATACTCGTTTTGATGACGCAATCAAAACGTTTGATTTTATCAAAAATGAAGAGGAACCGTGTGTTTACAAAAGGGTTAGTGGGAGTACTGTCGTATTTTTCGTACTATACGACATCCTCCTGATAGGGAATGATATTCCCATGCTAACCTCGGTCAAGGTCTGGTTGTCAAAAAGGTTCTCCATGAAAGACCTTGGGGAAGCATCCTATATTTTGGGAATAAAGGTCTATAGAGATAGATCTAAAAGGATGCTTGGCCTATCACAGAAGATGTACATAGAGGAAGTGCTGAAAAGGTTCAGCATGGAAAACTCTAAAAGGGGTCTCTTACCCCTAAGGCATGAAATTAATCTCTCCAAAGAGATGTACCCCAACACATCTGAAGAGATTCAACGCATGAGCAAGATCTCCTATGCATCAGCAATAGGGAGCCTCATGTATGCCATGCTATGTACATGACTTGATATAGTACATGCTGTGAATGTCACGAGCATATGTCAATCATATCGAGGCAAAAAAGCACTGGATAGCTGTGAAGAACAGTCCTAAGTACTTGAGAAGAACTAAGGACATGTTCTTGGTCTTTGGGAGAAGATCAAAGTTGAAGGTAGAAGGATGCACACATATTGATGATAGAAAGTCTACTTCAGAATATGTGCAATGGTGGTTCAGTAAATTGGAAGAGTTCCAAACAACCGATCATTATAGATTCTACCTTAGAAGCTGAATGTTAAGCCGTATCTAAGGGTGCAGTGGAAACCTTCTGGTTAAAAGTTCATTGCAGAGTTAGGTGTAATGTCATTAGATGCCATACTGCGATAACATTGGCACCATAGCACAAGCTATGGAGCCAAGGTCTTATCAGAAGTTCAAGCACATAGAGCGGCGCTTCCACTTCATACGCGACTATGTTGAGAAGAAATATGTAGAGGTGCAGAGAGTAGACTCCGCGGATAACGTGGCAGACCCGTTCACTAAGCAGCTAAGTCAGCAAAAGACTGAAGCCCACCTTGAGAAGATGGGGCTTAGATATATGACTGATTGGCTTTAGTGCAAGTGGGAGATTGTTAGATGTATGCCCTAGAAGCCAATCTGGCTGACACATTGTTAATTCTAGGGACATAATTTTGTACTTGACTATTTATTATCGAATAAATAAAAGGCATCTTTTCATTCATATTATTTATGTGTCTATGAATCATCCAAGAAATTAATAAGATGATGATGCATATTCTCAAGAGTTGAGAATTTGAGCCATGTATCATTGGTGATTAATTTCTAAATGCTCCTGATCAATGGATCATCACGAGGACGGTGATCGATCCGATCAGTGCACAGATCACTTTCCTTCTGGATGGACGAGACTTGAGTCCACAGTGTAGGGACACTGAAGCGATAGTGCAGGTGCTTGTTAGAGAACAAGGGTACTGAGCGTGACCAAGACAAGAAGTCACTTGGATGTCTATCCACTCGTCAGTGACTTGCTTGATGTTGCAGTAGTATGACTGGTCCTTTGACCTGCGGTGCTTCAGCTACTCACAGTGAGGTTATTGTAGTTTGACTACACGTATACATGGTCTCTAGTCATATGGGTCCTTGTAGTGTAGATTGGCTGCAGTAAGTTCACTGTAGGAGTAGGGTATGCACTTACATGGAATCTATCGACCTTGATAGAAGAGGAGTGATCCTATGTGATTTGTTAGACTGAGTTCTAAGACCTTGGCCAGGGCAGTAATATAAAGTGGAGAAAGAGTTTTCTACTATCGAACTCGAGTCGAATAAATCTTGACATATGACAGACGAAGAGGTTTGACGAGTTATCCATGACTTCCGTCCTGTAGGGATCCACGATAGTAGGACTGTATCACACGATAACTGCACCTAGAGGTTCATCATTCTATTCTACTGGGTAGCCACTACATGCTGCTAGGTGTCACTGGTGGATGGTGGGACTCACAGGGATTATCTCGATGATCGATAAACCTTAAAGAGTAGAGTTGGAATCGTTCCAATCCATTGAAAGGAGTTTTCAATGATATTGTGATAGAGATCATAATATATCTCACTACCAGTCAGAGTAGAACCTATGGGGTCACACACACTAGAAGTAATGACCGATCCGATGGTTGAATCGTGATTAGGAATCACAAGTAATCAATTTGATTGATAATAAGTTGAAGAAGGAACAAAGGGAATTGATTAATTGGACTTAAAACAAGAGTCCTACTTGGAGTAGGATTCATAGAGTCCTAATTGGATTAGGACTAGAAATCCTACTTGGACTGGGATTCCTACTTGGACTGGGAATCCTATTTGGAGTAGGACTAGGAGTCCTACTTGGAGTAGGATTCATAGAGTCCTAATTGGATTAGGACAGGAATCCTACTTGGACTGGGATTCCTACTTGGACTGGAAATCCTATTAGGAGTAGGACTAGGATTCCTACTTGGAGTAGGATTCCTATAATCCTAATTAGATTAGGAGTTTTGAATTAAATTTGGATTCCTACTTGGAGTAGGATTCCTAGAGTCCTAATCGGATTAGGACTTCGAATTCAAATTAGAGTCCTAATTGGATTAGGACTAGAATTAAACAAGTCCTAATTGGATTAGGATTTCTTAAGTCCCAATTAATTATTAATCCAATGAATCAAGATGGCTCCTAATTAGATTAGGATTGAAGAGTTCAATTGAGTCATGGTTCATTCAAGTTCTAATTGGATTAGGACTAGCATAGATTGAACCCAATTGATTCATGATTTGGACTAAACCAAATAGGAGCCCTAGATGCTATTTAAGAGGAGGCTTGGGGGCTGACCTAATTCATATGAGAAGCTCTCCCCTTGTGGCCGTACGCCCCCTTTCTCCTCTCCTCTTGGATCAGCCGCAAGCAAGAAAGAAAAAGATCCATGGTGGTCTCCTTCTTCCTCCTCCGTTTGGGATTCAATGCAAGGAAAGGAAAGGCTGCATCTAGCTTTTTGGATCTTCTTCCTTGATCCTTTCATCTTCTTCCTCCTCCCTCTAGCATTCAAGAGTTGAAAGAAAGGGAGGTGATCAGCCATCAAAACCAATCTCTGCAAGGGAGCTAGCACCCCGGGGAGATTAGAGCGATTGGATCGGTCCTCTGCTTCGTGTGGATACCCGTAGAGGCCGGGCACTTGAATGGCTTCAAGCGAACCTTCATCCTAAACCACGAACTTCAGTTTGCGGTGATCATCTACCCGCACAAGATGAAGATCTGATCTTCTAAATGTTTTAAAAGGTTTTTTAATCCTTATCTATCTACGAACGGTTTTTGAACAACGTTCATGCGATGAACGGTTGATCCCGCGCATGCCTCTTCCGCTGCATCTGAATTTTTTAAATTTCAGCGGCATGATCGGGGTTTTCTAACAGTAAGGTCCATGTAACGAGCTTTGGGTCAATGATTCTTGATCCAGTTGGCTCAAGGCATTAGGTGAAACACCCCTCGGACTTAATTACTCGAACCAGATTACGCCACGAGGCCAGACTAATCACTTATTTCAGTTATTTTCACCTTTTTAAGCGAACACTCGCTGCTTTGTAGGCAAGAGGCCCAGTTACTCAGTGAAGACAAACTGTATTATTTCTCTCTCTCTCTTATATATATATATACATATGTAACGTGACTATATTGTGACTATAGGTCAACCAAGGTCAGAACATAAGGCACCCAGGTGATCTAGCCGGAAATTTCAAACTCTATCTTTATGTGAAAACCAAATCATAAACTTTAGGACAAGGACACTCGTACGTTTCTTGCGAATAAGGTCAACAAACAAATAGGTAACACAAGTGAACTCCTGAGGCCTTCCTATTGTCATTGAATACTTGTGTGGGGATTTAATATTAGGTCTCTAATAAGTCATAATGTGCTCCTTGTCTTAATAGCTGCACATGTTTATTTGCTTAGAAAAATTAAAGTGGTAATTAAATGCAACAAAATATATTTTTGTTATTATTATTACTATTATTATTATATATATATATTATTTTTTTATTATTATTTTTTTTAATAGATTTTTTTTTTTGAAATGATATGACAATTGGTATGATATATAGAAAAATACAGTAATCTCTCCCCCCCAACTTAATTTCAACATTGTCCCCAATGTTGCAATATGAATGCATAAAATATGGCATTAATGATTGTATGAAGGATAATAAGACTGAAGGTGAGAATTTACCTGATAGAATGATTGCATACTGTTGTTGCTCTCCAATTGTCATATTAACAGAAAATGAAAGAAAGACAAATTATGATACAAACAGAGGATCTCTAGCAGATACAGAGATCAATCCTGATAAACAGGATCTCCCAGATTGGTCGATTCAACCTCTGGGGTAAAGTTATTCAAAAATAACTTCAAACGTTGGCCATTTACTTTAAAAATATTACCGGTGTTTGGATTCTCTATCTCAACAGTTCCATACGGATAAACAGTTTTAACTATAAACGGGCCGGTCCACCTAGATCTCAATTTTTCTGAAAATAAATGAAGTCTTGAATTATACAATAGAAATTTTTGTGAAGGCTCAAATATTTTTCTTATAATATTTCTATCATGAAAGACTTTCATTTTGTTCTTATAAATTCGAGCATTCTCATATGCTTCATTCTTGATTTTCTCTAGTTCATTAAGTTGAAGTTTGCGTAGTGAACTTGCCCTATCCATATCAAAATTAAATCTCTTAATAGCCCAGTAGGCCCTATGCTCCAATTCCACAGGCAAGTGACACGGTTTGCCAAAAATAAGACGGTACGGAGACATACCAATCGGGCTTTTAAAAGCAGTACGATAAGCCCAAAGTGCATCAGTTAAATGCAAAGACCAGTCTTTGCGATTTGGGTTAACCATTTTTTTTAGAATATTCTTAATTGATCGATTGGATACTTCAACTTGTCCACTTGTTTGTGGATGATAAGGGGTGGCGACTTTATGGGTGATTCCATATTTTCGCATTAAAGCCTCAAAAGGCTTATTACAGAAGTGTGAACCCCCATCACTGATGACGGCTCGAGGCGTTCCAAATCTGGAAAAAATGTTTTCATTTAAAAATTTTAAAACAGTTTTATGGTCATTATGTTTGCAAGGAATTGCCTCAATCCATTTGGAGACATAATCTACAGCTACTAAGATGTACAAATTTCCGAATGAAGGAGGAAATGGACTCATAAAATCTATTCCCCAACAGTCAAATATTTCGATAATTAAAGTTGGATTGAGGGACATCATATTCCTACGAGTTATCCCACCTAACTTTTGACAACGCTCGCAAGCTTTGCAAAAGTTATGGGAATCTTTGAACAAGGTGGGCCAATAAAACCCGCACTATAAAATTTTTGCAGCCATTTTCTTAGTAGAGAAATGACCACCGCAAGCTTCAAAATGACAAAAGGAAATGACACTAATAAATTCGTCATTAGGTACACATCTCCTAATAATTTGGTCTGGGTAGTATTTGAAAAGATAAGGGTCATCCCAGAAGAAATTTTTTATTTCGGTCAGAAATTTTCTTTTGTCCTGTTTATTCCAATGAATCGGGAGTTCACCCGTGACAAGAAAATTTGCAATGTCTGCAAACCAGGGTGACGACGTGATCTCAAAGAGTTGCTCATCAGGAAAAGTGTCTCTTATGGGTGAATTGTCTATGGAATCTGGAAGAGTGAGACGAGACAAGTGATCAGCTACTACGTTCTCTACCCCCTTTTTATCTCTTATTTTCAGAAAAAATTCTTGGAGCAGAAGGATCCACCTAAGCAAACGTGCCTTAGCATCCTTTTTTGAAAGAAGGTACTTAAGGGCAGCGTGGTCAGTGTAGATAATGATTTTGGATCCAATCAAGTAAGACCTAAATTTGTCTAGTGCAAATACTATGGCAAGTAGTTCCTTTTCCGTAGTGGTGTAATTCTTTTGTGCACTATTTAAAGTCTTACTTGCATAGTAGATAACATAAGGCTTCCTTTCTTTTCTTTGCCCTAGAACTACCCCAACTGCATATTCACTAGCATCACACATAATTTCAAAAGGAAGCGACCAGTCGGGTGGTTGCATGATGGGAGCAGAGGTCAGCAAGCTTTTAAGTTTATCAAAAGCTTTTTGACATTCTTCAGACCACACAAATTGGGTTTCCTTTTGAAGGAGATTACATAAGGGTTTAGATATTGAGCTAAAATCTTTAATGAATCTCCTATAAAATCCTGCATGACCCAAAAATGAGCGTATATCTTTGACAGTTTTTGGGTTGGGTAAGTTAGCAATTAAGTCAATTTTAGCCTTGTCTACTTCAATCCCTTCAGATGAAATGACATGCCCAAGAACAATTCCCCTAGTTACCATGAAATGGCACTTTTCCCAGTTTAAGATTAGATTCTTCTCCTCACATCGAATTAAGACTAGCCTTAAATGGTCCACATAGTTTTCAAAAGAGGAGCCGAAAACCGAAAAATCATCCATGAAGACTTCCAAAAAACGCTCAACCATGTCAGAGAAAATACTGAGCATGCATCTTTGGAAGGTTGCAGGAGCATTACATAATCCAAAAGGCATTCTCTTGTAAGCAAATGTGCCGAAAGGACATGTAAAAGTGGTCTTTTCCTGATCTTCAGGATCAATTGCAATTTGGTTGTAACCTGAATAGCCATCTACGAAGCAATAAAATTTGTGGCCTGCCAACCTTTCTAAGATTTGATCAATAAAAGGTAGAGAAAAGTGATCCTTCCTTGTGACAGAATTAAGTTTTCTATAGTCAATGCATACACGCCAACTAGTGGGGACCCTAGTTGGAACTAATTCATTGTTGGCATTTTTGACTACAGTAACATCAGATTTTTTTGGGACTACTTGGGTTGGACTTACCCATTTACTATCTGAAATTGGGTAGATCATACCCGCATCCAGAAGTTTCAGAACTTTTGCCCTAACCACATCCTTCATGTTTGGGTTTAATCGACGTTGAGGTTGACGAGAAGGTTTGGCATTAGCTTCTAGGTGGATTCTATGAGTACAAATTGAGGGACTAATTCCCTTGATATCAGCAATTGTCCACCCTATTGCTCCCTTATGTTCCTTGAGAATTTCTAACAATTTTAATTCCTGATTTTGTTCGAGTTGGGATGATATGATCACAGGAAAGGTCTCTTCTTGACCAAGGTATGCATACTTCAGCTCAGATGGTAAAGGTTTTAGCTCAAGTTTGGGTGCTTGAACACTAAATGGTAGAGGACTATTGTTGCATGGAGGTAATTCTTCAAAACGAGATTTCTACCTATCTGTATCCAACAAAGGAGCTGAATCTAATATAGCACTGATTTCTCTAAAGTTTTGGTTGATATCTGTATTTCCGAAATGAGTTAGGCATGTTTCTAAAGGATCAGAAGAAAAAGATGGGACAAGAGCATCTTCTACAATGGAGTCGATCAGATTAACTCCATGAATCTCATCATTTTCGTTGTCATTATCGGGTTGTTTGCAAATGTTAAATATATCAAAATCTATAGTCATATTCCCGAATGACATTTTCATTATTCCATTTCGACAGTTGATCAAAGCATTGGAAGTAGCTAGAAATGGGCGGCCTAAGATAACAGGTATTGGAGTGGTACAATTTATGACAGGCTGGGTATCTAATACTATGAAGTCGACTGGAAAATAGAATTTATCAATTTGGACAAGTACATCCTCGACTACTTCTCTTGGTATCTTTATAGATCGATCAGCAAGTTGGAGAGTAACCTTGGTGGGTTTAAGTTCACCAAGTCCTAATTATTCATAAACTGAATAGGGCAGTAAGTTAACACTTGCACCTAAATCAAGAAGGGCTCATTGTATCCTGAAGTTTCCTATGATACAAGATATGGTAGGACAACCAGGATCTTTATACTTAGGTGGGGTGTTGTGTTTGAGAATAGCACTGACCTGTTCAGTTAGAAAAGCTTTCTTTTGTACGTAAAGCTTTCGCTTTATGGTACAAAGATCTTTTAAAAATTTGGCATAAGATGGGATCTGCTTAATGGCATCTAATAAAGGAATATTAATCTTTACTTGTTTAAAGATTTCCAGAATTTCTTGGTCAGGTATTCTCTTTTTAGCTGCAAGCAAGCGCTGAGGAAATGGAGCAACTATCTTGTGATGCAGTATTGGATCATCTTGTTCATTATCATCTTCATCCTTCTTTTCAATAGATTTTTCAGGTTTGTCATCTTTTGTCGGAATTTCTTTGTTAATTATTTTTCCGCTACGAAGGGTTGTGACAGACTTAACTTGTTCAAATTTTTGTTGGGATGAACTTGCTTCATGGACCTCATGTTGACCCTTTGGGTTAGATTGAGGTTGGGCTGGAAATGTTCCTTTTTCCCTAACATTGAGTTGAGCCTCAATTCTACCTACAGAATTTTTAAGTTCTTGAAGTGACTGCATGGTATTCTGATTTATTTGAGTCTGCCCTTGCATGAAGGTTTGCAAAGTATCTTCAAGGGATTTCCTATGTGGTGGCACATAAGGAGTAGGAACAGAATTTTCTTGAGATTCATTGGCAGTGGGTCCATGTCTCCAGCTAAAGTTAGGATGGTTTCGCCAATTAGGATTGTATGTTTCTGAAAATGGTCTTTTATAAGTATTGGTGAAATTTGCTTGATCATGCAACACTTCTTGAAAAGCAGGGATTGTAGGACAATCCTTGGTCACATGTGCATTACTCTCGCAAATTCCACATATACTTTCAACAATAGTTTGTGCTTTTCCTATATTGGCTTTGCTTAATTCCGTGGCTTCAACCTTCCTAGTCAGATTAGCAATTTTTACATTGACATCTTTATCATCTTTAATAAGATATATTCCTCCTTTTGCATTAGGTGCTATTTTAGATTTTTCATTTTTATCTGTTGTATCCCAAGCTTGTGCATTTTCTGCTAAAAGATCAAAATAATCCCAGGCTTCATTTGGTTCCTTACTCATGAATTCACCATTACACATCATTTCTACAAATTGTCTCATATTGGAGGACAAACCATCATAAAAGAAACTAATGACCCTCCACATTTCATATCCATGATGTGGGCAAGCAAGCAAAAGGTCCTTAAATCTTTCCCAACACTGAAAAAATGTTTCTCCATCTTTTTGTGTGAAGTTCATGATATTTCTTCTAAGTGTGTTTGTTTTATGTGTTGGGAAGAATTTCTTTAAAAATTCTCTTGTCATTTCTTGCCAGGTAACTATGGTCCTAGGCCTTAAGGAGTGTAACCATGACTTAGCTTTTTCTTTTAAAGAAAAAGGAAATAACTTAAGTTTAACTACCTCTTCAGTGACATCATTGAAATGAAGTGTTGAACACACTTCATCAAATTCTTTTAGATGCAAGTAGGGACTTTCAGAATCAAGTCCGTGAAACTTTGGGAGTAATTGGATTATTCCTGGTTTCATGTCAAAAGCTCCCGCAGCAGTAGGAATAACCATACAGGATGAGGTACTGGTCCTAGTGGGTTGTAGATAATCACAAAGCGTTCTAATAGGTAAGTCATCTTGAAATTCATTGTCTCCCTGATTACTACCATTATCTTCCATTTGATTATTTGAATTTTGAACAATTAAATTTTTATCTCTTGATTCAACTCAAAATAATCTATTCGTTTTATCTCTCTCCCACAACAGCATATACTGAAATTTATATATATATATATATATTTATATTTTGTTTTATTTTTTTATTTTTATTCTTATTTTATTTTATTTTATTTTTTGGGTTGGTACAAGTACCACCTAAAGAGATCTAAACAAACACTCTAACAAAAATCTAATTAAAATTAAACATGCATTAAAACATCACCCAACAATTTCTAATGTTTTTCTAAAAATTCTAGACAGCTCCTAACTGGTTTGAAGAGGACACCTAAGCCTCCAATCCGGTCTAGTAACCTTAGTCGACCAGGTAAGCTCCCAGGTAAGTGGAGGGGTCATGATGCGTGTAGCAAAGGTCCCACTTAAAACCCACTTTTCTCGAACAGAAACTGTCTCCCTTTAATCACTTAGAGGGACAAAGCTTACCTAGACATCGACCTGGGCCATAGAGCGAAATTGGTGCAACTTTCAGTGGTCTTCGTCCTATTGAGCTCGAATATCCTTAGGGGCCAACTTCTAGTTGATTTTAATTAGGCTTAGGATATTTATGCACTTGGATGATTTTTGGGCTAAAGACGAGTGATGAAATCCCGACCTTATCTTTTTAATGGGTTCAGCCCTTAGATTATTTTATGCAAATGCTTTATACTATATGCAACAATCAAGAAGATTTTTAACATTTTATGTCATGACATTAAATTGCATTTGAATAGTTGATCAAGCAAACTAGCTAAATTTTTATTTATTTATTTATTTATTTATTTTTTTATTAATTTAATTAATAATTTTTTAAAATTTTTTTAAACAAGAGTAAAATTCTAATCTAGGAAAAATAGTACTAGTATGAGCAAAACAGGAAAATTAATTTAAATACTCATGGCCGGAGTTCGTTCACTCCGGAAATCCAAAAATGTGATCTTGATTTTTCTCGTTACTGGTCCTGCTTTGTATCGTCCTTGAATCTGAAAAGATTTGAAATTTCGGCCGTGTTAAAAATAAAGAAAAATTGAAGAAACAGAAAGCAAAAATTGAAATTTGCAGCCTTGTTCTCGTTCGCACGTTGCAAATCTCCGGCAACGGCGCCAAAAACTTGCTACGATTTTAATCTTGCTCTTTTTAAAAGAGAAATTGAATGTAGGATACCCCAAGTATAGGGTGTAGCAAAGTAATATTCTCGGTGAGTCCGAGTTCGAATCCACAGGGATTTGACAGTGAACAACAACTAAAGGCTAAATAATATTCAGATTAAAAAAAATATATATAACTAAGGCATCAGGATTCAGCCTAGCACTTCATCATTCTTTTCTTAAAATCATATATTAATCATAATAAAATAGATTTAGTTTTATGGGCAGCATTACAGTAATTCTATTTTAAACTACAGGGATTTCTAAGCATCTGTTATACCCGGAGGAAATGACAAATCAAAGAAAATATATAAGTTTGAAATAATTTCTATCAATCTACTGCACCATAAATCAAATCAAAAATATTAAAATTCCATTGATGATTAAAGGAAATACATGAGAAAATGCTAGGCTTTTCCCTAGCCTTAGCTAAAAGAGATTTAGTTATCCATATGAGATGGAAACATTTTTATAAGAAGGATTAGTAAAGAATAACTTAAAATAAACATAAATCCCTTTTCTTTTTTTCTTTGGTTCAGAAAACAGGGTGCTCTGTTTTCTTCTCCCAGCTGCTTTCTCCCTTCCTCCGTGCCAACTCCCAGGGGAATGTAGTCGGTTGGAGAGAAAAAAATGAAAGGCCTCCTCTCTTCCGTCTGCCTCCACCGTGGTCTCCTCTCCCTTGCTCCGTGTCCTCCTGTCTCCACCGGATGTAAGATCAATCCCCCTTCGCCTCTTCTTCACCTGGGTCCTTTTATAGGCTGCGGTTGCTTGGGACGGTTTTGAACGCTGATGAGACGCGGCTTGGAGATGGAAAGTTGCTGGGAAACCATGGGTGTTGGGAAGACTCCTCAGATGGCTGGAATTTATTCGCTGGGAAGGGAGTGGAGGACTCGGCTAGATGAAATTGTGGAGTGATTGATTAAAACCCTATTTGATTTTAATGAGCTCAAAGCATTTGAGTATATTTCTTGTTTACTAATGAATTCAATTAAGTGTTTCAGTGAAAATCTTGTCTAAGTGTCTCAAGACTTGGTTCATAATTTTTGGATAAGTTAAGAAGTCAGCTTGAACCAAAGTCTGAGACTCGAGTCGACTCCAGAGTATCACGAGTCGACTCCAAGCGTATCAAGTTCACTGGCACGGGGTCGAGTCGACTCCCGATCTGTACGAGTCGACTCCGACTGAGAACAGACAGAAGAACAGAAAGCTTCAACTCAGAACCTGTCAACGAGTCGACTCCCAAAGTGCGCGAGTACTTTGCACCGTGGAGCTCATCAAGCATCTCGTCCACGGTTGGAATGGGGAATCGGTCTTTGATGGTGGCCTCGTTCAAGGCCCTGTAGTCGGTGCAGAACCTCCAAGACCCATCTTTCTTCTTCACTAGCAAAACCGGCAATGAGAATGGGCTAGTGCTTGGTTGGATGATTCCCTGTTTCAACATTTCTTCAACCTGCCTTTCAATCTCTCCCTTTTGGAAGTGCGCGTACCTATAGGGAGGTACGTTGATTGGCTTGCCTTCTTCCTTGAGCCGGATGAAGTGGTCGAAGGCGCGCTTGGGAGGGAGTGCGGTTGGCATGGCAAGGACTCCTTGATGTACTGCAAGCAACTTTTGTACTTGCGGTGGGAGTTCTTGCAAATCATCTTTTGGCTGCGGTTGAGGTCCCTCCGCAGCCACTCCTTGGTTGGACATCATAACGGCGAAGCAAAGTGCACCTCCCCGGCATAGGCGCTCGATCATGTTGGCTTCGCACGGTAGAGCTTCTTTATGGTTAAGTGCTGTTCACCGAGTCGACTCCAGGATAGTAAGAGTCGACTCCAAGAGGAACACAAAGAAAAAGTCAGAGAGCAGTTTTCGGGTCTGAGATTCGAGTCGACTCCAGTGAAACGCGAGTCGACTCCGATGGATGGCAAGTCGACTCCAAAGAAGGTGTGAGTCGACTCTCAGAGGAACACAAGAAAAAGTCAGAGAGTAATTTTCGGACTCTGAGATTCGAGTCGACTCCCGCAATATGCGAGTCGACTCCAAGACTCCGCGACCATCAACAGACAGAAGACCAAGTTACTGCCTCTGAGATTCGAGTCGACTCCCAGACAGCTCGAGTCGACTCCAAGACAGCTTCACATCAAAAAGGCAGAAGACCAAGTTTCGGAAACTGAGAGCCGAGTCGACTCCAAGGAAGTTCGAGTCGACTCCAAGACTGGACGAGCCAAAAGACAGAGAATCGGGAGTTCGGGCTCTGAGATTCGAGTCGACTCCCAGGACAGTCGAGTCGACTCGAGTGGATCAAATTCAAAATTGGATCCACGGACTTCAGTGGATGAGCCGACTCCGAAATTGCCAAGTCAGCTCCAAAAGTTGGCGAGTCGACTCCAGGTCAAGACGAGTCGACTCCCAGTCATGAAGGCAACTTTAATTCAAATTTGGAACAGTTGCCGAGTCGACTCCGGAAAAGTTTGAGTCGACTCCCGCTACAGCCGAGTCGACTCCTGATCGCGCGAGTCGACTCTAACCCATCAACGGACACATTGTCAGGCTGCGCAGAGTGTGCAGAACGAGCAGAAAAAGCTCTCTAACGGCTAGTTTCCGTGGGGGTTGGTTTAAATAGCCACAGAAGACTGTAGCAAGGCAGAGAAGAACCATTCCACTCCAACTAATCAAGCATTCAAGCTCTGCAACGTATTCTTCAACGAAAAAGAGGAAGATCTGCATTTACTGTATCCACCTACATCTTCCCAGCAATTAAAGCCTCCTTCTCCTGCATTCAAGTCGACTACACATTCAAGAGGAGACCCGAAGTTCAAGAAGCCCTTCCTCTTCTCCAACTTAAAAGCATTTGAGGGCTCTTAACTTCGTTATTGTTCATATTGCCATTTATCTGCTTTTGAGAAGCTGTATTTTTCTGTTTGTCTCTTTTATCTACACCTTTGTCTTTGCTTGGTTCAATCGGGGCATTGAATCAAGAGTATTGAGGTTGGTTGGTGAGCCGAGTGTAAAACCAACGTGTAAGGGTTCGATTGTGATCCCGGGAAAACAATCGGGGTTGGTTCTAGTCGGTGAGCCTGGGAAAACCGACCGAGTTCGTTGTGAGCTCGTAAAACAACAAGTTTGGTTGTGAGCTTGGAAAACAACCGGCTGTAATCCAAGGGGTTATAGTAAATTCCCAAGAGAGACTTGGGGAGTGGACGTAGGAGCAAGGGTTAGCTCCGAACCACTATAAAAGCTTTGTGTTTGTGATTGCTTGTCTCTTACCATTACTCTCATTCCATACACATCACAGCAACTAATTAATCATCTTGTAAAAAGCATTAATTAGTCACCCACAAACGCTTTAATAGTTAAAATTATTTTAAAACCCAATTCACCCCCCCCCTCTTGGGTTGTCTATCTGGGCAACAAGTGGTATCAGAGCCTAAACTCTTCCACCCAAGAGTAAAAGATCGAAATGACAACCCCATTTGGATCTTCCCACATTGAGGGTCAGTCCACCCAAAGACCCCCATTCTTTAATGGATCCGACTACTCATATTGGAAGGCTAGGATGAGAATATTCATCCAAGCCCAAGACTATGAGATGTGGACCATTGTAGTAAATGGCCCATACATCCCATCCATATATGTAGAGGGTGTCACGGCACCCAAACTAGAAAAGAATTGGGATGAACATGACATGAGGAAGGCACAACTAAATTCTAAAGCTATGAATGTGCTTTATTGTGCCTTAGATAGAAATGAATTTAATAGGGTCTCTACTTGCAATTCTGCAAAAGAGATTTGGGACAGACTTGAAGTGACCCATGAGGGCACGAATCAAGTCAAAGAATCCAAAATAAATATTTTGGTTCATAAATATGAACTATTTAAAATGGATTCTAATGAAACAATTACATGCATGTTTACTAGGTTTACTGACATTGTCAATGGCCTAAAAAGCCTTGGCAAGAACTATACTAACAGTGAGCTTGTCAGAAAAATCCTTCGGTGTCTACCAAGGTCATGGGAAGCTAAAGTGACCGCAATCCAAGAAGCCAAGGACCTGAACAAGTTACCACTTGAGGAGCTTCTTGGATCCTTAATGACGCACGAGCTAACCATGAAGCAACACAACGAGGAAGAGTCCTCCCACAAGAAAAAGGTAATAGCTCTGAAATCTACTTCATCTAACAAGGAATTATCTTGCAGTAGCAGCAGTGAAGGAGAAGAACATGAGGAAGATGATGGTGAGGCACTTTTTGTGCGCAAGTTCAAAAAATTCATCAACCACAAGAAGGCTTATCATCAAAGGAGAGGCCCCTCAAATTCCTACCGCAAGGACAAAGGTAAGGAAAGGGAAAATGAGGGGATTGGGTGCTATGAGTGCAAAAAGCCAGGACACATCAGAGCTGAGTGTCCCTTACTAAAGAAGGGCAGCAAGTACAAGAAGAAGAAAGCCCTTGTCACCACCCTATCGGACTCCGACACATCATCTTCATCATCGGATGAAGAACAAGAAGAGAAGGCCAATTTCTGCTTCATGGCCAATGAAAATGAGGAGTGTCTTGCAGCCAAGGTCAACAAAAACTGCTGGTATTTGGATAGTGGCTGCTCAAGACACATGACGGGTGATAAGGATCAATTTTTCACCCTTGAAGCTAAGAAGGGAGGTGCTGTGACTTTTGGAGACAACAACCAAGGTCACATCATTGGTATTGGTAAAGTTCAAATCACCCCTTCTACTTTTATTGATAATGTTAGATATGTGGATGGTCTTAAGCATAACTTGTTAAGCATTAGTCAATTATGTGATAAAGGGTATGATGTTATGTTTAAACCATCACTATGCATTATAACAAACCCTAATGACAATAGTTTAGTCTTTAAAGGAATTAGACGTGGAAATGTATATGTTGTAGACCTTGAAGATCTTGCAAAACATAACCAATGTTTAGTTGTTAATGAAACTAAAGATAATGATGCTAGTTGGTTATGGCACCGTAAGTTAGGTCATGCAAGCATGGACACAATAACTAAACTAGTTAAAAGAGATTTCGTGATAGGTTTGCCAAAATTAAAATTTGAAAAGAACAAAATATGTGAAGCATGTCAATTTGGCAAACAATCTAGGAACTCATTTAAATCCATAAAATGTGTCTCTACCTCTAGACCTCTAGAATTATTACACATGGACCTATTCGGACCAACTAGAACAACAAGCCTAGGTGGAAATAAATATGGTCTAGTTATTGTAGATGATTATTCTAGGTACACTTGGGTTATGTTCTTAGCACATAAAGATCAAGCTTTTTCAGTATTTAAAAAGTTTCATAAGGAAGTAACCAATGCTAGAGATACTTCAGTAATAGCCATTAGAAGTGACTATGGTACCGAATTTGAAAATCAGTTATTCAATGAGTTTTGTAGTAAAAAGGGAATAACTCATAATTTTTCTGCACCTAGGACACCACAACAAAATGGAGTCGTGGAAAGGAAAAATAGGACTCTAGAGGAAATGGCTAGAACTATGTTATGTGAAAGTAACCTCCCTAAGTACTTTTGGGGAGAAGCCATTAATACTTCTTGCCATTATTAAATAGAGTTTTATTAAGACCCATCATAAAGAAAACACCTTATGAACTTTGGAAAAACAGAAAACCAAAAGTTAATTACTTTCATGTTTTTGGATGTAGGTGTTTTGTTCATAATAATGGAAAAGATAATCTAGGTAAATTTGACTCTAAATCGGATGAAGGAATATTCTTAGGTTACTCTACAACTAGTAAAGCCTATAGAGTCTTTAATAAAAGAACCTTAGTTATAGAATAATCTATACATGTTGTATTTGATGACTCTAGTGACATCTCCTCTAGTAAGAAAGTTAATTTTGATGATGATGTTGAAATTCTTGAAGAAAAGATAGATGAGATGGCATTACAAGATGATAATCAAAAGTTGAGTGAAGGAGCATCATCAAGCCAAGAGGCTATTGTGGATCATGGGCTAACTAAAGCTTGGAGGTATGCTCACGAGCATCCTAAGGAACTAATTCTAGATGATCCATCTCAACCGGTTAGGACTAGAGCATCCCTTAGAAATTTAAATAACCATCTAGCTTTTGTCTCACACTTTGAGCCCAAACACATAGAAGAGGCCGAAAATGATGTAAATTGGATAAATGCAATGCAAGAAGAATTAAACCAATTTACTAGAAACAAGGTATGGAATCTAATAGAGAGACCTTCTGAATATCCTATTATAGGCACGAAATGGATTTATAAAAATAAACTTGATGAAAATGGAATTGTTATAAGGAATAAGGCTAGACTAGTAGCAAAGGGTTATAATCAAGAAGAAGGTATAGATTTTGATGAAACCTTTGCTCCTGTAGCTAGACTTGAGGCTATTAGACTATTATTAGCATATGCATGCTCTAAGGACTTCAAACTTTTTCAAATGGATGTAAAAAGTGCATTTTTAAATGGGTATATTAATGAGGAGGTATATGTAGAACAACCTCCTGGTTTTGAAAATCATCAATACCCTAATCATGTATATAAACTGAACAAAGCACTTTATGGTTTAAAACAAGCACCTAGAGCATGGTATGAGAGACTTAGCAAATTCCTATTAGAACATAAATTCTCTAGGGAAAATGTAGATACCCTATTTCTGAAAAAGCAAAACAAAGATATGTTATTAGTACAGATTTATGTTGATGATATCATTTTCGGTGCTACTAACAATCGCCTCTGCGAAGAATTTGCTGATTTGATGCAGAGTGAGTTTGAGATGAGCATGATGGGAGAGCTGAACTACTTCCCCGAGCTTCAAATCAAACAGTCTGAAGGAGGCATCTTCGTCAATCAAGCCAAGTATATCAAGGAGATGCTCAAGAAGTTTGATATGGAGGGAAACAAGTCAATCAGCACCCCCATGAGCTCATCATGCAAATTAGATCAAGATGAATCAGGTAAATCTGTAGATCAAAAACTTTATAGAGGTATGATAGGATCCTTATTGTATCTTACTGCAAGTAGACCTGATATTATGTTTAGTGTTTGCATGTGTGCTAGATATCAGGCTAATCCTAAAGAATCACATCTAGCTGCAGTTAAGAGAATTTTTAAATACTTAATAGGAACTAAGAACATAGGGCTATGGTACTCTAAAGAATCTAGCCTAAACTTAATAGGATACACAGATTCAGACTTCGCTGGATGTAAGCTTGATAGAAAAAGTACCAGCGGGTCGTGTCAATTTCTAGGAGAAAACCTTATCTCATGGTTTAGCAAGAAACAAAACTCGGTTGCATTATCTACTGCTGAAGCTGAATATGTTGCAGCCGGGAGTTGTTGTGCTCAAATCTTGTGGATTAAACAACAACTAGAAGATTATGGCATTAAACAAGATAAAATTTTCATTAATTGTGATAATACAAGTGCCATTAATCTAACTAAAAATCCAATTCAGCATTCAAGAACTAAACATATTGAGATAAGACATCACTTCATAAGAGATCATGTATTGAATGGTGATGTGACACTCCAATTTGTTTGTACTGATGATCAATTAGCAGACATTTTTACAAAACCCCTAAGTGAAGAGAGGTTTAGCGTGCTTAGGAGGGGATTAGGAGTGATTGATCCATCCTAGTGGTAGTTTCCAATAGATTCATTGATTCTGATGATTAGTTTGTGGTTAAAATAGAGTTTCTCTTCAATGATCATCAAATCAGATCCTAATTTAGTGATTTTCCCTCGTTTGGCACAAACGAAGCATGATTTTTAGGTGCGTGCCAAAGTTAGAGACGACTCGAGTAAGTTTCAGAGTCGGCTCCTAAGGGGGAGTCGACTCGCGCTTTTGCGGGAGTCGACTCGCAAAGATGGCAGCAGAGGGGGAGTTGACTCGCATATAGTCGGGAGTCGACTCGAAGTCTTCAGGCGCATAAGGAGAGTCGACTCGCGCATATTCTGGAGTCGACTCGAGGTCGAGTCGACTCGCGACTCAGTGGAGTCGACTCGCAGTCGGGATCCGACTTTTTAACCCTAGATTTGTCGTTTCGAAAACACTTTTCTCTCAAGCCGCCACTGTTCAAAAGCCCTAGAGCCGACTCCTAGGTCGTCCCCGATCGTCTCCAACCCCTTTTCCGTCGATCTTTCACCGGTTCTTAGGTTTTTCATCCATTCCTAGGTCGCCCCCGGTCGGTCCCAAGCCTCCTCCGTCGACCTTTCTCCGTCCTTTAGGTTTTTCATTCCGTCTAGGTCATAATGCCGCGTAAGACCGTTGTCCGGAAGAGGTCCCGACCCGAGGCCGGTCCCGAGCGGCGCTCCAAGGCGCGGCACGATCCCGCGAGGCAACGACCTCCGGCTCGTTCCCCGCCTAGGGCGGTTCCCGCGAGGCCATTGGCCGGGAAGGCCGTCACCACCGGGAGATATGTCGATTTCGACTATCTATCCCGGAAAGGGTTCACCATAGGTGATAGGCTTAGGGCACAGGGATTAGAGTACTTCCTCACTTTAGATCTCCCCACTTACCCTGGCCTTGTTAGAGAGTTCTATGGTACCGTCCATCGGGGAGATGGGGGTATCGAGGGCACAGTAGCCGGTGTCCCTCTGTTTGTTACGGAGGATCTTATTGCCCACATCCTCCACCTTCCATTAGTAGGGGTGGCTCCCACACACCCTGAGGACAGGGTTGAGGCCCTTACGACCGTTCTAGGGCATCCACCCCAGTCACCTCTAGACGAGGTTTCTGCTAGCTCACTTCCGATTGAGGTGAGAATCCTTTTGAGTATACTATCTAGGTCCATCTTCCCTAAGACAGGGAGATTTGATTTTGTAAATGAGAGAGACCTAGCTCTTATGTTTTATATTCTTCAGGACACCCCGATCAACTTCCCCAAACTCATCTATAGGTATATGTGTGAGCCCCTAGATAGACCTAGGCTCACCCTCCCATACGGCATGATATTCACCCTTCTGTTTAGGGAGTACGAGATTCCCATTCCTGAGGGGGAGCCCTTTCGCGCATTGCGATGGACTGATCGCACGCGTGCAAGGACCCTACACAGGATGGGGTTTCGGAAGAGAGAGGGGATCTGGGTTAGGAAGTCGTCCCTCACCTCACAGACCACCAGACCTTCCCCCAGTCCTGAGCCCGATTCTGACTTTCCCGACGTACCAGACTTTCCATCCACTTCTGCTCCTACCACCTCCGCCGGACCCTCCTCCTCAGCTCCACCCACTCAGCCTATGGAGGTCCGGATCTCGTCTGAGCAGCTCCGGGAGCTGCGGCAGGAGATAGTCCGAGATCTGCTCCAGGAGCTCCGGGGTGCGGTGCCTACTCCCTCTCCTGCGCCCACATCTTCCGCATTGGTCCCTTCCCTGACAGCCATGACAGACATGACGGCTGAGGTGCGGCAAGAGATATACAACATGAGGACCTTGATACAGGCCCAGTTCCACAGCATGAGTGAGGTCACGAGCACCACTCGACAGATGCGGGATGACATCGGCCGTGACATGTCCACCACCACCGCAGGGGCCGAGCGCTTGTCGAATGTGCTCATCGACAAGCTGGACGGACTGCAGAAGTCAGTACTCGAGCTGGATACGACACAGAGCAGGGCCATCCAGGCCATCATTCGCCAGCTAGAGAACGTGACCAATGCGGTCCAATCACTCGTGGAGTGCATGCCTCGAGGAGATACATCCTCGAGAGGAGGAGCCACATCCTCGAGAGGAGGAGTCACATCCTCGAGAGGAGGAGATACATCCTCGAGAGGAGGACCTACATCCTCGAGGAGACCGTAGCTACTTTTTGTATTTTGCTTTGACATGTATTGCTTTACGTTACTTATTGTATTCTGAAATGTACTTACATACAAATTAATACAATGAGTAGCCGCATTTTTCTTCAATAATGTGCCTTTTGATCTATGTTTGATTGTGTGTTCTGTTTACCTCCTTTTTTATATGATGACAAAAAGGGGAAGAAATATGTATAAAATATGTAAAAGGGGGAGAAATATGTATAGGGAAAAAATATGCATAAAATATGTAAAAGGAATCAATGGAAATCAATAAAAAGATAAACTCTTAAAACACACAAATTCGTTCTTAGTGGATTCGGTACCTCGAGGCTCATTATCTCTCTTTTGGGGCTCCTAATGGAGTAATCTCCAGAATCTATTCAAGGGATATTCGGAGATTAGCTGAATCCTACTCAAGAACAAATTGACAGATTTTCCCTCTAAAAACCAAAAAATTCAGTTCAAAAACTTCAAAGCATTAAAAGAAAATTCAAAGAATCAAAACATAGTAGAATACATATGTTGAGGGGGAGAATCTGAATTTTAATCAAGCAAAATCATTAATCACATATAAGCCAAACAATTGATTGTATAATATGAAGGCTTATATAATTCCAAATGAAAGGGGGAGCTTTAACTCCGAAATTTATTGTTTCACTCCTTTCAAGCTTGGATAAATTGAATTACCAGACATTTGAATTCATTTATGGATTTTATTTCATTGTTTATTGTGCAATTCACTTTACATATACTCAGTGTTTTGTCATCATCAAAAAGGGGGAGATTGTGGAGTGATTGATTAAAACCCTATTTGATTTTGATGAGCTCAAAGCATTTGAGTATATTTCTTGTTTACTAATGAATTCAATTAAGTGTTTCAGTGAAAATCTTGTCTAAGTGTCTCAAGACTTGGTTCATAATTTTTGGATAAGTTAAGAAGTCAGCTTGAACCAAAGTCTGAGACTCGAGTCGACTCCAGAGTATCACGAGTCGACTCCAAGCGTATCAAGTTCACTGGCACGGGGTCGAGTCGACTCCCGATCTGTACGAGTCGACTCCGACTGAGAACAGACAGAAGAACAGAAAGCTTCAACTTAGAACCTGTCAACGAGTCGACTCCCAAAGTGCGCGAGTACTTCGCACCGTGGAGCTCATCAAGCATCTCGTCCACGGTTGGAATGGGGAATCAGTCTTTGATGGTGGCCTCGTTCAAGGCCCTGTAGTCGGTGCAGAACCTCCAAGACCCATCTTTCTTCTTCACTAGCAAAACCGGCGATGAGAATGGGCTAGTGCTTGGTTGGATGATTCCCTGTTTCAACATTTCTTCAACCTGCCTTTCAATCTCTCCCTTTTGGAAGTGCGCGTACCTATAGGGAGGTACGTTGATTGGCTTGCCTTCTTCCTTGAGCCGGATGAAGTGGTCGAAGGCGCGCTTGGGAGGAAGTGCGGTTGGCATGGCAAGGACTCCTTGATGTGCTGCAAGCAACTTTTGTACTTGCGGTGGGAGTTCTTGCAAATCATCTTTTGGCTGCGGTTGAGGTCCCTCCGCAGCCACTCCTTGGTTGGACATCATAACGGCGAAGCAAAGTGCACCTCCCCGGCATAGGCGCTCGATCATGTTGGCTTCGCACGGTAGAGCTTCTTTATGGTTAAGTGCTGTTCACCGAGTCGACTCCAGGATAGTAAGAGTCGACTCCAAGAGGAACACAAAGAAAAAGTCAGAGAGCAGTTTTTGGGTCTGAGATTCGAGTCGACTCCAGTGAAACGCGAGTCGACTCCGATGGATGGCAAGTCGACTCCAAAGAAGGTGTGAGTCGACTCTCAGAAGAACACAAGAAAAAGTCAGAGAGCAATTTTTGGACTCTGAGATTCGAGTCGACTCCCGCAATATGCGAGTCGACTCCAAGACTCTGCGACCATCAACAGACAGAAGACCAAGTTACTGCCTCTGAGATTCGAGTCGACTCCCAGACAGCTCGAGTCGACTCCAAGACAGCTTCACATCAAAAAGGTAGAAGACCAAGTTTCGGAAACTGAGAGCCGAGTCGACTCCGAGAAAGTTCGAGTCGACTCCAAGACTGGACGAGCCAAAAGACAGAGAATCGGGAGTTCGGGCTCTGAGATTCGAGTCGACTCCCAGGACAGTCGAGTCGACTCGAGTGGATCAAATTCAAAATTGGATCCACGGACTTCAGTGGATGAGCCGACTCCGAAATTGCCAAGTCAGCTCCAGAAGTTGGCGAGTCGACTCCAGGTCAAGACGAGTCGACTCCCAGTCGTGAAGGCAACTTTAATTCAAATTTGGAACAGTTGCCGAGTCGACTCCGGAAATGCTTGAGTCGACTCCCGCTACAGCCGAGTCGACTCCTGATCGCGCGAGTCGACTCTAACCCACCAACGGACACATTGTCAGGCTGCGCAGAGTGTGCAGAACGGGCAGAAAAAGCTCTCTAACGGCTAGTTTCCGTGGGGGTTGGTTTAAATAGCCACAGAAGACTGTAGCAAGGCAGAGAAGAACCATTCCACTCCAACTAATCAAGCATTCAAGCTCTGCAACGTGTTCTTCAACGAAAAAGAGGAAGATCTGCATTTACTGCATCCACCTACATCTTTCCAGCAATTAAAGCCTCCTTCTCCTGCATTCAAGTCGACTACACATTCAAGAGGAGACCCGAAGTTCAAGAAGCCCTTCCTCTTCTCCAACTTAAAAGCGTTTGAGGGCTCTTAACTTCGTTATTGTTCATATTGCCATTTATCTGCTTTTGAGAAGCTGTATTTTTCTGTTTGTCTCTTTTATCTACACCTTTGTCTTTGCTTGGTTCAATCGGGGCATTGAATCAAGAGTATTGAGGTTGGTTGGTGAGCCGAGTGTAAAACCAACGTGTAAGGGTTCGATTGTGATCCCGGAAAAACAATCGGGATTGGTTCTAGTCGGTGAGCCTGGGAAAACCGACCGAGTTCGTTGTGAGCTCGTAAAACAACAAGTTTGGTTGTGAGCTTGGAAAACAACCGGCTGTAATCCAAGGGGTTATAGTGAATTCCCAAGAGAGACTTGGGGAGTGGACGTAGGAGCAAGGGTTAGCTCCGAACCACTATAAAGCTTTGTGTTTGTGATTGCTTGTCTCTTACCATTACTCTCATTCCATACACATCACAGCAACTAATTAATCATCTTGTAAAAAGCATTAATTAGTCACCCACAAACGCTTTAATAGTTAAAATTATTTTAAAACCCAATTCACCCCCCCCCCCCTCTTGGGTTGTCTATCTGGGCAACAGAAATGATCGAATGCCACGATGCTTGGGATGCTCTTCATGGCTGGGATGGTTCTCTATTGCTTGGAAGCCAAAAGAGCTTGGGGAGTTGCTTCACGGATGAAAGAAAGAGCCGGTTTGGCTTTGGATTTCCCTCGCTGCCGTTGGGAATTTGAAGATGAAACGATTGGATGCCACGATCGCTTGGGATGCCACGAAGGTGTCGAAGGGACTTTGGGAGATCACAGAAGCTGGAACGCTCAATCCGGTTGCATGCTGCCACGGACGGTTGGAAAATGCTAAGAAGCTCCATAACGCGAGCACTTGTGCTAGCTGAAACATCTGGATATAGTGATATGAATTGCATGCGGATGACAGGCGGTGTGAGGCTCAGATGAGACGCTAAGGATTTGTTGAGCTCGGAACGCCAAGCATTGGGCTCAAACCCAGCGTTATTCGATCTCTTGAATTACTTGCACTCAGACACAAATAAAACATTAATTAATCAATTTTATTAAAAAAAAGATTAGCTCTAATATTAATTATGATAGTATGAAAATTTTACTTTTGTACTCTCATCACTAGCTCCTTGCAAAGACCTCTCATGACTATCATAAGTTGGAATAAGAATCTGCAATTTACCTCTTTGAAGAAGAACCCTTTCTTCTTTGATCTTACACGCAGTGGAGGAAAAGGAAGGAGGAACCTTGCACGTGGATCTTCCTTGCCTTGCTACCGTGTAAGAAGAGGAGGATGAAGATCACTTACTGCCGTGGAGGAGGAAGAAAGAAGAGGAGGCGTGGAGAGGAAGAGGAGAGAATTTTTGTCATAATGTCTTCCTTGCTACCCTTTTATAGATTGGGTTTAGGGCCTCTCCTAATCTTATTAGGAGTATGGGACTATAACCCACCCTTGGATTAATGCAAAGTGTCCAATCCTTGCGCTCATAGATGCATGACATGTGTCCACTTAATCAAATGATTAATTTTCTAATCACATTAGGATTCCTAATCTTATTAGGAGAATTAATTGATTTAGGAGCATGCATCCTACGACGCCATGTGGACTTTAAAGTCCACATAGTGTGAAGTCATATTCATCCTACGATGACATGTGGTTTTTAAAATCTGTACAAATCTTGGTTTAATCAGATTAACCCAATCATGAACCCAAATCACTTTGGGTCAAACCCAATTTGATTTGGCTCATTAAATCAGCCCAATTGCAATCCAATTGCAATCAATTCCACTTAATTCTTCTTTCATTAACTTACTAACACTTAGTGGGTTAATTCAATCACCAATCATATTGATGATTGATTTCTATTGTGATTCCAAATCACAATTATGATATGTTGTCGGCGCCCCGCACCGGAACCCACTCACACCAGCGCCGCCACCGACGTCGGACAAGCAAGAGAGATACAAACGGATAAGCACTCTCTCGCTCCCTCGACTCCGGACTCAAGGATCACCTCTTCGCTCCGCCTACGAAGGGCAAAAGATTACCCCGTGGTATCAGTAGGATAAAACACTTGAGCACCGCAACGGATTATCAAAGATCAAAGGAAGAAGAAGGAAGAAAATAGCAAAGCAAACACAAAAATGTAACGAGGTTCGGCTACAAATAGCCTACGTCCTCCACCGCTCCAAATCTCAATAAGGATGAACTGATTACAGAGATAGCACACACCCGAACGATCACAAGCGATCGATCTACAAGAGATTCACACAGAATTCCCTTTGCACAAGAAGTAGGATCCCAATCCTCTTCTTCTCTAGAACCCTAGCCTCACAAACAAGAGTCTCTCTCAAATATACGGCCAATAACCCTATTTTCCTAGGGCTCTCATGAGTCCTATATATAGTCTCAAGACCTTCAGATGATCATAGCCGTCGAAACGCCAACAAAACACCAAAAGAAAAACTCATCCGTATGATTTCCCGCGAGCCCGAGTCGACTCGGCTGAAGTCCGAGTCGACTCTGGCATGTCTGGACAATTTCCAGTTTAACTGGCACGATCTCGAGTCGACTCCACTGTATCTCGAGTCGACTCGACGATGCTCCGAGTCGACTCGACTGTAGTTCGAGTCGACTCTGACAGTCCAGACAGAAACATGGTTTTTGCGGCTTTTCTCTTCTCGGGTCGACTCGACAGACCTCGAGTCGACTCGACTGTTCCCGAGTCGACTCGACTGAAGCTCGAGTCGACTCCGACAGTCCGCCAGACAGAAAACTATGCAGAATTGATTTTCCTTCAATTCTCTTCATCACCAAAGGTCTCCACATACCCCAACAATCTCCCACTTGGAGACCTTGGGTATATCCTCTTGTTACTTGGCTCTCCTCTGTGCTCCCACTGAAACTAAATCATCCTAGTGAAATAGGTACGATGCCTCCTCAACGTCTTCATGCATGAAGACCAGCAGAAGCTGAACAACTCCTCAGCTTCTCCACCGTGACGACCTTCGTCAACATATCTGCAGGATTCTGACTTGTATGAATCTTCTCCAACTTGACGA
This sequence comes from Phoenix dactylifera, assembly GCF_051530095.1. Taxonomy (NCBI): domain Eukaryota; kingdom Viridiplantae; phylum Streptophyta; class Magnoliopsida; order Arecales; family Arecaceae; genus Phoenix; species Phoenix dactylifera. The sequence continues at coordinate 10,662,840 of NC_143195.1, forward strand.
GTCCCTGCTCGAGCAATGACCTCACGAAGTGGTACCGTATGTCAATATGCTTCGTCCTTGAATGGAAAGCTGAATTCTTTGCCAGATGAATTGCACTTTGACTATCTGAATATAACATGCAATCCTTCTGTTCCTTCCCAAGCTCCTTCATCAAGACTTGAAGCCATATTAGTTCCTTGCACGCCTCTGTGGCTGCCACATACTCCGCCTCCGTAGTCGACAATGCAACAACTGGTTGCAACCTGGAAATCCAACTGACGGCTCCACTGCCCAAGGTGAACAAGTACCCTGTCGTGCTTCTCCTGCCGTCCAAGTCCCCTGCCATGTCTGAGTCTACATAGCCCTGTAACCGGATCTCAGAACCTCCATAGCACAATGACATGTGCTCAGTGCCTTTCAGATACCTCAGTATCCATTTGACTGCGCGCCAATGCTCCAAGCCTGGGCAGCTCATGAAGCGACTCACAACTCCCACTGCTTGAGCAATGTCTGGTCTCGTACACACCATAGCGTACATCAAGCTCCCCACTGCCGATGCATACGGAATTTTTGACATATTGAGCTCCTCCACCCGCGTCTTCGGACTTTGCCCTTTTGAGAGCTTAAAATGGGCACCCAGCGGTGTGCCAACAGGTTTGGCACCCTCCATGCAGAATCTCCTGAGTACTCGGCTGATGTACTCCGCCTGAGATAGTCTGAGGATATGTTTAGACCTATCTCTACTGATCCACATCCCAAGGATCTGTTTTGCTGCTCCTAGATCCTTCATTGCAAATTTTCTTGACAGCTTCAGCTTCAATTTTGCAATCTCATGCATGCTAGCTCCTGCAACTAACATGTCATCAACATACAATAGCAAGATAATGTAAGATGTACCGAAGTCCCGAAAGTAGCAACAGTGATCCTCCTGACATCTCCTGTATCCTATCTCAAGCATGTAACTATCGAACTTGAGATACCATTGTCTGGGTGCCTGTTTCAAACCATAGAGGCTTTTCTTTAGTTTGCAGACTAAGTCACCCGTGCCAGCTGCAATGTATCCCTCCGGCTGCTGCATATATATCTCCTCATCGAGATCTCCGTGGAGAAAGGCCGTCTTCACATCAAGCTGCTCTAAGTGAAGATCCTCTACTGCCACCATGCTCAGCACCGCTCGAATAGTACTCATCTTGACTACAGGAGAAAAGATCTCTGTGAAGTCGATACCTGCTCTCTGCTGAAATCCTTTTACAACCAGCCTGGCCTTGTATCGCTTCTTCCCGCCTTGCTCTTCCTTCAGCCTGTAAACCCATTTGTTTGACAGTGCTTTCTTCCCCTTGGGCAGATCCACCAAATCCCACGTTTGATTCTGCTCCAATGACTTCATCTCATCATCCATGGCCAACTCCCACTCCTTCCTGGTATCAACCTCCAATGCCTCCGTGAAGCATTCAGGTTCGCCATTATCTGTGAGCAGCAAATAACTAAGAGTCCCATCATACCTTTGAGGAGGCTTCCCATGAGTACTACGAGTGGACCTTCTTAGTTGTGGAGGGGGTGCCAATGCTTCAGGTTCTTGCTCTGACTGAGTCTTCTGACCAGAATTTGTAGACTCCTCTTCAGGATCCACAAAACACGGCTCAACAGGTTTTGTTTCTGATTCAGTGCTCTGCTGCATTTTCTCATTGAATACCACATCATTACTACGAATGATCTTCTTGTGTTCGGGATCCCAAAGCCGGTACCCAAACTGTTGACCTCCGTATCCAACGAAAATACACTTCTTTGATTTGGCGTCTAGTTTGCTTCTTTGACTGGAATCAACATGGACATAACTGGTACAACCGAATACTCGTAAGTGCGCCAAATCAATCTTCTTCGCTGTCCATGCTTCCTCAGGAATCCCAAATTCAAGTTTCTTTGATGGCCCTCTGTTGATCAAGTAGGCAGCAGTGTTAACTGCTTCCGCCCAAAACTGCTGTGGCAATCCAGCATGTATCCTCATACTCCTGGCACGCTCATTAATTGTTCTATTCATCCTTTCAGCAACTCCATTTTGTTGTGGTGTTCCTGGAACTGTCCTTTGCCTGACGATCCCAGCATCTGCACAGTAGTCCTCAAACTCCCTGCTACAATACTCACCACCGTTGTCCGATCTCAGGCATTTCAACCTCTTTCCTGTCTCGAGTTCTACCATCACCTGCCATCTCCTGAAGACCCCAAATACCTCTGACTTGTGCTTCAAGAAGAACACCCAAAGCTTCCTAGTAGCATCATCAATAAAAGTAACATAGTACTGAGATCCACCAATGGAAGAAACTGGTGCAGGCCCCCACACGTCCGTGTGCACGAGATCTAGCTTTTCTTGCTTCCGAGGTTTACCTTCTTTGTTGAATGAAACACGCTTCTGCTTTCCGAGAACACAATCCTCACAGAAGTCCATCTCAACACTCCTGAGACCCTACAGCTTTCCCAACTGGTGCATCACCTCCAGTCCCTGATAACTCATGTGCCCAAGTCTACAATGCCATAACTTGGTGTCCACATCTGCTGCAACAACTCCAATAGAGTTCTCCGTGCCGTTGGTGACAAAAAGTGTCCCAACCTTCTTGCCACTAGCCACCGTCAACGAACCTCTGGATATCTTCCACTGATCAGCTGTGAAAGTAGCCTTGTACCCCTGGCTCGCCAACTGTCCAACAGAAATCAGATTTCTCTGCAGTTGAGGTACGTACCGTACGTCCTCAAGCTCAAGTGAAGATCCAGAAACCAACTTCACTTCCGCGCTTCCCCTTCCTTGTATGGTGCAAGGCTCTCCATCCCCTAGGTAGACTTTGCCAAAGTCTCCCTTCTCATATCCTTCAAGAAGCTTCCGTTGGGATGTAGCATGGAAAGACGCGCCCGAGTCTATCACCCAAGACTCGTCACAGGTAGACAAAGATAGAACGAGGGCATCCATATCACCGTCTTCAGCAAGATTTGCCAGATCCTTGCTGACTCCTTCGGTGTGGTCGCCTTGCTTCCCTTTAGGAGATTTGCAATCCCTCCTAAAGTGCCCCGTCTTCCCGCAGTTCCAGCACTTCGCTCCCTTGTTCTGAGGTGCTCGAGACCTGCTGGATCTCGACTTCGAGTCGCTTCGAAATCGACCGTCCTTTTTTTGTCTTCCTCGGTCAGAGGTGTTTAGTGCACTTCCAGACGACTCCGTAGCTCCAGAAGATTTCCTTCTTGCTTCTTCACTCAGAAGCACTCCCACAACGTCATCAAAAATCAACTTCTCCGTTGCCGAAGAGTTGCTCACCGCCATCACCAGGCCCTCCCAGCTATCAGGCAATCCGGAGAGGATTAGCAATGCCCGAATCTCATCGTCAAAACTAATCTCCACTGACTCCAACTGGGCCGTGAGTCCATTGAACTCGTTGAGGTATTCTGCTATGCTGCCGCCATTTTTCATACGAAGATTAAACAACCTCTTCATGAGAAATACCTTGTTTGATGCTGAGGGTTTCTCGTACATCCGCGACAATGTTGCCATCAACTCCATCGTCGTCTTCTCATTTTTGATGTTGAATGCCACTTGGGATGCAAGTGACAATCTGATGGTGCCGAGCGTCTTCCGATCGAGGACCTCCCAGTCTTCATCGGACATCTTCTCTGGTTTCTTTGCTCTACCTCCAAGAGGTAAATAGAGATCCTTCTGGTAAAGGTAATCTTCTATTTGCATCTTCCAAAACCCGAAGTTCGTGCCATTGAACTTCTCAATTCGCAACTTTCCTTCATCCGCCATTGCAGAATAACCAATAGCTCTGATACCAATTGTTGTCGGCGCCCCGCACCGGAACCCACTCACACCAGCGCCGCCACCGACGTCGGACAAGCAAGAGAGATACAAACGGATAAGCACTCTCTCGCTCCCTCGACTCCAGACTCAAGGATCACCTCTTCGCTCCGCCTACGAAGGGCAAAAGATTACCCCGTGGTATCAGTAGGATAAAACACTTGAGCACCGCAACGGATTATCAAAGATCAAATGAAGAAGAAGGAAGAAAATAGCAAAGCAAACACAAAAATGTAACGAGGTTCGGCTACAAATAGCCTACGTCCTCCACCGCTCCAAATCTCAATAAGGATGAACTGATTACAGAGATAGCACACACCCGAACGATCACAAGCGATCGATCTACAAGAGATTCACACAGAATTCCCTTTGCACAAGAAGTAGGATCCCAATCCTCTTCTTCTCTAGAACCCTAGCCTCACAAACAAGAGTCTCTCTCAAATATACGGCCAATAACCCTATTTTCCTAGGGCTCTCATGAGTCCTATATATAGTCTCAAGACCTTCAGATGATCATAGCCGTCGAAACGCCAACAAAACACCAAAAGAAAAACTCATCCGTATGATTTCCCGCGAGCCCGAGTCGACTCGGCTGAAGTCCGAGTCGACTCTGGCACGTCTGGACAATTTCCAGTTTAACTGGCACGATCTCGAGTCGACTCCACTGTATCTCGAGTCGACTCGACGATGCTCCAAGTCGACTCGACTGTAGTTCGAGTCGACTCTGACAGTCCAGACAGAAACATGGTTTTTGCGGCTTTTCTCTTCTCGGGTCGACTCGACAGACCTCGAGTCGACTCGACTGTTCCCGAGTCGACTCGACTGAAGCTCGAGTCGACTCCGACAGTCCGCCAGACAGAAAACTATGCACAATTGATTTTTCTTCAATTCTCTTCATCACCAAAGGTCTCCACATACCCCAACATGATAGTCTGACTAATTAAATCCTCTATGTGTGTGACCACGTAGGTTCTATTTTGACTGGTAGTGAGATATATTGAGATCTCCATCTCAATATCACTGAAACTCCTTTCAGTGGACTGAAACGATTTTAGTTCTACTCTTAGGGTTCACTGATCACCAAGTGAATGCCTTCGAGTCTCACAATCCACTAGTGACATCTAGCAGTATATGGTGGCAACCCAGCAGAATGGAATTTCTGAGTCTCTAGGTGCAGTTAGCGTATGATACAGTCCCTCTATCATGGATCCCGACGTGACGGAGGTTATGGAAATTTCGTCAAACCCCATCATCTGTCCTATGTTAAATTTATACGACTTCCAGTTCGAGATATGGAAAATTCTTTTTCTAAAATACCAGACCAGAAATTTATCGAACTCAGTCTCATAAATCACATAGGATCACTCCTAATCTATCAAGATCGATAGATCCCATCTAGATGCAACCTTATTCCAAAATGAACCTACTGCAGCTAATCCGCACTACTAGGACCCCAATGGCTAGGGCCCAAGTTCACATACTCGTCCAACTACAGCAACCTCATAGTGAGTAGCTGAGGCATCGCAGGTCAAAGAACCAGTCATACAACTGCAGTATAAGTAGTCACTGACGAGTGGATAGACATCCATGTGACTACTATCTTTAGTCACGCTCAGTACCTTGTTCTCTAACAAGTACTCGCATAATCACTTCAGTGTCTCTACATCATGGACTCGAGACTCGTCCATCTGACTAAGTGATCTGTGTAGTAATCTCAACAGATCGATCATCATCTTTTGTGATGGATCCATCGATCAGGAGCATTTAGAAATTAATCCCTAATGACACATGCCTCAAATTCTCAACTCCTTGAGAATATGTGTCATAATCTATTAATTTCTTAGACGATTCATGGACACATACAAACATGAATGAAAAACAAATTGCCTAATCTTATTTATTAATAAGTGTCAAATTATAAATTTACGCCCTAGATTACAAATATGCGTCAGCCACGTTGGCTTTTAGGGCATACTTCTAACAATCTCCCACTTGCACTAAAGCCAATCAGACATGTATTTAAGTTCCAATTGTTTAAGATGGACTTCTAATTTCTTCTGACTTAACTACTTAGTGAATGGGTCTGCCACGTTATCAGTGGAGTCCACTCTCTACACCTCTACATACTTCTTTTTGAGGTAGTCGCGAATTAGATGAAATCACCGCTCTATGTGTTTGGACTTCTGGTGAGACCTTGGCTCCTTAGCCAGTGCTATCATGCCGTTGTTGTCACAGAAAAGGGTTATGGCATCTGATGACATGACTTCTAGCTCTTTGACAAACTTCTTATACCAGAATGCTTCCTTCGCAGCATCCGATGCAGCAATATACTCTGCTTCCATAGTAGAATTTGCAATAATCGGTTGCTTGGAACTCTTCCAATTTATCGATCCTCCATTGCATAAGAATACATATCCTGATGTAGACTTTCTATCATCAGGGTCAGTCATGAAATCTGAATCAGTATATCCTTCTACCTTTAACTCTGTGTCTGCCCCAAAGACCAAAAACATATCCTTAGTCCTTCTCAAGTATTTAAGGATATTTTTTACAGCTATCCAGTGCTCCTCGTCTGGATTTGACTGATATCTGCTCGTGACACTCATAGCATGTCCTATATGTTGGGAACCCGCCCATGCCGCAGAAAATTTTAAAAAAAATTCAGATGGAAGCGGAAGAGGCATAAGCGGGATCGACGTTCATCACATGAACGTTATTTAAAAACCGTTCGTAGATAGATTAGAATTAAAACTTTTAAAATAATTATTGTTGCCTAGAGATGGTCACCCAAGAGGGGGGGTGAATTGGGTGTTTTAAAACTTTTTGTCTAATTAAAAGAAAACACACAAGTGTATGTGCAAAAGTGAAACTAAAGTTGTAACCACAGTCAATCGCAAACACAAAGGTTTATAGTGGTTCGGAGCTTCCACTGCTCCTACATCCACTCCCCAAACACCTTTGGGAATTTTCACTATAATCAGCGATTACAGTCCGGTAGTTTTCCGAGTGCACTACCCAACTCGTTGTTTTATCCCAGGCTAACAACGAACCCTACAATCCCCCAATTTTAACTTAGGCTTGGGACGCCTATCCCTTGTTCCAAGTCCCTTGACTGGAACAAGCTCAATATTCAAACGTTTTACAAAGATTTAAAAGCTCTTATGAAAGCAAATATAGCAATGAGAAACAACAAAACCGGAAGAACCCTTTTTGCCGTTGGAAGCGTGGGTGATGATGGTTCTTCCGATGTGGATCACGTTGGCTTGAATGTGAGCTTTGATTGCCGAGTGGGAGTGAGTAGATGAGCACGAAATCAGAAGAAGACTTGAATGCACCTGATTTCTCCTCTTTAAAGCACTAACTCCCTTGAACCTCTTTCTCTTTCTTCTCTCTTGAATGATCTTGTGTTTTGTTGGTGAGAAGATTGTTTAAAGGCACTTAAAAGCTCCTTTTTATAGCCCTACAAGCAATAGATCCGTTAGACACAAAAATATAGCCATTTGAAATTCAAACAAACCTGCAAAAGTGTGTCAGTCGCGTCCCAGGCGCTCCGGAGACGTCTCCGCTTGAACGCGAGACGTCTCGGCTGTATAAAAATTCTTTTGACGATGTTGGAGTCGACTGGGCGCTTTCTGGGGACGACTCCGAAGAAGAACAGCTCGACTTCTTGTTTTTCTGTTTTTCTGAGAGAGTCGACTCGGCACTTTACGGGGACGTCTCGGGATGTTCATGCTTTATGCGTGGGGACGACTCCGCGATGTTGGGGACGACTCCGAAGTTTTCTCAATGAAAAACGAGTCCTCTGGAATCCTTGAGAGAGTCGGCTCCGCGCTATCTGGGGACGTCTCCGGAAGTTTGTGCTTTATGCGTGGGGACGACTCTGCGTCCTTCGGAGACGACTCGCGCGTATCCCTTGAAATCGACCTTTCTGCCATCTCTGAGAGAGTCGGCTCCGTAGAGTCGGAAGTCGACTCCGACCTTGCGAGATGCCTCGGCAGGTGCCGGGGACGTCTCCAGACGTGCCATTTCTTCCTCTACGTGCCAGAGACGTCTCTGGGACAAATCGGAGACGTCTCGGCTGCCCCTGATCTGATTTCTTCATCTCAAAAAAATATTCAATAAATTCTTGAAAAATATGGGAACATGCCTTGACAATTCTTAACAATATTCTTAGTTAAACACCTGAAATCCTCAAATAAATTGTTAATATAAAGGAAATTATACTCTAGTATTTTGTATTCATCAAAATCCATTAGGGGGTCAACAATCTTCCCCTTTTTGATGATGACAAAACACTGAGTATATGCAAAATTTAAAATTTAAACATATACATAGTATTTGATCAGATGTACAAGTATTGTATTTTAGTTAGAGCTAGATACAGTATGCATAATTCAATATAGTCAACTGTCAGTTCTATCCTTATGCATAAGTATTGATCTTAGTAGCTCTTTGAGCAATTTTGGCATGTTATCTATCACTTTTAGATTTGAATCAAGTTAGAGTGTAAATTAATGAAATGTTGATGCTAAGAACAATTAAAAACCAAATACTTTTGACTCCCCCTTTCTTTTCCATAAGGACAATTGTCTTAAAGCCAACATTCTTCAATTTTATCTTTTCATTTTGTTGATTCTAATTAAACTTTCAAATATGAGTGTAAATTTTGTATTTTGCATTCCATTTCCATATTGGTGGTTCTACTCCCCCTTTTTGTCATCAACAATGAAGGGGACAAATTTTTCTTAGGTACCTAAAACGCAATTCCTATTAGAATTCAGCATTCATATTACCATGAATCAATCAATGATTTTCAAGTTATGCTCCCCGTTTCCAAGTTACTTCCATTAATGAATTCAGCATTCATTTCACTCCCCTTTTGTTTTGGAATTCATTTCAGACCTTTCAAATACAGTTAGTACAGGTTGTGCTCCCCCTGTTTAATATGCATTGTTAAGTTGGCAAAATAGTAAAATGATTGCACATTGTCAAGTTTGAACATTTAAAGTATGTTATGACATTTCCATGGCACATCATAGAATTAGAAACATACACAAAGTTTCAAAAAGAAGGGTATGACATTCATATGGTATTACAATCATTTGAAGCCATTACAAGGATAAAAAGCTATTACAAGTATAAAAAGCCATTACAAGTATTGATTGCTAATACAAGAGAAGAAGTTCCAAATAAGCCTAGGGTTTTACAGAAAGATAAACCCTAGATGTCCACAAAATGTTCCTCACCGGCAACCACGCTCAATAGCCCCAGCAGCAGCCTCTATAAATCTATTTATTGAATCCATTAGGGTTCTAAAGTGATCTTCCTGAGATTGATTGAAGGCTGTCACTAGTGCTTCAAACTCATGGGTTGCCCTGTCAATCCTTCCTCTAAGTTGGGCAGCCACACTGCCCACATTTCCTTCAGGACTTGCCAACTCTTGAAGACCATCCGATATGATCTTCAATTCAGCCTGTATCTCACATGATCTTCTTGTTTGGTTTGTTGCCACACAAACCAATTCTGACGCTATAGCTTCTATCTGAACTTTGATTTCCTTCAATTCTTCTAGGAGTGCTTCATGTGAGGTACGGATGGGAGCTAACTCAGCAGAGATTATTGATCTCATCTCTTCCCTCATCTACTGGCACATCATAGATGCTAGGGTGTGCATCTGCTCGTCTGATAAGGACAATGATCCACTAGCTGGAGGAGGAGGCACTGAAGTGGATGGTCCAGCCGAGCTGGAAGGTACATCAGGAAAGGCCATAGGGCTATGTGGAGGAGAGAGGTGGTCAGGCTCCTGATGTTGGATCTTAGGCTCTATGGTTTGGGATTTTCTTTTAGAGACCTTAACCCAAGACCCGTCTTAGGCTCTACCTAGGATTAGGTTTAAGGCAACTTCCCTTTGGGGATGTGAGGTCGGAGCCTCACCGTACTTGGGGATTTGTAATAAGCTAGACAAGATGTCCTCATTGATCTCTACCAATGTGCCTCGGACATATCCGGTGTACCCCGAGCTCCCTAAGGCCAAATTGCTAAACATTTCTCTTATTAGGCCGGGATAGGTTGACATATTTAGGGAACATAGGTGTTCCCAACCTTGGGCACGGAGTCTCTCTCCAATAGAGAACTCCTCACTAGCTAGGAAATTAAAATCAATGTATCTACCTGTGGTTACTGTGCGATTCGCACAGGAGGGGGTCACGGTTGGCGGAGCAACCGGAGGAGACGGCGCGGAGGGCTCTTCCCTCCGTTCCTCATCGTCGCTTGCTACCCTAGGACGCCTCCCACCCGTACGCCTAGCTTTCTTAGAGGCCATTGATTGGAAATCTAGGGAAATGGGGAGAGATTTTGGTTCGATTTGTGGTGGAGAGAAGATGAAGGCTAGGGCTTAGGTTTTCGTTGGGGACGAAGGAAGGCAGCTCGGGACGGCTCGAGCTGTTTCGACCTATTTTAAAAACTTTTATTCGGTCCCCGAGACGTCTCCGCGACTAATGCGAGACGTCTCGCCGGGGGAACGTCTCTGTGATTTGCCAGAGACGTCTCCGGCATTGAAAAATTTCAGAATTATTTCTATCTTTTCCCAATTTGTTTTATTCAACCACAATAATCAGCATGATTTCTTTTGGTGAATATAGAGTGAGCTTGTTTGTGATCCTTCCCCTCAATAATACATCCTATAAAAGTTTGATAATTGATTTTTGAATTATCAATATTGAAATGAGGAATATTTGACCAAATTTTGAATGCCTATGAAATAGGCTCTGAAAATATCTCCATGAAGAGTCCAAGGGAGGGTAACCATCCTCCGGAAAGTCAAACAATTCGTCATCTAACTTTGATAGATTCATGTTTTCACTTATTAGGCACTAGGTTTGCTATATGTGACCTTGAAGTGTATTATTAGTTTGAGTAGCATTCACATGTATCTCTAGAGCTTACAAAGCATTGCATTACAAGTTCAATCTATTTGCTAGGATCATACAAGCACAAAGCATTCCTTAAAAAGTTGAATCTATCTTTACAAAGGGGCTTTGTAAAGATATCGGCCAATTGATTTTCAGTGCATACATACTCAATCAATACATCATTTTTCAGCACATGATCCCTTATAAAGTGATGCCTAATCTCTATGTGTTTTGATTTAGAGTGTTGGACATGATTTTTTGTTAAATTAATTGCACTTGTATTATCACATCTAATTGGTATGTTGTCCATTTTGATACCAAAATCTTCAAGTTGTTGCTTAATCCAAAGAACTTGGGCATAACAGCTTCCGGCTGCAATATACTCAGCCTCAGCTGTGGACAAGGCAACTGAATTCTGTTTCTTGCTAAACCAAGAAACCAAGTTAGCACCCAAGAATTGACATGTGCCACTTGTGCTTTTTCTGTCGAGTTTGCACCCGGCAAAATCAGCATCGGAATAAGCAATTAAATTTAAATCAGATTGTTTAGAATACCATAAGCCTGCATTAGATGTCCCTACTAGATATCTGAATATTCTTTTAACAGCTTGCAAGTGTGATTCCTTAGGACATGCTTGGTATCTAGCACACATGCAAATACTGAATAATATGTCTGGTCTACTAGCAGTAAGGTAAAGTAAAGACCCTATCATACCTCTGTACAATTTGCAGTCTAGACTTTTACCTTTTTCATCTTTGTCAATCTTGCAACTTGAGCCCATGGGTGTGCTGATTTCCTTTGCATCCTTCATCTTGAACTTCTCCAACATTTCCTTGATGTATTTGGACTGACTGATGAAGATGCCTTTCTCTGATTGTTTTATTTGTAGCCCAAGGAAGAAGTTTAGCTCGCCCATAAGCTTAGCAAACTCTTGATAAAGACTACTAATGATTGTTTTAGCAAATTTGAAATGAGTCAGTCAAATTCTCCCTGCATAAGCTTAGCAAACTCTTGATAAAGACTATCATTAGTAGCACCAAAAATTATATCATCCACATAAATTTGCACAAGCAATAAGTCATTCCCTTTTCTTTTAATGAAGAGTGTTTTGTCTACATTTTCTCTTTTAAACTTATTTTCAATTAGAAAATTACTTAATCTTTCATACCATGCCCTAGGGGCTTGCTTAAGTCCATACAATGCTTTATGCAATTTAAAGACATAATCTGGATGTAAGTGGTTTTCAAAACCTGGAGATTGTTCTACATAAACTTCCTCCATTATATAACCATTTAAAAATGCACTTTTTACATCCATTTGATAGAGTTTGAAATCCATGAAGCATGCATATGCCAAAAGTAGTCTAATAGCCTCTAACCTAGCAACAGGAGCGAAAGTTTCATCAAAATCTATGCCTTCTTCCTGATTGTAGCCTTTGGCTACCAACCTAGCTTTGTTTCTTATTACTACTCCATCTTCATCTAGTTTATTTCTATATACCCACTTGGTGCCTATAATTGAAACATTAGGGGGTCTTTTCATTAGAGTCCAAACTTGATTTCTTTCAAATTGGTTTAATTCATCTTGCATAGCATTTATCCAATTTTCATCTTTTTCGGCTTCCTCTAGTGATTTAGGCTCTATTTGTGAAACGAATGCAAGATAATTACTAGTATTTCTTAAAGAGAATCTTGTTCTTATCCCTTGTGAAGGGTCACCAAGGATTAGATCCCTTGGATGACCATGTGCATACCTCCATTCCTTGGAAGATCTTGATCTCTTGCTTGGGGTTGATCTTCTTCATCTTGCTGAATTGTATCTTCCTTAACTTCATACTCAAGTTGTTTGTCTTGTATGGAGAACCCCTTCATTCTGTCTTCAAGTATACCCGCATCACCATCTTCTTCTTTTCTAGAAGAATCTCCATTAGCTTCATCAAAAACAACATGAATGGATTCTTCAACAACGAGAGTTCTCTTGTTGAAGACCCTGTATGCTCTACTAGATGAGGAATAACCTAAGAAGATCCCCTCATCTGATTTAGCACTAAATTTACTTAGATTGTCCTTTCCATTATTTAAAATAAAGCAACGACAACCGAAAACATGAAAATAACTTATATTGGGCTTCTTATTTTTCAACAACTCATAAGGTGTTTTCTTTAAGATGGATCTAACTAAGGCACGATTTAAAATATGACAGGCAATATTTATTGCTTCAGCCCAAAAATACTTTGGTAGATCCGATTCGCACAACATGGTGCGAGCCATATCTGCTAGTGTGCGATTCTTCCTTTCTACTACTCCATTTTGTTGGGGTGTCCTAGGGGCCGAAAAATTGTGATTGATACCGTTTTCTTCACAAAATTTTTCAAAATGCTGATTTTCAAACTCGGTACCATGATCACTCCTAATTGCTTTTAGTTTAAGATTAAGTTCATTCGAAATCCTATTATGAAACTTGATAAAAGCGGGAAAGGACTCATCTTTGTGGGCAAGAAATGAAACCCATGTATAACGTGAAAAATCATCAACAATTACAAGACCAAACTTCTTACCCCCTAGACTAGCAGTTCTAGTGGGTCCAAATAAATCCATGTGAATTAGTTCTAAGGGTTTTGATGTTGAGACTATGTTCTTAGATTTGAAAGAGCTTCTTATTTGTTTCCCTAGTTGACATGCAGCACAAATCTTGTTCTTTTCAAAGTCTATTTTTGGTAGTCCTTTGACTAGATCTTTTGTAATCAATTTAGAAATTAAATCCATGCTAGCATGCCCTAACCTACGATGCCATAACCAGCTAGTCTCATTGACCTTGGCATCCGTGGCTACAAGACATTGGCCATCCTTCATGGTGAGATCATCAAGGTCTACCATGTAAACATTTCCAAGTCTATGTCCCATAAGTATGATCTCATTGTCAATTGGACTACTAATTATGCATAGGGAAGATTCAAATGATACTTTAAAGCCCTTGTCACAAAATTGACTTATACTTAATAAATTATGTTTTAATCCATTAACTAACAATACATTGTCAATAAATGAGGAGGGTGATATGGAGATTTTACCAACGCCAATGATTTGACCTTTAGCATTGTCTCCAAATGTGACTAGTCCTCCTTCTTTTGATTTCAAGGTGACGAAAAGGCTCTTGTCACCGGTCATATGCCTTGAGCAACCGCTATCAAGATACCACATTCTCTTTTTGCTCCCGGCTGCAAGGCATACCTGCAAAATAGTCATGTGAAGCTCTTAGGTACCCAAGTTTTCTTGGGTCCTTCTTGGTTAGTGTAGTTGGTTCCCTTAGGTACCCACATTTTAGTTGTGTTTTTACCCTTTACAAGTGTGTTCTTATTGGTTTGAATCTTTCTTTGAATACAAGAATAAGCTTTATGTCCACTTTTCCCACAATAGAAGCATGTAGATTTTTCAGTTTTGACATCTTTTGCTTTTACAAAAAAGTTCTTTAGATATTTCTGTTGTTTGCTAGTTTTGTATCCTAATTCGGCTTTATTAAAAACAGCTCTTTGATTAGATAGAATAAGATTTAATTTTTCCGAGCTATGTGTAAATTTCTACACAATTGGTTTATACTTATGTAGCTCATCTTTAAGGTTCAAATTTTCTTTAGCTAATTCTTCCTTATCATTTTTAAGGGATTCAACATTTTGTGCAAGTGAAGTATTACTATTGAGTAGGAGTTTGACTCTTAGATTTAATTCCTTAATGAGTGTTTTTGCCGTTTCATTTTCAATGGTAAGTTTTGAATTTTTATCCTTTAGGTCAATGATGCTATCATTTTCATGGCTCTCCTTTTCAATCAATAGGTTCTTAATGTCATCCTTTAGTTTTTGATTGGAGGCCTTTAGTTCTTTATTTTTTGCTCCTAACATACCACAATCATTCATGAGTTCTTGGAAAGCTTCATATAATTCTTCTAAAGTAAAATCTGTAATTGAGCTTTGACATACCTCATCGTCGTCGAATGCCATGAAACACAAGTTGGCGGTCTCATCCTTCTCTTCCTCGGAGGAGGATGTGTCACTATCATCCCAAGTTGCTTTCAACGCCTTCTTCTTCTTCTTTCCATAGTGCTTCTTCTGTTGAGGGCATTCGGAGCGGATGTGTCCCGGTCTCTTGCAATCATAACATATGATTGGGTCTCTTTCTTTTTCTTTTTCCTTTTTCCAATCATTTCTCCCTCCAAACTTCTTTCTTGGGAAGGTCTTCTTTCTTCTCATGAATTTTTTGAACTTCCTTACTATTAAGCCCAAGTCTTCATCTTCACTTTCTTCTTCACTTTCACTGCTTTCTTCTTCACAAGCACTTGAAGTAGCCTTGAGGGCAATTGTCTTCTTCTTTGGCACATCTTCTTCATGTTGCTTCATTGTGAGCTCATGCGTCATCAATGAGCCCAATAGTTCTTCAAGTGCCAAAGTATTGAGGTCTTTAGCTTCTACGATCGCCGTGACCTTCGTTTCCTAAACTTTTGGCAAGGACCTGAGAATTTTTCTCACAAGTTCTGAGTTAGTATAAGATTTACCCAAATTCTTTAGACCGTTTATTATATCAGTGAAGCGTGTGAACATGTATGAAATAGTTTCATTGGGTTCCATTTTAAATAACTCATATTTGTGAACTAGAATGTTCATTTTAGATTCTTTGACTTGATTAGTACCCTCGTGGGTAACTTCAAGCCTATCCCATATTTTCTTGGCGGAACTACAGGTGGAGACTCTATTAAACTCATTTACATCTAGAGCACAAAACAATGAATTCATCGCTCTAGCATTGAGTTGAACTAACTTACTATCATTCTCATCCCAATCCTCCTCAGGTTTGGGAACCTGAACGCCATTTACTATATGAGATGGTTCGTATGGTCCTTTGATTATAACCCTCCACAAGGCATAATCTTGTGCTTGAATAAAGATTCTCATTCTAGTCTTCCAATAGGAATAATTTGTCCCATTGAAGAGTGGAGGTCTATTGGTAGCCTGTCCCTCAGCAGGAACATTGTTGAAGGGTGTTGCCATCTTGATCTTTGGCAAAGACGGTTAGGTCTTCTAGAATACACAGAGCACCTGCTCTGATACCACTTGTTGCCCAGAGATGGTCGCCCAAGAGGAGGGGGGGTGAATTGGGTGTTTTAAAACTTTTTGTCTAATTAAAAGAAAACACACAAGTGTATGTGCAAAAGTGAAACTAAAGTTGTAACCACAGTCAATCGCAAACACAAAGGTTTATAGTGGTTCGGGGCTTCCACTGCTCCTACATCCACTCCCCAAACACCTTTGGGAATTTCCACTATAATCAGCGATTACAGCCCGGTAGTTTTCCGAGTGCACTACCCAACTCGTTGTTTTACCCCAAGCTAACAACGAACCCTACAATCCTCCAATTTTAACTTAGGCTTGGGACGCCTATCACTTGTTCCAAGTCCCTTGACTGGAACAAGCTCAATATTCAAATGTTTTACAAAGATTTAAAAGCTCTTATAAAAGCAAATATAGCAATGAGAAACAACAAAATCGGAAGAACCCTTTTTGCCGTTGGAAGCGTGGGTGATGATGGTTCTTCCGATGTGGATCACGTTGGCTTGAATGTGAGCTTTGATTGCCGAGTGGGAGTGAGTAGATGAGCACGAAATCAGAAGAAGACTTGAATGCACTTGATTTCTCCTCTTTAAAGCACTAACTCCCTTGAACCTCTTTCTCTTTCTTCTCTCTTGAATGATCTTGTGTTTTGTTGGTGAGAAGATTGTTTAAAGGCACTTAAAAGCTCCTTTTTATAGCCCTACAAGCAATAGATCCGTTAGACACAAAAATATAGCCGTTTGAAATTCAAACAAACCTGCAAAAGTGTGTCAGTCGCGTCCCAGGCGCTCCGGAGACGTCTCTGCTTGAATGCGAGACGTCTCGGCTGTATAAAAATTCTTTTGACGATGTTGGAGTCGACTCGGCGCTTTCTGGGGATGACTCCGAAGAAGAACAGCTCGACTTCTTGTTTTTCTGTTTTTCTGAGAGAGTCGACTCGGCACTTTACGGGGACGTCTTGGGATGTTCATGCTTTATGCGTGGGGATGACTCCGTGATGTCGGGGACGACTCCGAAGTTTTCTCAATGAAAAACGAGTCCTCTAGAATCCCTGAGAGAGTCGGCTCCGCGCTATCTGGGGACATCTCCGGAAGTTTGTGCTTTATGCGTGGGGACGACTCCGCGTCCTTCGGAGAAGACTCGCGCGTATCCCTTGAAATCGACCTTTCTGCCGTCTCTGAGAGAGTCGGCTCCGCAGAGTCGGGAGTCGACTCCGACCTTGCGAGATGCCTTGGCAGGTGCCGGGGACATCTCCAGACGTGCCATTTCTTCCTCTACATGCCAAAGACGTCTCTGGGACAAACCGGAGACGTCTCGGCTGCCCCTGATCTGATTTCTTCATCTCAAAAAAATCTTCAATAAATCCTTGAAAAATATGGGAACATGCCTTGACAATTCTTAACAATATTCTTAGTTAAACACCTAAAATTCTCAAATAAATTGTTAATATAAAGGGAATTATACTCTAGTGTTTTGTATTCATCAAAATCCATTAGGGGGTCAACAATTATGAAGATTAGATCTGCACCTTGTGCGGGTAGATAATCACCGCAAACTAAAGTTCGTGGTTTAGGATGAAGGTTCGCTTGAAGCCGTTCACATGTCCGGCCTCTACGGGTATCCACACGAAGTAGAGATCCGATCAAAGCTTCCTTGTCTCCCCGGGGTGCTAGCTCCCTTGCAGAGACAACTTTGGATGGCTGATTTCCTTCCTTTGAATCAACCCTTGATTGTGCTTGGGAGGAGGAAGAAGAAGGATGAAGTTTGAAGAAGAATCAAAGCCCCTGCAGCCTACTTTCTTTTCCCTGCGTTGGAACCAAGGAGGAGGGAAGAAGATGGCCGCCAAGCTTTCTTTTCTTCTCACCTTGCTTGCGGCTAAAAAACCAAGGGGAGAAAGGGTGGCCACGAGTTGGAGAGGGAGAGGGCTTCAATAATAAGCCCTAGGGTGCCGCCCACATCCCTTTTTAAAGCATGAAGGGCTCCTACAAATTAGGAGCCCTAGATACTTTTCCAAGAGGGGCGCCGGCCCCTCTTGTCTTGCCGCACCAACAAAGCAAAAGAGGAGGGGCGTGCGCCCCTCCCTCTTGGCTAACCCTAGTCCTCCTCTAAGAAGGATTAGGAGGTCTTCTAGTGGCTAAGTCCTAATCTAATTAGGCTTAGTCCAAGGTTTAACCAATTTGGGTTTTATACAAGTCCTAATCCAATTAGAACTTGAATGAACCATAACTCAATTGAACTCTTCAATCCTAACCCAATTAGGAGTCATCTTGATTCATTAGGTTAATGATTATTTAGGACTTAGGAGATCCTAATCCAATTAGGACTTATTTAATTTTAGTCCTAATCCAATTAGGACTCTTATTTGAATCCGAAGTCTAAATCTAATTAGGATTTCTAGAAATTCTATTCTAAGTAGGAATCCATATTGAATTCAAAATTCTAATCTAATTAGAATTGTAGGAATCCTACTCCAAGTAGGACTCCCAGTCCTAATCTAATTAGGACTCCTAGAATCCTACTCCAAGTAGGATTCGTGTTTAAGTCCAATTAACTAATTTCCATTGTTCCTTCTTCAATTTATTATCAATCGAATTGATTACTTGTGATTCATAATCACGTTTCAACCATCGGATCGGTCAATACTTCTAGTGTGTGTGACCCCATAAGTTCTATTCTGACTGGTAGTGAGATATATTGCAATCTCTATGACAATATCATTGAAAACTCCTTTCAATGGGTTGGAACAGTTCCAACTCAACTCATCAGGGTTTATCGATCATCGAGATATTCCCTGTGAGTCTCACCATCCACCAGTGACACCTAGCAGCATATAGTGGCTACCCAGCAGAATGGAATGATGAACCTCTAAGTATAGTTATCGTATGATACAGTCCTACTATCGTGGTCCCTACAGGACGGAGGTCATGGACAACTCGTCAAACCCCATCGTCCGTCATATGTCAAGGTTTATTCGACTTAAGCTCGAGAGTAGAAAGCTCTTTCTCCACTATACAGTCTGCCCCGGCCGAGGTCTTACGAACTCAGTTTTATAAATCACATAGGATCTCTCATTATCTATCAAGGTCGATAGATTCCTTATAGGTGCATACCTTACTCCTACAGTGAACCTACTGCAGTCAATCTATACTGCATGGACCCATATGGCTAGAGACCATGTATGTGTGCAGTCAAACTACAATAACCTCACTATGAGTAGTTGAAACATCGCAGGTCAAAGGACCAGTCATACTACTGCAACATCAAGCAAGTCACTGACGAGTGGATAGACATCCAAGTGACTTCTTGTCTTGGTCACGCTCAGTACCCTTGTTCTCTAGCAAGCACCTGCACTATTACTTCAGTGTCGCCACACCGTGAACTCGAGTCTCGTCCATCCACAAGAAAAGTAATGTGTGCACTGATCTCATCGGATCGATCACCATCCTCGCGATGATCCATCGATCAGAAGCAATTCAGAAATTAATCACCAATGACACATGCCTCAAATTCTCAACTCTTGAGAATATGCGTCATCATCTTTATTAATTCCTTGGACGATTCATGGACACATAAGAACATGAATGAAAAGAATGCCCAACTTAATAAATTTATAATTAGGTAAAGTACAAATTTATGTCTCAGAATAAAATAATGCGTAAGCCAAATTAGCTTCTAGGACATACTTCTAACAATCTCCCACTTGCACTAAAGCCAATTAGCCATAAACCTAAGGCCCATCTTCTCAAGATGCGTTTCAGTTTTCTGCTGACTTATCTGCTTAGTGAATGGGTCCACCACATTTCCTGTGGAGTCTACTCTTTGATCCTCTACTTATTTCTTTTCGATGTAGTCGCTTATTAGGTTAAACCGCCGCTCTATGTGCTTCGGTTTCTGGTGAGACCTTTGGCTCCTTAGCTAGTGCTATGGTGCCTTTGTTATTGCAGAAGAGTGCTATGGCATCTGATTGCATTTACACCTAATTCTGCAATGAACCTTTTAAACCAAAATGTTTCCACTGCACCCTTAGAGACGGCTTAACATTCAGTTTCTAAGGTAGAATTTACAATGATCGGTTGTTTGGAATTCTTCCAATTTACTGAACCATCATTGCACATATTTTGATGTAGACTTTCTATCATCAATATGTGTGCATCCTTCTACCTTCAACTGTTATCTTCTTCCAAAGACCAAGAATATGTCCTTAGTTCTTCTCAAGTACTTAAGACTGTTCTTCATAGCTATCCTGCGCTTCTTGACTGGATTTGACTGATATATGCTCGTGACACTCACAGCATGTACTATATCAAGTCACGTACATTGCATGGTATACATGAGGCTCCCTATAGCCGAAGCATAAGGGATCTTGCTCATCTGCTGAATCTCTTCAGATGTGTTGGGGCACATCTTGTTGAAGAGATTTATCCCATGCCTAAGGCGTAATGATCTCCTTTTAGAGGTTTCCATGCCGAACATCTTCAGCACTCCCTCTATATTCATATTCTGTGATAGGACAAGCATCCTCTTAGATCTATCTCTATAGACCTTAATTCAAAATATAGAATGCTTTTCCAAGGTCTATCATGGAGAATTCCTTACACAACCAAACCTTGACCTAAGTTAGTATAGAAATATCATTCCCAATTTGAAGGATATCATCCATGTACAATACGAAGAATGCAATAGCCCTCCCACTAACTTTTTTATAAACACATGGTTCCTTTTCGTTATTGATGAAATCAAACGATTTGATTATATCGTTGAAACGAGTGTTCCAACTCCGAGATACTTGCTTTTGTCCATAGATGGACCTTTGCAGCTTACAGACCTTGTGACCACCATCACAGTATCATGATATGCTGCAACAGCAAGCAATATTTGAATGAACTTTAGCAATGCTAGAGGTGGAAAAGTATCCTTATAATCAGTACCTTCGCACTGACTATAACCTTTCACCACTAGCCTTGCCTTATAGGTCTCTACCTAGCCATCCAAACTTAATTTTCTCTTATAGATCCATTTACACCCAATAGGTATTATACCTTCTAGTGGATCTACTAAGGTCCAGACTTGGTTGGAATGCATGGAGTCCATCTCTGACTTCATCGCTTCCAGCCATCTCTCGGAATCGATGTCTAACATCGCCTCGTTGTAGGTTTTGGGATCCTTACCTAGATCCCTATTTTCTATGAGGAACACTTCCTCTACATCCTCTGTAAGCATACCTAAGTACCTTTCAGGCGGACGGGAGATCCTACTAGATTTACAAGGTGGGGGAGGTACTATGTGTACTAGCTTAATATAAATAGGTTCTATAGGAACAATGGCTCGTTGCTGTTTAGAGACTTTCTCTTCAAGCTCAATTTTTCTCCCACTGTTTCTGTCAAGGATAAACTATTTTCCATGAAGATAGCATCTAGGCTCACAAACACTTTGTGATCCTTTGGGACGAAAAGTTGTATCCTAATGACTATTTAGGATATCCTATAAAACGAATATTAATTATCCTATCCTCTAACTTATCCGCCTGTTGTCGCTTGAGTTGAGCTGGACATCCCTAAATCTTGAGATTACCAAGACTCGGCTTCTTACCATGTCATATCTCATATGGTGTGGTAGGAACGGACTTTAGAGGAAACTTTATTCAATAAGTAAATAGTTGAAAATTGGGCATCTATCTAAAGAAACAAGGGTAAATTAGTGAAGCTCATCATGGACAGGACCATATCCAATAGAGTCCGATTCCTCCTCTCTGACACTCTGTTGAGCTGAGGTGTATTAGGAGGAGTCCATTATGAAACTATACCATTCTCCTTGAGATAATCACGGAACTCTCCATTAAGGTATTCACTTCCTCGATCTGATCGAAGAACCTTAATGAGTTTTTCTGTTTATTTTCCACTTCATATCCCAACTCTTTGAACCTTTCAAAAGTTTCAGATTTGTGTATCATACACATATCCATACTATAAGTAATCATCGGTAAATAAAGTAAAAAATTACAACCCTAGCCTGCACATCGAATGGGCCACACATATCAGTGTGTACTAGGGTAAGTATTTTAGTGGACCTCCCGGTGTCCTACAAAGGATAATTTGGCCATCTTTCCTTGAAGGCAGAATTCACAAATCGAATATCACTCGAAAATCAATGAGCCAAAAAGCTCATGTTTCTCTAATTTGTTTATTCTGTCTTCTCCTATATGGCTAAGTCTGAGGTGCCAGAAATACTTTGGATTTATCTCATTTCTATATCTATTAGATCCTATGGTATTCACTGTTTCCTCAGATATATTCATAGATACATCCATATGTATGTGATAGAGACTGTCAATCATAAAACCATGTTGAACTAATTTATTTTTCAAATAAATGAAACAGTAGTCTTATAAAAATCTTTCTGTGCTAAACAAGATACAGAAATCAAATTTCTGCTGGCAACAGGTAACAGTCCCTAAATATCCTGAGCATATCTGACATACCTTCTGAAGGTCTATCACCCTTCATGTTCTTTATGCTTCCCATGTATGTAGGATAGTTCCTTTTCCAATGGCCGTCCATGATGCAATGGAAACACTTTTTCTTGCAATTGGCCTTTTTCTTGGAACTTCCTTACTTGCATTTTCTCAGTCTTCTGCTTCTTCGCAGGCTTCTTCTTCTTCCAAATAGACTCTCTCTTGAAAGTAGAAACCAACTCGACAGCGAGAACGATGCCCCTTGAACTCTTCAAGGTCCCTAAGGTAGTTACCAATTTATTTAACAATTCTATTTTGGTGCATACAATCTTGTTCATATGGTAATTTACTATAAACTGTTCATATGAAGCTAGAAGGGATTGTGGGATCAAATCCGTTTGCAATTCCTTGTGCATGGTCATGCCGAGCTTCTCAAGCTTCTCTAAGCCCTTTATCATGGTCAAACCATGATCATGGACAGACTGCCCATCGCGCATCTTGGCCTTGAAGAGCCTCTTGGACATTCAAGCTGCGTGACTCTGATCACCATACAACTCTTGCAGGTGATTTAATGTGTCCTTAGCAATCTTCATGTTCTCATGCTGGCATTATAATTTATTGGACATGGATGTCATTATGTAGCACCTAACTTTATTGTCATCGTTCGTCCACTTGGCATGTGTCTTACGTTTATCAGCGATCGGACAGATTGGTAATATAGGGATTCCATGGTCTAGCACATACCCTAATTTCTCAAAATTCAAAACTATTTTGAAATTTGCTGAGCCAGTCTTTATAATTAGGTTTGGTCAAACGGTTGTTCTATAGGATATGAGTTAAAAAAACTAGAAGCTGACATTATAATCCTCAGAGAGTAAAGATTCTAGTTAGAATTTTGTACTTGATCCTAATTTGTTCTAGGATCTTTTAGAACAAATGTACCTCCTACTATTTTCTCGAATTCCTCACACTCCTTTGGTAGGAAAACGGAAATCCTACACGACTAGGGTTTCTAGTGGGTACTGCGGTCCCACCGATTTATATGCCACCTCACCTAACAGTTATTGATGACACATAAATGGATGAGTGTACAACTCTTATACAATGTTTCTTAAGCATGTTGCAGTGCTACTTGGTCTCTAAGCCATGAAGACCTCACCTAACAGTTATTGGTCCCATTTCTTAGTTAAGTCAGACCTACCGTATAACCATAAAAATAAAGTCGTCATTGGGTCCTCACCTAACAGTTATTGGTGCCCAACCCCATCTTTATCCCTACAACATCTCATGTCTATAGAGAGGTCCAGCCCTCCGATGCAACTTGCCCACTGTATCCAGCCGAGACAAATCAACATCAGAAAGACCTTAGCAGCTCTACTACGGTGGAAGACCTATTGATTTAATATTGGTTAATCATGTCTTAGTATTTGCAACCTTGAGTTCTTCATAAGAGGTAATCGAACAATTGGCCAGGTAAGCAGGTGGGAGGCACCCTTCACTCAGAGAGTGAAGTCCTAATTAAGTAACCACCTGTGGCTTCCTTCCTAGACACCAACTGAGTCGATTGTTCCAGAATGGGTCAGCCCAAAGTTTTCATACTACTATATTGGTCTCATTGCACATTCTATAATTTAGCACTAGCAATTATGCTGTGCTACAACATGAATATAACACTATCTCATGGCATAAACTAATCATGCATACAAATAACCTAGCTATCTCATAACATCAAGATAATAGCATGTATTATCATTTGGTTAAAAGGATTAAGGGTGGCTCTGATACCACTGTTGGATTTTCCAGTGCCCTAGGGCGCAGTGGAAGATACGGAATTATAATTTTTTTTTTATAAAACCTATTATATGAAACCCTAATAAGCCAAGATCATCTTAATAGTATAACCAAATAATGTAGAAAATATAATCTTGGTATAGAAAAATACCTATCACGCTATATCCAATATGTCTGAAGATGTCCTAAGGTGCCCAAATGTTCACCCTCCAATGTTGATCCACACAGGAATGGGTTCAAGACTTTAGCTCCACCAAAACTTGATTCTAATTGTTCAATCCTTCCAAAGAATTTAATTGGCTGATTTTTCTTCACTTCCTTCTTCCTTTCTACCTCTAAAACATTCACTAACCCTTTTGTCCTAAAGAAGACCCTCTTGTCTTGGGTTAGGTGATAGTCAACTTTAAAGACCACGCAATTGTTAGAATACCCCGATCATGCCGCTGAAATTTTAAAAAATTCAGATGCAGCGGAAGAGGCTTGCGCAGGATCAACCGTTCATCGCATGAACGTTGTTCAAAAATCGTTCGTAGATAGATAAGGATTAAAAACTTTTAAAATCTTTAGAAGATCAGATCTTCACCTTGTGCGGGTAGATGATCACCGCAAACTGAAGTTCGTGGTTTAGGATGAAGGTTCGCTTGAAGCCGTTCAAGTGCCCAGCCTCTACGGGTATCCACACGAAGCAGAAACCGATCAAAGCTTCCTTGTCTCCCCGGGGTGCTAGCTCCCTTGCAGAGACAACTTTGGATGGCTGATTTCCTCTCTTTCAATCAACCCTTGATTGTGCTTGAGAGGAGGAAGAAGAAGGAGGGATCGAGAGAAGCGAAACGAAGCCTGCAGCCTTCTTTTATTCTCCCTGCGTTGGAAGGAGGAAGAGAGGAGGAGGAGGCCGCCACCCTTCTTCTTCTTTTGCTCTTGCTTGCGGCTGAATCAAGGAGAGGGGAGAGGGAGGCCACGGCTGCAAGGAGGAGAGAATCACATGCATTAGGGCGTCAGCCCCCTTTCACCTCCTTATAAAGCATCTAGGGCTCCTACAAGTTAGGAGCCCTAGACTTTTTTCCAAGAGGGGCGCCGGCCCCTCTTGTGTTGCCGCACCAATGAAGCAAAGGAGGAGGGGCTTGAGCCCCTCCTCCTTGTGTTGCCCTAATCCTCATCTAATGAGGATTGGGAGCCCCTAATGTGGTTTAGCCCTAATCCAATTAGGGTTTAACTAAATCATGAATCAATTGGGTTCAATCTATACTAGTCCTAATCCAATTAGAACTTGAGTGAACCATTACTCAATTGAACTCTTCAATCCTAACCCAATTAGGAGTCATGTTGATTCATTAGATTAATAATTAATTAGGACTTAAGAAATCCTAATCAAATTAGGACTTATTTAATTTTAGTCCTAATCCAATTAGGACTCTAATTTGAATCCGAAGTCCTAATCCGATTAGGACTCTAGGAATCCTACTCCAAGTAGGAATCTAATTTTAATTCAAAACTCCTAATCTAATTAGGATTGTAGGAATCCTATTCCAAGTAGAAATCCCAATCCTACTCCAACTAGGATTTCCAATTCTAATCCAATTAGGACTCTAGGAATCCTACTCGAAGTAGGATTTGTGTTTAAGTCCAATTAATTAATTCTCTTTGTTCATTCTTCAACTGAATATCAATCTAATTGATTACTTATGATTCCTAATCATGATTCAACCATCGGATCGGTCAATACTTCTAGTGTGTGTGACCCCATAGGTTCTACTCTGACTGGTAGTGAGATATATTATGATCTCTATCACAATATCATTGAAAACTCCTTTCAATGGATTGGAACGATTCCAACTCTACTCATTAGGGTTTATCGATCATCGAGATAATCCCTGTGAGTCCCACTATCCACCAGTGACACCTAGCAGCATTTAGTGGCTACCCAGTAGAATAGAATGATGAACCTCTAGGTGCAGTTATCATGTGATACAGTCCTACTATCGTGGATCCCTACAGGGCGGAGGTCATGGATAACTCGTCAAATCCCTTCGTCTGTCATATATCAAGATATATTCGACTCGAGTTCGTTAGTAGAAAACTCTTTCTCCACTTTATATTACTGCCCTGGCCAAGGTCTTAGAACTCAGTCTAACAAATCACATAGGATCACTCCTCTTCTATCAAGGTCGATAGATTCCATGTGAGTGCATTCCCTACTCCTACAGTGAACTTACTGCAGCCAATCTACACTATAAGGACCCATATGACTAGAGACCATGTATACGTGTAGTCAAACTACAATAACCTCACTGTGAGTAGCTGAAGCACCGCAGGTCAAAGGACCAGTCATACTACTGCAACATCAAGCAAGTCACTGACGAATGGATAGACATCTAAGTAACTTCTTGTCTTGGTCACGCTCAGTACCCTTGTTCTCTAACAAGCACCTGCACTATCACTTCAGTGTCCCTACACTGTGGACTCAAGTCTCGTCCATCTAGAAGAAAAGTGATCTGTGCACTGATCGGATCGATCACCGTCCTCGTGATGATCCATTGATCAGGAGCATTTAGAAATTAATCACCAATGATACATGGCTCAAATTCTCAACTCTTGAGAATATGCATCATCATCTTATTAATTTTTTGAACGATTCATAGACACATAAATAATATGAATGAAAAGATGCCTTTTATTTATTCTATAATAAATAGTCAAGTACAAAATTATGTCCCTAGAATTAACAATGTGTCAGCCAGATTGGCTTCTAGGGCATACATCTAACAATCTCCCACTTGCACTAAAGCCAATCAGTCATATATCTAAGCCCCATCTTCTCAAGGTGGGCTTCAGTCTTTTGTTGACTTAACTGCTTAGTGAACGGGTCTGCCATGTTATCCGCGGAGTCTACTCTCTGCACCTCTACATATTTCTTCTCAACATAGTCGCGTATGTGGTGGAAGCACCGCTCCATGTGCTTGGACTTCTGATGAGACCTTGGCTCCATAGCTAGTGCTATGGTGCCAATGTTATCGCAGTAAAGTGTTATGGCATCTAATGACATTACACCTAACTCTGCAATGAACTTTTAACCAGAAGGTTTCCACTGCACCCTTAGATACGGCTTAATCATTCAGCTTCTAAGGTAGAATCTATAATGATCGGTTGTTTGGAACTCTTCCAATTTACTGAACCACCATTGCACATATTCTGATGTAGACTTTCTATCATCAATATGTGTGCATCCTTCTACCTTCAACTCTGATCTTCTCCCAAAGACCAAGAACATGTCCTTAGTTCTTCTCAAGTACTTAAGACTGTTCTTCACAGCTATCTAGTGCTTTTTGCCTGGATCTGATTGACATATGCTCGTGACATGCACAGCATGTACTATATCAAGTCATGTACATAGCATGGCATACATGAGGCTCCCTATTGCTGATGCATAGGAGATCTTGCTCATGCGTTGAATCTCTTCAGATGTGTTGGGGCACATCTTCTTGGAGAGATTAATTCCATGCCTTAGGGGTAAGAGACCCCTTTTAGAGTTTTCCATGCTGAACCTTTTCAGCACTTCCTCTATGTACATCTTCTGTGATAGGCCAAGCATCCTTTTAGATCTATCTCTATAGACCTTTATTTCCAAAATATAGGATGCTTCCCCAAGGTCTTTCATGGAGAACCTTTTTGACAACCAGACCTTGACCGAGGTTAGCATGGGAATATCATTCCCTATCAGAAGGATGTCGTCCACGTACAGTACGAGAAATACGACAGCGCTCCCACTAACCCTTTTATAAACACACGGTTCCTCTTCGTTTTTAATGAAATCAAACGTTTTGATTGCGTCATTGAAACGAGTGTTCCAACTCCGAGATGCTTGCTTTAGTCCATAGATGGACCTTTGCAGCTTGCAGACCTTGTGATCTCCATCACTGAAAGTGAAACCCAAAAGTTGTTCCATATAGATGTCTTCATCAAGATATCCATTCAGAAAAGCTGTTTTCACATCCATCTGCCAGATTTCCTAATCATGAAATGCTGCAATGGCAAGCAATGTTCGGATGGATTTCAGCATGGCTACAGGTGAAAAGGTCTCCTGATAGTCAATGCCCTCGCGCTGACTATACCCTTTCGCCACAAGCTTTGCCTTATAGGTCTCTACCTCTCCATCCGAACCTATCTTCCTTTTGTAGATCCATTTGCATCCAATAGGTACAATACCTTCTGGTGGATCTACTAAGGTCCAGACTTGGTTGGAATGCATGGAGTCTAACTCTGACTTCATAGCTTCCAACCATTTTTCGAAATCGATATCAGATATCGCCTCGTCGTAGGTTTTGGGATCCTGCGTGTGATCTCTATCTCCCACTAGGAACATTTTCTCGGTATCCTCTTCTAGTATACCTAAGTATCTATCGGGAGGATGGGAGACCCTACTTGATCTGTGAGGTGGTTGAGGGACATCGTGTACTGGCTCTGTATTAATGGGTTCGATAGGATCCATGACTCGTTGCTTTTCAGAGACTTTCTCTTCAAGCTCAATTTTTCTCCCACTGCCTCTATCAAGGATAAACTGGTTTTCCAAGAAGATGGCATGACGGCTCACAAACACATTGTGCTCCTCTGAGACGTAAAAATTGTATCCTAATTACTCTTTAGGATATCCTATAAAACGAGCACTTATGGTCCTAGCCTCTAGTTTGTCCGCCTGTAGTCTCTTGACGTGGGCCGGACATCCCCAAATCTTGAGATGACCAAGACTTGGTTTCTTACCATGCTTTATCTCATACGGTGTGGTAGGAACGGATTTAGAGGGAACTCTATTCAACAAGTAAATAGCTAAAAATAGGGCATCTATCTAAAGAAACAAGGGTAAATCAGTGAAGCTCATCATGGACTGGACCATATCAATAGAGTCTGATTCCTCCTCTCTGACACTCCATTGAGCTGAGGTGTACCAGGAGGAGTCCATTATGAAACTATACCATTCTCCTTGAGATAATCACGGAACTCTCCATTAAGGTATTCACTTCCTCGATCTGATCGAAGAACCTTAATGAGTTTTTGTGCTTATTTTTTTTTACTTCATATCTAAGCCTTTTGAACCTTTCAAAAGTTTCATATTTGTGTCTTATACACATATCCATACCGTGAGTAATCATCGGTAAAATGAAGTAAAAATTACAACCCCTAGCCTGCACATCGAATGGGCCACACACATCAGTGTGTACTAGGATAAGTATTTCAGTGGACCTCCCTGTGTCCTACAAAGGATAATTTGGCCATCTTTCCTTGAAGGCAGAATTCACAAATCAAATATGACTCGAAAGTCAATGAGCCCAAAAGCTCATGTTTCTCCAATTTGTTTATTCTGTCTTCTCCTATATGGCCATGCCTGAGGTGCCACAAATACTTTAGATTTATCTCATTTTTGGATCTATTAGATCCTATGGTATTCACTGTTTGCTCAGATATATTCACAGATACATCCATATGTATGTGATAGAGACTGTCAATCATAAAACCATGTTGAATCAATTTATTTTTTTTTCAAATAAATAAAAATCTTTCGGTGCTAAATAAAATACAGAAATCAAATTTCTGCTAGCAATAGGTAACAGTCCCTAAGTATCCTGAGCATATTTGACATACCTTCTGAAGGTCTGTCACCCTTCATGTTCTTTATGCTTCCCATGTATGTAGGACAGTTCCTCTTCCAATGGCCGTCCATGATGCAATGGAAACATTTTTCCTTGCAATTGGCTTTTTTCTTGGAACTTCCTAACTTGGTGTTTTCTTAGTCTTCTGCTTCTTCGCAGGCTTCTTCTTCTTCCAAATAGACTCTCTCTTGAAAGTAGAAACCAACTTGACAGCGAAAACGATGCCCCTTGAACTTCTTCAAGGTCCCTAAGTTAGTTACCAATTTATTTAACAATTCTATTTTGGTGCATACAATCTTGTTCATATGGTAATTTACTATAAACTGTTTATATGAAGCTAGAAGGGATTGTGGGATCAAAATCTGTTTGCAATTCCTTGTGCATGGTCATGCCGAGCTTCTCAAGCTTCTTCAAGTTCTTTATCATGGTCAAACCATGATCATGGACAGACTGCCCCTCACGCATCTTTGTTTTAAAGAGCCTCTTGGACACTTCAAAACATACTGCGCGACTCTGATCACCATACAACTCTTGCAGGTGATTTAATATGTCCCTGGTAGTCTCATGTTCTCATGCTAGCATTGTAATTCATTGGACATGGATGCCATTGTGCAGCACCTAACTTTATTGTTATTGTTCGTCCACTTAACAAGCGTCTTACGCTGATCAGTGATCGGACGGATTGGTAACACGGGGATTCCATGGTCTAGCATATACCGGAATTTCTCACAATTCAAAACTATTTTTGAAATTTGCTGAGCCAATCTTTATAATTGGGTTTGGTCAAACGGTTGTTCTATAGGATATGAGTTAAGAGTCTAGAAGCTGACTTTATAATCCTCAGAGAGTAAAGATTCTAGTTAGACTTTTGTACTTGATCCTAATCTGTTCTAAGGTCTTTTAGAACAAATGTAACTCCCACTATTTTCTCGAATTCCTCACACTCCCCTGGTAGGAAAACGGAAATCCCACACGACTAGGGTTTCTAGTGGGTACTGCGGTCCCATCGATTTACATGCCACCTCACCTAACAGTTATTGGTGACACATAGATTGATGAATGTACAACTCTTGTACAATGCTTCTCAAGCATGTTGCAGTGTAACTTGGTCTCTAAGCCATGAAAACCTCACCTAACAGTTATTGGTCCCATTTCTTAGTTAAGTCAGACCCACCGTATAACCGTAGGAATAAAGTCATCATTGGGTCCTCACCTAACAGTTATTGGTGCCCAACCCCACCTTTACCCTACAACATCTCATGTCTATAGAGAGGTCCAGCCCTCCGATGCAACTTGCCCACTGTGTCCAACCGAGACAAATCAACATCAGAAAGACCTTAGCAGCTCTACTACGGTGGAAGACCTATTGACTTAATATTGGTTAATCAGGTCTTAGTGTTTGCAACTTGAGCTCTTCATAAGAGGTAATCGAACAATTGGCCAGGTAAGCAGGTGGGAGGCTCCCCTTACTCAGAGAGTAAGGTCCTAATTAAGTAACCACCTTTCATGCTTTCCTAGACATCAATTAGATCAATTAATCTAATATGACTTGCTCATGTTGGTTCATTCTCGACTTGATTGAGGAGGTTTTAATTAAGGTCTCAATTGGGTTTGCTACATCACATGTAAACCTATCTACCCGGCTTTCATTCACATCACATGCAAACGGCACATCACAGGCAGTTATAATCGCAGCAGTAAATAAAGCTAAACTTTAAATAGGTGATGATCATGGATTCTAATTAGGTCGTATTACAAGCACATGCACGTCAATCGATCAATTTGTCTTCAACTCTTGAATTGGTTCCAAGCCTCCTTGATTCGATCCTTGACCAACTCTTGATCCAATCGCCATCAACCGCTTAGACCCCTGTTCATCTCATGCCTTGTCTTCAACTTGATCGTTGACGTACATCACATCACAGAAATACAACCAGATGTAAAATAAAAATAATAATAAATTACATCTTCTTTTAGGAGGCACGCAGGCCTCTCAAAACATCAAATAAGATGCATGCAAGCATCTGAAAAATTACATAACATTGCAGATCACATCGCAGGTCTTTACATTTAATACCAAAAGGGTTTGAATCCTATGATCATCACCACATACAGCAATTATAATTTTCAGATCTGAAAACTAATTGATTATCTTATGACATAGGTTGCTGATCATGCTAATCATGATTCTAAACTTTGTAATCCCATTAACAATGCAATTAGAATCATCTTTTTATCACATAAAAATCAGCATGCAAAAATCAGCACCCTAGAAAAAATCTGCATGCAGAAAATTTTCAGCATGCATGATCATTCAATTTTCAGATCTAATAAGCCTATTAATAATTAATCCTTACCTTAATCTACGATGCCTAGGCTCTGATACCACTGTTAGAATACCCCGATCATGCCGCTGAAATTTTAAAAAATTCAGATGCAGCGGAAGAGGCATGCGCGGGATCAACCGTTCATCGCATGAACGTTGTTCAAAAACCGTTCGTAGATAGATAAGGATTAAAAACTTTTAAAATCTTTAGAAGATCAGATCTTCACCTTGTGCGGGTAGATGATCACCGCAAACTGAAGTTCGTGGTTTAGGATGAAGGTTCGCTTGAAGCCGTTCAAGTGCCCGGCCTCTACGGGTATCCACACGAAGCAGAAACCGATCAAAGCTTCCTTGTCTCCCCGGGGTGCTAGCTCCCTTGCAGAGACAACTTTGGATGGCTGATTTCCTCTCTTTCAATCAACCCTTGATTGTGCTTGAGAGGAGGAAGAAGAAGGAGGGATCGAGAGAAGCGGAACGAAGCCTGCAGCCTTCTTTTATTCTCCCTGCGTTGGAAGGAGGAAGAGAAGAGGAGGAGGCCGCCACCCTTCTTCTTCTTTTGCTCTTGCTTGCGGCTGAATCAAGGAGAGGGGAGAGGGAGGCCACGGCTGCAAGGAGGAGAGCATCACATGCATTAGGGCGTCAGCCCCCTTTCACCTCCTTATAAAGCATCTAGGGCTCCTACAAGTTAGGAGCCCCAGACTTTTTTCCAAGAGGGGCGCCGACCCCTCTTGTGTTGCCGCACCAATGAAGCAAAGGAGGAGGGGCTTGAGCCCCTCCTTCTTGTGTTGCCCTAATCCTCATCTAATGAGGATTGGGAGCCCCTAATGTGGTTTAGCCCTAATCCAATTAGGGTTTAACCAAATCATGAATCAATTGGGTTCAATCTATACTAGTCCTAATCCAATTAGAACTTGAGTAAACCATGACTCAATTGAACTCTTCAATCCTAACCCAATTAGGAGTCATGTTGATTCATTAGATTAATAATTAATTAGGACTTAAGAAACCCTAATCAGATTAGGACTTATTTAATTTTAGTCCTAATCCAATTAGGACTCTAATTTGAATCCGAAGTCCTAATCCGATTAGGACTCTAGGAATCCTACTCTAAGTAGGAATCCAATTTTAATTCAAAACTCCTAATCTAATTAGGATTGTTGGAATCCTATTCCAAGTAGGAATTCCAGTCCTACTCTAACTAGGATTTCCAGTCCTAATCCAATTAGGACTCTAGGAATCCTACTCGAAGTAGGATTTGTGTTTAAGTCCAATTAATTAATTCTCTTTGTTCCTTCTTCAACTGAATATCAATCTAATTGATTACTTGTGATTCCTAATCACGATTCAACCATCGGATCGGTCAATACTTCTAGTGTGTGTGACCCCATAGGTTCTACTCTAACTGGTAGTGGGATATATTATGATCTCTATCACAATATCATTGAAAACTCCTTTCAATGGATTGGAACGATTCCAACTCTACTCATTAGGATTTATCGATCATCGAGATAATCCCTATGAGTCCCACCATCCACCAGTGACACCTAGCAGCATTTAGTGGCTACCCAGTAGAATAGAATGATGAACCTCTAGGTGCAGTTATCATGTGATACAGTCCTACTATCGTGGATCCCTACAAGACGGAGGTCATGGATAACTCGTCAAACCCCTTCGTCTGTCATATGTCAAGATTTATTCGACTCGAGTTCGTTAGTGGAAAACTCTTTCTCCACTTTATATTACTGCCCTGGCCAAGGTCTTAGAACTCAGTCTAACAAATCACATAGGATCACTCCTCTTCTATCAAGGTCGATAGATTCCATGTGAGTGCATTCCCTACTCCTACAGTGAACTTACTGCAGCCAATTTACACTACAAGGACCCATATGACTAGAGACCATGTATACGTGTAGTCAAACTACAATAATTCTCACTGTGAGTAGCTGAAGCACCGCAGGTCAAAGGACCAATCATACTACTGCAACATCAAGCAAGTCACTGACGAATGGATAGACATCCAAGTGACTTCTTGTCTTGGTCACGCTCAGTACCCTTGTTCTCTAACAAGCACCTGCACTATCACTTCAGTGTCCCTACACTGTGGACTCAAGTCTCGTCCATCCAGAAGGAAAGTAATCTGTGCACTGATCGGATCGATCACCATCCTTGTGATGATCCATTGATCAGGAGCATTTAGAAATTAATCACCAATGATACATGGCTCAAATTCTCAACTCTTGAGAATATGCATCATCATCTTATTAATTTCTTGGACGATTCATAGACACATAAATAATATGAATGAAAAGATGCCTTTTATTTATTCTATAATAAATAGTCAAGTACAAATTATGTCCCTAGAATTAACAATGTGTCAGCCAGATTGGCTTCTAAGGCATACATCTAACAGCAATAGCACGTATCTGGTAGGATAGTGATTACGGATATCGATCCACAGGGATTGGGGTACAATTGTTTTCTTAAAAATATTTGAAGAAAGAAAAGTTTGTGAAGAAAATTAAACTAAGAAATTTAATGAAAATGCAATTAATAATGATATCAGTTTGAGGAAACCTACGGCAAGGAATTCACCACTAACATCAGAACAAGAGTTATTTATATTTAATTCATTCTTGGATTAACATGCAAATTGGCTACAAGCCCTATAAGCATTTAAATAAAATTTTACCAAAGTAATTTAGGAATAATTCATTTTTAGTTGGCATGCAATGTCTACCCTAATCTAAGGTGGCAGCATACTGCATCTTTCTTAAGCATGCACTATCTGATTTTTACTTTAATGATCATGAAGAACAGTTGTATAAACTTCATATTTAAAATCACAGAAATTAAATATGAAATACAAAAAGATATTCATTAAAAATAATAAGTTCATACAACTACAAGAATATAAAATTAAAAATATAAAACCCTTGGCCCTTTGTTAGGGCTGCATCCAGCCCCAGTGAAGAGATTAGCCTTCCATGAAGAGTTGAACAGCTGCACTACAGGGGGACTTCATGATGATTAGCTCCTTCCTCCTTCCTCCCGTCGTCTCACTCTCCCTCCTCAAGTAGCATTTTATTTTTTTATTTTCCTTCCCGTGGGAAGTTCTTCCCACTATACCCAAAAAAATTCTCTTTCCTTTTACTTCTGTGGGAACTCCACCTGAGAAGAGAGATGGGAGCAGCCCCCGGTGGGGGAAGAGGGAATGCCCCACTCTCCGAAGAGATCATTCGAAGAAGAGATGTCTCCCCTTTATATAGGCTGCTGACTCCCCCTCACTTCCCCTGTTTCTGCCGATGGATAGGTCTTCCGAATGGGAAGATAAGGACGGCTGATTCGTGAGAGGTCGATCCACTGTTGCTGTGGGTTGTGATTTACGTGAAGCTCGGAACGGTTGAAACAAAGCTGGGAAGAACACGTGGAAGAAGGGAACGTGTGCACGGGATGGCTGGATTACTTATGCTGAAGAACTGAATCCGTGGTCGATGGGAAGACTCCACCTCTGTTTCGCTGAAGCAGGGGATAAAGATTAACTTGGAAGGGGTTTGGAAGCTTGACTTCGTATGCGGCGGATCCCGGAATGTATGCGGTTTTAGCTAGATTGGAGCTTATCCAGGGGAGAAGAATGAATCGCGGGCAGGACGCATGAGGTTGTTGGGAGCTGGAATTCCGTTTGTGGCTGGGATAACGATGCATGAAGCTGGGGAGAAGTATGGAATCCGAAGGAGGTTAGGAGGATATGAGCATGGGATGTTAGGTGTTGATGAAGAACGCTGTTTCGAACGGGATATGCGGAAGAAAGTCTGGGCGCATGGGATAATGATGAACTCGGAATAGGGGCGCTGGGATCAAGCCGGAAGAGAAGCTGGGATTTTAGTTGAGATGAAGACACGGGAGACTTGAAAATGATGGATACAGCTGAGAACAGAGGAGCTGGGAGTAAATCCGGATGAAGTCTGGATTCGGTTGAGGATGTGGATGAAGTTTGGGAGATGAATGTGCGATTTCCATTCGGCTGGGAACCTGTCCTTTCGAGATTATTTGGCTGGGATGAATCATGTAAAAGGTGGGATGGTGTTCTCGGCTTTGGGATGATACTCTGTTTTAAGATGCAGGGGAAGATGCATTTGGATAAGGATGGGAGAGGTGAAGAGCCATGAGCTGGGATTTGATCTCATTGGAAGAGGAGTTCTGTCTTGAGGCAGGGAATGATTGGATGATTGGAATGATTGGATGATTCGGCTGGGAGGAGATTTTTGGAATGCAGAAGGGAGAGAGGAAGATGAGAAGAAAGTCGTTGGGAGGAATGAAATCCTGAGGTTTGCTTGGATAAAGATGGATCACATTCGTGGATGGGAGATGATCCAGAAGAAGCGGGATGCTGGGAAAGCTAGAAGATGAACACGGCCGCGAATAAAAACGGGGAGGAGGATCTGGACATGGGAGGAGATGGGATAAAGATCCAAGCGGACGGTGGAATGTTTGAGAGGATTGGGATGCAGAGGAGATGAAGATGGAGAAGATACGTGGGGTGCTTGGCGATGGAGCTCTATTCCGAACAGAATAGCTGGCTGGGTGTAGATGAGGATGAATCGCGGGCTACTTGGATTTGGAGGAAATCTTGGGACTTATCGCAGAAGAAGAAGAGGATCTGGGACAATGGAGCCCTTTGCATGCATTACGGGAGGAATGGAACTGAGTGTGGCTAGATTGGCTTGGGAACGAATGGGTTTAGGAACAGGGGCTGCATGACTGAAGAAGTGTGGAAGACATCATGACGTGGCTGAGACGCGGTGGAAGAATCTCGGACACGGGGAGATGATGTATAAGACTTACATGTGGATGGCTTGCATGTGAAATTTTAGGAAGATTTGAATGGCTAATTGCGGATGTGATAAGGACTCAAATAGTACAATGTGGGAGATTTTGGGAGGAAAGGTTAAAACATAAAAGACTAAACTCGATTGGATGTGAAAGGAACAGATGAGTTGGGCTAAATCGGAAATCTAAGAGGATCTGATTCACGAGGTGCATGCGATTCGGGTTCAGGGATTATCCCAAATGAGTTTGACTCAACCTGCATATATTAGACTCGACCTGCATAAATTGGACTCGACCAATAAAATCAATCAAACTTGAATTATTTTCATAATTTATTAAAATGCAATGATGAAGGGGAATGCATTTTCTTATGTTTAAATTTAAAATATATGCGTAAAAATAATGATAAGTGCTATGAGTAAGATATTAATTCATGCATTATTTAGCACTTATCATTAGGACAAAAGAGAGAGGCTTGTAAGAAAGAAGGAATAAGGGAGAGAGAAGAAGAGGCTTTTTCTTGGATGATCTTTAGAACCCCAAGGCACCTCCTTATTTATAAAAGATGGAGGGATGCATCATAAAGGGATGCATCCCATCCACACACCTCATCATGATGAGGCATGTGCCAAGAGAGGCATCCCATCATGATGGGGTGCTAAGGAGAAGGGTGTATCAACTTCTTTCTCATGTCTTCCTCTTAAATCCTGATGATCCAAGGGCCCAAATGCAGTGAACCAAAGCCAATGGTCCAAATCTAGGTGCCATCTAATGGTCCAGATCAAGGCATCATTATCCAGGGTGCCATCCAATGGTCCAGAAGCAAGATGCCATCACCAATGGTCCAGATTCAGGCGCTGAGCAACGGTCCAGATCTTTCATCCAGAGAGCCATCTAGTGGTCCAGATTCAGGCGCTGAGCAACGGTCCAGATCTTTCATCCAGAGAGCCATCCAGTGGTCCAGAATAAAGCGCCAACCAGTGGACCAGATCCTTCATCCAGGAAGCCATCCAATGGTCCAGATGAAGGCGCCAACCAGTGGACCAGATCCTTCATCTAGGGAGTGATCCAATGGTCCATAAGTGAAGGTCCTATCAAACCCAATCCAATTGGGTTTAACCAACTTAAAGAAAACATTAAACCTAATCAAATCAGGTCTAATTAAAGCCAAATGGGTTTCAACTCTTGGCTAACCCATATTAGGTCATGATTTAATCATATTAGATCAACCTAATCTAAGAATCAGATTCGAATTTAATTTGAATCAGGAGCTAGGGTTTGCAACACGTGCTAGCATGTTCATCTTGCAAACATGATCTAATCCAATTAGACCCTTGATCAATTTTCTTGTGTGTGACCCATTGGGTTCATTATCTTAGCCAGCAGTAGGTGCAGGTGCAAGTTGACCTAACCTGATTAGAATACCTCTAATCCAATTTAGGTTCAATTTAGTGCTAAACCTGACTTAGCAATCAGAACCTTTCTGATGCTTTGATTTAATCAAACTCTTTGATCCGATCAACCTACAAGACAAGATTGACGTCTAACAACGTATCATGTCTACCCGAAAGATGAGGAATGTATTGGACAAATCCAAACATACCCTTCAGTGGCAAGTTACTGTGCAATTCAATCCCTCAGTCATACTACATCCTGAATAAGTGCATGAGTATGGATCAATATCAAACTCAATCACTTATTCATGTCTCTCTCAATCTTTTTTATGATAATTCAAACAATGAAATATTAGAAACTCTTTCTAATATTCATTTTGCTTTGATCAAAGGCTTCTTGAAT
This sequence comes from Phoenix dactylifera, assembly GCF_051530095.1. Classification (NCBI taxonomy): domain Eukaryota; kingdom Viridiplantae; phylum Streptophyta; class Magnoliopsida; order Arecales; family Arecaceae; genus Phoenix; species Phoenix dactylifera. The sequence continues at coordinate 10,701,497 of NC_143195.1, forward strand.
CATCATAAGATTAGAGTAAGTAGGATGTTATCTTCTTTTACAAGAAGTGACCGATTCCTTGTTGACCTACTCACAACTTTCGTACAAAATCCACCATATCCAGAATACCCCGTACACAACGCAATGTCGTGAATGAGGGTAAACCAAAATATAGGTTCAAGTGCACAAGGTACCATGGTGATCTCAGGTCTAAGGATCACTTACACAACTCCCACTATAAGAACCATCTTTTGATAATTAAGTAAAAATCCATAAGATGTTCTCATGGTTGGTCATTTCAGTGAACTCATTCCTCTAATGAGCATCCACATCTTTGTATTAGTGTCTCACATAAGTGATTGTGAGATCAATCACCTCTACATCGAGCATACATAAGATGTGCCAGTCTTTCCGGTAATATTGATCCCCGACTCAATATACCAATTTGACTGAGAATATTCTAAATTAGGATTTTAGAATTTTAGGACTCACTGGTATGATGTCATCATAATCCTAAAACCAATGTCCTAATTTATGGGGTTCATCATCCAATAATAAAACAGATAAGCAGCAAATGATGAAACACAATGCCTTTATTGATATATATCGAGTGTCAAAGTATATGATTTGGAGGATTACAAAGAGAAACCCATCAAATGATTGGCTTATAGGGCATCTACTCTTTCATTGAAGAGTGCTGGAGCGTGGAAGCTTTGGAATGCATCGCGGGATGAAGCTAACAGCGGAAGAATGTGGCCCGATTGAGACGGATCGGGATCTCTTCCATGCGGGCGAACGCACGGGATTGAACGTAGACAGCTGCATCACGGACGCTGGAAGAGGCTTCATGGGCAAATCGATGAGATTCGGGATGCTGGATGCTTCGTGGACGCACGGGAGGCTAGCGATGTTGTGATGCATCGCGGGATGAAATCGGGACGCAGGGAGAAAGACTTGATCGCGGCATGATTTGATCACGGATCTGGGGATGCGGACGGGGTCTTGAGAAGGCTGATGTGGTTGGAACTCGAGAGAGCTGGCTCATGGACGCGGCAAGGATGCTGAGGTGCTTGCGAACAGCTGAATCTGGGCTCTGTTCTGCAGCTGGAAAGAGATGAATTTATATAAAATAATGATAAAAATTATAATAAGTGCTAAGGATAAAATATTTAATCATGTAAATATTAACACCTATTATTTATCATTATTTTGCTAGCATTAGGCTAAGTTAATTGGTACTTAGATCGCACTTTTGTGCTCTCATCAAAAACCACTTGCCTCGAACAGATGAACTGTCTCCCTTGTAGGGATAAAGCTTACTTAGACATCAACTGAGCCAAAGAGTGAAATTGGTGCAACTTTCGGTGATCTTCGTCCTATTGAGCTCGAATATCCCTAGGGGCCAACGTCTAATTGATAGTCAACTTTAAAGACCATGCAATAGCACGTATCTGGTTGGATAGTGATTACGGGTATCGATCCACAGGAATTGAGGTATAGTTATTTTCTTAAAAATATTTGAAAAAAAAAAATTTATAATTAAACTAAGCAATTTAATAAGAAATGCAATTAAAATGATATCAGTTGAGAGAACCTAGGACAAGGAATTCACCACTAATATCGAAACAAGGGTTATTTGTAATTTATTTCGTTCTTGGATTATTATGCAAATTGGCTACTAGCCTAATAAGTATTCAAAGAAAATCTCACAAAAGTAATTTAGAAACATTCATCTTCGGTTGGCATGAAATGTCTACCCCAAACTAATGTGGCAGGGCACTGCATCTTCCCTAAGCATGGGTGATCTTTTATTAACTTCGTGGTCATGAAGAATAGTTTTATAAATGTCATACTTAAAATCACATAAATTAAATATGAAATAAAAGAAGATATCTATTAAAAACAATAAGTTCATACAACCCCAAGAATAGAAATAAAAAAATATAAAATCCTTATCCTTTTGCTAGGGCTGCATCCAACCCTAGTGAAGAGCTTAGCCTTCCATACAGACGCGAACAGCTGGACTGCAGGGGGGCTTCATGATGATTGGCTCTCCCTCCTTCCTCCCATCGTCTCACTCTCCCTCCTTAAGTAGGATATTCCAAAGAGTTGCCGAAGAGAAGTGGATCCCAAGCGAAGTTGATTCCTTTGTTTCACACCTGGGTTCTTATAGGCTGCCAACTCCCCCTCGCTCCTCTATTTTGAGTTCAAGATAAGGATGGAAAGCAGATAACTCTTGATCCTTGGACGCAAAGCTGGATACGAGCTGATCCGAGAGCTGTTGGGAATGCGTTGAACAAGAGGATGATGATGAAAAAGGGACTTGATATCTATCCGGATGCTGGGAAGCTTGAACTCGGCTGTTCGTTGGATTCGGTTGGAAGTGGTCCCGAAACAGGGAAATCCGTGAGGCTCGAAATGCTAGGAACGGACGCGTAGGTTGGCTTGATCCAAGGATGCAGATGATGGCGTGGACGTTGAGAAGATCCTGGTTCTGTTCCGAAGCAGGGGGAGATCATGGAAGCTAGGGAAAATCTCGGATGGGATGCTGGGAAGGCGTTGGATTTGGTTCGGAAGAGGGATAAGGCTGTTCTGTTTTGAGGCAGGGGACAATGTGGATGAAGCTCACGACTAGGGGATTCGTGGACACGACTGGGATGCTCATCCTTGGAGCTCGGGGATGTTGCCATTGGCTGGACGGGATCCATGGATGTGGAGATCGTGGGATCCATGGGCGCCTTGGCTTTATCCCGTGGGTGATGGAAGTTCATTGCAACGGGATGAAGGTTGACCGAAATATGAAATTTAGCAGGATCAATCCGAACTGATTCAAGGGGTTGACGCGCTGAAGATCGCACGCATGGGGTGAGCGGAAGAAGAAGAAGATGGGCAGTTGTTCAGCTGGGAAGTCTTGGGATGAATCCGGAAGAAGATTATGGCTCTGATCTGTGATGAAGAGAAGGTGAGGAACGACTGGATCAGGATTTGTGGACGATGGAATAGGGGCTGAGCTTGCCCGTGGATGATGAACGGGAAGGCTGGGAGCTAGCAGAATCTAGTTGGGATAAGGATTGGTCAGTTTGGGAGGAAGGATTTTTAGCAGGAGATGAAGGATTGATCTATTGGGGTGAGGGGATTGCTGGGATTTGAGTTCATCCTGTGGGCGAAGAGGAGGATCACATATGGCTTGTTCCTAAACAGGGGAAAAAAATGACGTGGAGGGAAGCGGAGAAATGGGTGGTTGCCAGCTTGGTTCTGGCTAGGACACGGAGCAGGGGAGGAGACACGTGAACTTGGGGTGGCCATGTGTTGAAAAGGAAATTGAGAAGTTTGGACACGTGGGGAGTGAAGGAGAGAGACTTGTTCGGATTCACGAAAATAAATTGTTTGGGATGGCACGTGCTGAGAGTTGAAAATTGGGGTCGACTCTAATTGGTTGGGAAGATCTAATTCAAGGGGTGCATGCGATTTGGGTTCAGGGGTCATCCCAAATGAGTTTGATTCGACCTGCATACATTAGCTGGACCAATAAAATCAAGCAAACTCGAATTATTTTTAATAATGCAATGATGAAGGGGAACACATTTTCTCATGTTAAATTTAAAATATGTAAAAAAAATAATGATAAGTGTTGTGTAAATTAGTTAAATATATACATTATTTAGCACTTATCACACCCCCCAACCTATATTTTGTTAGTTCTCGAGCAAAATAAAAAAAACTAACTCACTTTTGCAGGAATCGCGATTGCATTTACCGTATGCAATTAGGCTTTAAACCCCTAGGTGGCCCTAGTAGACGAGTTTTGTCTCGTCAGGGTTTCCAGCGCAGATACCCACACACTGCTGTCTAAAAAATTTATTTTATTGTTTTATAAAATCTAATTTCAAATGCATTAGTGCCAAAAATTTCAAAAGCACACAAAGTTTTAATTACTAAGTTAGCCCAAATCCTAGGTCTGTATGTAACTTAAGTTGAAGTCATTAAGTTTTCGTTAGAAAGTTGTAAGACTTATTTGTACTTGGATGCTCGGTGAAATCTAGACCATACACAAGCTAAGACTTTAGATCCCCCAAAATACTGCTAAAGCTAGTAGTTTCCAATAATTGGTTAGATAAAACCTAATCACTGATTCAAAATCATTCTATCTTGCAGGATTTCGAGAGTTGTGGATGTTTACTTTAATACCTCATGGGCTTTATCTGTAATATTCCAGTTTACTCGAATTGTTACTACAACGGATTTCACACTATCATCTTTTCCAAGATCAATATTATTTTCTCTTTTTCTCTTTTTTGTTTATTATTATTATTATTTTTTTATTTTGTATTTATAAATAAATTACGCACTTTTACTCTTGTAATGATTCCTCCGTGTAGCGAGCATTCAGTCAACACTTCCACACCAGATGGCATATGGTGTTGGGCATCAAGACTTCCCTACGGATCTATGCTCGGGTTCATCATCACAAATCCGCTGACCTTTGACAATAGATAGCCCTTTTCGATGTACCTGACTAAATTCACTCTTTTTTATTTTCTTTTTTTAAAATAAATATGGGATAATAGTGAATTAGATAGGTGTGATTCGTCAGGACTCAAAGTTGCTACCAGACTTAACAACATAATGTTGAACCTAAACCTTAGAAGTGCAGGCCATGTTGTGGAATTCCAAAGTAAAAATTATCTTACAACTCACTAAAAGAACTTTTAATGAAAAGAACTCAAATTATCTTACTCCTGACTAGTCATTGGGCTTTTTAGATTTTATATACTTCGTGTGTTTATCATTTCAGCACTAAGGTATAGAAATTAGGTTTTTTTTAAATCAAAAATTCGAAAAACTTATTCACAAATCAAAAATTCAAAAAATTCTTCAAAAATTTCAATCCTATACCCCCAACCTAGATCAGACATTGTCCTCAATATTTTTTTAATAATATTATATTATTATTTTATTATTATTATTATATTATTTTTTATTTTTTTAGTTTGGACGAAGATATGATGCATATGAAGGATAGTAGCATTTTACCATAGTTGTATCAGTAATATGAGGTTAAGATATTGAAAAAAGCAATAAGAAAAAAATTGCAAAAATGACCTACGAAAATTGTGTTGCCTCCCAACAAGCGCTAAGTTTAACGTCTTCAGCCAGACGCGGTGCATCCTTATCAAATCATACCGGGTTCATGCCGAGTTCTCCAAGGAAGAAAATTTGTGGAAGACTGATTGTCGGGCAAGAAGTTGACTGCTTCTATGGCCTTGTCTATAGCAAAGTTAAAATGGGCCAAGCATATTTTCAGAGGGTCATCTGCCAAAATATAGGAAAGGGTTTCTTCTACAAGATCGTCTATTTTGTCTATTAGGAAGCACTCAACTTTCTTTACGGATTGATCAGAGGCACGAAATATATTTAACTTGACCTTCATATTCCCAAAAGATGTATTCATCACCCCAGTTCTACAATTTATACACGCATTGGTTGTAGCTAAAAAGGGACAACCTAGAATCATAGGGATCCGTTTCTTAAGATTAGGCACAGGTTCCATATCAAGGACAATGAAGTCAACTAGAAAATAAAATTTGTCTACCTTGACTAGGACGTCTTCAATTGTTCCTCGTGGTATTTTAACAGATCTATCAGCCAATTGCAGAGACATTGGAGTAGGCTTCAATTCACCTAATCCAAATTTCTCATAAACTGAGTAGGGAAGAAGATTAACACTGGCTCCTAAATCTAAGAGTGCCTGATCAATAAGATTGTCTCCTACGATACAAGAGATGGTGGGGGCACCAGGATCTTTGAAATTAGGAGGGGTTTTGTGTTAGAGGATGGAGCTCACTTGTTAGGAAGACCTTTTTAGGCACATGTGTCCTAGATTTTCGTTTTTGGGTATAAAGGTCTTTGAGAAATTTAGCATAGGATGAAACATGTTTTATGGCATCAAGAAGAGGAAGGTTGATTTTGACTTGTTTGAAGACCTCCATTATTTCTTCCAATGAAGTTTCTTTCATGCCAAAGGAAGAAGGTGCTTTCAGACATTGAGAGAAAGGGGCCTTTGGTGTAAGAGGTATGGTCGATACTGGACTAGATGGTGACAAAGAAGAGTTTGGATTCTCTTTAGGCATAGTCAGACTCCTGTCTTCATTTTTCTTATGTTTTTTTCCTCCAACCTTATTGTCCACTACACATCCACTTCTTAAGGTAGTCATGGCATTAGCTTGTTCATGGTGAACATCATTCGGGTGGACCTCGTGAGCCATGCACTGCCCCCTCGGGTTACTCACTGGTTGACTTGGAAGCTTGCCTTCCTCTCTCTTATTTAGTGCACTCGCTAGCTGCCCTAGTTGGGTTTCTAATTTGGCAATAGACTAGGTATGGGAGTGCAACAATTGTGTATTGGCTTTCAGTCCTTGAAGAGCAGTCAATACTTTTTGCTCAAAAGCAGTATCTCTCTAGGATGGTGGAGGAGGGACATGTTGAAATTATGAATAGTGAGTAGAAGGACGGTTTGGATGAACATTTTGGAATGGTTGAAAGTTTTGGAAATAAGGCTGGGAGGTATTGGAAGTCTGCTGCTTCCAAGAGAAGTTTGGATGGTTGTGCCATCTCGGGTTATAAGTGGTAGAATATGGATCATTACGCGGTCGGGATTGTGTTTGGGCAGCATTTACTTGTTCTTGCACAAATTCAGAAAATTGAGCTGCCGAAGGGCACTCAAAAATAGGGTGAGACGGGCTAGATCATAGAGCACACACTTGTGCTTGGGGAAAAGTTTGGAAGCTGTTCTCTGGACATTAGCTGGTCTAATTTACGAGACAATGCATCGACTTTGTCAGATAGACCTATGGACTAGCTAACTTCATATATGGTCCCTTTTCTTTGAGAACTTGGGGGTGCTTGACGATCGGAGGAGGCATGGTGGAGAGAATTTTTATGGAGATTTTCAAACAATTGCCATGCCTCATGTTTATTTTTAAGCATGAAAGTACCCCCACAAGAAGCATCAACCATTTGACGGTTTCGTTCAGACAATCCGTCATAAAAGCATTGCACTAATTGCCATTTAGGTATTTGACGATACGGGCATTTTTGGAGTAAATCTCTAAATTTTTTCCAAGTTTCATAAAATTCTTCTCCGTCAGATTGGGGGAAGCTCGTGATAGCACGCCTAAATTGGTTCATTCTTCCTATGGGAAAATATTTTTTCAGAAATTCGTGTGCAGTTGGGCCCATGAAAGAATGGAATTGGCTTCTAATGAATGGAGCCATTGCTTAGCTCTATCCTTAAGAGAAAAAGGGAATAACCTAAGTTTCAGAGCATCATCAGTGATGTTCTGAATTTCGACAGTGGTGCAGATCTCAAGAAACTCATCTAAATGTTTGTATGGGTCTTCATTGTTGAGTCCATAAAAAGAGGGAAGCATTTGGATGACACTAGACTTAATTTCAAATTGTACAGCAGCATTGGTATCAGGTAGTCGAATACAAGATGGAGAGGTATAAATGGAAGGAGTGAAGTACTTCTTTAACAGCTTGGGTTGTTCTTCAGCCATCTCGACAGATGGAGCAGATCCTATGGTTCTATAGGTGCGGATTTTGGCTCAAGGGCCCTAATAGAACGCTCTATTTCAGAATCAAAAGGTACTAATTCAGGAGATCTGCAACAACACCCTAGCATACACTTATACTCTTCTGATCAGTCAAGTACAGTCAAGCATGCACTAAAAGAAAAACACATCAAATCCTTGTATTTGCCCTAAAATCACTAGACAGCTCCTAACTAGTTTGAAGAGGGCACCTAAGCCTCCTATCCGGTCTAATGCACTGAGTTGTCCAGGTAAGCTCCCAGGTAAGTGGAGGGGTCACGATGTGTTGCAAAGGTCCCACTTAAAAACTACTTGCCTCGAACAGATGAACTGTCTCCCTTATAGGGACAAAGCTTGCCTAGACATCAACTGAGCCACAGAGCAAAATTGGTGCAACTTTCGGTGATCTTCGTCCTATTGAGCTCGAATGTCCCTAGGAGCCAACGTCTAATTGATTTTAATTAAAGTGATAGCTATGTGAGAATTGATTCACCTAATTTGGGCAAGAATCTGGTGATGAAATCCAGTTCTTATTTTGTTGGGGTGATTGCCCTTACTATGTGCGGATTAATTGGTGTATGTGTATCAAGCATGCATTCACACTTTTGCTGAAATTAAAATCAAACAATCACCACAAAATTTCAAGCTAATTCGGAATCAATTTAAATATGAAAGGTTTAGAGGTTACCAAAGAAAATTTTCCTAACAATTTTTTTTTTTTAGAAAAACCTCTACAGCATTCCTTTTCCAGCAGTTCCCTTTTTGATCGTCCCAAATTTCTTCTTCGATTCCTGATCAAATAATACCAAGAGAAAAATCAAAAATTATTAAGAGAGAAAAAAAAGATAAGGAAAGTAACAAAAATAGAAAATATTTTTATTTTATTTTAGATATATATTATTTTTGAAAGTAATTTTTTTTATGAAGAGAAAAACAACTATGCTAGCAATCTCCAGCAATGGCACCAAAAATTGATAGTCAACTTTAAAGACCATGCAATAGCACATATCTGGTAGGATAGTGATTACGGGTATCGATCCACAGGGATTGGGGTACAGTTGTTTTCTTAAAAATATTTGAAAAAATATATATTTATGAAGACTATTAAACTAAGCAATTTAATAAGAAATGTAATTAAAATGATATCAGTTGAGAGAACCTAGGGCAAGAAATTCACCACTAACATCGGAACAAGGGTTATTTGTAATTTATTTCGTTCTTGGATTATTATGCAAATTGGCTACAAGCCTACTAAGCATTCAAAGAAAATCTCATAAAAGTAATTTAGGAACATCCATCTTCGGTTGGCATGAAATATCTACCCTAAACTAATGTGGCAAGACACTGCATCTTCCTTAAGCATGGGTGATCTTTTATTAACTTCGTGGTCATGAAGAATAGTTGTATAAACGTCATACTTAAAATCACAGAAATTAAATATGAAATAAAAAAAGATATCCATTAAAAACAATAAGTTCATACAACCCCAAGAATAGAAATAAAAAAGTATAAAACCCTTATCCTTTTGCTAAGGATGCATCCAACCCTAGTGAAGAGCTTAGCCTTCCATACAGACGCGAACAGCTACACTGCAGGGGGGCTTCATGATGATTGGCTCTCCCTCCTTCCTCCCGTCGTCTCACTCTCCCTCCTCAAGTAGGATATTCCAAAGAGTTGCTGAAGAGAAGTGGATCCCAAGCGAAGTTGATTCCTTTGTTTCACACCTGGATTTTTATAGGCTGCCAACTCCCCCTCGCTCCTCTGTTTTGAGCTCAAGATAAGGATGGAAAGCAGATAACTCTCGATCCTTGGATGCAAAGCTGGATACGAGCTGATCCGAGAGCGGTTGGGAATGCATTGAACAAGAGGATGAGGATGAAAAAGGGACTTGATGTCTATCCGGATGCTGGGAAGCTTGAACTCAGCTATCCGTTGGATTCGGCTGGAAGTGGTCCCGAAACAGGGGAATCCGTGAGGCTCAAAATGTTGGGAACGGATGCGTAAGTTGGCTTGATCCGAGGATGCAGATGATGGCGTGGACGTTGAGAAGATCCTGGTTCTGTTCCGAAGCAGGGGGAGATCATGGAAGCTAGGGAGAATCTCGGATGGGATGTTGGGATGGCGTTGGATTTGGTTCGAAAGAGGGATAAGGTTGTTCTGTTTTGAGGCAGGGGACAATGTGGATGAAGCTCACAGCTAGGGGATTTGTGGACACGACTGGGACGCTCATCCTTGGAGCTCGGGGATGTTGCTGTTGGCTGGACGGGATCCGTGGATGTGGAGATCGTGGGATCCATGGACGCCTAGGCTTTATCCCGTGGGTGATGGAAGTTCATTGCAACAGGATGAAGGTTGACCGAAATATGAAATCAAGGAGGATCAATCCGAACTGATTCAAGGGGTTGACGCGCTGAAGATCGCATGCATGGGGTGAGTGGAAGAAGAAGAAGATGGGCAGTTGTTCGGCTAGGAAGTCTTGGGAGGAATCCGGAAGAAGATTATGGCTCTGATCTGTGATGAAGAGAAGGTGAGGAACGGCTGGATCAGGATTTCTGGACGATGGAATAGGGGCTGAGCTTGCCCGTGGATGATGAACGGGAAGGCTGGGATCTAGCGAAATCTAGTTGGGATAAGGATTGGTCGGTTTGGGAGGAAGTGTTAGAAGTATGTCCTAGAAGCCAACATGGCTGACGCATATTTATAATCTGGGGCACAAATTTGTAATTTGACTCTTATTAATAAATAAGATTGGGCAATTTGTTTTTCATTCTTGTTTGTATGTGTCCATGAATCGTCCAGAAAATTAATAGATGATGACATATATTCTCAAGGAGTTGAGAATTTGAGGCATGTGTCATTAGGAATTAATTTCTAAATGCTCCTGATCGATGGATCCATCATGAGAGACGGTGATCGATCCGCTGAGATTAGTGCACAGATCACTTAGTCAGATGGACGAGTCTCGAGTCCACAGTGTAGAGACACTGGAGTGATTATGCGAGTACTTGTTAGAGAACAAGGTACTGAGCGTGACCAAAGATAGTAGTCACATGGATGTCTATCCACTCGTCAGTGACTACTTATGCTGCAGTTGTATGACTGGTTCTTTGACCTGCGATGCCTCAGCTATTCACTATGAGGTTGCTATAGTTTGATGAGCATGTGAACTTGGGCCCTAGTCATTTGGATCCTTGTAGTGCGGATTGGCTATAGTAGGTTTATTTTGGAATAAGGTTGCATCTAGATGTAATTTATCGACCTTAATAGATTAGAAGTGATCCTATATGATTTATGAGCCTGAGTTTGATAAATTTCTGGCCAGGTATTTTGAAAAAAAGAGTTTTCCATATCTCGAACTGGAAGTCGTATAAATTTGACATCTGACGGACGATGGGATTTGACGAGATACCATAACCTCCGTCACGTTGGAATCCATGATAGAGGGACTGTATCATACGCTAACTGCACCTAGAGGTTCAGATATTCCATTCTGCTAAGTCGTCACCACATACTGTTAGGTGTCACTAGTAGATTGTGAGACTCAAAGTCATTCACTTGGTGACCAGTGAACCCTGAGAGTAGAACTGAAATCGTTTCAGTCCACTGAAAGAAGTTTCAGTGATATTGAGATGGAGATCTCAATATGTCTCACTACCAGTCAGAATAGAACCTATGGGGTCACAGACATGGAGGATTTAATTAGTCAGACTATCATAATTGTGATTTGGAATCACAATAGAAATCAATCATCAATATAATTAGCGATTGAATTAACCCACTAAGTGTTAGTGAGTTAATGGAAGAAGAATTAAGTGGAATTGATTGCAATTGGATTGCAATTGGGCTGATTTAATGAGCCAAATCAAATTGGGTTCGACCCAAATTGATTTGGGTTCATGATTGGGTCAATTTGATTAAACCAAGGTTTGTGCAGATTTTAAAGAACACATGTCGTCGTAGGATGAATATGACTTAAGTCATGTTCACACTATGCAGACTTTAAAGTCCACATGGCGTCGTAGGATGCATGCTCCCAAATCAATTAATTCTCCTAATGAGATTAGGAACCCTAATATGATTAGAAAATTAATCAATTGATTAAGTAGACACATGTAATGCATCTATGAGCACAAGGATTGGACACTTGGCATTAATCTAAGGGTGGGTTATAGTCCCATACTCCTAATAAGATTAGGAGAAGCCCTAAACCCAATCTATAAAAGGGTAGGAAGGAAGACATTATGAATTAATTCTCTCCTCTTCCTCTCTATGCCTCCCTTTCTCTTTTCTTCTCCCTTCCCACGGCAGCAAGAGGCTTCCTCTCTTCTTCCCATGGCAGCAAGGGAGATCAAGTTCATCTTCTTCCAAGTGTTGGAAAGAAAGAAAGAAGAAGAACCTAGGAAGAGATCAATTCGCCCAAGGAAAGGAGGAGTTCTTTCCTCCACACCCAAGCCCATTCTTCCTCCTTCTCCACGGCAGCAAGGGGGTCCTCTGCATCCTCTTCTTCCACGGCATCAAGGCAAGGAAGATCCACGCGCAAAGGTTCCTCCCTCCTCTTCCTCCGTTGCGAGTAAAATCAAAGAAGAAAGAGTTCTTCATCAAGGAGGTATGTTGCAGATTCTTATTCCAACTTATGATAGTCATGAGAGTTCTTTGCAAGGAGCTAGCACTCCGGTAAGACCCATTCTCAGATGATTAGATCTTCATGTGGATACCTATAAAGGCCGGACAATTGTGCGGCTCAAATAGGAACCTAGAATAGATCATCAGGCTGCGGTGTTCTACACCTGCAGAATTTTTGAAGATGAGATCTTCAAATCTAATAACTTTTGATTTTGTTTCAGTTTTATAAATCTTAATCAACCCTCCTCAGATCCTAATCTTCCCTTCCTAATGTTTTCAAAGATCTTCTGGATTTGGATCCAGAAAATTTTTTGAATTCTATGATCCGAGGCACGTTCATACGATGAACGACGTTCCGTTCGAATTCCGCTGCGAACGTCGCATCGAATGGGGCGTAACTCAGTAGTGGTATCAGATTCATGGTTCTAGGAAGCATGATTAGGACTTAAGGATTGATTACCACATTTTTAATATGATTTTTATAGAATTATGCTTGCTGGATTTTCTGCGTGCTGAAATTTCGGGTTGCTGAAATTTTCAGTATGCAGATTTTTATTTGCTTTGATCTTGGAAATTGTTTTAGAATTGCAATTAGATTACAATGTTTGAAATCAGGTAATGCACGATCTGAAATTCAAAGAAAGCATAATAGATTAAAAGTTTCAGATCTGAAAAATATACATGAGATGCATATGGTAATTATAATGTTCATACTTGTTTAAGATTATATTTAAAACAATGTATGCATGAGATGTATGTATTAGTTAAACAAAATTTATTTGCATGAGATGTAAATAAAATCCTTAAACAATAGGACATTTACATAAGATGTAAACTGAAACAATTATGTCATTTACATTAGATAATCACATAATGTATGAAAAGGTTTCATAATTACATAGGATGTAAACCTAAACCAATGTGACATTTACATAAGATGTAAATCGAATCAAATATGGTATGGGGTAGATGGTTACATTAGAAGTAAATCCCAAGAGACCTAAAACTTTCCTAAATCAATCGAAAGTGAACGATACATTGAGCTATCCATATTTGATTAATTGATCTAATTGGTATCTAGGAAAGCTCAAAGGTGGTTACTTAATTAGGACCTTACTCTTTGAGTAAGGGGAGCCTCCCACCTGCTTACTAAAAGTGAATCCTATGTTCTTCGGTGTTAAGCATGCTGAATTTTTTTTTTTCTTGAAAACCATGGCTGAACCTGATTGGGTTGCCCATGTACCCTGTTGCCCAAAAAGACAACTCAAGAGGGGGGGTGAATTGGGTTTTAAGTAATTATTGCAATTAAAAAACTTTGTGAGTAACTAATTAAAACTTATTGCAAGTGAATTATTTAGTTTTCTATATGCAGTGAATGAAGGGAATGGAAGAGACAATGAAACAATCACAAACATAAGAGATTTTATAGTGGTTCGGAGCTAACCCTTGCTCCTAGTCCACTCCCCAAGCTTCACTTGGGAGTTCACAAAATCTCTCGGATTACAGTCGGTTGTTTTACAAGCTCACAACCCAACTTGTTGTTTTACGAGATCACAACGAACTCGGTCGGTTTTCACAGGCTCACCGACTAGAACCACCCGATTATTTTCCCGGGATCACAATCGAACCCTTACACGTTGGTTTTACCCTCGGCTCACCAACCAACCTTGACACCCTTGATTCAATCCCCTGATTGAATCAAGTAAGAAAAGCAGTTTGAAAAGAGTACAAGGATAGCTTCTTGAAAAGCGTATATAAACAATATGAACAAAGAAGAGTTAGAAGCCCTCAAACAGATTTTTGGATGTGGAGAAAGGGGCTTCTCAAACTCTGCAACTCCTCTTGAATGTGCTGAAGATTTGCTGTCAGAAGGGGAGCCTTGAATGCGAGGAAGACGTTTGGAGGATGGACTTCAATGCACTTCTTCCTTCTTTCTCTTGTATTTACTCTAGAGAGGCTTTGGTAGGTGGAAATCCCTTTTTCTTTGAATGGAGTCTCTTACTTCGTGTCTATTACTATTCAATCTGGCTATTTAAGCAATCCCCATAGAAAACTAGCCGTTAGACTCACTTTTAGGGCCGTTCTGCACAATCTGCAACTCCTGACACAGTGTCCGTTGGGATCGGAGTTGACTCGCTCGATCTGGAGTCGACTCAGCTGTTGCTGGAGTCGACTCATGCTTTACTGGAGACGACTCGCCCACTGTTCAGGATTTGAATTAAAGTGCTGTCCCATTCTGGAGTTGACTCGGCCAAACTTGGAGTCGACTCGCCAATATCCGGAGACGACTCTGCCTTCTGGAGACGACTCATTTTTAGGGATCCAAAGATCTTTCTTTCGGGTTTACTTCCTCGAGTCGACTCGGATTCTCTTGGAGTCGACTCGGCTCTCAGAGCCTGAAAACTGGTCTTCTGTCTTTGGAGTTGAACTGCCTCGGAGTCGACTCGGACTTTGCGGGAGTCGACTCGGCTCTCAGAGACCGAAAAACTGCTCTTCTGTCGTTGAAGTTGAACTGCCTCGGAGTCGACTCGGACTTTGCGGGAGTCGACTTGGCTCTCAGAGACCGAAAAACTGCTCTTCTGTCGTTGAAGTTGAACTGCCTCGGAGTCGACTCGGACTTTGCGGGAGTCGACTTGGCTCTCAGAGACCGAAGTTGGCTCTCTGACTTTTAGTCTTGCATTCCTCTAAGAGTCGACTCTTGCTTTTTTTGGAGTCGACTCGCCAACCGTTGGAGTCGACTCGAGTTCTTCTGGAGTCGACTCGGTTCTCAGAGTCCAAAACAACTTCTCTGTCTTTCTATCTGTTACTTCTTGGAGTCGACTCGGAACTATCGGGGGTCGACTCGGCAAGCATCGGAGTCAACTCGAATTCTTCAGGAGTCGACTCGGTGACAGGGTCTGAGATTCATCTTTCTGTCCTGCTGTTTGTTCTCAGTCGGAGTCGACTCGTAATGTGCCGGAGTCGACTCGAGTCTGTGCCAGAACGTCTGAATCACTTGGAGTCGACTCGAAATCTTCCGGAGTCGACTCGCGTTCCAGACTTTGGTTCAAACTGAGTTCCATACTTAGCCTAAATGTATTGAACCAAGGCTAGAGATAATTAAACATAGATTCACAAATATTTGGCTGAAACACTAGATTGAATTCATTAGTATAACATAAGATATACTCAAATGCTTTGAGCTCATCAAAATCAAATAGGGTTATAATCAATCACTCCACAATCTCTTCCTTTTTGATGATGATAAAATATTGAGTATTTGTAAAGTGAATTGCTCAACCAAAAAGAAGATTTATAATAAAGTTTTGAAATGAATTCAAGTGTCTAGTCATTTAATTTATCCAAAATTGAAAGGTGTGAAACAGTAAATCCTGAAGTTAAAGCTCCCCCTTTCATTTGGAATTATATAAGCCTTCATGTCATGCAATCAATTGTTTGGCTTATATGTGTTTAATGAATTTGCTTTCTTAAGATTTCAGATTCTCCCCCTCAACATATGCATTCAATTTTGTTTAGATTCTCTGAATTTTCTTTTAATGTCTTGAAGCTTTTGAGTTTAAATTTTTGGTTTTAGAGAGAAAATCTGCCAATTTGTTCTTGAGTATGATTCAACTAATCTCCGAATATTCCTTGAATGGATTCTGGAGATTACTCCTTTAGGAGCCCCAACAGAGAGATAATGAGCCTCGAGGTATCGAATCCATTTAGAACAAATTACTTTGTGCTTTAAGAATTTTCTTTTTATTGATTTCCTTAATATTTCAATTCAATATATTTTCTCCCCCTTTTTGTCATCATAGCAAAAAGGCAGAAAGCACAGAAAAGTATAAGAAGTCAAGAATGCACAATTTTGAAAGGAATTTTCTACTCATTGTATTAAATTCAAATTTGAGTACAAGTGTGATTACATATCAAAAGAAGTCCTCAAGGGACTGTACATCATAAAGTAAAAAAAAACACTAGGATTTCTTTGTGGTGGAGGATGTGGCTCCCTTACTCAGTCTAGTGTGTTTGATGACCATGCTTAACCCCTCATTGATGTTCCCCAGTTGTTCGAGAATCTCCGAGGTGGTTCTAGACTGAGTCGAAGAAATGTTGTTCACACTCTCCTGGAGTGTGTCAAGTTTGAAGATCAGTACATTGGCTAGTCTCTCTGCACCCTGACCCTGGTTGCCTAGCTCATGTTTGATGCTATCTCGCATCTCCCTTGTGTCGTCCTTGACGTCACTTATGTTCCAGTATTGACCTTGAACTAGGCTTCGAATGTTGAATATCTCCTCCTTCAGATTTGCAACCATCTCTGTCACGGCTGCTAAGGAGGAAACTAGCTCGGTGGAGGGAGCACTCTGAGGACCTCTGAGCTCCCTCAGCAAATCATCTCTCAGATTCCTCACTATCTCCTGCCGCAACTCTCGGAGCTGCTCAGAAGATATCCGGACCTCCAGTGGCTGCTGCTGAGAAGATGGGGCAGTGGAGGTGGAGGGCTCTGTATGTGTAGGACCAGAGGTGGAAGGATAGGTGGGAGGATCTGTATAGTTGTCCTGGTCATGGTCAAGACTGGGTGAGTGATGAGTGGTAGGGTCAGAAGATGCGGATGATTTTCTAACCCAGACTCCCCCTACCTTGTGGAATCCCATCCTATGAAAGGTCCCCTCACCCATGCGATCTGTAAACCGCAGTGAGCGAGAGGGTTCCCCTCAGGAATGGGGACCTCTAACTCCCTAAATATAAGGGTGAATAACATGCCATAAGGGAGGCTGAGCCTAGGTTTATCTAAGGGTTCACAAAAGTACTTGTAGATGAGTTTTGGAAAGTTGATGGGAGTGTCTTGGAGGAGGTAGAACATCAAGGCTAGGTCTCTCTCGGAAATGAAGTCAAACCTACCAGTCTTTGGGAAGAGAGTCCTAGAGATGATACTAAGGAGAAGCCGCATTTCAGCCGAAAGCTGATTTGCGAACACCTCCTCTATGGGGGATAGGGGTGGACTCCCTAGGATGGCCGTAAGGGCCTCTGTCCTATCAGAGGAGTGTGTGGGAACAATCCCCTCACTCGAGAGATGGAGGACTCGAGCAATGAAGTCCTCCGAGATGAAAACAGGGACACCCATAACAGTTCCCTGGATACCCCCGCTAACCCGTGCGACTGTACTATAGAACTCCCTCACTAGCCCTGGATAGGTAGGGAGGTCAAGAGTGCAGAAAAACTCTAAACCCTGGGCTCTAAGGTGATGCTATAGGTTGAACCCTTCCCGGGAGAGGAAGTCAAAGTTGACTTGCCTCCCGGTAGAGACAACCTTCCCGGCGCATGAGCGCGAGGGAACCAGCCTAGGCGGGGAAGGAACCGGAGGTGGTGGCCTCACTGGTTCGTTCCGAGCCTTGGACCGTCGCTCGGCCCCGCTCGCGGAGACGGGTCTCTTTCGACTCGGTACAATGACCTTCCTAGGCATTTTGACCTAAGGATGGGGAAGGACACGGAAACTAGGAGGAAACCTCGACGGAGAAGACCTAGACTGGGTTGGAGACGAGTTCGGAGACGGCTCTAGGGTTTTGGAACAGTGTCGGCTGTGAATAGAAGTGAGGAATAAACGTTTCGATTAGGGTTTAACAATCGGATTCCCGACCTCGAGTCGACTCCGATAAGTCCCGAGTCGATTCGACCTCGAGTCGACTCCCAAATATGCGTGAGTCGACTCCCCCATGAGCCGACTCTAACATATGTCCGAGTCGACTCGAACTCTAGCACACAACCAAAAATATTGTTAATCTCGTGCCAAAAGAGAGAGTTATGAGCTTATCTAGGATTTAAGACCTAATTTGATGATCATAGATAAGAAATCCTATGTCCAACATAAACTAATCCTCAAAATCTATGAATTAGAGGAGAGTATCACTGGAATGGATCAATCACTCTTAACCCTCTTCTAAGTATGCAAAATCGATCTTCACTCAAAGATTTTGTGAAGATATCAGCAAGTTGATCATCAGTACAAATAAATTGAAGTGTCACATCACCATTCAGTACATGATCTCTTATGAAGTGATGTCTTATCTCAATGTGTTTAGTTCTTGAGTGCTGAATTGGATTTTTAGTTAGATTAATGGCACTTGTATTATCACAGTTAATGAGAATTTTATCTTGTCTAATGCCATAATCTTCAAGTTGTTGTTTAATCCATAAAATTTGAGCACAACAACTCCCTGCAGCAACATATTCGGCTTCAGCCGTAGATAGTGCAACTGAGTTTTGTTTCTTGTTAAACCAAGAGATTAAGTTTTCTCCTAAGAATTAACATGACCCGCTGGTGCTTTTTCTATCAAGTTTGCAACCAGCGAAGTCTGAATCAGTGTATCCTATTAGGTTTATGCTCGAATCTTTAGAGTACCATAAGCCTATGGTTTTTGTTCCTATTAGGTATTTAAAGATTCTCTTAACCGCAATTAAGTATGATTCCTTAGGATTTGATTGTTATCTAGCACACATGCATACACTAAACTGTTAGATGTATGCCCTAGAAGCCAATCTGGCTGACACATTGTTAATTCTAAGGATATAATTTTGTACTTGACTATTTATTATTGAATAAATAAAAGGCATCTTTTCATTCATATTATTTATATGTCTATGAATCGTCCAAGAAATTAATAAGATGATGATACATATTCTCAAGAGTTGAGAATTTGAGCCATGTATCATTGGTGATTAATTTCTAAATGCTCCTGATCAATGGATCATCACGAGGACGGTGATCGATCCGATCAGTGCACAGATCACTTTTCTTCTAGATAGACGAGACTTGAGTCCACAGTGTAGGGACACTGAAGTGATAGTGCAGGTGCTTGTTAGAGAACAAGGGTACTGAGCGTGACCAAGACAAGAAGTCACTTGGATGTCTATCCACTCGTCAGTGACTTGCTTGATGTTGCAGTAGTGTGACTGGTCCTTTGACCTGCGGTGCTTCGGCTACTCACAGTGAGGTTATTGTAGTTTGACTGCACACATACATGGTCTCTAGCCATATGGGTCCATGCAGTGTAGATTGGCTGCAGTAGGTTCACTGTAGGAGTAGGGTATGCACCTACAAGGAATCTATCGACCTTGATAGAAGAGGAGTGATCCTATGTGATTTGTTAGACTGAGTTCTAAGACCTTGGCCAGGGCAGTAATATAAAGTGGGAAAAGAGTTTTCCACTATCGAACTCGAGTCGAATAAATTTTGACATATGACAGACGATGGGGTTTGACGAGTTGTCCATGACCTCCGTCCTGTAGGGATCCACGATAGTAGGACTGTATCACATGGTAACTGCACCTAGAGGTTCATCTTTCTATTCTACTGAGTAGCCACTACATGCTGCTAGGTGTCACTGGTGGATGGTGGGACTCACAGGGATTATCTCGATGATCGATAAATTCTAATAAGTTGAGTTAGAATCGTTCCAACCCATTGAAAGGAGTTTTCAATGATATAGTGATAGAGATCACAATATATCTCACTACCAGTCAGAGTAGAACCTATGGGGTCACACACACTAGAAGTATTGACCGATCCGATGGTTGAAAAGTGATTATGAATCACAAGTAATCAATTCGATTGATATTCAGTTGAAGAAGGAACAAAGGGAATTAATTAATTGGACTTGAAACAAGAGTCCTACTTCGAGTAGGATTCCTAGAGTCCTAATTGGATTAGGACTGGGAATCCTAGTTGGAGTAGGACTGGAATTCCTACTTGGAATAGGATTCCTGCAATCCTAATGAGATTAGGAGTTTTGAATCAAAATTGGATTCCTACTTGGAGTAGGATTCCTAGAGTCCTAATCGGATTAGGACTTCGGATTCAAATAGAGTCCTAATTGAATTAGGACTAAAATTATATATGTCCTAATTTGGATTAGGGTTTCTTAAGTCACAATTAATTATTAATCTAATGAATCAATAAGACTCCTAATTGGATTAGGATTGAAGAGTTCAATTGAGTCAAAATTGATTTAAGTTCTAATTAGATTAGGACTTACCTAGATTGGATCCAAATTGCTTCATCCTTGGGCTAAGCCTAATTGGATTAGGGCTTGACCACATTAGGGCATTCCAATCCCTACCTAATATGGATTAGGGTTTACCATGAGGAAGGGGATAAGCCCCTCCCCTTTCCACATGGAGAAGGGAGAAGAGACGGCGCCCCCTCTTAGGAAAGACATCAAGAACTCCTAAATGTTAGGAGCTCCACATGTCTATAAAAAGGGACTTGTGGGCAGCACCTAGGGCATTGATGAAGTCCTCTTCCTCTTTGCCGTACGCCTCCCTCTCCTCTCCTCTTGGTTCAGCCGCAAGCAAGGAAGATAAAAGCCAAAGGTGTTGGCGGCATCCTCTTCCTCCCTTCTTCCTTCCAACGCAGGGAAAAGAAAAAAGGCTGCGTGGGGATTCTTCTTCTTCCTCTTCTTCATCCTTCTTCTTCCTCCTCTCAAGCACAATCAAGGGTTGATTGAAAGAGAGGAAATCAGCCATCAAAAGAAGTCTTTGCAAGGGAGCTAGCACCCCGGGAAGACAAGAGAGCTTTGATCGGATCACTGCTTCGTGTGGATACCCGTAGAGGCCGGACACTTGAACGGCTTCAAGCAAACCTTCATCCTAGACCACGAACTTCAGTTTGCGGTGATCATCTACCCGCACAAGGTGAAGATCTGATCTTCCTAAAGGTTTAAAAAGTTTTAATTCTTATCTAACTACGAACGATTCATGAAACAACGTTCATGCGATGAACGTCGATCCCGCTTTTGCCGATTCCGCTGCCATCTGAATTTTTTTGAAATATCAGCGGCATGGGCGGGTTCCCAACAGTGGTATCAGAGCCTAGGCTTTGTAGATTAAGGTAAGAATTAATTATCTAAAAGCTTATTAGATCTGAAAATTGAATGATCATGCATGATGAAAATTTTTGCATGCAGATTTTTTAGGGGTGCTGATTTTTGCGTGCTGATTTTTATGTGATAAAATGATGATTCTAATTGCGTTGTTAATGAGATTACAAAGTTTAGAATCATGATTAGCATGATCAGCAACCTATGTCATGATATAATCAGTTAGTTTTCAGATCTGAAAATTATAATTGTTGCATATGGTGATGATCATAGGATTCAAACCCTTTTGGTATCAAATGTAATGACCTGCGATGTGATCTGCAATGTCATGTAATTTTTCAGATGCTTGCATGCATCTTATTTGATGTTTTGAGAGGCCTGCGTGCTTCCTAAAAAGAGATGTAATTTATTTTTATTTTTATTTTACAATCTGGTTGTATTTGTGTGATGTGATGTACGTCAACGATCAAGTTGAAGACTAAGCATGAGATGAACAGGTGATCTAAGCGGTTGATGGCGATTGGATCAAGACTTGATCAAGGATCGGATCAAGACTTGATCAAGGATCGGATCAAGGAGGCTTGGAACCAATTCAAGAGTTGAAGACCAGTTGATCGATTGACGTGCATGTACTTGTAATACGACCTAACTAGAATCCATGATCATCACCTATTTAAAGTTTAGCTTTAATTATTGCTGCGATTATAACTGCCTGCAATGTGCCGTTTGCATGTGATGTGAATGAGAGTCGAGTAGATAGGTTTACATGTGATGTAGCAAACCCAATTGAGACCTAAATTAAAACCTCCTCAATCAAGTCGAGAGTGAACCGACATGAGCAAGTCATATTAGATTAATTGATCTAATTGGTGTCTAGGAAAGCATGAAAGGTGGTTACTTAATTAGGACCTTACTCTCTTTGTAAGGGGAGCCTCCCACCTGCTTACCTGGCCAATTGTTCGATTACCTCTTATGAAGAGCTCAAGTTGTAAACACTAAGACCTGATTAACCAATATTAAGTCAATAGGTCTTCCACTGTAGTAGAGCTGCTAAGGCCTTTCTGATGTTGATTTGTCTCGGCTGGATACAGTGGTCAAGTTGCATCGGGGGCTGGACCTCTCTATAGACATGAGATGTTGTAGGGTAAAGGTGGGGTTGGGCACCAATAACTGTTAGGTGAGGACCCAATGACGACTTTATTCCTACGGTTATATGGTGGGTCTGACTTAACTAAGAAATGAGACCAATAACTGTTAGGTGAGGTTTTCATGGCTTAGAGACCAAGTTACATTGAAACATGCTTAAGAAGCATTGTACAAGAGTTGTACATTCATCAATCTATGTGTCACCAATAACTGTTAGGTGAGGTGGCATGTAAATCGGTGGAACCGCAGTATCCACTAGAAACCCTAGTCGTGTGGGATTTCCGTTTTCCTACCAGGGGAGTGTGAGGAATTCGAGAAAATAGTGGGAGTTACATTTGTTCTAAAAGACCTTAGAATAGATTAGGATCAAGTACAAAAGTCTAACTAGAATCTTTACTCTCTGAGGATTATAAAGTCAGCTTCTAGACTCTTAACTCATATCCTATAGAACAACCGTTTGACCAAACCCAATTATAAAGATTGGCTCAGCAAATTTCAAAATAGTTTTGAATTGTGAGAAATACGGGTATATGCTAGACCATGGAATCCCCATGTTACCAATCCGTCCGATCACTGATCAGCGTAAGACGCTTGTTAAGTGGACGAACAATGACAATAAAGTTAGGCGCTGCACAATGGCATCCATGTCCAATGCATTACAATGCCAGCATGAGAACATGAAGACTGCCAGGGACATATTAAATCACCTGCAAGAGTTGTATGGTGATCAGAGTCACGCAGCTCGGTTTGAAGTGTCCAAGAGGCTCTTCAAAGCTAAGATACATGATGGGCAGTATGTCCATGATCATGGTTTGACCATGATAAAGGACTTAGAGAAGCTTGAGAAGCTTGGCATGACCATGCACAAGGAATTGCAAACGGATTTGATCCCGCAATCCCTTCGAGCTTCATATGAATAGTTTATAGTAAACTACCATATGAACAAGGTTGTATGCACTAAAATAGAATTGTTAAAAAATTGGTAACTACCTTAGGGATCTTGAAGAAGTTCAAGGGGCATCGTTTTCGCTGTCAAGTTGGTTTCTACTTTCAAGAGAGAGTCTATTTGGAAGAAGAAGAAGCCTGCGAAGAAGCAGAAGACTAAAAAAACACCAAGTAAGGAAGTTCCAAGAAAAAGGCCAATTGCAAGGAAAAGTGTTTCCATTGCATCATGGATGGCCATTGGAAGAGGAACTGTCCTACATACATGAGAAGCATGAAGAACATGAAGGGTGACAGACCTTTAGAAGGTATGTCAGATATGCTCAGGATACTTAGGGACTGTTACCTATTGCTAGCAGAAATTTGATTTCTGTATTTTATTTAGCACAGAAAGATTTTTATTTATTTGAAAATTAAATTGATTCAACATGGTTTTAAGATTGACAGTCTCTATCACATACATATGGATGTATCTGTGAATATATCTAAGCAAACAGTGAATACCATAGGATCTAATAGATCCAAAAATGAGATAAATCTAAAGTATTTATGGCACCTCAGGCTTGGCCATATAGGAGAAGACAGAATAAACAAATTGGAGAAACATGAGCTTTTGGGCTCGTTGACTTTCGAGTTATATTTGATTTGTGAATTCTGCCTTCAAGGAAAGATGGCCAAATTATCCTTTGTAGGACACAGAGAGGTCCACTCAAATACTTACCCTAGTACACACTGATGTGTGTGGCCCATTCGATGTGCAGGCTAGGGGTTGTAATTTTTTACTTCATTTTACCGATGATTACTCACGGTATGGATATGTGTATGAGACACAAATATGAAACTTTTGAAAGGTTCAAAGAGTTTAAATATGAAGTAGAAAAACATATAGAAAAACTCACTAAGGTTCTTCGATCAGATCGAAGAGGTAAATACCTTAGTGGAGAGTTCCGTGATTATCTCAAGAAGAATGGTATAGTTTTATAATGGACTCCTCCTGGTACACCTCAGTTCAATGGAGTATCGGAGAGGAGGAATCGGACTCTATTGGATATGGTCCGATCCATGATGAGCTTCACTGATTTACCCTTGTTTCTTTAGATAGATGCCCTATTTTTAGCTATTTACTTATTGAATAGAATTCCCTCTAAAGTCCGTTCCTACCACACCATATGAGATATGACATTGTAAGAAGCCGAGTCTTGGTCATCTCAAGATTTGGGGATGTCCGGCCCATGTCAAGCGACAACAGGCGGACAAGTTAGAGGATAGGACAATTAATGCTCGTTTTATTGAATATCCTGAAAGAGTTATTAGGATACGATTTTTTCATCTCAAAGGATCACAAAGTGTTTGTGAGACGCCATGCTATCTTCATGAAAATAGTTTATCCTTGATAGAGGCAGTGGGAGGAAAATTGAGCTTGAAGAGAAAGTCTCTGAAAAGCAACGAGTCATGGATCCTATCGAACCCATTAATACAGAGCCAGTACACGATGTCCCTCAACCACCTCGCAGATCAAGTAGGGTCTCCCATCCTCCCGATAGATACTTAGGTATACTAGAAGAGGATACCGAGGAAATGTTCCTAGTGGGAGATAGGGATCACACGCAGGATCCCAAAACCTACGACGAGGCGATATCTGATATCGATTCCGAGAAATGGATGGAAGCTATGAAGTCAGAGTTAGACTCCATGCATTCCAACCAAGTCTGGACCTTAGTAGATCCACCAGAAGGTATTGTACCTATTGGATGCAAATGGATCTACAAAAGGAAGATAGGTTCGGATGGAGAGGTAGAGACCTATAAGGCAAGGCTTGTGGCGAAAGGGTATAGTCAGCGCGAGGGCATTGACTATCAGGAGACCTTTTCACCTATAGCCATGCTGAAATCCATCCGAACAATGCTTGCCATTGCAGCATTTCATGATTATAAAATCTGGCAGATGGATGTGAAAACTGCTTTCCTGAATGGATATCTTGATGAAGATATCTATATGGAACAGCCTTTGGGTTTCACTTCCAGTGATGTAGATCACAAGGTTTGCAAGCTGCAAAGGTCCATCTATGGACTAAAGCAAGCATCTCGGAGTTGGAACACTCGTTTCGACGACGCAATCAAAACATTTGATTTCATCAAAAACGAAGAGGAACCGTGTGTTTACAAAAAGGGTTAGTGGGAGCGCTGTCGTATTTTTCGTACTGTACGTGGATGACATCCCCCTGATAGGGAATGATATTCCCATGCTAACATCGGTCAAGGTCAGGTTGTCAAAAAGGTTCTCCATGAAAGACCTTGGGGAAGCATCCTATATTTTGAGAATAAAGGTCTATAGAGATAGATCTAAAAGGATGCTTGGCCTATCATAGAAGATGTACATAGAGGAAGTGCTGAAAAGGTTCAGCATGGAAAACTCTAAAAGGGGTCTCTTACCCCTAAGGCATGAAATTAATCTCTCCAAGAAGATGTACCCCAACACATCTGAAGAGATTCAACGCATGAGCAAGATCCCCTATGCATCAGCAATAGGGAGCCTCATGTATGCCATGCTATGTACATGACTTGATATAGTACAAGCTGTGAATGTCACGAGCATATGTCAATCAGATCCAGGCAAAAGCACTGGATAGCTGTGAAGAACAGTCTTAAGTACTTGAGAAGAACTAAGGACATGTTCTTGGTCTTTGGGAGAAGATTAGAGTTGAAGGTAGAAGGATGCACACATATTGATGATAGAAAGTCTACATCAGAATATGTGCAATGATGGTTCAGTAAATTGGAAGAGTTCCAAACAACCGGTCATTATAGATTCTACCTTAGAAGCTGAATGTTAAGCCGTCTCTAAGGGTGTAGTGGAAATCTTTTGGTTTAAAAGATTCATTGCAGAATTAGGTGTAATGACATCAGATGTCATAAACACTCTACTGCGATAACAAAGGCACCATAGCACTAGCTAAGGAGCCAAAGGTCTCACCAGAAATCGAAGCACATAGAGCGGCAGTTTAACCTAATAAGCGACTACCTCGAAAGAAAATAAGTAGAGGATCAGAGAGTAGACTCCACAGAAAATGTGGCGGACCCATTCACTAAGCAGCTAAGTCGGTAGAAAACTAAAACGCATCTTGAGAAGATGGGGCTTAGGTTTATGGCTGATTGGCTTTAGTGCAAGTGGGAGATTGTTAGATGTATGCCATAGAAGCCAATCTGGCTGACACATTGTTAATTCTAGGGACATAATTTTGTACTTGACTATTTATTATTGAATAAATAAAAGGCATCTTTTCATTCATATTATTTATGTGTCTATGAATCGTCCAAGAAATTAATAAGATGATGATACATATTCTCAAGAGTTGAGAATTTGAGCCATGTATCATTGGTGATTAATTTCTAAATACTCCTGATCAATGGATCATCACGAGGACGGTGATCGATCCGATCAGTGCACAGATCACTTTTCTTCTAGATGGACGAGACTTGAGTCCACAGTGTAGGGACACTGAAGTGATAGTGCAGGTGCTTGTTAGAGAACAAGGGTACTGAGCGTGACCAAGACAAGAAGTCACTTGGATGTCTATCCACTCGTCAGTGACTTGCTTGATGTTGCAGTAGTGTGACTGGTCCTTTGACCTGCGGTGCTTCGGCTACTCACAGTGAGGTTATTGTAGTTTGACTGCACACATACATGGTCTCTAGCCATATGGGTCCATGCAGTGTAGATTGGCTGCAGTAGGTTCACTGTAGGAGTAGGGTATGCACCTACAAGGAATCTATCGACCTTGATAGAAGAGGAGTGATCCTATGTGATTTGTTAGACTGAGTTCTAAGACCTTGACCAGGGCAGTAATATAAAGTGGAGAAAGAGTTTTCCACCATCGAACTCGAGTCGAATAAATTTTGACATATGACAGACGATGGGGTTTGACGAGTTATCCATGACCTCCGTCCTGTAGGGATCCACGATAGTAGGACTGTATCACATGGTAACTGCACCTAGAGGTTCATCTTTCTATTCTACTGGGTAGCCACTACATGCTGCTAGGTGTCACTGGTGGATGGTGGGACTCACAGAGATTATCTCGATGATCGATAAACCCTAATGAGTTGAGTTGGAATTGTTCCAACCCATTGAAAGGAGTTTTCAATGATATAGTGATAGAAATCACAATATATCTCACTACCAGTCAGAGTAGAACCTATGGGGTCACATACACTAGAAGTGTTGACCGATCCGATGGTTGAAAAGTGATTATGAATCACAAGTAATCAATTCGATTGATATTCAGTTGAAGAAGGAACAAAGGGAATTAATTAATTGGACTTGAAACAAGAGTCCTACTTCAAGTAGGATTCCTAGAGTCCTAATTGGATTAGGACTGGGAATCCTAGTTGGAGTAGGACTGAGATTCCTACTTGGAATAGGATTCCTGCAATCCTAATGAGATTAGGAGTTTTGAATCAAAATTGGATTCCTACTTGGAGTAGGATTCCTAGAGTCCTAATCGGATTAGGACTTCGGATTCAAATAGAGTCCTAATTGAATTAGGACTAAAATTATATATGTCCTAATTTGGATTAGGGTTTCTTAAGTCACAATTAATTATTAATCTAATGAATCAATAAGACTCCTAATTGGATTAGGATTGAAGAGTTCAATTGAGTCAAAATTGATTTAAGTTCTAATTAGATTAGGACTTACCTAGATTGGATCCAAATTGGTTCACCCTTGGGCTAAGCCTAATTGGATTAGGGCTTGACCACATTAGGGCATTCCAATCCCTACCTAATATGGATTAGGGTTTACCATGAGGAAGGGGATAAGCCCCTCCCCTTTCCACATGGAGAAGGGAGAAGAGACGGCGCCCCCTCTTAGAAAAGACATCAAGAACTCCTAAATGTTAGGAGCTCCACATGTCTATAAAAAGGGACTTGTGGGCAGCACCTAGGGCATTGATGAAGTCCTCTTCCTCTTTGCCGTACGCCTCCCTCTCCTCTCCTCTTGGTTCAGCCGCAAGCAAGGAAGATAAAAGCCAAAGGTGTTGGCGACATCCTCTTCCTCCCTTCTTCCTTCCAACGTAGAGAAAAGAAAGAAGGCTACGTGGGGATTCTTCTTCTTCCTCTTCTTCATCCTTCTTCTTCCTCCTCTCAAGCACAATCAAGGGTTGATTGAAAGAGAGGAAATCAGCCATCAAAAGAAGTCTTTGCAAGGGAGCTAGCACCCCGGGAAGACAAGAGAGCTTTGATCAGATCACTGCTTCGTGTGGATACCCGTAGAGGCCGGACCCTTGAACGGCTTCAAGCAAACCTTCATCCTAGACCACGAACTTCAGTTTGCGGTGATCATCTACCCGCACAAGGCGAAGATCTGATCTTCCTAAAGGTTTAAAAAGTTTTAATTCTTATCTAACTACGAACGATTCATGAAACAACGTTCATGCGATGAACGTCGATCCCGCTTATGCCGATTCCGCTGCCATCCGAATTTTTTTGAAATATCAGCGGCATGGGCGGGTTCCCAACATAAACATGATATCAGGTCTACTTGCAGTAAGATATAATAAGGATCCTATCATACCTCTATACATCTTTTGATCTACTGATTTACCTGATTCATCTTTGTCCAGTTTGCATGATGAACTCATGGGTGTGCTGATTGACTTGTTTCCTTCCATATCAAACTTCTTAAGCATCTCCTTGATGTATTTAGCTTGATTGATGAAGATCCCCTCTTCAGATTGTTTGATTTGGAGTCCGAAAAAATAGTTAAGCTCTTCCATCATGCTCATTTCAAATTCACTCTACATTAAGTCAGCAAACTCTTCGCAGAGGTGATTGTTAGTAGCACCGAAAATAATATCATCTACATAAATCTGCACTACTAACATTTCTTTGTTTTTCTTCTTTAAAAATAGCGTTGTATCAACATTTCCTCTAGAGAATTCATGGTCTAATAAAAATTTGCTAAGTCTTTCATACCATGCTCTAGGAGCTTGTTTCAAACCATAAAGTGCTTTGTTTAGGTTATACACATGATTAGGGTATTGATGATTTTCAAAACCAGGAGGTTGTTCTACATACACCTCCTCATTAATATACCCATTTAAAAAGGCACTCTTTACATCCATTTGAAATAATTTGAAATCTTTAGAGCATGCAAATGCTAGTAACAATCTAATTGCTTCAAGTCTAGCTATAGGAGCAAAAGTTTCATCAAAGTCTATACCTTCTTCTTGATTATAGCCCTTTGCTACTAGTCTAGCCTTGTTTCTAATCACGATTCCATTTTCATCAAGTTTATTTTTATATATCCATTTAGTTCCTATTATTGAGTGTTCAGTGGGTCGTTCAACTAGGTTCCATACCCTGTTTCTAGTGAATTGGTTTAGCTCTTCTTGCATTGTATTTATCCAATTAACATCATTTTCAGCTTCTTCTATGTTTTTAGGTTCAAAGTGTGAGACAAATGCTAGATGATTATTTAAGTTCCTAAGTGATGCTCTAGTTCTAAGAGGTTGAGAGGGATCATCTAAAATTAATTCCTTAGGATGACTATGAGCATACCTCCAAGCCTTAGTCAGCCCATGATCAACAATTACCTCTTGGCTTGTTGATGCTTCTCCAATTTGCTTTGGTTCATCTTCTTGTAATGTCATCTCATCAATTTTTCCTTCAAGAATTTCTGCATCATCATCAAGAGCTACTTTCTTGCTAGAAGAGATATCATTAGTATCATCAAAAACAACATGTATAGACTCTTCAATAACAAGGGTTCTTTTGTTAAAGACTCTATAAGCTTTACTTGATGTAGAATATCCCAAAAAGATACCTTCATCAGATTTAGAATCAAATTTTCCTAAGTTATCTTTGCCGTTATTATGAATGAAATACCTACATCCAAAAACATGAAAATAGTTTACTTTAGGCTTTCTATTTCTCCAAAGTTCATAAGGTGTTTTCTTTATAATGGGTCTCAATAAAACTCTATTTATTACATGACATGATGTATTAATGGCTTCCCCCCAAAAGTACTTAGGGAGGTTACTTTCACACAGCATGATTCTAGCCATTTCCTCTAGAGTTCTATTCTTTCTTTCTACAACTCCATTTTGTTGTGGTGTCCTAGCTGCAGAGAAATTATGAGTTATCCCCTTTTTACTACAAAATTCATCAAATAGATGATTTTCAAATTCCGTTCCATGATCACTCCTAATAGCTATAACTAAAGCATTTCTTGAATTAGTAACTTCCTTATGAAATTTCTTAAACACAGAAAATGCTTCATCTTTATGAGCTAAGAACATGACCCATGTGTATCTAGAAAAATCATCTACAATGACAAGGCCATACTTGTTTCCACCAAGACTTGTCGTTCTAGTTGGTCCAAATAGATCCATGTGTAGTAGTTCAAGGGGTCTAGTAGTAGTGACACAATTTATGGATTTAAAAGAGCTCCTACATTGTTTGCCATATTGACACGCTTCACAAATTTTATTTTTCTCAAATTTTAGTTTTGGCAAACCTATTACAGAATCTCTTTTAACTAGTTTTGATATTGTATCCATACTTGCATGACCTAACTTACGGTGCCATAGCCAACTTATATCATTAACCTTAGTATCACTAGCTACTAAGCAAGGGTTATTTTTGGCAAAATCTTCAAGATCTACTACGTACACATTTCCACGTCTTATTCTTTTGAATACTAAGCTATTGTCAATTGAGTTGGTTATGATGTATAGGGTTGGCTTAAACAGAACATCAAAACCCCTATCACATAATTGACTTATGCTAAGTAAGTTATGCTTAAGACCATCTACAAATCGTACATTATCAACAAAGGTTGAGGAAGTGATTTGTACTTTACCTATACCAATGATGTGACCTTGGTTATTGTCTCCAAATGTCACTGCACCTCCCTTTTTAGGCTCAAGGGTGAAGAATTGCTCTTTATCACCCGTCATGTGTCTTGAGCAGCCACTATCCAAGTACTAACAGTTTTTATCGACCTTGGCTGCAAGACACTCCTACACAAGGAAATCATACAATTTTAGGTACCCAAGTTTTCTTGGGTCCTTCATGGTTAGTAATGTTGGTTTCTTTTGGAACCCAAACCTTTTTAATTTTTCTTTTGGCTTTTCCTTTTCTATGGTCACACACATTAGCTTTATGTCCTATTTTTCCACAGCAAAAACAGGTTATATTCTTAATTTTGCTTTTTTCTGCTTTCATAAAAAAATTACTAAGAAGCTTTTGCTTATTCTTAGGTTTATACCCTAAACCAACTCTATTAAACACAGCTCGTTGATTATTAAGTATCATTTCCAATTTTTCAGAGCTATATGTAAACTTTTCTACAAAAGGTTTGTATTTTTCAAGTTCTTGTGCTAACTTTTGTTTTTCTGTTTTTAGTATGTTTAAGTCTTTTGTGAGATTATTTCTTATAGTTTGTATATCGTTTTTAAGTTCTGAAATTTCCTTGGTTAGTTTTTCGTTATCTTTAATTCAGGTATTAGTTTTTTGAATTAACATTTGCTTGCTTGTTTTAAGTTCTAAATTTTCTTTAATGATAAAATCCTTATCCTTAATTAATTTATCTTATTTATGGAAGTGAGATTGATTGGTTAGTTTTAGCTCTTTATTCTTAAGATTTATTGTCTTATATTCATCCATTAATTCATTAAACGCATCATACAATTCATCAAAGGTAAAATCTAAATGCGTTTCAGATGTTACCTCATTTTCGTTCGCCATAAAACAGAAGTTGGTCTTTTTCTCTTGTTCCTCATCCGATGATGATGATGATGAATCGGAATCTGTTAAGGTGGAGACGAGGACTTTCTTTTTCTTATATTTGCTGTCCTTCTTGAGCAAGAGACAGTCAACTCTGAAATGTCCCGACTTCTTGCATTCATAGCATCTGATTCCTTCATTTTCCCTTTCCTTACCTTTATCCTTGTAGTAGGAACTTGAGGGACCTCTCCTCTGATGAAAGGACTTCTTTCGGTTGATGATTTTTCTAAACTTTCGCACGAGAAGAGTCTCATCATCATCTCCCTCATTATCTTCTTCTTCACTGCTGCTACTGCAAGATAAATCCTTGCTAGAAGAAGTAGATTTAAGAGCTATTACCTTTTTCTTATGAGAGGATTCCTCTTCGATGTGTTGTTTTATTGTGAGCTCGTGCGTCATTAGGGATCCAAGAAGCTCCTCAAGTGGAAGCTTGTTCAAGTCCTTGGCTTCTCGGATTGCCGTTACCTTGGCCTCCCATGATCTTGGCAAACATCGAAGAATCTTCCTGACAAGGTCACTGTTAGTATAATTTTTGCCAAGGCTTTTTAGGCCATTGACAATATCAGTAAATCTAGTAAACATGCAAGTGATAGTTTTATTAGATTCCATCTTAAATAGTTCATATTTATGAACTAGTATGTTTATTTTAGATTCTTTTACTTGATTCGTGCCCTCGTGGGTCACTTCAAGCCTATCCCATATCTCTTTTGCAGAATTGCAAGTTGAGACTCTATTGAATTCATTACGGTCTAAGGCACAATAAAGCACATTCATTGCTTTGGCATTTAGTTGTGCCTTCCTAATATCATTGTCATCCCAATCTTTTTTAAGTTTGGGTATAGTAACACCCTCTACAAAAATTGATGGGATGTATGGTCCATTAACTATAGTGCTCCAAATCTCATAGTCTTGAGCTTGGATAAATATCCTCATCCTAGCCTACCAATAGGAGTAGTCGGTTCCATTAAAGAATGGAGGTCTCTGGGTGGATTGCCCCTCAATATGAGAAGATCCAAATGGGGTTGTCATTTTGATCTTTTACTCTTTTGATAGAAGAGTTCCTGCTCTAATACCACTTGTTGCCCAAAAAGACAACCCAAGAGGGGGGGTGAATTAGGTTTTAAGTAATTATTGCAATTAAAAAACTTTATGAGTAACTAATTAAAACTTATTGCAAGTGGATTAATTAGTTTTCTATATGCAGTGAATGAAGGGAATGGAAGAGACAATGAAACAATCACAAACACAAGAGATTTTATAGTGGTTCGGAGCGAACCCTTGCTCCTACGTCCACTCCCCAAGCTTCACTTGGGAGTTCACTATAATCCCTCGGATTACAGCCGGTTGTTTTACAAGCTCACAACCCAACTTGTTGTTTTACGAGATCACAACGAACTCGGTCGGTTTTCACAGGCTCACCGACTAGAACCACCTGATTGTTTTTCCGGGATCACAATCGAACCCTTACACGTTGGTTTTACCCTCGGCTCACCAACCAACCTTGACACCCTTGATTCAATCCCCTGATTGAATCAAGTAAGAAAAGCAGTTTGAAAAGAGTACAAGGATAGCTTCTTGAAAAGCGTATATAAACAATATGAACAAAGAAGAGTTAGAAGCCCTCAAACAGATTTTTGGATGTGGGGAAAGGGGCTTCTCAAACTCTGCAACTCCTCTTGAATGTGCTGAAGATTTGCTGTCAGAAGGGGAGCCTTGAATGCGAAGAAGACGTTTGGAGGATGGACTTCAATGTACTTCTTCCTTCTTTCTCTTGTATTTACTCTAGAGAGGCTTTGGTAGGTGGAAATCCCTTTTTCTTTGAATGGAGTCTCTTACTTCGTGTCTATTACTGTTCAATCTGGCTATTTAAGCAATCCCCATAGAAAACTAGCCGTTAGACTCACTTTTAGGGCCGTTCTGCACAATCTGCAACTCCTGACACAGTGTCCATTGGGATCGAAGTTGACTCGCTCGATCTGGAGTCGACTCGGCTGTTGCTGGAGTCGACTCATGCTTTACTGGAGACGACTCGCCTACTGTTCAGGATTTGAATTAAAGTGATGTCCCGTTCTGGAGTCGACTCGGCCAAAGGAGTCGACTCGCCAATATCCGGAGACGACTCTGCCTTCTGGAGACGACTCGTTTTCAGGGATCCAAAGATCTTTCTTTCGGATTTACTTCCTCGAGTCGACTCGGATTCTCTTGGAGTCAACTCGGCTCTCAGAGCCTGAAAACTGGTCTTCTGTCTTTGGAGTTGAACTGCCTCGGAGTCGACTCAGACTTTGCCGGAATCGACTCGGCTCTTAGAGACCGAAAAACTGCTCTTCTGTCATTGAAGTTGAACTACCTCGGGGTCGACTCGGACTTTGCGGGAGTCGACTCGGCTCTCAGAGACCGAAAAACTGTTCTTCTGTCATTGAAGTTGAACTGCCTCGGAGTCGACTCGGACTTTGCGGGAGTCGACTCGGCTCTCAGAGACCGAAGTTGGCTCTCTGACTTTTAGTCTTGCATTCCTCTGAGAGTCGACTCTCGCTTTCTTTGGAGTCACTCGCCAACCGTTGGAGTCGACTCGAGTTCTTCTGGAGTCGACTCGGTTCTCAGAGTCCAAAACAACTTCTCTGTCTTTCTATCTGTTATTCCTTGGAGTCGACTCGGAACTATCGGGGGTCGACTCGGCAAGCATCGAAGTCGACTCGAATTCTTCAGGAGTCGACTCGGTGACAGGGTCTGAGATTCATCTTTCTGTCCTGCTGTTTGTTCTCAGTCGGAGTCGACTCGTAATGTGCTGGAGTCGACTCGAGTCTGTGCCAGAATGTCTGAATCACTTGGAGTCGACTCGAAATCTTCCGGAGTCGACTCGCGTTCTAGACTTTGGTTCAAACTGAGTTCCATACTTAGCCAAAATGTATTGAACCAAGGCTAGAGATAATTAAACATAGATTCACAAATATTTGGCTGAAACACTAGATTGAATTCATTAGTATAACATAAGATATACTCAAATGCTTTGAGCTCATCAAAAGTAAATAGGATTATAATAAATCACTCCACATACCCCTTCATAAGGGGGATCAAGCTATACATAGTTCTTTTTAAGTTTCAAAAATGCAGCAAAAAAACCGAATCAAACAATTTAATTCATGCATGCTTACAAGATCAAATCTAGAAATCAGCACCTTAAGAATACATAAGATTATGCCGGAATCATTTAAACAATTATGCTAAAACTTTCATGCATGATTAACTATCATATCTGAAACTTAAGAACTCTAATCCAATTAATCTCCGAATATCCATCGAATGGATTCTGGAGATATCTCCGTGAGGAGCCCCAAAAGAGGGTAAAACCTCAGGAAATCGGACCTATATCTTGATACCATAATAAATGATTAATGCTAGATTAATATCTTTTATGATGGATAAAAGTTGTGGATCTGATCCTTGACTTTGCAGCCACGCACACAAATGGCCTCTACGAGAAGTACACGCGAAGTTCATGAAGAGATCCAATCCTGTAGAAGTGCTAGCTTGCGCAGAATTTCTTGAGGCTGAAATTTGATCTTCCCAACGCTATCAACTTTTGATCCGCCTTCTTGGAAGAACTTGGAGGAAAGGTTTAGAGGAATTGAAGAGGACTTAGATCTGATCTAAAGACTCTTATGATCAGGAACCCCTAACACTAATGGCGTGATAGACTTAGAGGAGGAAGAAGTCGGCTAGATTGAATGCAGAATTTTTTCATGCATGAACTAGGGTTCCTCTCTTTTCTTTTCCCTTTTTTTCTTCTTTTTCTCTTTTTTTTTCTTGAATTCGACCACCAGCTGATGGAGGTCCTTTTAATGTTGCTATCCCCTCTAACTTCATGCTAACCATCCCATATTTGAGGAGGATTTTGTAGGGTTTTGAATTTTGAATTCAAAATTCAAGTTCATGTGCCATTACCTGATGAAGCTTGATCTAATCTAAACCATTCATCATTTTGCCACTTTCCTCTTCTAATTTCGAAATTTTCATGCCCCCAGTCAGATTATAGGGTCACGTGGTGATTTTGTGGTGATTAAATTTGAAATTCAACCTTAATTAGAAGTGAGATAAAGATAAGGATGACATATGCCATGAAGAGAGAGAATTTGATCTTATCCAATTCTTTTCATGAATTTATCTCTCCATGTCACCCCATCTGATGATGAAAGAGGTCCATGATGTTGCCAAGTGTCCCATGGCACCATTAAATAAATTAAATTAATTTTTAATCATATTAAAAATCAATTTATGGCGCCATGCATGGATATGTGACAAGTGGATTTCAAGATCCGAACAGTTTCAGATCAAACCCATTTAATTTAATTAAATCCTACCAATTAGAATGATCCAATTACCATGGGTTGAACCTAATCCAATTAGGTCAATCTCTAATTAAGCACAAATTTAATCTAATTTAATTTGGTCAACCTAAGTCCTCTTGATTCAGACCTAATTCAATTAGGTCAAAAATCCTGATTGAGTCCAGAATTGAATCTAATTCAATTTGACTCATCCTTAGTCTAATTACTCAATCCAATTGAGTTCATTAGCAAACTAATTACTAATTAATCCTTCGATAATTACTTTAATTATTTTATAAGATAATTTACCAATTGAATTGACCAAATTACCCCCAAATGATTCTTAATCATTCATCGGCCTTCTTCATCAATCAGGAATCTTCTATGCGTGTGACCTCATAGGTTCGAACCTAAGCCGGTAGTATAGGAACGACTTCCTACACTAATCGATGTGACCATCTAGCAATGGTACCTGACGTCCGGATAGGCCGAATATATGCGAAGCAAATATTCTGGAATCCTGAACTATGGTTACTGTATAATTCAATCCCTTTGACTCCTAATGCCAGAATGACTTAGAGCTCACTGTCAACCCTATAATTAGTACATCCATTATGTGATTAACTTTAGATATCCCGTGACTCCTCACTGGGATTACCCTGGCCAAGGTTTTGCTAAATTAATCACAAGACATTATCTCCTGTTTCCAAGAGGGGTCAATTCCATCTCAACTCACAACTGACTACGCAAGTACATGACTATACCCAGTTGTGGAGTGATCGATTAAAACTCCGTTTGATTTTGATGAGCTCAAAGCATTTGAGTATATCTTGTGATTACTAATGAATTCAATTGAGTGTTTCAGTGAAAATCCTGTCCAAGTGTCTCTAGACTTGGTTCATAGCATTTTGGATAAGTTAAGAAGTCTGCATGAACCAATGTCTGAGATACGAGTCGACTCTCGAGTTTCACGAGTCGACTCCAAGCGTATCAAGGTCACTGGCACGAGCTCGAGTCGACTCCTGATCAGTACGAGTCGACTCCGACTGAAAACAGACAGAAGGACAGAAGAGCAGTTTTTCAGGTCTGAGATTCGAGTCGACTCCAGTGGAATGCGAGTCGACTCCCAGCGGTACACACAGAAAAAGTCAGAGAGCGTTTTATGGACTCTGAGATTCGAGTCGACTCCCGCAGTACGCGAGTCGACTCCGAGACTGTGCGACCATCGACAGACAGAAGACCATGTTACTGCCTCTGAGATTCGAGTCGACTCCCAGACAGCTCGAGTCGACTCCAAGACAAGCTTCACGTCAAAAGGCAGAAGACCAACTTTCGGAAACTGAGAGCCGAGTCGACTCCAAGGAAGTTCGAGTCGACTCCAAGACTGGATGAGCCAAAAGACAGAGAATCGGGAGTTCGGGCTCTGAGATTCGAGTCGACTCCCAGGACAGTCGAGTCGACTCGAGTGGACAAAATTCAAATTTGGATCCACGGACTACAGAGGATGAGCCGACTCCAAAATTGCCAGGTCAGCGCCAGAAGTTGGCGAGTCGACTCCGGGTCAAGACGAGTCGACTCCCAGTCAAGACAGCAACTTTAATTCAAACTGGGAACAGTTGCCGAGTCGACTCCGGAAAAGCTCGAGTCGACTCCTGCTACAGCCGAGTCGACTCCTGATCGCGCGAGTCGACTCCAACCCACCAACGGTCACATTGTCAGGCTGCGCAGAGTGTGCAGAACGGCCAGAAAAAGCAGAGTAACGGCTAGTTTCCGTGGGGGTTGACTTAAATAGCCACAGAAGACTGTAGCAAGGTAGAGAACACATATTCCACTCCTAGCATTCAAGTCTTCAAGCTCTCTAAGTGCTCTTCAACGAGAAAAAGGGAAGATCTGCATTTACTGCTCCACCAACATCTTTCCAGCATTCAAAGCTTCCTCCTCCTGCTTTCAAGTCGATCACTCTTTCAAGAGGAGACCGGAGTTCCAGAAGCCACACCTCTTCACCATCTTAAAAGCGTTTGAGGGCTTCTAACTCCTTTACGATTATATTGTTTTAAATCTGCTTTTTGAGAAGCTATTTTCTGTTTTCTTCTATCTCGTGTATTTACTTGATTCAATCGGGGGATTGAATCAAGGGGATTAAGGTTGGTTGGTGAGCCGGTTTAAAACCAACGAGTGTAAGGGTTTGATTGTGAGCCCGGAAAAACAATCGGGGTTGGTTCTAGTCGGTGAGCCTGGAAAAACCGACCGAGTTCGTTGTGAGCTCGTAAAACAACAAGTTCGGTTGTGAGCTTGCAAAACAACCGGCTGTAATCCAAGGGGGTTATAGTGAAATTCCCAAGTGAGACTTGGAGAGTGGACGTAGGAGCAAGGGTTAGCTCCGAACCACTATAAAACTTTGTGTTTGTAGTGCATTGTCTCTCATCTTCTTCCCCACATATTACTCACAGCACTTAGCTTTAATTAAATAACTGGCTATAGTATTTCGTTAATCATCCACAAAGTTTTAATTAGCTAAGTTAATTTAAAAACCCAATTCACCCCCCCCTCTTGGGTTGTCTATCTGGGCAACAAGTGGTATCAGAGCCAAAAACTCTTCCACTCAAGAGTTAAAAGATCAAAATGACAACCCCATTTGGATCTTCTCACATTGAGGGTCAGTCCACCCAAAGACCTCCTTTCTTCAATGGATCCGACTACTCATACTGGAAGGCTAGGATGAGAATATTCATCCAAGCCCAAGACTATGAGATGTGGACCATTGTAGTGAATGGCCCATACATCCCATCCACATATGTAGAGGGTGTTAAGATACCCAAACTAGAAACGGATTGGGATGAACATGACATGAGGAAGGCACAACTAAACTCTAAAGCAATGAATGTGTTTTATTGTGCCTTAGACCGTAATGAATTCAATAGAATTTCAACTTGTAATTCTGCAAAAGAAATTTGGGACAGACTTGAAGTGACCCATGAGGGCACGAATCAAGTCAAGGAATCCAAAATAAACATCTTGGTTCATAAATATGAACTATTTAAAATGGATTCAAATGAAACAATCACAAGCATGTTCACTAGGTTTACTGATATTTTCAATGGCCTAAAAAGCCTTGGCAAGAACTATACTAACAGTGAACTTGTCAGGAAAATCCTTCGGTGTCTACCAAGGTTGTGGGAAGCCAAGGTGACGGCGATCCAAGAAGCTAAAGACTTGAACAAGCTTCAACTTGAAGAGCTCCTTGGATCCCTGATGACGCATGAGCTTACCATGAAACAACACAACGAGGAAGAGTCCTCCCATAAGAAAAAGGTAATAGCTTTAAAATCTACTTCTTCTAACAAGGACCTGTCTTGCAGCAGCAGCAGTGAAGAAGAAGAAGATGAGGAAGATGGTGGTGAGGCACTTCTTGTGCGCAAGTTCAAGAAGTTTATCAACCACAAGAAGACGTATCATCAAAGGAGAGGTCCCTCAAATTCCTACCGCGGAGACAAAGGTAAGGAAAGGGAAAATGAGGGGATTGGGTGTTACGAGTGCAAGAAGCCGGGACACATAAGAGCAGAGTGCCCCTTATTGAAGAAGGGGAGTAAGTACAAGAAGAAGAAGGCACTTGTCACCACCCTATCGGACTCCGACGCATCATCTTCATCATCGGATGAAGAACAAGAAGAGAAGGCCAATTTCTGTTTCATGGCCAACGAAAATGAGGTAATTTCCGATACGCATTTTGATTTTACATTTGATGAACTTTATGATGCGTTCAATGAATTAATGATTGAGTATAAGAATATAAATGTTAAAAACAGAGAACTAAAAGTAACTAACCAAAGTTATATTCATAAGCATGATTCATTAATTAAGGATAAAGATAATCTCACCAAAGAAAATCTAGAACTTAAGACAAGCAACCAACTCCTAATTAAGAAGACTAACACCTTAACGAAAGATATTGAGAAACTAACAAAGGAATTTTCAGATCTCAAAAACCATAAACAAGTCTTAAACAAGGATCTAACTAAAGAGCTAAAAGATCTAAAAACTGAAAATCAGACATTAACTAAAGAACTAAACAAATACAAACCCTTAGTTGAAAAATTCACATATAGTTCTGAAAAGTTAAACATGATACTTAATAATCAACGAGCCGTATTTAATAAAGCGGGTTTAGGGTATAAACCAAGGAATAAGCAAAAACTTCTTAGTAACTTCTTTGTTAAAGCTGGGGAAACTAAAATTAAGAAAATAACTTGCTTTTGTTGTGGAATAGTAGGACATAAAGCAAATGCATGTAATTTTAGGAAAAGTAAAACTAGAAGAAAAAATAAAAGGGTATGGGTTCCAAAAGGAACCAACTTGACTAACCATGAAGGACCCAAGAAAACTTGGGTACCTAAGATGACATGATTTGCTTGTGTAGGAGTGTCTTGCAGCCAAGGTCAACAAAAACTGCTGGTATTTGGATAGTGGCTGTTCAAGGCACATGACGGGTGATAAAGATCAATTTTTCACCCTTGAAGCTAAGAAGGGAGGTGCTGTGACTTTTGGAGACAACAACCAAGGTCACATCATTGGTATTGGTAAAGTTCAAATCACCCCTTCTACCTTTATAGATAATGTTAGATATGTTGATGGTCTTAAGCATAACTTGTTAAGCATTAGTCAATTATGTGATAAAGGATATGATGTTATGTTTAAACCATCACTATGTATTATAACAAATCCTAATGATAATAGTTTAGTTTTTAAAGGGATGAGACGTGGAAATGTATATGTGGTAGATCTAGAAGACCTTACAAAACATAACCAATGTTTAGTTGTTAATGAAACTAAAGAAAATGATGCTAGTTGGTTATGGCACCGTAAGTTAGGTCATGCAAGCATGGACACAATAACTAAACTAGTTAAAAGAGACTCCGTGATAGGTTTGCCAAAATTAAAATTTGAAAAGAACAAAATATGTGAAGCATGTCAATTTGGCAAACAATCTAGAAACTCTTTTAAATCCATAAAATGTGTCTCTACTTCTAGGCCTCTAGAATTACTACACATGGACCTATTTGGTCCAACTAGAACAACAAGCCTAGGTGGAAATAAATATGGTCTAGTTATAATAGATGATTACTCTAGGTACACATGGGTCATGTTTCTAGCGCATAAGGATCAAGCATTTTCTATGTTTAAGAAGTTCCATAAGGAAGTAACAAATGCTAGAGAGTCCTCAGTTATAGCTATTAGAAGTGACCATGGTACCGAATTCGAAAATCAATTATTTGATGAATTTTGTAGTAAAAAGGGGATAACCCATAATTTCTCAGCACCAAGGACACCACAACAAAATGGAGTTGTGGAAAGGAAAAATAGAACCCTAGAGGAAATGGCTAGAACGATGTTATGTGAAAGTAACCTCCCTAAGTACTTTTGGGGAGAAGCCATTAATACTTCTTGCCATGTATTAAATAGAGTTCTATTAAGACCCATCATAAAGAAAACACCATATGAACTGTGGAAAAACAGAAAACCAAAGGTTAACTATTTTCATGTTTTCGGATGTAGGTGTTTTGTACATAATAATGGGAAAGATAATCTAGGAAAATTTGATCCAAAATCTGATGAAGGAATATTCCTAGGTTATTCTACAACTAGTAAAGCCTATAGAATCTTTAATAAAAGAACCCTAGTTATAGAAGAATCTATACATGTTGTTTTTGATGACTCTAGTGACATCTCATCTAGTAAGAAGGTTAATTTTGATGATGATATTGAAATACTTGAAGAAAAGATAGATGAGATGGGATTACAAGATGATAATCAAAAGTTGATTGAGGGAGAATCATCAAACCAAGAGCCTATAGTGGATCATGGGCTAACTAAAGCTTGGAGGTATGCTCATGGGCATCCTAAGGAACTAATTCTAGATGATCCATCCCAACCCGTTAGGACTAGAGCATCCCTTAGAAATTTGAATAACCATCTAGCTTTTGTTTCACACTTTGAGCCCAAACATATAGAAGAAGCCGAAAATGATGTAAATTGGATAAATGCAATGCAAGAAGAACTAAACCAATTTACTAGAAACAAAGTGTGGGATCTAGTAGAGAGACCTTCTGAATATCCAATTATAGGTACAAAATGGATATATAAAAATAAGCTAGATGAAAATGGAATTGTTATAAGGAATAAGGCTAGACTAGTAGCAAAGGGTTATAATCAAGAAGAAGGTATAGACTTTGATGAAACCTTTGCTCCCGTAGCTAGACTTGAGGCTATTAGACTATTATTAGCATATGCATGCTCTAAGGACTTCAAGCTATATCAAATGGATGTAAAAAGTGCTTTTCTAAATGGGTTTATTAATGAGGAGGTATATGTGGAACAACCTCCTGGTTTTGAAAATCATCAATACCCCAATCATGTGTATAAACTGAACAAAGCACTTTATGGTCTAAAACAAGCACCTAGAGCATGGTATGAGAGACTTAGTAAATTCCTATTAGAACATGAATTCTCTAGGGGAAATGTAGATACAACATTATTTCTGAAAAAGAAAAATAAGGATATGTTATTAGTACAGATTTATGTTGATGATATCATTTTTGGTGCTACTAACAATCGCCTCTGCGAGGAATTTGCTGATTTGATGCAGAGTGAGTTTGAGATGAGCATGATGGGAGAGCTGAACTACTTCCTCGGGCTTCAAATCAAACAATCTGAAGGAGGCATCTTCATCAATCAAGCCAAATATATCAAGGAGATGCTCAAGAAGTTCGATATGGAGGGAAACAAGTCAATCAGCACCCCCATGAGCTCATCATGTAAGTTAGACCAAGATGAATCAGGTAAATCTGTAGATCAAAAACTTTATAGAGGTATGATAGGTTCTTTACTGTATCTTACTGCAAGTAGGCCTGATATTATGTTTAGTGTGTGCATGTTGTTAGATGTATGCCCTAGAAGCCAATTTGGCTGACACATTGTTGATTCTAGGGACATAATTTTGTACTTGACTATTTATTATTGAATAAATAAAAGGCATCTTTTTCATTCATATTGTTTATGTGTCTATGAATCGTCCAAGAAATTAATAAGATGATGATACATATTCTCAAGAGTTGAGAATTTGAGCCATGTATCATTGGTGATTAATTTCTAAATGCTCCTGATCAAAGGATCATCACGAGGACGGTGATCGATCCGATCAGTGCACAGATCACTCTCCTTCTGGATGGACGAGACTTGAGTCCACAGTGTAGGGACACTGAAGTGATAGTGCAGGTGCTTGTTAGAGAACAAGGGTACTGAGCGTGACCAATACAAGAAGTCACTTGGATGTCTATCCACTCGTCAGTGACTTGCTTGATGTTGCAGTAGTGTGACTGGTCCTTTGACCTGCGGCGCTTCGGCTACTCACAGTGAGGTTATTGTAGTTTGACTGCACACATACATGGTCTCTAGCCATATGGGTCCATGCAGTGTAGATTGGCTGCAGTAAGTTCACTGTAGGAGTAAGGGTATGCACCTATATGGAATCTATCGACCTTGATAGATAAGGAGAGATCCTATGTGATTTATAAGACTGAGTTCGTAAGACCTCGGCCGGGGCAGTATGCATAGTGGAGAAAGAGTTTTTCACTATCGAACTCGAGTCGAATAAATCTTGACATATGACAGACGATGGGGTTTGACGAGTTGTCCATGACCTCCGTCCTGTAGGGATCCACGATAGTAGGACTGTATCACATGTTTAACTGCACCTAGAGGTTCATCATTCTATTCTGCTGGGTAGCCACTACATGCTGCTAGGTGTCACTGGTGGATGGTGGGACTCATAGGGATTATCTTGATGATCGATAAACCCTAATGAGTTGAGTTGGAATCGTTCCAACCCATTGAAAGGAGTTTTCAATGATATAGTGATAGAGATCACAATATATCTCACTACCAGTCAGAATAGAACCTATGGGGTCACACACACTAGAAGTATTGACCGATCCGATGGTTGAAATCGTGATTAGGAATCACAAG
Organism: Phoenix dactylifera; assembly: GCF_051530095.1. Taxonomy (NCBI): domain Eukaryota; kingdom Viridiplantae; phylum Streptophyta; class Magnoliopsida; order Arecales; family Arecaceae; genus Phoenix; species Phoenix dactylifera. The sequence continues at coordinate 10,745,773 of NC_143195.1, forward strand.
AAATCAATTTGATTGATAAGAAGTTGAAGAAGAACAAAGGGAATTAATTAATTGGACTTGAAACAAGAATCCTACTTCGGGTAGGATACCTAGAGTTCTAATTGGATTAGGACTGGGATTCCTACTTGGAATAGGATTCCTCAATCCTAATGAGATTAGGAGTTTTGAATTAAAATTGGATTCCTACTTGGAGTAGGATTCCTAGAAATCCTAATAGGATTAGGACTTCGGATTCAAATAGAGTCCTAATTAGATTAGGACTAAAATTAAACAAATCCTAATTGGATTAGGATTCCTTAAGTCTAAATTAATTATTAATCTAATGAATCAACATGACTCCTAATTGGATTAGGATTGAAGAGTTCAATTGAGTCATGGTTCATTCAAGTCCTAATTGGATTAGGACTAGCATAGATTGAACCCAATTTGGCCAATCCTAATTAGATTAGGATGAAACCATGAGAGAGGCACCTAATCCTCTTTGGAAGAGGATTAGGTTAACCAACTAAGAGGGGCATCAGCCCCTCTCCAAATGCTTGGGGCGACAAGAAGAGAGGAGCTAGGGCCGGCGCCCCCTTCTTATTTGGTAGGTTGTCATTGGAACTCCTAAAAGTTAGGAGCTCCAATCCCTTTTTAAAGAGGACTAGAGGCCGGCGCCCTAAGAGAGCTTTTCATCCTCCTCTTGCTGCCGCCACCCTCCCCTCTCCTCTCTTGGTTCAGCCGCAAGCAAAGGAAGAGCAAGGTCCAAGCGTTGGCGTCTTCCTCTTCCTCCAATCCTTCTTCCAACGCAGGGAAAAGAAAGAAGGCTGCAGAAGCTGTGTTCTTCTTCCTTGAGTTCCTTCTTCTTCTTCCTCCTCTCAAGCACTTTCAAGAGTTGAAAGAAAGAAAAGAGATCAGCCATCAAAGGAGTCTTTGCAAGGGAGCTAGCACCCCGGGAAGACAAGAAAGCTTTGATCGGTTCTCTACTTCGTGTGGATACCCGTAGAGGCCGGACGTTTGAACGGCTTCAAACGAACCCTCTTCCAAAACCACGAATTCAGATTCGCGGTGATCATCTACCTGCGCAAGGTGAAGATTTGATCTTCCTATTAGTTCTAAAAGTTTTAATTCTTACCTAATTACGAAAGGTCTCGAAACAAGCGTTCATGCGATGAACGTCGAACCCGTGCATGCCGATTCCGCTGCCATCTGAAATTTTTGAAATATCAGCGGCATGGGCGGGTTCCCAACAGTGGTATCAGAGCCTAGGCTTCGTAGATTAAGGTAAGAATTAAATATCTAAAGGCATATTAGATCTGAAAATTAAATGATCATGCATGCTGAAAAATTCTGCATGCAGATTTTTTCAGGGGTGCTGATTTTTACATGCTGATTTTTATGTGATAAAAAGATGATTCTAATTGCATTGTTAATGGGATTACAAAGTTTAGAATCATGATTAGCATGATCAGCGACCTATGTCATGATATAATTAGTTAAGTTTCAGATCTGAAAATTATAATTGTAGTATACGGTGATGATCATAGGATTCAACCCCTTTTGGTATCAAATGTAATGACCTGCGATGTGATCTGCGATGTCATGTAATTTTTCAGATGCTTGCATGCATCTTATTTGATGTTTTGAGAGGCCTGCATGCCTCCTAAAAGGAGATGTAAATTATTTTTATTTTTATTTTACATCTGGTTGTATTTCTGTGATGTGATGTACATCAACGATCAAGTTGAAGCAAAGGCATGAGATGAAAGGTGATCCAAGCGGTTGATGGCGATGGGATCAAGGGTTGATCAAGGATCGAATCAAGGAGGCTTGGAACCAATTCAAGAGTTGAAGACCACTTGATCAATTGATGTGCATGTGCTTGTAATACGACCTAATTAGAATCCATGATCATCACCTAGTTAAAGTTTAGCTTTAATTATTGCCGCGATTATAACTGCCTGCAATGCGCCGTTTGCATGTGATGTGAATGAGAGTCGGGTAGATAGGTCTACATGTGATGTAGCAAACCCAATTGAGCCCTAAATCAAAACCTCCTCAATCAAGTCGAGAGTGAACCGACATGAGCAAGTCATATTAGATTAATTGATCTAATTGGTGTCTAGAAAAGCATGAAAGGTGGTTACTTAATTAGGACCTTACTCTCTGAGTAAGGGGAGCCTCCCACCTGCTTACCTGGCCAATTGTTCGATTACCTCTTATGAAAGGCTCAAGTTGCAAACACTAAGACCTGATTAACCAATATTAAGTCAATAGGTCTTCCACTGTAGTAGAGCTGCTAAGGCCTTTCTGATGTTGACTTGTCTCGGCTGGATACAGTGGTCAAGTTGCATTGGGGGGCTGGACCTCTCTATAGACATGAGATGTTGTAGGGTAAAGGTGGGGTTGGGCACCAATAACTGTTAGGTGAGGACCCAATGACGACTTTATTCCTACGGTTATACAGTGGGTCTGACTTAACTAAGAAATGGGACCAATAACTGTTAGGTGAGGTCTTCATGGCTTAGAGACCAAGTTGCACTGCAACATGCTTGAGAAGCATTGTACAAGAGTTGTACACTCATCCATCTATGTGTCACCAATAACTGTTAGGTGAGGTGGCATGTAAATTGGTGGGACCGCAGTACCCACTAGAAACCCTAGTCGTGTGGGATTTCCGTTTTCCTACCAGGGGAGTGTGAGAAATTCGAGAAAATAGTGGGAGTCACATTTGTTCTAAAAGACCTTAGGACAGATTAGGATCAAGTACAAAAGTCTAACTAGAATCTTTACTCTCTGCAGATACAATGTCGGCTTCAAACCCTTTGACCCGTATTCTTGAGACCAACCGACTGACCGGAACCAATTACAAGGACTGGCTTAGAAATCTCAAAATAGTTTTGGACTGTGAGAAGATAGGTTATATACTCGATTCAGATATCCCCACATTACCAGCACGTCCCACTGATGTTCAGCGTGAGATGCATAAAAAGTGGTTGGACGATGACATTAGAGTAAAATGCTATATGATGGCATCTATGTCTAATGAACTCCAATGCCAGCATGAAAATATAAAGACTGCTAGGGATATACTGGCACACCTACAAGAGTTGTATGGTGAGCAGAGTCGCACAGCTCGTTTTGAAGTGTCCAAGAGGCTTTTCAAAGCGAAGATGCGCGAAGGGCAGTCTGTTCATGATCACGGTCTGACCATGATCAAGGACCTAGAGGAGCTTGAGAAGCTCGGTATGGACATGCACAAGGAATTGCAAGTGGATTTGATCCTACAGTCACTTCCTGATTCATTTGGTCAGTTTATAGTAAACTACCACATGAATAAGATTGAATGCACTAAGACTGAACTAATCAACATGTTGGTAACTGCTGAGGGAGCCTTGAAAGGTTCAAGGGGCAATGTCCTTGCTGCTGAGTTGACTTCTGGTTCCAAGAGAAAGTCTACTTGGAAGAAAAAGAAGCCTGCTAAGAAGCAGAAGAAAGACAAGAAGCCAAAGAAGGAAGTTCAAAAGAAAAAGGCTAACGACAAAGGAAAATGTTTCCACTGCAATGTCGAAGGCCACTGGAAGAGAAACTGTCCTTCATACCTCGAGAGCCTGAAGAACAAGAAAGGTGACACACCTTCAGAAGGTATAGACTTGCTCATAATTGAAACTAATCTAACGGTTTCTTCTACTTCCAGTTGGGTTATAGATTCTGGTTCTAGTGCTCATTTGTGCACTACCATGCAGGGTCTAAAGGAAAGTAGAAGGCTGGCAGAAGGTGCGGTAACCCTTCGGGTTGGCAACGGGGCAAAAGTTGCTGCTGTGGCTGTGGGCACCTACCATCTGCGACTACCGTCTGGATTTAGTTTAATACTTAGAGACTGCTATTATGTACCTGTTGCTAGCAGAAATTTGATTTCTGTTTCATGTCTAGCACAGGAAGGTCATGTTTTTACATTTGACAAAGACTGCTGTTCTATTTATTTAAGAAATAAAATAGTCGCACGTGGTTTCATGATTGACAGTCTCTATCATTTACATATGGATGTATCTGTGAATGTTACCGAGCAAGATGTGAGTGCCAAAGGATCCAAAAGATCCAGAGATGAGATAAACCAAAGATATTTGTGGCACCTCAGACTTGGCCATATTGGAGAAGATAGAATGAACAAAATGGATAAAGATGGGCTCTTAGGCTCATTGACTTCCGAGTCATATCCAGTTTGCGAGTCCTGTCTTCAAAGAAAAATGGCTAGACTGCCCTTTGTAGGACATGGGAAGAGGACCACTGAAATACTTACCCTAGTACATACAGATGTATGTGGCCCATTCCATGTGCTGGCCAGGGGACGTTATTCTTACTTCATTACCTTTACCGATGATTATTCACGGTATGGGTATGTGTATCTTATGAGACACAAGTCTGAATCCTTTGAAAAGTTCAAAGAGTTCAAAAATGAAGTAGAAAAACAAACTGGAAAACCTCTTAAGGCTCTTCGATCAGATCGGGGAGGAGAATACCTTAGTGGGGAATTCCGGGACTATCTCAAAGAAAACGGCATAGTCTCACAATGGACACCTCCGGGTACACCTCAACTCAACGGGGTGTCAGAGAGGAGAAATCGGACCCTATTGGATATGGTCAGGTCCATGATGAGCTTCACTGATTTACCTATGTTCCTTTGGGGAGATGCCTTACTCACAGCGATTTATTTATTGAATAGAGTTCCCTCTAAATCCGTTCCTACCACACCGTATGAGATATGGCATGGTAAGAAACCAAGTCTGGGTCATCTCAAGATTTGGGGATGTCCGGCCCACGTCAAGCGACTACAGGCGGACAAGTTAGAGGCTAGGACCATAAGTGCTCGTTTTATAGGATATCCTAAAGAGTCATTAGGATACAATTTTTACGTCTCAGAGGATCACAATGTGTTTGTGAGCCGTCATGCCATCTTCTTGGAAAATCAGTTTATCCTTGATAGAGGCAGTGGGAGGAAAATTGAGCTTGAAGAGAAAGTCTCTGAAAAGCAACGAGTCATGGATCCTAAAGAACCTATTCATAAGGAGCCAGTACACGATGTCCCTCAACCACCTCGTAGATCTAGTAGAGTCTCCCATCCTCCCGATAGATACTTAGGTATACTTGAAGAGGATACTGAGGAAATGTTCCTAGTGGGAGATAGGGATCACATACAGGATCCCAAAACCTACAACGAGGCGATATCTGATATCGATTCCGAGAAATGGCTAGAAGCTATGAAGTCAGAGATAGACTCCATGCATTCCAACCAAGTCTGGACCTTAGTAGATCCACCAGAAGGTATTGTACCTATTGGATGCAAATGGATCTACAAAAGGAAGATAGGTTCGGATGGAGAGGTAGAGACCTATAAGGCAAGGCTTGTGGCGAAAGGGTATAGTCAGCGCGAAGGCATTGACTATCAGGAGACCTTTTCACCTGTAGCCATGCTAAAATCCATCCGAACATTGCTTGCCATTGCAGCATTTCATGATTATGAAATCTGGCAGATGGATGTGAAAACTGCTTTCCTGAATGGATATCTTGATGAAGATATCTATATGGAACAGCCTTTGGGTTTTACTTCCATTGATGGAGATCACAAGGTCTGCAAGCTGCAAAGGTCCATCTATGGACTAAAGCAAGCATCTCGGAGTTGGAACACTCGTTTCGATGATACAATCAAAACGTTTGATTTCATCAAAAACGAGGAGGAACCATGTGTTTATAAAAAGGTTAGTGGGAGTGCTGTCGTTTTTCTCGTACTGTACGTAGATGACATTCTCCTGATTGGGAATGATATTCCCATGCTAACCTCGGTCAAGGTCTGGTTGTCAAAAGAATTCTCCATGAAAGACCTTGGGGAAGCATCCTATATTTTGGGAATAAAGGTCTATAGAGATAGATCTAAAAGGATGCTTGGCCTGTCACAGAAAATGTACATAGAGGAGGTGCTGAAGAGGTTCAGCATGGAAAACTCCAAGAGGGGTCTTTTACCCCTAAGGCATGGAATTCATCTCTCCAAGAAGATGTGCCCCAACACATCTGAGGAAATTCAACGCATGAGCAAGATTCCTTATGCATCGGCAATAGGAAGCCTCATGTATGCCATGTTATGTACACGACCTGATATAGCTCTTGCTGTGAGTGTCACAAGCAGATATCAGTCGAATCCAGGTGAAGAACACTGGACAGCTGTGAAGAATATTCTTAAGTACTTGAGAAGAACTAAAGATTTATTCTTGGTTTTTGGAGGATCATCAGAGTTAAAGGTAGAAGGGTACACAGATTCAGACTTCATGACTGATGTCGATGACAGGAAGTCAACATCTGGATATGTGTTCTTGTGCAATGGTGGTGCGGTAAATTGGAAGAGTTCTAAACAACCGATCATTGCTGATTCTACTATGGAAGCCGAATACATCGCCGCCTCTGAAGCTGCTAAGGAAGGCTTCTGGTTCAAGAAATTCATTGCAGAGTTGGATGTGATGACATCAGATGCCATAACACTCTACTGCGATAACAATGGCGCCATAGCCCTTGCTAAGGAGCCAAGGTCTCATCAGAAGTCTAAGCATATAGAGCGGCGCTTTCACCTCATACGCGACTATGTGGAGAAGAAATATGTAGAGGTGCAGAGAGTAGACTCCACGGATAACGTGGCAGACCCGTTCACTAAGCAGCTGAGTCAGCAAAAGACTGAAGCCCACCTTGAGAAGATGGGCCTAAGATATATGACCAATTGGCTTTAGTGCAAGTGGGAGATTGTTAGATGTATGCCCTAGAAGCCAATTTGGCTGACACATTGTTGATTCTAGGGACATAATTTTGTACTTGACTATTTATTATTGAATAAATAAAAGGCATCTTTTTCATTCATATTGTTTATGTGTCTATGAATCGTCCAAGAAATTAATAAGATGATGATACATATTCTCAAGAGTTGAGAATTTGAGCCATGTATCATTGGTGATTAATTTCTAAATGCTCCTGATCAAAGGATCATCACGAGGACGGTGATCGATCCGATCAGTGCACAGATCACTCTCCTTCTGGATGGACGAGACTTGAGTCCACAGTGTAGGGACACTGAAGTGATAGTGCAGGTGCTTGTTAGAGAACAAGGGTACTGAGCGTGACCAATACAAGAAGTCACTTGGATGTCTATCCACTCGTCAGTGACTTGCTTGATGTTGCAGTAGTGTGACTGGTCCTTTGACCTGCGGCGCTTCGGCTACTCACAGTGAGGTTATTGTAGTTTGACTGCACACATACATGGTCTCTAGCCATATGGGTCCATGCAGTGTAGATTGGCTGCAGTAAGTTCACTGTAGGAGTAAGGGTATGCACCTATATGGAATCTATCAACCTTGATAGATAAGGAGAGATCCTATGTGATTTATAAGACTGAGTTCGTAAGACCTCGGCCGGGGCAGTATGCACAGTGGAGAAAGAGTTTTTCACTATCGAACTCGAGTCGAATAAATCTTGACATATGACAGACGATGGGGTTTGACGAGTTGTCCATGACCTCCATCCTGTAGGGATCCACGATAGTAGGACTGTATCACATGTTTAACTGCACCTAGAGGTTCATCATTCTATTCTGCTGGGTAGCCACTACATGCTGCTAGGTGTCACTGGTGGATGGTGGGACTCATAGGGATTATCTTGATGATCGATAAACCCTAATGAGTTGAGTTGGAATCGTTCCAACCCATTGAAAGGAGTTTTCAATGATATAGTGATAGAGATCACAATATATCTCACTACCAGTCAGAATAGAACCTATGGGGTCACACACACTAGAAGTATTGACCGATCCGATAGTTGAAATCGTGATTAGGAATCACAAGAAATCAATTTGATTGATAAGAAGTTGAAGAAGAACAAAGGGAATTAATTAATTGGACTTGAAACAAGAATCCTACTTCGGGTAGGATACCTAGAGTTCTAATTGGATTAGGACTGGAATTCCTACTTGGAATAGGATTCCTCAATCCTAATGAGATTAGGAGTTTTGAATTAAAATTGGATTCCTACTTGGAGTAGGATTCCTAGAAATCCTAATAGGATTAGGACTTCGGATTCAAATAGAGTCCTAATTAGATTAGGACTAAAATTAAACAAATCCTAATTGGATTAGGATTCCTTAAGTCTAAATTAATTATTAATCTAATGAATCAACATGACTCCTAATTGGATTAGGATTGAAGAGTTCAATTGAGTCATGGTTCATTCAAGTCCTAATTGGATTAGGACTAGCATAGATTGAACCCAATTTGGCCAATCCTAATTAGATTAGGATGAAACCATGAGAGAGGCACCTAATCCTCTTTGGAAGAGGATTAGGTTAACCAACTAAGAGGGGCATCAGCCCCTCTCCAAATGCTTGGGGCGACAAGAAGAGAGGAGCTAGGGCCGGCGCCCCCTTCTTATTTGGTAGGTTGTCATTGGAACTCCTAAAAGTTAGGAGCTCCAATCCCTTTTTAAAGAGGACTAGAGGCCGGCGCCCTAAGAGAGCTTTTCATCCTCCTCTTGCTGCCGCCACCCTCCCCTCTCCTCTCTTGGTTCAGCCGCAAGCAAAGGAAGAGCAAGGTCCAAGCGTTGGCGTCTTCCTCTTCCTCCAATCCTTCTTCCAACGCAGGGAAAAGAAAGAAGGCTGCAGAAGCTGTGTTCTTCTTCCTTGAGTTCCTTCTTCTTCTTCCTCCTCTCAAGCACTTTCAAGAGTTGAAAGAAAGAGAAGAGATCAGCCATCAAAGGAGTCTTTGCAAGGGAGCTAGCACCCCGGGAAGACAAGAAAGCTTTGATCGGTTCTCTACTTCGTGTGGATACCCGTAGAGGCCGGACGTTTGAACGGCTTCAAACGAACCCTCTTCCAAAACCACGAATTCAGATTCGCGGTGATCATCTACCCGCGCAAGGTGAAGATTTGATCTTCCTATTAGTTCTAAAAGTTTTAATTCTTACCTAATTACGAAAGGTCTCGAAACAAGCGTTCATGCGATGAACGTCGAACCCGTGCATGCCGATTCCGCTGCCATCTGAAATTTTTGAAATATCAGCGGCATGGGCGGGTTCCCAACACATGTGTGCTAGATATCAGGTTAATCCTAAAGAATCACACCTAGCTGCAGTTAAGAGAATCTTTAAATACTTAATAGGAACTAAGAACATAGGGCTGTGGTACTCTAAAGAATCTAGCCTAAACTTAATAGGGTACACAGATTCAGACTTCGCTGGATGTAAGCTTGATAGAAAAAGTACCAGCGGGTCTTGTCAATTTCTAGGAGAAAACCTAATCTCATGGTTTAGCAAGAAACAAAACTCGGTTGCATTATCCACTGCAGAAGCTGAATATGTTGCAGCCGGGAGTTGTTGTGCTCAAATCTTGTGGATTAAACAACAATTAGAGGATTATGGCATTAAACAAGATAAAATCCCCATTAATTGTGATAATACAAGTGCCATAAACCTAACTAAAAATCCAATTCAACACTCAAGAACTAAACACATTGAGATAAGACATCACTTCATAAGAGATCATGTATTGAATGGTGATGTGACTCTCCAATTTGTTTGTACTGATAATCAATTAGCAGATATTTTCAAAAAACCCCTAAGTGAAGAGAGGTTCAGTGTACTTAAAAGGGGATTAGGAGTGATTGACCCATCCTAGTGGGAGTTTCCACTAGATTAATTGATTTTGATGGTTAAAATGAGGTTAAAATAGAGTTTCTATTCAATGATCATCAAATCAGATCCCAACTAGGTGATTTTCCCTCATTTGGCACGGTTATAGCATGATTTTTAAGTGCGTGCCAAGGTTAGAGACGACTCGAGTAAGTTTCAGAGCCGGCTCCTAAGGGAGAGTCGACTCGCGCATTTGGGGGAGTCGACTCGCAAAGTTGGCAGCTGAGGGGGAGTCGACTCGCACATTATCGGGAGTCGACTCGAAGTCTACAGGCGCATAAGGAGAGTCGACTCGCGCATTTTCTGGAGTCGACTCGAGGTCGAGTCGACTCGCGACTCAAGGGAGTCGACTCGCAGTCGGGATCCGACTTTTTAACCCTAGGTTTGTCGTTTCGCAAACACTTTTTCTCAAGCCGCCACTGTTCACAAAGCCCTAGAGCCGACTCCTAGGTCATCCTCGATCGTCTCCAAGCCCTTTTTCCCGTCGATTCTTCGCCGGACATTGAGTTTCCGTCCGTTCCTAGGTCTTTTCAGGTCAGTCCCGAGCTTCCTCTATCGATCCTTCTTCGTTCTCTAGGTTTTCATCTCGTTTAGGTCAAGATGCCTCGCAAGGGAGTTGTTAGAAAGAGGTCCCGTCCCGTGGCCGGTCCCGAGCGGCGCTCCAAGGCGTAGCACGATCCCGCGAGGCAACCTCCTCCGGATCGTTCCCCGCCTAGGGTGGTTCTTGTTAGGCCGTTGGCCGGGAAGGCCGTCACCTCCGGGAGGTATGTCACTTTCGACTATCTCTTCCGGGAAGGATTCACCATAGGGGATAGGCTTAGAGCCCAGGGTCTAGAGTACTTCCTCACCTTGGACCTTCCCACCTATCCTGGCCTAGTTCAAGAGTTCTACAGTACCGTCCATCGGAGAGATGGAGGTATTGAGGGCACGGTATTAGGTGTCCCATTGCGTGTCACAGAGGACCTCATTGCCCATATCCTCCACCTTCCATTAGTAGGGGTGGCTCCTGCACATCCTGAGGATAGATTTGAGGCCCTTACGATCGTCTTAGGGCATCCACCTCAGTCTCCCCTAGATGAGGTATCTGCTAGCTCACTTCCTATTGAAGTGAGAATCCTTTTGAGCATTTTGTCCAGGTCCATCTTCCCTAAGACAGGGAGATTTGATTTTGTGAATGAGAGGGACCTAGCTATTATGTCTTACATTCTTCAGGACACCCCGGTCAACTTCCCCAAGCTCATTTATAGGTATATGTGTGAGCCCCTGGATAGACCTAGGCTCTCCCTCCCATACGGAATATTATTCACTCTTCTCTTTAGGCAGTACGAAATTTCCATTCCTGAGAAGGAACCCTCTCGTGCCTTGCGATGGACTGATCGCTTGGGTACGGGGACCATGCACAGGATGGGATTTCGGAAGAGAGAAGGGATCTGGGTTAGGAAGTCCACTCTCACCGCTCAGACCACCAGACCATCACCCAGTCCTGAGCCAGATTCTGACTACCCAGAGTCCCCAGACCATCCAGACCTTCCATCCACTCCTCCTGCTCCTACCACCTCTGCCGGACCTTCCTCCTCAGCTCCACCATCTATGGAGGTCCGTATTGATCCAGAGCAGCTCCGGGAGCTGCGGCAGGAGATCGTCCGAGATTTGAGGGACGAGCTGCTCCGGGAGCTCCGAGGTTCCGTGCCAGCTCCCACTCCTGCACCCACTCCATCCTCAGCACTGGTCCCATCCTTGACAGCCGTGACAGACATGACGGCTGAGGTGCGGCAGGAGATCTACAACATTAGGACCCTGGTGCAGGCCCAGTTCCACAGCATGAGCGAGGTCACGAGCACCACGAGGAGGATGCGGGATGACATCCGCCGTGACATGCACACCACCACCGAGGGGGCCGAGCGCTTGTCGAATGTGCTCATCGACAAGCTGGACGCACTTCAGACCTCGGTGACTGGGCTTCAGACGTCGGTGACTGAGCTCTCCACTACACATAGCAGAGCCACCACGTCTATTATCACGCAGCTGGGCCATGTTACAGAGGCAGTCGCCCTCCTCATGGAGCAGAGCCGATTGAGAGGAGGAGTCACATCCTCGAGAGGAGGAGCTACATCCTCCAGAGGAGGAGATGTATCCTCGAGAGGGGGAGCTACATCCTCCAGAGGAGGAGATGTATCCTCGAGAGGGGGAGGCACATCCTCGAGGAGGTCATAGATGATTTTGAGTTGTGTTTTGTCTTCTTTTGTATTGTTCTTGCTTTACCTATTGTATGCTCAAATGTATTCACCTTCATATCAATACAATGAGTAGACATCTTATCTTCATTTCTGTGCCATTTGATGATTTACTGTGCCATTTGTGCCATTGATTGTGTGTGATTACCTCCTTTTTGGTATGATGACAAAAAGGGGGAGAAATGTGTAAAATATGTAAAAGGGGAGAAATATTAAAAAATATGTAAAAGAAATCAATGGAAATAAATAAAACGATAAACTCTTAAAAACACACATAAATTTGTTCTAAGTGGATTCGGTACCTCGAGGCTCATTATCTCTCTTTTGGGGCTCCTAATGGAGTAATCTCCAGAATCTATTCAAGGGATATTCGGAGATTAGCTGAATCCTACTCAAGAACAAATTGACAGATTTTCCCTCTAAAAACAAAATTTTTAGTTCAAAAATTTCAAAGCATTAAAAGGAAATTCAGAAAATCAAAACATAGTTGAATGCATATGTTGAGGGGGAGAATCTGAATTTTAATCAAGCTAAATCATTAATGTCATATAAGCCAAACAATTGATTGCAGAATATGAAGGCTTATATAATTCCAAATGAAAGGGGGAACTTTAACTCCGAAATTTAATGTTTCACTCCTTTCAAACTTGGATAAATTAAATTATCAAGACATTTGAATTCATTTATGGAGTTTAATTCATTATTTACTGAGCAACTCATTTTACATATACTCAAAGTTTTGTCATCATCAAAAAGGGGGAGATTGTGGAGTGATCGATTAAAACCCCGTTTGATTTTGATGAGCTCAAAGCATTTGAGTATATCTTGTGATTACTAATGAATTCAATTGAGTGTTTCAGTGAAAATCCTGTCCAAGTGTCTCTAGACTTGGTTCATAGCATTTTGGATAAGTTAAGAAGTCTGCATGAACCAATGTCTGAGATACGAGTCGACTCCCGAGTTTCACGAGTCGACTCCAAGCGTATCAAGGTCACTGGCACGAGCTCGAGTCGACTCCTGATCAGTACGAGTCGACTCCGACTGAAAACAGACAGAAGGACAGAAGAGCAGTTTTTCAGGTCTGAGATTCGAGTCGACTCCAGTGGAATGCGAGTCGACTCCCAGCGGTACACACAGAAAAAGTCAGAGAGCGTTTTATGGACTCTGAGATTCGAGTCGACTCCCGCAGTACGCGAGTCGACTCCGAGACTGTGCGACCATCGACACACAGAAGACCATGTTACTGCCTCTGAGATTCGAGTCGACTCCCAGACAGCTCGAGTCGACTCCAAGACAAGCTTCACGTCAAAAGGCAGAAGACCAACTTTCGGAAACTGAGAGCCGAGTCGACTCCAAGGAAGTTCGAGTCGACTCCAAGACTGGATGAGCCAAAAGACAGAGAATCGGGAGTTCGGGCTCTGAGATTCGAGTCGACTCCCAGGACAGTCGAGTCGACTCGAGTGGACAAAATTCAAATTTGGATCCACGGACTACAGAGGATGAGCCGACTCCAAAATTGCCAGGTCAGCGCCAGAAGTTGGCGAGTCGACTCCGGGTCAAGACGAGTCGACTCCCAGTCAAGACAGCAACTTTAATTCAAACTGGGAACAGTTGCCGAGTCGACTCCGGAAAAGCTCGAGTCGACTCCTGCTACAGCCGAGTCGACTCCTGATCGCGCGAGTCGACTCCAACCCACCAACGGTCACATTGTCAGGCTGCGCAGAGTGTGCAGAACGGCCAGAAAAAGCAGAGTAACGGCTAGTTTCCGTGGGGGTTGACTTAAATAGCCACAGAAGACTGTAGCAAGGTAGAGAACACATATTCCACTCCTAGCATTCAAGTCTTCAAGCTCTCTAAGTGCTCTTCAACGAGAAAAAGGGAAGATCTGCATTTACTGCTCCACCAACATCTTCCCAGCATTCAAAGCTTCCTCCTCCTGCTTTCAAGTCGATCACTCTTTCAAGAGGAGACCGGAGTTCCAAAAGCCACACCTCTTCACCATCTTAAAAGTGTTTGAGGGCTTCTAACTCCTTTACGATTATATTGTTTTAAATCTGCTTTTTGAGAAGCTATTTTCTGTTTTCTTCTATCTCGTGTATTTACTTGATTCAATCGGGGGATTGAATCAAGGGGATTAAGGTTGGTTGGTGAGCCGGTTTAAAACCAACGAGTGTAAGGGTTTGATTGTGAGCCCGGAAAAACAATCGGGGTTGGTTCTAGTCGGTGAGCCTTGGAAAACCGACCGAGTTCGTTGTGAGCTCGTAAAACAACAAGTTCGGTTGTGAGCTTGCAAAACAACCGGCTGTAATCCAAGGGGGTTATAGTGAAATTCCCAAGTGAGACTTGGGGAGTGGACGTAGGAGCAAGGGTTAGCTCCGAACCACTATAAAACTTTGTGTTTGTAGTGCATTGTCTCTCATCTTCTTCCCCACACATTACTCACAGCACTTAGCTTTAATTAAATAACTGGCTATAGTATTTCGTTAATCATCCACAAAGTTTTAATTAGCTAAGTTAATTTAAAAACCCAATTCACCCCCCCCTCTTGGGTTGTCTATCTGGGCAACACCAGTGACCTTCTGTCACTGAATTAGAAATTCAGATAGTTCGGTATCAAAATACAATGAGCTGCTTGCTAGTCACAGGTTGCGGTATCAGGTCAAAGGGCCAAACTTATACCCATATCTACTCGAAACATCTCTTGACAGTAGAGCGTTCCGGAATTGGTCACGTTCAGTGAAATGTACTCCTACACTTCACCTGTGTGGCATACCAGTGTCTCCACACTCCTTGGTTAAGGGGACAACCAACGTATATGTCACACAATGACCTAATCTCGATAATACTATCGTCTTAGTAACAACATATAATTTGGTCGCGAACTGGTTTAAGGACTCGAAGATAAATCCTCCTTTATCATTAATAAGTCCTAAGGACTTCATCATATAAGAGTTTATTTGAAGATGTAAAATGATGAATAATGCCAAATAACACTTTATTAATTTGTCAATTTATTTACAAAATTCAATCATCATTCGCTCTCACAGCGAGATCAGATACAGTTGACACCATGCCGAACATCATTCGCTGACGATTGACTATTAGGATACAATTTCCAACAACTCCCATTTAGCCTAAAGCCAATCGGCACAGTATCTAATACCCATCTTTGACTTGTGTTCATTGAACTCTTTGATGCCGAAAATTTTGGTAAATGGGTCAGCCAGATTTTTTTTTGTATCAATCTTCTGAAGATCAATATCACCTCGTTCTATAATCTCTCGAACCAGGTGATAGCGTCGCAGAATATGCTTGGTCCACTGATGTACATTAGGTTCCTTTGCCTGAGCTATGGCTCTAGTGTTATCACTAAATATAGGAACTGGACCATCAATGGAAAGTGCCACTCCCAGCTCGGTGATGAACTTGCGCAACCATACGGCTTCCTTGGTTGCATCAGATGCTGCGATGTATTCTGTTTCACATGTAGAATCTGCCACTGTATGTTGCTTGGAACTCTTCCAGCAGATGGCCCCACCCTTAAGAGTAAAGATATATCCCGACACGCTCTTGCTATCATCTTGATCTGACTGAAAACTTGAATCGGTATATCCTTCAAGTTTTAAGTCAGAATCACCATAGACAAGCCACTGGTCTTTAGTATTTCTCAAATACTTAAGAATGGTTTTCACAACTTTCCAGTGGTTGCTACCTGGATCAGACTGGTATCTACTCACTACTCCTAGTGAGTATGCCACGTCTGGTCTAATACATGTCATGGCATATATTATAGATCCCACTGCCGAAGCATATGGAATTCTATCCATACTCTCTCTTTCTTGAGGGGTTGTCGGACAATCTCTTTTAGAGAAGTTAATTCCATGGCCCATTGAAAGATAGCCTTTCTTGGAATTAATCATACTGAACCTCTTCAGTATAGTATCAATGTATGTGGATTGGGATAATCCAAGCAATCTGTTAGATCTATCTCTATAGATCTTCATCCCTAGGATGTAAGATGCTTCTTCCAAATCCTTCATGGCAAATTGAGATGATAGCCAAACCTTTATTCCTTGTAATGCAGGAATGTCATTCCCGATTAAAAGAATGTTATCCACATACAAAACTAGAAATATGATTACTAAACCATTGACCCATTTATAAATGCAGGATTGTGGAGTGATTGGTTATACCCCTATTTGATTTTGATGAGCTCAAAGCATTTGAATATATTTCAAGTTATACTAATGAATTCAATCTAGTATTTCAGACAAATATATGTGAATTTATCTTTAATAGCATCGAGCCTTTGTCGAAGTCATTTGGCTAAGTATTGAACTAATTTAAGCCAAAGTTTGAAGCTCGAGTCGACTCCGAAAGAGTACGAGTCGACTCTAAGTGTTTCAGAGGTTCTGGCACGAGCTCGAGTTGACTCCGGTACACTACGAGTCGACTCCGACTGAGAACAGACAGAAGGACAGAAAGATGAATTTCAGACCCTGTCACCGAGTCGACTCCAACGGTTTCGAGTCGACTCCGATGCTTACCGAGTTGACTCCCGACGGTTTCGAGTCGACTCCAAGGAGTAACAGACAGAAGGACAGAGAAGTGTTTTCTGGACCCTGTTACCGAGTCGCCTCCAGAAGAATTCGAGTCGACTCCAACGTTTGACGAGTCGACTCCAACGTTTGGCGAGTCGACTCCTAAACAAGCAAGAGTCGACTCTCAGAGGAAAGCAGACTGAAAGGCAGAAAATCAAATAAAGTGACTCTGTGAACGAGTCGACTCCAAGAATACGAGAGTCGACCCCAAATCAGCCGAGTCGACTTCAAGATAATCCGAGTCGACGCCAAGGCAGTTCAACTCCAAGGCAGTTCAACTCCAAAGATAGAGGATCAGTTTTTCGGGCTCTGAGAGCCGAGTCGACTCCAAGATGATCCGAGTTGACTCGAGAAAGAAATGCAGAAAATTAGATCTCTGGAACCCTGAGAATGAGTCGTCTCCAGAGGGCCGAGTCATCTCCGGATACTGACGAGTCGACTCCAGGTTTTGCCGAGTCGACTCCAGAATGGGACAGCACTTTAATTCAAATTCTGAACAGTGGGCAAGTCGTCTCCAGTAAAGCATGAGTCGACTCCAGCAACAGCCGAGTCGACTCCAGATCGAGCGAGTCGACTTCGACCCCAACGGATACATTGTCAGGAGTTGCAGACTGTGCAGAACGGCCACAAATTAGTGCCTAACGGCTAGTTTTCAAAGGGGACTGCTTAAATAGCCAGAGTGAACAGTAGTAGACACTAAGAGAGTCACTCCATCTGAGCATTAAGTGTTTTCCATCTACCAAGAGTCTATTGAGAGAAATGATAAGCAAAAGAAGGAAGAATCGCATTCAATACATAACTAGAAGTCTTTCCTTCGCATTCAAGGCTCTTCCTCTGACATCAGATCTTCAGTGCACTCAAAGAGGAGACTCATAGTTCGAGAAGCCCCTTCTTTCTCTTCCAAAATCTGTTTGAGGGCTTCTAACTCTACTCTTTTCATATTGTTTAATATTTGCTTGTTAAGAAGCTTTCCTTGTAACTTTTTCCAAAACTATTTTCTTACTTGATTCAATCAGGAGATTGAATGAAGGGTTGTAAGGTTTGTTGGTGAGCCGAAGTTAAAACCAACGGTGTAAGGGTTCGATTGTGATCCCGGAAAAACAATCGGGTGGTTCTAGTCTGTGAGCCTGTGAAAAACGACCGAGTTCGTTGTGATCTCGCGAAAACAACAAGTTGGGTTGTAAACTTGTAAAACAACCGGCTGTAATCCGGAGGATTATAGTGAACTCCCAAGTGAAGCTTGGAGAGTGGACGTAGGAGCAAGGGTTAGCTCCGAACCACTATAAATTGGTTTGTGTTTGTATTGGTTGCTGTTTTCTCTCTCTCTTCGTTCACTTCATCTAGTAACTTAACTAATTTGCTTGCAAAAGATTTAGTTAATTACTAATCATAGTTTTTAATTGGTCGAGAATTAATCCAAACCCAATTCACCCCCCCTCCTGGGTTGTCTTTTTGGGTAACAAGTGGTATCAGAGCCGGAGCTCTTATATTAAAAGAGTAAAAGATCAAAATGACAACTCCTTTTGGATCTTCTCTTATTGAGGGGCAATCCACCCATAGGCCTCCATTCTTTGATGGAACCGACTACACCTATTGGAAGGCTGGGATGAGGATATTTATCCAAGCCCAAGACTATAAGGTTTGGAGCATCATAGTTAATGGACCATACATTCCTTCTATTTTTATAGATAACATTACTATACCCAAGCTTGAAAAAGATTGGGATGACAATGATAGAAGGAAGGCACAACTAAATGCCAAAGCGATGAATGTACTTTATTGTGCCTTAGACCGTAATGAATTCAATAGAGTCTCTACTTGCAATTCTGCAAAAGAGATATGGGAAAGACTTTAAGTGACCCACGAGGGCACGAATCAAGTCAAGAAATCCAAAATAAACATGCTAGTTCATAAGTATGAACTATTTAAAATAGAATCTAATGAAACTATCACGTGCATGTATACTAGATTCACTGATATTGTCAATGGCCTAAAAAGCCTTGGCAAAAGTTATACTAACAGTGATCTTGTCAGAAAAGTTCTTCGATCTTTACCAAGGTCATGAAAAGCTAAGGTAACGGCGATCCAAGAAGCCAAAGACTTGAACAAGCTGGCACTCGAGGAGCTCCTTGGATCCTTGATGACACATGAGCTCACAATGAAGCAACACAATGAAGAAGAGTCCACCCACAAGAAAAAGGTAATTGTCCTTAAGTCTACTTCTTCTAACAAGGATCCCTCTTGCAGTAGCTGCAGTGAAGAAGAAGATAATGAGGGAGATGAAGATGAGGCTCTTCTCGTGCGAAAGTTCAAAAAATTCATCAACCGGAAGAAATCCATTCATCAGAGGAGAGGTTTCTCAAGTTCCTACAACAAGGACAAAGGTAAGAAAAGAGAAAGTGAGGGAATCGGTTGCTATGAATGCAAGAAGCTGGGACATTTCAAAATCGACTGTCCCTTGCTGAGAAGGACAGCAAATACAAGAAGAAGAAAGCTCTTGTCTCCACCTTGACAGACTCCGATCAATCATCATCATCATCGGATGAGGAACAAGAGGAAAAAGCAAATTTTTGCTTCATGGCAAATGATAATGAGGTAATATCTGAAACGCATTTAGATTTTACCTTTGATGAATTGTATGATGCTTTTAATGTACTAATAGATGAATATAAGACAATAAACCTTAAAAATAAAGAATTAAAACTAACTAATCAATCTCACTTCCATAAGTACGGTAAATTAATTAAGGACAAAGATTCTATCATCAAAAAAAATTTAGAACTTAAAAGAAGCAACTAAATGCTAACTCAAAAAACTAATACCTTAATTAAAGATAACGAAAGACTAACTAAGGAAGTTTCAGAACTTAAAAATAGTAAACAAACTATAAAAGATAATCTTACAAAAGACTTAAACTTACTAAAAACAGAAAAACTGAAGTTAACAAAAGAACTTGAAAAATACAAACCTATTGTAGAAAAGTTTACATATAGTTCTGAAAAATTGGAGATGATCCTTAATAATAATCAACGAGCTGTGTTTAATAGAGCTGGTTTAGGGTATAAGCCTAAGAATAAGCAAAAGTTTCTTAAAAACTTTTTTATAAAAGCTGGGGAAAGTAAAACTAAAAATATAACCTGTTTTTGCTGTGGAAAAGTAGGACATAAAACTAATGTGTGTGACCATAGGAAAGTAGAAGCTAAAAGAAAAATTTAAAAGGTTTGGGTTCCAAAAGGAACCAACATTACTAACCTTGAAGGACCCAAGAAAACTTGGGTACCTAAAATTGTATGATTTCCTTGTGTAAGAGTGTCTTGCAGCCAAAGTCGACAAAAACTGTTGGTACTTGGATAGTGGCTGCTCAAGACACATGACGGATGACAAGGAGTAATTTTTCACCCTAAAGCCTAAAATGGGAAGTGCTGTGACTTTTGAAGACGATAACCAAGGTCACATCGTTGGCATAGGTAAAGTACAAATCACCTCTTCAACCTTTGTTGATAATGTACGATTTGTAGATGGTCTTAAGCATAACCTACTTAGCATTAGTCAATTATGTGATAGAGGTTTTGATGTTCTGTTTAAGCCATCTCTATGCATCATAACCAACTCAATTGACAATAGCTTAGTATTCAAAGGAATAAGACGTGGCAATGTTTATGTAGTAGATCTTGAAGATCTCGCCAATAATAGCCGTTGCATAGTAGCTAGTGATTCTAAAGTCAATGATGCAAGTTGGTTATGGCACCGTAAATTAGGTCATGCAAGTATGGATACAATATCAAAATTAGTTAAAAGAGATTCTGTGATTGGTTTGCCAAAGCTAAAATTTGAGAAAAATAAAATTTGTGAAGCATGTCAATATGGCAAACAATCTAGAAGTTCCTTTAAATCCATAAATTGTGTCTCTACTACTAGACCCCTTGAACTACTTCACATGGATCTTTCTGGACCAACTAGAACCACAAGCCTTGGTGGAAACAAGTATGGTCTTATCATTGTAGATGATTTTTCTAGATACACATGGGTCATATTTTTAGCTCATAAAGATGAAGTATTTTCAGTATTTAAGAAATTTCATAAGGAAGTAACTAACTCAAGAAATACTTCAGTTATAGCTATTAGGAGTGATCATGGAACGAAATTTGAAAATCATCTATTTGATGAATTCTGTAGTAAAAAGGAGATAACTCATAATTTCTCTGCACCTAGGACACCACAACAAAATGGACTTGTGGAAAGAAAGAATAGAACCCTAGAGAAAATGGCTAGAACCATGTTGTGTGAAAGTAACCTCCCTAAGTATTTTTGGGGAGATGCCATTAACACGTCATGTCATATATTAAATAGAGTTTTATTGAGACCAATTATAAAGAACACACCTTATGAATTTTGGAGAGATAGAAAGCCCAAAGTAAACTATTTTCATGTTTTTGGGTGTAGGTGTTTCATTCATAATAATGGCAAAGATAACTTAAGCAAATTTGATTCTAAATCTGATGAAGGTATCTTTTTGGGATATTCTACATCAAGTAAAGCTTATAGAGTCTTCAACAAAAGAACCCTTGTTATTGAAGAGTCTATACATGTTGTTTTTTATGATACTAATGATGTCTCTTCTAGCAAGAGAGTAGCTTTTGATGATGATGCAGGAATACTTGAGAAAAGGATAGATGATATGACATTACAAGAGAATGAACCGAAGCAAATTGGAGAAACTTCAACAAGCCAAGAGGTAATTGTTGATCATGGGCTTACTAAGGCTTGGAGGTATGCTCATGGTCATCCTAAAGAATTAATTTTAGATGATCCATCTCAACCTGTTAGAACTAGAGCATCTCTTAGAAACTTAAATAATCATCTTGCATTTGTCTCACACTTTGAACCTAAAAATATAGAAGAAGCTGAAAATGATGTAAATTGGATAAATGCTATGCAAAAGGAACTTAACCAATTTACAAGAAATAAAGTATGGAACTTAGTTGAAAGACCCACTGAATACTCAATAATAGGAACTAAATGGATATACAAAAATAAACTTGATGAAAATAGAATTATGATTAGAAACAAGGCTAGACTAGTAGCAAAGGGCTATAATCAAGAAGAAGGTATAGATTTTGATGAGACTTTTGCTCCTATAGCTAGACTTGAGGCAATTAGATTGTTACTAGCATTTGCATGCAATAAAGATTTCAAATTATTCTAAATGGATGTAAAAAGTGCTTTCTTGAATGGGTATATTAATGAGAAAGTTTATGTAGAACAACCTCGTGGTTTTGAGAATCATCAATACCCCAATCATGTTTATAAACTAAACAAAGCACTTTATGGTCTAAAACAAGCCCCTAGAGCATGGTATGAAAGACTTAGCAAATTTTTATTAGACCATGAATTTTCTAGAGGAAATGTTGATACAACTCTGTTTTTGAAAAAGAAAAATAAAAATATGTTGGTAGTACAAATTTATGTAGATGATATTATTTTCGGTGCTACTAACAATCTTCTTTGCGAAGAGTTTGCTGAGTTAATGCAGAGTGAATTTGAGATGAGCATGATGGGAGAATTGAACTACTTCCTCAGACTTCAAATCAAACAATCCAAGGAAGGGATTTTCATCAATCAAGCTAAATACATCAAGGAAATGCTAAAGAAGGTTGATATGGATGAAAATAAGGCAATTGGCACCCCCATGAGCTCATCATGCAAACTAGACAAAGATGAATCAGGTAAATCAGTTGATCAAAAGCTGTATAGAGGTATGATAGGATCTTTACTATATCTTACAGCAAGTAGACCTAATATTATGTTTAGTATATGCATGTGTGCTAGATATCAATCTAATCCTAAAGAATCACACCTAATTGCAGTTAAGAGAATTTTCAAATATCTCATAGGAACAAAAAACATAGGTCTATGGTACTCTAAAGAATCAAGCATAAATTTAATAGGGTACACTGATTCAGACTTCGCTGGTTGTAAACTTGATAGAAAAAACACCAACGGATCTTGTCAATTTTTAGGAGAAAACTTAATTTCGTGGTTCAGCAAGAAACAAAACTCGGTTGCACTATCTACGGCTGAAGCCGAATATGTTGCTGCCGGGAGTTGTTGTGCTTAAATTTTATGGATCAAGTAACTACTTGAAGATTATGGCATTAAACAAGATAAGATTTCCATAAATTGTGATAATACAAGTGCCATAAATCTAACTAAAAATCCAATTTAACACTCAAGAACTAAACATATTGATATAAGACATCACTTCATAAGAGATCATGTGTTAAATGGTGATGTAATGCTTGAATTTGTTTGCACTGATGATCAACTTGCTGATATCTTCACAAAACCCTTGAGTGAAGATCGATTTTGCATTCTTAGAAGAGGGTTACGAGTGATTGATCCATTCTTGTGATACTCCCCTCTAAATAATTGATTTTGATGATTAGCTTATGTTAGATATAGAATTTCTTATCTATGGTCATCAAATCAGATCTTAAATCTTAAATATTTCCATAACTCTCTCCTATGGCACGGTAATAACAAGATTTTTTGATTATGTGCTAGAGTTCGAGTCGACTCGCGCATATTTAGGAGTCGACTCGAGGTCGAGTCGACTCGCGACATACCAGAGTCGACTCGAGGTCGGGAATCTGATTTTTAACCCTAATCGAAACGTTTATTCCTCACTTCTATTCTCGGCCGCCACTATTCCAAAACCCTAGAGACGTCTCGGACCTCGTCTCTGACCCGTTCTAAGTCCTCTCCCTTGAGTTTTCTTCCATTTCTCTTGTCCATCCCTCAATTTTTAGGTCAAAATGCCTAGGAAAGCCGTTGTCCCAAGCCGGAAGAGACCTCTCTCCGTGAGCGGTGCCGAGCGACGGTCCAAGGCACGGAACGAACCCGTGAGGCCACCACTTCTGGTTCCTTCCCCGCCTAGGCCAGTTCCCTCACGTCCGTGCGCCGGGAGAACAGTCTCTACCGGGAGGAAAGTCAACTTTGACTTCCTCTCCCGGGAAGGGTTCACCCTAGGGCATCATCTTAGGGCTCAAGGGTTAGAGTTGTTTTGTTCTTTAGACCTCCCTACTTACCCAGGGTTAGTTAGAGAATTTTATGGGACTGTAGCTCGAAGTAGTGGTGGTATCCAAGGAACCGTAGCGGGTGTTCCTGTTTTTATCTCGGAGGACTTCATTGCTCGAATCCTCCATCTGTCCCGAGAAGGGATCTTTCCCACTCATCCCCAGGATAGGACTGAGGCCCTTACGGCCATTTTAGGGAGCCCACCTCAATCCCCAATAGAGGAGGTGTTTGCAAATCAGCTTTCAGCTAAAATGCGGCTCCTCCTAAGTATCATTTCTAGGACTCTCTTTCCCAAAACAGGTAGGTTTGACTTCATCTCCGAGAGAGACCTAGCACTAATGTTCCACATTCTCCAAGACACTCTCATCAACTTTCCCAAACTCATCTACAAATATATTTGTGAACCCCTAGATAAACCTAGATTGAGTCTCCCTTATGGCATGCTATTCACACTTTTCTTTAGGGAGTTAGAGGTCCCTATTCCTGAGGGAGAACCCTCTCGTTCACTTCGTAACACTGATCACATCGGTGAGAGGACTCTCCATAGAATAGGGTTCCATAAAGTAGATAATGTCTGGGTTAGGAAAACCTCTTCATCCACACCATCAGACCCTACCACTCATCACTCACCTAGTCCTGATCATGACCAGGACCACTACATAGCTCCTCCCACTTTTTCTTCCACATCTGGTCCATCATTCCCATCTACTTCTGCTGGACCCTCTACAGCTCCACCACCTCAACAACCTTTCGAAGTCCGGATCAGCACTGAGCAGCTCCGGGAGATGAGACAGGAAATTGTGAGGGAGCTGAGAGATGATCTTGTTGCCCAAGGTGACAAGCCAGGAGGGGGGGTGAATTGGTTTCTTTTAATTTTAACTATCTTACTTGTGTTAAATGATGAGTTAGTGAACTTAAACAAATCACAATGCAAACAACAAGAAGTATAGTGGTTCGGTGTCTCCTTAGCACCTACGTCCACTCTCCAAACGACCCCTTGGGAATTCACTATAATCCCGCGGATTACAGTTGGATTGTTTTCCGGGCTCACAATCCAAAAACCTTTACACTTTGGTTTTTCGGGTTCACCAAAAACCTATGTTGGTTTTACGGGCTCACCAACGAACCTATGTTGGTTTTACGGGCTCACCAACGAACCTTTACAATTGGTTTTCTGGGTTCACCAATCAACCTATTCCGTTGGTTTTGCGGGCTAACCAACTAACCTTTACAAGTAGTTTAATGAACAAAGGAAGAGGATTTAAACTCCTAGATGAGCAAATATAACAATATAATCTACAAAGAAGAGTTTAGAGAATAGTTATCGCTTGATATGACTTCTCTCTTCTTTGTCAAGGATGCTTCACTCTTCACGGGTGGATGGAGCTCTTAATGACTCTTTGAATCTGCTCAACCACTTTCTTTTGACTCATGATGAAGCACTTGGATGAAGAAGATTAGGGTACTTTGTCTTTCTTGTGTACTCTTTGATATTCTTGCAAAAGGATGTTCTCTCTGATGAATAGTGTCACTTTAAATAGTTTTCTTCATCCATTGGACAAGCCCCAATGGTTAGAATTCAAAAACTAGCCGTTACTCACTGTTGGAAGGACAAAAAGTACTTCTGTAGAACTAGCCGTTATGCTTCTGCCCGTGTTTGGGTCGGCTCAACCTGTCCTTGGGTCGACCCAACTTTCACTTGGGTCGACTCAAACTTTCCTTGGGTCGACCCTCTCAGAACCACAGAAACTTGCAATTCAGCCTTCCTTCACTTGGGTCGACCCAACATTTCTTTGGGTCGACTCAGGGTTCAGTTGGGTCGACTCAACTTCTTCTTGGATCGACCCTCTCAGGGTTTCCAGAGAACCTTTTCTGTCATCTGTTCTGTCTTGCCTTTGGGTCGACCCACTCAGGGTTTGGGTCGACTCAAGCTTGGGTCGACTCAACTTTATCTTGGGTCGACCCTCTCAGTATTTTCAGAGAACTATTTTCTGAGTTGTTGAGAAGCTTGATGTTTGGGTCGACTCATGCTTTCCTTGGGTCGACCCAACTCACTGTTCATCTGTGCTATTTTTGCAGAAGTATGCCAAATGCTTTCTTGATGTGCCGGGGTCGACTCCATCATCCTTTGGGTCGACTCAATCCAGACTTTGCTGCAACTCAAGGTTAGATTCATCCAAGTAAACAATGAAATGCATCTTTAACTTATTATACAGATATACTGAGAGTAACAGACTTATAAATGAAGTATCGAATTAACTTATAACATACTCTCGATTATTGCTTGTTAATCATCAAAATAACACTATCATCCTCAGATCTGTTGAGAGAGCTCCGAGGTCCACTCAGTGCTCCCTCCTCTGAAGTTGTTCCCTCTTTAGCAGCCGTGTCCAAGATGGTTGCTGACCTGAAGGAGGAAATCTACAACATCAGAAGCCTAGTCCAAGCTCAATATTGGAATATGAGTGACGTAAAGGATGACACGAGGAAGATGCGAGATAGCATCAGAAATGAGCTTGGTAGCCAAAGTCAGGGTGCAGAAAGGCTAGCACATGCCTTGATCTCCAAACTTGACACCCTCCAAGAAAGTCTGACCCAGTTCACCTCGATACAGTCTAGGGCCACCTCGGAGATCCTCGAACAACTAGGGAACGTCAATGAGGGGTTAAGCATGGTCATCAAACACACTAGACTGAGTTCGGGAGCCACATCCTCCACTACAAAGAAAAATTAGTGTATTTTTATCTGTTTTTATGATGTACAGTCCCTTGAGGACTTTTTTGATATGTAATTACACTTGTAATCAAATTTGAATTTAATACAATGAGTAGAAATTTCAGCCTTCCTTCACTTGGGCGACTCAACATTTCTTTGGGTCGACTCAAGGTTCAGTTGGATCGACTCAACTTCCACTTGGGTCGACCCTCTCAGGGTTTCCAGAGAACCTTTTCTGTCATGTATTCTGTCATTGCCTTTGGGTCGACCCTCTCAGTGTTTGGGTCGACTCAAGCTTGGGTCGACTCAACTTCCTCTTGGGTCGACCCTCTCAGTGTTTCCAGAGAACTGTTTTCTTGAGTCTTTGAGAGGCTTGAGGTTTGGGTCGACTCATGCTTTCCTTGGGTCGACCCAACTACTGTTCATCCGTGCCATTTTTGCAGAAGTGTGCCAGATGCTTTCTTGATGTGCCGGATGTTGCCCAGTAGATACAACCCAAGAGGGGGGGGTGAATTGGGTCTTTTAAAACTTTTATGCTACTTCTAAAACTTTATGATTAACTATGCTAAGTTGTATAGATGCACAGTGAAAGTTAAACTTAGCAAGGGTTTGATGTATAGACTTCGACTTGATTAAATATGCTTGCAACTAAAGGATGTGCGGATAAGAATTAAGCAAGCAATTTATCTAAGTAAGTAAGTGTGTTAGTTAGACAATAACTAGAGGCATTACAAACACAAAGGACATATAGTGGTTCGGTGCACCCCAGCACCTACATCCACTCCCCAAGACCTCTTGGGAATTTTACTATAATCCTACCGATTACAGCCGGTTGTTTTACAAGCTCACAACCCAACTTGTTGTTTTTACGAGCGCACAACGAACTCGGTCGGTTTTCCCAGGCTCACCGACTAGAACCAACCCCGATTGTTTTTCCGGGCTCACAATCAAACCCTTACACGTTGGTTTTACCCTCGGCTCACCAACAAACCTATCTCCGCTGGTTTTTCCTTTGGCTCACCAACAAACCTTTAACCCCTTGATTCAATCCCTTGATTGAATCAAGTTACAAGATATTAAAACAAAGAATAAAAACAAATCAAAGCTTCTTAAACAAGCAGATATGACAATATAAACAAATAGAGTAAAGAGAAGCCCTCAAACGAGTTTTGAAGATGGAGGAGCTCGGCTTCTTCTTTACTTGATCCTCCTCTGATTTGGCATGAAGTAGAGGATCCCCGAGGCAGCACGCGGATGGAGAGGAAGCTTTCGGATTCACTTGGATGCTCTTCTTCTCTCTATTTCATTTTGGATGGCCCTTTTGTGCTTGTGGGAGATTTCCTTTGTAATCTCTTTGAGATCTCTTTCCTAGATGATCTCTCCCACTTCCATGCCTTCTCCCCTAGCTCTCCTCTTGTTTTTATAGCTTTAGATGGCGTGGAAACAAGAATCTAGCCGTTAGAGACAAAAATAGAGCCGTTGGACACAGTCTGCACTTCCTGACAATATTACCGTTGGGATCGGAGTCGACTCGCGCGATCAGGAGTCGACTCGCCTGTTGCAGGAGTCGACTCATGCTTTACTGGAGACGACTCGGCCACTGTTCCAATTTTGAATTATGGTGCATCCTCGACTGGGAGTCGACTCGTCTTAACCCGGAGTCGACTCGCCAACTTCTGGAGCTGACTTGACAATTTCGGAGTCGGCTCATCCACTGAAGTCCGTGGATCCAATTTTGAATTTTGTCCTCTCGAGTCGACTCGACTGTCCTGGGAGTCGACTCGAATCTCAGAGCCCGAACTCCCGATCCTCTGTCTTTTGGCTCGTCCAGTCTTGGAGTCGACTCGAACTTCCTTGGAGTCGACTCGGCTCTCAGTTTGCGAAACACAACCTTCTGCCATCTTGGTGTAGCGCTGCCTTGGAGTCGACTCGAGCTGTCTGGGAGTCGACTCGAATCTCAGAGGCAGTAACTTGGTTTTCTGTCTGTTGATGGTCGCGGAGTCTCGGAGTCGACTCGTGCAATGCGGGAGTCGACTCGAATCTCAGAGTCCCAAAAATGCTCTCTGACTTTTTCCTTGTGTTCCGCTGAGAGTCGACTCTTGCTTTCTTTGGAGTCGACCTACCAACCATCGGAGTCGACTCGCGTTCCACTGGAGTCGACTCGAATCTCAGACCCGAAAACTGCTCTCTGACTTTTCTGCCTGTGACTCCTAGGAGTCGACTCATACTTCTCCGGAGTCGACTCATACTTCTCTGGAGTCGACTCGAATTCCACTGGAGTCGACTCGAAGACTGTTCTTTTGAATTTTTCTTTTGATTTTACTCCTCCAATTTGAATCCTTTGAACTTTAAGCTTGGGCCAATAAATTGTAGCTTTCTTCCAACTTGAGAGCTTTGGAGGCCTTCTTGTGTTCTTCCAACTTGCTATGTTCCTTGCAAAATAAATATCTTTCTCCTTGCAACATAAACATTAGTATCTATACTTCAAGGTTTTGTGATCATCAAAATCAATCTATGAATCAATCTTTGGGTCATCAATCTCCCCCTTTTTGATGATGACAAAACTTGGAGTATATGCAATATAAAAGATATTGATTTCTAGAAGTAATACATAGCTAAGTTGCATGAAGTGGAAAACATATATATTTAAAAACATACTTCATGATAATGCTTTTAGATTTAATCAGCTTAACACAATCAACATATTTAAATTTTAAGCTGATTTGTATTCAATTCAAAGTAATAAAGCATTCTGAGGTATATAGCATATACTTAGATATTTCTCCCCCTTTTTGACAACATCAAAAAGATAGTGAAACATTAAGTACAAAGATCAGAGCAGAACACATCGAGTGTGAATTCAAGAGGTTTTTTTAATTTGATAGTTTTCTAAACAAGTGTAGGTGGAATCTTCCTTAGGTTAATGATATTCAAGGAAAAACATGAGTGGAGATCTAACCTCTCTTCACTAAGTATGAAAGCTTGTTCATTTAAGACCTTTTGCCCAATCTATTAAGTATTTTATCAACCATGAGAGCAATTTAATTAATTTTCTTAATGACTTCAAAGTTCTTTTATGATAATAGGAGCATTGTGGCACAAATATCAAAATATACATTCATGCAATTTTTGATACATCTTAGAGCTCTTTTAAAGACTTTCTTTTATTTCTTTAGAAAATAAGCACAATTTGATACATAAAATAATGAATTTGCACAAAATTGAAGTTCCAAAAAGCAAGCCAATTAGAGCTCATTAGTGAAGTTCCAAAAATAGATTTTCTAAGAGATACTCAAGAAAATTTAACACATTATTCTCCCCCTTTTTCATTAAATTAGAGGCTCTTAAGATTTGCAGTTTGGTTCAAGAGTGATGCATGAGATATACTAACCAAATAACACGCCTCAAGGTGTATCATACAGATTTTCAGATTTAAATT
Source organism: Phoenix dactylifera (assembly GCF_051530095.1). Taxonomy (NCBI): domain Eukaryota; kingdom Viridiplantae; phylum Streptophyta; class Magnoliopsida; order Arecales; family Arecaceae; genus Phoenix; species Phoenix dactylifera. Next base: position 10,775,532 of record NC_143195.1, read on the forward strand.
TTAGATGATACATATTGGAGAGTATTAGAATCACTTTTCATTTAGTGTTCTTTCTCTCTCCTTTAGTTATAGATTTATGCGATTAAGTTCCATAAGATCTTTCCTTCTGAAATTTTCTTTCTCCCCCTCAAATGATCATTCCATTTAAGAGTTTAGAATCCTAAGATAATGTTCAATAAGATTGTCAATCTCAAAAATATATTTCAGCTTATTTTCATAAGACTCAAGGTTTGAGATAAGACAACCTTTATAGAACTCATCTCAAGGAAATTAAAACATGTCTTGCAATATAAGGAGGTTCATCAAAATCAATCCATAAAATTCAAAGTATGCATCAAAATAAAGTGTCTTTGGGATAGGATACTGAATATCTAAAGCTCCCCCTCAAAAGATGCATTCTTCTTTAATCATTTTAAATTGTTGAATTTCAGATTTTAGTAATAAACGTGAATAACACTGAAATTCTGTAATATCGAGAATGTAGAGTGATCTAGAATTATTCAGAATTTATAGTAATCACTCTTTCTAATCCTTTAAGAACAAGTTATGCTTTCTCCTAATCTTAGAGAAAATGTATAAAAGTATTAATCATAAAATGATTCAATTGAAGCTCAGTTTCTTTCAAAAGCATTTACATTTTCTTTCTTTTAGAGTCATTTGAGTGAGGTGAAATGTTTCTAGCTTTAAGATCATTCACTCTATTGATGGAAGTCTTCAATAATGTAGAAGAGAAAAATATATAGATGATCATTGAGGTATATATATTTATAGAACTCAATTTCTTAATCATAGTTTTTCAGCAATGTATACATGAAGCACAATAAATATATATTTTTTTTTATATCAAAATAGAATCATATATTTAGAAATTTTTGTTTGCAATCAAGATCATCGAAAGACACATCATTTGAACCAATATTAGTATACTTTGAAGATAAGAAATGATATGTTTCGGATGCGTATCGGAGCAATCATCAAAGGCATCAAAATTAATTCTGTTTTTCTTAAAGTAAGACTTTATTTTAAAAATCACATTTAGTTTAAGCTTTTATACAAAATCAGATTCGGAATTACATAGGATTTTCAATCATACTTTGAGATATGTATCTTCCACATTATAGCTCATCTTAAATGATTACGATTGAAAATACATATTTCAAACATATAAGAGCATATTCAGAATCTTTGTATTAAATGTTGAGTTTTGGTACGAATTTGAACATTATATACCAAATTTAGGCAAGTTGAAGGATAAAACAAAATCAATTTATTTTTCCTAAATAGAGATGTTCTTCTCTTCTCCTTTCTACAATTTTATTTAGCTTTCAGATTTTAACAATGATTGTGAATGACAAATCTGAAATTTCTTTTCAATAAAACTAGACAAAAGATGTTATGTAGCAATTCAAACATTCAATCAAATTGTCCAAGTATGAAACATTACAAAATATTGAGAATCCATAAATCAAGACATCATACCATATGCAAAATATACCATGTGTTAAGTCATGCATTAAAATACTAAGTACAAGAATGTCAAGGATCAAAATCAATTCTTTTCAAATAAACTCCCCCTATTTAAATATAATCTTGCAATGATTTCATCCTTAAAGTGTGTTTTCAAGTGATTAAAAATTTGACTTAATTCTACTTTCATTTACTTTGTTTTTCATTTATAACTTTCTTATGCTCTATACTCTATTTGCTCCCTATCCGGTGGAGTTGGGAAGGGGCACGAGGTACTACCACTAGCCTCCCTCTTGTGCCGTCCCTAATATGCCCTACACCGAATAGTTGGGTCAAATAGTGCCGGGTACTACCACTAGCCTCCCCATTGGCACCATCCCTATGATGAGCAATATAGAAAGGTTAAAATGTTTACTTCAAAACCTCCCTGTTTAAGTGTAATTAATTATGGATTTTATCTCTTCCAAAAGAATGCTCACACAAGTCTCACAAATGTGTCGAATATATTAAGTTTGTTTTGCTTTTCCTTAAGGTTGAAGTGTTTGCCTCTACTTGGATTTTACTTCTCTTGAATAATATCCATTTTCTTTTCTTTATCTCTCTCTCTTTTTGTTATTCTCAAGTAATTTTCATGAGAGAGCAGAATAGAGAATTAATCTTACGTATCATATATATGTATATCATGCAAACAACATTTTCATTATGCTCAAGGTTTCATAACTTCTCACAAGTTATTTTACATCAACATTTTAAGCATATACTTGTGTATTTCATGGTTATGACATAGGCAAAGATATATTTTAGTTTGGGCAAACCATGAAATAATTTCTAAAAGTATAAGTCAGTCAATACACATATAGACATGATATCAAAAATTAATAATTAAAGAATTTAATCATGCCATAATAAGATTTAAGTTACTGACTTTGCTCAACTAATTTGTGAGAAAGGTATCTAAATTACCTATTCATTATATGTTCTTCAAGCCAAACTAGATTTCTTATGTGTGAACTTTTGGCTGAAGAAGATCCTCTCTCTTATTTGCATGTGAATGTTTAGTGTATCTTACATGAAGATATCCTTCAAGTTGAAATCTCTCATTTTTCTTTCTTGAAGGAAGGTCATTAGTTTCTTTAAGATACAAAGCATTCATCCAACATATATATTTTTTAACTAGATGACTCAATATAAGATATGACAATAGTTGCATGTTGAGTCACTTTACTCAAGAGATTGCCTAAATATAAGCAAGCACATATCATTTGAACTAAAGAGATAGATTCATTAACCAAGATAGTTTAAGTCAATTTAGTTTAGATTCTATTTGCTTAAGATAATTATCAATAAGATATGTTAACTATGTTTTAATCAATTTATCTTAAACATTTGTTTCTATCAAAATTCAGATTATGATTTATTTGTTATCAATAAAATATGATTAATTAAAGTTAGATTGAAGTCTTGCACAAGGTCACATAATGAGCATACAATCTGGTCTACTAGCTGTAAAATAATTATTCTATCATGCTTCAATACAGCTTTAACACAATAGATCTACTTTGCTCATCCTTTTCAAATTCTACAAGATGGGGTCATAGATATACCTTCTTCATGCCAATCTTCTATAAGAGTTTTCTTGTGGACTAACGTTGGTCAATGAAGATCCCCTTTCCTGTTTGTCTTAATTTGGAGTTTGAGAGAAGATGTTAATTCATTCATCATATTTCAAACTCACTTTGCAATATAACTCTTCATTAGTAGAACCAAAAATGATGTCATCAATGCATACTTTGAGCAAATAAGATATCACAAATTCATTATTTTGATGCATAGATTTATCACTATTACTTTCTATCAAAAAGGTTGCTTAAGCTTTTATATATCATGCTTTTGATGCTTGTTCTAAATCACATATTGCTTTATCATATATGTAATGTGTATTTTTAAATATGGTGGTTATTTTTCATAGATCTCCTTTTTAATGAAGTAACCACATAGGAGTGACTTCTACACATTCATTTGACAGAATATAAAGCTCATGAAGCAAGCACATGATAATGATGATCTTTACTTCTAATCATGCAAGAATCTTTATCAAGATCTATTTCCTCTTTTCTTGATTTAGTCTTTTAGTAGTCATCAATTTTTCTTCATTAAGTGCATATGTAAAAGATTAACCATATAATTTGATTTTAGTATTTTGATAATAAATCATTAGTCTCATAAAGAATAAAATGAATTGATACTTCTACAACTAGAATTTTTCATGAATGTTCTATATGCATTGCTTGATGAATGATATCCAAGGATAGAAGTATCTTTATCAGATTTGGCATTATTTTCATAATAACATGTACGACTGAAAAATATGAAAGATATGCAATGGTTCATTTTCCATTTTTCAGAAGATCAAAATTTTCATCAAAAATAGAAATCATATGTATGACAAGCAGTGATGATAGTCTTTTAAAAATTTATTGAAGTAGATGACTATCATACATAATTGTCTTTTTCATTTCTTCAAGAATTCTATTAATCCTATTTTGCTTATGGTGTCCTTGGTGCTGAAATCATTGGATTTAATATTATTTTCTGTATAACCTTTACCAGGATTTTGGTTTTCAACACTGTGCCATGATACTCTTTATCTTCACAGTTTGGAAACCTTTATCATTTGAACCACTTTTACAAGATTTAGTAAATACAGAAAAAATACTTCAGTTTTATTTTTCAAGAATAAATCCAATGTAAGCTTTTGAAAAACTTGGAGATGGAAACAACATCTTAAGATTTAGAAATGATTTTTGTTTGTTTCCTTAGTTAGCATGCATAGCAAAACTTTGACCTTTAAGTAGATAATCTAAGTAAGCCTATGGCAAGGTCTTTTGAGATTAAGTACATACTAGCATGAGTTGATTTTATATGCCAAGGATGGTTTCTTGGTATTCATAGTGCATATATTCAAAAGCATACCAAGTACACATTATCATATCTATGATCAATAAACAATAATGCCATGGATAATAACTCTCAATCAAGCATATAGAGAATTCATAGAGTTATTCTTAATAAATTGATTAATCATTTAGCAACTTGTCCAATAGTGAGTAAAGTATACTAAAAAATGAAGAGATTTGATTATATTTCCAAAAGTATTTTCTATATCACAAAATTGATCACTACTAGCAAATCATATCAAATACTAAAGCACAAATAATGATGAGATGCAAGAATTACTGATTTCATTATTTTTTTTGTTAATAACTTTTTAAGTTTCTTTATGTTCCATAGGTACCTTGGTACACCTATGTGTACATCCTCATTTTCTCATTTTGGGTACCCAAGCTTGCTTGAGTCCTTGAGAGTTAGGACATATGGTTCCTTTTGGAACCCATATCTGTTTAATAATAATAACTTTACCATTTGATTTAATTATACTAGAACGATAGGTAAAGTTGTTATTCCCATCCTTTTCATTTTTGAAATAAGTTATCTTATTTAATGGTTTGCTTGGTAAATTGATAACCTTTTTCTCTAGAGATTTATGGCTAAGTGAAGGAGTCAAGCTAAATTTTGATTTATCAAAATCAGCATATTGGCTTTCAAACATCATTTTTAATCTTTCTGAACTTACAGTGAATTTGTTAATAAAACATTTTAATTGGTTAATTTCTTTACTTAAGTTTTGATTTTCTTTAATTAAGCTATGATTTTTCTGAATCAATTCTTCTGAAAATGACCTTAAGCTTTCATTTTCAGAATTTAGTTTCTTAAGATTTTTATTCTTTACAGATAATTTTCTACAATCACTATACAACTCATGAAAAGCATTTAAAAGTTCATCATAAGAAAATTCTTCATGAGATTCGTTTGGTTTAAAATTAGATTCAGATTTTACTTTTTCTTCTAATGCCATAAAACATAAATTAGTTACCTTTTGTAGTTCACTGTTGCTCCTAACTTTCAATTCCTTGTCTGAATTTCTCTTGGTCAAGGCTTTCTTGCGTTTTACCTCTTTCTTCCTTTCTTCTTGCTTCCTCTTCTTCTTTGTCTTTAGGAAGCTGATTTGCCTTGGAGTCGACTCGGACCTTATTGGAGTCGACTCGGTTAACTTGAGGGTCGACTCTGAAATACTTGGGGTCGACTCGACTGAGATGGAAGTTTCAACACCTTTTTCTGCAGTCTCATTGTTAGTATGCAATTGAAGTACATGTGAGCTACTCTGAGATTTCTCATAAATATTTTCTAAAGTATCCCAGATCTCCTTTGCAGATAAGCATGCAGAAATTTCATTAAACATTGTTTCTTGAATCGCACAATATAATATGTTCATAGCTTTAGCATTTAATTGTGCTAAGTCCTTTTCATTAAAAGTTTGAGAGAGTGTGTGAGGGTCATTTATTATGATTTTCCAATAGTAATAGTTTTGTGATTGAATAAAGATGCGCATGCGTATTTTCCAATGTGCATAGTTTATGCCATTAAATAGTGGAGGTGTGTCAATTGCTTGTCCTTCTTCTAGAAAACTATCTATTTGAGTTGTCATGATCTTTGGCTCTAGTCGGTTAAGACTACAAATAATATTTGAGCACCTGCTCTGATACCACATGTTGCCCAGTAGATACAACCCAAGAGGGGGGGGTGAATTGGGTCTTTTAAAACTTTTATGCTACTTCTAAAACTTTATGATTAACTATGCTAAGTTGTATAGATGCACAGTGAAAGTTAAACTTAGCAAGGGTTTGATGTATAGACTTCGACTTGATTAAATATGCTTGCAACTAAAGGATGTGCGGATAAGAATTAAGCAAGCAATTTATCTAAGTAAGTAAGTGTGTTAGTTAGACAATAACTAGAGGCATTACAAACACAAAGGACATATAGTGGTTCGGTGCACCCCAGCACCTACATCCACTCCCCAAGACCTCTTGGGAATTTCACTATAATCCTACCGATTACAGCCGGTTGTTTTACAAGCTCACAACCCAACTTGTTGTTTTTACGAGCGCACAACGAACTCGGTCGGTTTTCCCAGGCTCACCGACTAGAACCAACCCCGATTGTTTTTCCGGGCTCACAATCAAACCCTTACACGTTGGTTTTACCCTCGGCTCACCAACAAACCTATCTCCGCTGGTTTTCCCTTTGGCTCACCAACAAACCTTTAACCCCTTGATTCAATCCCTTGATTGAATCAAGTTACAAGATATTAAAACAAAGAATAAAAACAAATCAAAGCTTCTTAAACAAGCAGATATGACAATATAAACAAATAGAGTAAAGAGAAGCCCTCAAACGAGTTTTGAAGATGGAGGAGCTCGGCTTCTTCTTTACTTGATCCTCCTCTGATTTGGCATGAAGTAGAGGATCCCCGAGGCAGCACGCGGATGGAGAGGAAGCTTTCGGATTCACTTGGATGCTCTTCTTCTCTCTATTTCGTTTTGGATGGCCCTTTTGTGCTTGTGGGAGATTTCCTTTGTAATCTCTTTGAGATCTCTTTCCTAGATGATCTCTCCCACTTCCATGCCTTCTCCCCTAGCTCTCCTCTTGTTTTTATAGCTTTAGATGGCGTGGAAACAAGAATCTAGCCGTTAGAGACAAAAATAGAGCCGTTGGACACAGTCTGCACTTCCTGACAATATTACTGTTGGGATCGGAGTCGACTCGCGCGATCAGGAGTCGACTCGCCTGTTGCAGGAGTCGACTCATGCTTTACTGGAGACGACTCGGCCACTGTTCCAATTTTGAATTATGGTGCATCCTCGACTGGGAGTCGACTCGTCTTAACCCGGAGTCGACTCGCCAACTTCTGGAGCTGACTTGACAATTTCGGAGTCGGCTCATCCACTGAAGTCCGTGGATCCAATTTTGAATTTTGTCCTCTCGAGTCGACTCGACTGTCCTGGGAGTCGACTCGAATCTCAGAGCCCGAACTCCCGATCCTCTGTCTTTTGGCTCGTCCAGTCTTGGAGTCGACTCGAACTTCCTTGGAGTCGACTCGGCTCTCAGTTTGCGAAACACAACCTTCTGCCATCTTGGTGTAGCGCTGCCTTGGAGTCGACTCGAGCTGTCTGGGAGTCGACTCGAATCTCAGAGGCAGTAACTTGGTTTTCTGTCTGTTGATGGTCGCGGAGTCTCGGAGTCGACTCGTGCAATGCGGGAGTCGACTCGAATCTCAGAGTCCCAAAAATGCTCTCTGACTTTTTCCTTTTCCGCTGAGAGTCGACTCTTGCTTTCTTTGGAGTCGACCTACCAACCATCGGAGTCGACTCGCGTTCCACTGGAGTCGACTCGAATCTCAGACCCGAAAACTGCTCTCTGACTTTTCTGCCTGTGACTCCTAGGAGTCGACTCATACTTCTCCGGAGTCGACTCATACTTCTCTGGAGTCGACTCGAATTCCACTGGAGTCGACTCAAAGACTGTTCTTTTGAATTTTTCTTTTGATTTTACTCCTCCAATTTGAATCCTTTGAACTTTAAGCTTGGGCCAATAAATTGTAGCTTTCTTCCAACTTGAGAGCTTTGGAGGCCTTCTTGTGTTCTTCCAACTTGCTATGTTCCTTGCAAAATAAATATCTTTCTCCTTGCAACATAAACATTAGTATCTATACTTCAAGGTTGTGTGATCATCAAAATCAATCTATGAATCAATCTTTGGGTCATCACCGGAGTCGACCCAATCATCCTTGGGGTTGACTCAATCCACACTTTGCTGCAACTCAAGGTTAAATTCATCCAAATAAACAATGAAATGCATTTATACAAATATACTGAGAGTAACAGACTTATAAATAAAGTATCGAATTAACTTGTAACATACTCTTGATTATTGCTTGTTAATCATCAAAATAACACTATCATCCTCAATCTCCCCCTTTTTGATGATTACAAAATATAGAGTATGAGCCTATTGATACTTATCTTAAAATCAGTTTTAAAAGGACTCAAGTTGCTGAATTTCAGCTTTTCAAATATGAGAGTTAAGTCTCCCCCTATTTTATCCAAATGTTTTCCAATTTGACTTTTTGAATTTGACTTTTATATTTCATTAAAGATGAAACTTCAAAAATTTGAGATAATGCATGAGTTTCAGATTATGTATCGAGGTGTGAAGGGTATGTGCCAAATTCTGAAATTCTATGTGCCAAATTCTGAAATTCAATAGAAATTTTTGATTTGATCATTTTCATTGTTATAAATTGCTCCCCCTTAAATGTATATGCTTTCCTTTATAATTTTCAATTTCTTTTACAAGTTATTTCTCTTTCTTTACTTCTCTTTCTTTACTTCTCCCCCTTTTTGTTATCATCAAATAGGTGCATGGGAATAGACACAATAAATAACATACATTCAAACTTCATTGATCAAAATAGGAACATTTCAGTACATTAATACCAAAAACAAAAGCAAATACAATGTTCCTCAATCAAAGTTTAAAGTACATGATGAACACAAAATACATATGAGAACTAGATACCTATCCTAGGCTCTAAACATAAATACTAATATCAGCCTAGGGAGTATCTAATGGCTGGGATCTAGTCCTCATCCTCCTAGTGTACGTGGCGAGGGAAGGTCGAGCCTGATGAGACTGAGTCTGGCGTGGAGCATGATGAGCTGGATGACTCTGTGCCGAAATCTCTGACTCAGCTGCCTGTGGCACAAATGGTCGATGAACCTCTCTCTCTCTCCGTAGAGCTCCTATCTGCTCTCTCAGATCACTGATCTCAACAGTCATGACATCGAGTCTGCTCGTCAGCCTATCAGAGCAAATCCTCGTCTGAGCTAATATAAGCTCAGTCATCCTACTCCAATACTCATCTATGTCTCCCGCAGGAACAGATGACGATGGTCCAGCCTCTGAAGGTGCAGTAGGATGATCCATATGCTTCTCATCCTCAGGGATAGGGTCTCCAATATCTGGTGCATCACCCTCTGGTGCATCACCCTGAATCTCTGCTCCAGTATGAACCCACTGCCCGTTCACTTTCTCATAGCCCATGCGTATAAGTGATCGTGCAGTGTATGTATCAGTATGAAGTAGCTGCCTGGAGATCTCCCCCTCGACAGATATGTCGTGCTGTCGGAAGATCAAGGTGAGTATCATACCATAAGGCAGAGATACTCTGGAGTTGCAGATCACCTTCCTCATCTGCCTCAGGATCATGGCCGGGAGATTCAGGGGAATACCCTAAATAATATGCTCCATCACTACTAGATCTCGCTCCGTGATGAGATCGAATCTTCCGCTCTTCGAAAATAAAATCCTATTTATGATACTGAGCAATAACCTCATTTCAGCAGAAAGAGAGCTAGCTATTACCTTCTCGGAAAAGTCGAAGTTTTCATTTTCCATTATCAACTGTAGGGCTCTCATCTTATTTTCAGGCTTTTCTGGAGTGGCTCCTTCACATGAAAGATGAAGTAGCTCACTCAAACTCTCCTCGGAAACTCGAACCCTAACTCCTCAAACTTCCGAAATAAGCCCTCCCATTCCAGTTTTGAGGAAGGCATAGAACTCCCGAACTAATCCGGGGTAGATCATCACATCTAGGGAGCAAAGATACTCCCAACCTTGCCTTTGGATCCATTCCCTCAAACGGAACCCTTCTTGATCAAAGAACTCGGAATGGATCCTTCTCCCCGTTGTAACTGGTCTCCCCACAAATCTTGCAAGTATTACTGAGGGGGAAGGAGGAGGAGGTGGCTCTGCACATGCCTCACGTTGTGGAGACACTGTAGATGGCTCCGTAGCATGTCTTTCTTCACGTTGGATCCGTGAGACTCTTCCGGATCTCTTGGCTACAGCTCTTTTGGGTCCCATTTCTCCAAGATCTTAAAGTAATCTACTGTTTGGAGATAATTGAAGGAGTTTGGAGAGTAGGGAATAGGGTTTTCAGAAGAGGACAAGGGCAAACAGTGCCCTAAAAGAGCTCTCGGGTCCTCCTTTTAACAGTGGGGTCCCGATGTTGGGTCGACTCAAGAATTTTCTTGGGTCGACTCAACATTGGGTCGACCCTATTCTGGGTTGGGTCGACCCAAGTTCAGAATTTTTTTTTCTTTCTCTTCCTTTTTGCTTCTAAAAATTTTTCTTGCTTCCAATCCTTATAAATTCTTTCTAGGACAATGATACATGAGTAGAAAATCTATAGATGACAAGTTTGACTCATGTTTCATGGATTTTTAGAAATGGGAGGAATGTATCATGAGACAGCTTGCTCCCTTTTATATCTCTTCAATAAAAAGGATCACATATGCCTAATTCCCTCCTTATAGTGCAGAATCTATCTTCACTCAAGGATTTTGTGAATATGTCGGCTAATTGTTTTTCAGTGCATATATGCTCAATACATATGTTTCCATTTTGCACATGATCCCTAATAAAATGATATCGTATTTCTATGTGTTTGGCTTTAGAATGCTGAACCGGATTTTTAGTAAGATTGATGGCACTAGTATTATCACACTTAATAGGAATATTATCTAGCTTAACTCCATAGTCCTCTAGTTGTTGCTTAAGCCATAGTACTTGAGCACAACAACTACCAGCAGCTATATATTCAGCTTCAGCTGTTGACAGTGCCACTGAATTCTGCTTTTTGCTAAACCATGATACTAAGTTGTTTCCTAAGAATTGACATGTACCACTAGTGCTCTTCCTATCTAATTTGCATCCAGCAAAATCAGCATCTGAGTATGCAAGCAAATCTAGACAGGAGTCTCTTGAGTACCATAATTCTATATTCGTAGTTCCTCTTAAATATCTAAGGATTCTTTTAACAGTACTTAAATGTGACTCCTTAGGATCTGATTGGTATCTAGTACATATTTCTACACTAAATACGATGTCTGGTCTACTAGCAGTAAGGTAGAGCAAGGATCCAATTAGTCCTCTATAAAGCTTAATATCAATACTCTTTCCTTTTTCATCTTTGTCTAGCTTACTAGTAGGATTCATTGGAGTACCTACTCCCTTATGATTTTTATTCCCAAACTTCTTTTGTATTTCCTTTGTATACTTAGTTTGATGAATGAAAATGCCTTCTTTAGTTTGTTTGATTTGTAATCCTAGAAAGAAACTTAGTTCTCCCATCAAACTCATTTCGAATTCTCCATGCATTAAATAAGCAAATTCTTTGCAAAGAGTATCATTTGTGGCACCAAAGATTATGTCATCTACATATATTTGTACCACTAATAGATTTTTGTCCTTTCTTTTGAGAAATAGTATTTTATCTACATTTCCTCTACTAAAGTCATTATTAAGCAGAAATTTGCTTAATCGATCATACCAAGCCCTAGGTGCTTGCTTTAATCCATATAATGCCTTATGTAGTTTAAACACATGATTTGGCAATTCATGATTCTCAAAACCAGGAGGTTGCTCTACATATACTTCTTCCTCAATAAAACCATTTAAGAATGCACTCTTTACATCCATTTGATATAATTTGAAATCCATGAAACATGCAAATGCTAGAAGTAGTCTAATGGCCTCTAATCTAGCTACAGGAGCAAATGTTTCATCAAAATCTATTCCTTCTTCTTGATTGTATCCCTTAGCTACAAGTCTAGCTTTATTTCTTATAACTAACCCATTTTCATCTAATTTATTTCTAAAGATCCATTTTGTTCCAATTACTGAATTATGCTTTGGTCTTTCAGTTAATGTCCATACATTACTTCTTTTGAATTGATTTAATTCTTCTTGCATGGCATTTATCCAATTAGTATCTTTTTCAGCTTCTTCATAAGTCTTAGATTCTAATTGTGAAACAAAAGCAAGATAATCATTTAAATTTCTAAGAGATGATCGAGTTCTTACCTCTTGAGATGGATCACCAATGATTAAGTCTTTAGGGTGTCCATATGCATACCTCCATTCCTTTGGCAAGTTTTGAGATTGTGGTGGCACGCAATCATCTCCCTTATCTTGAATTGGCACGTCATTAATATTCAACTTTTCAAAGTCGATAATTCCTGTATCATCATCAAGAATATTTTCTTTCCTAGCAGACTCACTATCAGACTCATCAAATATGATATTCACTGACTCTTCCACTACAAGAGTTCTTTTATTAAATACTCTGTATGCCCTGCTAGATGTGGAGTATCCTAAGAAGATACCTTCATCTGACTTGGCATCAAATTTACTTAGATCCTCCTTGCCATTGTTTAGGATGAAACATCTACATCCAAATACTCTAAGATATTTAGCAGTTGGTTTCTTATTCTTCCAAAGTTCATAAGGAGTTTTCTTGGTTATTGGTCGTATCAAAATCCGATTTAGAATATGGCAAGCAGTGTTTATTGTTAGAAGTATGCCCTAGAAGCCAATCTGGCTGACACATTATTAATTCTAGGGACATAATTTTGTACTTGACTATTTATTATTGGATAAATAAAAGGCATCTTTTCATTCATATTATTTATGTGTCTATGAATCGTCCAAGAAATTAATAAGATGATGATACATATTCTCAAGAGTTGAGAATTTGAGCCATGTATCATTAGTGATTAATTTCTAAATGCTCCTGATCAATGGATCATCACGAGGACGGTGATCGATCCGATCAGTGCACAGATCACTTTTCTTCTGGATGGACGAGACTTGAGTCCATAGTGTAGGGACACTGAAGTGATAGTGCAGGTTCTTGTTAGAGAACAAGGGTACTGAGCGTGACCAAGACAATAAGTCACTTGGATGTCTATCCACTCGTCAGTGACTTGCTTGATGTTGCAGTAGTATGACTGGTCCTTTGACCTGCGGTGCTTCAGCTACTCACAGTGAGGTTATTGTAGTTTGACTACACGTATACATGGTCTCTAGTCATATGGGTCCTTGTAGTGTAGATTGGCTGCAGTAAGTTCACTGTAGGAGTAGGGTATGCACTTACATGGAATCTATCGACCTTGATAGAAGAGGAGTGATCCTATGTAATTTGTTAGACTGAGTTCTAAGACCTTGGCCAGGGCAGTAATATAAAGTGGAGAAAGAGCTTTTCACTATCGAACTCAAGTCAAATAAATCTTGACATATGACAGACGAAGGGGTTTGACGAGTTATCCATGACCTCCGTCCTGTAGGGATCCACGATAGTAGGACTGTATCACACGATAACTGCACCTAGAGGTTCATCATTCTATTCTACTGGGTAGCCACTACATGCTGCTAGGTGTCACTGGTGGATGGTGGGACTCACAGGGATTATCTCGATGATCGATAAATCCTAAAGAGTAGAGTTGGAATCGTTCCAATCCATTGAAAGGAGTTTTCAATGATATTATGATAGAGATCATAATATATCTCACTACCAGTCAGAGTAGAACCTATGGGGTCACACACACTAGAAGTATTGACCGATCCGATGGTTGAAAAGTGATTATGAATCACGAGTAATCAATTCGATTGATAAGAAGTTGAAAAAGGAAAGGGAATTAATTAATTAGACTTGAAACAAGAGTCCTACTTCGAGTAGGATTCCTATAGTCCTAATTGGATTAGGACTGGAAATTCTAGTTGGAGTAGGACTGGGATTCCTACTTGGAATAGGATTCCTGCAATCTGAATGAGATTAGGAGTTTTGAATCAAAATTGGATTCCTACTTGGAGTAGGATTCATAGAGTCTTAATCGGATTAGGACTTCGGATTCAAATAGAGTCCTAATTGGATTAGGACTAAAATTATATATGTCCTAATTTGGATTAGGGTTTCTTAAGTCACAATTAATTATTAATCTAATGAATCAATAAGACTCCTAATTGGATTAGGATTGAAGAGTTCAATTGAGTCAAAATTGATTTAAGTTCTAATTGGATTAGGACTTACCTAGATTGGATCCAAATTGGTTCACCCTTGGGCTAAGCCTAATTGGATTAGGGCTTGACCACATTAGGGCATTCCAATCCCTACCTAATATGGATTAGGGTTTACCATGAGGAAGGGGATAGCCCCTCCCCTTTCCACGTGAAGAAGGGAGAAGAGACGGCGCCCCCTCTTAGGAAAGACATCAAGAACTCCTAAATGTTAGGAGCTCCACATGTCTATAAAAAGGGACTTGTGGGCGGCACCTAGGGCATAGAAGAAGTCCTCTTCCTCCTTGCCGTACGCCTCCCTCTCCTCTCCTCTTGGTTCAGCCACAAGCAAGGAAGATAAAAGCCAAAGGTGTTGGCGGCATCCTCTTCCTCCCTTCTTTCTTCCAACGCAGGGAAAAGAAAGAAGGCTGCGTGGGGATTCTTCTTCTTCCTCTTCTTCATAATACTTCTTCCTCCTCTCAAACACAATCAAGGGTTGATTGAAAGAGAGGAAATCAGCCATCAAAAGAAGTCTTTGCAAGGGAGCTAGCACCCCGGGAAGACAAGAGAGCTTTGATCGGATCACTGCTTCGTGTGGATACCCGTAGAGGCCGGACACTTGAACGGCTTCAAGCAAACCTTCATCCTAGACCATGAACTTCAATTTGCAGTGATCATCTACCCGCACAAGGTGAAGATCTGATCTTCCTAAAGGTTTAAAAAAGTTTTAATTCTTATCTAACTACGACGATTCATGAAACAACGTTCATGCGATGAACGTCGATCCCGCTTATGCCGATTCCGCTGCCATCTGAATTTTTTTGAAATATTAGCGGCATGGGCGGGTTACCAATAGTGGTATCAGAGCCTAGGCTTCGTAGATTAAGGTAAGAATTAATTATCTAAAGGCTTATTAGATCTGAAAATTGAATGATCATGCATGCTGAAAATTTCTGCATGCAGATTTTTCAGTGGTGCTGATTTTTGCATGCTGATTTTTATGTGATAAAATGATGATTCTAATTGCGTTGTTAATGAGATTACAAAGTTTAGAATCATAATTAGCATGATCAGCAACCTATGTCATGATATAATCAGTTAGTTTTCAGATCTAAAAATTATAATTATTGCATATAGTGATGATCATAGGATTCAAACCCTTTTGGTATCAAATGTAATGACCTGCGATGTGATCTGCAATGTCATGTAATTTTTCAGATGCTTGCATGCATCTTATTTGATGTTTTGAGAGGCCTGCGTGCCTCCTAAAAGGAGATGAACAGGTGATCAAGTTGAAGACTAGGCATGAGATGAACAGGTGATCTAAGCGGTTGATGGCGATTGGATCAAGAGTTGATCAAGGATCGAATCAAGGAGGCTTGGAACCAATTCAAGAGTTGAAGACCAGTTGATCGATTGACGTGCATGTGCTTGTAATACGACCTAACTAGAATCCATGATCATCACCGATTTAAAGTTTAGCTTTAATTATTGCTGCGATTATAACTGCCTGCAATGTGCCGTTTGCATGTGATGTGAATGAGAGTCGGGTAGATAGGTTTACATGTAATGTAGCAAACACAATTGAGACCTAAATTAAAACCTCCTCAATCAAGTCGAGAGTGAACCAACATGAGCAAGTCATATTAGATTAATTGATCTAATTGGTGTCTAGGAAAGCATGAAAGGTGGTTACTTAATTAGGACCTTATTCTCTGAGTAAGGGGAGCCTCCCACCTGCTTACCTGGCCGATTGTTCGATTACCTCTTATGAAGAGCTCAAGTTGCAAACACTAAGACCTGATTAACCAATATTAAGTCAATAGGTCTTCTACTGTGGTAGAGCTGCTAAGGCATTTCTGATGTTGATTTGTCTCGGCTGGACACAGTGGTCAAGTTGCATCGG
This sequence comes from Phoenix dactylifera, assembly GCF_051530095.1. Classification (NCBI taxonomy): domain Eukaryota; kingdom Viridiplantae; phylum Streptophyta; class Magnoliopsida; order Arecales; family Arecaceae; genus Phoenix; species Phoenix dactylifera. The sequence goes on from NC_143195.1 coordinate 10,791,703, forward strand.
AGGGCTGGACCTCTCTATAGACATGAGATGTTGTAGGGTAAAGGTGGGGTTGGGCACCAATAACTGTTAGGTGAGGACCCAATGACGACTTTATTTCTACGGTTATACGGTAGGTATGACTTAACTAAGAAATGGGACCAATAACTGTTAGGTGAGGTCTTCATGGCTTAGAGACCAAGGAGCACTGCAACATGCTTGAGAAGCATTGTACAAGAGTTGTACATTCATCAATCTATGTGTCACCAATAACTGTTAGATGAGGTGGCATGTAAATTGGTGGGACCGCAGTACCCACTAGAAACCCTAGTCGTGTGGGATTTTCGTTTCCCTACCAGGGGAGTGTGAGGGATTCGAGAAAATAGTGGGAGTTACATTTGTTCTAAAAGACCTTAGAACAGATTAGGATCAAGTACAAAAGTTTAACTAGAATCTTTACTCTCTGCAGATACAATGTCAGCTTCAAACCCTTTGACCCGTATTCTTGAGACCACCGACTGACCGGAACCAATTACAAAGACTGGCTTAGAAACCTCAAAATTGTTTTGGACTCTGAGAAAATAGGCTACATACTCGATTCAGATATCCCCATACTACCAACACGTCCTACTGATGTTCAGCGTGAGATGCATAAAAAATGGTTGGATGATGACATTAGAGTAAAATGCTATATGATGGCATCCATGTCAAATGAACTCCAATGCCAGCATGAAAATATGAAGACTGCTAGGGACATACTGGCACACCTGCAAGAGTTGTATGGTGAGCAGAGTCGCACAGCTCGTTTTGAAGTGTCCAAGAGGCTTTTCAAAACAAAGATGCGCGAGGGGCAGTCTGTCCATGATCATGGTCTGACTATGATCAAGGATCTGGAGGAGCTTGAGAAGCTCGGTATGGACATGCACAAGGAATTACAAGTGGATTTGATCCTACAGTCACTTCCTGATTCATTTGGTCAGTTTATAGTAAACTACCACATGAATAAGATTGAATGCACTAAGACTGAACTGATAAACATGTTGGTAACTGCTGAGGGAGCCTTGAAAGGTTCAAGGGGCAATGTCCTTGCTGCTGAGTTGACTTCTGGTTCTAAGAGAAAGTCTACTTGGAAGAAAAAGAAGCCTGCTAAGAAGCAGAAGAAAGACAAGAAGCCAAAGAAGGAAGTTCAAAAGAAAAAGGCTAACGACAAAGGAAAATGTTTCCACTGCAATGTCGACAGCCACTGGAAGAGAAACTGTCCTTCATACCTCGAGAGCCTGAAGAACAAGAAAGGTGACACACCTTCAGAAGGTATAGACTTGCTCATTATTGAAACTAATCTAACGGTTTCTTCTACTTCTAGTTGTGTTATAGATTCTGGTTCTAGTGCTCATTTGTGCACTACCATGCAGGGTCTAAAGAAAAGTAGAAGGCTGGCGGAAGGTGCGGTAACCCTTCGGGTTGGCAACGGGACAAAAGTTGCTGCTGTGGCTGTGGGCACCTACCATCTGCGACTACCGTCTGGATTTAGTTTATTACTTAGAGACTGCTATTATGTACCTGTTGCTAGCAGAAATTTGATTTCTGTTTCATGTCTAGCACAGGAAGGTCATGTTTTTACATTTGATAAAGACTGCTGTTCTATTTATTTAAGAAATAAAATAGTCGCACGTGGTTTTATGATTGACAGTCTCTATCATTTACATAGGGATGTATCTGTGAATGTTACCGAGTAAGAAGTGAGTGCCAAAGGATCCAAAAGATCCAGAGATGAGATAAACCAAAAATATTTGTGGCATCTCAGACTTGGCCATATTGGAGAGGATAGGATGAACAAAATGGATAAAGATGGGCTTCTCGGCTCATTGACTTTCGAGTCATATCCAGTTTGCGAGTCCTGTCTTCAAGGAAAAATGGCTAGACTGCCCTTTGTAGGACATGGGGAGAGGACCACTGAAATACTTACCCTAGTACATACAGATGTATGTGGTCCATTCGATGTGCTAGCCAGGGGACGTTATTCTTACTTCATTACCTTTACCGATGATTATTCACGGTATGGGTATGTGTATCTTATGAGACACAAGTCTGAATCTTTTGAAAAGTTCAAAGAGTTCAAGAATGAAGTAGAAAAACAAACTGGAAAACCTCTTAAGGCTCTTCGATCAGATCGAGGAGGAGAATACCTTAGTGGGAAATTCCGGGACTATCTCAAGAAAAACGGCATAGTCTCACAGTGGACACCTCCGGGTACACCTCAACTCAACGGGATGTCAGAGAGGAGGAATCGGACCCTATTGGATATGGTCAGGTTCATGATGAGCTTCACTGATTTACCTATGTTTCTTTGGGGAGATGCCTTACTTACCGCAGTATATCTACTAAATAGAGTTCCCTCTAAATCCGTTCCTACCACACCGTATGAGATATGGCATGGTAAGAAACCAAGTCTTGGTCATCTCAAGATTTGGGGATGTCCGGCCCACGTCAAGAGACTACAGGCGGACAAACTAGAGGCTAGGACCATAAGTGCTCGTTTTATAGGATATCCTAAAGAGTCATTAGGATACAATTTTTACGTCTCAGAGGATCACAATGTGTTTGTGAGCCGTCACGCCATCTTCTTGGAAAACCAGTTTATCCTTGATAGAGGCAGTGGGAGGAAAATTGAGCTTGAAGAGAAAGTCTCTAAAAAGCAACGAGTCATGGATCCTATTGAACCCATTCATACAGAGCCAGTACACGATGTCCCTCGACCACCTCGTAGATCTAGTAGGGTCTCCCATCCTCCCGATAGATACTTAGGTATAATAGAAGAGGATACCGAGGAAATGTTCCTAGTGGGAGATAGGGATCACATACAGGATCCCAAAACCTACAACGAGGCGATATCTGATATCGATTTCGAGAAATGGTTGGAAGCTATGAAGTCAGAGTTAGACTCCATGCATTCCAACCAAGTCTGGACCTTAGTAGACCTACCGAAGGTATTGTACCTATTGGATGCAAATGGATCTACAAAAGAAAGATAGGTTCGGATGGAGAGGTAGAGACCTATAAGGCAAGGCTTGTGGCGAAAGGGTATAGTCAGCGCGAAGGCATTGACTATCAGGAGACCTTTTCACCTGTAGCCATGCTAAAATCCATCCGAACATTGCTTGCTATTGCAGCATTTCATGATTATGAAATCTGGCAGATGGATGTGAAAACTGCTTTCCTGAATGGATATCTTGATGAAGATATCTATATGGAACAGCCTTTGGGTTTCACTTCCAGTGATGGAGATCACAAGGTCTGCAAGCTGCAAAGGTCCATCTATGGACTAAAGCAAGCGTCTCGGAGTTGGAACACTCGTTTCGATGACGCAATCAAAACGTTTGATTTCATCAAAAACGAAGAGGAACCGTGTGTTTACAAAAGGGTTAGTGGGAGCGCTGTCGTATTTCTCGTACTGTACGTGGACGACATCCTACTGATAGGGAATGATATTCCCATGCTAACCTCGGTCAAGGTCTGGTTGTCAAAAGAATTCTCCATTAAAAACCTTGGGGAAGCATCCTATATTTTGGGAATAAAGGTCTATAGAGATAGATCTAAAAAGATGCTTGGCCTATCACAGAAGATGTACATAGAGGAAGTGCTGAAAAGGTTCAGCATGGAAAACTCTAAAAGGGGTCTCTTACTCCTAAGGCATGGAATAAATCTCTCCAAGAAGATGTGCCCCAACACATCTGAAGAGATTCAACGCATGAGCAAGATCCCCTATGCATCAGCGATAGGGAGCCTCATGTATGCCATGCTGTGTACATAACTTGATATAGTACATGCTGTGAATGTCACGAGCATATGTCAATCAAATCCAGGCAAAAAGCACTGGATAGCTGTGAAGAACAGTCTTAAGTACTTGAGAAGAACTAAGGACATGTTCTTGGTCCTTGGGAGAAGATCAGAGTTGAAGGTAGAAGGATGCACACATATTGATGATAGAAAGTCTACATCAGAATATGTGCAATGGTGGTTCAGTAAATTGGAAGAGTTTCAAACAACCGATCATTATAGATTCTACCTTAGAAGCTGAATGTTAAGCCATCTCTAAGGGTGCAGTGGAAATCTTTTGGTTTAAAAGTGTGGAGTGATTGATTAAAACCCTATTTGATTTTGATGAGCTCAAAGCATTTGAGTATATCTTTTGTTTACTAATGAATTCAATTGAGTATTTCAGTGAAAATCTTGTCTAAGTGTTTCTAGACTTGGTTCAAGATATTTTGGATAAGTTAAGAAGTCAGTTTGAACCAAAGTCTGAGACTCGAGTCGACTCCGGGATATTACGAGTCGACTCCAAGCGTATCAGAATCACTGGCACGGGCTCGAGTCGACTCCGGATCATTACGAGTCGACTCCGACTGAGAACTGACAGACGAACAGAAAGACTCAACTCAAAATCTGTCAGCGAGTCGACTCCTGAAGTGCGCGAGTCGACTCCGATGATTACCGAGTCGACTCCGGAGTAGTATGAGTCGACTCCAAGGAGTTACAGACAGAAAAGTCAGAAAGCGATTTTCGACCCTGAGATTCGAGTCGACTCCTGTGGAACGCGAGTCGACTCCGATGGTTGGCAGGTCGACTCCAAAGAAAGTGAGAGTCGACTCTCAGTGGTACACAAGGCAAAAGTCAGAGAGCAGTTTTCGGACTCTGAGATCCGAGTCGACTCCCGCAATGCGCGAGTCGACTCCGAGACAGCGCGACCCCAAAAAGACAGAAGACCGAATTATTGTCTCTGAGAGCCGAGTCGACTCCCAGACAGCTCGAGTCGACTCCAAGGCAGCGCTACATCAAAAAGGCAGAAGGCTGTGTTTCGGAAACTGAGAGCCGAGTCGACTCCGGAACAGTTCGAGTCGACTCCAAGACTGGACGAGCCAAAAGACAGAAGATCGGGAGTTCGGACTCTGAGCGCCGAGTCGACTCCCAGGATTGTCGAGTCGACTCGAGTGGGCCAAGTTGAAAAATTAGCTCCATGGACTTCATGGGATGAGCCGACTCCGAAAATGGCAAGTCAGCTCCAGAAGTTGGCGAGTCGACTCCGGGTTAAGTCGAGTCGACTCCCAGTCGCGGAGGTTACTTTAATTCAAATTCGGAACAGTTGCCGAGCCGACTCCAGAAAAGCATGAGTCGACTCCCGCTACAGCCGAGTCGACTCCAGATCGCGCGAGTCGACTCCGACCCCAACGGACATATTGTCAGGATGTGCAGAGTGTGCAGAACGGGCAGAAAAAAGTGTCTAACGGCTAGTTTCCGTGGGGGATGGCTTAAATAGCCACAGAGGACTGTAGCAAGGTAGAGAAGCACTATTCCACTCAAAGAAATCAAGCATCCTATCTTGGCCAACTGGTTTTCAACAGAAAAGAAGGAAGAGCGCCATTAACTCCATCCAGCAACCTCTTCCCAGCATTTAAAGAAGTCTCCTCCTGCCTTCAAGTCGACCAGACATTCGAGAGGAGACTCACAGTTCAAGAAGCCCTACTCTACTCCAACTCAAACGTGTTTGAGGGCTCTTAACTTCTCTCTAGTTTATATTGCTGTATATCTGCTTTTTAGAAGCTCTGTTTTTCTATTTGTCTTTGTTCTTTCCATCTTGTCTTTGCTTGATTCAATCAGGGGATTGAATCAAAAGTGTAGAGGTTGGTTGGTGAGCCGAGGGTAAAACCAACGTGTAAGGGTTCGATTGTGATCCCGGGAAAACAATTGGGGTGGTTCTAGTCGGTGAGCCTGGGAAAACCGACCGAGTTCGTTGTGAGCTCGTAAAACAACAAGTTGGGTTGTGAGCTTGTAAAACAACCGGCTGTAATCCAAGGGGTTATAGTGAATTCCCAAGTGAGACTTGGGGAGTGGACGTAGGAGCAAGGGATAGCTCCGAACCACTATAAACATTGTATTTGTGATTGCTTGTGTCTCTCTCTCTTACTCTCATTTCACTCACAGCACATAGCAACTAATTAATCATCTTGCAAAAGTATTAATTAGTCATCCATAAACGTTTTAATTGCAAAATTATTTTAAAACCCAATTCACCCCCCCTCTTGGGTTGTCTTTCTGGGCAACAAGTGGTATCAGAGCCTAAACTTTTCTACCCTAAGAGTGAAAGATCAAAATGACAACCCCATTTGGATCTTCCCACATTGAGGGTCAGTCCACCCAAAGACCCCCATTCTTTAATGGATCCGACTACTCATATTGGAAGGCTAGGATGAGAATATTTATCCAAGCCCAAGACTATGAGATGTGGACCATTGTAGTAAATGGACCATACATCCCATCCATCTATGTAGAGGGTGTCACTGTACCCAAACTCGAAAAGGATTGGGATGATCATGACATGAGAAAGGCACAACTCAATTCCAAAGCAATGAATGTGCTTTACTGTGCATTAGATAGGAATGAATTCAATAGAGTCTCTACTTGCAATTCTGCAAAAGAGATTTGGGATAGACTTGAAGTGACCCATGAGGGCACGAATCAAGTCAAAGAATCCAAAATAAACATATTGGTTCATAAGTATGAACTATTTAAGATGGATTCTAATGAAACAATCACTTGCATGTTCACTAGATTTACTGACATTGTCAATGGCCTAAAAAGCCTTGGCAAAAACTATACTAACAGTGATCTTGTCAGGAAGATTCTTCGCTGTCTACCAAGGTCATGGGAAGCCAAGGTGACGGCAATCCAAGAAGCCAAGGACTTGAACAAGCTACCACTTGAGGAGCTTCTTGGATCCCTAATGACGCACGAGCTAACAATGAAGCAACACAGCGAAGAAGAGTCCTCCCATAAGAAAAAGGTAATAGCTCTCAAATCTACATCATCTAACAAAGACTTGTCTTGCAGTAGCAGCAGTGAAGAAGAAGATCACGAGGGAGAGGATGATGAGGCTCTTCTCGTACGTAAGTTCAGAAGATTCATCAACCAAAAGAAGTCCTTTCATCAAAGGAGAGGCCCCTCAAATTTCTATCGAAAGGATAAAGGTAAGGAAAGGAAAAATGAGGGGATTGGATGTTATGAGTGCAAGAAGCCGGGACACATCAGAGCTGAGTGTCCTTTACTGAAGAAGGGGAGCAAGTACAAGAAGAAGAAAGCCCTTGTCACCACCCTATCGGACTCCGACACATCATCATCATCATCGGATGAGGAACAAGGAGAAAAGGCCAATTTTTGCTTCATGGCCAATGAAAATGAGGTAACATCCGCATCACATTTAGATTTTACTTTCGATGAATTATATGATGCTTTCAATGAATTAATGGATGAATACAAAATAATAAACATTAAAAACAAAGAACTAAAAGTAACTAACCAAACTCATCTCCGTAAGTATGATTCATTAGTTAAGGATAAAGATGTTCTTATTAAAGAAAATGCAGAACTTAAAACAAGTAACCAAATCTTGATACAAAAGAATAATACCTTAACTAAAGAAAATGAAAGGCTGAACAAAGAAACATTAGAACCCAAAAATAATAAACATATAAATGAGAGTCTCACAAAAGAACTAAATGATCTAAAAGCAGAAAAACAAACACTAACTAAAGAACTTGAAAAATACAAACCCTTGGTTGAAAAATTTACATATAGTTCTGAAAAATTGAATATGATACTTAATAGTCAACGAGCGGTATTCAATAGAGCGGGTTTAGGGTATAAACCTAAACATAAGCAAAAACTTCTTAGTAACTTCTTTGTTAAAGCAGGAAAAAGTAAAACTAAGAAAATAACCTGCTTTTGTTGTGGAATTTTAGGACATAAAGCAAATGTGTGTAAGTATAGGAAAGGGAAAACTAAAAGAAAAATTAAGAGGGTTTGGGTTCCAAAAGGAACCAACATTACTAACCATGAAGGACCCAAGAAAACTTGGGTACCTAAGATTATATGATTTGCTTGTGTAGGAGTGTCTTGCAGCCAAGGTCGACAAAAATTGTTGGTACTTGAATAGTGGCTGCTCAAGACACATGACGGGTGACAAGGATCAATTCTTCACCCTTGAAGCTAAGAAGGGAGGTGTTGTGACTTTTGGAGACAATAACCAAGGTCACATCATTGGTATAGGTAAAATACAAATTACCCCTTCAACTTTTATTGATAATGTTCGATATGTTGATGGTCTTAAGCATAATTTATTAAGCATTAGTCAATTATGTGATAGAGGTTATAATGTTATGTTTAAACCATCACTATGCATCATAACAAACCCAAATGACAATAGTTTAGTTTTTAAAGGAATAAGACGTGGAAATGTGTATGTTGTAGACCTTGAGATCTTGCCAAACACAACCCATGTTTAGTTGTTAATGAAACTAAGGATAATGATGCTAGTTGGTTATGGCACCGTAAGTTAGGTCATGCAAGCATGGACACCATATCTAAACTAGTTAAAAGAGATTCTGTGATAGGTTTGCCAAAATTAAAGTTTGAAAAGAATAAAATATGTGAAGCATGTCAATTTGGCAAACAATCAAGAAACTCCTTTAAATCTATAAATTGTGTCTCTACCTCTAGACCTCTACAACTACTACACATGGACCTATTCGGACCAACTAGAACCACAAGTCTAGGTGGAAATAAATATGGTCTAGTTATCGTAGATGATTATTCTAGATATACTTGGGTCATGTTCTTAGGCCATAAGGATCAAGCATTTTCAATTTTTAATAAATTTCATAAAGAAGTAACAAATGCTAGAGATACTTCTGTAATAGCTATTAGAAGTGACCATAGTACCGAATTTGAAAATCATTTATTTGATGAGTTTTGTAGTAAAAAGGGAATAACACACAATTTTTCTGCACCTAGGACACCACAACAAAATGGAGTTGTGGAGAGGAAAAATAGAACTCTAGAGAAAATGGCTAGAACTATGTTGTGTAAAAGTAACCTCCCTAAGTACTTTTGGGGAGAAGCTGTCAATACTTCTTGTCATATATTAAATAGAGTTTTATTAAGACCCATCATAAAGAAAACACCTTATGAACTTTGGAAAAACAGAAAACCAAAAGTGAACTATTTTCATATTTTTGGATGTAGGTGTTTTGTTCATAATAATGGAAAAGATAATCTAGGAAAATTTGACTCTAAATCTGATGAGGGTATATTCTTGGGGTACTCCACAACTAGTAAAGCCTATAGAATCTTTAATAAAAGAACCCTAGTTATAGAAGAATCCATACATGTTGTTTTTGATGATTTTAGTGATATCTCTTCTAGCAAGAGAGTTAATTTTGATGATGATGGTGAAATTCTTGAAGAGAAGATAGATGAGATGACATTACAAGATGATAATCAAAAATTAATTGGAAATGCATCATCAAGCCAACAGGCTATTATGGATCATGGGCTGACTAAGGCTTGGAGGTTTGCTCACGGGCATCCTAAGGAATTAATTCTAGATGATCCATCTCAACCTGTTAGGACTAGAGCATCTCTTAGGAACTTAAACAATCATCTAGCTTTCGTTTCACATTTTGAGCCCAAACACATAGAAGAAGCTGAAAAAGATGTAAATTGGATAAATGCAATGCAAGAAGAATTAAACCAATTTACTAAAAACAAAGTATGGAATCTAGTTGAAAGACCTACTGAATATTCAATTATAGGTACTAAATGGATTTATAAAAATAAACTTGATGAAAATAGAATTGTAATAAGGAATAAGGCTAGACTAGTAGCAAAAGGTTATAATCAAGAAGAAGGTATAGATTTTGATGAAACCTTTGCTCCTGTAGCTAGACTTGAAGCAATTAGACTTTTACTAGCATTTGCATACTCTAAGGAATTCAAATTATTTCAAATGGATGTAAAAAGTGCATTCTTAAATGGGTATATTAATGAGGAGGTATATGTAGAACAACCTCCTGGTTTTGAAAATCATCAATACCCTAATCATGTATATAAATTGAACAAGGCACTTTATGGTTTGAAACAAGCACCTAGAGCATGGTATGAGAGGCTTAGCAAATTCCTATTAGAACATGAGTTTTCTAGGGGTAATGTAGATACAACATTGTTTCTAAAGAAGAAAAACAAAGATATGTTGTTAGTACAGATTTATGTTGATGATATTATTTTCGGTGCTACTAACAATCGCCTCTGCGAAGAATTTGCTGACTTGATGCAGAGTGAATTTGAAATGAGCATGATGGGAGAGCTGAATTATTTCCTCGGGCTTCAAATCAAACAATCTGAAGAAGGCATCTTCATCAATCAAGCTAAGTACATCAAGGAGATGCTTAAGAAGTTTGATATGGAGGGGAACAAGTCAATCAGCACCCCCATGAGCTCATTATGCAAATTAGACCAAGATGAATCAGGTAAATCTGTAGATCAGAAATTATATAGAGGTATGATAGGATCTTTATTGTATCTTACTGCAAGTAGACCTGATATCATGTTTAGTGTTTGCATGTGTGCTAGATATCAGTCTAATCCTAAGGAATCTCATCTAATTGCAGTCAAGAGAATCTTTAAATACCTAATAGGAACAAAGAATATAGGATTATGGTATTCTAAAGAATCTAGCCTAAACTTAATAGGATACACAGATTCAGACTTTGCTGGATGTAAACGTGATAGAAAAAGCACCAGCGGGTCATGTCAATTCCTAGGAGAAAACTTAATCTCATGGTTTAGCAAGAAACAAAACTCGGTTGCATTATCTACTGCTGAAGCTGAATATGTTGCAGCCGGGAGTTATTGTGCTCAAATCTTGTGGATCAAACAACAATTGGAAGATTATGGCATTAAACAAGATAAAATTCCCATTAATTGTGATAATATAAGTGCCATTAACTTAACTAAAAATCCAATTCAGTATTCAAGAACTAAACATATTGAGATAAGACATCACTTCATAAGAAATCATGTACTGAATGGTGATGTGACACTTCAATTTGTTTGCACTGATGATCAATTAGCTGACATTTTTACAAAACCCTTAAGTGAAGAGAGATTTAGTGTGCTTAGGAGGGGATTAGGAGTGATTGATCCATCCTAGTGGTATTTTCCACTAGTTCATTGATTTTGATGATTAAAAATAGAGTTTCTCAACTATGATCATCAAATTAGATCATAACTTAGTGAGTGTCCCTGGTTTGGTACGAAAATAGCATAACTTTTAGGTGCGTGCCAGAGTTCGAGTCGACTCGAGTAAGTTTCGGAGTCGGCTCATAAGAAGGAGTCGACTCGCACACAGACGGGAGTCAACTCGAGGAAGATGAAGCATAAGAGGAGTCGACTCGCACATTGACGGGAGTCGACTCTAAGTCGATGGCTCATGAGGGGGAGTCGACTCGCGCATACTTTAGAGTCGACTCGAGGTCGAGTCGACTCGCGACTCAGTGGAGTCGACTCGAGGTCGGGATCCGGATTTTTAACCCTAATCCAAGCGTTTTATCAACACTTCTATTCACCGCCGCCACTGTTCAAAAAACCCTAGAGCCGTCTCCTAGATTGTCTTCGACCGTCCTTAGGACTTTTTCCGTCGACCTTCCTCCGTCCATTAGCGTTCTACCCCATTCTAGGTCGACCATGCCTCGTAAAGCCGTTGTCCCAAGCCGGAAGAGGCCCCAACCCGCGAGCGGCACCGAGCGACGGTCCAAAGCTCGGAACGATCCCATGAGGCCACAACCTCCGGCTCGTTCCCCGCCAAGGGAGGTTCCCTCGAGGCCGTGCGCCGGGAAGGCGGTCTCCACCGGGAGATACGTCGATTTTGACTATCTCTCCAGGGAGGGCTTTACCATAGGAGAGAGATTGCGGGCCCAGGGTTTAGAGTATTTTTGTTCCTTAGATCTCCCCACATACCCTGGCCTAGTTAGAGAGTTTTATGGTACTGTCCATAGGGGCAATGGGGGAATAGAGGGAACTGTAGCCGGTGTCCCATTGTTTATTTTCGAGGATTTTATAGCCCAAATCCTCCACCTTCCACAAGTAGGGGTAGCTCCCACACACCCCGAGGATAGGACTGAGGCCCTTACGGCCATTCTAGGACATCCACCTCAGTCCCCCTTAGATGAGGTGTCCGCTAGCTCACTTTCTGTTGAGATGCGGCTCCTCTTGAGTATCATCTCTAGGTCCCTCTTCCCGAAGACTGGCCGCTTCGATTTTGTATCTGAGAGAGACCTAGCTCTTATGTTCTACATCCTCCAGGACACCCCAATCAACTTTCCCAAGATGATGTATAGATACCTATGTGAGCCACTAGATAGACCTAGGCTCACCCTCCCCTATGGCATGATGTTCACTCTTCTGTTTAGGGAGGCCGAGATTCCCATTCCTGAGGGGGAACCCTCTCGCGCATTGCGATGGACAGATCGCATGCGTCCGGAAACCCTACACAGGATGGGGTTTCGGAAGGTCGAGGGAACCTGGGTTAGGAAATCATCCACCTCCACACATACCACCAGACATTCCCCCAGTCCTGACCCAAACTCAGACTATCCTACCTTTCCCTCCACTTCTGCTCCCACCACCTCAGTCGGACCCTCCTCCTCAGCTCCACCTACTCAGCCCATGGAGGTCCGGATCGCTCCTGAGCAGCTCCGGGAGTTGCGGCAGGAGATAGTTAGAGATCTCCGGGACGACCTACTTAGGGAGCTCCGGGGTTCAGTGCCTGCTCCTTCTCCTGCACCTTCTTCAGCGTTGGTCCCTTCCCTGTCCGCCGTGGCTGAGATGACGGCCCATGTGCGGGAAGAGATCGACAATGTAAGGTTCCTGATCCAAGCCCAGTTCCACAGCATGAGCGAAGTCACGAGCACTACTCGGAAGATGCGCGATGAAAGAGTAGATGCCCTATAAGCCAATCATTTGATGGGTTTCTCTTTGTAATCCTCCAAATCATGTACTTTGACACTCGATATATATCAATAAAGGCATTGTGTTTCATCATTTGCTGCTTATCTATTTTATTATTGGATGATGAACCCCATAAATTAGGACATTGGTTTTAGGGTTATGATGAGATCATACCAGTGAGACCTAAAATCCTAAAATCCTAATTTAGAATATTCCCAGTCAAATTGGTATATTGAGTCGGGGATCAATATTATCGGAAAGACTGGCACATCTTATGTATGCTCAATGTAGAGGGTGATTGATCTCACAATCACTTGTGTGAGACACTAATACAAAGATGTGGGTGCTCATTAGAGGAATGAGTTTACTGAAATGACCAGCCATGAGAACATCTTATGGATTCTTACTTAATTATCAAAAGATGGTTCTCATAGTGGGAGTTGTGCAAGTAATCCTTAGACCTGAGATCACCATGCACTACAGTAAAAGAATAAAACGCCGACGCTTATCTGCCGACGCTAGGAAAAAGCGTCGGCAAATTCCTCTCCCGCGCCCACTGTTTCCAACGCTTTGTAGGAGTGTTGGTAATTCGAAGCAATCAACGACGCTTAAAAGCGTCGTCGAAGACCTAACATCAAACGACGCTTATAAGCGTCGCCGAAGCCCACTTAATACCCAGCGGCCGACCCCGAGCCCGCAAATCTGCCCTAGCTACTCCCGAGCACCCTCATCTTCCTCGTCTCCGGCGCTGCCTTAGCCCCCATTCCTCGTCTCCGGCGCTGCCTTAGCCCCCATTCCTCGTCTCCGGCGCTGCCTTAGCCCCCATTCCTCGTCTCCGGCGCTACCTCCTCTCCGGCGCGGACCGATCCCAACCCGCTCCGCCGGAGGTATTTTTCTCCTCCTCCCTCCTCTCCCACCGTCTCGCTTGTTCTCCTTCTTCTCCTCCTCCTCTTCTTCGGATGTTCTGGGTTTGTTCTCTCTCCTTTCCGGCGTCGACCGACCGGCCCCAAGTCCCGATCGATTCAGGCCCCAATTAATCGATTCGTATCTTCTATCGTCGCAGATCCACATCCTCTCCGTCTCAGCGATCGAAGAGAGTTCGCAACCATTTTCGGCTCCAGCAATCGTATGCTCTCTCTCTCCCTTTCTTTTGAGCGTCCGCTTCTTATGATTTCTGAATCTTCTAAATTATTGACGAAGGTTTGCATCTGGTTCATGGCATCATTGCATTCAATCGATCGGGAATGGAAATAGAGAATTAATTAGTTCTTGAATGACATGTCACCATTTTTGGTTTTATGTATGATCCCTCTTTTGGTTAACACCCTGTTTTTTCAGTATTTATGCTTGATTCTCATTATATTTGGGTTGAACTGCGTGAATGGCTGCTATCTACACTTCCACTAATTTAGTTCTTCTTTGCTATTTTAATCCTCTTGCCAACCGTGTTCATGGGGCTTGAAAATAATATAGGATGTTGATCTAGGAGCATGTCTGTATTTATTTGGGATCATGATGGGGTTATTTGCTGAACCATATAGGCACTGTTGGGTGCAAGCATTTGGAAATTGTCTCCACAATGACAATAGTTTGATGATGCAGTATATCCCCATCCCTGCTATTGTTAATTAAATCTGATTTATTAACCATAATGCAAACAAGATCAGGTTTTGTATGTAAGTAGTCATTCTAAGAACCCATTGCATGTTTACATCCAATTATTTTGGAATTTTTTGGCATAATCTCAATTTGAATGCACACGGCAATCTGTATTTGCAATGATTTTGGTATTGGACTTTGTGGAAACTTGGCACAACTGAATCTGCCAAAAAACCAAATATATATATTTTAAAAAACTACAAATCCGGACCCGAAACCATATTTTCATTCAAATGAGTATAGCCTGAATCTGTTAATGAATTCATGTCAGCCTCTTTAAACAGACAGCTGTGACATTCTTAAAAACAAAGAAACATCATATGTGTCCACTTAAGGACATTATCTGTGCTATACAATATAATAGATGTTATTTAGAAATATATGATATACATATGTAGAGGGGACTTTTTATTGTTTGGATGTCAGATTATAGTTATAATGATATTTGTGATCTAATGGAGTAGGAGGAGGTCTGAACGCTCATTATTCCCTTTTCTTTTGCCCGCCTGCTGGGAATTCAAGCAATAAGACAGGTTAACGCATCTTAGGGCTGGAGACATGTTGCAAGCTTCAGATTACATTTGTTTCGCACCTTGGGTTTGGGGGCATGGTGCAAGCTTTAGATTACATTTGTTTTGCCTGAGTGATACTTTGTGATAATACAAGAGTTTGTGAAGCCTAGCAAACTGTTGTGACTTTCTGCAAAAGACGCAGATCATACATGAAAGAAGTGATATGGTAAAAGAGCCCCAACATGCAATAGGAGAGTAGTTCTTTAGGACAAATTCGATGAGTAATGCTACAGTAGCATGCAAAAGTCATACAGAAATATCTCACTTTTCTGTGTCAGCTACGTGGTATTTAATGGTGATGGTATGGTGGCTAGTCTGACGATCATCAAGTTTTGAGTTTGCCTCATAACATCATTGCCTATAATGTCCAATGCATGCAAGGGAAAGTATGAAAGTTTGTAATTCCTGATACTATAATGTATTCTGTTTTTAATTTATCACCTATATGTAACAGAAGAAGTTTACATATGATAGTTACATTCTACAGGAGTTATTATATTATATTTATATAATCAGATATAAATCTACTCTCACTTTTTTTTGCTAAGCATCTCCTGTAAATTACTATGTCAGCTCCATATTAACACCCCAACCCCTGTATTTGGTGCTTAAGAACTGGATTTCAACTAATTCAGAATTTAGGAAAATAGAACAAACTTAGGAAAATAGTCTTGATAAATGGACATGGTGGAAATTCCATTGAAAGTGGAAGACCAGCGCCCATTCAGGACTTCGGTTTGTAATATAGTTAGGGTATTGCAGAGAACAGTACAATGTTTCAAGTTTAACAGATGAGCAATGAAGAATGTTGATTCTAGTTAATTTGCCCAATGACTTGTTTCTTCTAGCCTTGTATGTTGGACACTAGCTATTTTGCTTACTTAGGACCTGACTATTTCCTGTAACCAATTTAATTCTTTGTTTCTTGGTCTTATTGCAGCATTAACATCACGACTTCAGACCGACTTTATTTATTTGCTGGTGTCTCATTAAGCTCTGGCAAACAGTCTTATCATGCAAATGCCCTTGTGGACAAAAACACCTTGATCTATTCACCTTTTTTTATGTGTGTTTGTGTTTTGGTCTCGGTGGATGGGGTTCACTTGATGTGCCCTCAAGCTTAATTTAAAGATAGTGGAACGTGCAATTTAAAGGATGTTGTGTGTGTGATGGATGGATATCACATAATTATCCTCTCGAGCTTAATTTAAACATAGGGGAAGGTATGTGAAGGATATTAAGGTTAATACAATCCTTAAACCTCATCAAGGTATCTAAGGTTCTTTGATAAAGTCAAATTTCAAAAGGCTTTGTTTCGGATGAGAGTGATGGGAGAAGGAAATTGGGAAAGCATTGACCTGAGCTATAGTTTTATTCCAGTGATGTGTGTAGTTTCTTCCAAGGAATAGCTGATGTTGTAATCATCAATTTAATTAAGATGTATTTCATACTTATCCTTGCATGTTTGTGTTATAATAATCGGAAGAGCCATCAACTTCTGATAGAAGGCATTGCTCAACCAAGACCGGTTGCTCTAGCGGATGTTGACCTTTATTTGAAGCTCTAATCGGTTTTAGGAAAACTGATTAGAAAAAATTGGCAGATATTTTGATAGCCTATTGGCTGATAAATTGGATTATTTCAGTCTCTCCTCGTACCATGGAATATTGATAAACTGGTGATCAAAAGGAAATTGGATAATTTTTGTCTCAGAATAATTAGCATGTAGTGAATGCATTCTCTGAATCAGATGGCTAAGTTTCCATTAATCTTCCTAGTAACTTTATAGTAGAGTGCTGATGATTTTGCTATCTGATAGGAGAAATATTAACTTTGATTTCTTGTATGGACATTACAAACTTATGCATACTTTTATGCATTACTTTGATATAACTTTGATGCATTATGCATTACTTGCCCTTATGCATATTAGATATTGATTCGTAATATCTTGGATTGGTGCACTTACCCTTATGAGAAATGATAAGATCAACTTTAGGCTCCTATGAAACTACATATGTGTATGCATACTTTAGGCTTGAAAATAATATTGATTCTCTTTTGTGCATACCAGGTAACAATATGTCCCGAGGGAGACGATTTAGAGATGTGGAGTTCCAGCATTCTCAGGTGGGATCTACTTCTGAGCAGTCCCTGCAGTCCCAGCAGCCATATGAGCACCAGCAGCACGAGTCAGGATCTCAGCGCGAGCCTCCTGCTGATTGTCCGGAGGATGAGCTCCGGATCCAGGGTAATTCGATTTAAAGTTCATATTTTATGTTCATATTTGTATTCAACTTTTTAAGACATTTTATTTAATTTGAATAGATGGACAAGGGACAGTGAGGACAAGACGGGGACCCACTCAAGCAAAGGATGTGTGGAAGCTTCCTCCGGGTGAGAAGATCATCATCCGATGTAACGAATTGGGGCAGCCCATTAATAGAGCTGGAAGTCTTCTATCAAGCTTTTTAGGATCGGTTGCACGCAAGGGTCAGCTGTGTCCGCTCAACTATACGAAGTGGAATGACATGCTTCCTTCGTATAAGGTTGAGCTTCTTAGACTCATACAGGTAATGAATTGAATTTGTTCTTTTTAATTTGACACCTCCTGCATGTTAATTTGCTTACTACCATGATTTTACTTTTGAGGTTTAATATTATTATAACATTCTGTATCTTGTTATAGGGTAAGTTTGTACTCCCTCCAGAGAGCCATGATTGGGTGCTAAAGTCCCTCAACCGCAAATGGAAAGAATATAAAGCAAAATTGAAGACGGACTTCAAGCGTGAGGGTATGACAGAGGAGGAGGTTGCTCGTGTGACTCCTCCTGATGTATACCCTCAGCAGTGGAGGGAGCTTGTTCACTACTGGTTTTCTGAAAAAGGACAGGTCACGTATATTGTTTCAATATCTTATATTATTTTTATTATTAATATAGATTGCAAATATATACATTGAATAATATTATACTGTGTGCTTTTATTTTGGCAGACATATTCTAATATTGGTAGAGCTGCACGAGCATCTCAAGCAGTTCCTCATACTTCAGGCTCGAAAAGTTATGCGAGACGTAGAAATGAATTCGTAAGTTTGTTTGAAACTATTTGAAACTCTACTAATATATAGCACGTATCATGATAGATAGTTTGGCAATATACTTTCTGTATGTGTAGATAGTAGAGCATGGAAGGGAGCCTGGTGAGGTAGAGTTTTATAAGATGACCCACACTCACCGAGATGGCAGCTTTGTCCGGGACGAGTCGAGAGATATAGTTGTATGTATTCATTTTTTATTTGATCATAATTATTTTATTAATTTTACTTCCTTTAAATTATTAATGTGACTGTTTATTTTTTTGAGAGAGATATAGGAAAGAGCTACAAATCTCATTTCAGAGCGCGTCGGGGAGTCATCATCATCCGACGCGGCCAGTCACGTCGAGGCTCAGGTCTATGCAGAATTGATGGGCCCAGAACGTTATGGACGCGTGAGGGGTTACGGTGTCGGAGTTACCCCCACTCAGCTGTCTGCAGTGAGCCGATATACCCAAGATGCCAGACAAGGTACTAGCACTGCAGAGGTTTGTAGTTTGAAGACAGAGATAGCACAGTTAAAGCAGTCATATGAGACAAGGATAGAGGAGATGAGGCAGAGTCATATGACTGATATGGCGGAGTTGAAGCAGAGCCAAGAGTTGAAGATACAATCTTTGCAGGATCAGCTTGACCATATTTCATCTTTTTTGCAGAGATTTGCTCCTCCGGTACATAACTAAATATATTTGAATATTTTATATAATTATAATGTATTCTTGTATGAGCGTGATGACTTTCGTATTTTTAGTTTCTAAAGTATTTTTTTCTTGTAGGTTGCTGATACTTCATCTACTCGTAGAGATGATGATGCCGTCGACTCTTGATACATCGTAGATTGTGTACTTACGATTTTGAGATGAATGTTTTTAGATTGTTTTAAATTTTTTTTTTTGATACTTACCTCAATTTCCAAAATACGATTATGCCAGAACTTTGATAAGTATAGATCTTGGAAAGGACTTTAATTAGTATGTTCTATGTTGACTTGACAGGAACATGGTTTCCAAAATCTTATGTATAACAATTAGTTTGTAGAGTTTGATCGGTTTAAGATAGATAATGCAGATTCGGTCAACCTCAGCCAAAGGAAGAAACACTATCTAGACACTCCACTCCATTTTAGGTCCTAACGGGCTCCAGGGCCAATAGACCGGTCCCATTACTGGTATAATGGTATAACTCTTGCACTATTGACAAGTCTTCTCGCTCTTTTCTCTGCAAATTAGTGACTGACATGTATCATTTGCTGCTACTTGGTACAGGTCCAGCATCCCAGTAATGCTGAGTTAATCCATAGTGGATTTGCAGGGTGAGAATTTTTAACACGTATTACTATTGCTTGATCAATTGAAGTATTGAATTGGCATCATCCAGCTAAAAAACATGCATTTGTTAGTTATAGAAATTTAAGTTGTATGCCATATTTTAGGTGGTTAATTTTGTTTAATTTCTCCTTAGCTTTCTAACTATATATGGACAAATACTTCCACAAAAGATGTGTTTCCACAGGCATGCCAAGCATATGTACAAGGTGTGAATCTTGTTTCCACAGGCGTGGAATTTTTACAGAGGCCAAATGGTACTGGATTGGTACGGGTGCATTGGCCGGATATATGATCCTTTTCAATATCCTTTTCACTGTGGCTCTTACCTATATCAAGCGTAAGTAGTTCCCCCCCTATATCTTGGCATCAACTCTAGCTATGTAGCAATCTCGCATACCTTACTTTGTAATGCTTGCAGCATATGGGAATGCTCAGCCAAGTTTATCTGAAGAGGCATTGCATGAAAAATATACAAATATAACAGGAGAAATGGAGCCATCATCACTTACAGAAAGGAGCACTAGCAGAGATTCCACATCCAAAAGTAAATCAATTATAACATTACTAGTTTGCTCATTAATTTCTGCCAGTTCCCTCTCGCTGTTTATCAACTTAATTTACATGTTCTTCTTTAGTTTGCTTTTAGCAAGATATTCTCTAGTTTTTAGATCTCGGTACAAAATATTCTCTAGATTCTGTGAAAAAGCTCTCTGCAGTATTAAATCTCTACTATGATAGAGATGAGCCGCACAGAAGGATTATCGGATCTTTTTTTATGATGGTTCTATTATTCTATCAATCTGAAAGGAACAAGTGCTGACCCATTTGAATGCAACACATAAAATAGGTGGTGTTCTAGCTTGTTTAAGCTATATTTTCATTTGATTGTTCTCTGTATATTTTGAGCGATGACTTTGACAGACTGTCTATGTTTGCATGTATTGTATTTTGCTCCACTGCTTTTGCAATGCAGTCAGGGATAAAACAAACTGCATTGTTTTTATATTATTTTTATTGATGAAGATTAACATGATGTGCTTGTGTTCCTTCATCCAGGTCTCAACTGATAGGTCCGAGGGAAAAGCATAACTCTGAGTTACTGCCTAACACAGTTTGCATGAGAGAAGCTAAGGACTTAGAGAATTGCTCAATTAAGATGGCTTTAAGAGAATGTGAAATAGAGAAAGCTCATATAGAATGCTCTTGTAATGTTGTAGAGAATAGACGTGCCCTGACCCAAGTTGCAAATAAAACCCTAATTCTCTTTGAGGATGTAGATACTGTTTTTGATGAAGATCGTGGTTTTATTTCTACTATACTTCAGCTGGCTGAAATTGCAAAGCGACCCATAATACTTACAAGCAATGGTGAGTAACTAATCAATCCATGGTAGAGATTGTTAGCGACTATAAATTTCTTATCCTTTGAATATTTATCTGATATGTAGATAAGAATCCTATCTTACCACAGCTTCTGGACCGGGTCACTTTGGAGTTCAAACATCCATCATCTGAGGAGCTGCTGTCACTTGTACACATGGTAAAAAAAATTACAATTTTGAAATCATATATCTGTCATTTCTACATGCCTTGGGTACCTTGGATGTGTTAATTGGTGTTACAAATTGTTCATTCTCAATTTTTCTGTAGATTTGTGCTTCTGAGAAAGCTCAAATTTCTGCCCAATTGATGGAGCACTTAATCAGGTCTTGTCTAGGTGATATCCGTAAGACTCTTATGCTTCTTCAGTTCTGGTGCCAGGGCAAGAGAGACCATACAGGTTAGCAAATTATAACAAGACAAGTATTTTGCTCTTTGTTGAGAAGGCCAGGATTTTAGTTTATATTGCTACTGTATATATTTTGCTGCCTTGAAGCTGTGTTTGTTTACTGTATTTTCTTGTGTACGCAGATTGATCCTCTGATGAGAGGATCAGCTTATAAATTTCATGTTATCTCATGCCATGAACTGTCTTATTGCTTGGTTCTGGAATCCCATTGTCTACTTTTCACTGTGAAGATTAAACATTAAAACCTAGTGGCAGGCATTGTTCCTGTCATAGATTTTTCTGGTGACTTTAGCTAGATGCCCCTAGATTGCGATATGTTTATTCGACTCTCACTAATCACAGAACTAGGCCTTGGGTATTTGTAAATGATTATGAGTAATTAAGAAGTTGAATTGTATCAAGTTATGGTGTTATATTACCTTTCTGCAACTCTTATCTTGTTTCTAAGCTTAACAATCATTTGTTTTCCCAGTTCACTTCTACCTATGTCAAATTGCATCTACTTCTACTGAAAGTTTGTTAATAAGTTATAATATAGTGTTTATCATAAATAATTATTTAGTGATTTCTACTCTTTCTATCCTTCAGACTGGAAAATGCAATTCACCACATACAGCCCCCTCCCATTTGATATTGATGCTGCACATCTCATATGACTTAGGAGCAGTAAACTTTTCAAAATTTAGCTCTTGGATCAATTGTTTTGAAACTATTGTAGTTTTTTTTTTTTTTTTACCTTGTGTAACTTCTGAATTTCTGTAATCAGAATGCCCCTCTCAATGCTCAAGGAGATGCTCGAATACCCAATACCACAAGCCATGCATGTTCTTCTGCCAGAAATGCTGCATGAAGTGCCTCTGCGTGCCCCCAGGCTTCTATGGGAACAAAGGTGTCTGCCCCTGCAAGCAGCAGAAGGCTTCTATGAGAACAAAGGGTCCCGAGCAAGCAGCAGAGCTTGGTTGACTGGGCTCGCCCCAAGCTTAATGACAATATTGTAGAGATGATGATGCCGACCCTTGATACATATTGTAGATTGTGTACTTAGGAATTTGACTTGTATGTTTTTAGAATGTTTTTGAAGTACAATGTAATCAAATATGATAATATGAATGTAATCAAAGTTCTTGTTTGTGACTCATATTTTGTTATAAATGTGATTCAGTGTATTTGTTTATATTGTTTTGTAAGAATTTAATGTACACAGAGTATTTAAAAATTACTTTTACAAAATTTTTTTTTTTAAAAAAAAATTTAATGCCGACGCTTATAAGCGTCGGAAAATGCAACAAGAATGTAAACCTAATAACAGGCCTTTAACGACGCTTTTAAGCGTCGGCATAAAGCCGTAGTCACCAACCCTTCTCGCCGACGCTTATAAGCGTCGGAGTATGATAGAAGAAACGACGCTTAAAAGCGTCGGAAAAACCAAGCCTTTAACGACGCTTTTAAGCGTCGGCCTAAATCCGTATTAACCAACCCTTCTCCCCGGAGTCTGATAGAAGAAACGACGCTTAAAAGCGTCGGGAAAAGCAATCCTTTAACGACGCTTATAAGCGTCGGAGTATGGTAAATGTAACGACGCTTAAAAGCGTCGGCATAGACCAACGACGCTTTTTTGACGCGTCGGGTAAAACCCGACCCACGCCCACCTGCCCGACGTCTGACCCACGCTTTGTGTAGCGTGGGCTGGAAATTCGCCGACGCTTATAAGCGTCGGTAGAGACAAAAAAAAGCGCCGGGAGTTCTTCCTTCTTTTGTAGAGATGGTACCTTGTGCACTTGAAGCTATGTTTTGGTTTACCCTCATTCACGACATTGCGTTGTGTACGGGGTATTCTGGATATGGTGGATTTTGTACGAAGGTTGTGAGTAGGTCAACAAGGAATCAGTCACTTCTAGTAAGAGAATGTAACATCCTACTTACTCTAATCTTATGATGATTCAAGAAGCCTTTGATCAAAGCAAAATGAATATTAGAAAGAGTTTCTAATGTTTCATTGTTTGAATTATCATATAAAAGATTGAGAGAGACATGAATAAGTGATTGAGTTTGATATTGATCCATACTCATGCACTTATTCAGGATGTAGTATGACTGAGGGATTGAATTGCACAGTAACTTTTCACTGAAGGGTATGTTTGGATTTGTCCAATACATTCCTCATCTTCCGGGTAGACATGATACGTTGCTAGACGTCAATCATGTCTTGTGGGTTGATCGGATCAAAGAGTTTGATTAGATCAAAGCATCAGAAAGGTTCTGATTGCTAAGTCAGGTTTAGCACTAAATTGAACCTAAATTGGATTAGAGGTATTCTAATCAGGTTAGGTCAACTTGCACCTGCACCTACTGCTGGCTAAGATAAGGAACCCAATGGGTCACACACAAGGGAATTGATCAAGGGTCTAATTGGATTAGATCATGTTTGCAAGATGAACATGCTAGCACGTGTTGCAAATCCTAGCTCCTGATTCAAATTAAATTCGAATATGATTCTTAGATTAGGTTGATCTAATATGATTAGATCATGACCTAATATGGGTTAGCCAAGAGTTGAAACCCATTTGGCTTTAATTAGACCTGATTTGATTAGGTTTAATGTTTTCTTTAAGTTGGTTAAACCCAATTGGATTGGGTTTGATAGGGCCTTCACTTCTGGACCATTGGATCGCTTCCTGGATGAAGGATCTGGTCCATTGGTTGGCGCCTTCATCTGGACCATTGGATGGCTTCCTGGATGAAGGATCTGGTCCACTGGTTAGCGCCTGAATCTGGACCACTCGATGGCTCTCTGGATGAAAGATTTGGACCGTTGCTCAGTGCCTGAATCTGGACCACTGGATGGCTCTCTGGATGAAAGATCTGGACCGTTGCTCAGCGCCTGAATCTGGACTATCGGTGATGGCATCTTACTTCTGGACCATTGGATGGCACCCTGGATGATGATGTCCTGATCTGGACCATTAGATGGCGCCTAGATCTGGACCATTGGCTTTGGTTCACTGCATTTGGGCCCTTGGATCATCAGGATTTAAGAGGGAGATGTGAGAAAGAAGTTGATACACCCTTCTCCTTAGCACCCCATCATGATGGGATGCATCTTTTGGCACATGCCTCATCATGATGAGGTGTGTGGATGGGATGCATCCCTTTATGATGCATCCCTCCATCTCTTATAAATAAGGAGGTGCCTTGGGGTTCTAAAGATCATCTAAGAAAAAGCCTTTCCTTCTCTCTCCCTTATCCCTTCTTTCTTACAAGTCTCTCTCTTTTGTCCTAACCCAAGACAAGAGGGTCTTCTTTAGGACAAAAAGGCTAGTGAATGTTTTAGAGGTAGAAAGGAAGAAGGAAGTGAAGGAAAATCAACCAATTAAATCCTTTGGAAGGATTGAACAATTAGAATCAAGTTTTGTTGGAGCTAGAGTCTTGAACCCATTCCTGTGTGGATCAACATCGGAGGGTGAACATTTGGGCACCTTAGGACATCTTCAGATATATTGGATATAGCGTGATAGGTATTCTTCTATACCAAGATTATATTTTCTACATTATTTGGTTATACTATTAAGGCGATCTTGGCTTATTAGGGTTTCATATAATGGGTTTTATAAGAAAATTTTATAATCCCGTATCTTCCGCTGCGCCCTAGGGCACTAGGAAACCTAACAGTGGTATCAGAGCCACCCTTAATCAGTTTAACCAAATGATAATACATGCTATTATCTTGATGCTATGAGATAGCTAGGTTGTTTGTACGCATGATTAGTTTATGCCATGAGATAGTGTTATATTCATGTTGTAGCATAGTATAATTACTAGTGCTAAATTATAGAATGTGCAATGAGACCAATATAGTAGTATGAAAACTTTGGGCTGACCCATTCTGGAACAATCGACTCAGTTGGTGTCTAGGAAGGAAGCCACAGGTGGTTACTTAATTAGGACCTCACTCTCTGAGTGAGGGGTGCCTCCCACCTGCTTTCCTGGCCAATTATTTGATTGTCCTTTATGGTTCAGCTTAATGTTAGTAAGATAATACTATTTGAAAGCCCTCACTAAATTCATAATTAAGTCGTAGTGTTAATTGCTTTAAGTTGAGCCATTCTGAATCAATTGACTAAGTTGGTGTCTAGGAAAGAGGCTACAGGTGGTTATTTAATTAGGACCTTACTAAGTAAGGAGAGCCTCCCATCTGCTTACCTGGCCAACTATTTGATTGACCTCCATGGAAAAGCTAATTGCTGATATAACACTATAAAGGTCCTTTCTTCATGCTTAGATATTATTATGTCAATATCTACGCTAGCTTGTTGTGATTCCCACAAGGCTAGTATTAGGGATTGATATTGTAATATCTTGGTGCATATGATGCATATGGCATATTTTAATATGTCGCTTTGTTGTGATTCCCACAAGGGCAGCATTATTCAAATATGACTGTATAAAAATGAAGGGTTTGACTTAACTAGACACAATAGTCTGTTGTGATTCCCACAAGACTATATGTGTACTAGAGGACAGAATAAAGTTGGGAATTGCATGGGATGCAATTGGAAAGAGTTTCCTACCTTTGAACTTATAAGGGCTTGTTGTGATTTCCACAAGGTCTTTTATAAGGAATTTGGATCTCAACCCCACTAAGAAAATTAGTATTTTCTCGTTCATCATACTTGAGGGTTATGATATTCGACAAAAATAGTGGGAGTAACAATTAGATAAAAGTCCTTGTCTGATTGAAATGTATCATGCTTGCTTCTATGAATAATGAATTGCAGAGGCAGCATGATAGCATGGATACTCACTCCATACTCCTTAACTTAAAGGAGTTATATGGTGAGCAGAGCAGAACTGCTAGATATGAGATATCTAAGTAGTTGTTCTGTGCTAGAATGATCGAGGGATCATCTGTGCAAGACCACTATTTAAAGGTTATAGACTTGATCACTCGATTGAGTCAACTTGGCTTTGCTATGGACAGTGAGCTCAGTCAGGATTTGATCCTGCAATTACTACCCGACTCATTCTCACAGTTTGTTGTGAATTATCACATGAACAAACTGAATTCCTCCCTGCCTGAGCTTCTAAATATGCTGAAAACAGCAGAGTCTCACATCAAGAAGGACAAGGGTCCGATCCTTCTTGTTGGTGAGAGCTCAAAGAAGAAGTCGGGCAACAAGGGTTCAAAGAAAAAACTAAACCCTAAGAGTCGCATCAAAAAGAAGAAGAAAAAGAAAATCTCTGGACCCGGTACCCGTTTCCACTGTGGCAAGACGGGGCATTGAAAAAGGAACTGCAAGAGCTTTCTTGCAAGTGTGAAGCCTGATGCAAGTGTTGCATCAAAAGGTATGTTTTTATTACATGCCAATATGACATTAAGTTCTTCTGATTCTAATTCATAGGTATTGGATACCGGTTGTGGTTCTCACATATGCAAATCTTTGCATGGACTACAGAAAATTAGAAGTCTGAAGAAAGGTGACTTCGAGCTATATGGCGCTGGAGGAGAATCCATCCAGGCTGAAGCTGTTGGCACCTACATACTAGAGCTACCCTCCGGAAAGTTCTTGAAGCTAGAAGACTGTTATTTTATGCCAAAAATCATTAAAAATGTAATTTCAATTCCTTTGTTGCTTAAGAAAGGATTCGAAATAAATGGAAAGAGCAATGGTTGCTCTATTTCTTTATCTAATGAGTATTATTGTCATGGCACTATGGAAAATGGTCGTTTAGTATTATGTCTTAATAATGTTATGTTTCATATTGGCAAAGATAATAAAAGAAAAAGAGAAAATATTAATAATACCCTCCTCTGGCATTACCGATTAGGTCATATTAGTGAGACAAGGTTACATAAGTTGTATAAAGATAAATTCTTTGACCCTTATGATTTTGAATCATTAGGAACTTGTGAATCTTGTCTTATAGGTAAAATGACCAAGTCTCCATTCTCGGGACATGGAGAAAGGGCAAGTGAGTTGTTAGAACTCATACACACTGATGTGTGCGGTCCTATGTCAACTCAAGCTAGAGATGGATACTCTTACTTCATCACATTTACTGATGACTTATCAAGGTTCGGTTTTGTGTATCTAATGAAACATAAGTCCGAAGCCTTTGATAAATTTAAAGAGTATCAAAGTATGGTCGAAAAACAAACTGGAAAGTGTATTAAAATCCTTCGATCTGATCGAGGAGGAGAATACCTTTCTAGTGAATTTTTAGACTATCTTAAATTAAAGGGTATACTCTCTGAATGGACACCTCCATATACGCCACAATTAAATGGTGGAGCTGAAAGAAGGAATCGTACCTTATTAGATATGGTACGGTCCATGATGTGCTTCACAAATCTTCCAATTTCCTTCTGGGGACATGTCCTAGAAACTGCTGCATTAGTATTAAATAGAGTACCATCTAAGTCTGTATCTAGCACTCCATATGAGATATGGAAAGGAAAGAAACCTAATCTTAAGTATCTTAAGATATGGGGTTGTCATGCTTATGTCAAAAGAAATTTTGGACATAAGCTAAGTGCTAGATCGGACAAATGTATATTTGTAGGTTATCCTAAAGATAGTTTAGGATATATCTTCTATAATCCTACCGAACAAAAGGTATTTGTTGCTAGGCATGCCACTTTCTTGGAAAAAGAGTTTTTTTTAGAAAAGGGCAAGGATAGAAGAATTGAACTTGATGAAGTTTAAGACCTACAAGGTGAGACACATAATAATCCTCAACCAGATGTACCCATGGAAGAGGTACAGCCACTACATACTACTCCTTTTCGAAGGTCAGAAAGAGTGCGAAATGCACCTAAGAGGTATGGATTTATCATTGAGAATGATGAAGCCCACATCGTTGATAACGATGACCCTCTGACCTATTCGGATGCTGTCAAGAGTAGGGACTCTGACAAATGGTTGGACGCCATGAAATCCGAGATAGATTCTATGTATACAAACCATGTGTGGACTTTGGTTGATGCACCTGAGGGAGTGATTCCAATAGGGTGCAAATGGGTATACAAGAAGAAGATAGGAGCTGATGGCCAAGTAGAAACTTACAAGGCCAGGCTAGTGGCAAAAGGTTTCAGGCAAAACCAAGGCATTGATTATGATGAAACTTTTTCGCCAGTAGCTATGCTCAAATCTATTCGGATTATGCTTGCTATAGCTGCATACTATGATTATGAGATCTGGCAGATGGATGTCAAAACTGCCTTCCTTAATGGTCACCTTGGGGAAGAGGTCTATATGACACAGCCAGAGGGATTTGTCTCAAGAGGGAGAGCAAATCAAGTATGTAGGCTTAAGAAATCCATTTATGGATTAAAGCAGGCATCTAGAAGTTGGAACATCCATTTTGACATGATAGTCAAAGAGTTTGGCTTCATTAAAAATATAGATGAACCTTGTGTGTACAAGAAGACTAGTGGGAGTGCTATTGTCTTCTTGATATTATATGTGGACGATATATTGGTCATTGGAAATGATGTTCCAATGATGCAATCGGTCAAGACTTGGCTATCAAAGAAATTTTCCATGAAAGACTTGGGTGAAGCATCCTATATACTTGGTATAAGGATCTTTAGAGATAGATCTAAAAGGATGCTAGGTTTGTCCCAGTCTAGGTACATAGATAATGTGCTGAAGAGGTTCAGCATGGATCGAAGTAAGAAAGGTTTCTTACCCATAGGACATGGCATACAACTCTCTAGGAAGATGTCTCCTAAGACATCTGAAGAGAGGAATAGAATGAGTTCTATTCCCTATGCTTCAGCAGTAGGGTCGATCATGTATGCTATGTTATGTACCAGGCCTGATGTAGCTTATGCCTTAGGTATAGTAAGTAGGTTTCAGGCAGATCCCGGGGAGGATCATTGGAAAATTGTGAAAAGCATTCTCAAATACTTGAGAAGGACTAGAGATGTTTTTCTGATTTATGGAGGATCAGAATTGAAACTAGAAGGCTATTCAGATTCTAGCTTTCAATCTGATCCAGATGATAGCAAGTCAATCTCTGGATATATCTTCACTTTGAATGGTGGAGCTGTGAGTTGGAAAAGTTCCAAACAGCAAACTGTAGCTGACTCAACTACTGAGGCAGAATACATAGCTGTTAGTGAAGCTGCTAAGGAAGCAGTCTGGATGAAGAAGTTCATCACAGAGCTGGGTGTAGTTCCTGAGATTGCCGGACCAGTCCCAGTTTATTGCGATAATACTGGAGCTGTTGCACAGGCTAAGGAACCAAGGTCTCATCATAGATCCAAGCACATTTTGAGACGCTTCCACCTTGTTCGAGAGATAATCGAAAGACAAGACGTCAAGATTGAACGAGTAGACATAAAGAATAATATAGCAGACCCATTTACTAAAGCTCTACCACAGCAGCAATTCAATCGTCACCTCGATTGTATGGGGTTAAAATATAAGGGCGATTGGCTTTAGTGCAAGTGGGAGATTGAAAGAGTAGATGCCCTATAAGCCAATCATTTGATGGGTTTCTCTTTGTAATCCTCCAAATCATGTACTTTGACACTCGATATATATCAATAAAGGCATTGTGTTTCATCATTTGCTGCTTATCTATTTTATTATTGGATGATGAACCCCATAAATTAGGACATTGGTTTTAGGGTTATGATGAGATCATACCAGTGAGACCTAAAATCCTAAAATCCTAATTTAGAATATTCCCAGTCAAATTGGTATATTGAGTCGGGGATCAATATTACCGGAAAGACTGGCACATCTTATGTATGCTCAATGTAGAGGGTGATTGATCTCACAATCACTTGTGTGAGACACTAATACAAAGATGTGGGTGCTCATTAGAGGAATGAGTTTACTGAAATGACCAGCCATGAGAACATCTTATGGATTCTTACTTAATTATCAAAAGATGGTTCTCATAGTGGGAGTTGTGCAAGTAATCCTTAGACCTGAGATCACCATGGTACCTTGTGCACTTGAAGCTATGTTTTGGTTTACCCTCATTCACGACATTGCGTTGTGTACGGGGTATTCTGGATATGGTGGATTTTGTACGAAGGTTGTGAGTAGGTCAACAAGGAATCAGTCACTTCTAGTAAGAGAATGTAACATCCTACTTACTCTAATCTTATGATGATTCAAGAAGCCTTTGATCAAAGCAAAATGAATATTAGAAAGAGTTTCTAATGTTTCATTGTTTGAATTATCATATAAAAGATTGAGAGAGACATGAATAAGTGATTGAGTTTGATATTGATCCATACTCATGCACTTATTCAGGATGTAGTATGACTGAGGGATTGAATTGCACAGTAACTTTCCACTGAAGGGTATGTTTGGATTTGTCCAATACATTCCTCATCTTCCGGATAGACATGATACGTTGCTAGACGTCAATCATGTCTTGTGGGTTGATCGGATCAAAGAGTTTGATTAGATCAAAGCATCAGAAAGGTTCTGATTGCTAAGTCAGGTTTAGCACTAAATTGAACCTAAATTGGATTAGAGGTATTCTAATCAGGTTAGGTCAACTTGCACCTGCACCTACTGCTGGCTAAGATAAGGAACCCAATGGGTCACACACAAGGGAATTGATCAAGGGTCTAATTGGATTAGATCATGTTTGCAAGATGAACATGCTAGCACGTGTTGCAAATCCTAGCTCCTGATTCAAATTAAATTCGAATATGATTCTTAGATTAGGTTGATCTAATATGATTAGATCATGACCTAATATGGGTTAGCCAAGAGTTGAAACCCATTTGGCTTTAATTAGACCTGATTTGATTAGGTTTAATGTTTTCTTTAAGTTGGTTAAACCCAATTGGATTGGGTTTGATAGGGCCTTCACTTCTGGACCATTGGATCGCTTCCTGGATGAAGGATCTGGTCCATTGGTTGGCGCCTTCATCTGGACCATTGGATGGCTTCCTGGATGAAGGATCTGGTCCACTGGTTAGCGCCTGAATCTGGACCACTCGATGGCTCTCTGGATGAAAGATTTGGACCGTTGCTCAGTGCCTGAATCTGGACCACTGGATGGCTCTCTGGATGAAAGATCTGGACCGTTGCTCAGCGCCTGAATCTGGACCATCGGTGATGGCATCTTACTTCTGGACCATTGGATGGCACCCTGGATGATGATGTCCTGATCTGGACCATTAGATGGCGCCTAGATCTGGACCATTGGCTTTGGTTCACTGCATTTGGGCCCTTGGATCATCAGGATTTAAGAGGGAGATGTGAGAAAGAAGTTGATACACCCTTCTCCTTAGCACCCCATCATGATGGGATGCATCTTTTGGCACATGCCTCATCATGATGAGGTGTGTGGATGGGATGCATCCCTTTATGATGCATCCCTCCATCTCTTATAAATAAGGAGGTGCCTTGGGGTTCTAAAGATCATCTAAGAAAAAGCCTTTCTTTCTCTCTCCCTTATCCCTTCTTTCTTACAAGTCTCTCTCTTTTGTCCTAACCCAAGACAAGAGGGTCTTCTTTAGGACAAAAAGGCTAGTGAATGTTTTAGAGGTAGAAAGGAAGAAGGAAGTGAAGGAAAATCAGCCAATTAAATCCTTTGGAAGGATTGAACAATTAGAATCAAGTTTTGGTAGAGCTAGAGTCTTGAACCCATTCCTGTGTGGATCAACATCGGAGGGTGAATATTTGGGCACCTTAGGACATCTTCAGATATATTGGATATAGCGTGATAGGTATTCTTCTATACCAAGATTATATTTTCTACATTATTTGGTTATACTATTAAGGCGATCTTGGCTTATTAGGGTTTCATATAATGGGTTTTATAAGAAAATTTTATAATTCCGTATCTTCCACTGCGCCCTAGGGCACTGGAAAACCCTAACACGCGATAACGTCCGACAGGATATGGGCACCACTACCCAGGGGGCAGAGCGCTTGGCGAATGTACTGATCGCCAAGTTGGACACACTGCAGGAGACCCTGACCGAGCTCTCCACCACACACAGCAGGGCCACTTCGGCCATTATCTCCCAGCTTGGGAATGTCACAGACGGGGTCACTCTCCTCATGGAACAGAACAGATTGAGAGGAGGAGCCACATCCTCGAGAGGAGGAGCCACATCCTCGAGGAGACCCTAGCTGCTTTTGTTTTATTTTGACATGTATCTTTTGCTTTACTTATTGTATTCACAAATGTATTTATATATACATCAATACAAGGAGTAGACATATTCATTTCAATACTGTGCCAATTGATCTCTGCTTGCTTGTGTGTTCTATTCACTTCCTTTTTGATACGATGACAAAAAGGGGAAGAAATATGTAATAGATATGTAAAAGAAATAGATGAAAATCAATAAAAAAAAACTTTTAAAACACACAATAATTTGTTCTTAGTGGATTTGATACCTCGAGGCTCATTATCTCTCTGTTGGGGTTCCTAATGGAGCAATCTCCAGAATCTATTCAAGGGATATTCGGAGATTAGTTGAATCCTACTCAAGAACAAATTGACAGATTTTCCCTCTAAAAACCAAAAATTTCAGTTCAAAAACTTCAATGCATTAAAAGAAAATTTAGAGAATCAAAACAAAGTAGAATGCATATGTTGAGGGGGAGAATCTGAATTTTTAAGAAAGTCAAATCATTAAATATATATAAGCCAAACAATTGAGTGCATGACATGAAGGCTTATATAATTCCAAATGAAAGGGGGAGCTTTAACTCCAAAATTTATTGTTTCACACCTTTCAAGCTTGGATAAATTAAATAACCAGACACTTGAATTCATTTATAGATCGTATTTCCTTGTTTATTGAGCAATTCACTTTACATATACTCAATGTTTTGTCATCATCAAAAAGGGAGAGATTGTGGAGTGATTGATTAAAACCCTATTTGATTTTGATGAGCTCAAAGCATTTGAGTATATCTTTTGTTTACTAATAAATTCAATTGAGTGTTTCAGTGAAAATCTTGTCTAAGTGTTTCTAGACTTGGTTCAAGATATTTTGGATAAGTTAAGAAGTCAGTTTGAACCAAAGTCTGAGACTCGAGTCGACTCCGGGATATTACGAGTCGACTCCAAGCGTATCAGAATCACTGGCACGGGCTCGAGTCGACTCCGGATCATTACGAGTCGACTCCGACTGAGAACTGACAGACGAACAGAAAGACTCAACTCAAAACCTGTCAGCGAGTCGACTCCTGAAGTGCGCGAGTCGACTCCGATGATTACCGAGTCGACTCCGGAGTAGTATGAGTTGACTCCAAGGAGTTACAGACAGAAAAGTCAGAAAGCGATTTTCGACCCTGAGATTCGAGTCGACTCCTGTGGAACGCGAGTCGACTCCGATGGTTGGCAGGTCGACTCCAAAGAAAGCGAGAGTCGACTCTCAGTGGTACACAAGGCAAAAGTCAGAGAGCAGTTTTCGGACTTTGAGATCCAAGTCGACTCCCGCAATGCGCGAGTCGACTCCGAGACAGCGCGACCCCAAAAAGACAGAAGACCGAATTATTGTCTCTGAGAGCCGAGTCGACTCCCAGACAGCTTGAGTCGACTCCAAGGCAGCGCTACATCAAAAAGGCAGAAGGCTGTGTTTCGGAAACTGAGAGCCGAGTCGACTCCGGAACAGTTCGAGTCGACTCCAAGACTGGACGAGCCAAAAGACAGAAGATCGGGAGTTCGGGCTCTGAGCGCCGAGTCGACTCCCAGGATTGTCGAGTCGACTCGAGTGGGCCAAGTTGAAAAATTAGCTCCATGGACTTCATGGGATGAGCCGACTCCGAAAATGGCAAGTCAGCTCCAGAAGTTGGCGAGTCGACTCCGGGTTAAGTCGAGTCGACTCCCAGTCGTGGAGGTCACTTTAATTCAAATCCGGAACAGTTGCCGAGCCTACTCCAGAAAAGCATGAGTCGACTCCCGCTACAGCCGAGTCGACTCCAGATCGCGCGAGTCGACTCTGACCCCAACAGACATATTGTCAGGATGTGCAGAGTGTGCAGAACGGGCAGAAAAAAGTGTCTAACGGCTGCAGTAAGTTCACTGTAGGAGTAGGGTATGCACTTACATAGAATCTATCGACCTTGTTAGAAGAGGAGTGATCCTATGTGATTTGTTAGACTGAGTTCTAAGACCTTGGCCAGGGCAGTAATATAAAGTGGAGAAAGAGTTTTCCACTATCGAACTCAAGTCAAATAAATCTTGACATATGACAGACGAAGGGGTTTGACGAGTTATCCATGACCTCCGTCCTGTAGGGATCCACGATAGTAGGACTGTATCACACGATAACTGCACCTAGAGGTTCATCATTCTATTCTACTGGGTAGCCACTACATGCTGCTAGGTGTCACTGGTGGATGGTGGGACTCACAGGGATTATCTCGATGATCGATGAACCCTAAAGAGTAGAGTTGCAATCGTTCCAATCCATTGAAAGGAGTTTTCAATGATATTATGATAGAGATCATAATATATCTCACTACCAGTCAGAGTAGAACCTATGGGGTCACACACACTAGAAGTATTGACCGATCCGATGGTTGAAAAGTGATTATGAATCACGAGTAATCAATTCGATTGATAAGAAGTTGAAAAAGAAAAGGGAATTAATTAATTGGACTTGAAACAAGAGTCCTACTTCGAGTAGGATTCCTATAGTCCTAATTGGATTAGGACTAGGAATCCTAGTTGGAGTAGGACTGGGATTCCTACTTGGAATAGGATTCTTGCAATCCTAATGAGATTAGGAGTTTTGAATCAAAATTGGATTCCTACTTGGAGTAGGATTCATAGAGTCCTAATCGGATTAGGACTTCGGATTCAAACAGAGTCCTAATTGGATTAGGACTAAAATTATATATGTCCTAATTTGGATTAGGGTTTCTTAAGTCACAATTAATTATTAATCTAATGAATCAATAAGACTCCTAATTGGATTAGGATTGAAGAGTTCAATTGAGTCAAAATTGATTTAAGTTCTAATTGGATTAGGACTTACCTAGATTGGATCCAAATTAGTTCACCCTTGGGCTAAGCCTAATTGGATTAGGGCTTGACCACATTAGGGCATTCCAATCCCTACCTAATATGGATTAGGGTTTACCATGAGGAAGGGGATAAGCCCATCCCCTTTCCACGTGGAGAAGGGAGAAGAGACGGCGCCCCCTCTTAGGAAAGACATCAAGAACTCCTAAATGTTAGGAGCTCCACATGTCTATAAAAAGGGACTTGTGGGCAGCACCTAGGGCATAGAAGAAGTCCTCTTCCTCCTTGCCGTACGCCTCCCTCTCCTCTCCTCTTGGTTCAGCCGCAAGCAAGGAAGATAAAAGCCAAAGGTGTTGGCGGCATCCTCTTCCTCCCTTCTTCCTTCCAACGCAGGGAAAAGAAAGAAGGCTGCGTGGGGATTCTTCTTCTTCCTCTTCTTCATCCTTCTTCTTCCTCCTCTCAAACACAATCAAGGGTTGATTGAAAGAGAGGAAATCAGCCATTAAAAGAAGTCTTTGCAAGGAAGCTAGCACCTCGGGAAGACAAGAGAGCTTTGATCGGATCACTGCTTCGTGTGGATACCCGTAGAGGCCGGACACTTGAACGGCTTCAAGCAAACCTTCATCCTAGACCACGAACTTCAGTTTGGGGTGATCATCTACCCGCACAAGGTGAAGATCTGATCTTCCTAAAGGTTTAAAAAAGTTTTAATTCTTATCTAACTACGAACGATTCATGAAACAACGTTCATGCGATGAACGTCGATCCCGCTTATGCCGATTCCGCTGCCATCTGAATTTTTTTGAAATATCAGCGGCATGGGCGGGTTCCCAACATTTATAGCTTCAGCCCAAAAGTACTTTGGAAGATTTGACTCACACAACATCATGCGTGCCATTTCTGCCAATGTCCTATTTTTTCTTTCAACAATCCCATTTTGTTGAGGCGTTCTAGGTGCTGAGAATTGATGTGAAATACCATTTTTATTACAAAATTCTTCAAAGTGTTGATTTTCAAATTCAGTACCATGATCACTTCGAATTGCTACTAAGGTGAGCTTTTTTTTATTTATGATATTACTATATAGTTTCAAGAATTCTGAAAATGCTTCATTCTTATGTGCCAAAAATGAAACCCATGTATATCTTGAGAAATCATCTACAATTACTAGTCTATATTTCTTTCCTCCTAGACTTGCAGTTTTAGTGGGTCCAAATAAATCCATGTGTATGAGTTCAAAAGGCCTAGTTGTTGATACTATATTCTTTGATTTGAAAGATGATTTAGTTTGTTTTCCTAATGAGCATGGTCCACAGATTTTGTCTTTTTCAAAAATCAGTTTTGGCACATCTTTTATTAATTCCTTCTTGACTAGTTTTGATATTAATTCCATACTAGCATGTCCTAGTCTACGATGCCAAAGCCAACTTGTTTCATTTTTCTTTTCTTCATTAGTAATTAAGCATAATCCATTTTTCTTGCCTAAATCATGAAGATCTACCAAGTAAATATTTCTTTGTCTTTGTCCTACAAGTACAATGCTATTATCTTTAGGATTTGTGATTATGCATACTGATGCTTCAAATGTGACTTTAAACAAAATTGACTTATGCTCAGCAGGTTATGTTTCAAACCCTTAACTAATAAGACATTTTCTATAAAAATGGATGGAGTAATGAAAAATTTATCCTTTCCAATGATATGCCCTTTACCATTGTCTCCATAGGTTACTACTCCACCCTTCTTTGATTCCAAGGTGACAAATTGGTCTACGTCACCGGTCATGTGTCTTGAACAGCCGCTATCTAGATACCATCATTTTTCTACTTTATCAGCTGCAAGACACCCCTGCAATCAAGATCAAGAAAGAGCTTTAGGTACCCAAACTATGTTGGGTCCTTTAGGGTTAGTACTTGATGTTCCTTTTGGAACCCAAACTTTCTTGAATTTAATCTTATGATTATTACTTAATTTGTTTTGACTGGACTTTCTATAGTTACATTCATATGCTTTATGTCCTAAGTTATTGCAGCAATGATAAGTAATATTTTCATTTTTAGCTTTTACAAAAATGTTCTTTAAGAATTTTTGTTTCCTATTTGTTTTATATCCTAATCCAGCCTTATCATATACAGCTTTTTGACTATCAAGAATCATATTTAATTTGGTAGAACTAAGTGTAAACTTATCTACTAAGAATTTATATTTTTCAGCATCTTCTTTTAACTTGATATTTTCAGCAATTAGATTCTTGGTTTCATTTGTAAGTTTCCTACTTAATGTTTCATAGTTATGAGATAGTTTTAACTTATCTTTGATAAGAGATTGATTTTCTTCTTTTAGAACTTTATTTTTATTGATAAGTTTCTTATGTTCTTCCATGAGTTCTAAGAATGCATCATTTAATTCATCAACAGTAAAATCACATTCAAGTTCAGAATCTACCTCATCGTCATTGGCCATATGACACATTTGGGCCGTCTCTTGATGATCTTCCTCTTCCGAACTTGACTCCTCACTTTCACTCCATTCAGCCATGAAGTTATTCTTTTTCAGTTTTCTTGCCATCCATTTCAACTTGGCAATCTATCTTATAATGCCCGGGTTTGTTACACTCATAGCAAATAGGAGTTTCTTTTTTCTTTTCTTTGTCCTTACCCTTTTCTTTGCTTGGGCTACCTTTGAGGAAGGGTTTCTTTTTATAAAATCTGTTCTTACCTCTCATAAATTTTCTAAATTTTCTTCCAAGCATAGCCATCCCTTCTTCATCAAATTCATCATCATCATCTGAATCTTCCGATTCAGTTTGTAGTTTAGGGGTGGTAGTCTTTAGGGCAATGGGCTTTCTTCTCTTGACCTCATCTTCCGAATTTTGCCTCATTGTCAACTCATGGGTCATGAGTGATCCTAGAAGTTCCTCTAATTGCAGTGTGTTGAGGTCCTTAGCTTTCTGAATTGTGGTTACCTTGGCCTCCTAAATTCTTGGTAGAGACCTGAGAATTTTTCGCACCAATTCAGAGTTAGTGTAAGACTTTCCTAAACTCTTAAGCTCATTTATAATTTTAGTAAAACGAGTAAACATATCAGTTATGGACTCAGTAGATTCCATTTTAAATAATTCATTCTTGTGAACTAATATATTTATTTTTGACTCCTTAACTTGATTGGTCCCTTCATGAGTGACCTCAAGTTTGTCCCAAATTTCTTTAGCAGAGATGCAAGTAGATCTTCTATTAAATTCACTTAAATCTAATGAGCAATAAAGTACATTTATAGCTTTTGCATTTAACTATGCCAATCTTCTATCACTTTCATTCCAATCCATTTCTGGTTTGGGTATGATAGTGCCCTCTATATTAAGTGTGGGTGTGTGAGGCCCTCTAGTAATGATGTACCATAATTCATAGTCTAAAGCTTGAATGAATATCCTCATCCTAACTTTCCAATATGTGTAGTTTGTGCCATTAAATAGAGGTGGTCTATTTGTGGATTGCCCCTCACTCATAGAACATCCCACTTGGGTTGTCATGATCTTTAACTCTTGATTGTGAGATCAATGAGTACTATTGGAGCACCTTGCTCTGATACCACTTGTTGCCCAAGGTGACAAGCCAAGAGGAGGGGGGGTGAATTGGTTTCTTTTAATTTTAACTATCTTATTTGTGTTAAATGATGAGTTAGTGAACTTAAACAAGAAGTATAGTGGTTCGGTGCTCTCCTTAGCACCTACGTCCACTCCCCAAGCGACCCCTTGAAAATTCACTATAATCCCGCAGATTACAGTTGGATTATTTTCCGGGCTCACAATCCAAAAATCTTTACACTTTGGTTTTCCGGGTTCACCAAAAACCTATGTTGGTTTTACGGGCTCACTAACGAACCTATGTTGGTTTTACGGGCTCACCAACGAACCTTTACAATTGGTTTTCCGGGTTCACCAATCAACCTATTCCGTTGGTTTTGCGGGCTAACCAACCAACCTTTACAAGTAGTTTAATAAACAAAGGAAGAGGATTTAAACTCCTAGATGAGCAAATATAACAATATAATCTACAAAGAAGAGTTTAGAGAATAGTTATCGCTTGATATGACTTCTCTCTTCTTTGTCAAGGATGCTTCACTTTTCACGGATGGATGGAGCTCTTAATGACTCTTTGAATCTGCTCAACCACTTTCTTTTGACTCTTGAATGAAGCACTTGGATGAAGAAGATTAGGGCACTTTGTCTTTCTTGTGTACTCTTTGATATTCTTGCAAAAAGATGTTCTCTCTGATGAATAGTGCCACTTTAAATAGTTTTCTTCATCCATTGGACAAGCCCCAATGGTTAGAATTCAAAAACTAGCCGTTACTCACTGTTGGAAGGACAAAAAGTACTTCTGCAGAACTAGCCGTTATGCTTCTGCCCGTGTTTGGGTCGGCTCAACCTGTCCTTGGGTCGGCCCAACTTTCACTTGGGTCGACTCAAACTTTCCTTGGGTCGACCCTCTCAGAACTACAGAAATTTGCAATTCAGCCTTCCTTCACTTGAGTCGACCCAACATTTCTTTGGGTCGACTCAGGGTTCAGTTGGGTCGACTCAACTTCTTCTTGGGTCGACCCTCTCAGGGTTTCCAGAGAACCTTTTCTGTCATCTGTTCTGTCTTGCCTTTGGGTCGACCCACTCAGGGTTTGGGTCGACTCAAGCTTGGGTCGACTCAACTTTATCTTGGGTCGACCCTCTCAGTATTTCCAGAGAACTATTTTCGGAGTTGTTGAGAAGCTTGATGTTTGGGTCGACTCATGCTTTCCTTGGGTCGACTCAACTCACTGTTCATCTGTGCCATTTTTGCAGAAGTGTGCCAAATGCTTTCATGATGTGCCGGGGTCGACTCAATCATCCTTTGGGTCGACTCAATCCACACTTTGCTACAACTC
This sequence comes from Phoenix dactylifera, assembly GCF_051530095.1. Lineage (NCBI taxonomy): Eukaryota > Viridiplantae > Streptophyta > Magnoliopsida > Arecales > Arecaceae > Phoenix > Phoenix dactylifera. The sequence continues at coordinate 10,831,842 of NC_143195.1, forward strand.
AAGGTTAGATTCATCCAAGTAAATAATGAAATGCATCTTTAACTTATTATACAGATATACTGAGAGTAACAGACTTATAAATGAAGTATCGAATTAACTTATAACATACTCTCGATTATTGCTTGTTAATCATCAAAATAACACTATCATCCTCAGATCTGTTGAGAGAGCTCCGAGGTCCACTCAGTGCTCCCTCCTCTGAAGTTGTTCCCTCTTTTGCAGTCGTGTCCAAGATGGTTGCTGACCTGAAGGAGGAAATCTACAACATCAGAAGCCTAGTCCAAGCTCAATATTGGAATATGAGTGACGTAAAGGATGACACCAGGAAGATGCGAGATAGCATCAGAAATGAGCTTGGTAGCCAAAGTCAGGGTGCAGAAAGGCTAGCACATGCCTTGATCTCCAAACTTGACACCCTCCAAGAAAGTCTGACCCAGTTCACCTCGATACAGTCTAGGGCCACCTCGGAGATCCTCGAACAACTAGGGAACGTCAATGAGGGGTTAAGCATGGTCATCAAACACACTAGACTGAGTTCGGGAGCCACATCCTCCACTACAAAGAAAAATTAGTGTATTTTTATCTGTTTTTATGATGTACAGTCCCTTGAGGACTTTTTTGATATGTAATTACACTTGTAATCAAATTTGAATTTAATACAATGAGTAGAAATTTCCTTTCTAAATTGTGCATTCTTGAGTTCTAATACTTTTCTATGTATTGTGCCTTTTTGCTATGATGACAAAAAGGGAGAGAAAATATGATGAATTTAAATGTAAAGGGAATCACTAAAAAGAAAAACCTTAAAGCAAAAAGTAATTTATTCTTAGTGGATTCGATACCTCGAGGCTCATTATCTCTCTGTTGGAGCTCCTCAAGGCGTAATCTCCAGAATCTATTCAAGCGATATTTGGAGATTAGTTGAATCATACTCAAGAACAAATTGTCAGATCTTTCCTCTGAAAGTAAGAATTTAAGATCAAAAGCTTCAAGACATTAAAAGAAAATTCAGAGAACCCAAACATAATTGAATGCATATGTTGAGGGGGAGAATCTGAAATCTTAAGAAAGCAAATTTATTAAACATATATAAGCCAAACAATTGATTGCATGATATGAAGGCTTATATAATTTCAAATGAAAGGGGGAGCTTTAATTTCAGTATTTACTATTGATAAGTGCTGAATAATTTATAATTTAGTTATCTTTTCATAGCACTTATCAATGTTCTTAAACTGATAAATACATACTTTACCATGAAATTGAATAAACATTGAAATAAATTTAAAATATGGTAAGAGGTAAATAATTCTTTTCTCAAAATAGACTCTGAACTTGTCTCTCTCCTGGTTGTAATTTTTCATGAAAACATATAAGGAGGAGATTGTGTTGACCCAGTTTAGTAACCTAATGGAGTTGTAATCAAGCTAAGGCTATGATTAAATAGGTTTTGGTCCTGATTAAATAATTATTCTTGTATGAGGAAAAATGTTTGATTAACCCTTCTTTTTTTTTTATTAAGTCACGATCTTGTTTTTAGTCTTGTTTATTTTATCTGGTCGAGTTCGGTCTGAAGCAGTTTAGCAAGAATTAAATAACATTGGGCTCGAAAATAAGTTTAAGCAAGTCAACGATCATGACCCACCTCAAATCCAAAGCCAATTCCCAACTAATTCCATTCCTTTCACGCGACCATTGTCCGTAGGATCACTCCTAATCTATCAAGGTCTGGCCAGAAATTTATCGAACTCAGACTCATAAATCACATAGGATCACTCCTAATCTATCAAGGTCGATAGATCCCATCTAGATGCAACCGTATTCCAAAATGAACCTACTGTAGCCAATCCGTACTACAAGGATCTGAATGGCTAGGGCCCAAGTTCACATGCTCGTCAAACTACAACAATCTCATAGTAAATAGCTGAGGCATCGCAGGTCAAAGGACCAGTCATACAACTGCAGCATAAGTAGTCACTGACGAGTGGATAGACATCCATGTGACTACTATATTTGGTCATGCTCAGTACTTTGTTCTCTAGCAAGTACTTGCATAATCACTCCAGTGTCTCTACACCGTGGACTCGAGACTCGTCCATCTGACCAAGTGATATGTGCACTAATCTCAGCGGATCGATCACTATCCTTCATGATGGATCCATCGATCAGGAGCATTTAGAAATTAATCCCTAATGACACATGCCTCAAATTCTCAAATCCTTGAGAATATGTGTCATCATCTATTAATTTCTTGGTCAATTCCTGGACACATACAAACAAGAATGAAAAATAAATTGCCCAATCTTATTTATTAATAAGAGTCAAATTACAAATTTATGCCCCAGATTGTAAATATGCGTCAGCCACGTTGGCTTCTAGGGCATACTTCTAACACGAGGTTCTTCATGTATTGGCTCAATGTGAATAGGTTCACTAGGCTCAATTGCTCGTTGCTCTTGAGAGACATTCTCTTCGAGCTCAATTTTTCTCCCACTGCCTCTATCAAGGATAAACTGTTTTTCCAAGAAGATGGCATGTCGGCTCACAAACACTTTGTGGTCTTCTAGGATGTAAAAATTATATCCTAATGGCTCTTTAGGATATCCAATTAAACGAGCACCAATTGTCCTAACCTCTAACTTGTCTGCCTGTTGTCGCTTGACTTGGGCCGGACATCCTCAAATCTTAAGATAATCAAGACTTGATTTCTTACTATGCCATATCTAATACGGTGTGGTAGGAACGGACTTAGAGGAAACTCTATTCAATATGTAGATAGCTGTAAGTAGAGCATCTTCCCACAAGAATAAGGGTAAGTCAGTGAAGCTCATCATGGACCTGACCATATCCAATAGGATCCGATTCTTCCTTTCTGACACTCCGTTGAGTTGAGGTGTTCCAGGAGGTGTCCATTGTGAAACTATACCATTTTGTTTGAGATAATCGCGAAACTCTCCACTAAGGTATTCTCCTCCTCGATCTGATCGAAGAACCTTAATGAATTTTTCTGTCTATTTTTCTACTTCAAATCTGAATTCTTTGAACTTTTCAAATGCTTCAGATTTATGTCTCATAAGATAGACATAACCATACCGTGAGAAATCATCGGTAAAAGTAATAAAGTAGAAAAATTGATCCCTAGCCTGCACATCGAATGGGTACACACATCAGTGTATACTAGGGCAAGTATTTCAGCGAACCTCTCCCCGTGTCCTACAAAGGGTAATTTGGCCATTTTTTCTTGAAGGCAGAATTCACAAATCGGATATGACTCAGAAGTCAATGAACTCAAAAGCCCATGTTTCTTCAATTTGTTAATTCTGTCTTCTTCTATATGACCAAGTCTGAGGTGCCACAAATACTTTTGATTTATCTCATCTCTAGATCTTTTAGATTCTTATGGTACTCACTGTATGCTCAGATACGTTTACAGATACATCCATATGTAAGTGATAGAGACCGTCAATCATAAAACCACATCCAAACAGATTATTTCGCAAATAAATAAAAATGTAGTCTTTATTGAAATTGAATTCATGATGTTCCTATGCTAGACATAATATAGAAATCAGATTTCTGCTAGCACTAGGTACAAAATAACAATCTCTAAGTATCAAACTAAATTCTGACGGTAAATGCAAAGGGAATGTGCCCACAGCAACAGCAGCAACTCTTGCTCCATTGCCATTCCGTAAGGTTACCGTACCTTCTGTAAGCCTTCTACTTTTCTTTAGACCATGCATGGTAGTGCACAAGTGAACACTAGAGGCAGAGTCTATAACCCAACTGGAAATAGAAGAAACTGTTAGATTAGTTTCAATAATGAGCATATTAGACATACCTTCAGAAGGCGTGTCATCCTTCTTGCTCTTTATGTTTTCCATGTAGATAGGATAGTTCCTCTTCCAATGGCCGTTTTCATTGCAATGGAAACATTTTCCTTTGGGTTCGGCCTTCTCCTTAGGAACTTCCTTCTTCAGCTTTTTCTCGGTCTTCTGCTTCTGGGCAGGCTTCTTCTTCTTCTTCCCAGTAGACTCTCTCTTAGAAGTAGAAGCTAGCTCAGCAGCGAGAACTGTGCCTCTGGAACTTTTCAAGGCTCCCTCAGTTGTCACCAACATATTTCACAATTCAAGCTTAGTGCATTCAATTTTATTCATATGGTAGTTTATAATAAATTGCCCATATGAAGATGGCAACGATTGTAAGATCAAATCCATTTGCAAATCCTTGTGCATGGTCATGCCAAGTTTCTCAAGCTCCTCAAGATCCTTGATCATGGTCAAACCATGTTCATGGATGGGTTGCCCATCATGCATCTTGGCTTTGAAGAGCCGCTTGGACACTTCAAACCCCGCTGTGCGACTCTGTTCACCATACAACTCTTGTAGGTGATCAAGTATGTCCTTAGCAGTCTTCATGCTCTCATGCTGGCATTGCAATTCGTTGGACATGGATGTCAAAATGTAGCCCCTAACCTTATTGTCGTCATCCAACTATTTTGCATGCATCTCACGCTGCTCATTGGTTGCTCGGGTTGGTAACACCGGGAGTTCATGGTCAAGAACATAAGCTATCTTTTCGCAACTCAAGATAATTTTCAAGTTGCGGAGCCAATCTTTATAGTTTGGTCCGGTCAACCTATTGTTATCTAGAATTTGAATTATCGGGTTGGAAGCCAATGACATCTGCAGAGAGTAAAGATTCTAATTAGAAATTTGTATTTGACATTAATTTATTTTAGGAACTTTTAAAACAAAATTGGATCAAATCCTCCCACTATTTTTCGGATCTCTCACACTCCTCTGATAAAGATACGGATACCTGTGACTTAGGGTTTTGAGTGGGGTGCTGCGGTCCCACCAATCTATATATCACCTCACCTAACAGTTATTGGAGACACATAAACGATGAGTGTACAACTCTTGTACAATGCTTTGTAAGCATATTGAGCTAACCTAGTTTTCAAGTCATAAGGACCTCACCTAACAGTTATTGGACCCATTTCTTAGTTAAATCAGACCTACTGTATATCCCGCGAAAATAAAGCTGTGATTGGATCCTCACCTAACAGTTATTAGAGCCCAACCCCACCTTTACCCCACAACATCTCATGTTAATAAAGAGGTCCAATCTCCCGATGCAACTAGCCCACTGTATCCAGCCGAGACTAATCAATGTCGGAAAGATCTTAGCAACTCTACTATGGTGGAAGACCAATCGATTTAATATTGGGTAATCATATCTTAGTGATTCCAACTTTGAGCTTTTCATAGGAGGTAATCGATCAATTCGCCAGGTAAGCAGATGTGAGGCTTTCCTTACTCAGAGAGTAAGATCCTAATTAAGTAACCACCTTTGAGCTTTTTTTGACACCAATTAGATCAATTAATCAAATATGGCTAGCTCAATGTATCGTTCACTTTCGATTGATTTAGGAAGGTTTTAGGTCTCTTAGAATTTACATCTAATGTGACAATCTACCCCATACCATATGTCATTCGATTTACATTTTATGTAAATGTCATATTGGTTCAAGTTTACATCCTATGTAATTATGAAACCATTTCATATATTATGTGATTACATCTTATGTAAATGACATAATTGTTTCAGTTTACATCTTATGTAAATGTCCTATTGTTTAAGAATTTTATTTACATCTCATGCAAATAAATTTTGTTTATCTAATACATACATCTCATGCATACATTGTATTAAACATAACCTTAAACAAATATGAACATTATGATTACCACATGCATCTCATGTATACTTTTTCATATCTATAACTTTAAACCTATTATGCTATTCTTTGGATTTCAGATCATGCATTACTTGATTTAAAACATTATAATCTAATTGCAATTCTAAAATAATTTACAAGATCATAGCAAATAAAAATCTGCATGCTGAAAATTTCAGCAACCTGAAATTTCAGCACACAGAAAATTCAGCAAGTATAATTCCTTTAAAAGTCAGATTAAAAATGTGGTAATGAATCCTTAAGTCCTAATCATGCTTCCTAGAACCTTGACTATGATACCACTGCTGAGATATACCCCGTTCGATGCGACATTCGTAACGAAATTCGAACGGAACTTTATTCATCGAATGAATGCGCCTCGAATCATAAAGTTCAAAAATTTTCTAGATCCAAATCTAGAAGATCCTTGAACTCAAGAGTGAGGGAGATTAGGATCTGAGGAGGGTTGATTAAGATTCATAAAACTAAAACAAAATCAGAAGTTATTAATTAGAAGATCTCATCTTCAAAAATTCTGCAGGTGTAGAACACCGCAGCCTGATGATCTTTTTAGATTCCTGGTTAAGCCGCACACGTATCCGGCCTCTACAGGTATCCACACGAGGATTTAATCATCTAACATAAGGTCTTACCGGAGTGCTAGCTCTTTGCAAAAACCTCTTATGACTATCATAATATGGAAAGATAAAAATCTGCAGCATACCTTGTTAGGATCTCATGCATGCCGCAGAAAAATTTCAAAAATTTTCAGATCTGCAGCGGAAGGGCATACGCAGATTCCGTTCATCGCATGAACGTATTTTAAAACCATTTGTAGTTAGATTAGGATTAAATTTTTTTTAAACTATTTAAAAATCAATAAGAAGATCAGATCTTCACTTTGTGCAGGTAGATGATCTCCGCAAATCTGATTTACGTGGATTTGTTGAAGGTTCGATGGAAGCCGCACACGCGTCCAGCCTCTATAAGTATCCACACGAGGCAAAGCACCGATCGAAGCTTTTAGATCTCCCCGGGGTACTAGCTCCCTTGCAGAGCTGGCTATTGATGGCTGATATCCTCCCTATCAATCAACTCTTGAATGCCTAAGGGAGGAGAAAGAAGAAGGATGGTTCAATGGAAGGAGAATAAAAACCCGCAGCCTTTTCTTTTTCCTTCGCATTGGAACCAAGGAAGGGGATGAAGTAGACCACGCCAAGAGCTTCTTTTCCCTTGCTTCCTTGTGGCTGAAAGGAGGAATGGAAGGAGGTTCCTTGCTGCCAAAAATCTCAAGAAAAAACATGAAAAATTCGGAGCCCCTTTGAAGCCCTCTTTTATGGTATGTGGATAGAGATGAGCTCCTAAATTTTAGAAGCTCATCTTTATCCCTTTGTGAATTCAAAATAGGAGGGGCATGGCCCCTTCTTTTTCCTTCAAGCCACCAACCAAGGGAGGGGCATAGGCTCCTCCCTCTTCTCCCATTTGGTTAGCCCCTACTTAATCTAATTAAGTGGGGAGGGTTGGGTCCAAGTGCTAGGATTCAATCCTATTCAAAATAGGATTTGCACCCATTTCAATTTCCTCCAAATCCTGATCTAATTAGGATTTAATTGAACCATGACTCAATTGAACTATTCAATCCTAATCCAATTAGAAGTCTTTTAATTAATTAGATTAAAATTAAAATTAATTAAGACTTAAGAAAATTCTAATCTAATTTGGACTTATTAAATTTCAGCCCTAAGGCAATTAGGACTTTAGAAATCCTACTCCAAATAGGACTCAAATTTAATTTGAAATACTAATCCAATTAGGACTCCAAGGATCCTACTCTAAGTAGGACTCATGATCAAGTCTAATTAATTAAATCCAATTAATTAAATTAAATTGCAATCCAATTACAATTATTTATTCTTCAACTCACTAACTCTTAGCGGGTTCACCAATTATCAATCAAATTGATTATTTGTGATTTCTAATCACAATTCAACCATCGGATCGATCAATACCTCTAATGTGTGTGACCTCATAGGTTCTATTCTGACTGGTAGTGAGATATATTGTGATCTCTATCACAATATCATTGAAAACTTCTTTCAATGGGTTGAAACAATTCCAACTCAACTCACCAGGGATCATCAACCATCAAGATGGTCCCTATGAGTCACACCAACCACCAGTGACACCTAGCAGCATGTAGTGGCAACCCAGTAGAATGGAATGATGAACCTCTAGGTGCAGTTATCGTATGATATAGTCCTTCTATCGTAGATCCCTACAGAACGGAGGTCATGGATAACTCGTCAAATCCCGTCGTCTGTCATATGTCTAGATTTATTCGACTTGAGTTCAAGAGTGGAAAACTCTTTCTCCACTGTATATACTGCCCTGGCCAAGGTCTTAGAACTCAGTCTTATAAATCACATAGGATCACTCCTCATCTATCAAGGTCGATAGATTCCATGTAGGTGCATACCCTACTCCTACAGTGAACCTATGGCAGCCAATCTATACTACAAGGATTCAAATGACTAGAGACCATGTATATGTGTAGTCAAACTACAATAACCTCACTGTGAGTAGCCGAATCACTGCAGGTCAAAGGACCAGTCACACTACTGCAACATCAAGCAAGTCACGGACGAGTGGATAGACATCCAAGTGATTTCTTATCTTGGTCACGCTCAGTACCCTTGTTCTCTAACAAGCACCTGCACTATCACTTCAGTGTCTCTACACTATGAACTCGAGTCTCGTCCATCCATAAGAAAAGCGATCTGTGCACTGATCTTATCAGATCGATCACCGTCCTCGTGATGATCCATTGATCAGGAGCATTTAGAAATTAATCACCAATGATACAGGGCTCAAATTCTCAACTCTTGAGAATATGTATTATCATCTTATTAATTTCTTGGACGATTCATAGGCACATAAACAATGTGAATGAAAAAGATGCCCATTTATTATTCAATATTAATAAAGTCAAGTACAAAACAATATCTCAGAATTAATAATGTATCAGCCAGATTGGCTTCTAGGGCATTTATCTAACAATCTCCCACTTGCACTAAAGCCAATCAGTCATATATCTAAGTCCCATCTTCTTAAGATGGGCTTCGGTTTTCTGCTGACTTAGCTTCTTAGTGAGCAGGTTCGCTACATTGTCCGCAGAGTCTACTCTCTGCACCTTGACATATTTCTTCTCGAGGTAGTCGCGTATGAGGTGAAAGCGCCGTTCTATGTGCTTGGACTTTTGATGAGACCTTGGCTCCTTAGCAAGAGCTATGACGCCATTATTATCGCAGTAGAGTGTGATGGCATCTGATGGCATTATATCTAGCTCTGCAATAAATTTTTTGAACAAGAAGGCTTCCTTTGCAGCTTCAGAGGCGTCGATATACTCAGCTTCCATGATAGAATCAGCAATGATCGGTTGTTTGAAACTCTTCTAATTTACCGTACCACCATTGCACAAGAATACATATCCAGACGTAGACTTTCTATCATCAATATCAGTCATAAAGTCTGAATCTGTGTATTCTTCTACCTTTAACTCTGATGCTCTTTCAAAAATCAAGAATAAATTTTTAGTTCTTCTCAAGTACTTAAGAATGTTCTTCACAGCTGTCCAGTGCTCTTCGCCTGGATTCGACTGATATCTGCTAGTGACACTCACAGCAAAGGTTATATTAGGTCGTGTACACAGCATAGCATACATGAGGCTCCCTACTGCAGAAGCATAAGGGATCCTGCTCATGCGTTGAATCTCTTCAGATGTGTTGGGGCACATCTTCTTGGAGAGATGAATCCCATGCCTAAGGGGTAATAGACCTCTTTTGGAGTTTTCCATGCTGAACCTTTTCAACACCTCCTCTATGTACATTTTCTGTGATAGGCCAAGCATTTTTTTAGATCTATCTCTATAGACCTTAATTGATAAGTGCTTAACAATATATAATTTAGTTATCTTTTCATAGCACTTATTGATGTTCTTAAACTGATAAATACATATTTTATCATAAAATTGAATGAACATTGAAATAAATTTAAAATATGGTAAGAGGTAAATAATTCTTTTCTTAAAACAGACTCTAAACTTGTCTCTCTTCTGGTTGTAATCTTTCATAAAAACATATAAGGAGGAGATTGTGTTGACCCGGTTTAGTAACCTGATGGAGTTGTAATCAAGCTAAGGCTATGATTAAATAGATTTTGGTCCTGATTAGATTATTATTCTTGTATGGGAAAAAAGATTTGATTAACCCTTTTTATTAAGTCACGGTCCTGCTTTTAGTCTTATCAAGACCGGTCTGAAGCAGTTTAGCAAGAATTAAATGACATTGAGCTCGAGAATAAGTTCAAGCAAATCAACGATCATGACCCACCTCAAACCCAAAGTCAATTCCCAACCAATTCCTTACCTGCCTTCATATAAAATTTATAATTTTAAAACAAATATATATATAAATAATATCCACAGTAATTTCGAGAAGAATTACTGGATTCACTGTTCATATAAACAGTGTCCCGTGAAAACACTGTTCATATGAACAGTGTTACAAAAAAAAAGAGAAGAGAAATATACTAAAAAAACTCCACTGTTCATCTTCTTCCTCCACTCCCCGCAGTGTATCACGGTCGAGACTCTCAAGTTGGCATCGCCTGAGAGATCTTCCACGAAATCTTCCACGCGGCGTAGCCACCTCCCGTTCCTCCGCCTCTTCATCCGCCTGCATCCTCGCTTCTGCACTGCCGTTCCGAGCGTTCGAGACAAGCTCTGCATCCTCCCAGTGTATCACGCCATGAATCCGGCCACCTTCTTCTTCTGCTCCTTCCAGCATCGTGTCCTAGCCGCTCTCGGAGTCAGCCATTCTTCCGCCCGTGACGCCTCCGACCCAGCAATCACCCAGCATCCAAGCATCTGCGTCGTCTCTCCTTCCGGATTGATCCCTAGCACAAAGCCGTGATCGGCTCCCCATAGCTGATAACCCAGCTCGGCATCCATCTCCAGCTCCGTCCCCGTCTTCTCCGAGATCCAGACATTCCGCATCAGCCTCCCATCGATCCCGCGGCCATCTCGTCTTCTTCCATCCACCACCCGTCGATCCAGCGGCCAGCCCCATTTCCGGCCATCTACAGTCAATCCGGCGCTCCACGGGCAACGTATTCCTCCCAAGATCCAGCCATTTCCACGGATTGACGCCCTTCCTCCTCTATAAAAGGAGGAGGGTGGCCATCGGCTGAAGGGGGGCGGTTGAGGAAAAACAGGGGAGACCCCCTGTTTCGGTGAAAAGAAGAAGAAAGCCGAGAGGGAACCTGAGAAAAAGAAATAAAAAAAAGAGAGAAAGGAGGGGGGGAGAGAGAGTATTTTGGATATTTTGGGAAGAATGGGAGCGGAAGACTTTCACTTGAAGATGGGAGGTCGTCCGGAAGCCATAAGCGGCTAAACGTCCAATCTAGGGCTGGATGAAGCCCTAGCAATGTATCAGGGCAATTGTAGTTCTTATTTTTTTTATTATTTTGGAGCTTGTTTAAATTCTTATTTTCAATGAAATATTCCTTTATGATATTTAAACTTTGAGCATGCTAGTTACTAATCATGTTTGCTAAAGTAGTCTAAGATGATCCATGCCTAGAAAGATGAAGTGTGCTGCATCCTAGATTAGTATACTTAGGTAGACACTTCATGCTACACCAAAGATGGATCTTCCTAACACTCTTTATGATTTTATTTTTAAAGGCTTGTAGCCAAATTGCATGCCTCTCCAAAAGACAAAAATTAAGAACACAATCCTTGATGCAATGCTATGTAGTGGATTCCAAACCCTAGATCCATTTACTCTGATAAATTCCAATTCGCACTCATAGTTTAATTTAGTTAATTCGAGTTAGCAAATTCTTCTTCTTAATTTATATTTAAAAGAAAAATAACTTATTCTAAAATCCCTGTGGACCGACACCTATAATCACTATCCTACAGGATACGTGCTATTGCATGGTTTATTTTCAAAATTGAAAGAACCGATCAATTTTTGGCACCGTTGCCGGGGATTGCTAGCATAATTATTTTTCCTATCATTAAAAAAAAATTAATTAAAAAAAAACTTTCAAAAAATATATATATCTAAAATAAAATAAGAATTATTTTCTATTATTGTTACTGTTCTTATCTTCTCTTTCTTTCTAACTTTTAATTTTTCTTTTTATATTATTTTATCAGAAATCGAGAAAAAAATCTGGGATGATCAGAAAGAGAACTGCTGGAAAAGAAATGCTGCAGAGGTTTGCCTAAAAAAATAAATTTAATTGCTGGAAAAATTTTCTTTGGTAACCTTTAAACTTTTCTTGTTTAAATTGATTATTAGCTTAAAATTTTGTGGTGATTGTTTAATTTTAATTTCAGCAAAATTATGAATGCATGCCTGATAAACTTACACCAATTGATCTACACTTAGTAAGGAAAATCACCCCAACAAGATAAGAGTCGAATTTCATCACCGGACTCTTGCCCAACTTAGGTGAACTCAATCTCACATAGTGTCACATTAATTAAAATCAATTAGACGTTGGCTCCTAGGGACATTCGAGCTCAATAGGACGAAGATCACCGAAAGTTGCACCAATTTCGCTCTATGGCTCAGTTAATGTCTAGGCAAGCTTTGTCCCTATAAGGGAGACAGTTCATCTGTTTGAGGCAAGTGGGTTTTAAGTGGGACCTTTGCGAACGCATCGTGACCCCTCCACTTACTTGGGAGCTTACCTGGTCAACTCGGTTCATTAGACCGGATTGGAGGCTTAGGTGCCCTCTTCAAACCAGTTAGGAGCTGTCTAGTGATTTTAGGACAAATACAAGGATTGATGTGTTTTTCTTTTATTGCATGCTTGATTGATCAAGTATTAGTGTATGCAAGGGAGTCATTCTAGAGTACGTAACCTATTACCTTTTGACCTTGAAATAGAATGGACCCTTAGAAATATTCGAGCTGAGATCAGAACAATAGATCATCCCCACCTCTTGAGATGGCTGAAGGACAACCCAAACTCCTGAGGGAGTACTTTACTCCCACCATTTACACTTCCCCATCTTGCATTCGATTACCTCAAGTAGCAACTGTATAATATGAAATAAAGTCTAGTGTGATCCAAATGCTCCCATCTTTTTATGGGCTCACCAACGAAGACTCATATAAACACTTAGATGAATTTCTTGAGATTTGCACTACTGTCAAGATTCAGAACTTCACTGATGATGCTCTGAAACTTAGATTATTCTCCTTCTCCCTTAAAGATAGAGCCAAACAATGGCTGAATTCTTTAGAAGCTAATTCGATTCGTTCTTGGGATCAAATGCAACAAGAATTTCTTAAAAAAATACTTTCCCATAGGAAGAACGAACCAGTTTAGACGTGCCATTACAAGCTTCTCCCAAACCGAGGGAGAAGAATTTTATAAAACTTGGGAGAGATTTCGGGACCTAATTCGTAAATGCCCACATCATCAAATACCTAAGTGGCAGCTAGTGCAATGTTTCTATGACGGATTGACTGAACGAAACCGTCAGATGATCGATGCTGCATGTGGGGGGACTTTCATGCTTCAAAATGAGGATGAAGCATGGCAATTATTTGAAAATCTTAATGAAAACTCCCTCCACCATGCTTCATGTTCTCGTCAGGCACCTCCGAATTCTCAAAGAAAAAGGACCATTTGTGAAATAAGTCATTCTATGGACCTGTCTAGCAAGGTAGATGCATTGTCCCATAAGATTGACCAACTGATGATAGGTGGGCATTACATTAACTCTTCCCAAGCACAAGTGTGTACTATCTGTTCTAGCCCATCCCACCCTATTCATGAGTGCCCTTCAGCGCCCCAATTCCTCGAACTCGTGCAAGAACACATCAATGCTGCTCAAACACAGCCTAGACCGGGTAATAACCCATTTTTCAATACATATAACCCAGGATGGCGGAATCATCTAAACTTTTCTTAGAAGCAGCAAGCTTTGAATACAGCCCAACCCTATTTCCAAAATTTTCAAAATTCTCAGAATTTTCAAACCCCACAAAATATTCATCCCTACCGTCCCTCGATTCAATTTCAATACACTCCTCCTCCACCCCAAAGAAACACAGCCTTTGAGGAGAAAGTGTTGAACGCCCTTCAAGGTTTGGAAACCATTACACAATTGGTGCACTCTCACATGCAATCCATCGCCAAGCTAGAATCCCAAATGGGGCAACTAGCTAATACACTGAACAAGCGAGAGGAAGGAAAGCTTCCAAGCCAACCATTAAGTAATCCTAGGGGACAATACATGGCTCAAGAAAATCAACTAAATGCAATTCATCATGAATAAGCCAATGCTTTGACTACCCTAAGGAGTGGACGTGTAGTAGACAATAAGATTGGGGAAGATAACAATAAGGAAGATGAAGAAGAGGGTAGACATGTGTCAAATAAAAATCTAAAACCATCTTCTTCTTCAGCTAGTCTACCTTCTGCCAAAACTCACATTCCAAAGGCTCCATTTTCTGAAGCTCTTAATTCACCCTCTCCCTTTGACAGAAAGGGAACTTCACTAGAGGAAATGATGGAGGTTTTCAAACAAGTGAAAATCAACCTTCCGCTTGTTGATGCTATTAAACAAGTTTCCTCCTATGCTAAATTTTTCAAAGATCTTTGTACCCAAAAGCAAAAATCTAGGACACATGTGCCTAGAAAGGTCTTCCTAACTGAGCAAGTGAGTTCTATTCTCCAACACAACACCCCTCCGAAATTCAAAGATCCTGGTGCTCCCACCATCTCCTGTGTCTTAGAAAATAATTTCATTGATCGAGCACTCTTAGATCTAGGGGCAAGTATCAACCTTTTACCTTATTCAGTTTAGGAGAAACTTGGGTTAGGTGAGTTAAAACCAACCTCGGTATCCCTTCAATTGGCTGATCGATCTGTAAAAACACCACGTGGGATAATTGAACATGTTCTTGTCAAAGTAGACAAATTCTATTTTCCAGTAGATTTTATTGTCCTTGATATGGAACATGAACCTAATCCTAAAAAACAAATCCCCGTGATCCTTGGGCGACTCTTTTTAGCAATAGCCAATGCGTGCATCAATTGTAGAACAGGGGTAATGAACATATCATTTGGGAACATGAAGGTAAAATTAAATGTGTTCAATGCGGACGACCAACCTGCGAGGAAAGTTGAGTGTTTTATGATAGACAAAATAGATGCACTCATAGAAGGAGATGCAAAAACTACCTCACTGTGTCTGGCTGAAGACAATAAACTTAGCGCTTGTTGGGAGGCAACCCAATTCTTTTATTTTTTTTAACATTGAGGACAATGTTAGGTTTAGATTTGGGGATATATTTTTAAATATTTTAATCATTTTTGTTTTGTTTGCATCTCTTGCATTCGTTTTCACTTCACAATGTCGGGTTTAGGTTTGGAGGTATTTATCTTGATTTTCATCCAAAAAAAAGTGTTCATTTTTTATAAAATAGTAATAAATAATAATTAAAAAAAATTTAAATAAAAAAAGGTTTTTGTTTTTAAAAAAACCTAATTTCTATACATTTATGCAACAATGATAAATACACAAGGTATATAAAATCTAAAAAGCCCAATGACTAGCCGAAAGTAATACAAATTTAAGTTCTTTTTATTAAGTCTCTCTTAGGGAGTTGCAAGCTAATTAATACTTTGGAATTTCACTACACACTGGCCGACCCTTCTAAGGTTTAGGCTTGACAATATGTTGATAGTATAGTAGCAACCTTGGACCCTGATGAATCATACTTATCTAATTCAAAAAAATAAAATCATCAATAAAAATGGATTTAGTCAGGAACATCGAAAAGGGCTACCTATTGTCAAAGGTCAAGTGGGCTTGTGATGAGGACTCCGAGCATAAGTCCGTAGGGGAGTCTTGATGCCCAACACCTTATGCCAACTGGTGTGAGAGTTGTCGACTGACTGCTCGTTACACGGAGAAATCACTACAAGAGTAAAAGTGCACAATTTATATATCTTTAAAAAAAAAACTCTGTATTGACCTTGAAAAAGATAATAGTGTGAAAGCCGTCGTCGTAAAAATTTGAGTAAACTAGAATATTACAGATAAAGTCCGGAAGGTACTAAAGTAAACATCCACAACTCTCGAAATCTTGCGAATAAGATGATTTTGAATCAGTGAGCAGGTCCTTTCGACCAATCCTTGGAAACTACTAGTATTAGCAATATTTTGGAGATCCGAACTCTTAGCTTGTGTATGGTCCAGATTTCATCGAGCACTCCAGTATAAATGAGTCTTATAACTTCCTAAATGGAAACTTAATGAGTTTAACTTAAATTGCATACTAACATAGAATTTGGGCTGACTTAGTAAATAAAACTGTGTGTGATGCAAAAATAAAATTGTTCTCCCAAGTGCAGGAGAATCGCACAAGTAGTAAATTCTCGGGAGTCCGAGATCGAATCCTCAGGGAACGAAATGTATATGAGATTATTTAATATAATTTTAGATTAATTAATTCAATAAATTTGTGGATTAAAATTATGTTTTGATTTTCAGAAATTAAAATCGGAGAACAATATAGCAATAAACAAAGTTTAATAAAATAAAGATGGTAGGGATCTGGAATCCCCCTTGACGATATTGCATCCAAGAAATAAACTCTATGGTTCTTGATTAAAAATGAATGGTAGGATAGATCTAATCATGGTATATGTTTCATGAACATATGAACTCAATTTCTAAGCATTCGTCGTGCTTTCTACGTCTACGACGAATCAAATACTAAAGCAATCCATATATCAATAATCATAATCCATTAAAGAGCTATCTACGAAATAACTATGCATGGATCAAAAACATATCAGTAAATATAATTCATTCAGGCAAAAGTTTAGAGTTTACCTCAAAAAGCAATACATCAAAGGTTCCTCCATCTCCCTCCCTAAGAAATTAGCCACTCATTTCAAACATTAGTCCCTCTTTTCTCATTTTTTTCTTTTTCCTTTTCGGAAACAGGGGCTCCCCTGTTCCCTTCTTTTTTTTTTCTTTGAATACGGCTGATGCTCCTCTGTTTCTTCCGAATGAGGGATGATACCCAAACCCCTCCCAGCCGAGAGGTATAGCAGCTAGCCTTCTCCCCCCTTTCTCGCACGCGGTGGAGACGAGCTGAGAACGCGGAGCCGACGCGGAAGGAGTGGACGTTGATCGATGGTGCTTGGACGCGCATGGACGGCTGGGGATGCTCTCGAACGGCTGGATGAACGCGTGGATCCGGAAGATGCGCTGGTGGGGAGAAAGATCCGGGAGCGCATGAGAGTTGAAGATGAAGCTTGGACTGCTGGCGCTTGGGATTCGGATGACTGGATCGAAGGATGGGGCGCAGACGAGTGCTGGATCACACGCGGACGGGATCTGAGGAGGCTGGAACGTGGAAGCTTGGGAGATTTGATCGCAGAAGGCTGAGATCTACATGAGATACGGATCCAGAAGCAGTGGATGCGGGAGAATCGCGGGAGAAAAGGATCTTTACTGGGATGGAGATGCTGGGAAGCGCGGGTGGATCATGATCATGGAGCTGGAATCTCGGGAGAGCTGGGCGGAAGAAAAGAATCTAGGCTCGGGGCTGAGACGTGCTGAGACATGGTGGATGGCTCGCGGAAGCTTGGAGAAGCTGGGATGAGGTGTGCGCTTGTGAGGAGCTCGGACGTGGACGGCTGGGCAGCGAGTTGCTCGTGGAAGAAGCATACTCACGGGATGACGGCTGGGATGCCTCCCGCGTGACACGTGGAATAGATGCTGGCTTGCAGATGCTTGGGCTTGTAGAAAAATAAAGCTGCGACGAAGTGGACCGCTGAACTTGACCTCCTTTTAGTGTGCAACCGGGGTCGACCCATGCGGTTGGCTGGTCACCTACAGTGATGCATCTTTTTGAACCCAATGTGTATTTTAGCTTTGATTTCTGATCACCTGCACCCTACAAAAACATAATATTAATACAGCATTTTTATCATTTTTTTGTTAGCAATAATACTAATTTAAGGGATGTATAGATCGCACTTTTGTGCTCTCATCAGTGTGCTTTGAAATTCTTATCATTTATATATCTTAAATTAGATTTTAATAATAAAAAAAGAGAGTTTGGAAATTCTTTACTAGTATGCATTTGAAATTTGATTTTCACTTCATAGATCAATCGATCTAAAAAATAAAATAAATAAATAAAAATAAAAATAATAATAATAAATAAAAAAAATATAATAATAATAAATTTTTTTTAACAATAATAATAAATGATTTATTTTAAGATTGAAGTTTGTGGGTATCTTCACTGGAAATCCTCACGAGACTATAACTCGTCCACTAGAGTAACCTAGGGGTTTAAAGCCTTGTTGCATATGGTAAATGCGATCGCGATGCCTGTGAAAGTGAGTTAGAGTTTTTCTTTTGTAATTTTATTTTGCTCTAGGACTAGCAAAACATAGGTTTGGGGTTGTGATAAGTGCTTAACAATTTATAATTTAGTTATCTTTTCATAGCACTTATCGATGTTCTTAAACTGATAAATACATATTTTACCATGAAATTGAATGAACATTGAAATAAATTTAAAATATGGTAAGAGGTAAATAATTTTTTTCTTAAAACAGACTCTGAACTTGTCTCTCTTCTGGTTGTGATCTTTCATGAAAACATATAAGGAGGATGTGGAGTGATTGATTATAACCCTATTTGATTTTGATGAGCTCAAAGCATTTGAGTATATCTTATACTAATGAATTCAATCTAGTGTTTCAGCCAAATATTTGTGAATTTATGTTTAAGTGTCTCTACCTTTGGTTCAATACATTTTGGCTAAGTATGAAAATTAATTTGAACCAAAATCTGAAGCTCGAGTCGACTCCGGAAGATTACGAGTCGACTCCAAGTATATTAGAAGCACTGGCACAAGCTCGAGTCGACTCCGGCACATTACGAGTCGACTCCGACTGAGAACAGACAGCAGGACAGAAAGATAAATCTCAGACCCTGTCACCGAGTCGACTCCTGAAGAATTAGAGTCGACTCCGATGCTTGCCGAGTCGACTCCAGCAAAGTACGAGTCGACTCCATGGAGTAACAGACTGAAAGACAGAGAAGTTGTTTTGGACTCTGAGAGCTGAGTCGACTCCAGAAGAACTCGAGTCGACTCCGACGGTTGGCAAGTCGACTCCTAAGGAAGCAAGAGTCGACTCTCAGAGGAATGCAAGACAAAGTCAGAGAGCCAACTTCGGTGTCTGAGAGCGGAGTCGACTCCAGCAAAGTCCGAGTCGACTCCGAGACAGTTCAAGTTCAAAGATAGAAGACCTGTTTTTCGGGCTCTGAAAGCCGAGTCGACTCCAAGAGAATCCGAGTCGACTCGAGGAAGTAAAACCGAAAGAATGATTTTTGGAATCCTGAA
Source organism: Phoenix dactylifera (assembly GCF_051530095.1). NCBI lineage: Eukaryota > Viridiplantae > Streptophyta > Magnoliopsida > Arecales > Arecaceae > Phoenix > Phoenix dactylifera. The sequence goes on from NC_143195.1 coordinate 10,851,051, forward strand.
GAATGAGTCATCTCCAGAAGGGAAAGTCATCTCCTGGCATTGGCGAGTCGACTCCAGGTTTAGCCGAGTCGACTCCAGAACGGGACGGCACTTTATTTCAAATTTTGAACAGTGGGCGAGTCGACTCCAGTAAAGCATGAGTCGACTCCAGCAACAGCCGAGTCGACTCCAGATCGAGCGAGTCGACTCCGATCCCAACGAACACTTTGTCAGGAGTTGCAGAGTGTGCAGAACAGCCATAAATGTGTGTCTAACGGCTAGTTTTCATTGGAGATTGCTTAAATAGCCAGAGTGAACAGTAATAGAGTAAGAAAGAGAGACTCCATTAAAAGCAAAAGGGATTTTCACCTACCAAAGCCTCTTTAGAGTAAATACAAGAGAAAGGAGGAAGAAGTGCATTGAAGTCTATCCTCCCAACATCTTCCTCGCATTCAAGGCTCCTCATCTGACAGCAAATCTTCATCCCACTCACGAGGAGATTGCAGAGTTCGAGAAGCCTCTTTCCTTAAATCTAAAAATCTATTTGAAGGCTTCTAACTCTTCTTTAGTTATATTGTTTATATTTGCTTTTCAAGAAGCTATTCCTGTACTCTTTACAAACTCTTTTCTTGTTACTTGATTCAATCAGGGGATTGAATCAAGGGTGTAGAGGTTGGTTGGTGAGCCGAGGGTAAAACCAACGTGTAAGGGTTCGATTGTGATCCCGAGAAAACAATCGGGTGGTTCTAGTTGGTGAGGCTATGAAAACCGACCGAGTTCGTTGTGATCTCGTAAAACAACAAGTTGGGTTGTGAACTTGTAAAACAACCGACTGTAATCCGAGGGATTATAGTGAACTCCTAAGTAAAGCTTGGGGAGTGGACGTAGGAGCAAGGGTTAGCTCCGAACCACTATAAACTCTCTTGTGTTTGTGATTGCTTAATTGTCTCTCCCATTCTCTTCATCCACTGCATATAGTAAACTAATTAATCCACTTGCAATAAGGTTTAATTAGTTACTCATTAAGTTTTAATTTGCAATTATTACTTAAAACTCAATCACCCCCCCCCCCCTCTTGGGTTGTCTTCTTGGGCAACAAGTGGTATCAGAGCAGGAACTCTTCTATCATAAGAGTAAAAGATCAAAATAACAACCCCATTTGGATCTTCTCATATTGAGGGGCAGTCCACCCATAGACCTCCATTCTTCAATGGAACCGACTACTCATATTGGAAGGTTAGGATGAGGATATTTATTCAAGCACAAGACTATGAGATGTGGACTACCATACTTAATGGACCATACATCCCATCAATTTTTGTAGAGGGTGTTACTATATCCAAACTTGAAAAAGATTGGGATGACAATGATATTAGGAAGGCACAACTAAATGCCAAAGCAATGAATGTGCTTTATTGTGCTTTAGACCGAAATGAATTCAATAGAGTCTCTACTTGCAATTCTGCAAAAGAGATATAAGATAGACTTGAAGTGACCCACGAGGGCACGAATCAAGTAAAAGAATCTAAAATAAATATACTAGTACATAAGTATGAATTATTTAAGATGGATTCCAATGAAACTATCACTTGCATGTTTACTAGATTTACTGATATTGTCAATGGCCTAAAAAGCCTTGGCAAAAATTATACTAACAGTGACCTTGTCAGGAAAATTCTTCGATGTCTGCCAAGGTCATGGGAGGCCAAGGTTACGACAATCCAAGAAGCCAAGGACTTGAACAAGCTTCTACTTGAGGAGCTTCTTGGATCCCTAATGACGCACGAGCTCATAATGAAACAACATAGCGAAGAAGAATCCTCTCATAAGAAAAAGGTAATAGCTCTCAAATCTACTTTTTCTAACAAGGATTTATCTTGCAGTAGCAGCAGTGAAGAAAAAGATCATGAGGGAGATGATGATGAGGCTCTTCTCGTGCGAAAGTTCAGAAAATTCATCAACTGAAAGAAGTCCTTTCATCAGAGGAGAGGTCCCTCGAGTTCCTATTACAAGGATAAAGGTAAGGAAAGGGAAAATGAGGGAATCGGATGCTATGAATGCAAGAAGCCGGGACATTTCAGAGCGGACTGTCCTTTGCTCAAGAAGGCCAGCAAATATAAGAAAAAGAAAGTCCTCGTCTCCACCTTATCAGATTCCGATTCATCATCATCATCATCGGATGAGGAACAAGAGGAAAAGGCCAACCTCTGCTTTATGGCGAATGAAAATGAGGTAACATATGAAACGCATTTAGATTTTACCTTTGATGAATTGTATGATGCGTTTAATAAATTAATGGATGAATATAAGACAATAAATCTTAAGAATAAAGAGCTAAAACTAACCAATCAATCTCACTTCTATAAATACGATAAATTAGTTAAGGATAAGGATTTTATCATTAAAAAAATTTAGAACTTAAAACAAGTAAGCAAATGTTAATTCAAAAAACTAATACCTTAATTAAAGATAACGAAGAACTAACCAAGAAAATTTCAGAACTTAAAAACGATAAACAAACTATAAGAGATAATCTCACAAAAGACTTAAACATACTAAAAACAGAAAAACAAAAGTTGGCATAAGAACTTGAAAAATACAAACCTTTTGTAGAAAAGTTTACATATAGTTCTGAAAAATTGGAAATGATACTTAATAATCAACGAGCTGTGTTCAATAGAGCTGGTTTAGGGTATAAACCTAAGAATAAGCAAAAGCTCCTTAGTAATTTTTTTGTGAAAGCAGGGAAAAGCAAAATTAAGAATATAACCTGTTTTTGCTGTGGAAAGATAGGACATAAAGCTAATGTGTGTGACCATAGAAAAGGAAAAGCTAAAAGAAAAATTAAAAAGGTTTGGGTTCCAAAAGGAACCAACATTACTAACCATGAAGGATCCAAGAAAACTTGGGTACCTAAAATTGTATGATTTCCTTGTGTAGGAGTGTCTTGCAGCCAAAGTCGACAAAAACTGTTGGTACTTGGATAGTGGCTGCTCAAGACACATGACGGGTGACAAGGAGCAATTCTTCATCCGAGAGCCTAAAAAGGGAGGTGCAGTGACATTTGGAGACAATAATCAAGGTCACATCATTGGTATAGGTAAAATACAAATCACCTCCTCAACCCTTGTTGATAATGTACGATTGGTAGATGGTCTTAAACATAACTTACTTAGCATAAGTCAATTATGTGATAAGGGTTTTGATGTTCTGTTTAAACCATCCCTATGCATCATAACCAACCCAATTGATAATAGCTTAGTATTCAAAAAAATAAGACGTGGAAATGTCTATGTAGTAGATCTTGAAGATCTTGCTAAAAACAGTCCTTGCTTAGTAGCTAGTGATACTAAGGTTGATGATGCAAACTGGTTATGGCACCGTAAATTAGGACATGCAAGTATGGATACAATATCTAAGTTAGTTAAAAGAGATTCTGTAATAGGTTTGCCAAAACTAAAATTTGAGAAAAACAAAATTTGTGAAGCATGTCAATATGGCAAACAATCAAGGAGCTCTTTTAAATCCATAAATTGTGTCTCTACCTGTAGACCTCTTGAACTACTACACATGGATCTATTTGGACCAACTAGAACCACAAGTCTTGGTGGAAACAAATATGGTCTTCTTATTGTAGATGATTTTTCTAGATATACTTGGGTCATGTTCTTAGCTCATAAGATGAAGCATTTTCTGTATTTAAGAAATTTCATAAGGAAGTAACTAATGCTAGAAATGCTTCAGTCATAGCTATTAGAAGTGATCATGGAACAGAATTTGAAAATCATCTATTTGATGAATTCTGTAGTAAAAAGGGGATAACTCATAATTTCTCTGCACCTAGGACACCACAACAAAATGGAGTTGTAGAAAGAAAGAATAGAACCCTAGAGGAAATGGCTAGAACCATGTTGTGTGAAAGTAACCTCCCTAAGTACTTTTGGGGAGAAGCCATTAATACATCATGTCATATATTAAATAGAGTTTTATTGAGACCCATTATAAAGAAAACACCTTATGAACTTTGGAGAAGTAGAAAGCCTAAAGTAAACTATTTTCATGTTTTTGGATGTAGGTGTTTCATTCATAATAATGGCAAAGATAACTTAGGTAAATTTGATTCTAAATCTGATGAAGGTATCTTTTTGGAATATTCTACATCAAGTAAAGCATATAGAGTCTTTAACAAAAGAACCCTTGTTATTGAAGAGTCTATACATATTGTTTTTGATGATACTAATGACATCTCTTCTAGCAAGAAAGTAGCTTTTGATGATGATGCAGAAATTCTTGAAGAAAAAATTAATGAGATGACATTACAAGAAGATGAACCAAAGCAAATTGGAGAAGCATCAACAAGCCAAGAGGTAATTGTGGATCATGGGCTGACTAAGGCTTGGAGGTATGCTCATGGGCATCCTAAGGAATTAATTTTAGATGATCCATCTCAACCTGTTAGAACTAGAGCATCTCTTAGGAACTTAAATAATCATCTAGCATTTGTCTCACACCTTGAACCTAAAAACATAGAAGAAGCTGAAAATGATGTAAATTGGATAAATGCAATGCAAGAAGAGCTAAAGCAATTCACTAGAAACAAGGTATGGAACCTAGTTGAACGACCCTCTGAATACTCAATAATAGGAACCAAATGGATATATAAAAATAAACTTGATGAAAATGAAATCGTGATTAGGAACAAGGCTAGACTAGTAGCAAAGGGCTATAATCAAGAAGAAGGTATAGACTTTGATGAAACTTTTGCTCCTGTAGCTAGACTTGAAGCAATTAAATTGTTACTAGCATTTGCATGCTCTAAAGATTTCAAATTATTTCAAATGGATGTAAAAAGTGCCTTTTTGAATGGGTATATTAATGAGGAGGTGTCTGTAGAACAACCTCCTGGTTTTGAAAATCATCAATACCCCAATCATGTTTATAAACTAAACAAAGCACTTTATGGTTTGAAACAAGCTCCTAGAGCATGGTATGAAAGACTTAGCAAATTTCTATTAGACCATGAATTCTCTAGAGGAAATGTTGATACAACACTATTTTTAAAGAAGAAAAATAAAGAAATATTAGTAGTGCAGATTTATGTAGATGATATTATTTTCGGTGCTACTAACAATCACCTCTACAAAGAATTTGCTGACTTAATGCAGAGTGAGTTTGAAATGAGCATGATGGAAGAGCTGAACTATTTCCTCGGGCTCCAAATCAAACAATCTAAAGAGGGGATCTTCATCAATCAAGCTAAATACATCAAGGAGATGCTTAAGAAGTTTGATATGGAGGGAAACAAGTCTATCAGCACACCCATGAGTTCATCATGCAAACTGGACAAGGATAAATCAGGTAAATCAGTAGATCAAAAGATATATAGAGTTATGATAGGATCCTTATTATATCTTACTGCAAGTAGACCTGATATCATGTTTAGTATATGCATGTGTGCTAGATATCAATCTAATCCTAAGGAATCACACTTAATTGCTGTTAAGAGAATCTTTAAATACCTAATAGGAACAAAAACCATAGGTTTATGGTACTCTAAAGATTCAAGCATAAACTTAATAGTGTATACAGATTCAGACTTTGCTGGTTGTTGTAAACTTGATAGAAAAAGCACTAGCGGGTCATGTCAATTCTTAGGAGAAAATTTAATCTCTTGGTTTAGCAAGAAACAAAACTCGGTTGCACTATCTACGGCAGAAGCCGAATATGTTGCTGCAGGGAGTTGTTGTGCTCAAATCTTGTGGATTAAACAACAACTTGAAGATTATGGCATTAAACAAGATAAAATTTTCATTAACTGTGATAATACAAGTGCCATTAATCTAACTAAAAATCCAATTCAGCACTCAAAAACTAAACACATTGAGATAAGACATCACTTCATAAGAGATCATGTACTGAATGGTGATGTGACACTTCAATTTGTGTGTACTGATGATCAACTTGCTGATATCTTCACAAAACCTCTGAGTGAAGATCGATTTTGCATACTTAGAAGAGGGTTAGGAGTGAATGATCCATTCTCGTGATACTCTCCTCTAGTTCATAGATTTTGAGGATCAGTCTATGGTGGACATAGAACTTGTTATCTATGATCATCAAATCAGTTCCTAAATCATGGATAAGTCTATAACTCTCTCTTGTGGCACGAAAATAACATTATTTTTGGGTGCGTGCCAGAGTTCGAGTCGACTCGGATACATTTTAGAGTCGGCTCATGGGGGAGTCGACTCGCGCATATTTTGGAGTCGACTCGCGGTCGAGTCGACTCGCGACTTACTGGAGTCGACTCGAGGTCGGGAATCCGATGTTTTAACCCTAATCGAAACGTTCAATCCCCACTTCTATTCACAGCCGACACTATTCCAAAACCCTAGAGCCGACTCCGACCTTGTCTCCGACCCATTCTAGGTTTCTCCATCGAGTTTTCCTCCATTTTTCCTAGTTCCTCTCCTGTGTCAAAAATGCCTAGGAAAGCAGTTGTCCCAAGCCGAAAGAGACCCATCTCCGCAAGTAGGGCCGAGCGACGGTCCAAGGCTCGGAACGAACCGGCGAGGCCACCACCTCCGGTTCCTTCCCCGCCTAGGCTGGTTCCCTCGTGCTCATGCGCCGGGAAGGTTTTCTCTACCGGGAGGCATGTCAACTTTGACTTTCTCTCCCGGGAAGGGTTCAACCTAGGGCATCACCTTAGAGCCCAAGGTTTAGAGTTTTTCTGCACTCTTAACCTCCCTGCCTATCCAGGGCTTGTTAGGGAGTTTTATGGTTCAGTGGCACGGGTAGGCGGGGGTATCCAGGGAACTGTTATGGGTGTCCCTGTATTCATCTCGGAGGACTTTATTGCACGAGTCCTCCATTTCTCGAGTGAGGGGATTGTTCCCACACACCCCTCTGACAGGACAGAGGCCCTTACGGCCATCCTAGGGAGTCCACCAGTGTCCCCCATAGAGGAGGTGTTCGCAAATCAGCTTTCGGCTGAAATGCGACTTCTCCTTAGTGTTATCTCTAGGACTCTCTTCCCGAAGACTGGTAGGTTTGACTTCATTTCGGAGAGAGACCTAGCCTTGATGTTCTACCTCCTCCAAGACACTCCCATCAACTTTCCAAAACTTATCTACAAGTACCTCTGTGAGCCCCTAGATAAACCTAGGCTCAGCCTCCCTTATGGCATGTTATTCACCCTTATATTTAGGAAGTTAGAGGTCCCCATTCCTGAGGAGGAACCCTCTCACTCACTGCGGTTTACAAATCGCATGGGTGAGGGAACCTTTCATAGGATGGGATTCTACAAGGTAGGGGGAGTCTGGGTTAGGAAACCATCCACATCTTCTGATCCTACCACTCATCACTCACCCAGTCCTGATCATGACCAGGACTACTATACAGATCCTTCCACCTACCCTTCCACCTCTGCCCATACCCATACCGAGCCCTCCACCTCCACTGCCCCATCTACTCAGCAGCAGCCACTGGAGGTCCGCATTTCTTCTGAGCAGCTCTGAGAGTTGCGGCAGGAGATAGTGAGGGATCTTAGAGATGAGTTGCTGAGGGAGCTCCGAGGTCCTTCAAGTGCTCCCTCCACCGAGATTGTTCCCTCCCTGGCAGCAGTAGCCGAGATGACTGCGCACTTGAGGGAGGAAATATCAAATGTGCGCAGCCTGGTCCAAGCTCAATACTGGAACATGAGTGACGTCAAGGACAACGCGAAGAAGATGCGAGACGGCATCAGATAAGAGCTAGGAAGCCAGAGCCAGGGTGCCGAGAAACTAGCCCATGCACTGCTCTCCAGGTTGGACACCCTCCAGGAGAGTGTCATCCATATTTCTTCGATTCAGTCTAGAACCACCTCGGAGATACTTGAACAACTGGGAAACATCAATGAGGGGTTAAGCATGGTCATCAAACACACTAGACTGAGCAAGGGCTAGTGTTGTTTGTTCTTCTTACTTTATGATGTACAATCCCTTGAGGACTCACTTGATATGTAATCACACTTGTACTCAAATTTGAATTAAATACAATGAGTAGAAATTCCTTTCAAAAATTGTGCATTCTTGAGTTCCTGTACCTTACTGTGCTTTCTGCTTTTTTGCTATGATGACAAAAAGAGGGAGAAAATATATTGAATTAAAATGAAAAGAAAATCAATAAAAAGAAAATTTTTAAAGCACAAAGTAATTTGTTCTAAGTGGATTCGATACCTCGAGGCTCATTATCTCTCTATTGGGGCTCCTAAAGGAGTAATCTCCAGAATCCATTCAAGGGATATTCGGAGATTAGTTGAATCATACTCAAGAACAAATTGGCAGATTTTTCCTCTAAAACCAAAAATTTAAGCTCAAAAGCTTCAAGACATTAAAAGAAAATTCAGAGAATCTAAACAAAATTGAATGCATATGTTGAGGGGGAGAATCTGAAATCTTAAGAAAGCAAATTCATTAAACATATATAAGCCAAACAATTGATTGCATGACATGAAGGCTTATATAATTCCAAATGAAAGGGGGAGCTTTAACTTCAGAATTTACTGCTTCACACCTTTCAATTTTGGATAAAGTAAATGACTAGACACTTGAATTCATTTCAAAACTTTATTATAAATCTCCTTTTGGTTGAGCAATTTACTTTATAAATACTCAATGTTTTGTCATCATCAAAAAGGGGGAGATTGTGGAGTGATTGATTATAACCCTATTTGATTTTGATGAGCTCAAAGCATTTAAGTATATCTTATACTAATGAATTCAATCTAGTGTTTCAGCCAAATATTTGTGAATTTATGTTTAAGTGTCTCTAGCTTTGGTTCAATACATTTTGGCTAAGTATAGAAATCAATTTGAACAAAAGTCTGAAGCTCGAGTCGACTCCGGAAGATTATGAATCGACTCCAAGTGTATCAGAAGCACTGGCACAAGCTCGAGTCGACTCCGGCACATTACGAAGTTGGAATAAGAATCTGCAATTTACCTCTTTGAAGAAGAACCCTTTCTTCTTTGATCTTACTCGCAATGGAGGAAAAGGAAGGAGGAACCTTGCACGTGGATCTTCCTTGCCTTGCTACCGTGTAAGAAGAGGAGGATGAAGATCCCTTGCTGCCGTGGAGGAGGAAGAAAGAAGAGGAGGAGTGGAGAGGAAGAGGAGAGAATTTTTGTCATAATGTCTTTCTTGCTACCCTTTTATAGATTGGGTTTAGGGCCTCTCCTAATCTTATTAGGAGTATGGGACTATAACCCACCCTTGGATTAATGCAAAGTGTCCAATCCTTGCGCTCATAGATGCATGACATGTGTCCACTTAATCAAATGATTAATTTTCTAATCATATTAGGATTCCTAATCTTATTAGGAGAATTAATTGATTTGGGAGCATGCATCCTACGACGCCATGTGGACTTTAAAGTCCACATAGTGTGAACATGACTTAAGTCATATTCATCCTACGATGACATGTAGTTTTTAAAATCCGCACAAATCTTGGTTTAATCATATTAACCCAATCATGAACCCAAATCACTTTGGGTCAAACCCAATTTGATTTGGCTCATTAAATCAGCCCAATTGCAATCCAATTGCAATCAATTCCATTTAATTCTTCTTCCATTAACTTACTAACACTTAGTGGGTTAATTCAATCACCAATCATATTGATGATTGATTTCTATTGTAATTCTAAATCACAATTATGATAGTCTGACTAATTAAATCCTCTATGTGTGTGACCACGTAGGTTCTATTCTGACTGGTAGTGAGACATATTGAGATCTCCATCTCAATATCACTGAAACTCCTTTCAGTGGACTGAAACAATTTTAGTTCTACTCTTAGGGTTCACTGATCACCAAGTGAATGCCTTCGAGTCTCACAATCCACTAGTGACATCTAGCAGTATATGGTGGCAACCCAGCAGAATGGAATTTCTGAATCTCTAGGTGCAGTTAGCGTATGATACAGTCCCTCTATCATGGATTCCGACGTGACGGAGGTTATGGAAATCTCGTCAAACCCCATCATCTGTCCTATGTTAAATTTATACGACTTCCAGTTCGAGATATGAAAAATTCTTTTTCCAAAATACCTGACCAGAAATTTATCGAACTCAGTCTCATAAATCACATAGGATCACTCCTAATCTATCAAGGTCGATAGATCCCATCTAGATGCAACCTTATTCCAAAATGAATCTACTGCAGCCAATCCGCACTACTAGGACCCGAATGGCTAGGGCCCAAGTTCACATGCTCGTCCAACTACAGCAACCTCATAGTGAATAGCTGAGGCATCGCAGGTCAAAGGACCAGTCATACAACTGCAGTATAAGTAGTCACTGACGAGTGGATAGATATCCATGTGACTACTATCTTTAGTCATGCTCAGTACCTTGTTCTCTAACAAGTACTCGCATAATCACTCCAGTGTCTCTACACCATGGACTCGAGACTCGTCCATCTGACTAAGTGATCTGTGCAGTAATCTCAACAGATCGATCATCGTCCCTTGTGATGGATCCATCGATCAGGAGCATTTAGAAATTAATCCCTAATGACACATGCCTCAAATTCTCAACTCCTTGAGAATATGTGTCATAATCTATTAATTTCTTAGACGATTCATGGACACATACAAACATGAATGAAAAACAAATTGCCTAATCTTATTTATTAATAAGTGTCAAATTATAAATTTATGTCCCAGATTACAAATATGCGTCAGCCACGTTGGCTTTTAGGGCATACTTCTAACAATCTCCCACTTGCACTAAAGCCAATCAGACATGTAATTTAAGTTCCAATTGTTTAAGATGGACTTCTAATTTCTTCTGACTTAACTGCTTAGTGAATGGGTCTGCCACGTTATCAGTGGAGTCTACTCTCTGCACCTCTACATACTTCTTTTTGAGGTAGTCGCGAATTAGATGAAATCGCTGCTCTATGTGCTTGGACTTCTAGTGAGACCTTGGCTCCTTAGCCAGTGCTATCGTGTCGTTGTTATCGCAGAAAAGGGTTATGGCATCTGATGACATGACTTCTAGCTCTTTGACAAACTTCTTATACCAGAATGCTTCCTTCGCAGCATCCGATGCAGCAATATACTCTGCTTCCATGATAGAATCTGCAATAATCGGTTGCTTGGAACTCTTCCAATTTACCGATCCGCCATTGCATAAGAATACATATCCTGATGTAGACTTTCTATCATCAGGGTCAGTCATGAAGTCTGAATCAGTATATCCTTCTACCTTTAACTCTGTGTCTCCCCCAAAGACCAAAAATATATCCTTAGTCCTTCTCAAGTATTTAAGGATATTTTTTACAGCTATCCTGTGCTCCTCGTCTGGATTTGACTGATATCTGCTCGTGACACTCACAGCATGTCCTATATGTTGGGAACCCGCCCATGCCGCAGAAAATTTTAAAAAAAATTCAGATGGAAGCGGAAGAGGCATAAGCGGGATCGACGTTCATCACATGAACGTTATTTAAAAACCGTTCGTAGATAGATTAGAATTAAAACTTTTAAAATAATTATGAAGATTAGATCTTCACCTTGTGCAGGTAGATGATCACCGCAAACTGAAGTTCGTGGTTTAGGATGAAGGTTCGCTTGAAGTCGTTCACACGTCCGGCCTCTACGGGTATCCACACGAAGTAGAGATCCGATCAAAGCTTCCTTGTCTCCCCGGGGTGCTAGCTCCCTTGCAGAGACAACTTTGGATGGCTGATTTCCTTTCTTTGAATCAACCTTTGATTGTGCTTGGGAGGAGGAAGAAGAAGGATGAAGTTTTAAGAAGAATCAAAGCCCCTATAGCCTACTTTCTTTTCCATGCGTTGGAACCAAGGAGGAGGGAAGAAGATGGCCGCCAAGCTTTCTTTTCTTCTCACCTTGCTTGCGGCTGAAAAACCAAGGGGGGAAAGGGTGGCCACGAGTTGGAGAGGGAGAGGGCTTCAATAATAAGCCCTAGGGTGCCGCCCACATCCCTTTTTAAAGCATGAAGGGCTCCTACAAATTAGGAGCCCTTGATACTTTTCCAAGAGGGGCGCCGGCCCCTCTTGTGTTGCCGCACCAACAAAGCAAAAGAGGAGGGGCGTGCGCCCCTCCCTCTTGGCTAACCCTAGTCCTCCTCTAAGAATTAGGAGGTCTTCTAGTGGCTAAGTCCTAATCTAACTAGGCTTAGTCCAAGGTTTAACCAATTTGGGTTTTATACAAGTCCTAATCCAATTAGAACTTGAATGAACCATGACTCAATTGAACTCTTCAATCCTAACCCAATTAGGAGTCAACTTGATTCATTAGGTTAATGACTAATTAGGACTTAGGAGATCCTAATCCAATTAGGACTTATTTAATTTTAGTCCTAATCCAATTAGGACTCTTATTTGAATCCGAAGTCCAAATCTAATTAGGACTTCTAGGAATCCTATTCTAAGTAGGAATCCATATTGAATTCAAAATCCTAATCTAATTAGAATTGTAGGAATCTTACTCCAAGTAGGAATTCCAGTCCTACTCCAAGTAGGACTCGAAGTCCTAATCCAATTAGGACTCCTAGAATCCTACTCCAAGTAGGATTCGTGTTTAAGTCCAATTAATTAATTTTCATTATTCCTTCTTCAATTTATTATCAATCGAATTGATTACTTGTGATTCATAATCACGTTTCAACCATCGGATCGGTCAATACTTCTAGTGTGTGTGACCCTATAGGTTCTATTTTGACTGTTAGTGAGATATATTGCAATCTCTATCACAATATCATTGATAACTCCTTTCAATGGGTTGGAACAGTTCCAACTCAACTCATCAGGGTTTATCGATCATCGAGATATTTCCTGTGAGTCTCACCATCCACCAGTGACACCTAGCAGCATGTAGTGGCTATCCAGCAGAATGGAATGATGAACCTCTAGGTGCAGTTATCGTATGATACAGTCCTACTATCGTGGATCCCTACAGGACGGAGGTCATGGACAACTCGTCAAACCCCATCGTCCGTCATATGTCAAGATTTATTGGATTTAAGCTCAAGAGTGGAAAGCTCTTTCTCCACTGTACAATCTGCCCCGGCCGAGGTCTTACGAACTCAGTCTTATAAATCACATAGATGGACCTTTGCAGCTTACAGACCTTGTGACCACCATCACAGTATCATGATATGCTGCAACAGCAAGCAATATTCGAATGGACTTTAGCAATGCTAGAGGTGGAAAAGTATCCTTATAATCAGTACATTCGCACTGACTATAACCTTTCACCACTAGCCTTGCCTTATAGGTCTCTACCTAGCCATCCGAACTTAATTTCCTCTTGTAGATCCATTTACACCCAATAGGTATTATACCTTCTGGTGGATCTACTATGGTCCATACTTGGTTGGAATGCATGGAGTCCATCTCTGACTTTACAAGGTGGAGGAGGTACTATGTGTACTGGCTTAATATAAATAGGTTCTATAGGCATAATGGCTCGTTGCTGTTTAGAGACTTTCTCTTCAAGCTCAATTTTCCTCCCACTGTTTCTGTCAAGGATAAACTATTTTCCATGAAGATAGCATCTAGGCTCACAAACACTTTGTGATCCTTTGGGACGAAAAGTTGTATCCTAATGACTCTTTAGGATATCCTATAAAACGAGCATTAATTGTCCTATCCTCTAACTTATCCGCCTATTGTCGCTTGAGTTGAGCTGGACATCCCTAAATCTTGAGATTACTAAGACTCGGCTTCTTACCATGTCATATCTCATATGGTGTGGTAGGAACGGACTTTAGAGGAAACTCTATTCAATAAGTAAATAGTTGAAAATAGGGCATCTATCTAAAGAAACAAGGGTAAATTAGTGAAGCTCATCATGGACCGGACCATATCCAATAGAGTCCGATTCCTCCTCTCTGACACTCCGTTGAGCTGAGGTGTATTAGGAGGAGTCCATTATGAAACTATACCATTCTCCTTGAGATAATCACGGAACTCTCCACTAAGGTATTCACCTCCTCGATCTGATCGAAGAACCTTAATGAGTTTTTCTGTTTGTTTTTCTACTTCATATCCCAACTCTTTGAACCTTTCAAAAGTTTCAGATTTGTGTATCATACACATATCCATACCATGAGTAATCATCGGTAAATGAAGTAAAAAATTACAACCCCTAGCCTGCACATCGAATGGGCCACACACATCAGTGTGTACTAGGGTAAGTATTTCAGTGGACCTCCCTGTGTCCTACAAAGGATAATTTGGCCATCTTTCCTTGAAGGCAGAATTCACAAATCGAATATGACTCGAAAGTCAATGAGCCAGAAAGCTCATGTTTCTCTAATTTGTTTATTCTGTCTTCTCCTATATGGCTAAGTCTGAGGTGCCAGAAATACTTTGGATTTATCTCATTTCTAGATCTATTAGATCCTATGGTATTCACTGTTTGCTTAGATACATTCACAGATACATCCATATGTATGTGATAGAGACTGTCAATCATAAAACCATATTGAACCAATTTATTTCTCAAATAAATGGAACAGTAGTCTTATAAAAATCTTTCTATGCTAAACAAGATACAGAAATCAAATTTCTGCTGGCAACAGGTAACAGTCCCTAAATATCCTGAGCATATCTGATATACCTTCTGAAGGTCTGTCACCCTTCATGTTCTTTATGCTTCCCATGTATGTAGGACAGTTCCTCTTTCAATGGCCGTCCATGATGCAATGGAAACACTTTTCCTTGCAATTGGCCTTTTTCTTGGAACTTCCTTACTTGGCGTTTTCTCAGTCTTCTGCTTCTTCGCAGGCTTCTTCTTCTTCCAAATAGACTCTCTCTTGGAAGTAGAAACCAACTCGACAGCGAGAATGATGCCCCTTGAACTCTTCAAAGTCCCTAAGGTAGTTACCAATTTATTTAACAATTCTGTTTTGGTGCATACAATCTTGTTCATATGGTAATTTACTATAAACTGTTCATATGAAGCTAGAAGGGAATGTGGGATCAAATCCGTTTGCAATTCCTTGTGCATGGTCATGCCGAGGTTCTCAAGCTTCTCTAAGCCCTTTATCATGGTCAAACCATGATCATGGACAGACTGCCCATCGCACATCTTGGCCTTGAAGAGTCTCTTAGACATTCAAACCAAGCTGCGTGACTCTGATCACCATACAACTCTTGTAGGTGATTTAATGTGTCCTTAGCAATCTTCATGTTCTCATGCTGGCATTATAATTTATTGGACATGGATGCCATTATGTAGCACCTAACTTTATTGTCATCGTTCGTCCACTTGGCATGCATCTTACGCTTATAAGTGATCGGACAGATTGGTAATATGGGGATTCCATGGTCTAGCACATACCCTAATTTCTCACAATTCAAAACTATTTTGAAATTTGCTGAGCCAGTCTTTATAATTAGGTTTGGTCAAACGGTTGTTCTATAGGATATGAGTTAAAAAACTAGAAGCTGACATTATAATCCTCAGAGAGTAAAGATTCTAGTTAGAATTTTGTACTTGATCCTAATTTGTTCTAGGGTCTTTTAGAACAAATGTACCTCCCACTATTTTCTCGAATTTCTCACACTCCCCTGGTAGGAAAACGGAAATCCTACATGACTAGGGTTTCTAGTGGGTACTGTGGTCCCACCGATTTATATGCCACCTCACCTGACAGTTATTGATGACACATAAATGGATGAGTGTGCAACTCTTGTACAATGCTTCTTAAGTATGTTGCAGTGCTACTTGGTCTCTAAGCCATGAAGACCTCACCTAACAGTTATTGGTCCCATTTCTTAGTTAAGTCAGACCTACCGTATTACCGTAGAAATAAAGTCGTCATTGGGTCCTCACCTAACAGTTATTGGTGCCCAACCCCATCTTTATCCTTACAACATCTCATGTCTATAGAGAGGTCCAGCCCCCCGATGCAACTTGCCCATTGTATCCAGCCGAGACAAATCAACATCAGAAAGACCTTAGCAGCTCTACTACGGTGGAAGACCTATTGATTTAATATTGGTTAATCATGTCTTAGTGTTTGCAACCTTGAGCTCTTCATAAGAGGTAATCGAACAATTGGGAACCCGCCCATGCCGCAAAAAATTTAAAAAAAAATTCAGATGGAAGCGGAAGAGGCATAAGCGGGATCGACGTTCATCACATGAACATTATTTAAAAACCATTCGTAGATAGATTAGAATTAAAACTTTTAAAACAATTATGAAGATTAGATCTTCACCTTGTATGGGTAGATGATCACCGCAAACTGAAGTTCGTGGTTTAGGATGAAGGTTTGCTTGAAGCTGTTCACGCGTCCGGCCTCTACGGGTATCCACACGAAGTAGAGATCTGATCAAAGCTTTCTTATCTCCCCGGGGTGCTAGCTCCCTTGCAGAGACAACTTTGGATGGCTGATTTCCTTCCTTTGAATCAACCCTTGATTGTGCTTGGGAGGAGGAAGAAGAAGGATGAAGTTTGAAGAAGAATCAAAGCCCCTGCAGTCTACTTTCTTTTCCCTGCGTTGGAACCAAGGAGGAGGGAAGAAGATGGCCCCCAAGCTTTCTTTTCTTCTCACCTAGCTTGCGGCTGAAAAACCAAGGGAAGAAAGGGTGGCCAAGAAAGGGTGGCCACGAGTTGTAGAGGGAGAGTGCTTCAATAATAAGCCCTAGGGTGCCGCCCACATCCCTTTTTAAAGCATGAAGGGCTCCTACAAATTAGGAGCCCTTGATACTTTTCCAAGAGGGGCGCCGGCCCCTCTTGTGTTGCCGCACCAACAACACAAAAGAGGAGGGGCGTGCATCCCTCCCTCTTGGCTAACCCTAGTCCTCCTCTAAGGAGGATTAGGAGGTCTTCTAGTGGCTATGTCTTAATCTAATTAGGCTTAGTCCAAGGTTTAACCAATTTGGGTTTTATACAAGTCATAATCCAATTAGAACTTGAATGAACCATGACTCAATTAAACTCTTCAATCCTAACCCAATTAGGAGTCATCTTGATTCATTAGGTTAATGATTAATTAGGACTTAGGAGATCCTAATCCAATTAGGACTTATTTAATTTTAGTCCTAATCCAATTAGGACTCTTATTTGAATCCGAAGTCCAAATCTAATTAGGACTTCTAGGAATCCTATTCTAAGTTGGAATCCATATTGAATTCAAAATCCTAATCTAACTAGAATTATAGGAATCCTACTCCAAGTAGGAATTCCAGTCCTACTCCAAGTAGGACTCGCAGTCCTAATCCAATTAGGACTCCTGGAATCCTACTCCAAGTAGGATTCGTGTTTAAGTCCAATTAATTAATTTCCATTGTTCCTTCTTCAATTTATTATCAATCGAATTGATTACTTGTGATTCATAATCACGTTTCAACCATCGGATCGGTCAATACTTCTAGTGTGTGTGACCCCATAGGTTCTATTCTGACTGGTAGTGAGATATATTGTAATCTCTATCACAATATCATTGAAAACTCCTTTCAATGAGTTGGAACAGTTCCAACTCAACTCATCAGGATTTATCGATCATCGAGATATTTTCTGTGAGTCTCACCAGCCACCAGTGACACCTAGCAACATGTAGTGGCTACCCAGCAGAATGGAATGATGAACCTCTAGGTGCAGTTATCGTATGATACAGTCCTACTATCGTGGATCCCTACAGGACGGAGGTCATGGACAACTCGTCAAACCCCATCGTCCGTCATATGTCAAGATTTATTCGACTTAAGCTCGAGAGTGAAAAGCTCTTTCTCCACTGTACAATCTGCCCCGGCCGAGGTCTTACGAACTCAGTCTTATAAATCACATAGGATCTCTCCTTATCTATCAAGGTCGATAGATTCCTTATAGGTGCATACCCTACTCCTACAGTGAATCTACTGCAGCCAATCTACACTGCATGGACCCATATGGCTAGAGACCATGTATGTGTGCAGTCAAACTACAATAACCTCACTGTGAGTAGTCGAAGCATCGCAGGTCAAAGGACCAGTCACACTACTGCAACATCAAGCAAGTCACTGACGAGTGGATAGACATCCAAGTGACTTCTTGTCTTGGTCATGCTCAGTACCCTTGTTCTCTAACAAGCACCTGCACTATTACTTCAGTGTCGCCACATCGTGGACTCGAGTATCGTCCATCCACAAGAAAAGTAATGTGTGCACTGATCTCATCGGATCGATCACCGTCCTCGCGATGATCCATCGATCAGGAGCAATTCAAAAATTAATCACCAATGACACATGCCTCAAATTCTCAACTTTTGAGAATATGCGTCATCATCTTTATTAATTCCTTGGACGATTCATGGACACATAAGAACATGAATGAAAAGAATGCCCAACTTAATAAATTTATAATTAGGTAAAGTACAAATTTATGTCGCAAAATAAAATAATGCGTCAGCCAAATTGGCTTTTAGGGCATACTTCTAACACTATATCAGGTCAAGTACATAGCATGGCATACATGAGACTTCCTATTGCCGAAGCATAAGGGATCCTACTCATGCACTGAATCTTTTCAGATGTTTTGGGGCACATCCTTTTGGATAGATTTACCCCATGCCTTAGGGGTAACAATCTTCTCTGAGAGTTTTCCATGCTGAACCTCTTCAGCACTTTCTCTATGTACATTTTCTGTGATAGCCCAAGCATCCTCTTAGATCTATCTCGATAGACCTTAATCCGCAAAATATAAGATGCTTCACCTAGGTCTTTCATGGAGAACTTCTTAGACAACCATAACTTGACCGATGTGAGCATAAAAATATCATTCCCAATTAGGAATATATCATCCACGTACAATACGAGGAATACTATAGCCCTCCCACTGACCTTTTTGCACACACATGGTTCCTCTTCGTTCTTAATGAAATCAAACGATTTGATCACATCATCGAAACGAGTGTTCCAACTCCGAGATGCTTGCTTTAGTCCATAAATGGATCTTTGCAGCTTGCAGACCTTGTGATCACCATCACTGAAAGTGAAACCCTGAGGCTATTTCATATAGATATCTTCCTCAAGATATCCATTAAGGAATGCAGTTTTCACATCCATCTGCCATATCTCATAATCATGATAAGCTGCAATGGAAAGCAACGTTCGAATGGACTTCAGCATGGCTACCGATGAAAAGATATTCTGATAGTCAATGCCTTCGCGCTGACTATAATCTTTTGCTACCAACCTTACCTTATAGGTCTCTACCTTGCCATCCGAATCCATTTTTCTTTTGTAGATAATTTACACCCAATAGGTACAATACGTTCAGGTGGATCTACTAAGGTCCATACTTGGTTGGAATGCATGGAGTCTATTTTTGACTTCATTGCATCCATCCATTTTTCAGAGTTGATGTCTAACATCGCTTCATTGTAGGTCTTGGGATCATTACTATGATCTCTTTCTCCCATGAGGAACTCTTCCTCTATGTCCTCTGTAAACATACCTAAGTATCTTTCAGGAGGATGGGAGATCCTACTGGATCTACGAAGTGGACGAGGTTCCTCATGTATTGGCTCAATGTGAATAGGTTCGCTAGGCTCATTGCTCGTTGCTCTTGAGAGACTTTCTCTTCGAGCTCAATTTTCCTCCCACTGCCTCTATCAAGGATAAACTATTTTTCCAAGAAGATGGCATGTCGGCTCACAAACACTTTGTGGTCTTCTGGAATGTAAAAATTATATCCTAATGACTCTTTAGGATATCCAATGAAATGAGCACCAATTGTCCTAGCCTCTAACTTGTCTGCCTGTTGTCGTTTGACTTGGGCCGGACATCCCCAAATCTTGAGATAACCAAGACTTGGTTTCTTAACATGCCATATCTCATACGGTGTGGTAGGAACGGACTTAGAGGGAACTCTATTCAATATCTAGATAGCTGTAAGTAGGGCATCTCCTCACAAGAATAAGGGTAAGTCATTAAGCTCATCATGGACCTAACCATATCCAATAGGATCTGATTCCTCCTTTCTGACACTTCGTTGAGGTGAGGTGTTTCAGAAGGTGTCCATTGTAAAACTATACCATTTTGTTTGAGATAATCGCAAAACTCTCCACTAAGGTATTCTCCTTCTTGATCTGATCGAAGAACCTTAATGAGTTTTTCTGTCTGTTTTTCTATTTCAAATCTGAATTCTTTGAACCTTTCAAATACTTCAGATTTATGTCTCATAAGATAGACATAACCATACCGTGAGAAATCATCGGTAAAAGTAATAAAGTAGAAAAATTGACCCTTAGCCTGCACATCGAATGGGGTATTAAAGTAAACATCCACAACTCTCGAAATCCTGCAAGATAGGATGATTTTGAATCAGTGATTAGGTCTTATCTGACCAATTCTTGGAAACTACTAGTTTTAGCAGTATTTTGGGGGATCTAAAGTCTTAGCTTGTGTATGGTCCAGATATCACCGAGCACCCAAGTACAAATGAGCCTTACAACTCTCTAACAGAAGCTTAATAACCTCAACTTGAATTGCATTCTGACCTAAGCTTTGGGCTGACTTAGTAATTAAAACTTTGTGTGCTTTTGAAATTATTGGCACTTATGCATTTGAAATTAGATTTTATAAAATAAATTTTTTAGATGGCAGTTCGTGGATATCTGAGCCGAAAATCCTCACGAGACAAAACTCGTCCACTAGGGCCACCTAGGGGTTTAAAGCCTTATTGCATACGGTAAATGCAATCGCGATTCCTGCGAAAGTGAGTTAGTTTTTATTTTGCTTGAGGACTAGCAAAATATAGGTTTGGGGGTGTGATAAGTGCTAAATAATATATAAATTAATCTATTTTATATAGCACTTATTACTATTTTGATGTACATACTTCAGATTTAAATATAGAAAAATGTGTTTCCCTCCATGATTGCATTTTAATAAATTATTAGAGATAATTCAAGTTTGATTTGATTATTTATTATCGAGCCTAATGTATACAGGTCAAGTCAAACTCAATTAGATGATGCCACACTGCACTATTCTACAAGTCCACATCTAATCGAGCTCAACCTCTCGTTCATGTTCCAACCTTCTTTCTCAAAACCTCCCACGTTGTTCTGTTTGAGCCTATATCACGTCCGTAGATTAGTCTTCATTCTGGTTGAAACCAGCCATTCAAGTCATCCCATCATCCACATCATCCTCATCTATGAATTTTTTCCTTGCTTTACATCTCGTGCATAGCTCCATCCTAGCTCCCTTGCATCCCGACTCGGCCACACCCTCAACGTCTTCCGCTAGATCCCAGTCAAAATAAGCCTTCCAGATTGCCTATCATCCTTATCCCAAAGCCGAGAGACCCATTCCATCGCGACGAATTTCTTCCAGCCATGCTTATCTCCCACGGATAAGTGCCCACGTCTTCGGCAGTCCAAAGAACCGTCCCAGCCTCCATCCCCTGCTCCACATCACAGCAGAATCAAGCCTTCATCCTGTTATGATCCCCTCTTCATCACAAATCAAAACAACCACATCCCCCTCCACAGATAAGTTCTCATCCATCCCAGCTGAGATTCTCTCAGCTTCACGCTCGTCTTGGCTATTCGCATAAGATCTTCCACATTCCGGAGTCCCTTCTCCCACGGATCACTCCCTTCCGCATCCCCTGTTCCGCTATATCTCAACTGCCAACCTTCAAATCCCAAGCCTCCCAGCCGTCCGCCATGCATGCAAGAGATCCCAACATCCCAGCTTGCAAAACATAGCCAGCTCGTTCATTCCAAGCTTCCTCTTCTTCCGGAATGATTCCATTACCCACAGGATAAGTTCCAACCTCAAGTCCCAAGCTTCACATTCTCTTCCCCTGTTTCGGAACCAATCCCAGCCGAATCCAACTCCTCCACCTCAAGTTCTCTATTTCTCCTCACCATCTTCTCCGGACCACACCAATGAATTATCCAAATCAACCGCGAGCAAGTTCATCTTCCCAACGTCTCTCTCAACTTCTCTTCATCACACGTTCCCTTCATTCCATCCCAACCGAACCCAACGTCCTCCGAGATCCTCTCAAACGCCCACGACTGCTATCATTCCCTTTCCTCCCCTATTTTAGATTCAAAACAGTGCCAATCTCCCGTGGATCAACATCTACCAACTCATTTCCCCATCCTTTGAGCATCTCAAACAGAGCAATCCACAGATTAGAATTCCCTGTTTCTCCACGTTGATTCGTCCACAAGATAAACTCAAATCCCTTCACCCCAACAGACCAATCCTTCACGGATTCCTCCCGAACGTCCCACGATGAATCCAACGCATCTCAGCATCCTTATCTCCTTCTGCATCCAAACTTCCCAGCTGCCAGCCGTGTCCAAGATCTTCTCCACGTCCTCGTCATCCCCTGCATCCAAGGATCAAGCCATCTGTTCAAAGTGATTCGTTCCCAGCTTATCTTCTTCCCAACTCTCGGATCAGCTCCAAATCTCAGCGAAGCCAGCACCCATGACGCGTTCGAGTACTCCGCGATTTGACTCCATTCGCAAGTGAGCTTCGTGAAGCTATAAAAGTAGAAGACTCCTCTTCCTTGGTGGCATCTCTTCGGAGAGGGGAGACTGCTCCCATCCCTTCTTCCCCCATCGGGGGCTGATCTCTTCGCTGGAGAAGCTACTCACTGGCCAAGTTCCCACGGGAAACAGAGGAGGGAGAGAAAAGTTTGGATATTTTGGGAATGATTTTCCAAAGAAAAAAAAATAAGAATGAAGTGCTAAGGGAAAGGAAGCCGATCGTGATGCAAATGGAAGTTCGCTGCTGTGCCACTGCTGCTGTCGCCCACAACTCCATGAAAGACTGATCTTCTCTCTAGGGCTGGATGCAGCCCTAATAAAGGGCCAAGGGTTTTATACTTTAATTTTCTATTCCTGGAGTTGTATAAACTTTAGTTTGATCCTAATGAATATTTTATTTCATCTCATATTTAATTTCTGTGATTTTAAGTATGACATTTATACAACTGTTCTTCATGATCACTAGGTAAATATAAGATAGTCCATGCTTAAGAAAGATGTGGTGTGCTACCGCATTAGTTTAGGGTAGACATTGCATGCCAACTGAAGATGGATTATGCCTAAATTACTTTTGTGGAATTTTATTCGAATGCTTTTTAGGCTTGTAGCCAATTTGTATGTTAATCCAAGAATAAATTAAAATACAAATAACCCTTGTTCCGATGTTAGTGGTGAATTCCTTGCCCTAAGTTCTTCCAAACTGATAGCCTTCCAATACCCATGAATTAGAATCAGAAGAACTTAATGTCATATTGGTATGTAATAAAAACATACCTTTTGATGCAACACTTGCATTAGGCTTCACACTTGCAAGAAAACTCTAGCAGTTCCTTTTCTAATGCCCTATCTTGCCGCAGTGGAAACAGGTACCGGATCCAGAGATTTACTTTCCCTTCTTCTTTTTGATGCGACTCTTAGGGTTTAGTTTTTTTCTTTGAACCCTTGTTGCCCGACTTCTTCTTTGAGCTCTCACCAACAAGAAGGATCGGACCCTTGTCCTTCTTGATGTGAGACTCTGCTGTTTTCAACATATTTAGAAGCTCAGGCAGCGAGGAATTCAGTTTGTTCATGTGATAATTCACAACAAACTGCGAGAATGAGTCGGATAGTGATTGCAGGATCAAATCCTAACTGAGCTCACTGTCCATAGCAAAGCCAAGTTGACTCAATCGAGTGATCAAGTCTATAACCTTTAAACAGTGGTCTTGCACAGACGATCCCTCGATCATTCTAGCACGGAACAACTGCTTAGATATCTCATATCTAGCAGTTCTGCTCTGCTCACCATATAACTCCTTCAAGTTAAGGAGTATGGAGTGAGTATCCATGCTATCATGCTGCCTCTGCAATTCATTATTCATAGAAGCAAGCATGATACATTTGACAGTCAAACTGTCATTTTTCCACATACGATATGTGGCCAATTCTTCCTCAGTTGCATCTTCCCCTGCTGACCCTAGGTCAGGGGTTTCAAGAATGTAGGAAAGTTTTTCTTGTGTGAGAACAATCTTTAAATTCCTCAACCAGTCCACATAGTTGGGACCAGTCAATTTGTTTGTATCTAAGATACCTCTAAGTGAGAGTGAAGATGCCATTTATGCAGAATTAATCTATAATTACAAAGAACACTAATATAAGCAGACCAATCATGATGATATGTATTCAATCAGACAAGGACTTTTATCTAATTGTTACTCCCACTATTTTTATCAAATATCATAACCCTCAAGTATGATGAACGAGAAAATACTAATTTTCTTAGTAGGGTTGAGATCCAAATTCTTTATAAAAGATCTTGTGGGAATCACAACAAGCCCTTATAAGTTGAAAGGTAGGAAACTCTTTCCAATTGCATCCCATGCAATTTTCAACTTTATTTTGTCCTCTAGCACACATATAGTCTTGTGGAAATCACAACAAACTATTGTGTCTAGTTAAGTCAAACCCTTCACTTTTATACAGTCATATTTGAATAATGCTGCCCTTGTGGAAATCACAACAAGGCAACATATTAAAATATGCCATATGCATCATATGCACCAAGATATTACAATATCAATCCCTAATACTAGACTTGTGAGAATCACAACAGGCTAGCGTAGATATTGACATAATAATATCTAAGCATGAAGGAAGGACCTTTATAGTGTTATATTAACAATTAGCTTTTCCATGAAGGTCAATCAAATAGTTAGCCAGGTAAGCAGATGGGAGGCTCTCCTTACTTAGTAAGGTCCTAATTAAATAATCACCTGTAGCCTCTTTCCTAGACACCAACTTAGTCAATTGATTCAGAATGAATCAGCTTAAAGCAATTAACACTACGACTTAATTATGAATTTAGTGAGGGCTTTCAAATAGTAGTATCTACTAACATTAAGCTCAACCATAAAGGACAATCAAATAATTAGCCAGAAAAGCAGGTGGGAGGCACCCCTCACTCAGAGAGTGAGGTCCTAATTAAGTAACCACTTGCGGCTTCCTTCCTAGACACCAACTGAGTCGATTATTCTAGAATGGGTCAGCCTAAAGTTTTCATACTACTATATTGGCCTCATTGCACATTCTATAATTTAGCACTAGCAATTATGCTGTGCTACAACATGAATATAACACTATCTCATGGCATAAACTAATCATGCATACAAATAACCTAGCTATTGTTAGCCTAGATGCACAAATATAATTAAATATTTCTAATATTCAAAAACAATAAATAAGAATAATAAACTAGCAAATAACTAACTTGACAATATAATAATAAAATGAAGAAAGAGAGAGAAGATGGCCTGTGGATCGAAGCACGCTGATGCGCTGTCCCAGGAAAGTTTATGCCCCCCACGCACGGGTCTGCTGACATAGATCTCCTAGAGATACGACGACCCAATACAGAACCACGTCTTCCCCGTCAGTGCACCTCCAGGGAAGAAAGAAGAGCACGTTCACGCTTGCAGATATCTCAAAAGAAACTTAGAAAAATTATCAGGAGAAGAAAAATTTTCTTTATTTCTTTTCTCCCCAATGATCCCTAGAGCCTTTTTTTATCTAGACTATTGGAATAGGGAGAAGAAAAAATTTAGATTGTACTTTGAAATGATCCCTAGAGCCCTTTATATAGGCTCAGGCACGTCAAAAGAAGAAGATTCCCCTCCCGCGGATTGATGACGTGTCTTCTTGTGCTCCTTTGATTCTTCGGCTTATTGCATCTTGGCCGTTCATGCTTCCTTCCTTCTTCGAGGGGCCTTTCCATGTTTGCTCCTGCGCTGGATACATGACACTTGTCATGGTTTGCTTTCATTAGAAATTCTTCCATATTTGCTCCCTTGCTTGTGCACGGATGCTTGCCACTTGGCCGTTAACCAATTTTGGTTTTCAAATTTTTAAATTATTTGATTTAATTCAACAATCCCCCACATAAATTAAATATTTAAAAAATTTAAAATCAAAATAAAATTAAAAAAAAATCAAAATAAAATGCTGAGTATCTTATATTATGTAATAGGTGTAGGTACCTTTCGGTTTGAACCTTCACTTAGTGACAATTGATTACCTCTATGGAGCCAAGGTGGACTATGTCTTGAACCTTGGTCCATGGCTCAGATTTCATCAACAGCACACATAATATAGCGTGAACATGCTCGAAGCGGGTTTGAGCTTTACGGCCATGCGCAGGTATCTCTTCATGTGTGTTATTAGGGAACAGCCCACTTCACACAGTCGCGGCCTCACGACTACACGCATATAGGTGAATCCTGAAAAAGGGTACGAGCAAGTAGGTACCCTGCCTCATGGGTCTCGGATTCATTAAGAGTAAAAACTCAACCTAACCCTTGCTCTTTATGAGTACTGTTGCCCTAGGGATGGGAAAAACAAATAGTGCTCCTCATTAGTCACCTATCTAGCTTGTTTCTACCCATTGAACCTTTTTAGGTTGGGTTACCACCGTGGTGACTTTACTTATGGGCTTAGCCCCATCCCCCTCGACAACTCTAGAACCACTGTTCTAGACAATCCTTTGGTAAGCTGATCAGCTAGATTCCTTTCGGATCTTACAAAATTTAGTGCAATCAAGTTATTCTTTAATTTGTATCTCAATGATTTATGGCGCACTTTCAAGTGCCTATTCATCTTCACATTTGCATTTTCTTGATTGCATTTATCTATAGCAGATCTGCAGTCACAATGAATAGATATAGAAGGTAATGGTGAAGTCTCAATAGGCAAATCTATCAGTAGATCTTTAAGCCACTCGGCTTCAATGCTAGTGGTATCTAGGGCAATCATTTCAGATTTCATGGTGCTCCTAGCCACTACAGTTTGTTTGGTAGACTTCCATGATACAGCTGCACCTCCTAAAAGAAAGACAAAACCAGTGGTGGATTTGGTGTCAACTGTATCACTGATCCAGTTGGCATCACTATATCCTTTCAGAACAGCAGGATAACCACAATAGTGTAATCCTAGAAATATGGTATCCTTAAGGTACCTGAGAATTCTTTCTAGAGCAGTCCAATGATCATTATTAGGATTGTGAGTATATCTACTTAGTCGGTTCACAGAATATGCAATATCAGGTCTGGTATAATTTGCAAGAAATCCTAAAGAACCAATGATCTGGGCATACAAGCTTTGATTGACTGGATCACCTAAGTTCTTCTTTAGATGAAGAGATGGATTATAGGGAGTAGATACAGGATGACAATCAGAGTAGTGAAACTTTTTAAGAATTTTCTCCACATAGTGGCTTTGGGACAAAGTTATTCCATTTTCATTCCTTATGATTTTAGTATTAAGGATTAGGTTTGCTTGTCCTAAATCTTTCATGTCAAATTTTAGAGATAAAAAATGTTTTACTTCATTAATAATTTCTAAGTTTGATCCAAAAATTAGGATATCATCTACATATAAACATAAAATTATAATTTTGTTATTCTTCTTTTTATAATATACACATTCATCTGTGTTATTAATTTTAAATCCATTAGTTAGAATTATTTCATCAAATTTAAGGTGCCATTGTTTGGGGGCTTGTTTTAGACCATAAAGAGATCTAATCAACCTACATACCTTTTTCTCTTGACCTGGGACAATGAAATCTTCGGGTTGGTTCATGTAGATCTCTTCATCTAGGTCCCCATTCAAGAAAGCAGTTTTAACATCCATTTGATGTATAACCAGCTTATGAATGGAAGCCAAGGCAACAAGATCCTAATAGTAGTGATTCTAGCTACAGGGGCATAAACATCAAAGAAGTCAATCCCAGATTTTTGAATAAAACTTTTGGCTACTAACCTAGCCTTATATTTGTCTACAGTTCCATCTGGCCTAAGTTTCTTCTTAAAGATCCATTTACACCCTATGGGTTTACTTCCTGGGGGTAGGTCTGCCAATTCCCAAGTATGGTTTTGGATTATAGATTGCATTTCATTATCTATTGCTTCTTTCCAGAAGGGGGCATCTAGAGATTTCAAGGCATCCTCTAAAGAAGTAGGAGAGTCTTCTATTAGGAATGTGTAGTAGTCTTCTCCAAAGTTCTTTTCAACTCTAGTTCTTTTACTTCTTTTAGGTTCAGTTTCTTCTTCTTCTTCTCTAAATCTGGTTCTGCTAGAACTAGTTCCTAAGTTATTATTGGTATTTATTTGATCATTTATCCTTGTTTTAAAAGGAAATATACTTTCAAAGTAGATTGCATCTCTTGCTTCCATTATAGTGTTGTTATTAATTTCATTTATTTGAGAGTTAAACACTAAAAATCTATTAGCATTACTCTCAATTGCATATCCTATAAATATTGCATCTATTGTTTTGGGTCCAATTTTCTTTCTTTTATTTTCTAGAATTTTTACTTTAGCTAAGCACCCCCACACTTTTAAAATATTTTAAGTTAGGTTTTCTATGTTTCCAGATTTCATATGGAGTTTTATCATTATGTTTGAATGGAATTCTATTCAAGATATAAGATGCAGTTACTAGTGCTTCCCCCCAAAGATTTTTTGGTGCACCTGAACTAATTAACATAGAGTTAACCATATCCATTAAGGTTCTATTCTTTCTCTCAGCTACTCCATTAGATTGGGGTGAATAAGGAGCTGTCACTTCATGAATTATCCCATGTTCTTCACAGAACTGGGTCAGCTCAAAAGAGGTATATTCACCTCCTTTATCAGACCTTAAGATTTTAATCTTTTTATCTAGTTGGTTTTCAGCCTCTGCTTTATAGACTTTGAATTTATTTAAGACCTCATTTTTAGCTTTGATAAGATAGAGGTGACAGTATCTAGAAAGGTCATCTATGAAAGTTACAAAATATTTGTTTCCACCCCTTGAGGTTCTTCCTGAGTCACATACATCACTATGTATGAGTTCAAGGAGATCAGAATCTCTACTTACAGAGTGAAAGGGTTTTTTAGGTAATTTGGCCTCTACACATATCTCACATTTATCATTATTCTTAATTTCTGATTTTGGGATTAAATTCAAGTGCATTAATCTTTTAATTGAACTATAGTTTACATGTCCCAGCCTACTATGCCAAACAACAGGAGAGTCAATATGAAGAACAATAGAATTTTCATTCATAGATGGAATAATTACATTGAGTTTAAACAATCCATCACAAAGAAAACCTTTTCCGATGAAAGAGACACCATGGGTTACAACAACTTTATTTGATTCAAAACAATTTGGTATCCTTGCTGGACAAGCAAGGATCCCTAACTAGATTTCTACGGATGTCTGGAACGTGGTGCACGCCTTGCAGAGTAAGGATCTTCCCAGAGGTAAGCGTCAGATCCACTCGTCCCGCTCCAAGCACGCGCGCCACAGCATTATTACCCATGGTCACAGTTCCTCTACATGAGATCTGATAAGATGAAAACCAGGAGCGATCAGAACAAACATGTATACTAGCTCCGGTATCAATCCACCAGTCAAGTGCTAATTGTGTCATGTTAACTTTAGGTATGAAGGAAACAGTCCTGATAGCAGTCTTAAAGGAGTTAGCCCCACAGGTCACCATGTTGGCCTGGGCACCAGAAGTGGTAGGACCCTTACTTCTAGGTTGACGAGGAGTAGTGATCTTGTAGAAGCATTGGTTGGCCATATGGTTGGTCCGACCACAGACAAAACAGCAACGAACAGATTCTCCTTCTTTCTCTTTCTTCTGGTTCTGAGAGAAGTTGGGTTTTCTGTTGTTGGACTGAAAGGAGTTCCTATGGTTGAATGATTTCTTCTTGAAGGACTTGTTGTGGTTGGGACGGAAAAAACGATTCTGATTTTTGGATTTGGGCTTGGATTCAACATTGTTGACTTTGGGCAAAGGATTGGAGGAGTGAGATTTTTCTCTAAGGCGATGTTGTTCTTCAATCCTAATAGAATTTAGGACTTGGGTTAGAGACAGATCACCTTGGGTGTGGCTCAAAGTCTTGGCAAAGTCTGACCAGGTAGAGGGAAGTTTGTCTATAATATAGGCAACTTGGAAAGACTCATCTAAGTGGGTTCCATTTGCCTGGAGTTGAAGAATCAATGTTTCATATTCATGGATTTGATCATTCATAGATTTGGAATCAACAAATTTAAACTTGCTAAAGTCAGAAACTTTGAATCTCTTTACCCCGGCATCATCAAGTCCATATTTATTTTCTAAGGTATCCCAGAGATCTTTGGCACTCTTAGCTATATAATAAATATCATAAAGCCTATCAGAAAAGGCTCCTAGAATTCTATGAAGACAGTAGTAGTTGGTTTCT
Organism: Phoenix dactylifera; assembly: GCF_051530095.1. Lineage (NCBI taxonomy): Eukaryota > Viridiplantae > Streptophyta > Magnoliopsida > Arecales > Arecaceae > Phoenix > Phoenix dactylifera. The sequence goes on from NC_143195.1 coordinate 10,881,293, forward strand.
TCTGGAGTCCTAGTGGAGGATGCATCATCAGAAGGAGCAAGGTTTGGGTTGTTGCGAGTAGAAGGTCGTGAAGCAGATGGGTTAGACCCACCAATGGCGGAGATCAAGCCTAAGGTGGTGAGCCAGAACCGCATTTGATTCTGCCACCTTCTAAAGTTTTGACCATCAAATTTTTCAGGTTTAGCACTAAGATTTTCAGATGCGTGGGAAGCCATTAGTTTGTAGCTTAACACAATTTTGACACCTGTGGAAATGAGAAGGTTTATGTCAAATTATTGCACTGATATTTAAATTGAACTTTAGATGTCTAATTGAAAAATCCAAAGAATAACAGCCAAATCAGCTCCAGATCGATGGTGGAGCACTTGGCTCACTTAAGTTCCAGCCTTTCTTAGGCACGTATGCCTTTTTGACAAGCTTTTCTTAGACACCGTTATTCAATAGATAATTTCACTAGATATCGTTCAATTTTATCCTAAGTGCAATATTAAGCTAGCTCCTATGAATTAACCAATTTCCGAATTTCCGTTTGAATGGAATCTGGAAATTACTCCGTAAGGAGTCCAAATGGAGGTATTAATAAACCTCTTGGAGGTTAAGCAATCTAATATTTTGCTTGAAAAATTAAGTACTAAAGTAAAGCTAGCATAAATGTGTAACAGCTAAAATAGAACAATTTATAATTATGCAGCAAAATATTTAATAAATATTGCAATCTAAAATCTAGTGCTAACCGTACATAAACTTTCCTGGATTGTTAGCCTAGATGCACAAATATAATTAAATATTTCTAATATTCAAAAACAATAAATAAGAAGAATAAACTAGCAAATAACTAACTTAATATAATAATAAAATGAAGAAAGAGAGAGAAGATGGCCTGTGGATCGAAGCACGCTGATGCGCTGTCCCAGGAAAGTTTATGCCCCCCACGCACGGGTCTGCTGGCACAGATCTCCTAGAGATACGACGACCCAATACAGAACCACGTCTTCCCCGTCAGTGCGCCTCCAGGGAAGAAAGAAGAGCACGTTCACGCTTGCAGATAGCTCAAAAGAAACTTAGAAAAATTATCAGGAGAAGAAAAATTTTCTTTATTTCTTTTCTCCCCAATGATCCCTAGAGCCTTTTTTTATCTAGACTCTTGGAATAGGGAGAAGAGAAAATTTAGATTGTACTTTGAAATGATCCCTAGAGCCCTTTATATAGGCTTAGGCACGTCAAAAGAAGAAGATTCCCCTCCCGTGGATTAATGACGTGTCTTCTTGTGCTCCTTTGATTCTTCGGCTTATTGCATCTTGGCCCTTCGTGCTTCCTTCCTTCTTCGAGGGGCCTTTCCATGTTCGCTTCTGCGCTGGATACATGACACTTGTCATGGTTTGCTTTCATTAGAAATTCTTCCATGTTTGCTCCCTTGCTTGTGCACGGATGCTTGCCACTTGGCCGTTAACCAATTTTGGTTTTCAAATTTTTAAATTATTTGATTTAATTCAACAGCTATCTCATAACATCAAGATAATAGCATGTATTATCATTTGGTTAAAAGGATTAAGGGTGGCTCTGATACCACTGTTGGGTTTTCCAGTGCCCTAGGGCGCAGTGGAAGATACGGAATTATAAATTTTTTTTTATAAAACCTATTATATGAAACCTTAATAAGCTAAGATCACCTTAATAGTATAACCAAATAATGTAGAAAATATAATCTTGGTATAGAAGAATACCTATCACGCTATATTCAATATGTCTGAAGATATTCTAAGGTGCCCAAATGTTCACCCTCCAATGTTGATCCACACAGGAATGGGTTCAAGACTCTAGCTCCACCAAAACTTAATTCTAATTGTTCAATCCTTCCAAAGAATTTAATTGGCTGATTTTCCTTCACTTCCTTCTTCCTTTCTACCTCTAAAATATTCACTAACCCCTTTCTCCTAAAGAAGACCCTCTTGTCTTGGGTTAGGTGATAGTCAACTTTAAAGACCACGCAATAGCACGTATCTGGTAGGATAGTGATTACGGGTATCGATCCACAGGAATTGGGGTACAGTTGTTTTCTTAAAAATATTTGAATAAAGAAAAGTTTGTGAAGAAAATTAAACTAAGAAATTTAATGAAAATGCAATTAATAATGATATCAGTTTGAGGAAACCTAGGGCAAGAAATTCACCACTAACATCGGAACAAGAGTTATTTATATTTAATTCATTCTTGGATTAACATGCAAATTGGCTACAAGCCCTATAAGCATTTAAATAAAATTTCACCAAAGTAATTTAGGAATAATTCATCTTTAGTTAGCATGCAATGTCTACCCTAATCTAAGGTGCAGCATACTGCATCTTTCTTAAGCATGCACTATCTGATTTTTACTTCAATGATCATGAAGAACAGTTGTATAAACTTCATATTTAAAATCACAGAAATTAAATATGAAATAAAAAAAAATATTCATTAAAAATAATAAGTTCATACAACTCCAAGAATATAAAATTAAAAATATAAAACCCTTGGCCCTTTGTTAGGGCTGCATCCAGCCCCAGTGAAGAGATTAGTCTTCCATGAAGAGTTGAACAGCTGCACTGCAGGGGGACTTCATGATGATTGGCTTCTTCCTCCTTCCTCCCGTTGTCTCACTCTCCCTCCTCAAGTAGCATTTTATTCTTTTATTTTCCTTCCTGTGGGAAGTTCTTCCCACTATACCCAAAAAAATTCTCTTTCCTTTTACTTCTGTGGGAACTCCACCTGAGAAGAGAGATGGAAGCAGCCCCCGGTGAGGGAAGAGGGAATGCCCCACTCTCCGAAGAGATCATTCGAAGAAGAGACGTCTCCCCTTTATATAGGCCGCTGACTCCCCCTCACTTCTCCTATTTCTGCCTATGGATAGGTCTTCCGAAATGGGAAGATAAGGACGGCTGATTCGTGAGAGGTCGATCCACTATTGCTGTGGGTTGTGATTTACGTGAAGCTCGGAACGGTTGAAGCAAAGCTGGGAAGAACACGTGGAAGAAGGGAACGTGTGCACGGGATGGCTGGATTGCTTATGCTGAAGAACTGAATCCGTGGTCGATGGGAAGACTCCACCTCTGTTCCGCTGAAGCAGGGGATAAAGATTAACTTGGAAGGGGTTTGGAAGCTTGACTTCGTATGCGGCGGATCCCGGAATGTATGCGGCTTTAGCTGGATTGGAGCTTATCCAGGGGAGAAGAATGAATCGCGGACAGGACGCATGAGGTTGTTGGGAGCTGGAATTCCGTTTGTGGCTGGGATAACGATCCATGAAGCTGGGGAGAAGTATGGTGATATGATCCAGCTCAAGGACTTTGACAAGGACAAAGAAGATGCTCAAGATGATGTGGAGATTCCAATTGGGCCAATCACAAGAGCTCGGGCCAAGAAACTTCAAGAAGCTGTCCAAACTTTATTAACTCAAGCCCAAGGAGAAGGTTCTAGTCCACATGAAGATTTGGACTTGAAGATGGTTAATATGTGGCAAGTCCATTTCGACAATATCCAGCCCAATTAATTATTTAAACATAGAAAAGAAGAGTCTAATCCTTTCAAATTCGGACTCCTCTTTATGGTGCATTTATCATAGGCTTTTGGAAGGCTGAAGGACATTTTTGAGGCTTGCAAATGAAGGATGAACTTAGTCAAAATGGTTGGGAGTTTTGCTGCAACTTCCCAAGGTTAATTAATTGCTGCCAAGACTTTAAGTAGTATTCCTTTCATCTTCACCAACTTTCATTTAATGTTTTTTCTAGTTGGTTCAATGCACCCAAGGCTTGTTTTGCCTATAAATACTTGGTGTTTTCACTTGTAATCAAGCAATTCCGAAATATAATCTTTTTGTGAGAATTTTCTCTCTATTGTTCTTGTGTAGAACTTACGGTAGTTTCAAGTACAACCACTTGAACCTCCAACCCTTGATAATATTGGTTTCTGACTCTCTATAGTCACGGGGTCAATATTCCTAATCCTTTGATAATATAGGTTTCTTGCTCTTTATAGCAACGGGGTCTATATTCCTTTCCTTTTAACCTTTTTGGACGATCTGGGAATTGATTTTCCAAACTTTTGTTGTTGGGTCTCACGGCAGGTTCGTTGAGGTTTGCATCATTTGGTATCAGAGCCAAGGTTTCCAATCAGGTTACCTATCCCTTATTTGCTTTTATATTCTCTCATTTATATTTTTTTCATCTTTTGCATCGTTTGATATCATTTCATCCATAACCATTTCATTTCTATTCTCTACCATTTCTTTTCGTGCTTCATCTTTGTTGATATTGCTGTTGGTTCTATTATTGAAAGGAAAACATAAAAAGAGGAGACTGAAGTTGTAAAAAAAAAAAAAGAAGAAAAGAAAAAAAAAGACAAAAAAAAGGGAGATCAAAAGGAGTTAGAAGGTTAAATGTTTTGAAAGAAAAAAGAAGAAGGAGAAGTTTGCCTTTTATTATCATCTATTTCTCATATTTCATCTCTATATATCCATCATTCAACTTTTCATGTCCATTTGCTTTCTTTTCATATTCTTTGCTTTTCTTTTCATATCCATTTCTTCCCATCATTTATGTTCCTAAACTCTTCACACTTGTTGCTTCCATATTGACTCCCCTCAAAAATCTGTATTTTTAAGTGTGTTGGTTTTTCATTTGCTTTGCTTTGAAATTTACCTTAGTTTTCTCAAGAACTTTTAAGAGAAAATTGAGTGGTAAAAGGCAAGAGTGTGTGAGATCATCAGAGGGAAAAAGCCAAATCATTGTGTGCAAAGACGAGTGATTGAGTGAAATATATTTGAGTGAAACACGTGAGGGAGTGGTGAGGTTCTTTCCATTTTTACAACATGTCTCAAGGCGGAAGTGAGGAAGCACCAATAGACACCAAATTGAACATTCAAGCTCTGCAACAACAATTCCAGCGGATGAATGCCCAACTTGAAGAAATCCGAGAACGATTAGATCATAATGACCAACAAGTGAATCAAATACAGCAAGGCACTATGCCACGAGGGAGAAGGCAAAACAGACGTCCCTCCATTCCTCCAGCTGATCATGTTGATACTTATGAAGGTGAAAATGAAGAATTTGATGATGAAACCTCCCTAGCTTCCATACGAAGACAAAGAGATCATAGACCAAGACGACATCGCCAGCACATGCATCAAAATAGAGATGTTGTCGATCGCAACACAGGTTCGATTAAACTTTCTCTCCCACCTTTTCAAGGTAAAAATGATCCTGATGCTTACATCGAATGGGAAAGAAAAGTGGAACTTGTTTTCGATTGTCATAACTATTCGGAGGAAAAGAAAGTTAAGCTTGCAGCTGTTTCTTTTACTGACTATGCAATTGTTTGGTGGGACCAATTGGTTCTAAGTCGAAAAAGAAACCGAGAGATTCCAATTGATAATTGGGATGACATGAAAGCTACCATGAGGAGAAGGTTTGTTCCTTCACACTATTATAGAGACTTACATTTGAAGTTGCAAAGTCTTAAACAGGGAACAAAATCTATTGAAGAATACCATAAGGAGATGGAAATAACCATGATTCGTGCCAATGTTGAAGAAGATAGAGAGGCAACAATGGCTAGATTCATTTGTGGTCTCAACCGTGAGATTGCGAATGTTGTGGAACTACAACATTATGTGGAAATTGAAGAAGTGGTCCACATGGCTATGAAAGTTGAGAGGCAACTTAAAAGAGGAGGAAGATCATCATCCAAGCATGAAGCTGCTGGTTCATCTAATTGGAAGTCCAAATGGAGTCCTACTCCAAAACAAGAAGAAAAGCCTACTTCTAGTCCTAAAGAAGAAAAAACTATGACCAAACAATCTGAAAAAGGTACTTCTTTCAACCAAACTCAAAAAAATCGTGATATTAAATGCTTCCGATGTCAAGGCTTTGGTCATATTTCTTCTCAATGCCCAAACAAGAGAACCATGATCTTGCTAGATAATGGGGATATTGTTTCTGAAGAAGAAAATGATAAAGAGTCTATGCCACAACTTGAAGATGCTAGTGATATAGAGCAGGTTGTTGTTGTTGCTCAGATAGACAACCCAAGAGGGGGGGTGAATTGGGTTTTAAATTAATTTAGATATTTAAAACTTTAAGGATGATTAATTAAAAACTATTGCAAGTTATTTAATTAATGCTAAGTGCTGTGAGTGATGTGAGAGGAAGAAGAGAAGAGACAATCCAATGCAAACACAGAGTTTTATAGTGGTTCGGAGCTACCCCTTGCTCCTACATCCACTCCCCAAGTCTATCTTGGGAATTCACTATAACCCCCTTGGATTACAGCTGGTTGTTTTGCAAGCTCACAACCAAACTTGTTGTTTTACGAGCTCACAACGAACTCGGTCGGTTTTCCCAGGCTCACCGACTAGAACCAACCCCGATTGTTTTCCCGGGATCACAATCAAACCCTTACACACGTTGGTTTTATCTTGGCTTACCAACAAACCTTAATCCCCTTGATTCAATCCCCCGATTGAACCAAGTAAATACAGTGTGTAAAAGAAAACAGAAAACAGCTTCTCAAAAAGCAGATAAAAACAATATGAACAATAAATGAAGTTAAGAAGCCTCAAACGCTTTTAGATCGGAAATGAGGAATGGCTTCTTGAACTTCTGGTCTCCTCTTGAAAGAGTGGTCGACTTGAATGCAGGAGGAGGAAGCTTTTAATGTTGAGAAGATGTAGTTGGATGCAGTTATTGCAGATCTTCCCTCTTTTTCGTTGAAGAACAAGTTGCAGAGTTGAAAGCTTGAATGCTTGGAGTGGAATGGTTGTTCTCTGCCTTGCTACAGTCTTCTGTGGCTATTTAAGCCAACCCCCACGGAAACTAGCCGTTACACTGCTTTTTCTGTCCGTTCTGCACACTCTGCGCAGCCTGACAATATGACCGTTAGTGGGTTGGAGTCGACTCGCGCGATCAGGAGTCGACTCGGCTGTAGCGGGAGTCGACTCAAGCTTTTCCGGAGTCGACTCGGCAACTGTTCCAAATTTGAATTAAAGTTGCCGTCACGACTGGGAGTCGACTCGTCTTGACCCGGAGTCGACTCGCCAACTTCTGGAGCTGACCTGGCAATTTTGGAGTCGGCTCATCCACTGAAGTCCGTGGATCCAATTTTGAATTTTGTCCACTCGAGTCGACTCGACTGTCCTTGGAGTCGACTCGAATCTCAGAGCCTGAACTCCCGATTCTCTGTCTTTTGGCTCATCCAGTCTTGGAGTCGACTCGAACTTCCTTGGAGTCGACTCGGCTCTCAGTTTCCGAAAGTTGGTCTTCTGCCTTTTGACGTGAAGCTTGTCTTGGAGTCGACTCGAGCTGTCTGGGAGTCGACTCGAATCTCAGAGGCAGTAACATGGTTTTCTGTCTGTCGATGGTCGCACAGTCTCGGAGTCGACTCGCGTATTGCGGGAGTCGACTCGAATCTCAGAGTCCATAAAATGCTCTCTGACCTTTTCTTTGTGTACCGCTGAGAGTCGACTCTTGCTTTCTCTGGAGTCGACTTGCCAACCATCGGAGTCGACTCGCGTTCCACTGGAGGCGACTCGAATCTAAGACTCGAAAACTGCTCTCTGACTTTTCTTTGTGTACCGCTTGGAGTCGACTCTTACTACCCTGGAGTCGACTCGTTGAACATTGGAGTCGACTCGCGCACTTCAGGAGTCGACTCGTTGACAGGTTCTGAGATGAGGATTTCTGTTCTTCTTTCTGTTCTCAGTCGGAGTCGACTCGTACTAGTCTGGAGTCGACTCGAGCTCGTGCCAGTGAACTTGATACGCTTGGAGTCGACTCGTGATACTCGGGAGTCGACTCGAGTCTCAGACTTTGGTTCAGCAGACTTCTTAACTTATCCAAAATACTATGAACCAAATCTAGAGACACTTGGACAGGATTTTCACTGAAACACTCAATTGAATTCATTAGTAATCACAAGATATACTCAAATGCTTTGAGCTCATCAAAATCAAATGGGGTTTTAATCAATCACTCCACAATCTCCCCCTTTTTGATGATGACAAAACTTTGAGTATATGTAAAATGACTTGCTCAATAAATAATGAAATAAAATCCATAAATGAATTCAAATGTCTGATAATTTAATTTATCCAAGTTTGAAAGGAGTGAAACAACAAATTTCGGAGTTAAAGCTCCCCCTTTCATTTGGAATTATATAAGCCTTCATATTATGCAATCAATTGTTTGGCTTATATGTCATTAATGATTTAGCTTGATTAAAATTCAGATTCTCCCCCTCAACATATGCATTCAACTATGTTTTGATTCTCTGAATTTCCTTTTAATGCTTTGAAGTTTTTGAACTGAATTTTTTGTTTTTAGAGGAAAAATCTGTCAATTTGTTCTTGAGTAGGATTCAGCTAATCTCCGAATATCCCTTGAATAGATTCTGGAGATTACTCCATTAGGAGCCCCAAAAGAGAGATAATGAGCCTCGAGGTACCGAATCCACTTAGAACAAATTTGTGTGTGTTTTTAAGAGTTTATCTTTTTATTTATTTCCATTGATTTCTTTTACATATTTTTTTTCATATTTCTCTCCTTTTACACATTTTATACATATTTCTCCCCCTTTTTGTCATCATACCAAAAAGGAGGTAATCAATCAATGGCACAACCAATCATCAAATGGCACAGAAATGAAGATAAGATGTCTACTCATTGTATTGATATGAATGTGAATACATTTGAGCATACAATACGTAAAGCAAAACAATACAAAACAAAACAAAAAGAACATCTATGGTCTCCTCGAGGATGAAGATCCCCCTCTCGAGGATGCATCTCCTCCTCTGGAGGATGTGGCTCCTCCTCTCGAGGATGTGGCTCCTCCTCTCGAGGATGGTGCTCCTCCTCTCAATCGGCTCTGCTCCATGAGGAGGGTGACTGCATCTGTGACATGGCCAAGCTGTGTGATGATAGACGTGGTGGCTCTGCTATGTGTAGTGGAGAGCTCTGTCACCGACGCCTGAAGCCCAGTCACCGATGTCTGAAGTGCGTCCAGCTTGTCGATGAGTACATTCGACAAGCGCTCGGCCCCCTCGGTGGTGGTGTGCATGTCACGACCTATCTCCTCTCGCATCTGTCGAGTGGAGCTCGTGACCTCACTCATGCTGTGGAACTGGGCCTGGACCAAACTCCGGACATTGTAGATCTCTTTCCGTACATGAGCCGTCATGTCAGTCACGGCTGTCAAGGAAGGGACCAACTGAGAAGATACGGGTGCAGGAGTGGGAGCAGGCACCGCACCTCGGAGCTCCCGAAGCAGCTCATCCCTCACCTCTCTGACTATCTCCTGTCGCAGCTCCCGGAGCTGCTCAGGATCAATCCGGACCGCCATAGAGGGTGGTGCCGAGGAGGAAGGTCCGGCGAAGGTGGTAGGAGCAGGAGGAGTGGATGGGAGGTCTGGATGGTCTGGAAGGTCTGGGTAGTCTGAATCGGGCTCAGGACTAGGTGAAGGTCTGGTGGTCTGAGCGGTGAGGGACGACTTCCTAACCCAGATCCCTTCTCTCTTCCGAAACCCCATCCTGTGCATGGTCCCCGTACACAAGCGATCTGTCCATCGCAATGCACGAGAGGGTTCCCTCTCAGGAATGAGAATCTCGTACTCCCTAAAGAGAAGAGTAAAAATCATGCCGTATGGGAGGGTGAGCCTAGGTCTATCTAGGGGCTCACACATATACCTATAGATGAGTTTGGAAAAGTTGACCGGAGTGTCCTGAAGAATGTAAGATATAATAGCTAGGTCCCTCTCATTTACAAAATCAAATCTTCCTGTCTTAGGGAAGATGGACCTGGACAGAATACTCAAAAGGATTCTCACTTCAATAGGAAGTGAGCTAGCAGATACCTCGTCTAGGGGGGACTGAGGTGTGGATGCCCTAAGACGACCGTAAGGGCCTCAACTCTATCCTCAGGGTGTGCGGGAGCCACCCCTACTAATGGAAGGTGGAGGATGTGGGCAATAAGATCCTCCGTGATACGCACAGGGACACCTACTACTGTGCCCTCGATACCTCCATCTCCCCGACGGACGGTACTATAAAACTCTTGAACAAGGCCAGGGTAAGTGGGAAGGTCCAAAGTGAGGAAGTACTCTAGGCCCTGGGCTCTAAGCCTATCACCTATGGTGAACCCTTCCCGGGAGAGATAGTCAAAGTCGACATACCTCCCGGTGGTGACGGCCTTCCCGGCCAACGGCCTTGCGGGAACCGCCCTAGGCGGGGAACGAGCCGGAGGTGGTTGCCTCGCGGGATCGTGCCGCGCCTTGGAGCGCCGCTCGGGACCGGCCTCGGGACGGGACCTCTTCCTAACCACGGTCTTACGAGGCATCTTGACCTAAACGGGAAGAAACACCTAAAGGATGGAGAAAGGTCGACGGAGGAGACTCGGGACGGACCGGAGACGACCTAGGAACGGACGAAAACCCTAAGAACCGGTGAAAAATCGATCGAACAAAGGTTGGAGACGATCGGGGACGACCTAGGAGTCGGCTCTAGGGCTTTTTGAATAGTGGCGGCTTGAAAGAAAAGTGTTTGCGAAACGACAAACCTAGGGTTAAAAAGTCGGATCCCGACTGCGAGTCGACTCTCCTGAGTCGCGAGTCGACTCGACCTCGAGTCGACTCCAGAATATGCGCGAGTCGACTCTCCTTATGCGCCTGTAGACTTCGAGTCGACTCCCGACAATGTGCCAGTCGACTCCCCCTCAGCTGCCATCTTTGCGAGTCGACTCCCGCAAATGCGCGAGTCGACTCCCCCTTAGGAGCCGGCTCTGAAACTTACTCGAGTCGTCTCTAACCTTGGCACGCACCTAAAAGTCATGCTATAACCGTGCCAAATGAGGGAAAATCACCTAATTGGGATCTGATTTGATGATCATTGAATAGAAACTCTATTTTAACCGCATTCTAATCATCAAAATCAATTAATCTAGTGGAAACTCCCACTAGGATGGATCAATCACTCCTAATCCCCTCCTAAGCACGCTAAACCTCTCTTCACTTAGGGGTTTTGTAAAAATATCTGCTAATTGATTATCAGTACAAACAAATTGGAGTGACACATCACCATTCAATACATGATCTCTTATGAAGTGATGTCTTATCTCAATGTGTTTAGTTCTTGAATGTTGAATTGGATTTTTAGTTAGATTTATGGCACTTGTATTATCACAATTAATGGGGATTTTATCTTGTTTAATCCCATAATCTTCTAATTGTTGTTTAATCCACAAGATTTGAGCACAACAACTCCCGGCTGCCACATATTCAGCTTCTGCAGTGGATAATGCAACCGAGTTTTGTTTCTTGCTAAACATGAGATTAGGTTTTCTCCTAGAAACTGACACGACCCGCTGGTACTTTTTCTATCAAGCTTACATCCAGCGAAGTCTGAATCTGTGTACCCTATTAAGTTTAGGCTAGATTCTTTAGAGTACCATAGCCCTATGTTCTTAGTTCCTATTAAGTATTTAAAAATTCTCTTAACTGCAGCTAGGTGTGATTCTTTAGGATTAGCCTGATATCTAGCACACATGCAAACACTAAACATAAGATCAGGTCTACTTGCAGTAAGATATAGTAAAGATCCTATCATACCTCTATAAAGTTTTTGATCTACAGATTTACCTGATTCATCTTGATCTAATTTGTATGATGAGCTCATGGGGGTGCTGATTGATTTGTTTCCTTCCATATCAAACTTCTTGAGCATCTCCTTGACATATTTTGCTTGATTGATGAAGATGCCTCCTTCAGATTGTTTGATTTGAAGCCCGAGGAAGTAGTTCAGCTCTCCCATCATGCTCATCTCAAACTCACTCTGCATCAAATCAGCAAACTCTTCGCAGAGGCGATTGTTAGTAGCACCGAAAATGATATCATCAACATAAATCTGTACTAATAGCATCTCCTTATTTTGCTTTTTCAGAAATAATGTTGTGTCTACATTTCCCCTAGAGAATTCATGTTCTAATAGGAATTTACTAAGTCTCTCATACCATGCTCTAGGTGCTTGTTTTAATCCATAAAGTGCTTTGTTCAGTTTATACACATGATTAGGGTATTGATGATTTTCAAAACCAGGAGGTTGTTCTACATACACTTCCTCATTAATATACCCATTTAAAAATGCACATTTTACATCCATTTGAAATAGTTTGAAATCCTTAGAGCATGCATATGCTAATAATAGTCTAATAGCCTCAAGTCTAGCTACGGGAGCAAAGGTTTCATCAAAATCTATGCCTTCTTCTTGATTATAACCCTTTGCCACTAGTCTAGCCTTATTCCTTATAACAATTCCATTTTCATCTAGCTTATTTTTATATATCCATTTTGTACCTATAATTGGATATTCAGAAGGCCTCTCTACTAGATCCCACACTTTGTTTCTAGTAAATTGGTTTAGTTCTTCTTGCATTGCATTTATCCAATTTACATCATTTTCGGCTTCTTCTATATGTTTGGGCTCAAAGTGTGAAACAAAAGCTAGATGGTTATTCAAATTTCTAAGTGAAGCTCTAGTCCTAACCGGTTGAGATGGATCATCTAGAATGAGTTCCTTAGGATGCCCGTGAGCATACCTCCAAGCTTTTGTTAGCCCATGATCCACAATAGGCTCTTGGCTTGATGATGCTTCTTCAATCAATTTTTGATTATCATCTTGTAATCCCATCTCATCTATCTTTTCTTCAAGTATTTCAACATCATCATCAAAATTAACCTTCTTACTAGATGAGATGTCACTAGAGTCATCAAAAACAACATGTATAGATTCTTCTATAACTAGGGTTCTTTTATTAAAGACTCTATAGGCTTTACTAGTTGTAGAATAACCTAAGAATATTCCTTCATCAGATTTAGGATCAAATTTCCCTAGACTATCTTTCCCATTATTATGTACAAAACACCTACATCCAAAGACATGAAAGTAATTAACTTTTGGTTTTCTGTTTTTCCAAAGTTCATAAAGTGTTTTCTTTATAATGGGTCTTAATAAAACTCTATTTAATATGTGACAAGAGGTATTAATGGCTTCTCCCCAAAAGTACTTAGGGAGGTTACTTTCACATAACATAGTCCTAGCCATTTCCTCTAGTGTTCTATTCTTCCTTTCCACAACTCCATTTTGTTGTGGTGTCCTAGGTGCAGAAAAATTATGGGTTATCCCCTTTTTACTACAAAATTCGTCAAATAATTGATTTTCGAATTCGGTACCATGGTCACTTCTAATGGCTATGACTGAAGACTCTCTAGCATTTGTTACTTCCTTATGGAACTTCTTAAACATAGAAAATGCTTGATCCTTATGCGCTAGAAACATGACCCATGTGTACCTAGAGTAATCATCTACTATAACTAGACCATATTTATTTCCACCTAGGCTTGTTGTTCTAGTTGGACCAAATAGGTCCATGTGTAGTAATTCTAGAGGCCTAGAAGTAGAGACACATTTTATGGATTTAAGAGAGTTCCTAGATTGTTTGCCAAATTGACATGCTTCACATATTTTGTTCTTTTCAAATTTTAATTTTGGCAAACCTATCACGGAGTCTCTTTTAACTAGTTTAGTTATTGTGTCCATGCTTGCATGACCTAACTTACGGTGCCATAACCAACTAGCATTATTATCTTTAGTTTCATTTACAACTAGACATTGGTTATGTTTTGCAAGATCTTCTAGGTCTACAACATATATATTTCCACGTCTAATTCCTTTAAAAACTAAACTATTATCATTAGGATTTGTTATAATGCATAGTGATGGTTTAAACATAACATCATATCCTTTATCACATAATTGACTAATGCTTAACAAGTTATGCTTAAGACCATCAACATATCTAACATTATCTATAAGAGTAGAAGGGGTGATTTGAACTTTACCAATACCAATGATGTGACCTTGGTTGTTGTCTCCAAACATCACATCACCTCCCTTCTTAGCTTCAAGGGTGAAAAAATGATTTTTATCACCCGTCATGTGCCTTGAGCAGCCACTATCCAAATACCAGCAGTTTTTGTTGACTTTGGCTGCAAGACACTCCTACACAAGCAAATCATGTCATCTTAGGTACCCAAGTTTTCTTGGGTCCTTCATGGTTAGTCAAGTTGGTTCCTTTTGGAACCCATACCTTTTTAATTTTTCTTTTAGTTTTACTTTTCCTAAAATTACACACATTTGCTTTATGACCTACTGTACCACAACAAAAGTAAGTTATTTTCTTAATCTTAGTTTTCCCAGCTTTAACAAAGAAGTTACTAAGAAGTTTTTGTTTATTTCTTGATTTATATCCTAAACCCGCTTTATTAAATACGGCTCGTTGATTATTAAGTATCATATTTAACTTTTCAGAACTATACGTAAACTTTTCAACTAAAGGTTTGTATTTTCCAAGTTCTTTAGTTAATGTTTGATTTTCTGCTTTTAAATCATTTAGTTCTTTTGTGAGATCCTTGTTTAAGATTTGTTTATGGTTTTTAAGTTCTGAAAGTTCCTTAGTTAGTTTTTCATTATCTTTCGTTAAGTTGTTAGTCTTCTTAATTAAGAGTTGGTTGCTTGTCTTAAGTTCTAGATTTTCTTTGGTAAGATTATCTTTATCCTTAATTAATGAATCATGCTTATGAATGTAAGTTTGGTTAGTTACTTTTAGTTCTCTATTTTTAACATTTATATTCTTATATTCAATCATTAATTCATTAAACGCATCATAAAGTTCATCAAATGTAAAATCAAAATGCGTATCGGAAGTTACCTCGTTTTCGTTGGCCATGAAGCAGAAATTGGCCTTCTCTTCTTGTTCTTCATCCGATGATGAAGATGATGCGTCGGAGTCCGATAGGGTGGTGACAAGGGCTTTCTTCTTCTTCTTGTACTTGCTGCCCTTCTTTAGTAAGGGACACTCAGCTCTGATGTGTCCCGGCTTTTTGCACTCATAGTACCCAATCCCCTCATTTTCTCTTTCCTTACCTTTGTCCTTGCGGTAGGAATTTGAGGGGCCTCTCCTTTGATGATAGGACTTCTTGTGGTTGATGAATTTCCTGAACTTGCGCACAAGAAGTGCCTCACCACCATCTTCCTCATCTTCTTCTTCTTCACTGCTGCTACTGCAAGATAAGTCTTTGTTAGATGAAGTAGATTTTAAAGCTATTACCTTTTTCTTATGGGAGGACTCTTCCTCGTTGTGTTGTTTCATGGTGAGCTCGTGTGTCATAAGTGATCCAAGGAGCTCTTCAAGTGGAAGCTTGTTCAAGTCTTTAGCTTCTTGGATTGCCGTCACTTTAGCTTCCCACGACCTTGGTAGACACCGAAGGATTTTCCTGACAAGTTCACTGTTAGTATAGTTCTTGCCAAGGCTTTTTAGGCCATTGACAATATCAGTAAACCTTGTGAACATGCATGTGATTGATTCATTTGAATTCATTTTAAATAGTTCATATTTATGAACCAAGATGTTTATTTTGGATTCCTTGACTTGATTCGTGCCCTCATGGGTCACTTCAAGTCTGTCCCAAATTTCTTTTGCAGAATTGCAAGTTGAAACCCTATTGAATTCATTACGGTCTAAGGCACAATAAAACACATTCATAGCTTTAGAGTTTAATTGTGCCTTCCTCATGTCATGTTCATCCCAATCCTTTTCTAATTTGGGTACCTTAACACCCTCTACATATGTGGATGGGATGTATGGGCCATTCACTACAATGGTCCACATCTCATAGTCTTGGGCTTGGATGAATATTCTCATCCTAGCCTTCCAGTATGAGTAGTCGGATCCATTGAAGAAAGGGGGTCTTTGGATGGACTGACCCTCAATGTGAGAAGATCCAAATAGGGTTGTCATTTTGATCTTTTAACTCTTGAGTGGAAGAGTTTTTAGCTCTGATACCACTTGTTGCCCAGATAGACAACCCAAGAGGGGGGGGGGGTGAATTGGGTTTTAAATTAATTTAGATATTTAAAACTTTAAGGATGATTAATTAAAAACTATTGCAAGTTATTTAATTAATGCTAAGTGCTGTGAGTGATGTGAGAGGAAGAAGAGAAGAGACAATCCAATGCAAACACAGAGTTTTATAGTGGTTCGGAGCTACCCCTTGCTCCTACGTCCACTCCCCAAGTCTCTCTTGGGAATTCACTATAACCCCCTTGGATTACAGCTGGTTGTTTTGCAAGCTCACAACCAAACTTGTTGTTTTACGAGCTCACAACGAACTCGGTCGGTTTTCCCAGGCTCACCGACTAGAACCAACCCCGATTATTTTCCCGGGATCACAATCAAACCCTTACACACGTTGGTTTTATCTTGGCTTATCAACAAACCTTAATCCCCTTGATTCAATCCCCCGATTGAACCAAGTAAATACAATGTGTAAAAGAAAACAGAAAACAGCTTCTCAAAAAGCAGATAAAAACAATATGAACAATAAATGAAGTTAAGAAGCCTCAAACGCTTTTAGATCGGAAATGAGGAATGGCTTCTTGAACTTCTGGTCTCCTCTTGAAAGAGTGGTCGACTTGAATGCAGGAGGAGGAAGCTTTTAATGTTGAGAAGATGTAGTTGGATGCAGTTATTGCAGATCTTCCCTCTTTTTCGTTGAAGAACAAGTTGCAGAGTTGAAAGCTTGAATGCTTGGAGTGGAATGGTTGTTCTCTGCCTTGCTACAGTCTTCTGTGGCTATTTAAGCCAACCTCCACGGAAACTAGCCGTTACACTGCTTTTTCTGTCCGTTCTGCACACTCTGCGCAGCCTGACAATATGACCGTTGGTGGGTTGGAGTCGACTCGCGCGATCAGGAGTCGACTCGGCTGTAGCGGGAGTCGACTCAAGCTTTTCCGGAGTCGACTCGGCAACTGTTCCAAATTTGAATTAAAGTTGCCGTCACGACTGGGAGTCGACTCGTCTTGACCCGGAGTCGACTCGCCAACTTCTGGAGCTGACCTGGCAATTTTGGAGTCGGCTCATCCACTGAAGTCCGTGGATCCAATTTTGAATTTTGTCCACTCGAGTCGACTCGACTGTCCTTGGAGTCGACTCGAATCTCAGAGCCCGAACTCCCGATTCTCTGTCTTTTGGCTCATCCAGTCTTGGAGTCGACTCGAACTTCCTTGGAGTCGACTCGGCTCTCAGTTTCCGAAAGTTGGTCTTCTGCCTTTTGACGTGAAGCTTGTCTTGGAGTCGACTCGAGCTGTCTGGGAGTCGACTCGAATCTCAGAGGCAGTAACATGGTTTTCTGTCTGTCGATGGTCGCACAGTCTCGAAGTCGACTCGCGTATTGCGGGAGTCGACTCGAATCTCAGAGTCCATAAAATGCTCTCTGACCTTTTCTTTGTGTACCGCTGAGAGTCGACTCTTGCTTTCTCTGGAGTCGACTTGCCAACCATCGGAGTCGACTCGCGTTCCACTGGAGTCGACTCGAATCTCAGACTCGAAAACTGCTCTCTGACTTTTCTTTGTGTACCTCTTGGAGTCGACTCTTACTACCCTGGAGTCGACTCGTTGAACATTGGAGTCGACTCGCGCACTTCAGGAGTCGACTCGTTGACAGGTTCTGAGATGAGGCTTTCTGTTCTTCTTTCTGTTCTCAGTCGGAGTCGACTCGTACTAGTCTGGAGTCGACTCGAGCTCGTGCCAGTGAACTTGATACGCTTGGAGTCGACTCGTGATACTCGGGAGTCGACTCGAGTCTCAGACTTTGGTTCAGCAGACTTCTTAACTTATCCAAAATACTATGAACCAAATCTAGAGACACTTGGACAGGATTTTCACTGAAACACTCAATTGAATTCATTAGTAATCACAAGATATACTCAAATGCTTTGAGCTCATCAAAATCAAATGGGGTTTTAATCAATCACTCCACAGTTGTTGGTCAAGCCTTTGTTGTTCTTAGAGCCCTCCATGTTCAAGCTCAAACAGACAATGATGAACAACAACGTGAGAATATCTTTTACACTCGCTGCCATGTCAAAGAAAGAGTTTGTGGTTTGATAATTGATGGTGGAAGTTGTGTGAATGTGGCAAGCAAGCTGATGGTGGACAAGCTAGGGTTGAAGACTCAAAAGCACCCTCATCCATATCGACTTCAATGGCTTAATGATAGTGGAGAATTAAAAGTCACAAAACAGGTACTTCTATCTTTTTCCATTGGAAGATATTCTGATGAAGTCCTCTGTGATGTGGTTCCAAAGCAAGCAAGTCACATATTGCTTGGAAGACCTTGGCAATTTGATAGGCGTACCCTCCATGATGGTTACAAAAATAAGTACAGCTTTACCAAGAATGGCAGAAACATCACTTTGGCTCCTTTACCCCCTCATCAAGTTCTTGAAGAGCAAAATCAAATCAAGAAATCTGTAGCAACCAGTGCTAAACAAAGTAAGGATGAAAATGAGAGTTCAAAAGAAATTGTGAGTAAAGAATCTGATAAGAAAAGTGAGAGAAAGAAAGAGAAAAAAAAAGTGAATTTCTATACAAAAGAAAGAGAGATTAAGAGAGCTATGGTTTCACAGAAGCTAATGATGTTGATCTTGTATAAGGAAGCTTATCTCTCAACAACTAACCTTGATGATTCTTTGCCTAGTACTGCCATATCTCTTTTACAGGAATTTCAAGATGTTTTTCCAGAAGAGATGCCACCAGGATTGCCACCAATTAGAGGCATTGAACATCAAATTGACCTAGTTCCGGGTGCCCAAATTCCAAATAGACCAGCTTATAGATGCAGCCCCGAAGAAGCAAAAGAATTGCGAAGACAAGTTGAAGAGTTGATGAACAAAGGTCATGTTAGAGAGAGCATGAGCCCATGTGCTGTTCCAGTTTTGCTAGTTTCCAAGAAAGATGGAACTTGGAGGATGTGCATTGACTGCCGTACTATCAACAAAATAACGGTAAAGTATCGTTATCCTATTCCCCGTCTTGATGACATGCTTGATGAACTCCATGGTTCCACTATCTTTTCTAAAATTGATTTGAAATCTGGATATCATCAAATTCGAATGAAAGAGGGAGATGAGTGGAAAACTGCTTTTAAAACAAAACATGGACTTTATGAGTGGTTAGTTATGCCCTTTGGATTAACTAATGCACCCAGCACTTTTATGCGCTTAATGAATCATGTCTTGCGTAAGTTTATTGGAAAATTTGTGGTTGTCTACTTTGATGACATATTGATTTACAGCAAGAACTTGCATGAACACTTAGGGCATATAAAGAATGTTTTATTTGAGCTAAGAAAAGAGCAATTGTATGCTAACCTTAAGAAGTGTACATTTTGTTTGGACAAAGTTGTATTTCTTGGCTTTGTTGTAAGTACTAGAGGTGTAGAAGTTGATGAAGAGAAGGTAAAGGCAATCAAAGACTGGCCTACACCAACTACCATCACCGAAGTTAGGAGCTTCCATGGCTTGGCGGGATTCTACCGAAGGTTTGTTCCAAACTTTAGCACTATAGCTGCTCCATTGACAGAAATCATCAAGAAAAGTGTTGAATTCAAATGGGGTGAAGCACAAGAGAAAGCATTCAACACCTTGAAAGAAAAGCTAAGTTCTGCCCCTTTATTACTTTTACCAGATTTCTCTAAAACTTTTGAAATCGAATGTGATGCTTCTGGTATTGGTATAGGTGCTGTCCTAATACAAGATAAGAGACCCTTGGCTTACTTTAGTGAGAAGTTGAGCGGAGCTGCCTTGAACTACTCCACCTATGACAAAGAACTCTATGCATTGGTGAGAGCATTAGAGACGTGGCAACACTACCTATGGTCAAAGGAGTTTGTTATTCACACCGATCATGAATCTTTGAAGCATTTGAAGAACCAAGGTAAGCTTAATCGAAGGCATGCTCGTTGGGTTGAGTTTATTGAGATGTTCCCATATGTTGTCCAATACAAGCAAGGTAAAAATAATATTGTTGCTGATGCGTTATCAAGAAGGTATATTCTTCTATCTACTCTTTCAGCAAAGTTTTTGGGGTTTGAACATATCAAGGAGTTGTACCCACAAGATTTTGAGTTTTCAACAGTTTTTGAAGCTTGTGAAACAAAACCTTTTGAAAAATTTTACAAGCAAGATGGGTACTTATTTCGGGAAAATAAGCTTTGCGTTCCGAAGTGTTCTTTACGTGAGCTTCTTGTCAGGGAGTCTCATGAGGGAGGATTAATGGGACATTTTGGTATTTTTAAAACTCTGGAAATTTTGAAAGAACATTTCTTTTGGCCTCACATGAAAAGAGATGTTGACAGAATTTGCAACAGATGTGTCACTTGCAAAAAGGCCAAATCAAGAGTGAAGCCTCATGGATTATATAAAGCTTTACCTATTCCTAGTCACCCTTGGACTGATGTTTCTATGGATTTTGTTTTAGGTTTACCTAGAACTAGAAGGGGAAAAGATTCAATTTTTGTTGTTGTAGACCGATTTTCTAAAATGGCGCATTTTATCCCTTGTCATAAAACTGATGGCCGTTCATATTGCTGAATTGTTTTTTAGGAAAGTTGTTCGTCTTCATGGTCTCCCTAAGACAATTGTTAGTGATAGGGATGTTAAGTTCCTTAGTCATTTCTGGCGAGTTTTGTGGGGTAAATTGGGAACAACTTTGTTATTTTCTACTACTTGTCACCCTCAAACAGATGGTCAAACAGAGGTTGTGAATCGGACTTTAGGTACTTTGTTGCGTGCTATAATTAAAAAGAATTTGAAGACTTGGGAAGATTGCATTCCTTTTATTGAATTTGCTTATAATAGAACTGTGCATTCTTCTACTTCTTATTCACCATTTGAAGTTGTTTATGGTTTTAACCCATTAACTCCATTGGATTTACTTCCTTTACCTGTTAACAAGATTATCAGTTTAGATGGGAAGAAGAAAGCTGAAAAGGTGAAGAAAATCCATGAAGAAGCACGCCAACATATCCTTAAACGAAATGAGCAAGCTGCTGCCCATGCCAATAAAGGGAGAAAGGAAGTCATTTTCCAACCAGGAGACTTGGTTTGGGTACATTTTCGCAAAGAGAGATTCCCTAGCCAACGAAAATCAAAGCTCAATCCACGTGGGAATGGACCTTATGAAGTACTGGAAAAGATCAATGACAATGCTTACAAGATTGATCTTAAAGGTGAGTTTGATATTAGTTCTACCTTTAATGTTTCTGATCTTTCTCCCTTTTATGCAGATCTTGATTCGAGGACGAATCCTTTTCAAGAAGGAGGGAATGATATGATCCAGCTCAAGGACTTTGACAAGGACAAAGAAGATGCTCAAGATGATGTGGAGATTCCAATTGGGCCAATCACAAGAGCTCGGGCCAAGAAACTTCAAGAAGCTGTCCAAACTTTATTAACTCAAGCCCAAGGAGAAGGTTCTAGTCCACATGAAGATTTGGACTTGAAGATGGTTAATATGTGGCAAGTCCATTTCGACAATATCCAGCCCAATTAATTATTTAAACATGGAAAAGAAGAGTCTAATCCTTTCAAATTCGGACTCCTCTTTATGGTGCATTTATCATAGGCTTTTGGAAGGCTGAAGGACATTTTTGAGGCTTGCAAATGAAGGATGAACCTAGTCAAAATGGTTGGGAGTTTTGCTGCAACTTCCCAAGGTTAATTAATTGCTGCCAAGACTACTGTATTCCTTTCATCTTCACCAACTTTCATTTAATGTTTTTTCTAGTTGGTTCAATGCACCCAAGGCTTGTTTTGCCTATAAATACTTGGTGTTTTCACTTGTAATCAAGCAATTCCGAAATATAATCTTTTTGTGAGAATTTTCTCTCTATTGTTCTTGTGTAGAACTTACGGTAGTTTCAAGTACAACCACTTGAACCTCCAACCCTTGATAATATTGGTTTCTGACTCTCTATAGTCACGGGGTCAATATTCCTAATCCTTTGATAATATAGGTTTCTTGCTCTTTATAGCAACGGGGTCTATATTCCTTTCCTTTTAACCTTTTTGGACGATCTGGGAATTGATTTTCCAAACTTTTGTTGTTGGGTCTCACGGCAGGTTCGTTGAGGTTTGCATCATATGGAATCTGAAGGAGGTTAGGAGGAGATGAGCGTGGGACGTTAGGTGTTGATGAAGAACGCTGTTTCGAACGGGATATGCAGAAGAAAGTCTGGGCGCATGGGATAATGATGAACTCGGAACAGGGGCGCTGGGATCAAGCCGGAAGAGAAGCTGGGATTTTAGTTGAGATGAAGACACGGGAGACTTGAAAATGATGGATACGGCTGAGAACAGAGGAGCTGGGCGTAAATCCGGATGAAGTCTGGATTCGGTTGAGGATGTGGATGAAGTTTGGGAGATGAATGTGCGATTTCCATTCAGCTGGGAACCTGTCCTTTCGAGATTATTTGGCTGGGATGAATCACGTAAAAGGTGGGATGGTGTTCTCGGCTTTGGGATGATACTCTGTTTTAAGATGCAGGGGAAGATGCGTTTGGATAAGGATGGGAGAGGTGAATAGCCGTGAGCTGGGATTTGATCTCATCGGAAGAGGAGTTCTGTCTTGAGGCAGGGAATGATTGGATGATTCGGCTGGGAGGAGATTTTTGGAATGCAGAAGGGAGAGAGGAAGATGAGAAGAAAGCCGTTGGGAGGAATGAAATCCTGAGGTTTGCTTAGATAAAGATGGATCACATTCGTGGATGGGAGATGATCCAGAAGAAGCGGGATGCTGGGAAAGCTGGAAGATGAACACTGCCGCGAATAAAAACAGGGAGGAGGATCTGGACATGGGAGGAGATGGGATAAAGATCCAAGCGGACGGTGGAATGTTTGAGAGGATTGGGATAAAGAGGAGATGAAGATGGAGAAGATACGTGGGGTGCTTGGCGATGGAGCTCTATTCCGAACAGAATAGCTGGCTGGGTGTAGATGAGGATGAATCGCGGGCTACTCGAATGCGGGAGGAAATCTTGGGACTTATCGCAGAAGAAGAAGAGGATCCGGGACAATGGAGCCCTTTGCATGCATTACGGGAGGAATGAAACTGAGTGTGGCTAGATTGGCTTGGGAACGAATGGGTTTAGGAATAGGGGCTGCATGACTGAAGACGTGTGGAAGACATCATGACGTGGCTGAGACGCGGTGGAAGAATCTCGGACACGGGGAGATGATGTATAAGACTTACATGTGGATGGCTTGCACGTGAAATTTTAGGAAGACTTTGAATGGCTAATTACGGATGTGATAAGAACTCAAATAGTACAATGTGGGAGATTTTGGGAGGGAAGGTTAAAACATAAAAGACTGAACTCGATTGGATGTGAAAGGAACAGATGAGTTGGGCTAAATCGGAAATCTAAGAGGATCTGATTCACGAGGTGCATGGGATTCGGGTTCTGGGATTATCCCAAATGAGTTTGACTCAACCTGCATATATTAGACTCGACCTGCATAAATTGGACTCGACCAATAAAATCAATCAAACTTGAATTATTTTAATAATTTATTAAAATGCAATGATGAAGGGGAATGCATTTTCTTTTGTTTAAATTTAAAATATATGCGTAAAAATAATGATAAGTGCTATGAGTAAGATATTAACTCATGCATTATTTAGCACTTATTATTAGGACAAAAGAGAGAGGCTTGTAAGAAAGAAGGGATAAGGGAGAGAGAAGAAGAGGCTTTTTCTTGGATGATCTTTAGAACCCCAAGGCACCTCCTTATTTATAAAAGATGGAGGGATGCATCATAAAGGGATGCATCCCATCCACACACCTCATCATGATGAGGCATGTGCCAAGAGAGGCATCCCATCATGATGGGGTGCTAAGGAGAATGGTGTATCAACTTCTTTCTCATGTTTCCCTCTTAAATCCTAATGATCCAGGGCCCAAATGCAGTGAACCAAAGCCAATGGTCCAGATCTAGGTGCCATCTAATGGTCCAGATCAAGGCATCATCATCCAGAGTGCCATCCAATGGTCCAGAAGCAAGATGCCATTATCGATGGTCCAGATTCAGGCGCTGAGCAACGGTCCAGATCTTTCATCCAGAGAGCCATCCAGTGGTCCAGATTCAGGCGTTGAGCAACGGTCCAGATCTTTCATCCAGAGAGCCATCCAGTGGTCCAGAATAAAGCGCCAACCAGTGGACCAGATCCTTCATCCAAGAAGCCATCCAATGGTCCAGATGAAGGCGCCAACCAGTGGACCAGATCCTTCATCTAGGGAGTGATCCAATGGTCCAGAAGTGAAGGTCCTATCAAACCCAATCCAATTGGGTTTAACCAACTTAAAGGAAACATTAAACCTAATCAAATTAGGTCTAATTAAAGCCAAATGGATTTCAACTCTTGGCTAACCCATATTAGGTCATGATTTAATCATATTAGATCACCCTAATCTAAGAATCAGATTCGAATTTAATTTGAATCAGGAGCTAGGGTTTGCAACACGTGCTAGCATGTTCATCTTACAAACATGATCTAATCCAATTAGACCCTTGATCAATTTCCTTGTGTGTGATCCATTGGGTTTCTTATCTTAGCCAGCAGTAGGTGCAGGTGCAAGTTGACCTAACCTGATTAGAATACCTCTAATCCAATTTAGGTTCAATTTAGTGCTAAATCTGACTTAGCAATCAGAACCTTTCTGATGCTTTGATTTAATCAAACTCTTTGATCCGATTAACCCACAAGACAAGATTGACGTCTAGCAATGTATCATGTGTACCCGAAAGATGAGGAATGTATTGGACAAATCCAAACATACCCTTCAGTGGCAAGTTACCGTGCAATTCAATCCCTCAGTCATACTACACCCTGAATGAGTGCATGAGTATGGATCAATATCAAACTCAATCACTTATTCATGTCTCTCTCAATCTTTTTTATGATAATTCAAACAATGAAATATTAGAAACTCTTTCTAATATTCATTTTGCTTTGATCAAAGGCTTCTTGAATCATCATAAGATTAGAGTAAGTAGGATGTTACCTTCTCTTACTAGAAGTGACTGATTCCTTGTTGACCTACTCACAACTTTCGTACAAAATCCACCATATCCAGAATACCCCGTACACAACGCAATGTCGTGAATGGGGGTAAACCAAAATATAGGTTCAAGTGCACAAGGTACCATGTGATAAGTGCTTAATAATCTATAATTTAGTTATTTTTCCATAGCACTTACCAATGTTCTTAAACTGATAAATACGTATTTTATCATGAAATTGAATGATCATTGAAATAAATTTAAAATATGGTAAAAAGTAAATAATTCTTTTCTTAAATCAGACTCTGAACTTGTCTCTCTCTTGTTTGCAATCTTTCATGAAAATTACAGGAAAACATATAAGGAGGAGATTGTGTTAACCCGGTTTGGTAACCTGATAGAGTTGTAATCAAGCTAAGGTTATAATTAAATGGGTTTTGGTCCTAATTAGATTGAAAGCTATAATTAATTATTTTTGTATAGGGAAAATGTTTGATTAATTTTATTAAGTCACGGTCCTGTTTTTAGTTTTGTCGAGTCCGGTCTGAAGCAGTTTAGCAAGAATTGAATTTAAATAACATTGGGCTCGAGACCAAGTTCAAGCAAATTAAAGATCATAACCTACCTCAAATCCAAAGCCAATTCCCAAACCAATCCTATTCCTTTCTCGCGACCACTATCCAAGCAATCCAATGGTTCAGAAACTCCCGTCTCCGCATCACGTTTCCAAACTAAGCAAAATAGAGGATGTTGCTGGTGGTCCAAACCGAGAACGATTGGCACAGCGGTGTGAACGGGGTTCCGTTTGGGTTGCCTTGGTTGGTGTTGATTGCGCTCCACCTTCCACCGGGAAACCTGCAAGCAAGCCTCGCACCACCACTGGGGTAGTGGGGGCCCTCCGACGATCAAGTCAGAGGAGATTGGAGGAGAAGGAGAGATAATAGTAGCAAGTAAGAGAATGCACTGGAAGTTCTTGCTTACCTCCCCCCTTCTCCCCCCAGCCGCATATATACCAGGCTGGGGGGTCCTTCTGGGGGGTTGGTCATCGTGTGGCACGATGGAGTTGCCACTGACATGGCCGTTTACAGGGCATCGTGGGGCAGCGCAGGGTACGGCCATGACAGGGCGTAGTGGAGCTCCGCTTTGTACGGCTGTTACAGGAGATCGTGGAGCAGCGCCGGATACGACCGTTGCAGGGAGTAGTGGAGCAGAGGGTCGCGGCGTGCTTCAGGGGAACAGCCTGTCGTTGTCGAGAGATTGCCGACTCGGGGTCGGATTGCTGGATCAAGGGGCAGCCGACTCGGGGTCGGGCTGCGAAGCCGAAGATATCCGACTCGGGGTCGGACTGCTAGATCAAGGGGCAGCCGACTCGGGGTCGGGCTGCGAAGCCGAAGATATCCGACTCGGGGTCGGACTGCTGGATCAAGGGGCAGCCGACTCGGGGTCGGGCTGCGAAGCCGAAGATATTCGACTCGGGGTCGGGTTACTGGATCAAGGGGCAGCTGTAGTCTTCTTGGGCGCGCGTGCCGGTCACGTGGGGCATGGTGGCTGAGTTCCCCCGTAACAGTAGCCCCCCACTTCCGAGCCTGGAACCAGAAGGGGAACGGGTGAAGGAAGTGATGCTTCGAGATTGCCGCCATCCCTCGGAGAGGCGCGCGCGCTTCGAGCTCCCCGCCTTCTTTATGGCGTATGGCGGTTGTTGCTGAGTTGTATGGGTCTCGGCCCTGAAACAATGAAAGTTAATGCAAATAGAGTTTCTTCATTTCACTTTCGTCCTTCTTTTTAACTCTTGGTAGCGTCTCGCTGACTCCCGACTCTTGAAATTCTTCTGGCGCTAGGCCAGGCATCTGAGGGTTAGGCCTCAGGAAATTCTTCCGGCACTAAGCCAGGCATCCGAGGGTTAGGCCTCAGAAAATTCTTCCGGCACTAAGCCAGGCATCCGAGGGTTAGGCCTCAGGAAATTCTTCCGGCGCTAAGCCAGGCATCCGAGGGTTAGGCCTCAGGAAATTCTTCCGGCGCTAAGCCAGGCATCCGAGGGTTAGGCCTCAGGAAATTCTTCCGGCACTAAGCCAGGCATCCGAGGGTTAGGCCTCAGGAAATTCTTCCGGCGCTAAGCCAGGCATCCGAGGGTTAGGCCTCAGGAAATTCTTCCGGCACTAAGCCAGGCATCCGAGGGTTAGGCCTCAGGAAATTCTTCCGGCGCTAAGCCAGGCATCCGAGGGTTAGGCCTCAGGAAATTCTTCCGGCGCTAAGCCAGGCATCCGAGGGTTAGGCCTCAGGAAATTCTTCCGGCGCTAAGCCAGGCATCCGAGGGTTAGGCCTCAGGAAATTCTTCCGGCACTAAGCCAGGCATCCGAGGGTTAGGCCTCAGGAAATTCTTCCGGCACTAAGCCAGGCATCCGAGGGTTAGGCCTCAGGAAATTCTTCCGGCGCTAAGCCAGGCATCCGAGGGTTAGGCCTCAGGAAATTCTTCCGGCGCTAAGCCAGGCATCCGAGGGTTAGGCCTCAGGAAATTCTTCCGGCGCTAAGCCAGGCATCCGAGGGTTAGGCCTCAGGAAATTCTTCCGGCGCTAAGCCAGGCATCCGAGGGTTAGGCCTCAGAAAATTCTTCCGGCGCTAAGCCAGGCATCCGAGGGTTAGGCCTCAGAAAATTCTTCCGGCACTAAGCCAGGCATCCGAGGGTTAGGCCTCAGGAAATTCTTCCGGCGCTAAGCCAGGCATCCGAGGGTTAGGCCTCAGGAAATTCTTCCGGCACTAAGCCAGGCATCCGAGGGTTAGGCCTCAGGAAATTCTTCCAGCGCTAAGCCAGGCATCCGAGGGTTAGGCCTCAGGAAATTCTTCCGGCGCTAAGCCAGGCATCCGAGGGTTAGGCCTCAGGAAATTCCGCTCGTTGGTCGGCCAAGGCTGGCGCAAGCCGAGGCGACCGGTCGGGGCTTCAGGCTAGTCTGCTCCCGGGATGATCATCGGGTTAGCCTGGCATCCGAGGGCCGAGCCTCGGGAAATTCCGCTCGTTGGTCGGCCAAGGCTGGCGCAAGCCGAGGCGACCGGTCGGGGCTTCAGGCTAGTCTGCTCCCGGGATGATCATCGGGTTAGCCTGGCATCCGAGGGCCGAGCCTCGGAAAATTCCGCTCGTTGGTCGACCAAGGCTGGCGCAAGCCGAGGCGACCGGTCGGGGCTTCAGGCTAGTCTGCTCCCGGGATGATCATCGGGTTAGCCTGGCATTCGAGGGTTGTCAGGCCTCAGGAAATTCCGCTCGTTGGTCGGCCAAGGCTGGCGCAAGCCGAGGCGACCGGTCGGGGCTTCAGGCTAGTCTGCTCCCGGGATGATCATCGGGTTAGCCTGGCATCCGATGGCCGAGCCTCGGAAAATTCCGCTCGTTGGTCGGCCAAGGCTGGCGCAAGCCGAGGCGACCGGTCGGGGCTTCAGGCTAGTCTGCTCCCGGGATGATCATCGGGTTAGCCTGGCATCCGAGGGCCGAGCCTCGGGAAATTCCGCTCGTTGGTCGGCCAAGGCTGGCGCAAGCCGAGGCGACCGGTCGGGGCTTCAGGCTAGTCTGCTCCCGGGATGATCATCGGGTTAGCCTGGCATCCGAGGGTTGTCAGGCCTCAGGAAATTCCGCTCGTTGGTCGGCCAAGGCTGGCGCAAGCCGAGGCGACCGGTCGGGGCTTCAGGCTAGTCTGCTCCCAGGATGATCATCGGGTTAGCCTGGCATCCGAGGGCCGAGCCTCGGAAAATTCCGCTCGTTGGTCACGCGCCTGTCGCTTGCCGCTCGACTAGATTTCTCCGTGGCCAGCTACGATCTTGTTTCTCCTCTTCTCCAAGCGTCGCCCGGGGAACACCAAAAGGGTATTAAATGCTAATTGAAGCGTTACCTGAGAAATCGGATCGCCAGTTGCTGCTTGCAAGGAGTGTCAGTTAAGCGGCCGCGATACGCGCGTTCTTCGAGGCGGATGCGGCCTGGGCGCGAGCAGAGATACGTGGGTGATGACCCAAAGATTGATTCAAAGTTTGATTTTGATGATCACAAAACCTTGAAGTATAAATACTAATGTTTGTGTTGCAAGGAGAAAGATATTTATTTTGCAAGGAACATAGCAAGTTGGAAGAATACAAGAAGGCCTCCAAAGTTCTCAAGAAAAGTTGGAAGAAAGCTACAATTCATTGGCCCAAGCTTCAAGTTCAAAGAATTCAAGTTGAAGGAGCAAATTCAAAGAAAAATTCAAAAGAATAGTCCTCGAGTCGACTCCTGGAAGTTTCGAGTCGACTCTGGCACTCTAGAGTTTCAAGGAACAGTGCTCGAGTCGACTCCGGGACTCTACGAGTCGACTCCGACTGAGAACAAACAAAAAGACAGAGAGTTGATTTTCTGCGCTACAGTGATCTCGAGTCGACTCCCAACTTCAGGAGTCGACTCCCAACTTCAGGAGTCGACTCCCAGCTACAGTGCCGGCAGACTACTATTCACAGATCAACTCCTGTTTCAGCCGAGTCGACTCCTACTTCAGCCGAGTCGACTCGAGCACGCTGGGAGGCATAACGGCTAGTTTTTTCTTGATTCCAACGGCTCTATTTTTGTCTCTAACGGCTAGATTTTTGTTGGGACTCCCTCTAAAGCTATAAAATCAAGAGAAGAGCTAGGGGAGAAGGTATGGAAGTGGGAGAAAACATTTAGGGAAGAGATTTGAAAGAGATTACAAGGAAAATCTTCCATAAGCACAAAAGGGCCATTCAAAGTAAAATAGAGAGAAGAAGAGCATCCAAGTGAATCCCAAAGCTTCCTCTCCATCCGTGTGCTGCCTCGGAGATCCTCTACTTCGTGCAAAATCAGAAGAGGGGGCAAGTGAAGAAGAAGCCGAGTTCCTCCATCTACAAATTAGTTTGAGGGCTTCTTCTCTTTTCTTTACTTATTTACATTTGCTATATTTGCTTATTTGAGAAGCTTGTATTTGATTTAAACTCTTGTTCTAATATCTTGTAACTTGATTCAATCAAGGGATTGAATCAAGGGGTTAAGGTTTGTTGGTGAGCCAAAGGGAAAAACCAACGTTGTAAGGTTGTGGTTGGTGAGCCTTTGGGAAAAACCAACCGGGTTGATTGTGAACCCGGAAAACAATCATTGTAAGGTTGTGGTTGGTGAGCCTTTGGGAAAACCAACTGGGTTGGATTGTGAGCCCGTGAAAACAATCCGTTGGTTCTAGTCGGTGAGCCTGTGAAAACTGACCGAGTTCGTTGTGATCTCGCAAAACAACAAGTTGGGTTGTGAGCTTGTAAAACAACCGACTGTAATCTAAGGGATTATAGTGAAATTCCCAAGAGGTCTTGGGGAGTGGATGTAGGTGCTGGGGTGCACCGAACCACTATACATCTTTGTGTTTGTGATGCTTTATCTCTTGTATTTCATGCCTTCCATTCATGCTTGATTGTGTAATATCTCTAGATTTGTTTCTATAGAGTTATAAGTGATTTGCTTAGCTTCCACTCCTCGAGAGCCGGAACGGCTCCGGATTCGGTGCGCCCGCCTTTATTGGAGCCACCCGCCTCGGAACGACCGGGGGGCCTCAGTTTGGCTATAAATATAAGTGCAGGCGCGGTGATTGGTGCCAAAGGGACAGAAGGGACTCTCTGGACGTTGGCGTGGCGCTGACAGGCGTCGCATTTCCGTACGTGATCCTTCGAGTCCTCCAACAAAGTAGGCCAATAATAGCCTTGCCTCATGATCTTGTGCGCCAAGGACCTAGCCCCCAAGTGTGATCCGCAAACGCCTTCGTGGACTTCGCCGAGGACGTAGGCTGCTTCCGAGGGGCGGAGGCACTTTAAGAGGGGGGCGGTGAACGAGGTCCGATACAGCCTCCCTTCATAGAGTACGTAGTGGGCGGACTTCATAACAAGTCGCCGAGCTTGATCTTCGTCTTCAGGGAGGATCCCTTCGGCGAGGTAGGCGACAAGCGGGTCCATCCAAGACGGCTCCGGATCAATCGCCATCACCGCTCCAGCCTCGCCAATGCTCGGGGCATCCAGGGTCTCCAGGTAGATCGCCCTCGACAAGTTGTGCGCGTCTGCGCTCACTAAGCGGGACAACCTGTCGGCCTTGGCATTTTCACTTCTTGGGACCGGCTGGATGTCGACACTGCCGAGGTCGGGAATGAGTGCTTGCACCTTCCGGACGTAATTCTGCATGGTCGGGTTTCGGGCTTCGAACTCCCCACGGACCTGCCCGACCACCAGCTGGGAGTCGGTGAAGACCTTCAGGCGCCGGATGCCGAGCTCCTTGGTGAGTTTGAGTCCCGTGACTAGGGCCTCGTAAAACAAAATATCAGCTGAGCTTCCACTATCCATAAGAACACGCCTTACATCATAGTTTGCCATAGTGAGGGAGATCACCATGGCGTCATCGTGGGGGGTCTGAACCCCCTTTACATCTTCATCACAAAAAGTGATTACATTACCGACCCTCTGCCTCTTTGCGACGGCTGCCCCTGACGCTTCAGTCGAGCCCCCTGCGTTCCTCTCGGGCCGGGGGCAGCCCCCAGTGATAGTATGGATCACGCCCGCGACGGGTCGATTCTGCTCCCGAGGCTCCGGAGGGGCCGGGTCGGCCGGACGCGAGTCTGCGGGGGGACGTCGGTCGTTCACATATCGACCGAGACGCCCTCGGCGGATGAGAGCCTCGATCTCGTCCCGAAGCTGGAAGCAGTCTTCGGTGTCGTGGCCGTGGTCCCGGTGGTACTCACAGTACGCCCGAGAGGGCCTCCTCCCAGGGATCTTCTTCATCTGTCTCGGGACCGGGAGGTCCTCCCGCCCCTTGATTTCCATGAGGATCTGGGCCCGGGGAGTCAGGAGAGGAGTGTACCGGTTGAAACGTCGGGGCGGAGAACGAGGGCGTAGGGCGCCGTGGTTCCTCGCCGGCGACAGGCTTCTGCGCCGACGTTGAGGCGTCGGGCTCCTCCTCTGGCGTGCCTCTTTTCGCCTTTTCTTCCCGAGCTTTGGAGGGATCTCGGCGGCCTCCTTGCTCCGGTGGGCGGCCGCCTCCTCGGCGTCCACATACTGGTTCGCCCGGGACAACAGCTCCGGGAAGCTCCGCGGCAGGCGTTTGTCCAGGGAGAAGGTGAGTCTGCCCTTTCGGAAGCCACGCTTCAGGGCTGAACGAGCCACTTTCTGGCTCAGGTTCCGGACTTCCAGCGTAGCCTTGTTGAAGCGGGTAAGATAATCCCGCAAGCTTTCTCCCTCGTTTTGCCGGACATCAAAGAGGGAGTCGGAGACCAGTCGCCGCCGGCTACTGACGGCGAAATGGGTGATGAAGAGGCGAGTAAACTGGTCGAAGGACTGGATTGAGTTAGCCTCCAAGCCGGCGAACCACGCCCTTGCCGGGCCACGGAGGGTCGCCGGGAAGGCCTTGCAGAGGAGAGGATCTGATGCTCCGTGGAGGAGCATAAGGGTCCTGAAACTCTCGACGTGATCCCGCGGGTCCGCCGCCCCGTCATAGGGCTCGATCGCCGGCATTTTAAACCCCGGCGGATTCGGGGTCCGCAGGATCCTCGAGGCAAGCGCCGGCTGGGAGGAGATCGAGCCCTATGACGGTGAAGGGATCTTTGGAGTGGCCCTTCAGGACCTGGAGTTGTCGGTGGAGATCGTCCACCCGCCGGTCCAGGGAGCGCGACCGATGGGTGGGCGACAAGGTGCACCGAGAGGGGGACCGACTGGAGCGCGGGTTCCTTGAGGACTGGGGGGTCTGGGAACGCGCCCGGGACCGCCTCTCGTACCCCGCGCAGCTCCGATGGGAAGGTCCCGGCAGAATGGACCGTGCTCGAGAATCTTCCTCGCGCCGGCGCTCCTCCCCATGGGAGAGGAAGGAGCGCGGGTTGAGGAGGACAGGTGAGCGCTCAGGGAGCAGCGGCTCCTGGGCCCGCTGCGGCGCCCGAGACATCACACCCTGCAGGTTCTGCACTGCCTCCGCGAGGGTGCGAACCTGCTGGGCTAACTGGTCGAACTGAGCGGCTTCGACCATCTGAATGGGGGGTGGAACGGTGGAGTGTTGCTGAGAATGTGTTGGAGACGCAGCGGCCCCCCGGCCGGAGGCGTGAGAGGTCCCGCGACCGGAGGCATTGGAAGCTCCACGACCACCTCGCCGTGCCATTACGATCGCTCTGAGATTCGTCCCTTCCTCTAGCGCCAACTGTTGCTGGTGGTCCAAACCGAGAACGATTGGCACAGCGGTGTGAACGGGGTTCCGTTTGGGTTGCCTTGGTTGGTGTTGATTGCGCTCCACCTTCCACCGGAAAACCTGCAAGCAAGCCTCGCACCACCACTGGGGTAGTGGGGGCCCTCCGACGATAAAGTCAGAGGAGATTGGAGGAGAAGGAGAGATAATAGTAGCAAGTAAGAGAATGCACTGGAAGTTCTTGCTTACCTCCCCCCTTCTCCCCCCAGCCGCATATATACCAGGCTGGGGGGTCCTTCTGGGGGGTTGGTCATCGTGTGGCACGATGGAGTTGCCACTGACATGGCCGTTTACAGGGCGTCGTGGGGCAGCGCAGGGTACGGCCATGATAGGGCGTAGTGGAGCTCCGCTTTGTACGGCTGTTACAGGAGATCGTGGAGCAGCGCCGGATACGACCGTTGCAGGGAGTAGTGGAGCAGAGGGTCGCGGCGTGCTTCAGGGGAACAGCCTGTCGTTGTCGAGAGATTGCCGACTCGGGGTCGGATTGCTGGATCAAGGGGCAGCCGACTCGGGGTCGGGCTGCGAAGCCGAAGATATCCGACTCGGGGTCGGACTGCTGGATCAAGGGGCAGCCGACTCGGGGTCGGGCTGCGAAGCCGAAGATATCCGACTCGGGGTCGGACTGCTGGATCAAGGGGCAGCCGACTCGGGGTCGG
Source organism: Phoenix dactylifera (assembly GCF_051530095.1). Lineage (NCBI taxonomy): Eukaryota > Viridiplantae > Streptophyta > Magnoliopsida > Arecales > Arecaceae > Phoenix > Phoenix dactylifera. The sequence continues at coordinate 10,915,149 of NC_143195.1, forward strand.
GCTGCGAAGCCGAAGATATTCGACTCGGGGTCGGGTTACTGGATCAAGGGGCAGCTGTAGTCTTCTTGGGCGCGCGTGCCGGTCACGTGGGGCATGGTGGCTGAGTTCCCCCGTAACAGAGGAGATCCTTGTTTTAAATTCATATATGCCCATTTTCACGTCAAAATAAAGCAAGAAAAATAATTTTTTCTAAAAATTACTGGAATCACTATTTAGGTGAACAGTATTCCGAGGGAACACTGTTCCGTGAAAAATACTGTTCATATGAACAGTGTTATAATAAAAAATACATATATATATAAGCCTCTGTTTATCTTCTTCCTCCCTCCTTGCATCAGGGCCGTCCACCTTCCTCCTGTCGATCCCGCATCGTGCCCACCGCGTTCATGCCATCTCCTCTTCCGGATTTCCAGCTCCTCCGCCATCACCACGTGCGGCATCTCCTCTTCCGGATTTCCAGCTCCACGCCGTGACCAGCGCCTCCGCACGGCTGCCATTCCGAGCATCTGAGACAGCATCGCATCCCAGCGTATCACGCCATGGATCCGACCACTTTCTTCTTCCGCTCCCCCCAGCATCCTGTTTCTCCGCCATCAGCCGGTGCAGCCTCTCTTCCCAGCTCCTCCGCCATCAAATCTCTGTGATTCAGCCTTCTCCACGATCATCGTCTGCCCAGCCGTCCGTGATCGGCTCGTCCAGCTCCTTCCGTCGATCCCGCGGCCATCTCACCTTATCTCGTCTGCACGTCAACCTCCCATCGATCCAGCGGCCAGCTCCATTGATCCGGCCATCTGCATTCAACCCGGCGCTCCACGGATCATGCTTTCCTCCCGAGATCCAGCCATTCGCCGTTTTCGCCCGCGAGCTGCCCTCCAGCATCACGCCCCGGAATCAGCCGCCCGTGATCTCTTCTCCCTTCCCGAATGAGCACACTGGATGACTATAAAAGCAGGGGGGCGTTCGGTGGCAAGGGGAGCTGGGGGGTTGTGAAAGAAACAGGAAACCCCTGTTTCGGCGAAGAGAAGAAGAGAGGTTCGGTTGGGAGAAAAAGAAAAGAAAAGAAAAGAGGGGGGGAAAGAGAATAGTTTGTGATATTTTGGGAATAATGGGAGGTGAAGGTTTTCTTTTGAAGATGGGAGGTCGTCCGGAAGCCATGCTCGGCTAAACGTCTAGTCTAGGGCTGGATGAAGCCCTAGCAATGTTACAGGGCATTGTAGTTCTTATTTTCTTTATTATTTTGGAGCTTGTTTAAATTCTTATTATCAATGAAAAATCCTTTTATGATGTTTAAACTTTGAGCATGCTATTTATTATTCATGTTGCTTAAAGTAGTCTAAGATAATCCATGCCTAGGAAGATGAGGTGTACTGCACCCTAGGTTAGCATAATTAAGTAGACACTTCTTGCTATACCGAAGATGGATTTTCTTAAAACTCTTTATACTTTTATTTTAAAAGGCTTGTAGCCAATATTGCATGCCTCTCCAAAAGATAAAAAAAATAAAGAATACAAACCCTGATGCAATGCTATGTGGTGGACTCCAAACCCTAGATCCATTTATTCTGATAAATTCTAATTCGCACTCATAGTTTAATTTAGTTAAATCAAGTTAGCAAATTCTTCTTCGTGATTTATTTTTAAAAGAAAAATAACTTATCTCCAATTCCTGTGGACCGACACCCGTAATCACTATCCTACAGGATACGTGCTATTGCGTGGTTTATTTTTGAAATTGAAATAACCGATCAATTTTTGGCGTCGTTGCCGGGGATTGCTAGCATAGTTATTTTTCCTATCATTAAAAAAAAATTGTTAATTAAAAAAAAAATTTCAAAAAAACATATATATATCTAAAATAAAATAAAAAAATTATTTTCTATTATTGTTACTTTTCTTATCTCCTTTTTCTCTTCTACTTTTTTTTTTTAATTTTTCTTTTGGTCTTATTTGATCAGGAATCGAAGAGGAGATCTGGGCTATCAAAAAGGAATGCTTTAGAGGTTTGCCTAAAAAAAATTTTAAATTGCTGGAGAAATTTTCTTTGGTAACCTCTAAACCTTTCTTATTTAAATTAATTATTAGCTTGAAATTTTGTGGTAATTGTTTGATTTTAATTTCAGCAAAAGTGTAAATGCATGCTTGATACACATACACAAATTAATCCGCACATAGTAAGGGCAATCACCCCAACAAGATAAGAGCCGAATTTCATCACCGGATTCTTGCCCAACTTAGTTGAACTCAATCTCACATAGTGTCACTTTAATTAAAATCAATTAGACGTTGGCTCCTAGGGACATTCGAGCTCAATAGGACGAAAATCACCGAAAGTTGCACCAATTTCGCTCTATGGCTTAGTTGATGTCTAGGCAAGCTTTGTCCCTATAAGGGAGACAGTTCATCTGTTCGAGGCAAGTGGGTTTTAAGTGGGATCTTTGCGAACGCATCGTGACCCCTCCACTTACATGGGAGCTTACCTGGTCAACTCGGTTCATTGGACCGGATTGGAGGCTTAGGTGCCCTCTTCAAACCAGTTAGGAGCTGTCTAGTGATTTTAGGACAAATACAAGAATTTATGTGTTTTTCTTTTATTGCATGCTTGATTGATCAAGTACTAGTGTATGCAAGGGAGTCGTTCTAGAGTACGTGACCTATTACCTTTTGACCCTGAAATAGAACGGACCCTTAGAAATATTCGAGCTGAGATCAAAACCTTAGAATCATTCCCACCCCCTGAGATGGCTGAAGAACAACCCAAACTCCTGAGGGAGTACTTTACTCCCACCATTTACACTTCCCCATCTTGCATTCGATTACCTGAAGTAGCAGCTGTACAATACGAAATAAAGTCTAGTGTGATCCAAATGCTCTCGTCTTTTTATGGGCTCACCAACGAAGAACCATATAAACACCTAGATGAATTCCTTGAGATTTGCACCACTGTCAAGATTCAGAACTTCACTGATGATGCTCTGAAACTTAGATTAACTTCACTGATGATGCTCTGAAACTTAGATTATTCCCTTTCTCCCTTAAAGATAGAGCCAAACAATGGCTGAATTCTTTAGAAGCTAACTCGATTCTTTCTTGGGATCAAATACAACAAGAATTTCTTAAAAAATACTTTCCCATAGGAAGAACGAACCAGTTTAGACGTGCCATTACAAGCTTCTCCCAAACTGAGGGAGAAGAATTTCATGAAACTTGGGAGAGATTTCGGGACCTAATCCGTAAATGCCCTCATCATCAAATACCTAAGTGGCAGCTAGTGCAATGTTTCTAAGACGTATTGACTGAACGAAACCGTCAGATGATCGATGCTGCATGCGGGGGGACTTTCATGTTTCGAAATGAGCATGAAGCATGGCAACTATTTGAAAATCTTAATGAAAACTCCCTCCACCATGCTTCATGTTCTCGTCAAGCACCCCCGAATTTTCAAAGAAAAGGGGCCATTTGTGAAATAAGTCGTTCTATGGACCTGTCTAGCAAGGTAGATGCATTGTCCCATAAGATTGACCAACTAATGATAGGAGAACATGTCGTTAGCTCTTCCCAAGCACAAGTATGTGCTATCTGTTCTAGCCCATCGCATCCTATTCATGAGTGCCCCTCAGCACCCCAATTCTTCGAACTCATGTAAGAACACATCAATGCTGCTCAAACACAACCCAGACCGGATAATGATCCATTTTTCAATACATATAATCCGGGATGGCGGAATCATCCAAATTTTTCTTGGAGGCAGCATACTTCGAATACTACCCAACCCTACTCCCAAAATTTTCAAAACCCTCAGAATTTTCATCTCTACCGTCCCTCAAATCAATTTCAACACCCTCCTCCTCCAATCCAAAGAAATACAGCCTTTGAGGAGAAAGTGTTGACTGCCCTTCAAGGTTTGGAGGCAAACACACAACTATTGCACTCTCACACGCAATCAATTGCTAAGCTAGAATTCCAAATGGGTCAACTAGCCAATGCATTAAACAAGCGAGAGGAAGGTAAGCTTCCAAGTCAACCAATGAGTAATCCAAGGGGACAATACGTAGCTCAAGAAACTCAACTAAATCATGAGCAAGCCAATGCTTTGACTACCCTGAGGAGTGGCCGTATAATAGATAATAAGGTTGGGGAGGGTAACAATAAAGAAGGTGAAGAAGAGGAGAGGAATGTAGCACATGAAAACCCAAAACCTTCTTCAGCTAGTCCACCATCTGCCACAACCCACATTCCAAAGGCTCCATTCCCTGAAGCACTTAATGCACCCTCTTCCTTTAGCAAGAAGGGAACTTCACTAGAAGAGATGATGGAGGTTTTCAAACAAGTTAAAATCAACCTCCCACTCCTTGATGCCATCAAACAAGTTCCCTCCTATGCCAAATTTCTCAAAGACCTTTGCACCCAAAAGCGAAAATCTAGAACACATGAGCCTAAAAAGGTCCTCCTAACTGAGCAGGTAAGTTCCATTCTCCAACACAACACCCCTCCAAAATTCAAAGATCCTGGCGCTCCCACTATTTCCTGTGTCATAGGAGATAACTCCATTGATCGAGCACTTTTAGATTTAGGGGCAAGTGTGAATTTTCTATCCCATTCAGTCTATGAAAAATTTGGGTTGGGTGAATTGAAACCTACCTCAGTATCTTTACAATTGGCTGATCGATCGGTGAAGATGCCAAGGGGGATGATTGAAGATGTTCTTGTCAAGGTAGACAAATTCTATTTTCCAGTAGATTTTATCGTCCTTGACATGGAACATGTGCCCAACCTTAAGAAACAAATTCCTGTAATTCTTGGTCGTCCCTTTTTAGCTACAGCCAATGCATGTATCAACTGTAGTACTGGGGCAATGGATATATCATTTGGGAACATGAAAATTAAGTTGAATGTGTTTCATGCCACTGACCAACATGTGAGGAAAGACGAGTGTTGCCTAATTGATGAAATGGATGATCTTGTAGAGGAAGCCCTTCCCTATATCTTAGCAGATGACCCCTTAGAGGCATGTTTGGCCCATTTTGACATTGACAAATTTTATATAGACAAGGCCATAGAAGAAGTTAACATCTTACCCGACAATCAATCTCCTATGAACTCCCTTCCTTGGAAGATCCGACCTGAACCTCTTCCCCCCATTGCTAGCACACCACCTTGTTCTTCCATTGATTCTCCACCTAAACTTGAGTTGAAGCCACTTCCAATAAATCTTAAGTATGCCTTTCTAGGACCAGAAGATAGCCTCCTTGTAATCATCGCAGCCAACTTATCTACTGAACAGGAGGATAAACTTTTGAGGATGCTAGAAGAAAATAAACATGCCATAGGATAGTCTGTAGCCGATTTGAAAGGGGTTGACCCCTCTGTTTGTATGCATCGAATTCATCTCGAAGATGATGCAAAGCCCACCCGAGAAATGCAAAGAAGACTCAATCCTAACATGAAGGAGGTAGTCAAGAAAGAAGTTGTGAAGTTATTAGATGCCGGAATCATTTACCCAATTTCTGATAGTAAGTGGGTGAGTCCGACACAAGTGGTACCCAAGAAATCGGGCATGACTGTGGTTGAAAATACGAAAGGAGAACTGATACAAACACGCACAACCACGGGTTGGCGCGTGTGCATTGACTACAGGAAACTTAATTCAATGACTAGGAAGGACCATTTTCCTCTACCTTTCATAGATCAAATTTTGGAACGGTTGGCTGGTCAAGGTTTCTACTGCTTCTTAGATGGTTATTCTGGATATAATCAAGTACCTATTTACCCGGATGATCAAGAGAAAACCACTTTTACTTGCCCATTTGGAACATTTGCATATAGGAGGATGCCTTTTGGACTATGCAATGCACCCGCAACTTTTCAATGATGCATGATGGCCATTTTTTCAGATATGGTGGAAAACTTTCTAGAAGTGTTCATTGATGATTTCTCAGTTTTTGGTCTATCTTTTGATGATTGTCTAAATAATTTGACCTTAGTTTTGAAAAGATGTAAGGAGACCAACCTAGTATTAAGTTGGGAAAAGAGCCATTTCATGGTTCAAGAAGACATAGTTTTAGGACACGTCGTGTCCAAGAGGGGCATTGAAGTAGATAAAACCAAAGTCAATCTTATTTCCAATCTCCCCCCTCCCAAAACTGTGAAACAAATCCGATCATTCCTTGGCCATGCTGGTTTCTACCGTCGCTTCATTCAGGATTTCAGTAAGATTTCCAAACCCTTGTGCAATCTTCTGGCCAAGGACACTTCCTTTGTCTTTGATAAAGCATGCGAGGAGGTATTTGAAAATCTTCGCTCGAAATTGACCACTGCACCTATCATACGGCCCCCTAATTGGACCCTTCCATTTGAATTAATGTGTGACGCATCCGACTATGCAATTGGGGCAGTTTTAGGGCAACGGCTAGATAAAGTACCTCATGTCATCTACTACGCTAGTAAAGCACTCTCAGATGCACAATTAATCTACACCACCACTGAGAAAGAGTTACTAGCTGTAGTATTTGCGTTAGACAAGTTTCGATCTTACCTATTAGGATCCAAGGTTACCGTATTCACTGATCATGCTGCCCTTCAACACCTTCTTGCAAAGAAGGACACCAAACTCCATCTGATTCGATGAATTCTTTTACTACAAGAATTTGATCTAGAAATTCGTGACAAGAAAGGAACTGCAAATGTCGTAGCAGACCACTTATCTAGGATTCTTCTTGAGCCCTCTAAGAATACCTCACCCTTACATGATGCTTTCCCAGATGAACAATTATTTGGGGTACAAGGAATGAAAATGCCATTGTGGAGTGATTGATTAAAACCCTATTTGATTTTGATGAGCTCAAAGCATTTGAGTATATCTCTTGTTTACTAATGAATTCAATTAAGTGTTTCAGTGAAAATCTTGTCTAAGTGTCTCTAGACTTGGTTCATAATATTTTGGATAAGTTAAGAAGTCAGCTTGAACCAAAGTCTGAGACTCGAGTCGACTCCAGAGTATCACGAGTCGACTCCAAGCGTATCAAGTTCACTGGCACGAGCTCGAGTCGACTCCGGATCAGTACGAGTCGACTCCGACTGAGAACAGACAGACGAACAGAAAGCATCAACTCAAAACCTGTCAGCGAGTCGACTCCTGAACTGCGCGAGTCGACTCCGATGTTCACCGAGTCGACTCCAGGGTAGTATGAGTCGACTCCTAGGAGTCACAGGCAGAAAAGTCAGAGAGCAGTTTTCGGGTCTGAGATTCGAGTCGACTCCAGTGGAACGCGAGTCGACTCCGATGGTTGGCAAGTCGACTCCAAAGAAAGTGAGAGTCGACTCTCAAAGGAACACAAGGAAAAAGTCAGAGAACGTTTTTCGGACTCTGAGATTCGAGTCGACTCCCGCAATACGCGAGTCGACTCCTAGACACCGCGACCCCAAAGAAGACAGAAGACCAATCTGCTGTGTCTGAGAGCCGAGTCGACTCCTAGAAAGCTCGAGTCGACTCCAAGGCAGCGGTACACCAAAAGGGCAGAAGACTTAGTTTCGGAAACTGAGAGCCGAGTCGACTCCGGGGAAGTTCGAGTCGACTCCAAGACTGGACGAGCCAAAAGACAGAAGATCGGAAGTTCGGGCTCTGAGCGCCGAGTCGACTCCCAGGACAGTCGAGTCGACTCGAGTTGGCCAAGTTGAAAATTGGCTCCGTGGACTTCATGGGATGAGCCGACTCCGAAAATGCCAAGTCAGCACCAGAAGTTGGCGAGTCGACTCCGGGTCAAGACGAGTCGACTCCCAGTCGAAGAGGCTACTTTAATTCAAATCCGAAACAGTTGCCGAGTCGACTCCAGAAAAGCATGAGTCGACTTCCGCTACAGCCGAGTCGACTCCTGATCGCGCGAGTCGACTCCAACCCACCAACGGACATATTGTCAGGCTGTGCAGAGTGTGCAGAACGGGCAGAAAAAGGTCTCTAACGGCTAGTTTCCGTGGGGGTTGGTTTAAATAGCCACAGAGAACTGTAGCAAAGGAGAGAACAACTATTCCACTCAAAGTAATCAAGCATTCAATCTCTGCAACCTGTTCTTCAACAAAAAGAGGGAAGAGCGGCATTAACTCCATCCAACTTCCTCTTCCCAGTAATTAAAGAAGCCTCCTCCTGCATTCAAGTCGACCACACATTCAAGAGGAGACCCGAAGTTCGAGAAGCCCCACTCAACTCCAACTCAAACGTGTTTGAGGGCTTCTAACTTTTCTTCTGTTTATATTGTTATTTATCTGCTTTTTGAGAAGCTGTGTTTTCTGTTTGTACCTTTTATTTTCACCTGGTCTTTACTTGGTTCAATCGGGGGATTGAATCGAGGGTATTGAGGTTGGTTGGTGAGCCGAGTGTAAAACCAACGTGTGTAAGGGTTCGATTGTGATCCCGGAAAAACAATCGGGGCGGTTCTAGTCGGTGAGCCAGGGAAAACCGACCGAGTTCGTTGTGAGCTCGTAAAACAACAAGTTTGGTTGTGAGCTTGGAAAACAACCGGCTGTAATCCAAGGGGTTATAGTGAATTTCCAAGTGAGACTTGGGGAGTGGACGTAGGAGCAAGGGTTAGCTCCGAACCACTATAAAACTTGGTGTTTGTGATTGATTGTCTCTCTTTCTCTTACTCTCATATCACTCACAGCACATAGCAATTAATTAAACAACTTGCAATAGTTTTAATTAGTCATCCACAACGTTTTAAATAGCTAAATTATTTTAAAACCCAATTCACCCCCCCCCCTCTTGGGTTGTCTATCTGGGCAACAAGTGGTATCAGAGCCTAAACTCTTCCACCCAAGAGTAAAAGATCGAAATGACAACCCCATTTGGATCTTCCCACATTGAGGGTCAGTCCACCCAAAGACCTCCATTCTTTAATGGATCCGACTACTCATATTGGAAGGCTAGGATGAGAATATTCATCCAAGCCCAAGACTATGAGATGTGGACCATTGTAGTAAATGGGCCATACATCCCATCCATATATGTAGAGGGTGTCACGGTACCCAAACTAGAAAAGGATTGGGATGAACATGACATGAGAAAGGCACAACTAAATTCTAAAGCTATGAATGTGCTTTATTGTGCCTTAGATAGAAATGAATTCAATAGGGTCTCTACTTGCAATTCTGCAAAAGAGATTTGGGACAGACTTGAAGTGACCCATGAGGGCACGAATCAAGTCAAAGAATCCAAAATAAATATATTGGTTCATAAGTATGAATTATTTAAAATGGATTCTAATGAAACAATCACATGCATGTTCACTAGGTTTACTGACATTGTCAATGGCCTAAAAAGCCTTGGCAAGAACTATACTAACAGTGAGCTTGTCAGGAAAATTCTTCGCTGTCTACCAAGGTCATGGGAAGCCAAGGTGACGGCAATCCAAGAAGCTAAAGACTTGAACAAGCTTCCACTTGAAGAGCTCCTTGGATCCCTAATGACTCACGAGCTCACAATGAAGCAGCACAGCGAAGAAGAGTCCTCCCATAAGAAAAAGGTAATAGCTCTTAAATCTACATCATCTAATAAAGACTTGTCTTGCAGCAGCAGTAGTGAAGAAGAAGAGCTTGAGGGAGATGATGGTGAGGCTCTTCTTGTGCGCAAATTCAGAAAATTCATCAACCACAAGAAGTCCTATCATCAAAGGAGAGGCCCCTCAAATTCCTACCGCAAGGACAAAGGTAAGAAAAGGGAAAATGAGGGGATTGGGTGTTACGAGTGCAAGAAGCCGGGTCACATAAGAGCTGAGTGCCCTTTACTGAAGAAGGGGAGCAAGTACAAGAAGAAGAAGGCTCTTGTCACAACACTATCCGACTCCGACTCATCATCCTCTTCATCGGATGAGGAACAAGAGGAAAAGGCCAATTTCTGCTTCATGGCCAATGAAAATGAGGTAACGTCCGAATCGCCTTTAGATTTTACTTTTGATGAGCTTTGTGATGCTTTTAATGAACTAATGATTGAATATAAGGCTATAAATGCTAAAAACAAAGAACTAAAAGTAACTAACCAAACTTATATCCGTAAGTATGATTCATTAGTTAAGGATAAAGATGTTCTTATCAAAGAAAATTTAGAACTTAAGACAAGCAATCAACTCTTAACTCAAAAGACTAATACCTTGAGTAAAGATAATGAAAAATTAACTAAGAAAATTTCAGAACTTAAAAACAATAAACAAAACTTAAACGAGAATCTCATAAAAGATTTAAACATTCTAAAAACCGAAAAACAAACTCTAACTAAAGAACTTGAAAAGTACAAACCTTTGATAGAAAAGTTTACATATAGTTCTGAAAAATTGAACATGATACTAAATAGTCAACGAGCAGTATTTAATAGAGCGGGTTTAGGATATAAACCAAAAAATAAATAAAAACTTCTTAGTAACTTCTTTGTTAAAGCTGGAGAAAGCAAAACTAAGAAAGTAATCTGCTTTTGTTGTGGAACTGTAGGACATAAGGCAAATGTATGTGACTATAGGAAGGGAAAAACTAAAAGAAAAATTAAAAGGGTATGGGTTCCAAAAGGAACCAATATGACTAACCATGAAGGACCCAAGAAAACTTGGGTACCTAAGATTATATGATCTGCTTGTGTAGGAGTGTCTTGCAGCCAAGGTCAACAAAAATTGCTGGTACTTGGATAGTGGCTGCTCAAGACACATGACGGGTGACAAGGATCAATTTTTCACCCTTGAAGCTAAGAAGGGAGGTGCTGTGACTTTTGGAGACAACAACCAAGGTCACATCATTGATATTGGTAAAGTTCAAATTATCCCTTCTATTTTTATTGATAATGTTAGATATGTTGATGGTCTTAAGCATAACCTATTAAGCATTAGTCAATTATGTGATAAAGGGTATGATGTTATGTTTAAACCATCACTATGCATTATAACAAACCCAAATGACAATAGTTTAGTTTTTAAAGGAATTAGTCGTGGGAATGTGTATGTTGTAGACCTTGAAGATCTTGCCAAACATAACCAATGTTTAGTTGTTAATGAAACTAAGGATAATGATGCTAGTTGGTTATGGCACCGTAAGTTAGGTCATGCAAGCATGGATACAATAACTAAACTAGTTAAAAGAGATTCCGTGATAGGTTTGCCAAAATTAAAATTTAAAAAGAATAAAATATGTGAAGCATGTCAATTTGGCAAACAATCTAGAAACTCATTTAAATCCATAAAATGTGTCTCTACCTCTAGACCTCTAGAATTATTACACATGGACCTATTCGGACCAACTAGAACAACAAGCCTAGGTGGAAATAAATATGGTCTAGTTATTGTAGATGATTATTCTAGGTACACATGGGTCATGTTCCTAGCACATAAGGATCAAGCATTTTCTGTTTTTAAGAAATTCCATAAAGAAGTAACCAATGCTAGAGATACCTCAGTAATAGCTATTAGAAGTGACCATGGTACCGAATTCGAAAATCAGTCATTTGATGAGTTTTGTAGTAAAAAGGAGATAACCCATAATTTTTCTGCACCTAGGACACCACAATAAAATGGAGTTGTGGAAAGAAAAAATAGAACTCTAGAAGAAATGGCTAGAACTATGTTATGTGAAAGTAACCTCCCTAAGTACTTTTGGGGAGAAGCCATTAATACTTCTTGTCATATATTAAATAGAGTTTTATTAAGACCCATTATAAAGAAAACACCTTATGAACTTTGGAAAAATAGAAAACCAAAAGTTAATTACTTTCATGTTTTTGGATGTAGGTGTTTTGTTCATAATAATGGGAAAGATAATCTAGATAAATTTGACTCTAAATCTGATGAGGGCATATTCTTAGGTTACTCCACAACTAGTAAAGCCTATAGAGTCTTTAATAAAAGAACCCTAGTTATAGAAGAATCCATACATGTTGTGTTTGATGATTCTAGTGATTTTTCCTCTAGTAAGAAAGGTAATTTTGATAATGATGCTGAAATTCTTGAAGAAAAGATAAATGAGATGACATTACAAGATGACAATCAAAAATTAATTGAAGATGCATCATCAAGCCAAGAGGCTATTGTGGATCATGGGCTAACTAAAGCTTGGAGGTATGCTCACGGGCATCCTAAGGAACTAATTCTAGATGATCCATCTCAACCGGTTAGGACTAGAGCATCCCTTAGAAATTTAAATAACCATCTAGCTTTTGTCTCACACTTTAAGCCCAAACACATAGAAGAAGCCGAAAATGATGTAAATTGGATAAATGCAATGCAAGAAGAATTAAACCAATTTACTAGAAACAAAGTATGGAATCTAGTTGAGAGACCTTCTGAATATCCAATTATAGCTACAAAATGGATTTATAAAAATAAACTAGATGAAAATGGAATTGTAATAAGGAATAAGGCTAGACTAGTAGCAAAGGGTTATAATCAAGAAGAAGGTATAGATTTTGATGAAACCTTTGCTCCCGTAGCTAGACTTGAGGCTATTAGATTATTATTAGCATTTGCATGCTCTAAGGACTTCAAGTTATTTCAAATGGATGTAAAAAGTGCATTTTTAAATGGGTATATTAATGAGGAGGTATATGTAGAACAACCTCCTAGTTTTGAAAATCATCAATACCCTAATCATGTTTATAAATTGAACAAAGCACTTTATGGTTTGAAACAAGCACCTAGAGCATGGTATGAGAGGCTTAGCAAATTCCTACTAGAACATGAGTTCTCTAGGGGTAATGTAGATACAACACTATTTCTGAAAAAGAAAAACCAAGATATGCTAGATATCATTTTTGGTGCTATTAACAATCGCCTCTGTGAAGAATTTGCTGATTTGATGCAGAGTGAATTTGAGATGAGCATGATGGGAGAGCTGAACTACTTCCTCGGGCTTCAAATCAAACAGTCTGAAGGAGGCATCTTCATTAATCAAGCCAAATACATCAAGGAGATGCTCAAGAAGTTTGATATGGAGGGAAACAAATCAATCAGCACCCCCATGAGCTCATCATGCAAATTAGACCAAGATGAATCAGGTAAATCTGTAGATCAGAAACTGTATAGAGGTATGATAGGATCTTTATTGTATCTTACTGCAAGTAGACCTGATATTATGTTTAGTGTTTGCATGTGTGCTAGATATCAGGCTAATCCTAAGGAATCACATCTAATTGCAGTAAAGAGAATCTTTAAATACCTAATAGGAACAAAGAACATAGGGTTATGGTATTCTAAAGAATCTAGCCTAAACCTAATAGGATACACAGATTCAGACTTCGCTGGATGTAAGCTTGATAGAAAAAGTACCAGCGGGTCTTGTCAATTTCTAGGAGAAAACCTAATCTCATGGTTTAGCAAGAAACAAAACTCGGTTGCATTATCTACTGCTGAAGCTGAATATGTTGCAGCCGGGAGTTGTTGTGCTCAAATCTTGTGGATCAAACAACAATTAGAAGATTATGGCATTAAACAAGATAAAATACCTATTAACTGTGATAATACAAGTGCCATTAATCTAACTAAAAATCCAATTCAGCATTCAAGAACTAAACACATTGAGATAAGACATCACTTCATAAGAGATCTTGTACTGAATGGTGATGTGACACTACAATTTGTTTGTACTGATGATCAATTAGCAGACATTTTTACAAAACCCCTAAGTGAAGAGAGGTTTAGTGTGCTTAGGAGGGGATTAGGAGTGATTGATCCATCCTAGTGGTAGTTTCCACTAGATTCGTTGATTTTGATGATTAGATTGTGGTTAAAATAGAGTTTCTTTTCAATGATCATCAAATCAGATCATAATTTAGTGATTTTTCCTCATTCGGCACGAACATAACATGATTTTTAGGTGCGTGCCAAAGTTAGAGACGACTCGAGTAAGTTTCAGAGTCGGCTCCTGAGGGGGAGTCGACTCGCGCATTTGCGGGAGTCGACTCGAGATTGATGGCAGCAGAGGGGGAGTCGACTCGCGCATATTCTGGAGTCGACTCGAGGTCGAGTCGACTCGCAGTCGGGATCCGACTTTTTAACCCTAACTTTGTCGTTTCGAAAACACTTCTATTCTCCGCCGCTACTGTTCACAAGCCCTAGAGCCGACTCCTAGGTCGTCCCCGGTCGTCCCCAAGCCTTTTCCGTCAACCTTTCACCGTCCCTTAGGGTTTTCCTCCCAATCTAGGTCATTATGCCGCGTAAAACCGTAGTCCGGAAGAGGTCCCGACCCGAGGCCGGTCCCGAGAGGCGCTCCAAGGCTCGGCACGATCCCGCGAGGCAACAACCTCCGGCTCGTTCCCCGCCGAGGGCGGTTCCCGCGAGGCCGTGCGCCGGGAAGGCCGTCACCACCGGGAGATATGTCGATTTCGACTATCTCTCCCGGGGGGGTTTCACCATAGGTGAGAGATTGCGTGTCCAGGGCTTAGAGTATTTCCTCACATTAGATCTCCCAACTTACCCTGGATTAGTTAAAGAGTTTTACGGTACCGTCCATCGGGGAGATGGGGGTATCGAGGGCACGGTAGCCGGTGTCCCTCTGTTCATTACGGAGGATCTTATTGCCCACATCCTCCACCTTCCACAAGTAGGAGTGGCTCCCACACACCCCGAGGACAGGGTTGAGGCCCTTACGGCCATTCTAGGGCATCCACCCCAGTCACCCTTAGACGAGGTATCCGCTAGCTCACTTCCGATTGAGGTGCGGATCCTCCTGAGTATATTGTCTAGGTCCATCTTCCCTAAGACCGGGAGATTTGATTTTGTATCTGAGAGAGACCTAGCTCTCATGTTCTACATGCTTCAGGACACCCCAATCAACTTCCCCAAACTCATTTATCGATACCTGTGTGAGCCACTAGACAGACCTAGGCTCACCCTACCCTACGGTATGGTATTCACTCTGTTGTTTAGGGAGTACGAGATTCCTATCCCTGAGGGGGAACCCTTTCGCGCATTGCGATGGACTGATCGCATGCGTCCGGGGACCCTACACAGGATGGGGTTTCGAAAGATAGAGGGGACATGGGTTAGGAAGTCCTCCATCACCACACAGACCACCAGACACTCCCCTAGTCCTGAGCCAGATTCTGACTATCCTGACTTACCGGACTTTCCATCCACTTCTGCTCCTACCACCTCCGCCGGACCCTCCTCCTCGGCTCCACCACCCATGGAGGTCTGCATCGCTCCTGAGCAGCTCCGGGAGCTGTGGCAGGAGATAGTCCGAGATCTGCGGGATGATCTGCTTCGGGAGCTCCGAGGTTCAGTGCCTGCTCCCTCTCCCGCTCCATCTTCAGCGTTGGTCCCTTCCCTGACGGCCGTGACTGACATGACGGCTCATGTGCGGGAAGAGATCTACAACATGAGGACTTTGCTCCAGGCCCAGTTCCATAGCATGAGTGAGGTCACGAGCACCACTCGACAGATGCGGGATGACATAGGACGTGACATGCACACCACTACCGAGGGGGCCGAGCGCTTGTCGAATGTGCTCATCGACAAGCTGGACGCACTTCAGACGTCGGTGACTGAGCTCTCCACTACACATAGCAGAGCCACTTCGTCCATTATCACTCAGCTCGGGCATGTTACAGATGCAGTCACCCTTCTCATGGAGCAGAGCAGATTGAGAGGAGGAGCCACATCCTCGAGAGGAGGAGCCACATCCTCGAGAGGAGGAGATACATCCTCGAGAGGAGGAGCTACATCCTCGAGGAGACCATAGCTGCTTTTTGTGTTTTGTTTTGACATGTATTGTTTTTGCTTTACTTATTGTATTCTCAAATGTATTTACATACAAATCAATACAATGAGTAGCCATATCTTCTTCAATTCTGTGCCATTTGATCTATGATTGATTGTGTGTGCTTACCTCCTTTTTGATACGATGACAAAAAGGGGAAGAAATATGTATAAAATATGTAAAAGGAATCAATGAAAATCAATAAAAAAAAGAAAAACTTTTAAAACACACAAAAATTTGTTCTAAGTGGATTTGGTACCTCGAGGCTCATTATCTCTCTTTTGGGGCTCCTAATGGAGTAATCTCCAGAATCTATTCAAGGGATATTCGGAGATTAGCTGAATCCTACTCAAGAACAAATTGACAGATTTTTCCTCTAAAAACTAAAAATTTAAAAGTCAAAAATTCTTAGAATCAAAACAAAGTAGATTGCATATGTTGAGGGGGAGAATCTGAATTTTAAGCAAGCTAAATCATTAAAGATATATAAGCCAAACAATTGATTGCATGATATGAAGGCTTATATAATTCCAAATGAAAGGGGGAGCTTTAACTCCGAAATTTATTGTTCACACCTTTCAAACTTGGATAAATTAAATTACCAGACATCTGAATTCATTTATGGATTTTACTTCCTTGTTTATAGAGCAATTCACTTTACATATACTCAATGTTTTGTCATCATCAAAAAGGGGGAGATTGTGGAGTGATTGATTAAAACCCTATTTGATTTTGATGAGCTCAAAGCATTTGAGTATATCTCTTGTTTACTAATGAATTCAATTAAGTGTTTCAGTAAAAATCTTGTCTAAGTGTCTCTAGACTTGGTTCATAATATTTTGGATAAGTTAAGAAGTCAGCTTGAACCAAAGTCTGAGACTCGAGTCGACTCCAGAGTATCACGAGTCGACTCCAAGCGTATCAAGTTCACTGGCACGAGCTCGAGTCGACTCCGGATCAGTACGAGTCGACTCCGACTGAGAACAGACAGACGAACAGAAAGCATCAACTCAAAACCTGTCAGCGAGTCGACTCCTGAACTGCGCGAGTCGACTCCGATGTTCACCGAGTCGACTCCAGGGTAGTATGAGTCGACTCCTAGGAGTCACAGGCAGAAAAGTCAGAGAGCAGTTTTCGGGTCTGAGATTCGAGTCGACTCCAGTGGAACGCGAGTCGACTCCGATGGTTGGCAAGTCGACTCCAAAGAAAGTGAGAGTCGACTCTCAAAGGAACACAAGGAAAAAGTCAGAGAACGTTTTTCGGACTCTGAGATTCGAGTCGACTCCCGCAATACGCGAGTCGACTCCTAGACACCGCGACCCCAAAGAAGACAGAAGACCAATCTGCTGTGTCTGAGAGCCGAGTCGACTCCTAGAAAGCTCGAGTCGACTCCAAGGCAGCGGTACACCAAAAGGGCAGAAGACTTAGTTTCGGAAACTGAGAGCCGAGTCGACTCCGGGGAAGTTCGAGTCGACTCCAAGACTGGACGAGCCAAAAGACAGAAGATCGGAAGTTCGGGCTCTGAGCGCCGAGTCGACTCCCAGGACAGTCGAGTCGACTCGAGTTGGCCAAGTTGAAAATTGGCTCCGTGGACTTCATGGGATGAGCCGACTCCGAAAATGCCAAGTCAGCACCAGAAGTTGGCGAGTCGACTCCGGGTCAAGACGAGTCGACTCCCAGTCGAAGAGGCTACTTTAATTCAAATCCGAAACAGTTGCCGAGTCGACTCCAGAAAAGCATGAGTCGACTCCCGCTACAGCCGAGTCGACTCCTGATCGCGCGAGTCGACTCCAACCCACCAATGGACATATTGTCAGGCTGTGCAGAGTGTGCAGAACGGACAGAAAAAGGTCTCTAACGGCTAGTTTCCGTGGGGGTTGGTTTAAATAGCCACAGAGGACTGTAGCAAAGGAGAGAACAACTATTCCACTCAAAGTAATCAAGCATTCAATCTCTGCAACCTGTTCTTCAACGAAAAGAGGGAAGAGCGGCATTAACTCCATCCAACTTCCTCTTCCCAGCAATTAAAGAAGCCTTCTCCTGCATTCAAGTCGACCACACATTCAAGAGGAGACCCGAAGTTCGAGAAGCCCCACTCAACTCCAACTCAAACGTGTTTGAGGGCTTCTAACTTTTCTTCTGTTTATATTGTTATTTATCTGCTTTTTGAGAAGCTGTGTTTTCTGTTTGTACCTTTTATTTTCACCTGGTCTTTACTTGGTTCAATCGGGGGATTGAATCGAGGGTATTGAGGTTGGTTGGTGAGCCGAGTGTAAAACCAACGTGTGTAAGGGTTCGATTGTGATCCCGGAAAAACAATCGGGGTGGTTCTAGTCGGTGAGCCAGGAAAAACCGACCGAGTTCGTTGTGAGCTCGTAAAACAACAAGTTTGGTTGTGAGCTTAGAAAACAACCGGCTGTAATCCAAGGGGTTATAGTGAATTCCCAAGTGAGACTTGGGGAGTGGACGTAGGAGCAAGGGTTAGCTCCGAACCACTATAAAACTTGGTGTTTGTGATTGATTGTCTCTCTTTCTCTTACTCTCATATCACTCACAGCACATAGCAATTAATTAAACAACTTGCAATAGTTTTAATTAGTCATCCACAACGTTTTAAATAGCTAAATTATTTTAAAACCCAATTCACCCCCCCCCCCTCTTGGGTTGTCTATCTGGGCAACAGCCATGGTTTGCAAACATAGTAAATTACCTTGCCATAGGATGAATTTCTGATGATTGGTCAACTCAAGACAAGAACCGATTCTTTTCACAAGTAAAGTTCTATTATTGGGATGATCCCGATCTATTCAAGTATTGTCCCGATCAAGTAATCCGTCGATGTGTCCCCGAATGCGAATTTCAAAGTATTCTTTCATTCTGCCATTCACAAGCTTGTGGGGGACATTTTGGGGGTAGAAAAACTGCAGCAAAAGTTTTACAGAGTGGATTTTATTGGCCCACTCTTTTCAAAGATGCCCATAACTTTTGCCAAACTTGTGAACGGTGCCAACAGATGGGTACCATCTCCCGTAGAGATATGATGCCTCTCAATCCTATTTTAATTGTAGAAATCTTTGATGTATGGGGTATTGACTTCATGGGCCCTTTCCCACCATCCTTTGGTTTCGAATATATTCTTGTAGGGGTTGATTATGTTTCAAAATGGGTAGAAGCTGTCGCCACTAAAACTAATGACCACAAGGTTGCGATTAAATTTTTACATGAAAATATCTTTTGTCATTTTGGCACACCCAGAGCCATCATCAGTGATGGGGGATCTCATTTTTGCAACCGGTCATTCGAGGCTTTGGTTCGCAAATATAACATCACCCATAAAGTTGCTATTCCATACCATCCCCAAACGAGTGGACAAGTCGAGGTGTCCAATAGGAAGTTAAAACACATCTTAGAGAAAATGGTACGTCCCGATAGGAAAGATTGGTCTCAAAGGATAAATGATGCACTCTGGGCATACCGTATTGCCTACAAAACTCCTATTGGCATGTCCCCCTACCGATTAGTTTTTGGAAAAGCTTGCCACTTACCGGTAGAACTTGAACATAGAGCTTTCTGGGCTATCAAAAAGTTTAACTTAGACATGGCAGCAGCTGGTCCTAACCGAAAACTCCAACTAAGTGAACTTGAAGAGTTGCACAATGAGGCCTATGAAAATGCTAAAATTTATAAAGCAAGGACTAAGACTTTTCATGATAAAAATATTAACCGTAAGTCCTTCGAACCTGGTCAAAAGGTTTGGCTATTCAATTCAAAGTTGCGACTCTTCCCAGGTAAACTTCGCTCTAGGTGGGATGGACCATTCATAGTAAAAAAGGTCTTTCCTTATGGTGCAGTAGAGATCCAACACCTCAATGGTGGACATGTTTTAAAAGTCAATGGTCAAAGGTTAAAACCTTATGTGGACTGTGTTACCGATGGGCAATTGATCGAATCCCTTAATTTGACGAACCCTGTTTATCAAAATAATTAAGGATGCACTGTGTCTGGCTGAAGACAATAAACTTAGCGCTTGTTGGGAGGCAACCCAATTCTCTTAAATTTCTTTAACATTGAGGACAATGTTAGGTTTAGGTTTGGGGGTATTTTTAAGTATTTTTAAGCATTTTTGGTTTTATTTGCATCTCTTGCATTCGTTTTCACTTTACAATGTCAGGTTTATGTTTGGGGGTCTTCATCTTGATTTTCATCCCCAAAAAAAAAATCATTTTTTTAAAAAAAAAAGTGTGTTCATTTTCATTTTTATAAAAAATAATAATAATAATTTTTAAAAAAAATAAAATATATATATATATTTACCTAATTTCTATACATGAATGCGAGAATGATAAACACACAAGGTATATAAAATCTAAAAAGCCCAACGACTAGTCGGAAGTAATACAAATTTAAGTTCTTTTCATTAAGTCTCTCTTAGGGAGTTGTAAGCTAATTAATACTTCGGAATTTCACTACACACTGGGCGACACTTCTAAGGTCTAGGCTCGATATTATGTTGATAGTATAGTAGCAACCTTGGACCCTGATGAATTATACTTATCTAATCCAAAAAAAACAAAATCATTAATAATAATGGATTTAGTCAGGAACATCGAAAAGGGCTACCTATTGTCAAAGGTCAAGTGGGCTTGTGATGAGAACTCCGAGCATAAGTCCGTAGGGGAGTCTTGATGCCTCATACCTTGTGCCAACTGGTGTGAGTGTTAGATGTATGCCCTAGAAGCCAATTTTGGCTGACACATTATTAATTCTAGGACATAATTTGTACTTGACTTTATTATTATTGAATAAAAGAAAGGCATCTTTTTCATTCATATTATTATTGTGTCTATGAATCGTCCAAGAAATTAATAAGATGATGATGCATATTCTCAAGAGTTGAGAATTTGAGCCATGTATCATTAGTGATTAATTTCTGAACGCTCCTGATCGATGGATCATCACGAGGACGGTGATCAATCCGATGAGATCAGTGCACAGATTACTTTCCTTATGGGTGGACGAGACTCGAGTCCACAGTGTGGCGACACTGAAGTAATAGCGCAGGTGCTTATTAAGAACAAGGGTACTGAGCGTGACCAATACAAGAAGTCACTTGGATGTCTATCCACTCGTCAGTGACTTGCTTGATGTTGCAGTAGTGTGACTGGTCCTTTGACCTGCGGTGCTTCGGCTACTCATAGTGAGGTTATTGTAGTTTGACTGCACACATACATGGTCTCTAGCCATATGGATCCATGCAGTGTAGATTGGCTGCAGTAAGTTCACTGTAGGAGTAGGGTATGTACCTATAAGAAATCTATCGACCTTGATAGATAAGGAGAGATCCTATGTGATTTATAAGACTGAGATCGTAAGACCTTGGCCGGGGCAGTATGCACAGTGGAGAAAGAGTTTTCCACTCTCGAACTCAAGTTGAATAAATCTTCACATATGACAGACGATGGGGTTTGACGAGTTGTCCATGACCTCCGTCCTGTAGGGATCCACGATAGTAGGACTGTATCACATGATAACTGCACCTAGAGGTTCATCATTCTATTCTACTGGATAGCCACTACATGCTGCTAAGTATCACTGGTGGATGGTGGGACTCACAGGGATTATCTCGATGATCGATAAACCCTAATGAGTAGAGTTGGAATCGTTCCAATCCATTGAAAGAAGTTTTCAATGATATTATGATAGAGATAATAATATATCTCACTACCAGTCAGAGTAGAACCTATGGGGTCACACACACTAGAAGTATTGACCGATCCGATGGTTGAAAAGTGATTATGAATCACGAGTAATCAATTCGATTGATAAATAAGTTGAAGAAGGAACAATGGGAATTAATTAATTGGACTTGAAACAAGAGTCCTACTTCGAGTAGGATTCCTAGAGTCCTAATTGGATTAGGACTGGGAATCCTAGTTGGAGTAGGACTGGGATTCCTACTTGGAGTAGGATTCCTACAATCCTAATTAGATTAGGATTTTGAATTCATCTTTGGATTCCTACTTAGAATAGGATTCCTAGAAATCCTAATTGGATTAGGACTTCGGATTCAAATAGAGTCCTAATTGGATTAGAACTAAAATTAAATATGTCCTAATTTGGATTAGGGTTTCTTAAGTCACAATTAATTATTAATCTAATGAATCAATAAGACTTCTAATTGGATTAGGATTGAAGAGTTCAATTGAGTCAAAATTGATTTAAGTTCTAATTGGATTAGGACTTACCTAGATTGGATCCGAATTGGTTCACCCCTAGGCTAAGCCTTATTGGATTAGAGCTTGACCACATTAGGGCATCCCAATCCTTACTTAATAAGGATTAAGGCAACCATGAAGGAGGGGCTCACGCCCCTCCTCCTTTGATCCTTTGGTGCGGCAACAAGAGGGGCCGGCGCCCCTCTTGGTAATACATCAAGGGCTCCTAACTTGTAGGAGCCCTAGATGGTTATAAAAGGAGGGCAAAGGGGCCGGCGCCCTAAGTGATTCTTCTCCCCTCCTTGCATCCGTAGCCACCTTCTCCCCTCTCCTTGGTTCAGCCGCAAGCAAAGGGAAGAAAAGAAGAAGCCTTGGCGGCCTCCTCCCCTTCCCTTTCTTCATCCAACGCAGGGAAAAGAAAGGCTGTAGTAGGGGCTTTGGTTCTTCTTGAAGATCCCTCCTTCTTCTTCCTCCTCTCAAGCACAATCAAGGATTGATTGAAAGAGAGGAAATCAGCCATCAAAAGAAGTCTTTGTAAGGGAGCTAGCACCCCGGGAAGACTAGAGAGCTTTGATCGGATCTCTGCTTCGTGTGGATACCCGTAGAGGCCGGACACTTGAACGGCTTCAAGCGAACCCTCTTCCTAAACCACGAACTCAGATTTGCGGTGATTATCTACCCGCACAAGGTGAAGATCTGATCTTCTAATGTTTTAAAAGTTTTAATTCTTGCCTAACTACGAACGGTTCATAAAACAACGTTCATACGACGAACGTCGATCCCGCACATGCCTCTTCCGCTGCCATCTGATTTTTTTTGAAATATCAGCGGCATAGGCGGGTTCCCAACAGTGGTATCAGAGCCTAGGCATCGTAGATTAAGGTAAGAATTAATTATCTAAAGGCTTATTAGATCTGAAAAATTGAATGATCATGCATGTTGAAAATTTCTGCATGCAGATTTTTTCTAGGGTGCTGATTTTTACATGCTGATTTTTATGTGATAAAAAGATGATTCTAATTGCATTGTTAATGGGATTACAAAGTTTAGAATCATGATTAGCATGATCAGCAACCTATGTCATAAGATAATCAATTAGTTTTCAGATCTGAAAATTATAATTGCTGCATGTGGTGATGATCATAGGATTCAAACCCTTTTGGTATCAAATGTAATGACCTGCGATGTGATCTGTGATGTCATGTAATTTTTCAGATGCTTGCATGCATCTTGTTTAATATTTTGAGAGGCCTGCGTGCCTCCTAAAAGGGGATGTAATTTATTTTTATTTTTATTTTACATCTGGTTGTATTTCTGTGATGTGATGTATGTCAACGATCAAGTTGAAGACAAGGCATGAGATGAACATGGGTCTAAGCGGTTGATGGCGATTGGATCAAGAGTTGGTCAAGGATCGAGTCAAGGAGGCTTGGAACCAATTCAAGAGTTGAAGACCAGTTGATCAATTGATGTGCATGTGCTTGTAATACGACCTAACTAGAATCCATGATCATCACCTATTTAAAGTTTAGCTTTAATTATTGCTGCGATTATAACTGCCTGCAATGTGCCGTTTGCATGTGATGTGGATGTGAGTCGGGTAGATAGGTTTACATGTGATGTAGCAAACCCAATTGAGACCTAAATTAAAACCTCCTCAATCAAGTCGAGAGTGAACCGACATGAGCAAGTCATATTAGATTAATTGATCTAATTGGTGTCTAGAAAAGCATGAAAGGTGGTTACTTAATTAGGACATTACTCTCTGAGTAAGGGGAGCCTCCCACCTACTTACCTGGCCAATTGTTCGATTACCTCTTATGAAGAGCTCAAGTTGCAAACACTAAGACCTGATTAACCAATATTAAGTCAATAGGTCTTCCACTGTAGTAGAGCTGCTAAGGTCTTTCTGATGTTGATTTATCTCGGCTGGACACAGTGGGCAAGTTGCATCGGGGGGCTGGACCTCTCTATAGACATGAGATGTTGTAGGGTAAAGATGGGGTTGGGCACCAATAACTGTTAGGTGAGGACCCAATGACGACTTTATTCCTACGGTTATACGGTGGGTCTGACTTAACTAAGAAATGGGACCAATAACTGTTAGGTGAGGTTTTCATGGCTTAGAGACCAAGTTACACTGCAACATGCTTGAGAAGCATTGTACAAGAGTTGTACATTCATCAATCTATGTGTCACCAATAACTGTTAGGTGAGGTGGCATGTAAATCGGTGGAACCGCAGTACCCACTAGAAACCCTAGTCGTGTAGGATTTCCGTTTTTCTACCAGGGGAGTGTGAGGAATTCGAGAAAATAGTGGGAGGTACATTTGTTCTAAAAGACCTTAGAACAGATTAATGATCAAGTACAAAAGTCTAACTAGAATCTTTACTCTCTGCAGATACAATGTCAGCTTCAAACCCTTTGACCCGTATTCTTGAGACCAACCGATTGACCGAAACCAATTACAAAGACTGGCTTAGAACCCTCAAAATTGTTTTGGACTGTGAGAAAATAGGCTACATACTCGATTCAGATATCCCCACACTACCAACATGTCCTACTGATGTTCAGCGTCAGATGCATCAAAAATGGATGGATGATGACATTAGAGTTAAATGCTATATGATGGCATCCATGTCAAATGAACTCCAATGCCAGCATGAAAATATGAAGACTGCTAGGGACATATTGGCACACCTGCAAGAGTTGTATGGTGAGCAGAGTCGCACAGCTCGTTTTGAAGTGTCCAAGAGGCTCTTCAAGACAAAGATGCGCGAAGGGCAGTCTGTCTATGATCACGGTCTGACTATGATCAAGGACCTAGAGGAGCTTGAGAAGCTCGGAATGAACATGCACAAGGAATTGCAAGTGGATTTGATCCTACAGTCACTTTCTGATTCATTTGGTCAGTTTATAGTAAACTACCACATGAATAAGATTGAATGCACTAAGACTGAACTGATCAACATGTTGGTAACTGCTGAGGGAGCTTTGAAAGGTTCAAGGGGCAATGTCCTTGCTGCTGAGTTGACTTCTGGTTCCAAGAAAAAGTCTGCTTGGAAGAAAAAAAAGCCTGCGAAGAAGCAGAAGAAAGACAAGAAGCCAAAGAAGGAAGTTCAAAAGAAAAAGGCTAATGACAAAGAAAAATGTTTCCACTGCAATGTCGACGGCCACTGGAAAAGGAACTGTCCTTCATACCTCGAGAGCCTGAAGAACTAGAAGACTGACACACCTTCAGAAGGTATAGACTTGCTCATAATTGAAACTAATCTAACGGTTTCTTCTTCTTCTAGTTGGGTTATAGATTTTGGTTCTAGTGCTCATCTATGCACTACCATGCAGGGTCTAAAGGAAAGTAGAAGGCTGGCGGAAGGTGCGGTAACCCTTCGGGTTGGCAACGAGGCAAAAGTTGCTGCTATGGCTGTGGGCACCTACCATCTGCGACTACCGTCTGATTTTAGTTTATTACTTAGAGACTGCTATTATATACCTGCTGCTAGCAGAAATTTGATTTCTGTTTCATGTCTAGCACAGGAAGGTCATGTTTTTATATTTGACAAAGACTGTTGTTCTATTTATTTGAGAAATAAAATAGTCGCACGTGGTTTTATGATTGACAGTCTCTATCATTTGCATATGGATGTATCTATAAATGTGTCTGAGCAAGTAGTGAATGCCAAAGGATCCAAAAGATCCAGGGATGAAATAAACCAAAAATATTTGTGGCACCTCAGGCTTGGCCATATTGGAGAGGATAGGATGAACAAAATGAATAAAGATGGGCTTCTCGGCTCATTGACTTCCGAGTCATATCCAGTTTGCGAGTCCTGTCTTCAAGGAAAAATGGCTAGATTGCCCTTTGTAGGACAAGGGAAGAGGACCACTGAAATACTTACCCTAGTACATACAGATGTATGTGGCCCATTCGATGTGCTAGCTAGGGGACGTTATTCGTACTTCATTACCTTTACCGATGATTATTCACGGTATAGGTATGTGTATCTTATGAGACACAAGTCTGAATCTTTTGAAAAGTTCAAAGAGTTCAAGAATGAAGTAGAAAAACAAACTGGAAAACCTCTTAAGGCTCTTCGATCAGATCGAGGAGGAGAATACCTTAGTGGGAAATTCCGGGACTATCTCAAGGACAATGGCATAGTCTCACAATGGACTCCTCCGGGTACGCCTCAACTCAACGGGGTGTCAGAGAGGAGGAATCGGACCCTATTGGATATGGTCAGGTCCATGATGAGCTTCACTGATTTACCTATGTTTCTTTGGGGAGATGCCTTACTTACCGCAGTATATCTACTGAATAGAGTTCCCTCTAAATCCGTTCTTACCACACCGTATGAGATATGGCATAGTAAGAAACCAAGTCTTGGTCATCTCAAGATTTGGGGATGTCCGGCCCACGTCAAGAGACTACAGGCGGACAAACTAGAGGCTAGGACCATAAGTGCTCGTTTTATAGGATATCCTAAAGAGTCATTAGGATACAATTTTTACGTCTCAGAGGATCACAATGTGTTTGTGAGCTGTCATGCCATCTTCTTGGAAAACCAGTTTATCCTTGATAGAGGCAGTGGGAGGAAAATTGAGCTTGAAGAGAAAGTCTCTGAAAAGCAACGAGTCATGGATCCTATTGAACCCATTCATACAGAGCCAGTACACGCTGTCCCTCGACCACCTCGTAGATCTAGTAGGGTCTCCCATCCTCCCGATAGATACTTAGGTATACTAGAAGAGGATACCGAGGAAATGTTCCTAGTGGGAGATAGGGATCATACACAAGATCCCAAAACCTACGATGAGGCGATATCTGATATCGATTCCGAGAAATGGCTGGAAGCCATGAAGTCAGAGTTAGACTCCATGCATTCCAACCAAGTCTGGACCTTAGTAGATCCACCAGAAGGTATTGTACCTATTGGATGTAAATGGATCTACAAAAGGAAAATAGGTTCGGATGGAAAGGTAGAGACCTTTAAGGCAAGGCTGGTGGCGAAAGGGTATAGTCAACGCGAAGGCATTGACTATCAGGAGACCTTTTCACCTGTAGCCATGCTGAAATCCATCCGAACATTGCTTGCCATTGCAGCATTTCATGATTATGAAATCTGGCAGATGGATGTGAAAACTGCTTTCCTGAATGGATATCTTGATGAAGATATCTATATGGAACAGCCTCTGGGTTTCACTTCCAGTGATGGAGGTCACAAGGTCTGCAAGCTGCAAAGGTCCATTTATGGACTAAAACAAGCATCTCGGAGTTGGAACACTCGTTTCGATGACGCAATCAAAACGTTTGATTTCATCAAAAACGAAGAGGAACCGTGTGTTTACAAAAAGGTTAGTGGGAGCGCTGTCGTTTTTCTCGTACTGTACGTGGACGACATCCTCCTGATAGGGAATGATATTCCCATGCTAACCTCGGTCAAGGTCTGGTTGTCAAAAGAGTTCTCCATGAAAGACCTTGGGGAAGCATCCTATATTTTGAAAATAAAGGTCTGTAGAGATAGATCTAAAAGGATGCTTGGCCTATCACAGAAAATGTATATAGAGGAAGTGCTGAAAAGGTTCAGCATGGAAAACTCCAAAAGGGGTCTTTTACCCCTTAGGCATGGAATTCATCTCTCCAAGAAGATGTGCCCCAACACATCTGAAGAGATTCAACGCATGAGCAAGATTTCCTATGCCGGCAATGGGGAGCCTCATGTATGCCATGCTATGTACACCCTGATATAGCTCTTGCTGTGAGTGTCACAAGCAGATATCAGTCAAATCCAGGTGAAGAACACTGGACAGCTGTGAAGAATATTCTTAAGTACTTGAGAAGAACTAAAGATTTATTCTTGGTTTTTGGAGGATTATCAGAGTTGAAGGTAGAAAGATACACAGATTCAGACTTCATGACTGATGTCGATGATAGGAAGTCAACATCTGGATATGTGTTCTTGTGCAATGGTGGTACGGTAAATTGAAAAAGTTTCAAACAACCGATCATTGCTGATTCTACTATGGAAGCTGAATACATCGCCGCCTCCGAAGCTGCTAAGGAAGGCTTCTGGTTCAAGAAATTCATTGCGAAATTGGATGTAATGTCATCAGATGCCATAACACTCTACTGCGATAATAATGGCGCCATAGCCCTTGCTAAGGAGCCAACGTCTCATCAGAAGTCCAAGCATATAGAGCGGCGCTTCCATCTCATACGCAACTATGTTGAGAAGAAGTATGTCGAAGTGCAGAGAGTAGACTCCGCGGACAACGTGGCAGACCCGTTCACTAAACAGCTAAGTCAGCAAAAGACTGAAGTCCACCTTGAGAAGATGGGACTAAGATATATGACTGATTGGCTTTAGTGCAAGTGAGAGATTGTTAGATGTATGCCCTAGAAGCCAATTTTGGCTGACACATTATTAATTCTAGGACATAATTTGTACTTGACTTTATTATTATTGAATAAAAGAAAGGCATCTTTTTTATTCATATTATTATTGTGTCTATGAATCGTCCAAGGAATTAATAAGATGATGATGCATATTCTCAAGAGTTGAGAATTTGAGCCATGTATCATTAGTGATTAATTTCTGAACGCTCCTGATCGATGGATCATCACGAGGACGGTGATCGATCCGATGAGATCAGTGCACAGATTACTTTCCTTATGGATGGACGAGACTCGAGTCCACAGTGTGGCGACACTGAAGTAATAGTGCAGGTGCTTGTTAAGAACAAGGGTACTCAGCGTGACCAATACAAGAAGTCACTTGGATGTCTATCCACTCGTCAGTGACTTGTTTGATGTTGCAGTAGTGTGACTGGTCCTTTGACCTGCGGTGCTTCGGCTACTCACAGTGAGGTTATTGTAGTTTGACTCCACACATACATGGTCTCTAGCATATGGGTCCATGCAGTGTAGATTGGCTGCAGTAAGTTCACTGTAGGAGTAGGGTATGCACCTATAAGGAATCTATCGACCTTGATAGATAAGGAGATATCCTATGTGATTTATAAGACTGAGATCGTAAGACCTCGGCCGGGGCAGTATGCACAGTGGAGAAAGAGTTTTCCACTCTCGAACTCAAGTTGAATAAATCTTCACATATGACAGACGATGGGGTTTGACGAGTTGTCCATGACCTCCGTCCTGTAGGGATCCACGATAGTAGGACTGTATCACATGATAACTGCACCTAGAGGTTCATCATTCTATTCTACTGGGTAGCCACTACATGCTGCTAGGTGTCACTGGTGGATGGTGGGACTCACAGAGATTATCTCGATGATCGATAAACCATAATGAGTAGAGTTGGAATCGTTCCAATCCATTGAAAGAAGTTTTCAATGATATTATGATAGAGATCATAAGATATCTTACTACCAGTCAGAGTAGAACCTATAGGGTTACACACACTAGAAGTATTGACCAATCCGATGGTTGAAAAGTGATTATGAATCACGAGTAATCAATTCGATTGATAAATAAGTTGAAGAAGGAACAATGCGAATTAATTAATTGGACTTGAAACAAGAGTCCTACTTCGAGTAGGATTCCTAGAGTCCTAATTGGATTAGGACTGGGAATCCTAGTTGGAGTAGGACTGGGATTCCTACTTGGAGTAGGATTCCTACAATCCTAATTAGATTAGGATTTTGAATTCATCTTTGGATTCCTACTTAGAATAGGATTTCTAGAAATCCTAATTGGATTAGGACTTCGGATTCAAATAGAGTCCTAATTGGATTAGGACTAAAATTAAATATGTCCTAATTTGGATTAGGGTTTCTTAAGTCACAATTAATTATTAATCTAATGAATCAATAAGACTCCTAATTGGATTAGGATTGAAGAGTTCAATTGAGTCAAAATTGATTTAAGTTCTAATTGGATTAGGACTTACCTAGATTCGATCCAAATTGGTTCACGCTTGGGCTAAGCCTAATTGGATTAGGGCTTGACCACATTAGGGCATCCCAATCCTTACTTAATAAGGATTAGGGCAACCATGAAGGAGGGGCTCATGCCCCTCCTCCTTTGATCCTTTGGTGCGGCAACAAAAGGGGCCGGCGCCCCTCTTGGTAATACATCAAGGGCTCCTAACTTGTAGGAGCCCTAGATGGTTATAAAAGGAGGGCAAAGGGGCCGGCGCCCTAAGTGATTCTTCTCCCCTCCTTGCAGCCGTAGCCACCTTCTCCCCTCTCCTTGGTTCAGCCACAAGCAAAGGGAAGAAAAGAAGAAGCCTTGGCGGCCTCCTCCCCTTCCCTTCCTTCATCCAACGCAGGGAAAAGAAAGGCTGTAGTAGGGGCTTTGGTTCTTCTTCAAGATCCCTCCTTCTTCTTCCTCCTCTCAAGCACAATCAAGGGTTGATTGAAAGAGAGGAAATCAGCCATCAAAAGAAGTCTTTGCAAGGGAGCTAGCACCCCAGGAAGACTAGAGAGCTTTGATCGGATCTCTGCTTCGTGTGGATACCCGTAGAGGCCGGACACTTGAACGGCTTCAAGCGAACCCTCTTCCTAAACCACGAACTCAGATTTGCGGTGATCATCTACCCGCACAAGGTGAAGATCTGATCTTCTAATGTTTTAAAAGTTTTAATTCTTGCCTAACTACGAACGGTTCATGAAACAACGTTCATGCGATGAACGTCGATCCCGCACATGCCTCTTCCGCTGCCATCTGATTTTTTTTGAAATATCAGCGGCATAGGCGGGTTCCCAACAGTGAGAGTTGTCGACTGATTGCTCGTTACACAGAAAAATCACCACAAGAGTAAAAGTGCACAATTTATATATCTTTTATTAAAAAATAAAAAAAATAAATAAAAAAAATTCTGTATTGACCTTGAAAAAGACAATAGTGTGAAAGCCGTCGTTGTAAAAATTCGAGTAAACTGGAATATTACAGATAAAGCCCGTGAGGTACTAAAGTAAACATCCACAACTCTCGAAATCCTGCAGATAATATGATTTTGAATCAGTGAGCTGGTCCTTTCGACCAATCCTTGGAAACTACTAGTATTAGCAATATTTTGGAGATCCGAACCCTTAGCTTGTGTACAGTCCAGATTTCACCGAGCACTCCAGTATAAATGAGTCTTACAACTCCCTAAACTGAAACTTAATGACTTTAACTTAGATTGCATACTAACCTAGAATTTGGACTGACGTAGTAATTAAAACTTTGTGTGCTTTTGAAATTTTTGGCACTTATGCATTTGAAACTAGCTTTTATGAAAAAAAAAATTCTTTGGGTAGAGACAGCAGTTTGTGGGTATCTGAGTCGGAAATCCTCACGAGATAAAACTCATCCACTATGACCACCTAGGGGTTTAAAGCCTTGTTGCATATGATAAATGCAATCGCGATGCCTGCGAAAGTGAGTTAGAGTTTTTCTTTTCTAATTTTGCTCGAGGAATAGCAAAACATAGGTTTAGGAGTGTGATAAGTGCTTAATAATGTATAATTTAGTTATCTTTCGATAGCACTTATCAATGTTCTTAAACTGATAAATACGTATTTTACCATGAAATTGAATGATCATTGAAATAAATTTAAAATATGGTAAAAAGTAAATAATTTTTTTCTTAAATCAGACTCTGAACTTGTCTCTCTCTTGTTTGCAATCTTTCATGAAAATTACAGGAAAACATATAAGGAGGAGATTGTGTTAACCTGGTTTGGTAACCTGATAGAGTTGTAATCAAGCTAAGGTTATAATTAAATGGGTTTTGGTCCTAATTAGATTGAAAGCTATAATTAATTATTTTTGTATGGAGAAAATGTTTGATTAATTTTATTAAGTCACGGTCCTGTTTTTAGTTTTGTCGAGTCCGGTCTGAAGCAGTTTAGCAAGAATTGAATTTAAATAACATTGGGCTCAAGACCAAGTTCAAGCAAATTAAAGATCATAACCTACCTCAAATCCAAAGCCAATTCCCAAACCAATCCTATTCCTTTCTCGCGACCACTATCCAAGCAATCCAACGGTTCAGAAACTCCCGTCTCCGCATCACGTTTCCAAACTAAGCAAAATAGAGGAGATCCTTGTTTTAAATTCATATATGCCCATTTTCACGTCAAAATAAAGCAAGAAAAATAATTTTTCCCAAAAATTACTGGAATCACTGTTCAGGTGAACAGTATTCCGAGGTAACACTGTTCATATGAACAGTGTTCCGTGAAAAACACTGTTCATATGAACAGTGTTACAAAAATATATATATATATATAAGCCACTGTTTATCTTCTTCCTCCCTCCTTGCATCAGGGCCGTCCACCTTCCTCCCGTCGATCCCGCGTCGTGCCCACCGCGTTCATGCCATCTCCTCTTCCGAATTTCCAGCTCCTCCGCCATCAACTACGTGCGGCATCTCCTCTTCCGGATTTCCAGCTCCACGCCGTGACCAGCGCCTCCGCACGGCTGCCATTCTGAGCATCCGAGACAGCATCGCATCCCAGCGTATCACGCCATGGATCCGACCACTTTCTTCTTCCGCTCCCCCCAGCATCCTGTTTCTCCGCCATCAGTCGGTGCAGCCTCTCTTCCCAGCTCCTCCGCCATCAAATCTCTGTGATTCAGCCTTCTCCGCGATCATCGTCTGCCCAGCCGTCCGTGATCAGCTCGTCCAGCTCCTTCCATCGATCCCGCGGCCATCTCACCTTATCTCGTCTACACGTCAACCTCCCATCGATCCAGCGGCCAGGTCCATTGATCCGACCATCTGCATTCAACACGACGCTCCACGGATCATGCTTTCCTCCCGAGATCTAGCCATTCGCCGTTTTCGCCCGCGAGCTGCCCTCCAGCATCACGCCCCGAAATCAGCCACCCGTGATCTCTTCTCCCTTTCCGAATGAGCACACTGGATGACTATAAAAGCAGGGGGGCGTTCGGTGGCAAGGGGAGCCGGGGGGTTGTGAAAGAAATAGGGAACCCCTGTTTCGGCGAAGAGAAGAAGAGAGGTTCGGTTGGGAGAAAAAGAAAAGAAAAGAAAAGAGGGGGGGGAAAGAGAATAGTTTGTGATATTTTGGGAATAATGGGAGGTGAAGGCTTTCTTTTGAAGATGGGAGGTCGTCCGGAAGCCATGCTCGGCTAAACGTCTAGTCTAGGGCTGGATGAAGACCTAGTAATGTTACAGGACATTGTAGTTCTTATTTTCTTTATTATTTTGGAGCTTGTTTAAATTCTTATTATCAATGAAAAATCCTTTTATGATGTTTAAACTTTGAGCATGCTATTTATTATTCATGTTGCTTAAAGTAGTCTAAGATAATCCATGCCTAGGAAGATGAGGTGTACTGCACCCTAGGTTAGCATAATTAGGTAGACACTTCTTGCTATTCCGAAGATGGATTTTCTTAAAACTCTTTATGCTTTTATTTTAAAAGGCTTGTAGCCAATATTGCATGCCTCTCCAAAAGATAAAAAAAATAAAGAATACAAACCCTGGTGTAATGCTATGTGGTGGACTCCAAACCCTAGATCCATTTATTCTGATAAATTCTAATTCGCACTCATAGTTTCATTTAGTTAAATCAAGTTAGCAAATTCTTCTTCGTGATTTATTTTTAAAAGAAAAATAACTTATCTCCAATCCCTGTGGACCGATACCCGTAATCACTATCCTACAGGATACGTGCTATTGCGTGGTTTATTTTTGAAATTGAAATAACCGATCACCATGGTGATCTCAGGTCTAAGGATCACTTGCACAACTCCCACTATAAGAACCATCTTTTGATAATTAAGTAAGAATCCATAAGATGTTCTCATGGTTGGTCATTTCAGTGAACTCATTCCTCTAATGAGCACCCACATCTTTGTATTAGTGTCTCACACAAGTGATTATGAGATCAATCACCCTCTACATCGAGCATACATAAGATGTGCCAGTCTTTCCAGTAATATTGATCCCCGACTCAATATACCAATTTGACTGAAAATATTCTAAATTAGAATTTTAAAATTTTAGGACTCACTAGTATGATGTCATCATAATCCTAAAACCAATGTCCTAATTTATGGGGTTCATCATCCAATAATAAAACAGATAAGCAGCAAATGATGAAACACAATGCCTTTATTGATATATATCGAGTGTCAAAGTATATGATTTGGAGGATTACAAAGAGAAACCCATCAAATGTTTGGCTTATAGGGCATCTACTCTTTCATTGAAGAGTGTTGGAGCGTGGAAGCTTTGGAATGCATCGCGGGATGAAGCTAACAGCGGAAGAATGTGGCCCGATTGAGACGGATCGGGATCTCTTCCACGCGGGCGAACGCACGGAATTGAACGTAGACAGCTGCATCGCGGACGCTGGGAGAGGCTTCAGGGGCAAATCGTTGAGATTCAGGATGCTGGATGCTTCGTGGACGCACGGGAGGCTAGCGATGTTTTGATGCATCGCGGGATGAAATCGGGACGCAGGGAGAAAGACCTGATCGCGGCATGATTTGATCACGGATCTTGGGATGCGGACGGGGTCTTGAGAAGGCTGATGTGGTTGGAACTCGGGAGAGCTGGCTCACAGACGCGGCAAGGATGCTGAGGTGCTTGCGAACAGCTGAATCTGGGCTCTGTTCTGCAGCTGGGAAGAGATGAATTTATATAAAATAATGATAAAAATTATAATAAATTATAATAAGTGCTAAGGATAAAATATTTAATCATGTAAATGTTAACACCTATTATTTATCATTATTTTGCTAGCATTAGGCTAAGTTAATTGGTACTTTGATCGCACTTTTGTGCTCTCATCAAAAACCACTTGCCTCGAATAGATGAACTGTCTCCCTTGTAGGGATAAAGCTTGCTTAAACATCAACTGAGCCAAAAAGTGAAATTGGTGCAACTTTCGGTGATCTTCGTCCTATTGAGCTCGAATATCCCTAGGGGCCAACGTCTAATTGATAGTCAACTTTAAAGACCATGCAATAGCACGTATCTGGTTGGATAGTGATTACGGGTATCGATCCACAAGGATTGAGTTACAGTTATTTTCTTAAAAATATTTGAAAAAAAAAGAATTTGTAATTAAACTAAGCAATTTAATAAGAAATGCAATTAAAATAATATCAGTTGAGAGAACCTAGGGCAAGGAATTCACCACTAACATCGAAACAAGGGTTATTTGTAATTTATTTCGTTCTTGGATTATTATGCAAATTGGCTACTAGCCTAATAAGTATTCAAAAAAAATCTCACAAAAGTAATTTAGGAACATTCATCTTCGGTTGGCATGAAATGTCTACCCCAAACTAATGTGGCAGGGCACTGCATCTTCCCTAAGCATGGATGATCTTTTATTAATTTCGTGGTCATGAAGAATAGTTGTATAAATGTCATACTTAAAATCACAGAAATTAAATATGAAATAAAAGAAGATATTTATTAAAAATAATAAGTTCATACAACCCCAAGAATAGAAATAAAAAAATATAAAATCCTTATCCTTTTGCTAGGGCTGCATCCAACCCTAGTGAAGAGCTTAGCCTTCCATACAGATGCGAACAGCTGCACTGCAGGGGGGCTTCATGATGATTGGCTCTCCCTCCTTCCTCCCGTCGTCTCACTCTCCCTCCTCAAGTAGGATATTCCAAAGTGTTGCCGAAGAGAAGTGGATCCCAAGCGAAGTTGATTCCTTTGTTTCACACCTGGGTTCTTATAGGCTGCCAACTCCCCCTCGCTCCTCTGTTTTGAGTTCAAGATAAGGATGGAAAGCAGATAACTCTTGATCCTTGGACGCAAAGCTGGATACAAGCTGATCCGAGAGCGGTTGGGAACGCGTTGAACAAGAAGATGATGATGAAAAAGGGACTTGATGTCTATCCGGATGCTGGGAAGCTTGAACTCGGCTGTCCGTTGGATTCGGCTGGAAGTGGTCCCGAAATAGGAAAATCCGTGAGGCTCGAAATGCTGGGAACGGACGCGTAGGTTGGCTTGATCCAAGGATGCAGATGATGGCGTGGACGTTGAGAAGATCCTGGTTTTGTTCCGAAGCAGGGGGAGATCATGGAAGCTAGGGAGAATCTCGGATGGGATGCTGGGAAGGTGTTGGATTTGGTTCGGAAGAGGGACAAGGCTGTTCTGTTTTGAGGCAGGGGATAATGTGGATGAAGCTCACGACTAGGGGATTCGTGGACACGACTGGGACGCTAATCCTTGGAGCTCGGGGATGTTGCCGTTGGCTGGACGGGATCCATGGATGTGGAGATCGTGGGATCCATGGGCGCCTTGGCTTTATCCGTGGGTGATGGAAGTTCATTGCAACGGGATGAAGGTTGACCGAAATATGAAATTTAGCAGGATCAATCCGAACTGATTCAAGGGGTTGACGCGCTGAAGATCGCACGCATGGGGTGAGCGGAAGAAGAAGAAGATGGGCAGTTGTTCAGCTGGGAAGTCTTGGGATGAATCCGAAAGAAGATTATGGCTCTGATCTGTGATGAAGAGAAGGTGAGGAACGACTGGATCAGGATTTGTGGACGATGGAATAGGGGCTGAGCTTGCCCGTGGATGATGAACGGGAAGGCTGGGAGCTAGCAGAATCTAGTTGGGATAAGGATTGGTCAGTTTGGGAGGAAGGATTTTTAGCAGGAGATGAAGGATTGATCTGTTGGGGTGAGGGGATTGCTGGGATTTGAGTTCATCCTGTGGGCGAAGAGGAGGATCACATATGGCTTGTTCCTAAACAGGGGAAAAAAATGATGTGGAGGGAAGCGGAGAAATTGGTGGTTGCCGGCTTGGTTCTGGCTAGGACACGGAGCAGGGGAGGAGACACGTGAACTTGGGGTGGCTGTTAGATGTATGCCCTAGAAGCCAATCTGACGGACACATTATTAATTCTAGGACATAAATTTGTACTTGACTTTATTATTATTGAATAATAAATGGGCATCTTTTTCATTCATATTGTTTATGTGTCTATGAATCGTCCAAGGAATTAATAAGATGATGATACATATTCTCAAGAGTTGAGAATTTGAGCCATGTATCATTGGTGATTAATTTCTAAATGCTCCTGATCAATGGATCATCACGAGGACGGTGATCGATCCGATCAGTGCACAGATCACTTTTCTTCTGGATGGACGAGACTCGAGTCCACAGTGTAGGGACACTGAAGTGATAGTGCAGGTGCTTGTTCAAGAACAAGGGTACTGAGCGTGACCAAGACAAGAAGTCACTTGGATGTCTATCCACTCGTCAGTGACTTGCTTGATGTTGCAGTAGTATGACTGGTCCTTTGACCTGCAGTGCTTCGGCTACTCACAGTGAGGTTATTGTAGTTTGACTACACGTATACATGGTCTCTAGCCATATGGGTCCTTGTAGTGTAGATTGGCTGCAGTAAGTTCACTGTAGGAGTAGGGTATGCACTTACATGGAATCTATCGACCTTGATAGAAGAGGAGTGATCCTATGTGATTTGTTAGACTGAGTTCTAAGACCTTGGCCAGGGCAGAAATATAAAGTGGAGAAAGAGTTTTTCACTATCGAACTCAAGTCAAATAAATCTAGACATATGACAGACGACGGGATTTGACGAGTTATCCATGACCTCCGGTCTGTAGGGATCCACGATAGAAGGACTGTATCATACGATAACTGCACCTAGAGGTTCATCATTCTATTCTGCTGGGTGACCACTACATACTGCTAGGTGTCACTGGTGGATGGTGAGACTCACAGGGATCATCTTGATGGTCGATAAACCCTGATGAGTTGAGTTGAAATTGTTTCAACCCATTGAAAGAAGTTTTCAATGATATTGTGATAGAGATCACAATATATCTCACTACCAGTCAGAATGAAACCTATGGGGTCACACACATTAGAGGTAATGACCGATCCGATGGTTGAATGCGATTAGGAATCACAAATAATCAATTAGATTGATAAATGAAAACCCGCTAAGAGTTAGTGGCTAGAAGAAGGAATAATTGCAGTCGGATTGTAATTTAATTTAATTAATTGGACTTGATCATGAGTCCTACTTGGAGTGGGAATCATGGAGTCCTAATTGGATTAGGATTTCAAATTAAGTTAGAATCCTATTTGGAATTGGATTTCTAAAGTCCAAATTGTCTTAGGGCTGAAAATTGAACAAGTCCTGATTAGATTAGGATTTTCTTAAGTCCTAATTAATTTTAAATTTAATCTAATTAATTTCATGACTCCTAATTGGATTAGATTGAAGAGTTCAATAGAGTCATGGCTCAATTAAATTCTAATTGGATTAGGAATTGGAGGAAATTGAAATAGGTTCATAAAAATCCTATTTTGACTAGGATTGGACTCATACAATAGACCCAAATTAAAACCCCCTTTAATTTATTCAAATAACAGATTTAAATGAACTTGAGGGAGGGGCCCACGCCCTTCCCCTTGGGGTGTGCGTGGGAGAAAGAGGAGGGGCGCACGCCCCTCCTTGTTAGCCAAAAAGAAGAGATAAAGATGAGTTCCTAAAAAATAGGAACTCATCCTTATCTCTTAACTAATTAAAAGGGAAGGGGATTTTGGCCAGCATTTTGATGGGTTTTCCTTGGCTTTCACGGCAGAAAACCTCCTCTCCCATTCCTCCTTCCATCTGCAAGCAACAAGGGAAGAAATCAAGGGTGATGTGATCTCCTTCCCTTTCTTCTTTTGGTTCTAGCGCAAGGAAAAGAAAAAGGCTGCAGAGAGCCTTTATTTCTTCTTCCTTGGCACTTCCTTCTTCTTCCTCTTCTCAAGCCAATCAAAGGTTGATTCAAAGGAGAGGACTTCAGCCATCCATAGCCATCTCTGCAAGGGAGCTAGCACCCCGGGGAGATACGTAGGCTTCGATCGAATCATTACCTTGTGTGGATACCCGTAGAGGCCGGACGCGTGTGCGGCTTCCATCGAACCTTCTACAAATCCACGTGAATCAGATTTGCGGAGACCATCTACCCGCACAAGGTGAAGATCTGATCTTCTTAAGGATTTTAAAATAGTTTAAAATAATTTAATTCTAATCTATCTATAAACGAATGGTTTTAAAATATTTTCATGCGATGAACGGATCCCGCATAGTTTTTCCGCTGCAATCTGAAAATTATTTCAAATTTTCATGGCATATGTGGGATGCTAACAGTGGTATCAGAGCCATGGTTATGTAGATTAAGATTAGAATTAAATTTTTCAAGGCATTTTAGATCTGAAATTTAAGGGATTATGCTTGCTGAAAATTAAGTATGCAGAATTTTCAGCTTGCTGTTTTTCTGCATACTAATTAATGGATGCTTAGATTAATGATTCTAATGCATTAATAATGTGATTACAAATGTTTAGAGTCAAATCTAGCATGATCAGCAAGTCATGAGATGGAATAATCAATTAAATTACAGATCTGAAAATAATTTTTTTATGCATGTGATGCGTATGGTGATGATCATGGATGGACCCTTTGAATGTGCTGAAATGTTCTGCGATGTTCTGTGATGCATGTAATTTTAATTTTCAGATGCCTGCGTGCATCTTAAATTTATGTATTAGAGACCTACGTGTCTCAATGAAAAAGGTTGTAATTTTATTTTTATTTTTATTTAATTTTTAAAGCAATCTGGGATGTAATCTGTGATGTGTGTTGCACGTCGATGGTTGATCGATATGTACATCAACAAGCTCAACATGCGCGGATCAAGATCAAGGGTTGATTGAAGATGGATCAAGGAGTTGATCACAATTGGACCTAGAGGATCAAGATCGAGTCAAGACATGAAGACGATCATACCAATTGACGTGCATGTGCTTGTAAAATGACCCCATCCTGGATCCATGATCATCACCATTTAATTTTATTTTTGATAAATGCCTGGATGTTTAATGCTTATGATTATGCGGGTAGACTTATATTTGCATGAGATGTGAATACGCGATCGAGTGAGACCTAAATCGAAACCTCCCTAATTAGTCGAGGGTGAACCAACATAAGTTAGTCATATTAGATTAATTGATCTAATTGGTGTCTAGGCAAGCCTATAAGGTAGTTACTTAA
This sequence comes from Phoenix dactylifera, assembly GCF_051530095.1. Lineage (NCBI taxonomy): Eukaryota > Viridiplantae > Streptophyta > Magnoliopsida > Arecales > Arecaceae > Phoenix > Phoenix dactylifera. The sequence continues at coordinate 10,955,115 of NC_143195.1, forward strand.
TTAGGACCTTACTCTCTGAGTAAGGGGAGCCTCCCACCTGCTTACCTGGCCAATTATTCGATTACCTCTTATGAAGAACTCAAGTTGCTAATACTAAGACTTGATTATGCAATATTAAGTCCATAGGTCTTCCACCGTAGTAGAGCTGCTAAGGTCTTTTCGGTGTTGATTTGTCTCGGCTGGACACAGTGGGCAAGTTGCATCGGGGGACTGGATCTCTCTATTAGACATGAGATGTTGTGGGGTAAAGGTGGGGTTGGGCACCAATAACTGTTAGGTGAGGACCCAATGACGACTTTATTTCTGCGGTTATATGGTGGGTCTGACTTAACTAAGTAATGGGACCAATAACTGTTAGGTGAGGTCTTCATCACTTAGAGACCAAGTACCACTGTAATTTGCTTGAGAAGCATTGTACAAGAGTTGTACACTCATCCATTTATATGTCACCAATAACTGTTAGGTGAGGCGGCATGTAAATCGGTGAGACCGCAGTACCCACTAAAAATCCTAGTCGCGTAGGGTTTTCGTTTCTCCATCAGGGGAGTATGAGGGATTCGAAAAAATAGTGGGAGTATATTTGTTTTAAAAGTCCCTAGAACAAATTAAGTTCAAGTACAAAGTCTAACTAGAATATTTACTCTCTACAGATCACAATGTCAGCTTCAAACCCTTTGACCCGAATCCTTGAGACCAACAAACTGACCGGAACCAACTATAAAGACTAGCTTAGGAACCTGAAAATTGTTCTGAATTGTGAGAAAATAGGGTATGTGCTCGAGAATGATATCCCTAGGCTACCAGCACGTCCTACTGATGATCAGCGTGAGACGCATCAGAAGTGGACTGATGACGATATTAGGGTCAAGTGCTATATCATGGCATCCATGACTAACGAACTTCAATGCCAGCATGAGAACATGAAGACTGCTAGGGAAATACTGGCTTATCTGCAAGAGTTGTATGGTGAGCAGAGCCGCACTGCACGCTTTGAAGTGTCCAAGAGGCTCTTCAAGGCAAAGATGCGCGAGGGGCATTCTGTCCATGATCATTGTCTGACTATGATCAAGGACCTCGATGAGCTTGAGAAGCTCAGTATGTCCATGCATAAGGAACTGCCGATAGATCTGATCCTGCAATCCCTTCCTGATTCATTTGGTCAGTTTATAGTAAACTACCATATGAATAAAATTGAATGCACGAAGACCGAGTTGTTGAACATGTTGGTAACTGCTGAAGGAGCCTTGAAAGGTTCAAGGGGCTCTGTTCTGGCTGCTAAGCTGACTTCTGGTTCCAAGAGAAAGTCTACTTGGAAGAAAAAAAAGTCTGCAAAGAAGCACAAGAAAGACAAAAAGCCTAAGAAGGAAGTTCATAAGAAAAAGGCTAATGACAAGGAAAAATGTTTCCACTGCAACGTCAACGGCCACTGGAAAAGGAACTGCCCTTCATACCTCGAGAGCCTGAAGAACAAAAAGGACACACCTTCTGAAGGTATGTTAGACTTGCTCGTAATTGAAACTAACCTTACGGTTTCTTCTACTTCTAGTTGGGTTATAGATTCTGGTTCTAGTGCTCATCTGTGCACTACTATGCAGGGTCTAAAAGAAAGTAGGAGGCTGGCGGAAGGTGCAGTGATCCTTCGGGTTGGCAACGGGGCAAGAGTTGCTGCTGTAGCTGTGGGCACCTACCCTCTGCGATTACCGTCTGAATTTAGTTTATTGCTTAGAGACTGTTATTATGTCCCTGCTGCTAGCAGGAATTTGATTTCTGTTTCGTGTTTAGCACAGGATGGTCATGTTTTGTCATTTGACAAAGACTGCTGTTCTATTTATTTCAGAAATAAATTAGTTGCACGTGGTTTCATGATTGACAGTCTTTATCACTTGCATATTGATGTATCTGTGAATGTGTCTGAGCAAGTAGTGGATGCCATAGGATCTAAAAGATTGAGAGATGAGATAAACCAGAAGTATTTGTGGCACCTCAGGCTTGGCCATATTGGAGAGGACAAAATGAACAAATTGGAGAAAGATGGGCTTCTCGGCCCATTGACTTCTGAGTCATATCCAGTTTGTGAGTCCTGTCTTCAAAAAAAAATGGCTAGATTACCTTTTGTAGGACATGGGGAGAGGACTGCTGAAATACTTACCCTGGTTCATACTGATGTATGTGGCCCATTTGATGTGTCAGCCAGGGGTCGTTATTCATACTTCATTACCTTTACCGATGACTATTCACGATATGGGTATGTGTATCTTATGAGATACAAATCTGAGTCTTTTGAAAAGTTCAAAGAGTTCAGAAATGAAGTAGAAAAATAGACAGGAAAAACCCTTAAGGTTCTTCGATCAGATCGAGGAGGAGAATACCTTAGTGGGAAATTCCGGGACTATCTCAAGGAGAATGGTATAGTCTCACAATGGACACCTCTGCGTACACCTCAACTCAACGGGGTGTCAGAAAGGAGGAATCAGACTCTATTGGATATGGTCCGATCCATGATGAGCTTCACAGATTTGCCTATATTTCTTTGGGGAGATGCCTTATTATCCGCGATTTATTTATTGAATAGAGTTCCCTCTAAATCCGTTCCTACCACACCGTATGAGATATGGCATGGTAAGAAGCCGAGTCTTGGTTATCTTAAGATTTGGGGATGTCCGGCCCATGTCAAAAGAATGCAGGCGGACAAGTTAGAGCCTAGGACCATAAGTGCTCGTTTCATTGGATATCCTAAAGAGTCATTAGGATACAATTTTTATGTCTCAAAGGATCACAATGTGTTTGTGAGCCGACATGCCGTCTTCTTGGAAAAATAGTTTATCCTTGATAGAGGCAGTGGGAGGAAAATTGAGCTTGAAGAGAGAGTCTCTGAAAAGCAACAAGTAATGGATCCTATAGAACCTATTCACATAGAGCCAGTACACGTTGTACCTCCTCCACCTCATAGATAAAGTAGGGTCTCCCATCCTCCCGATAGATACTTAGGTATACTAGTAGAGGATACAGAGGAAATATTCCTCATGGGAGATAGGGAACATATACAAGATCCCAATATCTACAATGAGGCGAAATCTTATATCGATTCCGAGAAATGGCTGGAAGCCATGAAGTCAAAGATAGACTCCATGTATTCCAACCAAGTTTGGACCTTAGTAGATCCACCAGAAGGTATAGTACCTATTGGATGTAAATGGATCTATAAAAGGAATATAGGTTCGGATGGAAAGGTAGAGACCTATAAGGCAAGGCTAGTAGCGAAAGGGTATAGTCAGCGCGAAGGCATTGACTATCAGGAGACCTTTTCACCTGTAGCCATGCTGAAATCCATTCGAACATTGCTTGCCATTGTAGCATTTCATGATTATGAAATATGGCAGATGGATGTGAAAACTGCTTTCCTGAATGGATATCTTGATGAAGATATCTATATGGAGCAGCCTTTGGATTTCACTTCCAGTGATGGTGATCACAAAGTCTGCAAGCTGCAAAGGTCCATCTATGGACTAAAGCAAGCATCTCGGAGTTGGAACACTCATTTTAATGATGCGATCAAATTGTTTGAGTTCATCAAGAACGAAGAGGAACCGTGTGTTTACAAGAAGGTTAGTGGGAGTGCTGTCGTGTTCCTCGTACTGTACGTGGATGACATCCTCCTGATAGGAAATGATATTCCTATGCTAACCTCGATCAAGGTCTGGTTATCAAAAGAGTTCTCCATGAAAGACATTGGGGAAGCATCCTACATTTTGGGGATAAAGGTCTATAGGGATAGATCTAAAAGGATGCTTGGCCTATCACAGAAGATGTACATAGAGGAGGTACTGAAGAGGTTCAGTATGGAAAACTCCAAGAGGGGTCTATTACCCCTAAGACATGGGATTCATCTCTCCAAAAAGATGTGCCCCAACACATCTGAGGAGATTCAACGCATGAGCAGGATTCCTTATGCTTCTGCAATAGGAAGCCGCATGTATGCCATGCTGTGTACACGACCTGATATAGCCCTTGCTGTGAGTGTCACTAGCAGATATCAGTCGAATCCAGGTGAAGAGCACTGGACAGCTGTGAAGAACATTCTTAAGTACTTGAGAAGAACTAAAGATTTGTTCTTGGTTTTTGGAGGACCATCAGAGTTAAAGGTAGAAGGATACACAGATTCAGATTTTATGACTGATATTGATGATAGAAAGTCTACATCTGCATATGTGTTCTTGTGCAATGATGGTACGGTAAATTGGAAGAGTTCCAAACAACCGATCATTGCTGATTCTACCATGAAAGCTGAGTATATCGCCGCCTCTGAAGCTGCAAAGAAAGCCTTCTGGTTCAACAAATTCATTGCAGAGCTAGATGTAATGCCATCGGATGCCATCACACTCTACTGCGATAATAATGGCGCCATAGCCCTTGCTAAGGAGCCAAGGTCTCATCAGAAGTCCAAGCACATAGAGCGGCGCTTTCACCTCATACGCGAATACCTCGAGAAGAAATATGTCGAGGTGCAGAGAGTAGACTCCGCGGACAACGTGGCAGACCCGCTCACTAAGCTGTTAAATCAGCAGAAGACAGAAGCCCACCTTGAGACGATGGGACTTAGATATATGTCTGATTGGCTTTAGTGCAAGTGGGAGATTGTTAGATGTATGCCCTAGAAGCTGTTGCCCAGAGATGGTCACCCAAGAGGGGGGTGAATTGGGTGTTTTAAAACTTTTCGCCTAATTAAAAATAAAACACACAAATATATGCACTAAAGTAAAGAAGGAAGAATGAGAAAGGTCAATCGCAAACACAAGGTTTTATAGTGGTTCGGAGCTTCCACTGCTCCTACATCCACTCCCCAAATCACCTTTGGAAATTTCCACTATAATCCAAGATTACAGTACGGTAGTTTTGCGAGTTCACTACCTAACTCGTTGTTTTACACCGGGCTCACAACAAACCCTAACACCTCCAATTTCACTTAGGCTTGGGACGCCTTTCCCTTGTTCCAAGTCCCTTGACTGGAACAAGCACCACAATGAAAGAGTTTACACAGAAAAGAAAAGCTCTAGAAAAGCAAATATGGCAATGATGAACAATAGAACCCCGAAGAATCCTTTTGCCGTTGGAAGCATGGGAAATGGTGATTCTTCCGATGTGGATCGCGTAGATTTGAGTGTGAGCTTTGAATGCACGAGCGGAAGAGAGTGGTTGAGCTTGAAATCACTTGGGAAGCTTGAAAGCACCTGATTTCTTCACTTGAATGCACTCACTCCCTTGAACTTCTCTCTCTTGCTTCTCTCTTAAATGATCTAGCTTTTGGGTTGGTGAAAAGTTGTTTTGAAGCACTTAATGTTGGGAACCCGCCCATGCCGCTGATATTTCAAAAATTTTTCAGATGGCAGCGGAATCGGCATGCACGGGTTCGACGTTCATCGCATGAACGCTTGTTTCGAGACCTTTCGTAATTAGGTAAGAATTAAAGCTTTTAAAACAATAGGAAGATCAAATCTTCACCTTGCGCGGGTAGACGATCACCGCGAATCTGAATTCGTGGTTATGGGAGAGGGTTCGCTTGAAGCCGTTCAAACGTCCGGCCTCTACGGGTATCCACACGAAGTAGAGAACCGATCAAAGCTTTCTTGTCTTCCCGGGGTGCTAGCTCCCTTGCAAAGACTCCTTTGATGGCTGATCTCTTCTCTTTCTTTCAACTCTTGAAAGTGCTTGAGAGGAGGAAGAAGAAGGTTGAAGAAGAGGAAGAAGAAGAATCCCCACGCAGCCTTCTTTCTTTTCCTGCGTTGGAAGGAAGAAGGGAGGAAGAGGATGCCGCCAACCTTTGGCCTTGGTCTTCCTTGCTTGCGGCTGATCACAAGAAGAGAGGAGAGGGAGGCTCACGGCAAGGAGAAGGAGGAGTTCTTCTATACTTAGGGCGCCGGCCTCACACCTCCTTTTATAGCCATCTAGGGTTCCTACTAAGTAGGAGCCCTAGACATCTTTCCAAAGAGGGGGCGCCGGCCCCCTCTCTTGTGCCGCACCAATGGATCAAGGGGGAGGGGCTTGCGCCCCTCCCTCTTGGTAAACCCTAGTCCACATTAGGGTTTGCATTGCCCTAATGTGGTCAAGCCCTAATCCTATTAGGTTTAGCCCAAGGGTGAACCAATGGATCCAATCTAGGTAAGTCCTAATCCAATTAGAACTTGAATCAATTTTGACTCAATTGAACTCTTCAATCCTAATCCAATTAGGAGTCTTATTGATTCATTAGATTAATAATTAATTGTGACTTAAGAAACCCTAATCCATATTAGGATGTATTTAGTCCTAATCCAATTAGGATTAGATTTGAATCCGAAGTCCTAATCCAATTAGGATTCCTAGGAATCCTACTCCAAGTAGGAATCCGATTTAGATTCAAAATTCCTAATCTCATTAGGATTGGGGAATCCTATTCCAAGTAGGAATCCCAGTCCTAATCCAATTAGAACTCTAGGTATCCTACCCGAAGTAGGATTCTTGTTTCAAGTCCAATTAATTAATTCCTTTTTTTCTTCTTCAACTTCTTATCAATCAAATTGATTTCTTGTGATTCCTAATCACGATTTCAACCATCGGATCGGTCAATACTTCTAGTGTGTGTGACCCCATAGGTTCTATTCTGACTGGTAGTGAGATATATTGTGATCTCTATCACTATATCATTGAAAACTCCTTTCAATGGGTTGGAACGATTCCAACTCAACTCATTAGGGTTTATCGATCATCAAGATAATCCCTATGAGTCCCACCATCCACCAGTGACACCTAGCAGCATGTAGTGGCTACCCAGCAGAATAGAATGATGAACCTCTAGGTGCAGTTAACATGTGATACAGTCCTACTATCGTGGATCCCTACAGGACGGAGGTCATGGACAACTCGTCAAACCCCATCGTCTGTCATATGTCAAGATTTATTCGACTCGAGTTCGATAGTGAAAAACTCTTTCTCCACTATGTATACTGCCCCGGCCGAGGTCTTACGAACTCAGTCTTATAAATCACATAGGATCTCTCCTTATCTATCAAGGTCGATAGATTCCATATAGGTGCATACCCTACTCCTACAGTGAACTTACTGCAGCCAATCTACACTGCATGGACCCATATGGCTAGAGACCATGTATGTGTGCAGTCAAACTACAATAACCTCACTGTGAGTAGCCGAAGCACTGCAGGTCAAAGGACCAGTCACACTACTGCAACATCAAGCAAGTCACTGACGAGTGGATAGACATCCAAGTGACTTCTTGTATTGGTCACGCTCAGTACCCTTGTTCTCTAACAAGCACCTGCACTATCACTTCAGTGTCCCTACACTGTGGACTCAAGTCTCGTCCATCCAGAAGGAGAGTGATCTGTGCACTGATCGGATCGATCACCGTCCTCGTGATGATCCTTTGATCAGGAGCATTTAGAAATTAATCACCAATGATACATGGCTCAAATTCTCAACTCTTGAGAATATGTATCATCATCTTATTAATTTCTTGGACGATTCATAGACACATAAACAATATGAATGAAAAAGATGCCTTTTATTTATTCAATAATAAATAGTCAAGTACAAAATTATGTCCCTAGAATCAACAATGTGTCAGCCAAATTGGCTTCTAGGGCATACATCTAACAATCTCCCACTTGCACTAAAGCCAATTGGTCATATATCTTAGGCCCATCTTCTCAAGGTGGGCTTCAGTCTTTTGCTGACTCAGCTGCTTAGTGAAAGGGTCTGCCACGTTATCCGCGGAGTCTACTCTCTGCACCTCTACATATTTCTTCTCCACATAGTCGCGTATGAGGTGAAAGCGCCGCTCTATATGCTTAGACTTCTGATGAGACCTTGGCTCCTTACCAAGGGCTATGGCGCCATTGTTATCGCAGTAGAGTGTTATGGCATCTGATGTCATCACATCCAGCTCTGCAATGAATTTCTTGAACCAGAAGCCTTCCTTAGCAGCTTCAGAGGCGGCGATGTATTCGGCTTCCATAGTCGAATCAGCAATGATCGGTTGTTTAGAACTCTTCCAATTCACCGTACCACCATTGCACAAGAACACGTATCCAGATGTTGACTTCCTGTCATCGACATCAGTCATGAAGTCTGAATCTGTGTACCCTTCTACCTTTAACTCTGATGATCCTCGAAAAACCAAGAATAAATCTTTAGTTCTTCTCAAGTACTTAAGAATATTCTTCACAGCTGTCCAGTGTTCTTCACCTGGATTCGACTGATATCTGCTTGTGACACTCACAGCAAGAGCTATATCAGGTCGTGTACATAGCATGGCATACATGAGGCTTCCTATTGCCGATGCATAAGGAATCTTGCTCATGCGTTGAATCTCCTCAGGTGTGTTGGGGCACATCTTCTTGGAGAGATGAATTCCATGCCTTAGGGGTAAAAGACCCCTCTTGGAGTTTTCCATGCTGAACCTCTTCAGCACCTCCTCTATGTACATTTTCTGTGACAGGCCAAGCATCCTTTTAGATCTATCTCTATAGACCTTTATTTCCAAAATATAGGATGCTTCCCCAAGGTCTTTCATGGAGAATTCTTTTGACAACCAGACCTTGACCGAGGTTAGCATGGGAATATCATTCCCAATCAGGAGAATGTCATCTACGTACAGTACAAGAAAAACGACAGCACTCCCACTAACCTTTTTATAAACACATGGTTCCTCCTCGTTTTTGATGAAATCAAACGTTTTGATTGTATCATCGAAACGAGTGTTCCAACTCCGAGATGCTTGCTTTAGTCCATAGATGGACCTTTGCAGCTTGCAGACCTTGTGATCTCCATCACTGGAAGTAAAACCCAAAGGCTGTTCCATATAGATATCTTCATCAAGATATCCATTCAGGAAAGCAGTTTTCACATCCATCTGCCAGATTTCATAATCATGAAATGCTGCAATGGCAAGCAATGTTCGGATGGATTTTAGCATGGCTACAGGTGAAAAGGTCTCCTGATAGTCAATGCCTTCGCGCTGACTATACCCTTTCGCCACAAGCCTTGCCTTATAGGTCTCTACCTCTCCATCCAAACCTATCTTCCTTTTGTAGATCCATTTGCATCCAATAGGTACAATACCTTCTGGTGGATCTACTAAGGTCCAGACTTGGTTGGAATGCATGGAGTCTATCTCTGACTTCATAGCTTCCAGCCATTTCTCGGAATCGATATCAGATATCGCCTCGTTGTAGGTTTTGGGATCCTGTATGTGATCCCTATCCCCCACTAGGAACATTTCCTCTGTATCCTCTTCTAGTATACCTAAGTATCTATCGGGAGGATGGGAGACCCTACTAGATCTACGAGGTGGTTGAGGGACATCGTGTACTGGCTCCTTATGAATAGGTTCTATAGGATCCATGACTCGTTGCTTTTCAGAGACTTTCTCTTCAAGCTCAATTTTCCTCCCACTGCCTCTATCAAGGATAAACTGATTTTCCAAGAAGATGGCATGACGGCTCACAAACACATTGTGATCCTCTGAGACGTAAAAATTGTATCCTAATGACTCTTTAGGATATCCTATAAAACGAGCACTTATGGTCCTAGCCTCTAACTTGTTCGCCTGTAGTCGCTTGACGTGGGCCGGACATCCCCAAATCTTGAGATGACCCAGACTTGGTTTCTTACCATGCCATATCTCATATGGTGTGGTAGGAACGGATTTAGAGGGAACTCTATTCAATAAATAAATCGCTGTGAGTAAGGCATCTCCCCAAAGAAACATAGGTAAATCAGTGAAGCTCATCATGGACCTGACCATATCCAATAGGGTCCGATTTCTCCTCTCTGACACCCCGTTGAGTTGAGGTGTACCCGGAGGTGTCCATTGTGAGACTATGCCGTTTTCTTTGAGATAGTCCCGGAATTCTCCACTAAGGTATTCTCCTCCTCGATCTGATCAAAGAGCCTTAAGAGGTTTTCCAGTTTGTTTTTCTACTTCATTCTTGAACTCTTTGAACTTTTCAAAGGATTCAGACTTGTGTCTCATAAGATACACATACCCATACCGTGAATAATCATCGGTAAAGGTAATGAAGTAAGAATAACGTCCCCTGGCTAGCACATCGAATGGGCCACATACATCTGTATGTACTAGGGTAAGTATTTCAGTGGTCCTCTCCCCATGTCCTACAAAGGGTAGTCTGGCCATCTTTCCTTGAAGACAGGACTCGCAAACTGGATATGACTCGGAAGTCAATGAGCCTAAGAGCCCATCTTTATCCATTTTGTTCATTCTATCTTCTCCAATATGGCCAAGTCTGAGGTGCCACAAATATCTTTGGTTTATCTCATCTCTGGATCTTTTGGATCCTTTGGCACTCACATCTTGCTCGGTAACATTCACAGATACATCCATATGTAAATGGTAGAGACTGTCAATCATAAAACCACGTGCAACTATTTTATTTCTCAAATAAATAGAACAGCAGTCTTTGTCAAATGTAAAAACATGACCTTCCTGTGCTAGACATGAAACAGAAATCAAATTTCTGCTAGCAACAGGTACATAATAGCAGTCTCTAAGTATTAAACTAAATCCAGACGGTAGTCGCAGATGGTAGGTGCCCACAGCCACAGCAGCAACTTTTGCCCCGTTGCCAACCCGAAGGGTTACCGCACCTTCCGCCAGCCTTCTACTTTCCTTTAGACCCTGCATGGTAGTGCACAAATGAGCACTAGAACCAGAATCTATAACCCAACTAGAAGTAGAAGAAACCGTTAGATTAGTTTCAATAATGAGCAAGTCTATACCTTCTGAAGGTGTGTCACCTTTCTTGTTCTTCAGGCTCTCGAGGTATGAAGGACAGTTTTTCTTCCAGTGGCCTTCGACATTGCAGTGGAAACATTTTCCTTTGTCGTTAGCCCTTTTCTTTTGAACTTCCTTCTTTGGCTTCTTGTCTTTCTTCTGCTTCTTTGCAGGCTTCTTTTTCTTCCAAGTAGACTTTCTCTTGGAACCAGAAGTCAACTCAGCAGCGAGGACATTACCCCTTGAAACTTTCAAGGCTCCCTCAGCAGTTACCAACATGTTGATTAGTTCAGTCTTAGTGCATTCAATCTTATTCATGTGGTAGTTTACTATAAACTGACCAAATGAATCAGGAAGTGACTGTAGGATCAAATCCACTTGCAATTCCTTGTGCATGTCCATACCGAGCTTCTCAAGCTCCTCTAGGTCCTTGATCATGGTCAGACCGTGATCATGAACAGACTGCCCTTCGCGCATCTTCGCTTTGAAAAGCCTCTTGGACACTTCAAAACGAGCTGTGCGACTCTGCTCACCATACAACTCTTGTAGGTGTGCCAGTATGTCCCTAGCAGTCTTTATATTTTCATGCTGGCATTGGAGTTCATTAGACATAGATGCCATCATATAGCATTTTACTCTAATGTCATCGTCCAACCACTTTTTATGCATCTCACGCTGAACATCAGTGGGACGTGCTGGTAATGTGGGGATATCTGAATCGAGTATATAACCTATCTTCTCACAGTCCAAAACTATTTTGAGATTTCTAAGCCAGTCCTTGTAATTGGTTCCGGTCAGTCGGTTGGTCTCAAGAATACGGGTCAAAGGGTTTGAAGCCGACATTGTATCTGCAGAGAGTAAAGATTCTAGTTAGACTCTTGTACTTGATCCTAATCTGTCCTAAGGTCTTTTAGAACAAATATGACTCCCACTATTTTCTCGAATTCCTCACACTCCCCTGGTAGGAAAACGAAAATCCCACACGACTAGGGTTTCTAGTGGGTACTGCGGTCCCATCAATTTACATGCCACCTCACCTAACAGTTATTGGTGACACATAGATGGATGAGTGTACAACTCTTGTACAATGCTTCTCAAGCATGTTGCAGTGCAACTTGGTCTCTAAGCCATGAAGACCTCACCTAACAGTTATTGGTCCCATTTCTTAGTTAAGTCAGACCCACTGTATAACCGTAGGAATAAAGTCGTCATTGGGTCCTCACCTAACAGTTATTGGTGCCCAACCCCACCTTTACCCTACAACATCTCATGTCTATAGAGAGGTCCAGCCCCCCAATGCAACTTGACCACTGTATCCAGCCGAGACAAGTCAACATCAGAAAGGCCTTAGCAGCTCTACTACAGTGGAAGACCTATTGACTTAATATTGGTTAATCAGGTCTTAGTGTTTGCAACTTGAGCCTTTCATAAGAGGTAATCGAACAATTGGCCAGGTAAGCAGGTGGGAGGCTCCCCTTACTCAGAGAGTAAGGTCCTAATTAAGTAACCACCTTTCATGCTTTCCTAGACACCAATTAGATCAATTAATCTAATATGACTTGCTCATGTCGGTTCACTCTCGACTTGATTGAGGAGGTTTTGATTTAGGTCTCAATTGGGTTTGCTACATCACATGTAGACCTATCTACCCGACTCTCATTCACATCACATGCAAACGGCGCATTGCAGGCAGTTATAATCGCGGCAATAATTAAAGCTAAACTTTAACTAGGTGATGATCATGGATTCTAATTAGGTCGTATTACAAGCACATGCACATCAATTGATCAAGTGGTCTTCAACTCTTGAATTGGTTCCAAGCCTCCTTGATTCGATCCTTGATCAACCCTTGATCCCATCGCCATCAACCGCTTGGATCACCTTTCATCTCATGCCTTTGCTTCAACTTGATCGTTGATGTACATCACATCACAGAAATACAACCAGATGTAAAATAAAAATAAAAATAATTTACATCTCCTTTTAGGAGGCACGCAGGCCTCTCAAAACATCAAATAAGATGCATGCAAGCATCTGAAAAATTACATGACATCGCAGATCACATCGCAGGTCATTACATTTGATACCAAAAGGGGTTGAATCCTATGATCATCACCGTATGCTACAATTATAATTTTCAGATCTGAAACTTAACTGATTATATCATGACATAGGTCGCTGATCATGCTAATCATGATTCTAAACTTTGTAATCCCATTAACAATGCAATTAGAATCATCTTTTTATCACATAAAAATCAGCATGTAAAAAAAAAAAATCAGCACCCCTGAAAAATCTGCATGCAGAATTTTCAGCATGCATGATCAATCAATTTTCAGATCTAATAAGCCTTTAGTTATTTAATTCTTACCTTAATCTACGAAGCCTAGGCTCTGATACCACTGTTGGGAACCCGCCCATGCCGCTGATATTTCAAAAATTTTTCAGATGGCAGCGGAATCGGCATGCACGGGTTCGACGTTCATCGCATGAACGCTTGTTTCGAGACCTTTCGTAATTAGGTAAGAATTAAAGCTTTTAAAACAATAGGAAGATCAAATCTTCACCTTGCGCGGGTAGACGATCACCGCGAATCTGAATTTGTGGTTATGGGAGAGGGTTCGCTTGAAGCCGTTCAAACGTCCGGCCTCTACGGGTATCCACACGAAGTAGAGAACCGATCAAAGCTTTCTTGTCTTCCAGGGGTGCTAGCTCCCTTGCAAAGACTCCTTTGATGGCTGATCTCTTCTCTTTCTTTCAACTCTTGAAAGTGCTTGAGAGGAGGAAGAAGAAGGTTGAAGAAGAGGAAGAAGAAGAATCCCCACGCAGCCTTCTTTCTTTTCCTGCGTTGGAAGGAAGAAGGGAGGAAGAGGATGCCGCCAACCTTTGGCCTTGGTCTTCCTTGCTTGCGGCTGATCACAAGAAGAGAGGAGAGGGAGGCTCACGGCAAGGAGAAGGAGGAGTTCTTCTATACTTAGGGCGCCGGCCTCACACCTCCTTTTATAGCCATCTAGGGTTCCTACTAAGTAGGAGCCCTAGACATCTTTCCAAAGAGGGGGCGCCGGCCCCCTCTCTTGTGCCGCACCAATGGATCAAGGGGGAGGGGCTTGCGCCCCTCCCTCTTGGTAAACCCTAGTCCACATTAGGGTTTGCATTGCCCTAATGTGGTCAAGCCCTAATCCTATTAGGTTTAGCCCAAGGGTGAACCAATGGATCCAATCTAGGTAAGTCCTAATCCAATTAGAACTTGAATCAATTTTGACTCAATTGAACTCTTCAATCCTAATCCAATTAGGAGTCTTATTGATTCATTAGATTAATAATTAATTGTGACTTAAGAAACCCTAATCCATATTAGGATGTATTTAGTCCTAATCTAATTAGGATTAGATTTGAATCCGAAGTCCTAATCCAATTAGGATTCCTAGGAATCCTACTCCAAGTAGGAATCCGATTTAGATTCAAAATTCCTAATCTCATTAGGATTGGGGAATCCTATTCCAAGTAGGAATCCCAGTCCTAATCCAATTAGAACTCTAGGTATCCTACCCGAAGTAGGATTCTTGTTTCAAGTCCAATTAATTAATTCCTTTTTTTCTTCTTCAACTTCTTATCAATCAAATTGATTTCTTGTGATTCCTAATCACGATTTCAACCATCGGATCGGTCAATACTTCTAGTGTGTGTGACCCCATAGGTTCTATTCTGACTGGTAGTGAGATATATTGTGATCTCTATCACTATATCATTGAAAACTCCTTTCAATGGGTTGGAACGATTCCAACTCAACTCATTAGGGTTTATCGATCATCAAGATAATCCCTATGAGTCCCACCATCCACCAGTGACACCTAGCAGCATGTAGTGGCTACCCAGCAGAATAGAATGATGAACCTCTAGGTGCAGTTAACATGTGATACAGTCCTACTATCGTGGATCCCTACAGGACGGAGGTCATGGACAACTCGTCAAACCCCATCGTCTGTCATATGTCAAGATTTATTCGACTCGAGTTCGATAGTGAAAAACTCTTTCTCCACTGTGTATACTGCCCCGGCCGAGGTCTTACGAACTCAGTCTTATAAATCACATAGGATCTCTCCTTATCTATCAAGGTCGATAGATTCCATATAGGTGCATACCCTACTCCTATAGTGAACTTACTGCAGCCAATCTACACTGCATGGACCCATATGGCTAGAGACCATGTATGTGTGCAGTCAAACTACAATAACCTCACTGTGAGTAGCCGAAGCACTGCAGGTCAAAGGACCAGTCACACTACTGCAACATCAAGCAAGTCACTGACGAGTGGATAGACATCCAAGTGACTTCTTGTATTGGTCACGCTCAGTACCCTTGTTCTCTAACAAGCACCTGCACTATCACTTCAGTGTCCCTACACTGTGGACTCAAGTCTCGTCCATCCAGAAGGAGAGTGATCTGTGCACTGATCGGATCGATCACCGTCCTCGTGATGATCCTTTGATCAGGAGCATTTAGAAATTAATCACCAATGATACATGGCTCAAATTCTCAACTCTTGAGAATATGTATCATCATCTTATTAATTTCTTGGACGATTCATAGACACATAAACAATATGAATGAAAAAGATGCCTTTTATTTATTCAATAATAAATAGTCAAGTACAAAATTATGTCCCTAGAATCAACAATGTGTCAGCCAAATTGGCTTCTAGGGCATACATCTAACACTTAAGAGCTCCCTTTTATAGCCCAAAAAGCAAATATAGTCGTTAGAGATAAAGTAAAAGAGATTTGAAATTCAAACCAAACCTGTAAAAGTTGTCAGTCGCGTCCCAGGCGTTCCGGGGACGTCTCCACTTCAACGAGAGACGTCTCGGCTACAAGATTTTACTTTTTACGTTGTCTGGGGTCGACTCGGCACTTTACGAGGACGACTCTGCTTGTTTGCACTTTTTGAATGGGGACGACTCCGCTGTCTCGGGGTCGACTCCGCTTCTTTATCTCCGAAAAACATGTCCTCTGGAATTCCCTGAGAGAGCCGACTCCGCTCTTTCAGGGGACGTCTCCGCTGCCTTATCACCGAAAAAATCATTCTCTGGAAAACCCTGAGAGAGCCGTCTCCGCTATCTTGGGGACGACTCGGGAAGTCTCCTTTTTACTTGTGGGGACGACTCTGCTTGCGGTGGGGACGTCTCGCGCATATCTCTTGAAAACTGCCTTTCTGCCGCCACTGAGAGAGTCGACTCCGCTACTGAGAGAGTCGACTCCGCTATCGTGGGGACGACTCGGCAGGTGCCGGGTGAAAGAGTAGATGCCCTACAAGCCAATTGCAATATGTATTGCGAAGGGTTTTTCTTTTGATTTGTCCAAATCATGTACATGACATTTAAATATGAATAAAGGCATTATATTTTATCATATGCTGTTGATTATATTTATGATAAACTCCTTAGATTAGGGCAATGGTTTTAAGACTATGATGAGATCATACTAGTGAGACTTAAAATCCTAAAATTCTAATCTTAAATATTCCCAGTCATTGGTACATTGAGTCGGGGATCAATGATTACCGGAAAGACTGGCATGTCTTATGTATGCTCGATGCAGAGGATGATTGATCTCACAATTATTTGTGTAGAGACACTAATACAAAGATATGGGTGCTCATTAGAAGAATGAGTTCACTGAATTGACCTACAAAGAGAAATCTTATGAAGTCTTACTTACATGTCAAAAGATGATTCTCTTAGTGGGAGTTGTGCAACTGATCCTTTGACCTGAGATCACCATGGTATCTTGTGCACATGAACCTATGTTTTGGTTTACACTCATTCATGACAATAAGTTATGTACGAGGTCTTCTGGATATGGTGGATTGTGTACGAAGATTATGAGTAGGTCAACAAGGAATTAATCACTTCTAGTAAGAGAAGATAGCATCCTATTTATTCTAATCATATGATAATTCAGGAAGCCTTTGATCAAAGCAGAATGAAAATTAGAAAGAGTTTCTAATGTTTCATTATTTGAATTATCATTAAAAGATTGAGAAAAATATGAATATGAAATTGAGTTTGACATATATTCATACTCATATACATATTTGGGATGCAGTTTGATTAAAGGATTGAATTGCATGGTAACTTGCCACTGAAGGGTATTTTTGGTATTTCCACCAAATTCCATATTTTTCGGGTAGACATGACACGTTGCTAGACGTCAATCTTGTCTTATAGGTTTGATCGAACTAAAGAGTTTAATTCGATCACCAATTAGAAAGGATTCTAATTGTTAAGTTCGGGTTCGCGCAGTTTGGACTTAAATCGATTAGAAGAGTTCTAATCAAGTTGGGTCAACTCGCACTCACACCTATTGCTGGCTAAGTATGGAACCCAATGGGTCACACACAAGAAAACTTATCAAGGGTCTAATTGGATTAGATCATGTTTGCAAGATAAACATCCTAGCAGGTGTTGCAAACCTTAGCTCCTGATTCGAACTGGATTCAAATCTGATTCGAATTGAATTCGAATCTGATTCTTAATTGATCTAATTTGATTTGATCATATTCTAATATGGGTTAGCCAAGAGTTGGCTCCTAATTGGCTTGGTTTGAGTCTAATTGGATTAGATTTGATAAATCATTCATTTTTGACCGTTGGATCAACATTTGGATGAAGAGATGGATCAAATGGATGGCACCATGAATTGGAGCCATTGGATTTTCATCATAGGATGATGGGAGATCATGATGACGTGATGGATATCATTGGGAGGCGTGGAGATGAAAAATAGGTGAAGGAAAGAGAGAGAATACGTGAAGATTAAATGGATAAGGATGAACCATTTATTTGATCTTATCCATTCTCTCTCTTCTCTCTTCATCACGCCTAAGGGATATATGGCGCCTTCTTTCATGGCCTTTGGATCATCATCAACCCTTGATGAATGGATAAGGTTGGTTCCTATTTTTCTTGCATGAGAAGAAGTGAAAAAAGGGAAGAGTACGGCGCATTTTCATGAAGAGGTGCTTAGGGAATCAAGCGCCACATCATAAGCGCTTGATCTTATCATAACCACTTTTGATACGCCTCTCCCTATTTTTGTGGCGCCTTCTCTCCTCTTATCACGCCCCATCTGAAGGATGTGTGGATGGGATGCATCCTTTGGTGATGCATCCCCACGCCATCTATAAATAGGAATGCTCCCGGTGTTTTCTAATCATCGAAAATCAATCCAACTCTCTCTCTCTCATATCCCTTCTTTCTTACATTAGTTTCTTTCTTTCTAACATTGCTTCTAGTGTGTCCTAAGCCAAGACAAGGTGGTCTTCCTTAGGACAAAAGGATTAGAAGTGATTTTAGAAGGCTAAAGAAAAATAGAAAGGAAGGAAAGCAAGCCATTAGAGTTCTTTAGAAGAATTCTGCATTAAGGATCAAAAGTCTTTGGAGCTAAAGTCTTGATCAAGTTTTCGTGTGGATCACCATTGGAGGGCGGACACTTGGACGCCTCGTGGAGATTGTACACTTTGGATTAGCGTTTGAGGTATTCTACTAATTCTGTATTTATTTTATATTATTTGATTGTAATCATTAAGGTGATCTAGGCTTAAAAGGGTTTCATGCATAGGGACTTTATTAAGAAAATTTTAAAATCCCTAGCTTCCGCTGCCCATTATGACATGCTAGAACCCTACAGTGGTATCAGAGCTATCCTTAATTGGTTCAATCAAATAATAATGCATGATGTATGATTATTACTTTACTATGAGATAGTAATGTCATATGCTTAATGAAATGCTGAAATATATGATTCATATATGATATGATATGTAATAAAATGTCATGATATGAAATTTTCCATATAAAAATATGTTGAAGCATGTTAATTAGTTGCTTATGATTTATACATGCTATGAGATAGCTATGATGCATGATAACTTATTTTAGATATGTTAAATATATGTTACAATTAAAGAATGTGCTAGAGACTAGTAAGCCCTCAATAAAAATTATATTAAGTCATAGTGTTAAAAAATTTTGAGCTAACCCATTCTAGAACAATTAATCTAATTGGTGTCAAAGGAAAGCACTAAAGGTGGTTACTTAATTAGGACCTTACTCTTTGAGTAAGGGGAGCCTCCCACCTGCTTACCTGGCCAATTGTTTGATTGTCTATTATGGAGAAGCTTAATATTGATATAACACTATTGATAGCCTTCCTTCATGCCTCGATATTATTATGTCAAGATCCATGCTAGTTTGTTGTGCTAACACAAAACTTGCAATGGGGACTGATGTTATACTGTCTTGGTGCATTAAGATGCTTATGGCATATTTTAATATATTGCCTTGTTGTGTAACCACAAGGGCAATATTATTCGAATATGACTATATGGAAATGAAGGGTTTGACTTAACTAAAATATTATTATTTGTTGTGCTAACACAAGGCAATAAGTATTTTAAGAGGACAAGATAAAGTTGAGAATTGCATGAGATGCAATTGGAAAGAGTTTTCTACCTTTGAACTCATAAGAGTTTGTTGTGTAAACACAAGGCTTTTTATGATGAATTAGGATCTCAACCCTACTAAGAAAAATTATATTTTCACGTTTATCATAGGAGAGGGCTATGATATTCGATAAAAATAGTAGGAGACAAATTAGATTAAAGTCCTTATCTAGTTGCAAACATGTCATATCATGATTGGTCTGCTTATATTAGTTATGTTCTTGCATATGTAGAATTATTAAATGGCTTCACTTTCACTAAGAGGCATCTTAGATGCCAACAAGTTGACCGGACCAAATTATGTGGACTGGTTGAGGAATTTAAAGATAGTACTCACTCAGGAGAAAATTTCCTATATACTTGAAACCCCTGATCTTGGAGATCTAGGGGATGATGCTACAGAAGAGGAGGTTGCCACACATAAGATGTGGAAAAATGACAGTTTGACTGTCAAATGTATCATACTTGCCTCTATGAGTAATGAATTACAGAGGCAACATGAAGGCATGGACACTCAATCCATACTTCTCAATCTAAAAGAGTTGTATAGAGAACAAAGCAGGACTGCTAGGTATGAGATATCTAAGCAGTTGTTCCGTGCTAGAATGAATAAAGGAACTCCAGTGCAAAACCATGTTCTTATGGTTATAGACTTAATCACTAGATTAAGTCAATTAGGTTTTGCTATGGATAGTGAGCTCAGTCAGGATTTGATCCTGCAATCACTACCTGATTCATTCTCTCAGTTTGTTGTGAACTTTCACATGAACAAGCTGAACACCTCCCTGCCCGAGCTGTTAAATATACTCAAAATAGCTGAAGGCCATATTAAGAAGGATAAAGGTCCACTCCTTCTTATAGATGGCACCTCTAAGAGAAAATCGGGCAATAAGGGTTCTAAGAAACGATTGAACCCTAAGAGTAGCATCAAAAAGAAAAAAGGAAAGAAAAACTCCGGATCAAGTACCTGTTTTCATTGCGGCAAAGCTGGCCACTGGAAAAGGAATTGCAAGAGTTTTCTTGCAAGTATGAAGACCGATGCAAGAGTTGCATCAAAAGGTATGTTTATGTTACATGCCAACTTGTCATTAAGTTCTTCAAATTCAAATTCATGGGTATTGGATACCGGCTGTGGTTTTCACATTTGCAAATCTTTGCATGGACTACAGAAAATTAAAATTTTGAAGAAAGGTGACTTCGAGCTGTATGGCGCTGGAGGAGAGTCCATCCAGGCTGAAGCTGTTGGAACCTACAACTTGGAGTTACCTTCGGGAGAGCTCCTACAATTAGAAGATTGTTATTATATGCTCAAAATTATTAGAAATGTAATTTCCATTCCTTTGTTGTTAAAGAAAGGATTTGAAATTAATGGAAAGGGCAATGGTTGCTCTATTTATTTTTCTAATAAGCATCTTTGCAATGGCATTATGGAAAATGGTCTTCTTGTTTTATTACTTAATGACAATGTCTTTCATATTAATAAAAGCAATAAAAGAAAGAGAGAGGAAGTAAATAACACCCTTCTTTGGCATTGCCGACTTGGTCACATAAGTGAATCAAGAATCAACAAGTTATACAAAGAAGAGTTCTTTGATCCTTATGATTATGAATCATTAGGAACTTGTGAATCTTGTCTTATGGGTAAAATGACTAAGTCTCCATTCACTGGACATGGAGAAAGGGCAAGTGAGTTATTAGGACTTATACACACAGATGTATGTGGTCCTATGACTACTCCAGCTAGAGGTGGATACTCTTACTTCATCACATTCACTGATGATTTATCAAGGTTCGGATATGTGTATCTTATGAAACATAAATCCGAAGCTTTTGATAAGTTTAAAGAGTATCAAAGTATGGTTGAAAAACAAACCGGAAAGTGTATTAAAATCCTTCGATCTGATCGAGGAGGTGAATACCTTTCTAGTGAGTTTTTAAATCATCTTAAAGAAAAGGGCATTCTCTCTGAATGGACACCTCCGTATACGCCACAATTAAATGGTGTAGCTGAACGGAGGAATCGTACTTTATTAGATATGGTACGGTCCATGATGTGCTTTCCTGATCTTCCTATTTCCTTCTGGGGTTTTGCCCTAGAGACTGCTGCACTAATATTAAACAGGGTACCTTCTAAGTCTGTACCTAGCACTCCATATGAGATATGGAGAGGAAAGAAGCCTAATCTTAAGTATCTTAAGATATGGGGTTGTCAAGCTTATGTCAAAAGAAATTTTGGACACAAGCTAAGTGCTAGATCAGATAAATATATTTTTGTAGGTTATCCTAAAGATAGTATAGGATACATCTTCTATCATCCTACCGAACAAAAAGTTTTTGTAGGTAGGCATGCCATTTTCTTAGAAAAAGAGTTTATCTTAGAAAAGGGCAAGGATAGAAAAATAGAACTTGAAGAAGTTCAAAACCTACAAATAGAAACACAAGAAATTCTTCAACCAGATGTACCCATTGATGAGGTACAACCACAACACACATCTCCTCTCCGAAGGACAGATAGAGTGCGAAGAGCACCTGAGAGGTATGGGTTCATCATTGAGAATGATGAAGCCCACATTGTTCAGAATAATGATCCTCTGACCTATTCGGAAGCTGTCATGAGTAATGACTCTGACAAATGGCTAGAAGCCATGAAATCCAAAATAGATTCTATGTATACCAATCAAGTATGGACTTTGGTTGATGCACCAGAGGGTGTAAACCCTATAGGTTGCAAATGGGTCTATAAGAAAAAGATTGGAGCAGATGGCCAAGTAGAAACCTACAAGGCTAGATTGGTGGCAAAAGGTTTCAGGCAAAAGCAAGGAATTGACTATGATGAAACTTTTTCGCCAGTAGCTATGCTCAAATCTATTCGGATTTTGCTTGCAATAGCTGCATACTATGATTATGAAATCTGGCAGATGGATGTCAAAACCGCCTTCCTTAATGGTTATCTTGAGGAAGAGGTTTACATGACACAGCCAGAAGGATTTGTCTCAAGTAAGAGAGCAAATCAAGTATGCAAGCTTAAGAGATCCATTTATGGATTAAAGCAAGCATCGAGGAGTTGGAACATCCGTTTTGATACAACAGTCAAAGAGTTTGGTTTTATCAAAAATGTGGATGAACCATGTGTGTACAAGAAGACTAGTGGGAGTGCCATTGTCTTCTTAATATTGTATGTAGATGACATACTGATCATTGGAAATGATATTCCAATGTTACAATCGGTCAAGACTTGGCTGTCAAATAGCTTTTCCATGAAAGACTTGGGAGAAGCATCCTATATACTTGGTATAAAGATCTATAGGGATAGATCTAAAAGGATGCTAGGCTTGTCCCAGTCTAGGTACATAGATAATGTGCTGAAAAGATTCAGCATGGAAGAAAGTAAAAGAGGTTATTTGCCTATGAGTCATGGCATACGTCTCTCTAAGAAGATGTCTCCTAAGACATCTGAAGAGAGGAATAGAATGAATTCTATTCCCTATGCTTCGGCAATAGGATCGATTATGTATGCTATGCTATGTACTAGGCCTGATGTTGCTTATGCCTTAGGCATAACAAGTAGATTTCAGGCTGATCCAGGAGAGGATCATTGGATAGCTGTGAAAAATATTCTTAAGTACTTGAGAAGGACTAAAGATATTTTTCTAGTTTATGGAGGATCTGAGTTGAAACTAGAAGGATTTTCTGATTCTAGTTTTCAATCAGATCCAGATGATAGCAAGTCCACTTCAGGGTATGTCTTTACCCTAAATGGTGGTGCAGTGAGCTGGAAGAGTTCCAAACAGCAAACTGTAGCTGACTCAACTACTGAGGCAGAATACATTGCTGTAAGTGAAGCCGCTAAGGAAGCTGTCTGGATGAAGAAGTTCATCTCTGAGTTAGGAGTAGTTCCCGAGATTGCTGGACCAGTCCCAGTTTATTGTGATAACACTGGAGCTGTTGCTCAAGCGAAGGAACCAAGGTCTCATCACAAATCCAAGCACATTCTAAGACGCTTCCATCTTGTTCGAGAGATTGTCGAGAGACAAGACATAGTCATTGAACGAGTAGACACCAAGAACAACCTAGCAGACCCGTTCACTAAAGCTCTACCACAACAGCAGTTCGATCGCCACCTCGATTGTATGGGGATAAAATATAAGAGCGATTGGCTTTAGTGCAAGTGGGAGATTGAAAGAGTAGATGCCCTACAAGCCAATTGCAATATGTATTGCGAAGGGTTTTTCTTTTGATTTGTCCAAATCATGTACATGACATTTAAATATGAATAAAGGCATTATATTTTATCATATGCTGTTGATTATATTTATGATAAACTCCTTAGATTAGGGCAATGGTTTTAAGACTATGATGAGATCATACTAGTGAGACTTAAAATCCTAAAATCCTAATCTTAAATATTCCCAGTCATTGGTACATTGAGTCGGGGATCAATGATTACCGGAAAGACTGGCATGTCTTATGTATGCTCGATGCAGAGGATGATTGATCTCACAATTATTTGTGTAGAGACACTAATACAAAGATATGGGTGCTCATTAGAAGAATGAGTTCACTGAATTGACCTACAAAGAGAAATCTTATGAAGTCTTACTTACATGTCAAAAGATGATTCTCTTAGTGGGAGTTGTGCAACTGATCCTTTGACCTGAGATCACCATGGTATCTTGTGCACATGAACCTATGTTTTGGTTTACACTCATTCATGACAATAAGTTATGTACGAGGTCTTCTGGATATGGTGGATTGTGTACGAAGATTATGAGTAGGTCAACAAGGAATTAATCACTTCTAGTAAGAGAAGATAGCATCCTATTTATTCTAATCATATGATAATTCAGGAAGCCTTTGATCAAAGCAGAATGAAAATTAGAAAGAGTTTCTAATGTTTCATTATTTGAATTATCATTAAAAGATTGAGAAAAATATGAATATGAAATTGAGTTTGACATATATTCATACTCATATACATATTTGGGATGCAGTTTGATTAAAGGATTGAATTGCATGGTAACTTGCCACTGAAGGGTATTTTTGGTATTTCCACCAAATTCCATATTTTCCGGGTAGACATGACACGTTGCTAGACGTCAATCTTGTCTTATAGGTTTGATCGAACTAAAGAGTTTAATTCGATCACCAATTAGAAAGGATTCTAATTGTTAAGTTCGGGTTCGCGCAGTTTGGACTTAAATCGATTAGAAGAGTTCTAATCAAGTTGGGTCAACTCGCACTCACACCTATTGCTGGCTAAGTATGGAACCCAATGGGTCACACACAAGAAAACTTATCAAGGGTCTAATTGGATTAGATCATGTTTGCAAGATAAACATCCTAGCAGGTGTTGCAAACCTTAGCTCTTGATTCGAACTGGATTCAAATCTGATTCGAATTGAATTCGAATCTGATTCTTAATTGATCTAATTTGATTTGATCATATTCTAATATGGGTTAGCCAAGAGTTGGCTCCTAATTGGCTTGGTTTGAGTCTAATTGGATTAGATTTGATAAATCATTCATTTTTGACCGTTGGATCAACATTTGGATGAAGAGATGGATCAAATGGATGGCACCATGAATTGGAGCCATTGGATTTTCATCATAGGATGATGGGAGATCATGATGACATGATGGATATCATTGGGAGGCGTGGAGATGAAAAATAGGTGAAGGAAAGAGAGAGAATACGTGAAGATTAAATGGATAAGGATGAACCATTTATTTGATCTTATCCATTCTCTCTCTTCTCTCTTCATCACGCCTAAGGGATATATGGCGCCTTCTTTCATGGCCTTTGGATCATCATCAACCCTTGATGAATGGATAAGGTTGGTTCCTATTTTTCTTGCGTGAGAAGAAGTGAAAAAAGGGAAGAGTACGGCGCATTTTCATGAAGAGGTGCTTAGGGAATCAAGCGCCACATCATAAGCGCTTGATCTTATCATAACCACTTTTGATACGCCTCTCCCTATTTTTGTGGCGCCTTCTCTCCTCTTATCACGCCCCATCTGAAGGATGTGTGGATGGGATGCATCCTTTGGTGATGCATCCCCACGCCATCTATAAATAGGAATGCTCCCGGTGTTTTCTAATCATCGAAAATCAATCCAACTCTCTCTCTCTCATATCCCTTCTTTCTTACATTAGTTTCTTTCTTTCTAACATTGCTTCTAGTGTGTCCTAAGCCAAGACAAGGTGGTCTTCCTTAGGACAAAAGGATTAGAAGTGATTTTAGAAGGCTAAAGAAAAATAGAAAGGAAGGAAAGCAAGCCATTAGAGTTCTTTAGAAGAATTCTGCATTAAGGATCAAAAGTCTTTGGAGCTAAAGTCTTGATCAAGTTTTCGTGTGGATCACCATTGGAGGGCGGACACTTGGACGCCTCGTGGAGATTGTACACTTTGGATTAGCGTTTGAGGTATTCTACTAATTCTGTATTTATTTTATATTATTTGATTGTAATCATTAAGGTGATCTAGGCTTAAAAGGGTTTCATGCATAGGGACTTTATTAAGAAAATTTTAAAATTCCTAGCTTCCGCTGCCCATTATGACATGCTAGAACCCTACACCGGGGACGTCTCCAAGTGTGCCAGTTCTTCCTGTTTGTGTCAGAGACGTCTCTGAGACTATCAGGAGACGTCTCGGCTGTCCCTGAACTTTTTCTTTCATCTCAAAAAATTCTTCAATAAATTTATAAAAATTATGGAAACTTGCCTAGACATTTCTTAACAATATTCTTAATAAAACACATGAATTTCTCAATTAAATTGTTAAGATAAATGGAATTATACTCTAGTGTTTTGTATTCATCAAAATCCATTAGGGGGTCAACAATCTCCCCCTTTTTGATGATGACAAAACACTGAGTATATGCAAAATTCGAAATTTAAACATATACACAGTATTTGCTCAGATGTACAGGTATAAAGATAATTGAAAGCTAAGTTCTTTTTGACTCCCCCTTTCTTTTCCAGAAGGGCAATTATCTTAAAGCCAATATTCTTCAATTTTATCTCTTCTAATTTAACTTTTAAGCATGAATTTTGTATTTTGCATTCCAATGTATCCATATTGGTTCTACTCCCCTTATCCATATTGGTTCTATGGTTCTACTCCCCCTTTTTGTCATCAACAATGAAGGGGACAAATTATCTGTAGGTGCTTAAAGCATACTTCCTAGTAAGATTCAGCATATTCCCATGAACGACTCAAGAATATTCAAGTTGTGCTCCCCCTGTCCAAGTCATTTCTATTAATAAATTCAGTCATTCATATCACTCCCCCTTTGTTTTGGAATTCATTTCAGACTCATCTTTTTGTTTAGTATAGTTATCACAAGATGTGCTCCCTCTGTTTTATATGCATTGTTTCTTTGTATCAAATTTGAACACTCAAGGTATGTGATAAGATTTTTATGGCACATCACAAACTCACATACACAATCACATACACAGAGTTAGAAATGTACACAGGGTTTCAAAAGAGATTGTATGTCATTCATATGTCATTGTAAACCTTTGAAGTCAGTACATAGTCAAAAGAAGAAATCATTACAAGTATTGATTTCTAATACAAAAAGTGTTTCAAAATAGCCTAGGGTTTACAAAAAGAAGATTCCTAGATGTTTACAAAGCGTCCCTTATCGGCGACGTTGCTCATAAATCCTACAAGCTGCATCTATAAAAGCATTGATTGAATCCATTAGGGTCTTAAATTGATCTCCCTGTGACTTGTGGAAGGCTGCCACAAGTGCTTCAAATTCTTCAGTTGCCATTTCAATCCTCCCTCTAAGTTGGGCAACTAAAGTGCCCACATTGCCTCCTGGGCTTGTCAACTCTTTGAGGCTCTTGGAAATGGTCTTCAAGCTGTCCTTGAGCTCTATTGATCTGAATTTTTGGGAGGCATCCACACCAATTATTTCATGTGTTGTGGCTTCAATTTGACTTCTAATGTCCTTCAGCTCTTGTAGAAGCACTTCATGTGAAGCTCTGAAGGGGGCCAACTCTGTAGAGATCATGGATCTCATCTCCTCCCTCATTTGTTGGCAAATGGCAGATGCTAGGGTGCGCATCTGATCTTCTGAAAGAAAGGAGGGCCCGCTAACTGGAGGAGGTTGTGGCATGGATGTGGAAGGTCCAGCTGAGCTGGAGGGTATATCAGGGATATCCAAGTGGCTAGGTGGAGGAGAGTGATAGTCAGACTCATGATGTGGGTTCTCGGGCTCTAGGATTTGGGCTTTTCTCTTTAGTACCTTCACCCACGACCCATCTATCTTATGAAATTCCATTCTTCTCATTGTGCCCTCATTATAATAGTCGGTGTTTCTCAAGGGCTTTGCAGGTTCATTTGTTGGAATGGGAACTTTGAAGTGTTTGAAAACTAAGGTAAAGATCATGCCGTAGGGTAAACTAAACCTAGAATACCTATGACATAGGGCAATGTAGTTTAGCATAAGTCTAGGGAGGTTTAGGGGTATCCCTAGTAGGATATGGTGCATTATAACTAAATCTCGCTCCGAAACAAAATCGAAGCGACCGGTTTTGGGAAATAGGACCCGGTTGACAATACTTAAAAGAAGTCTCATCTCTGCATTTAGGTCCTGGGAATTGACAACATCAAGAGGGCCGCAGTCCTCTCTTCCTAAAAGTAGATTTAGGGCTGATTCCCTTTGGGAATGTGAGGTTGGAGCCTCACCGTCCTTAGGGATTTGTAAGACAGTGGATAGGACATCTTCATTGACTTCTACTAATGTCCCCCGGACATATGCAGTGTACCCTTGGTCCCCTAAGGCCATATTGCTAAAAAGTTCTCTAACTAGGCCGGGGTAGGTCGAGGTATTTAGGGTACAAAGGTGCTCCCACCCTTGGGCTCGGAGTCTCTCTCCAATAGAGAACCCCTCATGATCTAAAAATGAGAAATCTATGTACCTTCCGGTCGTGACTGTGCGATTTGCACAGGAAATAGTCGTGGTTGGCGGAGCAACTGGAGGAGACGGCGGGGAATGTTCTTCCCTCCGTTCCTCATCGTCGGCCGCTGCCCTAGGTCGCCTTCCACGGGTTGTCCTAGCTCTTTTGGGTGCCATGATTGGAAATCCTAAGAAAAAGTGGAGAAGGAGGCTAGGGTTTGTGATGGAGAACAAATGGAGGCTAGGGTTTTCGTTTTTGGTCGGGGATGAGAGAAGATAGCTCGGGTCGGCTCGAGCTGTTTCACTTATTTTAAAAATCCTAGTTCGGTCCTCGAGACGTCTCCGCGACTAAGGCGAGATGTCTCGCCTGGGGGGACGTCTCTGCGACTTGCCAGAGACGTCTCCGGCACTGAAAAATTTCAGACTGAATTTTATCTTTTCCCAAATTTTTATTTAATCGCCCTAAACAGCATGATTTCTTTTGATAAACACAGAGTGAATTTGTTTGTGATCCTCCCCATTAATAATACACCCTATAATAATTTGGTTATGATTTTTGAATTATTAATATTGAAATGAGGAATGTTTGACCAAATTTCGAATACCTATGATATAGGCTCTGAAAATATCTCTATGAAGAGTCCAAGGGAGGGTAACCATCCTTCGGAAAGTCAAACAGTTCGTCATTTAGCTTAGATGGATTCATGCTTTCACTTATATTGACCTTGAGATGGATTACTAGTTTGAGTAGCAAAGCAATGCAATACAAATTCAATTCATTTGCTAGGATCATACAAGCTTAAAGCATTCCTCAAGAAATTGAATCTATCTTTACAAAGGGGCTTTGTAAAGATATCAGCCAATTGATTTTCAGTACATACATATTCAATCATCACATCATTTTTCAGCACATGATCCCTAATAAAGTGATGCCTAATCTCTATATGCTTTGACTTAGAGTGTTGGACAGGATTTTTTGTTAAATTAATTGCACTTGTATTATCACATTTAATTGGTATATTATCCATTTTGATACCGAAATCTTCAAGTTGTTGCTTAATCCAAAGAACTTGGGCACAACAGCTTCCAGCTGCAATGTACTCAGCCTCAGCTGTGGACAAGGCAACTGAATTTTGTTTCTTGCTAAACCAAGAAACCAAATTGGCACCCAAGAATTGACATGTGCCACTTATGCTTTTCTGTCGAGTTTGCACCCGGCAAAATCAGCATCGGAATAAGCAATTAAATTTATGTCAGATTGTTTAGAATACCATAAGCCTACATTAGATGTCCCTACTAGATATCTAAAAATTCTCTTAACAGCTTGCAAGTGTGATTCCTTAGGACATGCTTGGTATCTAGCACACATACAAACACTGAATAATATATCTGGTCTACTAGCAGTAAGGTAAAGTAGAGAGCCTATCATACCTCTGTACAATTTGCAGTCTATACTTTTACCTTTTTCATCTTTGTCAAGCTTGCAACTTGAGCCCATGGGTGTGCTGATTTCCTTTGCATCCTTCATCTTGAATTTTTCCAACATTTTCTTGATGTATTTGGACTGACTGATGAAGATGCCCTCCTCTGATTGTTTTATTTGTAGCCCAAGGAAGAAGTTGAGCTCACCCATCATGCTCATTTCAAATTCTCCCTGCATAAGCTTGGCAAACTCTTGACAAAGACT